>NC_084668.1:24782992-26007634 GCF_028389875.1 Rhea pennata | reverse complement strand
TTTCTTCTCTCACTGTCAGTGACAGAGGGGTTTACACTTGCAAAGCTTCCAACAAGTTTGGGGCTGACATCTGCCAGGCTGAAATGGTCATTATAGACAAGCCTCACTTTATTAAAGTTTTGCAGTCTGTACAATCAGCAGTCAATAAAAAAATACGTCTTGAATGTCAGGTAGATGAAGACAGGAAAGTAACTGTAGGGTGGACAAAGGATGGAAACAAAATCCCTCCAGGCAAAGATTATAAGATTTACTTTGAAGACAAAATAGCCTCGCTTGAGATTCCTCTAGCTAAGCTCAAGGATTCAGGTCATTATGTATGCACTGCTTCAAATGAGGCGGGAAGCAGCTCCTCTTCTGCCAGCGTCACAGTCAGAGGTAAGATAGTCCTAGACCCCCTTTACCTTTGCTCTTTCTGGGTTCCCCATTTTTTCCTTTGCAGGTAAAAGGTTTTCCCCAGCTGAAGTGATTCTGTGAACTCTTCTCATACCTTCCATCAGGTCCATTCACCTCTTGCTTGTTTCCCCCTTGTCTTACAGTGCACTGTGGAATGCACTGAGTAGTGCACAAATACTTCAGTATGTCTTTTGCCAACCAACTCAAAGGGTTGCTCCTGCATGCAGGGGAGAGATGGAGGCAGAGGGCTGGAGAGACTGTGAGAACTGCGGCTCAGCAAAGATTATGCTGATCTTTTCTAAAGTTGTGTTTTGTTCCTCTGTTAGTAACCAGTCTTTCAAAGCTTCATATTTCAAGCTCTTTTTTCTTTTTTCTTTTCTTTTCTTTTCTTTTCTTTTCTTTTCTTTTCTTTTCTTTTCTTTTCTTTTCTTTTCTTTTCTGTCCCTTTTTCAGAACCACCGTCATTTGTGAAGAAGATCGATCCATCTTATTTACTGACCCCAGGCGACTCTGCACGCCTTCAGTGCAAAGTCAAAGGGTCTCCTGAAATCCAGATTACTTGGTTCAAGAACAATAAGGAAATCCGTGAAAGCAACACCCAGAGGATGTCCTTTGTCAATTTTGTGGCTATATTAGATATTTCCGAGATGAAAGTTGATGACAGTGGGAGCTACTCATGTGAAGCTGTAAATGAGGTTGGGAGTGACAGCTGCACCACAGAAGTAGTTGTCAAAGGTCTGTTCTTCCTGCCATTGCCAGTCGAATTCTTGGGAAAAGCCTTTCTTTTTATGGCATGGGTGACTAATTCTTTTTTGCTGCTTTTATAGAGCCTCCCTCTTTCATCCGAACACTCGAACCAGCAGAGGTAGTGAAGGGAACAAACACCGTCCTTCAGTGTGAGGTTGCTGGCACTGGACCATTTGAGATTAGTTGGTACAAAGATAAGAAACAGATTCGCAGCAGTAAAAAGTACAGGCTGACCTCTCAGAAGTCTGTTATTTCTCTGGAGGTGTCCTCCTTTAATAGTGCAGATGTCGGTGAATACGAGTGTATGATAGCTAACGAAGTTGGGAAATGCATATGCAGTGCGACATACATCTTGAAAGGTCAGTTGGAGAGAGAAAATTCTTTCCACTTACTGCATGGATTGTCAAGGACCTCTTGTTTCTTGAAATGTCATTTCTTTGGATTTGTGGCTGGATGGGGGAGGGTGGCAAGGGGAAGAGTGTCGTCGTCTTCTCTTAAAATTTTGTGTACATCTTACCTCTACCTGTCGTCTAACCTCTGAATTTGAAAGCTACCTTAGTGCATCCCAGATACCGAGTTTAAAGGTTCAGGTGTTAATCTCACAGCAGGGGAGTGCAGCTCTTACCCATGCCTGTACTTTAGCCAGATTGCACCATGTGCTTCACACACTGTCTTATAAAACAATCCTTGAGCAGCTGGTTTCATGCCATGATGCAGTAGCAGATGAGTATTTCTTTTTGTCTCCCTTCTTTGAACTAGAACCACCATCTTTTGTTAAGAAGATTGAAAATGTGACAGCTCTGGCTGGAGATACTATTATGTTACAGGCTGTGGTGAAAGGGTCAGAGCCTATTTCTGTGGTATGGATGAAGGGAAAAGACATTGTTCAAGATGACAACAGAGTGAGAGTGACATTTGAACATGGCCTGGCAACACTGCAAATTGCTGGTGTACAGCTGAGCTCTGGTGGCAAATACTGCTGCGTGGCTGAGAACGATGCAGGGAGTCAGTCATGCTTTGGAGAACTAACAGTTAAAGGTCAGTGTAGGAGCCCTTTGACCCCCTGCGATGTCTCCTACATGAGAAGAAGAGCAATTCCCTTTTGTCCTTAACACCAGTTCTTTAAATCTGTTGTAGAACCTGCCAAAATCGTTGACAAATCAGAAGTGATTCAGGTAACAGCAGGGGATCCAGCCATTCTGGAGTATACTGTCACGGGCACTCCAGAGCTAAAAACCAAATGGTTCAAAGATGGAAGGCCACTACCTGCCAGCAAGAAATATAGGATCAGCTTTAAAAATAACATTGCTCAGCTCAAGTTTTATACTGCCGAAATGCAAGACAGTGGCGAGTACACCTTTGAGATATCCAATGATGTGGGGATCAGCTCTTGTACTACCAGCTTTACTGTGCTAGGTTGGTACTGACTCTTTGTAAAGAGCCCTGCTACTCTGCTCTGAGCCTGAGAGACCCAGAAGCAGAACTGAGCCTCTCTTTTGCTCACATGTTGCTTTCTTTTCACACCCAACAGATCGCACGCTCCCTCCCTTCTTTACTAAACCACTGAAGAATATTGACAGTGTCATTAGTGCCTCATGCCGCCTAGACTGCAAAATTTCTGGATCTCTTCCAATGACCGTCTCTTGGTTTAAGCAGGATACCGAGATCACTACAAGTGCCAAGTACACAGTACACTTTGCAGAAGGGTCAGCGTCTTTGGAAATAAAACATCTAGACACAAGTGATGCTGGGGTTTACATTTGCAGAGCCACAAACTCAGCTGGTAGCAAAGACAGCAGTAGCACTTTGTTTGTAAAAGGTTTGGCAATTTGTTTTGTGTTTCTTTCTTGCATACTTTTTCTTTTCATATGGTAATACTTATCTTCCCCACAGTGCAGTCTGCGTGTCTTTCTTACTCTTCACAATTGTTTCCCTTCAATGCAATCTAGAGCCACCCAGCTTCATTGTAGAACCAGAATCCAAAGATGTACTGCCTGCATCAACCGTACGTTTCAAGAGCACATTCAAAGGCACAACGCCACTGACGGTGAAATGGTATAAGGATGAAAGTGAGCTGATGACGGGAGGAGCCTGCTACATTATGACAGAGGCGCTAGCGAGCTACCTGGAGCTTTATGCAGTCAAACCTGCAGACTCGGGAAAATACACTTGCAAAGTCTCCAATATAGCTGGTTCAGTAACATGCAGTGCAAACTTGTTTGTAAAAGGTTTGCATTCTCACTCTCTTTTTAGCTTCTTTCAGCTGCTGGACTGATCCCAGTGGCACTCTTTGATGCCTTCTTTATTCTGAACACTTTTCTTAAATCTACAGAACCTGCTGCCTTCAAGGAGAAGCTAGAGCCAACCCATCTGGTCAAGAAAGGTGGATATGCTGAGCTGATCTGTAAAGTCACTGGCACCCCTGACATTAAAATCACGTGGTTCAAGGATGATAGGGAGATAAAAGAGAGTGACAAATACAGGATGTCTTTTACAAAATCCACAGCAGTACTCCATCTTATGGAGGTTGAGACTGAAGACAGTGGAGAATATATTTGCGAGGCCAGAAATGATGCTGGAAAAGATATTTGCAGCAGCGTTGTTACAATCAAAGGTGTGTGTGACAACCACCATCCCAGCCAGTTTGTCTCTTTAAACTCTATGCAGTTTTACAGACTTCCTAAGCATGATTAATACAAACTGCATTTTTTTCTTTTGCACTGTAGAGTCGCCTTATTTTAGCAAGGAGTTTCAATCCATGGAAGTCTTAAAGGATTCTGATGTGATTTTGGAATGCGAGGTGCTTGGCACGCCTCCCTTTGAAGTATTTTGGGTGAAGGATGATAAACCTGTGCGGAGCAGTAAGAAGCACAGAATAAGCATTGAGAAATCTTTCATTAGCCTCCACATTTTCAGGTTTGATGCTTCTGATGTTGGCGAGTATCAGTGTAGAGTAACAAATGATGTTGGAACCTGCCTCTGCAGTTCGGAGGTCACACTGAAAGGTTAGTGCAAGCTGCAGAATGACAGTGGCACACTCTCATCCCAGTGTGGTTTCCATGCCACACTGCTGTGCATCAGACCTGTGCTTACTTAGCCTCTTTCTTCCTACCAGAGCCCCCGCAGTTTTTGAAGAGGATAGAAAACATTAGCTCCCTCCGAGGGGGCACAGTTGTGTTTCAGGCTGCCATTAAAGGCTCATTGCCCATCACTGTGTCCTGGCTGAAAGACAATGATGAAGTTATTGAAGATAACAATATCAAAATGACCTTTGTGAACAATATTGCCACTCTTCTGGTGAGGTCTATTGAGCTGAAACACCATGGGAAATACTTCTGTCAGGCTAAAAATGAGGCAGGAATTCAGAGGTGTTCTGCTCTGTTGACTGTCAAAGGTTGGTCTAGTCTCTGAGTGCTTGCAGTGATCTAAGACAGTTGTGACTTTTACAAATGCCCTTAACACACTCCTCTATCTCCCTTTTCGCAACAGAGCCTGCTACGATTGTGGACAAGGCCGTGTCAATAGATGTGACTGAGGGAGACCCAGCAACCTTGCAGTGTAAATTTTCAGGAACTAAAAATATTACAGCCAAGTGGTTCAAAGATGGCAAGGAACTGACTTTAGGCCCAAAATATAAGATCAGCATTACGGATACTGTCTCAGTCCTAAAGGTGCTGCATACAGAAAAGAAAGATAGTGGGGAATACATATTTGAGGTTCACAATGATGTTGGGAGCAGTAGCTGTTCTGCCAGCATTAACGTCCTAGGTGTGTATGGGCTGTCTTTTAATACTGTTTTTACAGACATATTGTCTTCTCCCGAGATGAGATCTACCACAACTGTAGCTGAATTTAATACTTTGTCTTTTTACTCTGTCTTGGATAGATCTCATTATACCACCTAAATTCACCAAAAAGCTCAAGAAAATGGACAGCATTAAAGGATCTTTCGTCCACCTAGAGTGCATAGTGTCTGGTTCACATCCTATAAGCATCCAGTGGTATAAGGACAGCCAAGAGATAACAGCAAGTGATAAGCACAAATACTCTTTCCATGATAATACTGCCTTCCTGGAAATCAATAATCTAGAAGGCACGGACAGTGGCTCCTACACCTGTGAGGCAACAAATAAGGCAGGAAGCAACCAATGCAGTGGTTTCTTAACAGTCAAAGGTTTGAGATCTTTCTTCTCTCTCTAGTGTTAGGCCTCTAATTCATAACTTTGAAGTTCTTCTGTCTCACAGTAATCCTCTTTCTTCTTTTTTACATGTTATAGAACCGCCATATTTTGTGGAAAAACCCCAGTCTCAAGAGGTTGTGCCCAATGCTAGGGTTCAGTTCAAAGCGTTGGTGAAAGGCTCTACTCCTCTACAGATAAAGTGGTTTAAAGACGGCCAAGAGCTCCTTTCTGGAGCCAATTGCTCTGTCTGGAAAGATGACACTTCTAGTGTGCTGGAGCTCTTCTCAGCTAGGACTTCTGATTCTGGGAACTATACTTGTCAGATAAGCAATGATGTGGGGACAGCAACTTGCAAAGCAGCTCTGTTTGTGAAAGGTGTGCAACCCAATGTTCTCATCTTTTTGCTTCTGATTTTTCCTTGTAATGTGTGTGAAGGAGGGAGAAAATCCCTATATTTCTCCAAACTACTTTCATTATTATAAAGCTTCACCTTTTCTGTCCATCTTCTAGAGCCCCCCAAGTTTATTCAGATGCCAACTCCTGTAATAGCTTTGCGTGAAGGACAGTCCACCATTTTCGAGTGCCAGGTAGTAGGCACGCCAGAAATCCACATCACCTGGTACCTGGATGGGAATGAAGTGACTGACCGAGCTAAGTATGGCATCTCCTTCATAGACGGTTTAGCCACTTTGAAAGTCACTAAAGCCAGAGTGTTGGATAGTGGGATTTATGTCTGCGAAGCCCGCAATGACGCAGGCACTGAGAGCTGCAGCATCGAGCTGAAAGTGAAAGGTTGGTTGTGACCATCTTGCCCTCACCTAGCCACACCATGTAGTGGGCATGATGGAATGGAGATATCTTTTCTCCTCTCATCCTCTCAGGTTACTCTCCACCTTCTCCCTGTTTCTCTTTATAGAGCCTCCAACATTTGTTCGGGAGTTGAGACCCACTGAGGTGGTGAAGGGTATGGAGGCCACACTCGAGTGTGAGGTGACTGGTACTCCTCCATTTGAGGTGAAATGGCTGAAGAACAATAAGGAAATGTTTAGCAGCAAGAAATATGCCATCTCGGCCAAAGAATCAGTGTTTACTCTTAATGTGACTAACTGTGATGACTCGGATGTTGGTGAATATCAATGCATTATATCAAATGAAGGAGGGAGCTGTTCTTGTAGCACAAGGCTCAGCTTGAAAGGTCAGCCCCCTAGGAAGCGTACCCCAAACATTCAGTGCCCTAGTTATAGTGTAATAACTTGGATGACCTTATATGATCTCTTTTTTCCCCTTCTCCCTTTATATGGCTTCTCCTCCAAATCACTAACAAAACCACACTACAGAACCACCGTCCTTTGTCAAGAAGCTGGAGAACGTCACTAGCGTTTTGAAGGGTTCTGCATTCTTCCAGTGCGTTGTAGCAGGTGCTCAGCCCTTATCTGTGTCATGGATAAAAGATGACAAAATACTGGAAGAAGACAAGTACCACCATATTACCTTTGAGAATGGTGTGGCCACACTGCAACTCACCAACGTTGACCTCAGCCACAGAGGGAGGTACACCTGCCAGGCAAAGAATGAATCTGGAATTGAGAAGTGCTTTGCTTTGCTTTTTGTACAAGGTGTGTAGCCCCTTTGAGCTCATCCTGAAGGAGTACTAGGGAAGTCAGGCTCCTTCTTTGTAGCTAATTGCCATTTTTGTACATTTTGTACCTCAGAGCCTGCACGGATCATAGAAAAGGCTAAATCACTTAAAGTCACTGAAAGAGACCCTGTGACTTTGGAGTGCACTGTGGAGGGGACACCAGAACTTCGAATAAGATGGTACAAAGATGGCAAACAGCTCCTTCCCAGCAGATACTACACGATGAGTTTTGAAAACAATGTGGCCAGTTTCAGGATTGAGCCTGTATCAAAGGAGGATAGTGGTACATATGGTTTTAAGGTTGAAAATGACTTTGGAAGTAGCACCTGCGAAGCTGTTCTGACTGTGCTAGGTTTGTACTGTCATTTGCCAAATTTGCCAGTCTAGCCGTGAGGAGATAAAAGAAAATCTGTGTTTGTGAAAGGCAAGCAGGAAGGTAATCTGTACGCTTTTTCCATTTTTTTGTGTTGGACAGATCAATCAATTCCTCCCTCTTTTATCAAAAAGCTAACCAAAAAGGATACTGTTCTGGGCTCTTCTATCCGAATGGAGTGCAAAGTCTCTGGGTCACTCCCTATTACTGCAAAATGGTTTAAGGATGGAAAAGAAATAATGGACAGCGCAAAATGTAGAAGCCTGTGCCACGAGAACACCATGTCACTCGAGATTGCAAATCTAGAACTGGCAGACACAGCAAATTATACATGCAATGTCTCCAATGTTGCTGGAAGCGATTCTTGCAGTGCTGTCTTGACAGTGAAAGGTTTGAAACTCTTTGATCATTTCTTCTTATCTGTGATAGATGCTGGGAAAGGACTCTAAATCTTCAGCTAACATAGTCTTACACCTTTTTAATATTAACACTGAAATCTTACTGTCTCCATTTTCTTATTGTGAATCTTTATCCTCTTAAGTTTACAGTGTCTCTACTTCCTTCAGTTAACTCATTTTTCTTCATTATTAGGCATTTCTGTGGTAACTGAATATTTCTTTTCTTTAAAAAACACAGAGCCACCAAGCTTCTTAGTAAAACCTGAAAGCCAGCAAGTCATCCCAGATTCCACAGTGGAGTTCAAGACCACACTAAAAGGAACACCACCTTTTACAGTAAAGTGGTTCAAAGAAGATTTAGAACTTGTATCTGGACCAACTTGCTTCATTGGGATCGAAGGGTCGACTGGGTTCTTAACCCTCTATTCAGTGGATACTTCTAGGAGTGGACACTACACTTGCCACGTTTCAAATGATGTTGGCAGTGACTCTTGCACTACAACCTTGATGGTAACAGGTGTGCGCTCTTTCTCATTGTGGTGCCATATTTTTGCCCATTTCTTTTCTTTTCTTTTCTTTTATTTTCTTTTTACTGAGTCCATCCACCTCTGTGCTCTTTGAAATATGACCAAAGGAACTCCCTACTCTGTGTTTGCAACTTGTGTTTATTTGACTTGTTCTTTTCCCTTCTTGTTCCTTTTCAATATTAATTCAGACCTCCTGACCCCACTTTTCTGGTTTTTTAGAACCTCCCAAGTTTACTAAGAAGCTAGAGGCTGCAAAAGTAGTCAAGCAGGGTGACTCAGCCCGGCTTGAGTGCAAAGTAAGTGGATCTCCAGAAATGAAAGTAGTGTGGTTCAGAAATGACCATGAAATTGTTGCCAGTGAAAAATTCCGGACCTCATTCATTGACTCTGTGGCCGTGCTTGAAATGAATTATCTCAGCACTGAGGAGAGTGGTGACTATATCTGTGAAGCTCACAACCCTGCCGGCAAGGCCAGCTGCAGCACCAAAGTTACAGTGAAAGGTTAGCAGTTCTCTTTTTTCTGACTACATCCTGTTAATATCCTGTTAATTTCCCCTGATGGTTTCTTTTGCTCAGTAATCCACAGGAACATAAGATTAGTTCAGGGACTGCCTTTTTCTTCATGTCCTGTTTGTTTCTTGAAGTCCCCATTCCCCTTTTGCTAGAGCCTAAACAAAAAAGTTGTTGTCCTTAGGCAGGTGTTTTCTAAGCTAGCTGTTCCTCCACTCCATGACTGCCAAGATCCAAGACATGTTGTAGTGGGATCTGTTCTATCATGAAGCATTGGTAGAATAGTCTGAAATTTGAATAAAAAAACAGACCCAAACTCTGAGTAGTGTCATATACTGATCCTCATCTGAGACCACTACCTGCTAAAAGGGACCAGTATCCTCTCTGCCTCGGGTCACCTCTTCAGTTTACCTTTGCTACAGCAATGCTAAGAGGCCTGGTGCTGGTTGCTCACCTCCCTGCAAGGTAGTCAGAGAGCATTTCATGGTGTGCCCAGAAAATGAGGAAAGTCCTTTCCCATTCTATTGATTTTCCCAGCAGTCTTGTTGTGGAAAACTGGTATCAGTAAACTGTATTTTAGCCAAATAACTCCGGATTCCTTTCTAAAAATGCTTTTTTCTTCCATTGGTAGAACCTCCTGTCTTTAGCAGGAAGCCTTCTCCAGTAGACATGCTCAAAGGGACTGAGGTTAGCCTGGAATGTGAGATTTCAGGAACACCGCCATTTGACGTTACCTGGTACAAAGACAGGAGACAAATCCGCAGTAGTAAGAAATACAAGGTTACAGCCAAAAACTACCATACAAGCGTTCACATTCTTAATGTCGAAGCTGCAGATGTTGGTGAATATCAGTGCAAAGCTCAGAACGACGTAGGAAGTGACACTTGTTTTTGCACTGTGAAGTTGAAAGGTAAGATATCAGCATGTATGCATTCTGCAGTGCTCCCAATGGCACTGCATTGCTCTTCTCTTATGCAAAAACTCTGTTTACTTCAACTGCATATTTCTTGTCCAGAACCACCAAAATTCCTGACAAAAATAAACAGTGTGACTGTTGTGGTTGGCGAACCAATAGAGTTACAAGCAAGAGTGGAGGGCTCCCAACCCATATCTGTGCAATGGCTTAAAGACAAGGAGGAAGTCATTAGAGAAAGTGAAAACACAAGGATCACCTTTGTGGAGAACATTGCAACTTTACAACTCACACGCACGGAGACAAGCAGTGCTGGAAAATATGTATGTCAGATTAGAAATGACGCTGGAAGTCGCGAGTGCATGGCTACCTTAACTGTTCTAGGTTGGTAACAAACACAAGTTCTTAAAAGATCTTCTTAAGTTAGGAACTTGGTGATTTAGTGTCAGCTGCATGCTTTGCTTATGACTCTTGAGCAGAACAACCAAAACAGATAATCCTTGTACTCCCAGAAAGCAGTAGTCAGGAATTATTTCTAGTCATCCAGTAATAAGAGTGAAAGGAACCACAGGCCCCTACTCTGTTTTGGGATCTAGTTGACTACAGTCCCATCTTCTACTCAGGTCTCCTTAGAGTGGATCAGACAGGTGCATTTCACTCCAAGGAATTCCAAAATATCTTTATGTCATTTTGGAGAGTATGAATCTCCAGGCCAGGGTAGCATAAAAGGCGGGAAAATGGAGCTGAAAACATTGCTCAGCCCAACAAACAGAGATATCCTTACTATCAAATGTGTAAGTCCTATCTTATAGTGCTATGACACCTGCAGCGACTACAGGTCAAATCAGGTTTTCACCATACGTGTTGCCTATCTCTCCTTCTAGAGCCTGCAGTCATTGTAGAGAAAGCAGAACCAATGAGAGTTACTATAGGAGATTCCTGTACTTTGGAGTGCAAAGTAGCAGGCACACCAGAGCTTTCCACTGGGTGGTTCAAGGATGGAAAAGAGCTGACCAGCAGCCACAAATACAGAATTACTTTCCTCAACAAAGTATCTACACTTAAAATTATGGATGCAGAAAAGGAAGATGGCGGATTGTACACTTTTGCCGTGCAGAACGATGTGGGGAAAAGCAGTTGCACAGCCTCAGTTGATGTTTTAGGTTGGTTGGGCAGTCTTCTATCTTTTATGAAAAATTCCTTTTGGCTGTTTTCTCTTTCTTTTCCTCCAGTCTTTCCTTCTTTTTCTTTCTAACTGTGAATATATTATATTTTCTTATGCAGATCGAATCATTCCTCCTTCTTTCACAAGAAAGCTAAAGGAAACTCCTTGTGTCCTGGGTTCCTCAGCGCTGCTGGAGTGTAAAGTGTCGGGTTCACCCCCTATTTCTGTTGTCTGGTTCCAAAATGGACTTAAGTTAGTCAGTAGCGATAAGCATCAAATCTCCTTTTCAGATAACCTATGTATTTTAGAAGTGAATTCACTTAGCTCCTCAGATACTGGAACTTACACCTGTAAAGCTACCAACATAGCTGGTTCAGATGAATGCAGTGCTGCATTGACTGTGCAAGGTCAGTATACGACAGTCAACAAATTCTCTGAGCTATTCTTTCCTCTTTTTCTCTTGAAAATGCTTATAGTCTTTTGTAAGAATATTGTGGGGAAATTATGCACTGGAAAGTAAAGATATTGTTCTTCATCTTCAGGTGGTGTGTAGAAACACCAAGGTTATTCTGTAGCAACCTGTCTTCATCTCTCTTTTTCTCTTGTGTGTTTAGAACCACCTTCTTTTGAGAGGACACCTGAGCCTCTGGATGTCTTGCCAGGCACAAGCATCACTTTTACAGGTGTTATCAGAGGAACCCCTCCTTTTAAGGTGAACTGGTTTAGAGGGGCCAATGAACTTGTGCCAGGGGATAAATGCAATATCTACTTGGAGGACTCTGTTGTGGAGCTGGAGTTATTCGATGTTTCTCCTCTCCAAAGTGGAGACTACACTTGCCTAGTAACTAATGATGCTGGCAGGGCAAGTTGTACAACACACCTTATAGTAAAAGGTTTGTAGAGATTGCAGCTCTCTATTTACTCTAAGATATTGTTCCCTTCCCTCCACTTGTAATGTTGTGCTCAACACTTGTGGCTTCTTACCATTCATTAGAGCCAGCTGTCTTTGTGAAGAAACTGAGTGATCAATATGTGGAGCCTGGCAAGCCCATCATCCTGGAGGGCACTTACACAGGCAGCCTGCCCATCTCTGTGACATGGACGAAGAATGGCCACACTGTCACTCAGTCTAAGAAGTGTAGCATAACCACCACAGAAAAGTCCTGCATCCTGGAGATTCTTGAGAGCACCAAAGAGGATGCAGGGGAATACACTTGCCATGTTGAAAATGAGGCAGGAAGAGATGTCTGTGAGGCTGTAGTCTCTACCCTAGGTGTGTGTTCCCTTTGCTTCTTTTTCTTGCTTATTCTTTCCAATGTGTGCTTTCCAAGATCTGGCACTATTAATGAGCTTGTCTAATTGCTTTTCTTTTTTAGAACCTCCCTATTTTGTTACACATTTGGAACCTCTTGAGGTGTCGGTTGGGGATTACACAACACTGCAATGTCACGTTGCTGGAACACCAGAAATTACTGTGTCTTGGTACAAAGGCGATACAAAACTCAGGTCTACTCCTGAGTACAAAGTGTTCTTTAAAGACAATGTTGCTACACTCATTTTCAACAAAATAGTTAGCAGTGACAGTGGAGAATATATCTGCAAGGCAGAAAACAGTGTAGGAACTGCATCTACAAAGGCTCTCTTAACAGTTCAAGGTGATGATTTTATATTAGCTTGCTCCAAACGTTTTTTTAGTGCTTTTTCTCTTGCAAAACTATCAAAAACCATTGCTTCCTGGGACATATTTATCTTTTACTTGGTTTATTCCAGAGCGTAAACGACCACCTTCCTTCGCAAGAAAATTAAAGGACATTGAGCACCCCGTTGGCTTACCCCTTAAATTTATGTGTCGACTCAATGGCTCAGAGCCTATTACTGTGACCTGGCATAAAGATGGCGTGCCACTAAGTGACGACCACAATGTGCACATGTCCTTTGTAGATAATGTTGCAGTGTTGCAACTGATGCAAACTGAGATGAATCATACTGGACAGTACTCCTGCACAGCCACCAATGCTGTGGGCACTGCAACCTCTACTGCTAGGCTAACAGTGGCAGGTGTGTTGGCTGGCAAAGCTTTTGCCTGGATTGCAGGCTCCCTTTTCCCTTTTCATATATGCAGTGGTATTTGTGTGTTGGATGAACTTTTGCATGAGGTATATTATATTGTTTTCTTGTGTTTCTAGAACCCAAGCAAGCTCCTATCTTTGATATCAAACCAGAATCTATTGATGTGCCATTTGGAGAAAGTGCTGACTTTGAATGCCATGTTATTGGAGCTCAACCAATACACATCACCTGGTCCAAGGATGGTCGAGAGATTCGAACTGGAGGAAACTTCAATATTACATTTGTAGCCAATACAGCTCACCTTCGAGTGCTCAGAGTGGGCAAAGGAGATGCTGGCCAATACACTTGCCAAGCTAGTAATGAAATTGGGAAAGATTTTTGCTCAGCTAAACTTAGTGTCAAAGGTATTGAGATTAAGACATCTTCATTCATACATTTTCTTTGTCTTAGGTAAATTTAAGAGGCTTCTTTGTAACTGAGTCTCATTCTCCACCATTTCCAGTTTGGAAATACATAGAAAGTAGCTTTTTAGAAAGCAGACACTGTACAATGAGGTGAATCTTCCCTCCTGACAAACTGCATGGCAGTGGAAGCCTCATGTGCCTGTAAAATCTCTAAGGGACCACGTTTCTGAGGTCTCCTTGTAGGGCTGTTTGGAGACTTGCTTATGGTACTCTCCCTGCTGTTTTCGTTATCATGAGTATTGAAACTGCATTTACAGTGGTATTCATACGTAGCAATTACTATGTGGGAAACTATGCATCACTAATGGAAAGCATATATCACAATATGGTAAAACATCTTGCCTTTGTAGGCAGTAGGCCAGCATCAGTATCTCTTTCAGCTTTACTAAATGTTTCAATTTGGGTTCTGAATTGCTGATTTAATCTAGACTATGAATCAGCTAAGTTCTTCACATGGCAATATGCTTTAAAGATGTATAAGCAAGTGAAATTGTCCTTACCATGTTTCTGCTGCACCTGGAGAAGGGTCTTGGGGGCAAATGGTGTTGTCAAAGCTTTCATGTCAGCCTGGGGACATTTTCAAAGGTAATAGCAAAATTTCCCTTGTCTGGAGCAGTCATCCTTCACATATTTTTACAGCTATGAGCAGTCGGATCCAGTGTAGGTGGAACCTGGATCTAGTTGTTGTCTTTGCCTGCTTTTCTCCTTCTTGTGTTTTTCTTTGTGAGGAAATGCAGGTTGGAAGTAGATCCAGCTGCAGCAAACTCACTTTGTTGCACCCTAAGACTCTTGTGCACCCCATGACTCTTGCTTAGCACTGTGGTTTTCTCTTGGCAAACAGGCACACTGTTACTCTCTATGCACTCGTTTTGTTCTGCAGAACCTCCCAAGTTCGTCAAGAAACCTGAAGCTTTGCGGTTCGTGAAGCAGGGGGACACAGTTCAAATCGAATGTAAAATCAGTGGCACACCAGAGATCAGGACTGTGTGGTACAAGAACGATCAGGGACTTCAGGCGAGCGACAGGCTCCACATGTCCTTTGTAGACTCCACGGCGGTGCTAACCATCTTGGGTGCCAGCATGGAAGACACCGGCGATTACATATGTGAAGCCCATAATTCTGCTGGCACTGCCAGCTGCAGCACTTCGGTCACAGTGAAAGGTTAGCAGGAGTGCTCCGCACACCACCTGGCCCACTCCCGACTGCATGCTCCCCTAGAGAGTCAGCTGCTGCTGTGGAAGTCAGTGGCTGCTGGGACAGCATCTCCCCAGCTGCTCTTATGTTCAAATGACGCTGTGGGTAAGCATTGGAGGCCAGGCAGGAAATGGTGGTGGGTGCTCAGCGCTGTGCAGCCACTCCATTGCCTCCCTGTTTAAGTCAAGTGCAGGCTGAGTAAGGCAAGGTTGTCAAGTCACAAGGGAAGAATGGAACAGGTGGAGCCCCAGCCGTTGCAAGGGAGCTGGACAGAGTTTGCAGCCATCCCTCTGCCTCCTTTTTATACACACCGATCCTGACAGGAATGAAACCTAAGGAGGAGGAGGGGGCTGTGGTGCTCAGCGTCATTGATGGAAGTTTGCCTGACTGGAAAGAGGCGGGGAAGGTTGGAATATGGCCCTAGAGAGAAGGGAGAGAGTAGCTCTTGGGTAGGGGTGAGCGCAGCAGTGGATCCGGAGGTTGAGTCAAGTGTGTTAGGCTGGACAGCCACACGGTGACTCCAAACAGGTGCAGAGGTGTCACATTTTCTGCCCTTGGAATTCTGAGTGCAGGGATGACTTGCTGGGAACTGCCAGGGCATTTTTCGGAGGTGAGGCCACATATCTGGAGGCTAAATATGGTTTTACAAGAATAAGTGTAGGCCCCCTTCCTGAATGTTGCCTGCTGCTGCTATCCAGAAACATACTGGGGAAGCACACTTACACATCCTGATGTGATTCTTTTTTATAGAACCACCTGTTTTTAGCAAGGTTCCAAGCCCTGTGGATATTCTTAAAGGCTCAGATGTTATCCTCCAGTGTGAGATAGCAGGAACTCCACCTTTTGAGGTAGCTTGGTTCAAGGACCGGAGGCAGGTCAGGAGCAGCAAGAAATTCAAGGTGACAGCAAAGCACTCCATTGCTAGCCTTCACATTCTCAATCTGGAAGCTCAAGATACTGGAGAATATCAATGCAAAGCCATGAACGAGGTGGGAAGTGACACCTGCACCTGCCCAGTGAAATTCAAAGGTTTGTAAGCTAGGGGATCAACAGCACCAGTTCCTTCTTTTCCTCCTGTCTGTCTCTTCTTCAAGCAGGAATGCGTGATTAATTCTCCTCTGCCTTGTTTTCACCATCAGAGCCTCCACGATTTGCAAAGAAGCTGAGTGACACTGCAATCTTCGTTGGGGAGCCAACATCCCTACAGGCAGTGGTGGAAGGATCCCCACCAATTTCTGTTGTCTGGCTCAAGGACAAGGGTGAAGTTATTAGGGAGAGCGAAAATGTCCAAATGTGGTTTATGGACAACATTGCAACTCTTGAGATTGCCAGTGCAGCAGGAGCTGATGTTGGGAAGTACATCTGCCAAATCAAAAATGATGCTGGCATGCGGGAATGCTCTGCCTTTTTGCAAGTGCTAGGTGGGTATAGCCTGCCCACAAGTATTATTTCTTGTCTCTTGCACGGTTGCCTCTCCCAGCCTTTCTTTGCTGCTTTTATCTTGTGCTCACTATTTTGCGGGTGGATTTCCTGATAACATGCTGTCCCTTCCCTTCCTGATTCAGAACCAGCAGTCATCTTAGAGAAGACCGAGCCCATCACAGTGATGGCTGGAAACCCATTCACCTTGGAGTGCAAAGTAGGAGGGACACCTGAACTTATCACTAAGTGGTACAAAGATGGCAGGGAACTAAGGAGCGATCGCAAATACCAAATTACCTTTTTAAACAATGTATCTACACTGAAAGTCTTTTCTGCAGAGATGGGAGATGGGGGCTTGTATACGTTTGAAGTGCAAAATGAGGTGGGAGACAGCAGCTGCATTTCTTCAGTTGATGTTTCAGGTCAGCAGTCTTTGTTGTTCACATTTGTCTTTAAACACATTTTTTTTCTCCTTGCTTTCCACTGAAAAAAACAGCATTTTTCTTACTAGTCTTCTGCCTTATCCTCCTTAGATCGCCTTGTCCCTCCTTCGTTTTCAAGAAAGTTAAAGGAAACAAGTGGGGTGCTGGGATCATCAGTCCTGCTGGAGTGTAAAGTGTCTGGCACATCTCCCATATCTGTGGCCTGGTTTCAGGATGGGAATGAGATCGTTAGCGGAGAAAAATATGAAATCTCGTTCTTGGATAACATTTGTGCTTTGAAGCTGAATGCCCTGGATGCCACAGATACAGGGCCATATACCTGCGTGGCAGCCAATGTGGCTGGGTCTGATGAATGCAGTGCCTTCTTGACCGTGCAAGGTCAGCTTCTTCTTCAAAATGATTCTTCCCTCTTCTCTTCCTGTGTTCTGGTTTTCCATGGTTTCTTTTTCTTGATTTTTTCCATTTTCTCCCTCCCTTTCTCCCTCCCTTCCTCTTTTTACTCCACACCCGCATTAGTTCCCACCTCCTGCAGGAACTCTCCTAATAATGTCTTTCCTTCTCTTCTCTTCTTTGTGTGACACCTTAGAACCACCTTCTTTTGTGAAAACACCGGACCCCCTGGAAGTTTTGCCTGGCTCAAGTGTGACATTCACGAGCTACATCAAGGGCAGCACCCCACTCAAAGTGAGCTGGTTCCGAGGCATCAGGGAACTGGTGCCAGACAGCACCTGCTCCATCTCTTTGGATGAGTCTGTGACACAGCTGCAGCTGTATAATGTGGAGCCAGGCCACAGTGGAGACTATGCGTGCGTGGTCACTAACGATGCTGGCAGTGCCTCGTGCACTACTCACCTCTTTGTGAAAGGTGTGTGTGTGTGTTTGTGCATGTGCACATGCACATATGTCTGTCTCTTCTTGTGCATTGGGCCTGCAGCCCTGCCACAATGGTCCCTCTCACTACTGACATATGCCTCTCCACAGAGCCTGCAGTCTTTGTGAAGAAATTAAGTGATTTCAGTGTGGAGCAGGGAAAGTCCATCGTGCTGGAAAGCAGCTACATGGGCACACCTCCCATCTCCGTAACCTGGAAAAGAAATGGCACACCTATTGCTCAGTCTCCACGCTGCAGTGTTACAACTACTGACAAATCTGGCATCCTCGAAATCTTCAACAGCACCAAGAGCGATGAAGGCGAATACACCTGTGAGGTTGCAAACGAGGCTGGTGGGGATGTCTGTCACAGCCTTGTGTCCATCCTAGGTGCGCGTCACCCCTGATCCCTCCAAGGCAGCCAAGTGGTGTTCTGCTTCTGCTCACTGTGCTCTTTTCTTCCCTAGAACCGCCCTATTTTCTCACACACCTGGACCGTGTGGAGGTGAAAGTCGGCGAGCCCTTGATCTTAAAATGCCAGATTGGTGGTGCACCGGAAATCAAGGTGTCTTGGTACAAAGATGACACCAAGCTCAGATCAACACAGGCTTACAAAATGCACTTCAAGAATAATGTGGCAACACTGGCATTCTCCATGGTGGAAGATAGTGACATTGGAGAATATGTCTGCAAAGCAGAAAACAGCGTTGGCTTCGCTACCTCCACAGCTTTGCTTGTTGTTAAAGGTGATGGATTGAAGCCACTCTCAGTTTGTAGGAACTCTGTTGTTTATTGAAAGGGGTTCTTATTAATGTCAGTGCTAATTAATTCTGGGTTGATAGGATGGCTTCCTACTTACAGCGGTGATTATTATTATTTTTCAGAACGTAAACTTCCCCCAACATTTGCCAGGAAACTGAAGGATATTCAGGAGACAGTTGGCGCCCCAGTGACATTTGATTGCCGCATAAATGGCTCAGAACCTATCCAGGTGTCTTGGTACAAGGATGGGGCTCTCTTAAGTGACAGTGATAACATGCAATCAACCTTCTTAAATAATGTCGCGACTCTCCAGATCTTGCAAACCAGCATGGCTCACTGTGGCCAGTATACTTGCTCAGCCCAAAATGCTCTGGGAACTGCATCTTCTAGTGCCAAGCTCATCCTTACAGGTTTGTACCTCACTTTCAAACAAACATCTTTTGTAGTTCTTTACTCTTTTATTCCTTTTACCCTTTCCCTGCTCTCCCCATTGCATGACTGTAATGGAGTCTGCATGTGACATGGTGAGGTGTATGGTGAGGAGAGATCAGCGGTGAGCTCTGCCATGCTCTCCTCTTTGCAGAACATCTACAACCTCCCTTCTTTGACATCAAGCCGGTATCTGTCGATGTGGCACTGGGGGAGAGCGCTACCTTTAAGTGCCATGTGACTGGCTCTGCTCCCCTGAGGATTACGTGGACCAGAGACAACAGAGAGGTCCGACCAGGTGGCAACTACAAGATAACACTGGTGGAAAACACAGCCAGCTTGACGGTCCTAAAAGTGGGTAAAGGGGATGCTGGACTTTACATGTGTACTGCCAGCAACAGTGTTGGAAAGGACGCGTGCGCAGCTCAGCTGGTTGTACAAGGTATTGCTTTTCTTCTTTGCCAGACTGACACCCAGAAAACACAACCCCAGATAGTACAGACGTGTTTGTGTTTGGGACTATCTTTACAAGACGACACACAGAGAACTCTTATTTCATTTAAATATTAATTTAATTTATAAATACTTACCCTTTTTCTTTTGTTGTAGCTGGGTGGTTTGTCTTATCAAAGGGCTCTTTTCATCTAAATGTTAACTCTGTCTTTGTACCCCATTGCACCTCTAAGAACAACCCTGTTGTACAGCAAAATTTCTGTCTTCTTTAAACTCTTCCTCCAAAAGTGCAGGGGAGGAATTTTAACTGAGAGAGACAAGTTCACTTATGAGGTTTTAATTTACTGTTACCGAGTCTGTAGCTCCTGCAAATATTTTTACTCTTTCAGAGCCTGAAAATACAGAAAATTGCTGTTCTAGATGGTAAAAATTGGAGGATCTAAGTGCAGACTTGGTAACAAATATCTGTTCCGCCAACACACTGCTTCTGCCCTTAGTGTGCGGATCTTATGATTTGTACAGATCTAAATTTATTACTGGTATAAATGACATTTGTACATAAGCGTAATTTCCTTAATGTAGGCGAGAACCTTAGATTTATTTATAGCTGTTCCGAATATCTCATTCCTATTGACTTTATAGAAGGACAAACAGAAAATACACCTCTTAAATGAGTCATGAACTTGAATGCCCCTGTTGTTTCAGGGCCCTCATATTCTTTTTCTCTGTGTGAATTTAGGGGAGAAAAAAGCATTTTAAGAGTAAATACACTGACTTCTACTCTCTGCAACAGATAACATGAGATCTGCATCACCCCTAGAAAAATTTTGTAATAAGTACTGGCAAAATGCATTATATATGTCTGGAGTAAATATGTATTTGTAGGGATTTTTCTTGGTGAGGTTAGGAGGAGTGTGGCAGAGAGTGTGGCAGTCCGAATTACCTGTGAATTCAGTGGCGAGTAGGGATGCTGTTTTTATCTAGTTTGACTTACTGCAACTATATTCAAGGATTGTCATAAGAAATCTAATTCCTTTTAAAGATTTCAAGCTTGCTTTCACCAGAACTGCAATTCTGTTTATTCTTAATGATAACATTACTAGTAGGTTTATTTGACTCAAGTTACTGTTCATAAAATGATTCTAGCTGGCATTATTGGGTTTTTTTAGGCTTTAATTCTTTATTCACAAAATCCTAAATACATTTTTGTATTATTTTTTTCAGGATTATTATTTCCTTTTTGATACTGAACTTACATTGGCATTCATTCAAATCCTTTAGAATTTGTACAACTTCCCAGAGCTGTAAAATTAACATTCATTGCTTCTCAGCTGGTTTCTATAGAACTTAGAAGTGCAAGTTCTCTGTGTTCATTGATTTCCATGTGTCCAGTCTGAGCAGACGCTGCCTCCCCTCTATTACATACAGAACAGATATAGCCTATTGTTTGTAGAGTCCAGGTCTTTTGATAAATTACTCTTGAACATCTCTTATTTTTTGTTAACTTTCCTGCGTTTAAATTTTATGTTTTAAATCCATTTTAACAATTGCTTTTAGATTTTAGAAACTGCTTTGCTTAACATTCTAAGCACTTACCTTACTAAAATGTACATTCTTATTTTGGAAAGAAGCGGAATTAGAGTGTGATTGCTCAGCAATTGTCACTATGCAGCCAGGTAATCAACTCTTTGTCAAAATAAAATCTGATAGTACATTATTGAGGTTGCAAGAGTCCTTGTGTTAACAAGCCATTAGCTTTTATCTTGAGAAACCCTAAGAAAATGTTGTTACTAACTTAGTATGCTCTGCAAATGCTCCACAGGTTGAAGTGAACCAGAGTAAAATAGATTTACTTTCTACACTTCACAGATAGATGCGTAAACAGGCACTTCATCCTGTTTTGTAAAGAGATTTGTCGGTCGGGCCCACATTACCACCTCTTTGTTTTACTAGTTAGATCTTTGATCCATGAGTCTTTGATCTCAAGTCTTGTGATTCTGAAACATTATTATAGTGCTTTTGATGTAAAAAGCACCCTTCCTCTCCTTACAGAACAAAATGTAACCATCTATTTTAATTTGCAGTCACAGGACGTGTAACACCGATTTCAGTAATACCAGCTATCTCATAATTTTTTCCCAGCGTGACTGTTTTGAACCTCTTTTGTTTGCTTAGCTCCTTGCACTTGTATTTCTTAAATGTGCACAGGATTCTAACTAATACACATTTATTGACTATATCTGTTGTTAATGGAATATTAAGATACAAAGCACTTGCTGTAAAGCTCAGCATGAGTATTTTTCTTGATCATAGTTCTTGGCTAAACATTTTAGATTCTTGCATTTCTAAGAGGCACATTTTATTACCTACGTAATGCAAGAGGACACTACTTAAAGAAAACCTCATAAGCCAGCTGATATAAACTGAATACCTAGACAGAGAACCAGAATAAAAAATAAACTAAAACTGAATTGCAGGTAGAGAACTTGTTTGCTCCCTGATGTACAGTTTGGACAGGCTTGAATCATCCAAAAATTAATAGCAGCTGCAGAAGTAGAATGTTTGCGTAACTCACCAAAGCTGACATTTTCTGTTACACACACCATGCTTATTCAAAGAATCAGTGCAGTTTAAAGCATCTTCTTCCCCTTTTGGCTTTCCAGAACCACCACGATTTATTAAGAAACTAGACTCCTCAAGACTTGTGAAACAGCATGATTCCACTAGGTATGAATGCAAAGTAGGTGGATCTCCAGAAATCAAGGTCATCTGGTACAAAGGTGAAACTGAGATCCATCCCAGTGAAAAATACAGAATGTCCTTTGAGGATTCAGTGGCAGTCATTGAAATGCATAATCTCAGTGTTGAAGACAGCGGTGACTACACTTGTGAAGCACAGAATCCAGCGGGTAGTGCAAGCACCAGTACCTCACTGAAAGTAAAAGGTCAGGATCCAAGCTCTTCCTTTCCTTTTATGAATCCTCCTCTATGGAAAAGTGGTTATGTCGCATTTTATTTCATCAGACAGGCCAAAACCATCTGAAAACATGGCATGTCTCTTGCCTATTTGTAATAGTGTGGGAGATAACTTTTATTTATGGTTCGCTCTTGCTCTTCAACCTCAGTATGGCTACTTGAATAACCTTTCCACTTCAGTGTCTTCAGCTCAAATAACACAAATTTTAACTCCTCTTTTTTTAGCACCTCCTGTTTTCACCAAGAAACCCCGTCCAGTCCAGACCTTGAAAGGGTCTGATATTCACCTGGAATGTGAACTTCAGGGCACTCCTCCATTCCAGATTTCATGGTACAAAGACAAACGAGAAATTCGGAGCAGCAAGAAGTATAAGGTCATGTCTGAGAACTACCTTGCTAGTATTCACATTCTCAGTGTGGATGCTGCAGATGTTGGTGACTATCACTGTAAAGCTGTAAATGATGTGGGAAGTGACTCCTGTATTGGCTCTGTAACACTAAGAGGTTTGTATAAGAATTGACACCTTCTTGACATTTCATTGTTCCTGTCATTCTCCTCCTACTTTTCCGCTCCCTGCACTTTCTTTTTTACTATTAAATATCTTCTCTTAAATAGCACCACCAACGTTTGTGAAGAAGCTGAGTGATCTCACTGTTGTAGTTGGGGAGTCAATTGAACTACAGGCTACAGTAGAAGGATCACAGCCCATTTCTGTTCTGTGGTTGAAAGACAAAGGCGAAATTATTAGGGAAAGTGAAAACCTCTGGATCTCCTACTCAGAAAACATTGCAACCATGCAGATTGGAAATGCAGAACCAGCCAATGCTGGGAAGTACATCTGTCAGATAAAAAATGATGCTGGAGTTCAGGAATGCTTTGCCACTCTGACAGTACTAGGTTGGTAACATGGAAAAAAACGCATCACATGTCTTAAGATGCTTTGAAAATATCAGTTTTTATGCTACTAATACCTTTTGCATTGTTGTTCTTAAAAATGCTGTAACTTGCCTCTCCTTGCAGAACCTGCAGTCATTGTAGAGAAGCCAGGTCCAGTGAAAGTTACAGCTGGAGACTCTTGTACTCTGGAATGCACAGTAGATGGCACACCAGAGCTTACTGCCAGGTGGTTTAAGGATGGGAATGAACTGTCCACTGATCATAAATATAAAATCAGTTTCTTCAACAAAGTATCTGGGCTTAAGATCCTCAATGCAGGACTAGAAGACAGTGGAGAATACACTTTTGAGGTGAAAAACAGTGTTGGTAAAAGCAGCTGTACAGCTTCAGTGCACGTTTCAGGTTAGTGGACTACACTTTTTTAATCACATCTGATCCAGTTCTTTCAAAATGCCTTCAGGGAGCGCACTGTTTCTCATGGCTGGCAGTCTGGGAGTCATTGCTTGTATAATCTTAGAGTGCTTGGTGGGCCACTGTGGGAAAGAATAAATGACAGCCCAACCTCAGAGGTTAGGAGCTGTTGCAAGGGCTTGGTTTCTTCAGCATAAATCTACATCTCTTTTTCTGTCAGCTGATGCAGTATTGCTGCTTATGAGAGAGTGTTGCAAAAAGAAAAAGGTGTCTCTCAAAAAGTGTGATATGCTCTAGCATATCCTTAAGCATCAACTATCTATTTTTCAACGACTTAGGCAAGCAGGAAGAGATTCTAAAGGCAGATATTACAAAAGAAAGTTAATTGAAAGTTTATTATGCATGGGGGATTTTTCTATCCTTTAAGCTCCTGTACAGTAAAAAATGTTTGTTTTTTTGAACACATGCAGATCGTATTATACCTCCTTCTTTCACAAGAAAACTGAAAGAAACACATGGTCAGCTGGGTTCTTCTGCTGTACTGGAGTGCAAAGTTTATGGGTCACCACCTATTACTGTTTCCTGGTTTCACGATGGAGAGGAGATTACCAGTGGAGACAAGTATCAGGCTACCCTTACAGACAACACCTGTTCCTTGAAAGTGAATGCACTTCAGGAGTCTGATATGGGAACTTACTTGTGCACAGCTACTAATGTAGCTGGGTCTGATGAATGCAGTGCATTTTTGACTGTTAGAGGTTAGTATTACTACAAAGCCAGAGTCAGAAGACATAAACTAGTTCGTTTTCAAAAAGACTACATTCTTGGCTTTGTTACATAGTTCTGATTATTATGCTCTTCATCAGAATTCCAAAAGTACTTATTCTCTGTCTGTTTTATATGTACGCTTAGAACCACCATCTTTTGTGAGGAAACCTGAACCACTGAATGTTTTATCTGGGGAAAACATAACCTTCACAAGCATCATAAAAGGCTCCTCTCCATTAGAAGTTAAATGGTTTAGAGGCAGCGTTGAGCTAGTACCAGGACACAGATGCAATATCACCTTGCAAGATTCAATTGCAGAACTGGAGCTGTTTGATGTACATGCACTTCAGAGTGGAGACTACACCTGCCTGGTCTCTAATGAGGCAGGGAAGATTTCTTGCACAACACATCTTTTTGTTAAAGGTTCGTCCAGATTACAGTTTCTTATGCTTCTTTTAAAAATAATCTCTTGGCTCTATTTAATTTTTATTCTTCCCATTTTTCATCATAGAACCAGCCAAATTTGTGAAGAAGGTGAATGATTTAAGTGTAGAGAAAGGAAAATCTTTAATCTTGGAATGCACATATACGGGCACTCCACCAATTTCAGTGACGTGGAAGAAAAATGGAGTAAAAATAATGCACTCTGAAAAGTGTAGCATCACCACTACAGAAACCTCTGCCATACTGGAAATCCCTAATAGCAAACTAGAAGATCAGGGGCAGTATTCTTGCCACATTGAAAATGACTCTGGACAAGATAATTGCCATGGTGCAATCACAATTCTAGGTGCGTCATCAAGCTACTATCTCTTCATCAGGAGTTAGGGGAACTGCTTATGGTCATTGTGCGATACCTTCTTGTACTAATGGTGTGTGTTTGCTCTTCAGAACCACCTTACTTCATTACACCCTTGGAGCCGGTTCAGGTGACAGTTGGGGATTCTGCATCCTTACAGTGCCAGGTTGCTGGAACACCAGAAATGATTGTATCATGGTACAAAGGCGATACAAAGCTAAGAGGAACCGCTACTGTTAAAATGCACTTTAAAAACCAAGTTGCCACTCTGGTTTTCAGCCAGGTGGACAGTAGTGACAGTGGGGAGTATATCTGCAAAGTAGAAAATGCTATTGGGGAGGCTACTTCATCATCTTTACTCACAGTTCAAGGTGAATATTTCATTTCAAAAATAGAAAAATGACATATTTTTCTCAAGTATGTATTGCTCTTTTGGAAAAACAAAGATTATCTTTCCATTGTTAAATGCTATACTCCTTCCTGACCTATAAGAGACCCTGCAGTACCAACCCTATGGCACAAACTTCTATTAACAAAAACCTGTCAGGGTCACTAGTTTAAATATATCTCTTACTGTACCTCAGTTCTTCTGTAGGGATACAAGGTTCTGCCTCTTCATACCCAGTTTAAGATATTGCTTTGGTTGTTTCCACAGATCAACAGTCCTGAGAACCTAAGTCTGAGGGTTAAATAGGCCCGCTGGATGTAACTGAAGGCAGAATGATTACATATTTTCTTAGCTGCAGTGTTTCTTTCACTACCAAATTAAATGCTACTAAATTAAATGATTTCCTGCATAACATTCGTAATCAGATCTTAAGAACAAAAATCCACAGTGAATACAGCTTCTGAAAGCCCTCACTCTAGAATACCTCTTTTCTTACAGAGCGTAAACTTCCTCCTTCTTTTACACGAAAATTAAGAGATGTTCATGAAACTGTTGGCTTACCAGTTACCTTTGATTGTGGCATAACTGGTTCAGAACCTATTGAAGTATCTTGGTATAAAGATGGTGTACATATAAAAGAGGACTACAATGTTCACACATCCTTCGTAGATAATGTAGCAACTCTCCAGATTTTGAAGACAAACAAAAGCCTTATCGGTCAATATACCTGCACAGCTACCAATGCTATTGGAACTGCTTCTTCTAGTGGCAGGCTTGTCCTTACAGGTTGGTGGGCTGTGAAGTATTTAATAGAAATATCTTAAAACTCATTTTTAATTTATATCTGGGTTTAATATTGTACAAATAATATTTATTTCATAGAAGTTTAAAGCAAACTGAGATTTTAAAGAGATGCTTTTTTATTTCTTTCACTCTTTAGAAGGGAAGACTCCTCCATTCTTTGACATCCCAATTGTACCTGTGGATGGTATTATTGGAGAAAGTGCAGTCTTTGAATGTCACATTGCTGGAACACAACCTATTAGAGTCACTTGGGCAAAAGACAACCAAGAGATTAGAACAGGAGGAAACTACCAGATCAGTTATGTAGAAAATACAGCCAATCTGACCATCCTAAGCGTTGACAGGGGAGACTCTGGAAAGTATACGTGCTATGCAAGCAATGAGGTTGGAAAGGACTCTTGCACAGCTCAGCTGAATGTTAAAGGTACTGAATGGAAAATACATTGTGTGTATGTTTTTCTTCCTTTAGTTGTAAAGGAAGTCTTATTGTTGCAAGATAAATCAGAGAACAACTTTAAAACATAATTTTGAGAAATAGCTGAAAAATAACAGTCTGGAGATATCCATGAGTTTCTGAAGGGAAATAGGAAAGGACATCATTAAAAATAACGGGAGAAGGAAAGAAAGAGAATATTTTCTTGAATCTGATTTTTTATGGGCTTTGGCATGTTGAGTAGCTGATATAAACATCTGATTTCATTCTTCATCTTAATCTTCAAAAACCCTAGTGTTTTTAATGACATTTGATTTCAAGCAATATAATAGCTTTTTTTTTTTTTTTTTTTTTTTTCAAATGGGAAAATAAACTATCACAGTGATGTTAGGAGCAAGACACTTGCCATTGATCTTGGTATACTTTCACTTAAAAAAAAGATGTTTAAATGAGAGCAAATATTGATTCCCTAAATATTAAGTCATTATGTTAAAATTGTTCCTTGAAACATTTTCTTTAAAATATTTATTTTCAAATTAGATTCATAGAGTTTGAGTAACATATTACTTTCTTACAGAACGAAAAATTCCACCTACTTTTACTAAGAAACTGTCTGAAGCAGTAGAAGAAACTGAAGGGAATGAACTTAAACTTGAGGGCCGTGTTTCCGGCTCTCAGCCTCTGACTGTTGTTTGGTATAAAAATAATCAGGAAGTCCATTCAAGCCCTCATTGTGAAATATCATTCAAAAACAACACCTTACTCTTGCATATAAAAAGCACAGGGCAATCAGATGCTGGCTTATATACCTGTAAAGTGTCCAATGAAGCAGGAAGTGTACTGTGTACTTCTTCTGTTGTTATCAGAGGTTAGTTAAAGTAATGTTTTTCCTATTGTGATTTATTTTTCTTTATTGTGTTTTAGCGGCAAATGTACAGCTTCCATCTTATGAACTTGTACAGCTAGTAAAATAATTTGCTCAGTGCTTATATGGTTTTGCTAAGCTTAACAGCAACAATTTGTGCTTTTACGTTTCTGCCAGCCACACTGATCCTGTGTTACTGAGGTGGACAAGAAGAAACTGAGTTAAACAATAAAATCAAGGAATTTTTTCAAATTTGTGATTAAAATTAAACAATATTTTTTCTATTTTTTATTTTCTTTTTTACAACTTGCTATAACTGATCTAAGTAAACACCGAAATCTTTAATTTTCATTGAATTTGTATTCATTCTCTATTGGAGGAAAAACAGTTTTTGTGTGCGATTACATCTAAGCTTGGGCAGCCTAGACAGTGTGTTGTGACAGCATGGCACTTGGCTGTAACACTCTTGCAGGATATTCCATATTTGTTTCTGCAAAAATACTTAGGCCTTTTTGCAGCCCAATAGTTCTTCTAGTATTTTTTGCATGCATGTCCTTCCTGGGTGGAGAAAAACTGCATTTCATGAACCGTTTCTTGCGTGTTTGTAAAAATACTCTCTTGATATTAATTCCCTTTTATGATTGATATTCTCAAACTTTTATTTAACCTTGTTCTTTTCTTGTGTATCTCTTTTCCTCTTGCACTCTTAATCATATTTTTCGTCTTTGATTATTCACTCAAACATTTTCACATTCCAGAACCTAAAAAGCCTCCAGTATTTGACCAGCCTCTTCAACCAGCAGCAGTAGAGGAAGGTGATATCCTACAGCTCAGCTGCCATGTCCAAGGGTCGCAGCCAATGCGGATCCAGTGGCTGAAGGCGGGAAGAGAAATAAGAGCTTCTGACAGATGCAACTTCAGCTTTGCAAATGGAGTAGCTCTTTTGGAAGTTGCTGCAGTTACCAAATCTGATTCGGGAGAGTATGTGTGCAAAGCTTCAAATGTGGCTGGCACTGACACTTGCAAATCTAACGTGACAGTGAAAGGTACAGTAACAGAGAAAATCGAGGCATATGATGGAAATTAAAAACAAAACTCCATCTGCTTTGTTTCCTGTCGATCTAGGATATTAATAATCTGATAACAAACAATTAGTATCTTTTACTTCTTTGCAAAACTGTAGCATCTTGGAAGGCAATATATTTTATTTAACAGCAATTTAGATATAAAGAGCAACATAAACAATAGGAGATCAGCGTCAAACCAATAGTATATTCTTACCAAATAGGTTAAGTTGTTAGTTTCCAAATCCAAATACAGAATTTAAGACAAATGCAAGCTAAGTGTGTGTGAAATCACTTGTACTTGCATGTTTTATGGGAAAGATGGAACCAGTGATGTCTATTAAACAATACAAAAGAAATTTTATTGAAAAGGTAGCCTTGGAGGCTAATTGCTTCTAGACTGTTACAGCTCCAAGACCTTTTGGCCTCTTAGCTGGAAGTGAACACTGTCTAAGCACAAGGTCTTCCACGTGGCCTCTGGCCTTAATATTGCATTCAAGTGCTATATGGCCAGTAATATATAGAAATAGTACCTTTTTCATTATACAGGTAGCAACATGGCTACAAAGAAGTACTCATTACAAGACAAAAAAAGAATTTAACAGGTCACTGAGTGTAAGTAACTTTGAGAGTGAGATTTCCAGAAAAAAATACCAGAAAGAAGACCTCTCTAAAAATTAACTCACTTTGGAAAATTAGACTCCTTATTTGCATATCTTTCTGTGAACTGAAGTAGCCTGATTTTGATATTTTTTGCATCCATGAAGATTAAAAATGACATTACTGAAGTTAGTGAAGAGCATGATATGGCCCACAGTGCCCGGTTTCATTTGAGTATTTTTCATTTTTTTAAAATTTTTACATCTTGCAGACTATTTTCTTCTGCTCAGTAATTCACCCCTTTTCAGATAGCTAAATTGGGAGCGTTGCCGTACATAGGAATGAACGATTACAGTAAGCCATCTTAAGTTTTTATTTAAAAGTCAAATTTAACTATTTAATTCCGTTGTTTTTTGTTTTTAGAAAAACCAGCAGCTGCACCAGCAGCTAAGAAAGCAGAAGTGGAAGGAAAACTGTATTTTGTATCAGAGCCTCAGAGTATCAAAGTCATGGAAAGTAAGCACTCTCTCAGAAAACTTTGTTGTCTTTTATTTGCCTGTATCTGTTGTTTGGTAGTATGTCCTGCTGTTGCAGACACTTGGAAAGATTAACTTTCTGATTTTGTGTCTTTCTGCAGAGACTGTTGCAACATTTATTGCAAAAGTTGGAGGAGATCCAATTCCAAATGTTAAATGGATAAAGGGAAAATGGAGGCAACTCAACCAGGGAGGTCGCATTATCATCCAGCAGAGAGGAGATGAAGCCAAACTAGAAATAAAAGACGCAACAAAGACTGACTCTGGCATGTACAAATGTGTAGCTTTTAATAAACACGGTGAAATTGAGAGGAGTGTCAACCTACAAGTTGAAGAAAGAAAGCAAGAAGTTGTTGAAGGAGATCTTAGGGCAAAACTAAAAAGGTATATGCAAAAGTTTATATTTTAATACATCTCAGATCAGAATATAATTTATTAATATTTGTGACATATTTGGAAAATCATTACATTCAGATTTTGGTCCTAGCAACAGTCAGTCAAATGAGATGTCCCTGAGCAGACCAAGCTCAGTTAGACTAAGCCGGGAGATTATTGTGCCTAACAGTGTAGGAGTAATACAAACGTCTGACTAAACTACACTGCAGGATCATGCGGTCCAGGGCAATTTTAAGCTGATGCATTTTTTCAAAGGACAACTTTCTAGCAATGAAGTTCTGTATATTTAACTTATGTCGCTGATTTGACTAGAACTCCAACCAAAAGGAAGGAAGAAGAGGAAGAGAAACCTATTGATATCATGGAACTTCTCAAAAATGTTGATCCCAAAGAGTATGAGAAATATGCTCGCATGTACGGAATTACAGATTTCCGTGGCCTCCTGCAAGCCTTTGAGTTACTAAAGCAAACCCAAGAGGAAGAAAGCCATAGACTGGTAAGATATGACTGCAGCATTGGCTTTGTTATATATAGGTAGCATGGTTCCTATGAACAGACTTGGTGTCCACAGTGTGATGTATGCGGGAGTTTCTGGCTCCTGTTTAGATCTTCTGCTGACACTTCTTAATGTCTTGCATGCTCAAGAAGAAGAAATAGCCTTTCTGGCCAATTATATTCTCTCTTGATTACAATTTTTAAGATGGGAAGATATGCTAGTTATAGTATATTTACAGAAAATTTTATGTGAGGACACATCACTGTCAGAGTCTATGCTGCACAAACACGACGGCTTGACATTTAGTATCCTTTCATCTTTAAACATGTTCTACCCTTTTTTAGGAAATTGAGCTCACAGAAAAGGCTCGAAGAGAAGAACAGGAGTTTGATGAACTTATATCATTTATTCAGCAACGACTCTCGCAGACAGAGGTAATGCACTGTTTTTGCCTGATTTGCAAAATATTCAAACACATAATAGGGAACTTGAAATGAGGCCTGACCCATTTAATCTAATATTTTTCAGCCTATTACTCTGATCAAAGACATTGAAAATCAGACTGTTTTAACAGATGAAGATGCTGTCTTTGAATGTGAGATTAAAATTAACTATCCAGAAATTAAACTTTCATGGTACAAGGGAACCCAGAAACTGGACTCTACTGACAAATATGAAATTAGAATTGAAGGTGATCGCCACATATTGAGAATCAGGAACTGCCAGCTTGAAGATCAGGGAAATTTCAGAATAGTATGTGGTCCACACATTGCCAGTGCTAGGCTAACTGTGATTGGTAAGTATTCTGTTGAAGTGTGTATTTGAATTAATTTACACTTCAAATATTCCACTGTCTGATGTCTCTAAAATGTATGTTTTAACATGCTAACAGAACCTGCAGTTGAACGTCATCTTCATGATGCTACTTTCAAGGAAGGAAAAACATGCACCCTATCTTGTCAGTTCTCTATTCCAAATGCCAAGTCTCAGTGGTATAGAAACGGGAGGCCTATTAAGATAGGAGGGAGATATTCAACACAAGTCTCCGACAAAGTACATAAACTCATCATCAAGGATGTTAGAACAGAAGACCAGGGACAGTATACCTGCAAACTTGACAATCTAGAAACAACTGCAGATCTGGCCATTGAAGGTGTGTAAACAGATACAGAATCTCTTTGTTATAGTAGTGACAAACAGTTTCTGGATACTCTATTAATAGAACAAATGAAAATAAAAGAGATTACTTAAAAAGATATCCTCAAACCTCAAAGCAGACTAAACAAGAAAGTTTACTGTTCTTTCTCTTTGAACAATATGTGTCATACCTGTGTAACTTATTTTTTTAATATTACTAATGACTCCTTGCCTTCAAACACTGTGACCATACTTGGTTTTATTTTCTTTCTTTCCCGAAGCTCTTATTTTTGACTCAGATGTCCTCTTTATCTTAATTGTTCCTTATATTTTCTTATTTGCCATAATGGCTTCTCTTGTTTAAATCTACTACACAGCAATCTTTTTGTAGTTGTAGTCTTATGCTTTCTAATCTTCATTCTTAAGTAGAAAGCCTCACAAAAGACTGAATCCCTTGAATCCCTTTTTTCTTACTTTACTTTGTCAAGGTCTGTTGTTATTATCTGTTGTTATTATAATGTACCTGTTATTATGAAAACAATGAGAAAGAATTACATAAGCTAAATGGCCTGGTGATGTATAGTAATTGGTATATTTTTGTTTCGAAAACAGCTGAACCAATTCAGTTCACAAAAAGTATACAGAACATTGTAGTGAGTGAGCACCAGTCTGCAACCTTTGAGTGTGAGGTGTCTTTTGACGATGCCGTTGTGACATGGTATAAAGGCCCCACAGAACTGAGAGAGAGTCCTAAATACAGCTTCAGAAGTGAAGGTCGTTGTCACTATATGACTATCCACAATGTCACTGCAGAAGATGAAGGTAAAGTTAATGGAATCTTTGTGGTGATGCCACCCTTTTATCTGATTTAGTGTTTTTCTTTTTAATGGTAAAAACATTCAAATATCAAAATTCTTATCTGCTGCAGGTGTATATTCTGTAATTGCTCGTCTTGAACCAAGGGGAGAGGCAAGAAGCACTGCAGAACTCTATTTGGTAACCAAAGGTTGGTAGACTTGTTAAACAAATTTCTGATCATAGCTACCTGCAAATTCATGAGCTTGAAAGGCGATATTGGAGAACTAAATGATTCTAAAAGAAATCTAATATTCTTTTGCAGAAATCAAACTGGAGCTGAAGCCACCAGGTAAAGAAAATGGAAAAAGTACACAAAAAAAAGCACAATAATCTGGCATTGATTTATTGTTTTGCTCTACTTTTTATTTTTATCTCCAGTTTTTTATTTTTCAAAGCCTGTTTTTTTTCTGGTTATAGTAAGCCAGACCTATGTCCTGGAAAAAAAATTTCCTCACCTATAATGGTGAGGAACTATTTATTCTCGTAAGTAGTGGCAAAGCATATCATGATACCTCCAAAATCTGTAATTATTATTGTGTCTGAATCCTTTTTGCACTCTATGGATGCCATATTCTCTAAAACACAAAAGCTTATTTTTATTTCAATGTCTGAGGATCAGAAAGATGAAGAGACATCAATGAATAGATTCAACATCCTCTGTACTAATGAAAAAAAAAACGAAGAACGCAAAAGGGACAACAGTGATCTCCTTACGACATATCATGATGTTCCTTTCTGAATGCTCTTTGTCAAGAGTGCACTCCAAAATGCTGCAAGAATTATTTTGAAATAAAATGAAACAGTGTAGGATCAGGACAGACTGAAAAGTTAATGCAAGTAGTTCTGTATAGTTCGGGTAGTATTGGGTGCAATAACTGACTGTTAGAAACAATTAAAGCACCAGGAAATAGTTTTGGAGATGGCAAATTCAAAACCGTGTTTTTTATTGTCAGTTAAACATTTTGTATTTGCAGAAGTTCCTGATGATAAGGTTGCAGTTCCACCTGAAAAACCAGCTGAAGGTAGGGAAATGAACCATACTCATTCCAAAGTGGTGTTTTATACTAGCACTGAGGCAGAAGGGCAGTAGGAACCTCAGAGAAAAATCTCAGATTGCTCAGTGACAAGATCTAGTTAGTATCTCTGTAAAAGCATAACACGAGCAAGGGTTGATTGGACAGACTTGTTTTGCAGTATAGGAGGTGAAAACTAGACACAAGCAGGAATGAAGCTATTCTTTTAGAAAGACTGTGTCCTTTTCATCTTGTTTTCTCATCAGTCTGCTGTTCATCCATCTGCCTTTTATTTCCATTTTCCTCTTCTGATCATTCTTCATTTTCACCCTTTTTTCTTTTCACCACAAATATCTTTTAAACAAGCTTTCTGAGTTTCTACCCTTTGTATAAGAGAAGGGAAAAGAAATGACAAAGATTATTACACAGCCACGGTGTGCCTTGCACGTACATTGCCAACAGTATCTTTTCACCAAGCTCTGGAATACAGACGATAAATATTACACATCTTTCTCTTAGGTTCTATAGTTAGTAGTATGAACCTTCAAAGTTCACTTTCCTTGGTTCCATTTCCATGAAGATTTGGAAAATGCTAGGGGTAGCAGCAGAAGGGGAGAGCTGCTGATATTAGGATGAATTGCAATCGACAAAGATAGGACAGTCATGGCAGTAAACAAAGAAAACAAAGCTGGGTAGGGTCAAGGATGAAGTAAAGGTAGACTGGGAATTCCAGCTCAAAGTATATTGCTCTAGCTGTGGCAGACTTTTAGTATAAGCACCATGTTTGCTTTTATTCTACAGCTGTAGTAAAATCAGCTCTTGTGTCTGCCTTCAAAATGCACTAGGCTTTTTCTTCATTTACAAAAAAACCCTCTGTGCTGACTTATCTGATTCTAAATATTTTGTTTTTCTCATAAGCTGCCCCTATTCCTATTCTTCTGCCTCTTGTTCTACCACCAGAGGAGAAAAAAATAGGTAAGAAAAAGTTTCAAACAGGAAATGTTTGGACAATGTATGATTTGGGTATGATTGTTCTCTTTTCAATTTTAAATTAAAAAATACAATTTCTTTTTAAGCGGAGAAGAAGGTTCCAGTAAAGAAAGTCTCCAAAAAGGTGGCTAAAAAGGGTCCTGAAGAGGTTCCACCACCTAAAGGTAAATATGTTTGTTTGTTTGTTTATTTTACACTCCTTAAAAAATTGTAAAATTACCTTGTGGAAAAGACATTTGTTTGATTTCTGTCTTTATGTTAAAAACATGCATATTTAAAATCCAAGCGTGAACTGATTAGGATCTCTGATGAATAGTCAGATCTTGAAAAGTTTTGTGAGAGTGAAATCACTTCATTAACTGTGGGCACCCAACACATCTTGCAGATTCCAGGCTATGTTATGAACAATCTTTTTTTGTTGTTGTTTTATTTAAGTTCCCGAGGTGCCAAAGAAGCCCAAAGAGATCACAGTAACTTCTATGGCAAGAAGAGAAGAGATTCATGAAGAAAAAGAGGACATATATGAAGAACCCAAACAACCTTATGAAGAATGGGAAGAAGATTATGGAGAAGACCATGACTATTATTTCAAGGAAGAAGGTTATGATGAAGGAGAAGGAGAATGGGAAGAGGCTTATGAAAGAAGAGAAGTAACCTATGAAGAAAAACGAGTCATTCATGAAGAAGGTATATAAAAATTTAATGATTTTATCCTTTCAGTTCCTTTTTCATATTTATTAGTTAGACCCAATAATTTTAAGTCAGGCAGCACTTTTGGAGTTGTTTTTATTAAAATGACTTGAACTTTAATATGCTGCTAACTTTTCACTGGTGCTTGATAAAACAAGGATCCTAGTATGGCAAGACAGAGATGCAGATGAAGGGCAGATACATTATAATCTGGCTGCCAATGAACTTTGCAGTTGGAATATCTTTAAAATGGATTATGAATTAATATTTTGTAAGACTATGTGTCATCTTTACTTGTTTTAGATATTTTTCCTAGCATTTTCAAATATCCTAGATAAACTCAGTATAAGTGAAATGTTTCAGATATGATTTTCTGGATTTAACATCTGTATTTTGCAATTCTTTGCATGCCTTTTATTGGCTTAGGTAGTACTATTGAGTATGTCTCCAGGAACAGAATTTTGTTCTGAAGGGAGAATCAGTCACAGAATGAGCAGAAAATTTTATTGCAGCTATTGGATCTTCAAAACTCTGTGTGCACATTTAAATTTAATAAGAGAATAATATTATAATGACGCTTAACTTCTGTGAGTGTTGAGCCTCCAGGTAATGCATTTCTCATCATTAAGTGATGTTATTTTTATTAAAGTGGTTGAAGTTCCTAAGAAGCCTGTGCCTGAGAGAAAACTGCCAGCAATTACAGCTGAAAAGAAAGAAAAGAAAGAAGTGACAGTTCGTCAAGGTATGACTTTTCTGCAAAACTAACAGGAATGTGCAGATTAAGATCTCATATGCATCACCTTTGATCTGGACTGTGGTGGTTCCTCACATTTCCTTGAACAGGAAAGACTTCTCTTCGTGTAGGATAAAGACATGCATAAGGGTCATGGCAACCTTCCCTCTTCTCCCACCTGAGGTTCTCCAGCAGAGAAAGAATAGTGAAAAGGGTGGTTGAGACAAATCAAGAATTGCTAGAAAAATCAAGTTATCTTGATCAAGCTTTATCTTCCCTTCTCACCATAGACTAGTCTTAGGCTTGGGCAGTACTTTTGAGCCAGTGGAAGCTGTACTTCTGGGAAGTGTTGTCCATATAGATCCCTGCATATCTCTCCGTGGAGGGTGGGCCTGATCACCTGTGAAACCTGGAAAGGGCCAACTGTAGTTGGTTTGTTTCTAGAAAATAATTTGGAAGATCACATAAGTGATAAATGTATCTGAATCATTTACAGTTGTCAAGAAACCTGTTGAAGAAAAAGTGGAAATAACCACCCAGAAGGTTGCAGAAGAAAAAGTCAAACGAGCTGAGGGTAACTACTATTTAATTACCTTATATGTTATCTTTACGTGAAAGTAGTGGTTGTTCTTACTTAACTGATCTACAGAACCTTTGTCTTCATTTAACAGAGGTCTGATCAATTTTTCAGCATTGAAAGCCTCTGTTAAATAGTGTAAAAGGAAGATAAAAAGCCATTTCGGGGAAAACAGTGAGCTTAGTTGCTGACAACAAATCCTTTAAGACAGGAAATGAATGTAAAACTGCTTTGGATGAAAGGCACTCTTTTATTCTTACCTCACATCTTCCTCACGTTTCCACCTTGACTTGCCTACCAGGATGTCTTAATTAATCGTTTACTTATGAAATAAAGACGTATCCCTACTGTCTTGGTAACAAGCTCCTGTGGTAGAGCATTTACCATTCTGCAGCAGGAATCTGTCGTCTGGAACTCAAAATAAGTCAGGACATGGCCTTCTGCATACTAAATGTGCTTATGCAACCCCTTCAAAAGTTAGCAATCACAAGAAGCAATCACATCTCTTTCTGTAGTTTTGCATTATTCTATGGAGCCTGGAATAGCTGCTGAGATAAACTATGTTTGCTTTATTGTATTTTCAACATTATTGTTAAATAGCTATAGATTTATTTTGATCTCTTCACTAAATACAGGATTGATTAACCAAATTTTAATACCAACAGTTACCAAGAAAGTTCCACCAACTAAACCTCCACAAATGATCGTTGAGGAAAAGGTTATGAAAAAAGAAGGTACAGATTGGCATCTTTCAATTGCAGACTGCATTTTTTTCAGCACTTCATGTATTCTTCTGCCTCTTGTGAATGTGTGGGCCTGTGTGCGTATACCTGGGTCGCTTCTAGTCATGCACTGACTGCTCTCACTGTTTAAATGGTTCCTGTACCATGCTTTTATATTTGTGTTCTGTTTTGCTACAGGCTGTCACAGAGTCTTTTTAACATAATTGTGGCTAGCTCTTTGATTCTTGTTCTAATAGCCCACAGGGTATTGCAGTAAGATTTAGCTTTTTCTTCATTTATTCTGCCTGATAGCATATGCTTATATAATAATGGCCCAGTACCCCAAAATTTCTTTGAATAAATGTTTTTGAAAGTCTTCTGATATACTATTTCAAAAAACCTGTGTGTGCATTTATTGTAAATTTTGAGATTAACACTGTATCTTTAGTCTCTAACAGATGCTAAATATTATACTTGTATGCTTGTTTTGTGTTCAGTATTTTAGAACATGAATACTGACTGTCTAAATATGTCTAAGATTTAAATGTACAATACAAATACTGATTTGATAAAAACTCATATATTGTCTATCACCAATGTGGATCTAGAAAATAAAATACTAAAACAAAATCCTATCTTTAAAGTACCGACAGTAGAAACATGGACTGTTTCAGAAGAAAAGATGTCGGTTTCTGTCCGAGAAGAAGAGTACTCATATGTCACAGGTATGTACAAATCCAGAAATCTATAAATTCAAACCAAAACAATCTTTCAATTTTAGTACACTTTCTTTAAATCTATCTTTATATGTGGCAAATTACATATTTAGACACATCATACATTTATGTTTCAGTATGCATTGCTTCTTTTTGTTCATTGTGTTATGTAGCCTCAGTTTTCTTTAAATTGATAGATGCAAATGTTTCAAATGTTCTATCTTAATGTTATTTAAATGCTTTTCTTTGAAGAGCCAGCAGAGCATGAGAAAACAGTTGAAGAAAGATTCTTTGAAGCTGTTTACCCAACTGAAGGTAGACTGATTAATAATGAGAGGCTAATGAATATCTACAATTTTAAAAATAATTTGAATCTATAGTTTATCAAAACCAATTGTGAAATTTGTATATGATATAGATTTTTGGGGTGTTTTTTTTTTTTTTTTTTTTGTTTTTTGTTTTTTTTTACATATGGATGTATGTATTTGAGTGTTCTTTTGGTGAACTGGACACACACAGTGTCTTCTTAAAAGAGCTTCAGATTTAGTACAAACATTGGCATTTTCTATCTCCAAATTTAATATCTTTAAATTCCTATTGTAGTACAAAAGGAAGTCGAAGAGAAGGAGGAAGAAGAGATTGTTTCCATAGAAGAGGAGATCCCTCATGTTGAAGGTGAATAAAATCTTTGCTCCATCATGTGCTCCGTTTTTCTGAACTTTATGTCTCTGTCCCACTGTCTACCAAAGGATAGTGAATCAGAATTGCTCAGATCCTTCCATCTCACTGTGGTTCTACTCTCAGAAGTTCAAGCCACAATACACTTCAAAAGCAACCTCGTATTCATAAATATTTTAAATACTTCTTTGAATAAGTTCTTTGACATGGGCATATAGTTTCTGTTTGATAAAACAGAGTATTTTTTAATATTTAGTGTTCACTTACCTGGCATGTTGAGAGCAGCCTACTATGATTTTCTAAATGAATTTACCGTTCTCCTAAATGTTCACCACCTGTGTCTTTAAAGTGCCTGAGATACCAAAAAGACGCGTCCCAGAAGAAAGAAAACCTGTTCCTGTTCCTAAAAAAGAAGCTCCGCCAGCTAAAGGTATTTCTACTGCCTTAATAAAAAAAAAAAAAAAAAAAAAAAAAAATCTTACTATCTTGCATTATATTATTTTCCATGTTGTCTTGAAGTTACTATCTTTGCATCCTTTGCATCTATCTTCATATTTTGTAATCCGCTTTGATTTTTTCATTTGTGCTGTAACTTAACTTACAGTACTTCGATTTGCCTTAGCCATGGCCCTTCCCTTTCTTAACATTTTGTGTTTGTTCTGTGTTCTTAGACTGTATGGCTTTTGCAGATGAGGGTAGGGTGTTTTTACTCCAGTACTGTGCCATGAAGGTGCTAGTGCAATAATGTTAACGCTGGACATTATTGTGTCTTATCATGTACTGCTCACCTCCTTCCTAGATGCAATGTTCTATAAAGCAATTTTGAAATACTGCAATCTGGACAAGTATTCCAGAAACTAAAGCTCTCTTATTCTGACAATGTTTTTCAAAGTGCCTGAAGTCCCTAAGAAACCTGTTCCAGAAAAGAAAGTTACTGTTGCTAAAAAAGAAGTGGCTCTCCCAGCAAAAGGTACAGCATCTTCTGAACGTGAGCTTTAACCAGTACCATACTCTCGTATTCTGTTTTTCTAACTACTATTCATTTCTAAATATAAGCATATGATAAATGTAGTCTTTGTGTGTTGTGTTATGTCTGTTTTTGTCTAAGACAAACAAAAGCATTAGAAAGACTACTTAAACAATTTTTAATATCTTTAAAGTGCCAGAAGTGCCTAAAAAACCCGTACCTGAGGAAAAAGTACACATTCCTGTTCCCAAAGAAGAACCTCCACCTGCCAAAGGTATACCTAGTGATGAAATGTATGTGCACCTCTTAAACATCATTTTAATCTTTTTTGTTAGCTTGTATGTGAACATATTTGTGACAAAAATTGATTTTTCATGTATGTGTCTCTGCATAAATAACATTTTTTAAGGCTAGGTAACATACTTGAACAGCTCTTTCTTCAGTAAAAATTCAGTCATACTCAGTGCCTTATAGGCATCCATGGGCTGATTTCTTCTGATTTCTTTCTTTCTTTCTTTCTTTCTTTTCAAATATATGTTGTTCTTGTCAATCACCTTCCTATGTTAAATGCATGATTTATATGTTTTGTGATTTGTCTTGATAGTCTTAAGAGTGGATGAATACAATTCTATAATACTCTAGCTCTTCCCAAGGCAAAAATTCTGTTAGCTTACATTTTATCTCTTTTAAGTGCCAGAGGTGCCTCAGAGAGTGCCCCCAGAGAAAAAAGTTGCTGTTCCAAAAAGAGAGGAAGCTCCACCAGCTAAAGGTACATCTAAACAAAATAACATTCTTTTCTTCATGTCTTAAGCATCTTGTTCATGTGGTTTGCTTTTTTGATGCTGAAGTGAATCTGGTTTTAGTTATAATCCAGTTACTTTAGCTTTGTACCCTCTCTGTCAGTTTTGTTGATAATTGTGCTTTAGATGCAGTCTTAAAACACCTGTAATTTTAATATTTAATGCTATTATAATTAATATCTCCAAAGTGCCAGAAGTACCTAAGAAAGCAGTTCCAGAGGAAAAAATACCACATGTGCCTAAAGTAGAAGAGGCTCCACCTGCAAAAGGTACTGTAACTCTTATTGTAATCCGAACTCATTTGCTCTGTTGTTTTGTTTTGTTAACAGAGCATTTGTCTGTGTGTAATCTTCTTTTTGAATAATATGTTTCTGTTACTTGATGCTTTTGCTGGTTTTCCACTTTATAGAACCTAAAATTAAGTAATTTTTTTAAAGTGCCTGCAGTTCCTAAGAAAGTTGTCCCTAAAGAAAAAGTACCTCCTGCTGTTCCTAAAAAAGTTGAGGCTCCTCCTCCAGCTAAAGGTATGCTTTTCAGTAGAATGAAAGAATATGCTGTTTCTCAGCTTCTGTGTTCTGTGTTGTTATCAGTCATTTATTTCTGTTCCTACTGTGAATTGTGCTCTAGGTGAGCACAATCCTGCTTGAGCAGGAGAGTTGGACTAGATGATCTCTGAACGTCCCTTTGAACCTCAACCATTCTGTGATCGTCTGAATTCAGCTGTACTATACTGATTTAGCAACTTTGAATCACTAGATTATTCTGAATGTGCTGCACAATACTTAAAAAATACTGTTTCTAAATGTTGAATCTCTGTTATGTGTTATGTGCTCAGTACCCTTACACAATTCTTTGAAAACTTAGGTTTAGCAATCTGCAACATTGCTTTCACAGTGGAATTAGAAATTCATTCATTTTACGTTACTATCTTTCAAGTGCCTGAAGTGCAAAAGAAAGCTACTTTTGAAGAGAAAGTAGTCATCACAGAAGAAAGAATTTCTGTTGCTGTTCCAGAGGAAATCCCACCACTTGAAGGTACACTGCAAACAGAGATATCAGTGAGAAACTTTCTTTTGTGCTTTATCCAAAAGTCTATTTTAAGACCAAGAACAAAATACACAAATATTTTGTCATTGTTATTGTGTATGAGTTTTGCACTGGAATATTTTACAGACTTGCAGGCAATTAAGAGCTTCCTTAGCGACATCAAGCATTTCAGTCCTGAATGCCAGGATCCCAGCCCACTGACATGAACGGGAATTCTCCCACTGAATGCAATGATCTTTGAATCAGGCTCTCAGGAAATCATAGTAAGAGGAATGGATGTATAGATCTGAGTTTTGAGTCCTCTCATTAGGACAATAACCATCCATTTGTCATGCTGCCTACAAAGCTCTCTGGAGCCTTGCAGATAACAGTAGTATTCTTCCCGCACTGTTAGCTTCTCATCATTTTTTTTTAATTCAGATTCTCAGATTCAGGGGAGGTTGAGGTCCGTTGTTTAAAGTAGTAAAATTTCACCGAGGATCTGCTTCAAGATAGCTGAAATCAACATTTTGACCATATTTATATCCCATTAATTACTAGCCACTCAAAATAATTTACATATCTTTATTACAAAGATACATCTGAATTTTTAAAAGCAGATGCATCAGTTATCCTTCTAAAATATGGACATGCAAGTATATATTCCTATTGATACATACATTATTAATGTTTTGTTTGTTTCATGCAAATTAATCTATTATCCCAGGACAGGGAGATATTTTCCCTGATAGAGTCATATTTGTAGACATGTACACACTAGCCTTCCGCTTCACTTCTTCACCTTCGTTCTGTTCCTGTCCTTCTGCTTTCATACAGTTAGATAAAGGAGTAACCTCCAGTTCCTTAGCCGTTGTTTCTCTACTTCAGCTGTTGCTCTGAGGAAGTCTGGGGAGCTGAGATATTCTGATAGACGGATAGTTGACAGTGAGAGAGATTTGAGAGATACAACAGGGTAGGATACACAGGGCATGGATAAAACATACCATTCAGAGTAAATCATAGCATATGTGTGCGTATAACACTTTCTGTATTATATACATATCTATCATTGCCGTATTGAACTCAGAAGAATTATTCTGTATCTCCTTCCATCCATGAATCCATTCATCCACCAAAAATCCTAAAATTAAATATTTTCTTTAAAGAACCAGCAGTGGAAGAATTGTCTGAAGAAGAAATGGAGGAAGTATCTATCTCAGTTCATAGAGAAGAGATTTCTGAAGGTATGACCACACTTCAGGAATACAAGGCAAAAGCAAAAGCTAATTTTTGTTTTGTACCAAAAGCAGTGTAAATGAATTTTTTAGATTTTCTAGTTGCTTAAAGTCTGAAGTTTCACGTATTACAAACCTGGCTGCTAAGCATGTCTACAATTTCTGAGACTTGCTTTTAAAAGGTAGAGTTAAACTCTTTGATATATTGAAATTTCTTGGATATTGAGAATTATCAGCCCTTCACTTTTTTTTAAAAAAAAATCTCCCTTGGAAGTTATTGCTCCAGCTATTCTTCTGTATAGAAAAAAGTTCCTTCAGAATATCATGATGCATTCTGCTTTCTCAGACTATTTCAAGGTTAAATGACTAAGAAGTTGTTTCCACCTGTAACTTTATTGGTGGTACCATGATGCTGTGGAAAGCAGTAAAATACAGATTGATTGAATTTCCTTTGTGATACCACAGAAAGTGTTCACAAAGGGCAGCTTTAGTCAAGGAAACTTCTTGGTATTTGGGAGAGACACTTTCTCAAAGTGGACAGATTCCAACAGTTGTGAATTTACAAATGGAAAGTGCTCATTTGCTACTTCAAACGCTTAGCATTTTCAAATTCTACAGAAATACAAGAGGAGGGCTCAATTTCAATTCCACTTAAGTTACATGGAGTGATTCCATTAGTTTCAGAGAGAGCAGGATGATTTGAGTGCAGTTTTTGCAAACTAGCAGTAGAGGTGTTTATTAGTAATGTAAACTGCTCATTCTTGCCTTTTCAATTACTTTTTTACTTGTCAGCATAGTAAATTCAATAATAGATATCAAATATTAAAATTTAGGTATTTTCTAATTTTAATATTTTAAAGTGACTGAAGAAGAGTCTTACTACGTAGAGGAGAAGGTAACTGTTCCTAAAAGAGAAGAAGCCCCACCTGCTAAAGGTATAGATTCTTTTCATTATAAAATTTTGATTATTTCTGTCTCAGAGTTCCTTGTTTTGTCAGTTTGAGTCCACTAAATGTTTGCTTATCTCATTTTGTGTTCTTTTGTGTTAAAGACGTGTGCTTGATATAGTGATACTATTCCCCCTTTTAAAACCATGTAATGTAATCTTTTAAAGTGCCAGAGAAGCCTAGGAGAGTTGTCCCTGAACCAAAAATTCCAGCTGCTCCGAAAGAAGCTCCAGCAGCTAAAGGTATAAAACAGTTTCTCGTCTGAGTGATGTACACATGTATCTTCAAGGCGATATGTTTGTCTTACTGTCTTGTTTGTGTATATTGACAACCGTAGTGTTTGCTTGCAGTGATGAGTGTTTTTTTCAAATTCCATTGTGTACTGTACAAAGTGTTCGTGTTAACTCAGTAAAATGCTTTTTTTTACTTAAAAAAACCTACTGTGATGTAGTAGACAATTACGAGCATTGGAGTTTAATATTCTTTCTCATCTTCCTTCTCATTTTTACTCATATTTCTAAAGTGCCTGAAGTTCGTAAGAAAGCTGTTCCTAAAGAGAAAGTATCTGTCCCCGTTCCTAAAAAAGTGGAAGCTCCAGCAGCAATAGGTATATCAATGGTTTGTTCCTTCTGCAAAAAAAAGTCTCCTTGCTGCATCCCTTAGCTAACACAAAAGCATGCTAGTAAAAAATGTAGTTCACATACCAAATCTCTGCAGCATTAAACATGTACTTATGTCTGTCTGTTTACAGTGTAGCTTGAGGCCTATGTCTTGTTGATGAGGTTTATGTGTTGTTTCCTCTTCTATCTTGTGCTGGTTAGTGCGATAAATACAATTGTCTGAAGTTATGCAATCTTTTTTAAGAACCTCCAGAAGAACAAGTGCCCGCTTTTGAGATAGAAATTGAAGAGCCTCCATCAACCAAAGGTAAATACGAGAATAATATTCTTATGGAGCTTTTTTGTCTAGTCTTACAGCATTTGTATGCAGGCATTTTAGCTGTAGTAATTTTTATTTGTTAGTGTCTGTAATCTCAGTCTGGATCTTCCCTTTTTTATTTTATTTTTTATTATTTATGTTATGCTCATCATCTTTGTTTTTACTGTGGCTATAAATTACATGCTTCTGAAGAGTCTTATTTTTGTTCTTATTGAATGTTCTTCAACATTTTCTTATATTAAAAATCAGATGAGGTAGGACAGACTTACGCATGTCTGCTAAATACAGAACTGCACTTTGAATATTACCATTAAATATTCTTACACTTACTTAATATTTTTAAGTGACTGAAGTGCACAGAAGAATTATCACAGAAGAAAAAGTTGCTGTTGCTAAAAAAGAGGAAGCTCCACCAAAAAGAGGTATCTCCTTTTTAGCACTCTACAAGAAAAGTGTCTAATACTGGCTTATATTTCTAATATCTGATTGTATAGCATAAATTGTATGTTTCAATGTTTCCCTTTCTTTTTTTATGTGCCCTAAAGAAATTTCAGGTCCGTGCATTTTGTCTTTTGTCATCTGATTATGTTCAGAAGCGATCCTTAATTCAAAATCTTTTAAAATAAACACTTTTTAAAAATGCCACTAGTGCCCAAGAAGCCTGTGCCAGAAGAGAAAGTGCCTGTTCCAGTTCCGCAGAAGGTGGCAGCTCCACCAGCTAAAGGTACATAAGTTGTTTGAAAGGTAGAGAAGGCTCCTGCACATCAGCAGTCAGTGCACCTCATATTTGCCATGTGCTTGGCTAATACAGCACCAGTCTATACTAACTTCATTATAAAGTGACAGGAACTTCGCCCTCTCCCCTCCAAAAGAACGCAGAAGATGACAGAGAATAGTCACATACCTGCGCTCCGTGCATATACTAAGCAACCAGTCATTTCATTGATTACACTGGCTGCTTAAGAGCTTTGGAAAGCTGAGTTAAGACATCTACTCAGTGAAGAAGCTCAATGAAAACAAATATATTTAGAAAAAAACAATTATCGATGTTCGATGATGTCATCAGTATTCAGAACAGAGATTTTCAAAGTTACAAGTGTGTTCTCTGCTTCTGTGATTTTCTTGTGTTTAGAAAGTGATTTTGTTGTGTATTCTGTACGTATCGTGTTCTGTAGTTAAATTACATTTCTGAAGAGCCTAGATGTGAATTTTGCATCCTACAGCATCTTACTTTCTTACTTTTGTCTCCATCTTTGCATCTTGCTTCATGTTGTGTGAATATACTGTTAGCTTTTTTGTATGTTTTGACTCTTATCTAATATTTTGTTTATGATTTTAGTAGATAACATACATTATTTTAATATTTATCTATGTTCCTGCTCTTAGTAAAGTTGCACAGTATCTCAAAGTGTCCAATTTATCTAGAGAATTTATTCCTGTAAACTCCAAACTATTACTCTTCAAAATCCATACCTAGCTACTATGCATTAAAGCTTAAGCACTCTATTGTCTCCGTTAATTTATATTGTCTTTACGTTTGGTGTACTTATTGTAAGATACCTATTCTTGCTATGTAAATGTGTAATATTTCCCCCGTAGTTGTATGTCTGTAATTGTTTTGTGTGAACTTTAGAATGTGTGTGACTTTTTTAGAATTTAGCATTCTTACAATTGCTATCTTTAAAGTGCCAGAAGCGCCAAAGAAAATTGTCACAGAAGAAAAAGTATCCATTGCTGTTCCAAAAAGAAAAGTGTCTCCACCACCAGAAGGTATTCCTGCTCGTCGTTTAATCTATGATCAGACTATCTGTAGTGCAGTGCCACCAGAGCTTCAAGCCTGCTGTCCTGGCACTGTTCTTGAAGTTCTCGCATTCCATGGTAGTCCCAAGGGAACCTGAACAGGGTCCTTGAGAAACACAAGAGACATATTTTCCTCAGTTCCTCTGAGTGTGGGAGGTGTAAAGAAATAATAACTGTTTTTCTAAGAAACTCTTAATAGGATAGGTATTATTGTACACAGTATTGCACCAGAAAAAAATATTAAAATAGACTCTGTCTTTGAAGTAGCAGCAGAAGAAGAACACTGGGCTGTGTCAGAGGAAGTGTCCATTTCTCTTCACACAGAAGAGGAGATTTCATACACAGGTATGAACAGATTTAAAAAATTCTATGTTCAGATATGTGCCTTGTCAGCACAAAACAAAACAACAAAACACATAGTTTCAAGTTCTGTACATCAAGGATTCATTTGTCCTGAATAGGAAGTTTTTAGACTACCGAAGGAATTCCAGAATGGTATTAGAGTTTCACAAAAGTTTTAAATCTTTCCTCCTGGCATTTTATTGTTGTTACAGTGGAAGTCCAGTCATTTCACTAGATCCTCTTTTGCAAATCTTGCCACCTCTCTGCCCTTGAATGGAAAACAGGGCAACCTTTTCATTCACTTGTATTAATATATTTTCCTCTTCTTGCAAAGTCTGTTTTTTCCTGTTCTGTGATAGCAATTCCTCATCTAAATGTGAAGGTCAAAGAAACAATCTTTACCTCAGCCATTGCCATTCTTTGTTCCATGGCTGGCAGAGACAACACAATCCCAGGTATTGAACATGCCAGCACAGCAGCTTTGCAAAAGTTCACAGATTTTCAAGCAAATTTACTGCCATATCACTTTGGGAGGCAATCTATCGATTTCTTGAAGTTGAACCACAAGGTGCCTCAGACAACATTATCAAGCACTCTGGACATACCAGCTTGGTTTTGAATTGAAGGTTAATACAAGTACATTAGTGTGAAGTTAAATAATCTATTGTCTCTCTACTGGAGAATAATATGGGCAGGCAGATCTTGAGTATTAAGAGGAGGATGGAAGAAGACCTTTTTCTGGCTTCCTATAAGGCAGGGATGATATACCAGCTAATCCCCACAAAGAAAATCAAAGCAAAAAACAGAGATAACATTCTCTCATGGGATACCAAACAGAGGTGCAGTAGCTGGGACAAAATAATCCACATGAACCTGTGCCTCCTGGCAAGGACACTGATGTGCGATGCAGTTTTTGTAATAATTTCAATGGGTTACCAGTTCCAATCAGTTTTAATTTGAGATTTCAAATTCAGCTGTACCTGGTATTTATAATTAAATATCAGGGCTCTGCCAAGATGTGTTTAAAGAACAGATCAGGCATCACATTGCCCTAAAATCAATGTCTACTTAATAACCATCAAGACTTATGGTAGCCACTCAGTCCACATTTACTCTCACCGTTAGCTGCTGTGAAGAAAGCTGGTAGAAATTCCCAAATCTGTCTCTGACAAAATGGATTTCATCTCTTAAGAAGATCAAAGAGATCTCAGACCTATTAAGAAAATGCTGAAGTTATTCTCTGACTTGGCAAGCCTAACAAACTTCCAGTTGAAAATTCCATTTCATGTACTACTGTTCTAAAAAAGAGAATATGTTACTTACATGAAGTGCGCTTTCTGTCTCAACAAATCTTAAAGAGTGAAAAAAAAATCAAGTCTTAATATTCTGGAACTTTTAAAATCGTGAGACAGAATTTTCTGTTCTCATAGGCATTGCTGTGTCTGAATGTACAACCAGCTGGCAAAGTAGTTAACAGAAGAGGAAAACTGCCTTCCTCGTTGAGCAATGAGTTCTTCTGTCTTTAGTTAGGCCAGAGCTTTCATTCATTGAAATGTTTATTGTTTCTGTATTGAACAGCTGCATAATTGCTTCCATAATAACATGTCCAATGTCAATAAGCACAGTTGCTTTTTACATATTAACCATGTATTTGTAAGATATCTTTTTATGTTTTTTGCCAAACATACTCTTTATTTTTAAACAAAACTTTCTAAAATTCTTAAATATAAATGTGCTGTATCTTTTAAGTGCCTGATGCACCAGAGAGGGCTATCGTTGAAGAAAGACTACCAATTATTCCTCCTAAAAAAGTGACAAGACCACCAGCTAAAGGTACACTGGATGGAGTATAGAAATACGATATACATGTTTTCTGTGTATTGTATGTTCCGTGTGCAGTGAGCACTGCTTTGTTTTCTATGGAACGTTCTTCTTTTGGCTTGAATCTTACTAGACAATACCCTGTGGTCCTTAGTAAGATCTATGCGCTAAATTTTAAAATTCTTATATTTGCTATCTTTTTAAGTGCCTGAAGTTCGCAAGACAGTGGTCCAAAAAGAAAAAGTATATGTTGAGGTTCCTCAGTATGAAGAGAAAGAAGAGGTTCCACAGTATGAAGAGGAAGAAGCCACCAGATATGAAAAGGAAGTAATCCATTACAAGGAAGAAGTCCGCCACTATGAAGAAGTTGCTCATGCTGAGGAGGAAGTTCCTCAGTATGAAGAAGAAGTCACCCATTATGAAGAGGAGGCTGCTTATTATGAAGAGCAAGTTCCTCAATATGAGGAAGAGGAAGTAGAAGTTCCCCAATATGAAGAGAAGGCTCTCCCACCAGTTAGAGGTATATTTTAATTTTAGGGTTATATGAGAGAAAATAATACCCTTTTCACTCTGTTAATGTGTTGAGATTTTGTTTTAATATATTCCGGTGTACTTTGCAGTGTACCTTTTCCCAAGATATTTAATGATTAGTATACCTTTTAGAAAACATATTGGATGGTTTAATGCCTACTGTTCGCTACTACTTCTGTAAATTTAATTGTTGCATGTGCTAAGTGTTCACTCCTCTTTCACATGAGGTCTGCATAATCCACTAAGGAAACTTAGATCAATTTTATTTCATCCTTGTCTGGAGTCTAATCTTGCTGTCAGTCTGTGTTTGAAACACCTAGAGATGTTTATGAAAGTTCTGCAAAAGCAGGCAAAAATATTTTTTATCTTGTAAATATGTTGGATATTTGAAATGATTTAGGAACACAAGTCACATTGTGTTACACTCAGAGATGTATGAAAACCCCATCTAATTTTTTCTTTTTTTTTTGAAGGGAATAATATATTGTCTTGGACGGCAGAGGCACAAAAGTTCTATTAAGTTACCATTTTTTTCACACTTTTAGTTGTAGATACTTCTTTTCAGAATATATTTTTATTGAGATGGTGTAGATTTTCAACATTGTTAGTACAGGATGAACATACTATTCACAACTCAGAGAGGGCAACTAGGTCATTCCAAGAGGTTGGTGATAAAGCCTTTCAACATCCTACATCGTAATACAAAGACACAGACTAGTTATGTCTGATTTTCTTAAAGGATCTTAATCATTTAAGAGTACTTAAAAATGTATAATATTTTCCAGTCCTTGCTCAAATCATACAATTGTGTCTCTTCTTCAAAGAGAAGTTTAGGATTTCTTTTGACTAACTAATGTGTATCAGAACTATAGCCAACGTTATTCACACTAGAAATTTGATATATTGGTTAGCACCCTTTCCTATGCACTGTGAAAACAAGATTTGTCCTGAACGAGAAGATTCATCTTAACTGAAATTTCCCTTGACTCTATGATAGCAGTTAAGCTTAGTGCATGTGTGCTCCAAACTTTCTTCAGTCCACCCAGATCCACTTACTGTCCTGCCATCATAAAACTTGCATGGATATTTCTCATTTCTGAGTACAAACACCACTAAGATACATTTTAGTTAAAATCTTTGTCTCACTCCAGTTAAAGAGAAAATTTCTATTGATTTTAGCAGAATCAGGATTTTTTTCATCTGTATCAAAGTAAGCCACTCATAAACATTGCCATTACCCACCAAATTCTGGTATAAACAGTTGGGTACTTGTAACGTGTCCATAGTTCTATGTTAGAAGCAAATGCAAATTCATTGATAATCTTGATACACTTGCTTTTTTCCTGTAGATACCACTAGCAGATTTCTGAGGGAAAAAGATGTAATCGACAATATATATATAATATATATCCTAAATCTGCTTATTCAACATGATTAAATGTTATCTATTACATACCTGAGAAGCATTAGAATAATAGTTCTTGGGGAAAGTAAGGAGAAAAGTAGTGAATCTACTAATTATCTGATACAGTAATTAAAGTTGTTATTTATTAGAATGACCATTTTTGTCCATTTTTAGCATTTTTAATTTGCTCCAAAAATTGGAAAAAAAAAAAGTAAAGCTGTATTTTTTCAAGTTTCCCCACCATGATGCTTCTTAATCTTCTCCAATAACTATTTTTGAAAAGACAAACCATGTCTTACTCAATCTTTGGATCAGCAAATATTCCCTTGAATTTAAAACGACTATGGTGATGATATCAGTAGCTGAGGAGGGGCATGGACTTAACAGATGCGACTACATTCTGTTTGCTGGGAGGGGGTTGTCTTAATGTGCAACCCATGTTAAATCATAGCTGTATGTTCTGCGTGTATATTTGTGCTGGGTTGCTTGCTTGCACTTTAAGTTCCTGTTGAAGTAAATTCCTAAAACAATATGGTATCTTTCAAGTGCCTGAGGTACCCAAGAAGCCTGTTCCAGAGGAAAAAATACCTATTCCAAAGAAAGAAGAAGCTCCCCCAGCAAAAGGTACATTATCTTTTGTTAGCAAACCTTCTCTGAATATCTAATACACAATATTTCTCAGATGCTTTAGTTAAACATTACTTTTTCTGTTCTTGTGGGAGGGAACTCTTCATATGAAAAGTTTGTTGTGCTGTCGTCTTTGTTTTATTTCGGTTTTGATTAGCTTGTGCATTAGTTAAGCTTAGTGCATGTGTGCACTTTATGAATGCTTGTGCATTCTTAAACCAAAATAATATTTTTGAAGTGCCTGAGGTGCCGAAGAAACCTGTACCAGAAAAGAAAGTTCCAGTGCCAAAGAAGAAGGAAGCTCCACCAGCTAAAGGTATATCAACTTGTAATTAGTAGTGCTCAGAAAGATCTAGACTTGTTTTATCTTCTCACTTGTGTTAAACACATGATAGGGAAAGGACTGTTGTTCTTTTGAATTGCAGTTCTTTGTGTTTGTATTCAATAGTTTAATGTCACTGTCACTTTTAAATCATGGCATTTTAGCTTGTGGTTCAAAGCTCAATTTACAACAATATCTTTAAAGTGCCCGAAGTACCGAAGAAACCCGTACCAGAAGAGAAGGTGCCTCCTCCTGTTCCGAAAAAGAAGGAAGCTCCGCCAGTTACGGGTATGTTACCTCTTAACTAAATTCATTAAGAGGAAAAGTTGTTTGTTCTTCACCTTTCCTCTTTAAAATAGTGTAGTGCAAAAATACGGATTTCTGTTCTTCTCAGTATTCTTTGTCAATGCTTTTGATGCATGTCACTTCTCTTTACCTTGTGGTTCAAAACCTTAAACTTCATTCTTAAACTACAATAATATCTTTAAAGTGCCCGAAGTACCAGAGAAACCCGTGCCAGAAGAGAAGGTGCCTCCTCCTGTCCCAAAAAAGAAGGAAGCTCCGCCAGTTACAGGTATGTTAGCTCTTGACCAAATGCATTAAGAGGAAAAGTTGTTTGTTCTTCACCTTTCCTCTTTAAAATAGTGTAGTGCAAAAATACGGATTTCTGTTCTTCTCAGTATTCTTTGTCAATGCTTTTGATGCATGTCACTTCTCTTTACCTTGTGGTTCAAAACCTTAACCTTCATTCTTAAACTACAATAATATCTTTAAAGTGCCCGAAGTACCAGAGAAACCTGTGCCAGAAGAGAAGGTGCCTCCTCCTGTCCCAAAAAAGAAGGAAGCTCCACCAGTTATGGGTATGTTAGCTCTTGACCAAATGCATTAAGAGGAAAAGTTGTTTGTTCTTCACCTTTCCTCTTTAAAATAGTATAGTGCAAAAATACGGATTTCTGTTCTTCTCAGTATTCTTTGTCAATGCTTTTGATGCATGTCACTTCTCTTTACCTTGTGGTTCAAAACCTTAAACTTTATTCTTAAACTACAATAATATCTTTAAAGTGCCCGAAGTACCAGAGAAACCTGTACCAGAAGAGAAGGTGCCTCCTCCTGTCCCAAAAAAGAAGGAAGCTCCGCCAGTTACAGGTATGTTAGCTGTTGACTAAATGCATCAAGAGGAAAAGTTGTTTGTTCTTCACCATTCCTCTTTAAAATAGTGTAGTGCAAAAATACGGATTTCTGTTCTTCTCAGTATTCTTTGTCAATGCTTTTGATGCATGTCACTTCTCTTTACCTTGTGGTTCAAAACCTTAAACTTCATTCTTAAACTATAATATCTTTAAAGTGCCCGAAGTACCGAAGAAACCCATACCAGAAGAGAAGGTGCCTCCTCCTGTTCCGAAAAAGAAGGAAGCTCCGCCAGTTACGGGTATGTTACCTCTTAACTAAATTCATTAAGAGGAAAAGTTGTTTGTTCTTCACCTTTCCTCTTTAAAATAGTGTAGTGCAAAAATACGGATTTCTTTCTTCTCAGTATTCTTTGTCAATGCTTTTGTTGCATGTCACTTCTCTTTACCTTGTGGTTCAAAACCTTAAACTTCATTCTTAAACTACAATAATATCTTTAAAGTGCCCGAAGTACCAGAGAAACCTGTGCCAGAAGAGAAGGTGCCTCCTCCTGTCCCAAAAAAGAAGGAAGCTCCGCCAGTTACGGGTATGTTAGCTCTTGACTAAATGCATTAAGAGGAAAAGTTGTTTGTTCTTCACCTTTCCTCTTTAAAATAGTGTAGTGCAAAAATACGGATTTCTGTTCTTCTCAGTATTCTTTGTCAATGCTTTTGATGCATGTCACTTCTCTTTACCTTGTGGTTCAAAACCTTAACCTTTATTCTTAAACTACAATAATATCTTTAAAGTGCCCGAAGTACCAGAGAAACCTGTGCCAGAAGAGAAGGTGCCTCCTCCTGTCCCAAAAAAGAAGGAAGCTCCGCCAGTTATGGGTATGTTAGCTCTTGACTAAATGCATTAAGAGGAAAAGTTGTTTGTTCTTCACCTTTCCTCTTTAAAATAGTGTAGTGCAAAAATACGGATTTCTGTTCTTCTCAGTATTCTTTGTCAATGCTTTTGATGCATGTCACTTCTCTTTACGTTGTGGTTCAAAACCTTAACCTTTATTCTTAAACTACAATAATATCTTTAAAGTGCCCGAAGTACCGAAGAAACCTGTGCCAGAAGAGAAGGTACCTGTGCCTAAAAAAGTCGAACCTCCACCAGCCAAAGGTATATGAGTTCGTGATTCAACTATGTAATTCTAATTTTATTTCTCAACTCTAGAAGACTGCAAATAACAATCCCATTCCTCTTCCTAATGTATTCAATCGGGAACCATTCACTATCATTATGTGTGATCATTTCTGTTAGTCATGTGTTTGTTCTATACCTTGCAATTTTATGCGTTTGTGTTTTGTGTCTCTCTTGTCTCTCTTTTGAGTGGAACAAAGGATAATAGTTATTTATATATCCTAATGATTTTAAACTACTTGTTCTTTCAAAAAGAACTGTTGCAGGTAAATAATGTACCTAATCAGCCAGATTACCCTCTTAACTTTTCTACATCAACATTTAATTCTATAGTTTATATGTCTCTAATTCATATTTGTGTGAATCTGTGGATAAAGCATATACTTTTAAAATGAATGTTATCTTTCTTACAAAATTAAGTTTAACATATTTGTGTAGTTATCATAATGTCAGTTATGCTGTCATTTTACTTTGTTTTTATGTTACGTTGAAAATGAACTTCTTAAACAAAAATGTCTTTAAAGAACCTGAAGTGCCCAAGAAAGTTCCAGAAAAGAAAGTAGCTGTTCCTGTGCCTAAAAAGCCAGAACCTCCACCAGCCAAAGGTATCTTTTCTCATACCTGAACATACAAATGATGCATCTTGCTAAAATTAAACTGATGGTTACTGCTACTTATGGCAGCAGTTTGTCAAATGTGCTTGCTAGTTCACACACTTCATCTTCCGTGTGAGTTGTCTCTCAGTTTCTGATGTCACGTACGGTGTGATCTGTGTGTGATGTTCTAAGTTTCCTACAATTAAATACTATCTTTGAAGTGCCAGAAATACCAAGACCTCCACCTGAAGAGGTACCAGTCTTTGTTCCTGAGGAAGAGGAGGAGGAAGAAGAGGAAGCTGTTCCAGAGATACCAGCAAAAGGTACACCATTCCTTCTGGAAAGTGACCAGAGGGCTCTGTTCAGCTCACTAAGCTGTGTTCACCCCTATTGATTTCTAGTTTGATGTAAACCTTAACTATCATTTGGAGGGAGTTTCTTCATCTTTTGGGTGTTTGTGATCTTTTTTCATGTTTTTAGTGGTTTTGAGGCTTTAAAAGTAATTGAAAATTTCTTTACAAAACAATGTCTTCAAAGTGCCAGAGATGCCCAAGAAAGCTGTCCCAGAAGAAAAAGTGCCTGTTGCAGTTCCTAAAGTAAAGAAACTTCCACCAGCTAAAGGTATATCACCTTCTGGCATATGCAGACAATTCCTCTCCCTTACATTTTTATATTTCTGTGGAATCTTACTTTAAAACTCATATTTTATACTCATGTAAAGTCAGATCCTTGGTTCTAGCATCCTGATGATCCTCTGCAGCCAAAAATGCTAGGTCTTACTCAGGGCTTGATTGTCTATTTAGGTTTTGTCTTCAGTAGGCTGAGAATCAGACCTTGAATGATCTGCTGCTTTTCCATTTTAAGCATCTGCCTTGAATTAAGGGCTGCATTGCGATATCATTACTCAGAATTAGTGATCCCATGACATAATGCTTAAACAAAAAGATGACTTACCTATGGGCCTTTATCTGGAAAATCTTCAGGTCAGGAAGACCATTCTGACACATCCCTCTACAGAGCATGCTCAGATCTCAAGCCTATTAGCTAAACTGATACAAAGAGAAAATCAGAACTCAGTTGACCCTGTGAGGAGCTGGAAGAGGGACCCTAAATGTGAAATTCCAAATGGATGCAGATTATTGCAGAGTTGCCCCGTGGTGCTGAGCAATTTCTACCTAAGTAGCTGAGTTTAGAACAAAACTGAAAAGCAGAGACTGACAGTCTTTTTTTTTTTTTTTTTTTTTTTCTTGTAAAAAATTAGATGCCACTAATTTCCTACCAGCTCTCTTCTAGCATATGTTACTAATGTTTATGGTCAGGAATGATGCTGTGTAGTTAAGAACTGGGCATGGAGAGCTCATCCTCGTATAATTCATATAACCTAATTCCATTTTGCTGTTTTGAGGACAAGAGAGGAAAATAACTAATAGATTTTCTTGTCAATTACTATTGTTATGTTAAAGTTGGTGTCCTTGTGTTTTATGTTGTGGATTTTTCTTTGGAATTCTGTGAAAGTAAAATTCTTAAAATGAAATAATGTCTTTAAAGTGCCTGAGGTGCCAAAGAAAGTTGTGCCTGAAGAAAAGGTTCCCATTTTTGTACCTGAGGAAGAAAAAGAAGAAGAAACTATTCCCGAAATACCAGCAGAAGGTATGCTATCTCTTCTTGCAAATTACCAGGGAGATCTTTTGGCTTTGTTAAGATTCATCTTTATTTCTTGTTCTGAATTGTGTATAAATCTTAACATCTTTTGGGGGAGTTTCTTATCTTGTTTCATGTTTTTTTGATGCTTTGAAAGTAATTTTAAAATATGCTTGCAAAATAATATCTTTAAAGAGCCGGAGGTTCCTAAGAAACCTGTTCCAAAAGAAAAAATACCTGTACCTCCTCCTGAAAAACTGGAGCTTCCTCCAGAAGAAGGTACATAAGTTAATATATAAGAAAATAATCAATGTTGTCATTCTCATAAATAGCCCTACATATTCTTTTTTACATGTGTTATTTTTGTGCCTGTGCTGTCTTTTCTGTTTTGATGGTTAGGGCAGTCTATCAAATTTCTAACAAAAAATAAGTTCCACAATTATTTGATTTTTGAAGGCGTCTTTCTCTGAATATAAAGTACCTTTTGTCTGTATTTTTGTTTCATCTTTAAAACATATCCTGCAAATCAGTTCTTATCCCGGTATATATGTTTGTGTATGTTTTGTGTTGTCTTTCTAATACTACTGGCCAATGACATTCTTAAAATAAAAAAAAAATGTCTTTAAAGTGCCCGAGATGCCTAAGAAACCTACTCCTGAAGAGAAAGTACCTGTTCCTAAAAAGGTGCCAGCTCCACCAGCTAAAGGTATTACAGTTTGTAAGTGTTGTAGCACTACTAGATAACATATGTCATGCAGTTGAACTTGGCACAAGACGTTTTAGTGTGTCTGTCTTGTATTATATTTGCCACTATATTGTTTGTTTGTTTGTAAGTTTCTGTTCTGCTGGTCATAAGTTCCTGAATTTGTGTGTGTTTAAAAATTGTGCAACAAGAACACTGAAGTCAAATCATATCTTTAAAGTACCAAAGGTGCCTAAGAAAATTGTTCCTGAAGAGAAGGTGCCTGTTGCCCTGCCTGAAAAAGTGGAGGTTCCAGCGGCAAAAGGTATATGTGCTCCCAATTATGATTATTATTATATATACTAAAAACACTCTTGATCTTCTTCTTCTTTCTAACTTTGCCATTGTCATGAGATTTCTGCTCTAATTTATGTCAGAACTCTTCAGCATCAAAGTTTGGATTGTAAAACCATAAAGCTTTGTTTCCTGTGTCATTTGTTCATACTATATAAAGATTTTTTAAATTCCTAAAAGAAAACTGTATCTTTAAAGTTCCCAAGGTGCAAAAAAGACCTGTTGCAGAAGAGAAAGTGCCAGCTGTTGTCCCCAAACCCAAAGAACCACCACCAGCTAAAGGTACAGATTCACTTCTCATTCCTCCAAAGATTTGGTTTTCTTCTTTTCTAAAATCTTTTAGAATATATTTACTGTTTCAAGAGCATATTCTATTTTATTGTAACTTATGTTTGTGGTTGCCAAGAACAGTTTCTGTTTCATGTGGACTGTCTTAGGTAACTGTAAAAAAGGTAAAATAATTGTAAGGTAGTAACAGTAACACTGTCTCTAAAGTGCCTGAAGTACCCAAGAAACCTGTCCAGAAAGAGAGAGTCCCTGCTCCTGCTCCTGCTCCTGCAGTGGAGAAATATGAGTACGTATATGAGGAGTATGAGAAGTATGAGACGTATGAAAGTACTGAAGACTTTGAGCAGGTTCAAGAAACTGAAGAAATTGAGGCATATGAGGAAGCTGAAGAACCTGAGAGATATGAGGAGCTTCAGGAAAAAGAATATAAAGAGGAAGCTGAGGAAGAGGAAGATACCTATGAAAAGTATGAATTTAAAGAGGAGGAAGAGATCTATGAGAAGCTGGAGGAGGTGTATGAGGAAACTTATGAAATCCAACCAACTATAGGTACATCAGCTCTCGATTTCTTTATTCTTATCACTGTTCGCTGAGTTTCCAGCTACAACTTAGGCTTTCTTTTGGTGTTTATTTATATTTTCCCCCACTCGTATTCCTGTGTGTGTCTGCTGTTGGTGATAGAAAAAAATCCACTTAAAAAAATGTTTCTCTCCTATTCCTTCCTTTCTAAGGAATCTTTCCCTTCAAAGTGGAATGGAAAGATTCTCCACTGGACTGCCTAAAATGAGCTAGTGTAAATGTGACATGCACAAAGTAAATGATAATTCTCTGATGCAATTCAGCTTCAGTTTAGATTTGATATTTTTATGTTTCAGTACTTGTTTCCCTTGCCCACTTTAATGCCTGTGAGTTAGAGTTCTTATAACTCTGGTAGGGCTTTTCTTCTTATCATTTAAAGTTATGATTATAGAATTATAGGATCCCTCATGCCAAGCGGAGAGTGCATATAAAATACACCAGAAAAACATAAAGTAATATTCCATAGCTTTCATTGCTCATGAATTCTGAGCCAAGCGGCTCTTCCTAGTCTCTGCATAAATGATGAAGTGGTTCTTCTATGGATGAGTGGTTGTTCTGTTTGCTGTCTTTGTATCTGTGGGAATTCTTTGTAAATAACCTAAAAATCCCTACTGCAACGTTTTTTGAAGTGCCTGAGGTGCCTAAAAGACCTCTGCCAGAAGAAAAAGTGCCAGTTCCTGTTCCTAAAAAAGAAGCTCCACCAGCTAAAGGTACATCAACTACTAGATAAATTTAAAAACAAAGCCCTCTGCCTTCTCAGAATCCTCCCTGTCCCTCAAAAAAACCTATCTCTTTGGCAAATTAAAATTGCAACAAACGATCTTCTTATTGAAGACAAAGGAATGAGGGTACAGGGGATTTCTTGATTCTTGAATCAATTCCATGTCATCACAATATTAATGAAATTTCCTAATTATTGAAAAGAAATGGTTATATAACTTAATGAAGGTCATTAAGCTATTCCACGATGCTTAGTAGTAACTCCATGTCAGTAAAATCCTAGTTGCTCATAGAATCAAGGACCCTTTTCAAACCTACTGATAAACCGGACTACACACAATCCAAATATATGGTCCCTGTATCAGACTGTAGAAAGATGAATGTCATGAACAGCAGTTATCACTAGATGGAAACAGAATTTCTGTGCTAGCCTGGAGCTCTGTAATTTTCTATTCAAAGCACTGGGTTTGCCAGAAACACATTTTCTGCTAATTTTGTAGTTGCTTCTCATACAAATTATCATAACGAAATCAGTGGGATGGGGGTTTATTTTTGCAAAAAGACTTAGAGTTACCTGGTAGGAAATGAAAACCTTAATATATTTCCAGCTGCCATCAATTTCAGCTGGTAGTCCATAAAGTAATGGTTATGGACTGTCCCAATCAAAAGTTCACCAAACGAGCAGTGTTTTCTTTCGGTGAATACTGAAGACTCTAGCCAGTCGTATCCAAACAGAACTGTCCAACCAGACTCAGGAGGCAAAGGGATGGCCTGCAAGGTCACCAGCATCAGACTGTGTTTTATAGTCTTTTAACTTCTCTGACTTTTCACATTGTTTGCTTCTGTTTAACTTTTGTTCTTACATAATATTCATACTGCAAAAGTTCTTAAAAACCAAACAATGTCTTTAAAGCGCCAGCAGTGCCGAAGAAACCTGTTCCAAAAGAAAAGGTACCGCCTGCTGTTCCTAAAAAAGAAATGGCTCCACCAGCTAAAGGTACACTTCCTCTTCACTGCACTCATGAATCGTGTACTCTGATTTCACTCTTTCGTCTTCGTTACTTGTTGAGAAAGATATGCATATGTTTTATGTCTCTGTGGTACTGCTGTTTGTGACTGAGTCTTTTTACCTGTTTGTTTCAAGTCATTTGTTGAAAATATGTGAAAGTCCTTTAAAAAAAATGCGTGCTCTGTCTTTAAGCTACATATGGGAGCAATACAAGTGGTATTTTTGATCCTTCTGAATAGGAGGAGATTCAACCATACGAAACTATTTCCAACTTTCATTAATATGTTTTTAATACGTCACTCTTCTGTCTAATCTTCAAAATCAACATAAATGTTCTTTCAGGAAGTATTTAATTCTTTGTTGTTTCATGAATTGGCCTGTCACATTTGCTCTTCTTCTTTCTAACATCTTCCAAATAACTTTCAAAGCCCTAAAAGTAAATAATATCTTAAAGGGCCTGCTGTTGTCAAAAGAGCTGTCCCTGAAGAAAAGAAACCTACATATGCACCTGAAATAGAAGCTCCACCACTGAAAGGTAGAAGAATTTTTGGTATGAGATTTTGTGGAAAGGAAATAGTGGTATCGTTATTGCCAACTAACGTCTTTTAAAATTATCGTGATGTTATTTATGTCATGGCAAGAGTATCTAATCCCTAACTGCGGGGATTCCATCCTGAGTGATAAATTGAAAACTCTTTCATATACATGCTATATGCAGGCTATACAATGTGCTATACATATGCTACACTGATTTATCAACTAAAACATGCTGAGGAGGCATCAGTACTTAGTTTAAACTAAATTCACAATTATAGTCTAAAGATAAAAAGCACTGAGGTTTTAATATACTTCTAGCATAAGTACTTCTGTTTTGAAGTCAATATATTGGTCATGATATTCATAGAGGAGTAATAAGTTGAAAGTTAGTAATCTAAAATCATTAAAGCTGTTAAATGTGTCATAGGGAAAGGCATGAAGACACAGTGAAAATAGAAATTAACTTTGAGATCAGAACATAATGTTTCTTCACATAATTGCTCCAGCAAGCTAGTTTTAGAACTGCACAATATTTCTCCAACAGAAATGCATGGCTTTGGAGACCTCAAGATAACTTTCCTATTAGGATGTTCTGTTTTCCAGTTTTATTCATGATTTTGATTTTTAAAATTGCAAATGATTTTGAGGTTACTAAAAGAAAGCTAATATCTTTAAAGTGCCTGAGGCTCCTAAGAGGGCTGCCTTTGAAGAGAAAGTACCTACCATAACTCCTAGAGAAGAGGAACCTCCTTCATATGAAGGTATAGCAGTGAACCAAATACCAAACAGTAAACTGCAGAGAATAAATCCATTAATGTTCCTAGGTGTTGTTTATACATACATACATACATACATACATGTATTTTTATATACATATATATATGTAAGAAATGCACTGTCAATTCAAACTTTTGTTTTAATTACTTAAAAGTAATTTCCGTCCATGGCTTTGAAACCCTCTCTTCAGAATTAAAATCCTAGTTTATCATATTTAAAATGTTCTTTTCTTCTTCATTGCTGGGAGAAAGATTCATAAACAACAGCTCCTGGAAAGCACTTTAGCAGCACTGAACCAGATTAATTAACTTAAGTAGACGCTGCCTAAGTGCCACCCTGACCGTGACTTAATTCATTGTTGAACAGGAGCATATAGCTAAGTAACTAACTCCAGATGAGGAAATGTGAAATTCAGTTACATGTTCTATCTAATATACAGAACAAAGTAACAAGAAAACAATTATTTTTGTAAATTTGTACTTTACTAATTAGGAATTATCACTTGTAGCCATAGCAGCTATATGATCAGGCTATTTAAATAATTTAGGATTTTTAAATATTAATATATTTAAATAATTTGTGTTCAAAGAACTCACTGTTCATGTATGCCTCCATGTGTTTGCATTATAAGTTGTGCTTCTAATCTTGGCTTCTAAATACTGTGGAAATGTGTAAAATAAACTAATATCTTTAAAGAGCCTGAAGTTTATGAGGAAGTTCCAACTGAAGCAGAAGTCCCTGCTATTATTTCTAGTGAACTGGAAGTTCCAACAGCTAAAGGTAAACCAACTATTCAAGCAATATATAAAGTAGCACATGCCCTGTCAGTCAGTTATTCATCTTTATCATTCCATTTCTGTTCCAATAAATTAATCCATGTATTTATTCTAACGTTCCCTTAAATACCATGTGTCTGTCATTGCTTTTTTGTTACTTACACTTTGTGTATGATAATATTCTTAAAGAATCTAATATCTTTGAAGTACCTGCTGTGACAAAGAAAACTGTGCAACTGAAGAAAATACCTGCTGCTGTACCTAAAGAGGAAGCTCCTCCAGCTAGAGGTATACAATGTCCAAATGAATTTTCTCTAGTCTTTTCCAAATTTGACATACTAAGTAAGAAATCCATCGTGCTCGTATACTAAACTAGAGGAGACCCTGTGACAATAGTTTGCTATTCTGATGATGTAACCATTAATAAAAAGACAGAGGCAGCTATAGATACTTATAGATTTCTAAATTTTAGAATCATTTACTAACATCAGAAAGTCTAGGCACATGAGTAGAGAGCTGTTCTGTTCACTGCATAATACCATATATTTTCATGTTGTTCTGGTAGCACTTTTGTTTTACAGACCTGTGCTACTTATTTCTTAGTGTGTATTTCTAAAATAAGCCAATATTTTTATGTGCCTGAAAGCCCAAGAAATCTATCCACAAAGAAAAAATGCCTCCTGCTATACTTAATGAAGTACCGCACCTTAAAGATAAAAGAAATGTTGAGTGGGATTAGAAGGATAAAAGGAATAGTTTCACATATATTTCTTTAATGTCTTTCAGAATATTCTGTGTACTTTAACACAGAGTTTAGTTAGCTGCAACAGTTTTAGTATGAAGTTTCCAGTGTGGCTTAATAAATTGTGAAAAAACATTAAGTATTATTAAGCACATAATTTACTTAAAATTAATTAAAATATTTTTAAAAATACTGTCACCTGGGTTTGTTCTTGAGAAAAAAAAATGTGTTTGTTTAGCTTTAAGTGCAAAAGATAATGGCAAGTGACCCTGCTACTTGAGATCAGTCCAAGGAAAAGAAAAAAAAATGACAAAGCTTAAATAGAGAGGACCATTTCTCTACATCTGAGCAAGTGGCCCAGTTTAGGACATATCACAGATCTTTCCTCGGACAACCTGCAGAGGTCAGGCCAGGGTAGAATAGAATTTTTTTTCTTCCTTCAATTGAAATGATCCTAATTTTGAGGGCAGATACGGAGTAGACTTGTGTGTCTTTAAATAAGCTTGATTTTATTTGTTGTCTTCCACATTGTCTTGTTGTATGAAGATACTAATCTAGAGTTAATTTAAATTATCTAAACTAATATCTTTCAAGTGCGTGAAGTTTATGAGGAAATTTACATAGAAGAAGAAGTTTCTACTGTTCACAGAAAAGAGGAGACCCTGCTACCTACAGGTATTTGATCTTCTTCATCTCTTCTTCACTGCAAAGCAATGAACTCCAGGAAAGTTAAATTGATCATGTTTATGGTATAGTTCTTGTTCAATGTAATTAATCTTTGTGTTCATTCTTTTTAATTCCTTACTTACATTACCAACTTGTTTTTCTGTGTGACCTATCATTCTGTTCTTTATAAATTCTTAAAATTAACTAATATCTTTAAAGTGCCTGCAGTAGTTAAGAAAGCTGTTCCAGAAGAAAAAGTAGCTATTGGTGTGCCTAAAAAACCAGAACCTACTCCTGTGCCCAAGGGACCAGAACCTCCACTACCTAAAGGTAGTTTGATAAACTCGTAAAATTGAGGTCTTGTCTTCTTGTGTTGATCAAATCTCTTGTCTCTCTTAAATCGTGTCTAAATTGTAATAATTTGTTTGTAGTTCACATGTGAGATTTGTGACATCTATGTTGTACACATCCCTTTTCATATTTCTTTACTAGTCTTATTTATTTGCATGTGTACTTGAAATTCATGAAATTAAAATCTTTTATGTATCTTTCAAGTGCCTGAAGTGCCCAAGAAAGCAATCCCTGAAAAGAAACCTGTCCCTGTGTCTAAAAAGCCAGAAGCCCCACCACCCAAAGGTATAGGCCAGCACACCTTTTTCTTCTTTTTCAAGTTTCTTCTGTCCCTTGTTTTTTCATTGTCGTCAAATGAATAGAAATTAGTCGAGGTTAGCTGTTCCTTATACGGCACAGAAATTATGTCAGAGGCCAGCCAGAAGGACAGAAAATGATAAGGAAAACTGTAGCTGAGTCAATAGGCAGTGAGATACGGAACAAATCTTTTCACCTATTGCAGAGGTCCTGTGAACAGCCTGCAAAATTCCATCAATACTCAAGTGAGAAGTACATACACTTTTTCTTTCACAGCACTCATTAAACTTAGTGATCAGTTGAATGAATTTTGGATGGAGATAGCATTAGGCTCAGAAACCAGTTGTTGTGATTCATTCTAATGGATGAATTCGAAGCCTCTGGTTCCATGTTGGAACTAGAGGCTTGTGTGGCACATCACTGCTGGGTGGCGAAGGACCCCCGGCAAAGCCGCGTTAAACATGTTCTTTTGGAATCCAACCAATAAGACATTTCTGAACGTGTAATTCTTATTGGTGTGTCTGCTCGTGTTTACTTGTTTCATCTTGCTCTTCCGTTCTTAATGTACCATTTTTCTAATTTCTAATTCTTTAAAGTGCACTAATATCTTTAAAGCACCTGAGGTACCTAAGAACTGTGTCTTAGAAGAGAAATACCTGTCTCTGCCTTAAAAGCTAATAGCACCACCTAGAGATATATGTCAACAATATATGTCACTTTGAAGAGAAGATTTCTCTTTCTCTTGGAATTTAGGATTTATATTAAAAAATAAATGAATCTTTATTTCTCATTTCCAAAAATTCCTAGTAGTATATTGCAGTATACAACATTTTTGGCCTAACACATCTCTTTTCATATCTGGTCTAATGAATCTTTCTAATATACTTCTTATGAGAGTCTGTCTTTCTTAAAAATTTACATCTTTAAATGTCTTGAATATAACAAAATGAATACTGTTTTCTTTAAAGTACCAGAGGTACCCAAGAAAATCCCAGAAGAGAAAGTACCTGTCACACTGCCTAAGAAGCCAGAACCACCACCAGCCAAAGGTATGTTTCGCTATAGAACTACAGATAAAAATACTTTTTGGAAGAGAAAATAATCTCTGCCTTGTTTCTGTGAATGTTAGCTTTTCTGTTGTTGTTGTTGTTATGTTGCTAGTGCTTTAAAAACCTTTCTATTACCTTTATTTTCTGTGGCCACAGTTCTACATGCTAGTGTTTTGAAAACTCTAAACCCTCTTTTTTTTGAATGATAATTGTTATTAGTGTACCAGTGAGTCAGAAATACTGATAAAGTTGGACAGAGAGGAGATTGATCCTTGCAGACCATAGCAGAAATATTAAAGAGAAAATAGGACTGTGATCTGAAATATTTTGGACTGACAATGAAAAGTCAGCTCCAAAAGAGAGCTTAAGAATTTCAAAGTACAGAATAAGTGACACGCATCTAACACAGAAGAAAACTCTCCATTTATAAATGAAAAAATGATGAAGAGAAGACATCATGCATAGAAGAATGTAACCAGAGATGGAGAAAGAACAGTGTCAATCTTAGTCGAATTGTGATCAGAGAAGTAGTTGACTAAAATTGAGGAATAATCTAAATTAAGAGGAGAAAAAACTCCAGAAGTCTCTGAGGTGTTCCTCATATTCTGCAGACACATAAAGGAAACTTAAGTCAATAAACACATCAACAAATGATTCTATTAAGGATATTCATAATTTGCAATTTCTACTCCAAAGTTTTGAACATAGCTGTAAAATTCCATATATTAACTGAAGATAATCTCTCTTTAAAGTGCCAGAAGTACCCAAGGAAGTGGTTCTTGAAGAGAAAATCAAAGTTGCTGTGCCTAAAAAGCCAGAAGTTCCACCAGCTAAAGGTACTTGCCATTAATAAAACCCGACGTAATTTGTCTTCCTTTCACTGATAAAACCTTTTTGATACTGTTTTTCCATCTTTTCTCTCTTATAAACTGTGGCTTATATATTTCATTTTGGGGAACAATCTCTTTTCCCCTTGATACTCTCAGATGACTTTTGCCAAGACTGAGAGCAAAAAACCTATCTGGGAAAGGGTAGTGTGTCTAACTGACGCTGTCTTGCGTCCTTTTTGCTTGTTTTTCCCCGCTTTACTGCTATTTACAAATAATTTAAATTCATAGCATTAACATAAGTATTCATTTTTAAGTGCCAGAAGTGCCCAAGAAAATCCCAGAAGAGAAAGTACCTGTTGCTGAGCCTAAAAAACCAGAAGTTCTACCAGCTAAAGGTATTTCTTATTATGCAACAATTAGCAGAAGGGAAAACATTAGTTTGTTTTTTTTTTTTAATACTATCAAAAACAATAAGGAAGACTTCTGTTGGAATTTTCTTCTGTTGTCTAAGATTTTTCAAGTCTACTAACACGGAAAAAGAGAGATCTGGAAATTGGTGTATACTAATATTGTTCTGCTGTTATACTTTAATGCTGCTTATGAAATTCTTATAGTAAAAGTTATTAATATTTTCCAAGTGCCTGAGGTACCAAAGAAAGTGGTCCCAGAAGAGGTTCCAGTCAAAGTACCAAAGAAACCAGAACCCCCACCAGCTAAAGGTAACAGCTGTGAATGAAGAATAGAAGAATAGCCGTTTGTTTTCTAGAGTACTATTTTGACATACTAGTTATTTTTTTGCTATAAAAGATTTATAAGTTATTTTGTTGTGTAAATTGTAGTGTTTGCATGTGTGTGTGAGAGAGAAAGAGAATTTGGCATTTTTGTAGCCAGCGGTAGACTACTACCTCAGAGAGACATCAGAGAGAATTTTCTGTAGACAAGGAAAAGAATTGATACTGCTAGCCAAAACCAGTGATGTTTTTCTGTCCCTGAATTCTGCTTTTTCTTAGTGTCTTTAGAACTACAGACACAGGTTTGAATTTCATACAAATAAAGTAAATAACTTTCTTTAAAGTGCCTGAGGTGCCCAAGAAAGTGGTTCCAGAAGAAAAAGTGCACATTGAAGTTCCTAAAAAACCAGAACCTCCACCGCCTAAAGGTACATGTTCCGTACTGATAATATCATACAGAAATTTTCATCTGTTTCTCTGAATATTACCTTTTAGAATCTGTATCATTCATCCTCTTTTTTATATTCTGATATTTATAAATGTTTTAGATTGTGTTGTCATCTTCACTTGTGAATAGCTCCAAGTAAGCAACAATAGCTATTACTGGTGCACGTCAAGCAATATGAAAAATACATAAAAGGCTTATCTGAGCCTCTTCTCTTTTTTCTGATGTTGATAATTTTCACCTTGGAGCTATTGTCTCCTTTTTAATTCCTAGTCTTCAAATTCCTAAAAGTAAATCAAATAAATATCTTTAAAGAACCTGAGATGCCGAAGAAAGTTGTTCCAGAGAAGAAAGTTGTTCCTGTACCTAAAATACCAGAACCTAAGGTTGTGCCTAAAGAACCAGAACCTGAAATTGTGCCAGAACCTGAGGCTGTACCTGAAGAACCAGAACCTATACCTGAAAAAGGTAAATCTCAGCAGTAATGAAAAAACAATAACAATATTTTTCCTCTTATCTTTACCACCATTATTTCCAGACCTTCTATTTTCTGACATTCTGAACTGTTCTTGTTCTAAGAGTCCTGCATGTGTGTGTATGTGAGACAGACATATGTGAGTCTTTTTGATGAATAGTGACAAATCTGGAATGTCTCAATTACCTGTATTTTATGTTTCAATTCTTTGTACTATTTTGGATTATACTTACTTTTCTTCCTAACACATGTTTGCATTTGTGAAAACAAATGCAACTAACATCTTTAAACTGATAATAGTCAAAAAGGGGGAAGTACCCATTACTAAGTACTAAGAGCAGAAAGTATCAACCTACTTAAAATACCAGAAGCTCTACCAAGAAAAATTATATGCCATTGCTGATAATTCTTGAAAAAGTCTTCAGCTTCTTAGTTGCAGAGTTATTAATATCTTTTGTCTTGTCAATTTTGTTTATAATTATGAATTTTACTTACAGCTTACATTATATTGTGAATGCATGTATGCTCTTCTGAGTGGAGATGTGAGGGGCATGTGTGTGCATGCATGTGAAGGGAGAAAAGCCAAAATTTGTCTACCTGTCCTGAAAAAGACCAACAAAATCAATCATGCTTGTTATGTTTTTAATGCTTCCATTACAGTTGTGGTTTTTTGGTTTGTTATTCACTTAAACTTGATATGTATGTCTGCGCAATTGTTAACTTGAGAACTAATATCTTTTATGTACATGAAGTGGCTGAGACATATCTCCCCGAAGAGAAAGGACCTGCTGCAGTTTTCCGAAAGCCAAAATCGATTGCGGCACCCCCAAAACCAAAGCCCTCTGTGGCACCTCAAAAACAAGAACCTCCTGCAATATCCCAAAAAATAGAGACTTTTTTGGTGCATGAAGTTGCAACACCTGTTGTAGCACCCCCAAAACTGGACCATTTCATGGCATCTGAGGAGCCTGAGCCTCTTTTGGCTCCCCCCAGACCAGAACCAGTTGTGGCACCAGAGGAGAAAGAACGTATTATGGCACCCCGAAAACCAGAGCCTGTTGTGGTACCTGAGAAACCAGAGCTCACTGTGGCACCTGAGGAGTCCAAGTCTGTTGTGGCACCCCAAAAAGTAAAGCATATCTTGCCCCCCAAACCGAGGTCTGCTGTAGCACCCAAAAAAACAGAGCCTCTCTTGGCGTCTGAGGAACCAGAGCTCACTGTGGCACCTGAGGAGCCAAAGACAGTTGTGACACCCCGTAAATCAGAGCATGTTGTGGTGTCTCCTAAACAAAAGCCTTCTGTGGCACTCCAGAAATCAGAGTTTTTTGTGGTATCTGAAGAAACAGAGTTTGTTGCAGTTTCCCAAAAAATAAAGCATTTTGTGGCACCCCAGAGGCCAGAACCTGCTGTGGTGCTTGACGAACCAGAACCCGTTTTGGCACCCGGAAAACCACGGTCTTCTGCAGCACTGCAAAAACCAGAGCGTGTTGTGGCACTCAAGGAACCAGAGCCTGTTGTAGCACCTGAAGAACCAGAGCCTGTTGTGGCACTTGAGGAACCAGAGCCTGTTGTGGCACCTGAGGAACCAGAGCCTGTTGTGGCACCTGAGGAGCCAGTGCCGGCAAAGGTGCCTCAGAAGCCAGAGCCTGTTGCAGTACCTAAAAAACGAGCAGCTCCACGAGTTAAAGGTACATCTTATGAACAGGATCTCCTTTTCTTCTCTCAAATAGTATGTTTCACCCTCATTTTTAAGCTTAATGCACGTAATTAAAAGATACTAATATCTTTAAAGAGTCGATAATGCCCAAGAAGGCTGACGCAGAAGAGAAAATTCCTGTAGCTGTTCCCAGCAAACCAGAACCTCCATCAGCCAGAGGTACATATTATCATGAGTATCATGATAAACACACCAAATCTTCTCTTAAGCACTGTCTTAACCTCTTTTGTTCTCTGTCATGTCCAGTCTGATATTTTAAATGGTGTTTGTTGAACAATTTCCAATAGAGCACGAGTCTGTGGCGGACTGGCTGGTTAGCAGCAGATTGTTACTTCTAAACATTTCTACAGCAGTCTATGTTTCAGTCTATGCACTGATGTTTAGGTGTATTATAACTGTAAAATGAAACACACTAATAACTTTTAAGTGCCTGAGATGCCTGAGAGGGCTTTCCCAAAGGAGAGAGTGCACACTGCTGTACTTGAAAAAAACAGGAGCTCTGCTTGCGAAACGTATATGCCATCATCAACATCATCATAGGGAAAGGAGGGGTTTTTTTGAGTCTCATTTTAAAGTAATCTTTTCCTGTCACACTCTGATATCCAAAATGTGGAAAAGATGTACCAAATAGTAATTGAATGCAGGAGTGTCAAATGTTTGCCCTACTAAACCCATCTAAATTTTTGTTGCACTATTTCTTGGCATTTTCAAAAAATTTGAGAGGTTTGATTTTATTAGGCTATAGCAATCAATCAAGCAGGAATGATGAAATACAGTCTATCAGAAAATACTAGCATTTTGTGAATGCTAATATGAATATGGATACATAAACTGTTGTCTTTATTACAGTTAGGAATGGGAAGGGCAGAAAGAAAGAACAAGCAAAAACTGAAGATTTCTGCAAAGACTATCTGTTTCTGTACACAGAACAAAATAATTGTAAATACCTTCAGGTACCTGTGTTGACATATGGAGCAAAATCTTTTTCTTAAACCATTAATTATTATTTTCACTGTATTTTGTCATAAGTCAACATTCTCCGCTATCTGTAATTTATAAAGTTGTTGCACTGTATGAGCAGCATTAGTGACTTGTAAGGTACTTGTAGACACTTAATTCAGCCTTATAAGAGACATTTATTTCCTCAGTCGCTTTCACACATTCAGAATAAGGAAAATGGAAGACTTTATAATTGAAATATTAAATAAATATCCAAGGATACTGTAAATGAGTATGCAGTCTAAAATGATGGAGTGTTGCATCATTTCTTTTAGAAAGTCCCAGGCACTAGAAAGAGAACTATATGTTCCATCAACACCAGATTCCCTCCATCCAGAACACAATGAGACTCAATAAAGTGAAGTACCAGCTCACAGTGAGGATATATTAAGTATTTACACCATTTAAATAAATACGATAGGAAACCAGCTGAAAACAGCAAGTACTAATTACATTGTAAGACAGAGTTCTTCTAGAAAAGAGAATCCTAAGCAAAAAACAGAGGAAGCATACAAACATAGAAGAAGAAAGAAGAGTAAAATTGTAGGATAGAAACAATGATAATGCCCAAATAACCGTAAAAAAATAGCACAGCACAGAGAGTCATGAATGCCATTTGACAGATTTACAGTTTGTCTTATAGTTTTCTGTGCATCTGTTGTCCCCACAAAACTAAAATACACTAATATCTTTCAAGTGCCTGAGGTGCCCAAAAAAGCTGTTCTGGAAGAGCGTGTAGCTGTAGCTGTGCCAGAAAAACCCAAACCTGCACCCGTTCGAGGTACTTGTTGGCGCAAGCCTCGGCCTGAAGATGACTGTTTCTTACTGTCTTAAATCTTACGTTTGATGTCTGTTGTCCTGTCCGTTTGTGATTACCTGAAACATTTTTGTTCTGTGTATGAATTGGGTACTCGATTACCTGGCATGTTTCATAGAACACAAGACATATTTGACATCACTGCTTAGGTTTTGTTTTCTGAATGATCAAACACTAGCATTTTAAATTTCAAAACTTGATTGCATGTCTTTTGGGGTAGTGTCCAAAGTTGTAATGTTAAATTGACACAGCGAGCGTCCACATGTTTTTGTAGATATCTTAGCGAGCGTACATACTAGGCCTGAACCTTCCACGGTTGAAAGCCTTTTTTTTTCGCTCAGGCATGCACACGTGAGAGCAGTGAAAGAACACAAACTCTGTACGCGTGTATGTGTACGCGACCGAGTGCAGACACTGGACAGTGCTGTGGGTCCAATTCAGTTACTTTCTGGCATGCGTCCTTGTTTCATGTTTCGTGGTTCATCTTCCGTTGAATATATAAACCTGACTATTACTAATATCTTCAAAGTGCCTGAGGTGCCCAGGAAGGCTGCTCCTGAAGAAAAAATACCTGTGGCCATTCCCAAAGCACCAGAGCCTCCAGCACCCAGAGGTACCTTCTCCATGGATATCTTAACAAAGGAGATGATACTTAATCTTCTTCTCTCAAGCATTCTCTTGCCCTCACTTGGGCTGTGTCTGTTTTGCGTTTGAGATGTGCAAGGCTGTGCACCCTGGGTAAATCGTGCTGCGCGTGCGTGTGAGGTACTGAATGGACCTCTGTGATGTACAACGTCTCTGTTGTCATGTTGTTTTTTGTTGCGACTGGCACGTGTTTTCATCAAAAATGAAATACAACAATATCTTTGAAGTGCCTGAGATGCCAGAGGAGGAGGTGCCAGAAGAGGAGGTGCCTGAGGAGGAGGTCCCAGAAGAGGAGGTCCCAGAAGAGGAGGTACCGGTTCCTGTGCCTACAGAGCCAGAAGCTCCGCCAGTTGCAGGTATACAAGGGTGTCCTGAAAGAGCCTGCTTTGCCCACCGGGTAACCGCTCTGTTGAATGCTCTTTGCGCCGTCCGCGTCCAGCTGGGAGGTGTGTGAGCAGTGTTTGGTCCTGTCCTGTCTGTATGTCCCTGTCTGTGCAAGGCAGAGAGAGTGGGGCTAGTCAGCAAACTCTTTGTCATAAGCCCACGTGGCTCTTTGCTGGCAGCAGCCCACAGGAGGGACGAGTTGCCGTTTGAGGAGGACTCCCTGGTAGTCTTTCAAGGACTCTCTTTTGTGGTTTGCTGTTCGCTGTTATGGTGTATGCACATCTTTAGCTCTGTCAGGTAAAAAGAACTAATATCTTTAAAGTGCCTGAGGTGATTGAGCACAAAGAGCCAGAAGAGGAGGTGCCAGTGGTAGTTCCCCCAGAGCCTGTGGCCGTGCCCAAGAAGCCTGTGGCCGTGCCCAAGAAGCCTGTGGCCGTGCCCAAGAAACCGGAAGCTCCACCAGCTAAAGGTATTACTTGTGGGGGAAGCTGCTTTTCTGTTTCATATCTTGATCAATACTTTTTTTTTTTTCATTATCCCTTCTTTATGTAACATTTGTTGTGTGTCCTGTACCCCTAGCCTCTTCCATGCTTGATACTGCATGAGTGACTAGCCAACTACACCCTAGTGGAATGTCACAGTGTTACAAACATCTAAATTCTTTGATTTTGTGATCAGTGTTATAATCTTTTGTACTTATCTTTACTGTGAAATTAAGAGATAATAATGTCTTTAAAGTGCTTGAGGTGCCCAAGAAAGCCGTCCCACAAGATAAAGTGCCTGTTGCTGTGCCCAAAAAACCAGAACCACCACCAGCCAAAGGTACATATCATCATTATTAGAGTCATATAAGAAAGACACATCAAGCTCTCCTAAACTTAATAGAACTAACTTTAATTGTGATGCTCTGTCTGGGGGATGTGAGTGAAGAACATAAACTGCAATGTCGGGTATCAAAACGTGGCATAACGACCAGATCCTGTTCCTTGAAAGATATCTGCAGTATACTGACCTATTTGTAAAGTTTATGGTTTAAGGTTTTAAAGAGTGGTTCCTTTAAAGAGAATGACTGTTAGATCTGAAGAAAAGCCTTGAAGGGAATCTTCTCTTTAAAGTACATGATGCTGCATCCTCAAATCTTCTAACAGTCCATAATGATGGATGACAGCACCAATATCATTTCTCCACCACTCTAAAAGTTTGAGTCAGTGAGCTAAAATAATACAATGGATGTGTCAACAGGTGATCCCATTAGCATATGAAAGAACCTTTACTATAGGCCAAAGGAGAAAAGAGGAAGTATGCGTTTCTATGGGCAAAGTGATCTACAAAGAAGACAGGAACTGCGGAAAACTGAAATTGGAGATTTGCATAAAATGAAATTATTGATAGAAAGAAGTGGTAATAGTAAAGCAAAAGATCTTCAAAAATAATGTTACAATGAGCAGTCATGAACAATGCATAACAGACAATTTTCGTATGCATTTGAATTCCATAAGCAGGTGTTTGCTCAATTGTTTTACAAAGAGGGCATACGTTTTTACATTCCCACCTTGACTCAAAAATTACAGCTAAAACCAGAATTCCTATTCCCTGCATGAACGTATTTGACACCCAGGTCATTGCACATGTTTGAAGCAAAGGATAAATGACAACTGTATGTAACCCCAGCACCGTCTCAGATAAGACTCTGTGTCTGTGTTGCTGTTTATCTTATAGTTTTCTGTGCATCTGTTGTCCCCACAAAACTAAAACACACTAATATCTTTCAAGTGCCTGAGGTGCCCAAAAAAGCTGTTCTGGAAGAGCGTGTAGCTGTAGCTGTGCCAGAAAAACCCAAACCTGCACCCGTTCGAGGTACTTGTTGGCGCAAGCCTTGGCCTGAAGATGACTGTTTCTTACTGTCTTAAATCTTACGTTTGATGTCTGTTGTCCTGTCCGTTTGTGATTACCTGAAACATTTTTGTTCTGTGTATGAATTGGGTACTCGATTACCTGGCATGTTTCATAGAACACAAGACATATTTGACATCACTGCTTAGGTTTTGTTTTCTGAATGATCAAACACTAGCATTTTAAATTTCAAAACTTGATTGCATGTCTTTTGGGGTAGTGTCCAAAGTTGTAATGTTAAATTGACACAGCGAGCGTCCACATGTTTTTGTAGATATCTTAGCGAGCGTACATACTAGGCCTGAACCTTCCACGGTTGAAAGCCTTTTTTTTTCGCTCAGGCATGCACACGTGAGAGCAGTGAAAGAACACAAACTCTGTACGCGTGTATGTGTATGCGACCGAGTGCAGACACTGGACAGTGCTGTGGGTCCAATTCAGTTACTTTCTGGCATGCGTCCTTGTTTCATGTTTCGTGGTTCATCTTCCGTTGAATATATAAACCTGACTATTACTAATATCTTCAAAGTGCCTGAGGTGCCCAGGAAGGCTGCTCCTGAAGAAAAAATACCTGTGGCCATTCCCAAAGCACCAGAGCCTCCAGCACCCAGAGGTACCTTCTCCATGGATATCTTAACAAAGGAGATGATACTTAATCTTCTTCTCTCAAGCATTCTCTTGCCCTCACTTGGGCTGTGTCTGTTTTGCGTTTGAGATGTGCAAGGCTGTGCACCCTGGGTAAATCGTGCTGCGCGTGCGTGTGAGGTACTGAATGGACCTCTGTGATGTACAACGTCTCTGTTGTCATGTTGTTTTTTGTTGCGACTGGCACGTGTTTTCATCAAAAATGAAATACAACAATATCTTTGAAGTGCCTGAGATGCCAGAGGAGGAGGTGCCAGAAGAGGAGGTGCCTGAGGAGGAGGTCCCAGAAGAGGAGGTACCGGTTCCTGTGCCTACAGAGCCAGAAGCTCCGCCAGTTGCAGGTATACAAGGGTGTCCTGAAAGAGCCTGCTTTGCCCACCGGGTAACCGCTCTGTTGAATGCTCTTTGCGCCGTCTGCGTCCAGCTGGGAGGTGTGTGAGCAGTGTTTGGTCCTGTCCTGTCTGTATGTCCCTGTCTGTGCAAGGCAGAGAGAGTGGGGCTAGTCAGCAAACTCTTTGTCATAAGCCCACGTGGCTCTTTGCTGGCAGCAGCCCACAGGAGGGACGAGTTGCCGTTTGAGGAGGACTCCCTGGTAGTCTTTCAAGGACTCTCTTTTGTGGTTTGCTGTTCGCTGTTATGGTGTATGCACATCTTTAGCTCTGTCAGGTAAAAAGAACTAATATCTTTAAAGTGCCTGAGGTGATTGAGCACGAAGAGCCAGAAGAGGAGGTGCCAGTGGTAGTTCCCCCAGAGCCTGTGGCCGTGCCCAAGAAGCCTGTGGCCGTGCCCAAGAAGCCTGTGGCCGTGCCCAAGAAACCAGAACCTGTACCTAGCCTTAAAAAACGTGACATTCCTCCACTTAAAGGTACTTAACATCAGTGACAAGGCTGTCCTCTGTGTTTTCGCGTTGCTTTTTTTCCTTTTCTAATTGATATACCCAGTGCTCAAATACCTGAGTGGGTATTTTACTACTAAAATTTTAGTCTTCATCTTTTGAATATCTTACTCTTTTGAGTCGTTGCACTTTTCTATATTGTGCGTATATGTATCTTAATATTCACAAAAGTAACAAATAACTAATATCTTTAAAGCACCTGAAATTCCTGAAAGAACTGTCCCAGAAGAGAAAGTGCTTCTTGCAACAACTAAAAAGATAGAACTTAAGGAACCAGAGCCTGCTCCAACCAAAGGTATATATTGCCAGGAGGAACCTCCTGAGAAGAAAACTTCATTCTCACCTCTTGAAAATGTTCTTCTATTCTTCTCTCTACACTCTTTAGTAACTGAGTTTATAAAATGTGGCAGTTAGTCTTTGCCGAAGATAGTCTAAATATATCTGAAGCACAAGCATTCTTTCATCATTTTTGATACTAATCTGTGGTATTCTGTGTGCTAGTTGTCTCTGCTTTTTTGTTTTTTTGTTTTTTTTTTTAACGTTTCATACACATGTTTATATAAGTGCAAATAAAAGGAATTAATATTTTTAAAGTGCCTGAGGTGCCTGAGAAAGCTGTTCCAGAGGAGAAAATACCTGTTGCTGCTCCTATAATACCTGAACCACCACCAGTTGAAGGTATATGTCATCATGGCTATCATTGTTAAGAAAATCATTTGTCATATTCTTGCAAACATTAGACTTAATGTGGATGTTGTCCTTTCTTTTTCCATTTAAACATTTGTAAATTGTTCTTTCTATTTTTAGGCAATATTAATCTATGTTTCTTATATCTACTATTATATCTTCATTTATGAAGGCAAAATGTCACTTCCAAAGTTAAATAATATTTTCCACTGGCATATGCTCCTTCTCAGCTTATTCTTAAGAAGGAGCATCCTTTATTATTCTCTTTTTAAGACAATGATGAATTCCCACTAAATATGAGTCCCTTCAAACGTATTATTGGTATTGCTGTTATGATCTTAAATGAACCAACAGCATTCCAATTTTATTCTTGCAATTGCAATGACTCATCCACAAATTCAATGTTGTTTAATTGTGCACCTAAAAACACAATCCTTCACACAACCTTGAATCATTCGTACCGATAAATAGAGAAATATTCTCAAAAGTTTGCATCAACTGCAAAGATAACCATATGAACAGATACTGAGTGAATACCTAACTTAAAGTGTATTTGTCTGCGTATATTAGAGTAGCTTTCTTTTTAATGTTATCTGTATGTTATCTGTTCATGTCAAATGATCTTAGCGTTGGAAACTTACACTAGTTGTCAATATTCTTTAAAGAATATGAAATCGTAAAGGAGATTGAGCCTGAAGAAATAGAAGAAATTCCAGTTGCAGAAGTTGCAGAAGTTTTACCTGTTAAAGGTATACAAAGTAACTATAAGCTGCCAGACACCTTCCTTTCGTTACTATGCATTTTTTTCTTGCTCTGTCGTTCTCTACACATGTACCTGTACGTTGCAGGTCTCAGTGTATCTGCTCTCTGTCATTATGTGTTGGAAATGAGTTTTGCTTTCTGTATGTCAGCCTGGATGTCTGTCTGTGCTAGCAACAAAGCGATAGCCTTAGCCCCTTTCATACTCTCATTTAAATCAATGAGGTTTTTTTAATTACTTCTTTGGAAATAGAAAAAGGGCCATCTTTGTGTCTGTACTCTTCATCTGTCTTCCATGGTAGTAAATTTATACTAAATCTACCTAATATTATTTAAAGAGCCTGAACCTGAAAAGAAGATTCCTGAAAAGCGAAAACCACCAGCACCTACTCCACCGATAGAAGATATTAAACTGGCAAAAGAACTACTTAAAGGTATAAGCATCTGAAGCCACAATTAACAGTAGGAATGCAAACACATAATCCTTTTAAATTATATGATGAGTCCTGAAAAGCGTGCTTTAAAATATTCCACTTTTAGTTTTTTTTTTCCTAATTTACTATCAGTCTAATGATGAGCCTTACTAATGGTCAATCCCTTATGAATTTTTAGCAGTGTTATGCCAAGTCAGTTTATACAGGCTATTTTCAAAATTTATGGAAAAAATCAATTTATTTTAAAAATATCTTAACAATGTTAACACACTCTTATATCCCTAACATATTCTTCTATCTTTAATACATTCTTACAAATTAAAAGAATCCTCACCAATAATTTGCTGGTGCTACTATACAGTCATGGGCTTCAGATCAGCTATGCTTCTTCTGGATCATCTGACTTCTTCTAAACAGTTACTTAGCAAGAATCTGAGCTTTGTATCTCTTATCTTTTTATTACGTCAATAATATTAATCAGTTGTTTGGGTTTTTTGGAGAAATTTTGTCTTCTTTGAATCTAAGGATATGTGTAGTAGAATTCAAATTACTTTCTTTAAGCTCCTGAATCAAGAAAGAAAGTTGTGACTGCAAAACCCGTTGAGCCTCCGAAACTGGAACCTCCACCTGCTAAAGGTACCTCGCTGATAGAAGCATCTTATGTCATTCAAGCTTCTCATGAGCCCAAAGTTGTGTTTCTCTGCTTCTTTAATTTGCTCCAAAATAGCAAATGCTGGTTTTGTTAGGTTATACTGAAGAGTGGGCTCTAAAATCTTGGATGTATATGTTCATGTTCTTATATTTATGTACACCTTAATTTTCCGTAATGCAAATCATGAGATGCAAGGCAGCTGATCACAGAAGAGTAGGAATAAGAGTGTTTTTATGGGTTTTGTCACTTGTGTAGATTCTCGCTTCAGTTCTTTGCTTAGGGAGAAATAGAAAATAAATGCATATACTGTTTAAATACGTTTTAAATATTCTATAGATATAAAACATTATTCAAACATATTTAATTTACTATTTGTCTAAAAAGCAACTTAATTTTCTGAGAAAAAACTTTCCATAGCTGGTGACAAATAATGAATTGAGCAAGCCTTTGCAGTTTACCCTATGGGCCTCCACCCTATTGTACTTCCTTATATTTTTCATATGTACTCAAGCTTAAGCAATCTAAGCAACACGGTGAATGTGTCTTCTTAGTGCTGTTCAGAGTTTGGAAATTAAACTGGCTTGATCCTTATGAATATCATAGGTTGGCAGTTCTGATAAACAGATAGGTAATATGAGCTTGTAATAAAAGAGTGAAAGAGGAAAAAGAGATATTGTAACTGTCCTTGAATACATAACTTTAAGACTTTTGTCAGACCATACTTCTCTTCTTGATTTGTATGAGAATTTCCTCTTATGCACAGACCTGTAAGTCGACTGTGCACAAATACATACAGAAAAAGGGTTAAAACTGTCAACTTCAATCTCAGCCGTTTGTTTTGAATGTTCAACTGGACCAGCTTTGTGTGTCTGGAGTAATTAATTGTTGCTTACCTCTTACTACTGCTATGAACCCATAATAAAATCTGGAATAATGTTCTTTTAAGTGCCTGGACTTGTAAAGAAACCTCGCAGAATAATTCCGGAAGTTACCCCTCCACCAAAAGAAGAAGTTGTTTTGAAACGAGGTATAGTAACTTGACTCTTGTTTTAAAAGCCTGCATATTATGATTGGTCAGTACATCTCACTATGTAGCATTGCTTTATGTGTGTGTGGTGTAGAAAATTACGTAAATGAAGTACTACTGATAGCTATTTCTTGGGAAGGAGTTTATAGCTGCATGATGAAGCAGGGACATTTTGAAAATTCATCAGATCCAAAGGATCTCTGGTGAAATCGGAGCATGACGCTGAGAATCTGGTTCTCTAGGACACTCTTCTGTTTTACTCTTCTTTGGAAAGCTGATACTAGAGCTGGCAGTTTTCCGGACCCCTAAATATTTTCCAGTGACAGTGTAAACATGGTTAAAAATCACATATGTAGCATCTGTATTCTTTTTTATGGTTTTCTTAGAAGTAGTTTGCAGACCCCGGGGATCCAGTGGTATTAATGAACATTAGTCATTCTTTCCTGCAAAGTCTGGAGCTTTCTAAATCACTTCATACTCAGTTACTGCTTTGGGAAAAAAAAATAAAATAATAATTCCTATTCTTTCTGAAACACCATAGGGGGAGTCATTCATGTCTGGATACCTTGCAACTGACCTTCAAATTTCAGACAGCATAAACATAGATACTCAGTTCTTCAGATGACAGTCTTATTAGACATCTAAGATAGATGTCGGACAGGACAAAAATAAGTGAAATAGAAATGATACATGGTATAAACTTGAATTCTCCAAACACTAGATTGGAAGATTCAGTGCTATTCCCTCACAGAAGTCAATAGGAGTTTAATCCAGAATTGTGCATTTTATCCCTGAAAATGATCAGTAACAGCAATATTAAGGCATAATTATCTATGGTAATTCATCGTTTAAATATGACACATATTCTTTTTATCCCACAAGAAGACATGGGAATGACATAAGTTGTTCAGGTGTTATGTACAGCCATTTTTCTGTAGAATAAAACTTCATAGAGTAATCCAATATTTGCTCAGTGTAAATGTACAGATAAGATACATTAAGAATAGTATCCAAAGTGTACTGACAAGCAAATGTATGAGAACTGAAACAATGTTATTTACATTGTTACATTTTTAGTATCATATTGGATATTTGCAGATAAGATTAAAATTAACTTGATATGAAATGTCCATATTAAACAATTTTCTACTTGATGCATAGTTACGTGTAAATTTACGATCTTTTAAAAAAACTCATTATTGTGGTAATTGCTTCTACTATTCCTTAGAAGTATGTACCCATCATATTTTTTCCATGAAGGTACTAAAATAAGACATTTTCTTCTAGTGTAGTTAAAAATATCTTTCCTCTTAGAGGAACAGAGGAACTTCTCTTAATTAATGTATCTTTTCACTCTAGGTGACTTTGAAATTAAAATTCTTTCACAATAACATCTTAAGTAGTTATACAAAATCTTCCATTCATACTAAATTACATATTTTAGGAACCTATTTCTTCTTTTTGTATTTATATGGGTCATATTTTGTCTTGTTCACTGTCTTACTCTTTTGCTTGTATGTGCTCTAAAAACTGAAATTCTTTTTTCTTTTAAAGTTCTTAAAAAGACACCACAAGAGGAAGAACCTAAACCTGAGAAAGAACCTAAACCAGAAGTTAAAGCAGTACCTACGCCAACAGAAAAAATCAAGAAACCTGAAGGTACTTTCACATCTATCTCATAAGGAATAATGCAAAAAAAAAAAAAAAAAAAAAGAATCCGCTTTTAAACACTATTCTCTGAAATTCAGGAATGGAAGCCAGATTTAGCTTTCATTAGTCTAATTGTATGAATTAAAGCTGTACTGAAGACAAAACCAAATTTGACACCCACGCACCCACGTTTGGATCTGAATTCTGCATTTTGTGATTCTATTTCTCAATCTTCACTGTGCATAGAGAACTTTACAAATATTTTATTATATATATATATATATGTATATATATATATATATATAAATATATCTACACTGAAACAATTACTTAATCCAAATATGTGTTTAGTTAAAGTCTTGGAAATATTTGTCCTTTTGCCCATTTAATGTTTCTAATTTATTCAAATCTCACTCTTAAAAATACATATTTCTAAATCTTACAAACTTCTGAAACTATGTGTACAGAAGATTAAAACTTTTAAATAAGTTGTGATAATGGCATCGGGGGATTCAAGGTATTTAGATATATCTTACAAAATGAAAATAATATTTTAAAGTCCCAGAAGTTCCTAAGAAGAAAGCTGAGATACCTGTCATTAAAAAGGAGGAGAAACCTGTGCCTGAACCACCAAAAGGTACAAATGTGTGGCAACTCTTTTCCTTACTGTTTTCCTTACTGTTTCCTTACTGTTAAACTTTTAAATAAGTTGTGATAATGGTATTGGGGGATTCAAGGTATTTAAATATATCTTACAAAATGAAAATAATATTTTAAAGTCCCAGAAGTTCCTAAGAAGAAAGCTGAGATACCTGTCATTAAAAAGGAGGAGAAACCTGTGCCTGAACCACCAAAAGGTACAAATGTGTGGCGACTCTTTTCTTTACTGTTGCAACTAAACAATATCCATCGCTAAATGTCACATTACAGTAAAATAACGCATTACTATCATCCAGCCTATCCATGACTATTGTGTCATGATTAACCACTTTGAGTTCTTCTGGGTTTCTTTTTTGTCTTCAATGCTTGAAAAATACATCTTTTTCCATTGTGTCTTGCTTCAAGAGAGTCTACCTGAAGATAATTTCTTGCTTTTGGATAAATAAAATATAAAAAAGTAAAATCTGTATTCCATTAACTCTTTGGATATTGTTGCTGCTAACTTACAGTTCAATGAGACTGTAAAACATGTAAATTAACCTATTTGTTATTGTTGTGTTTGCAGTGCCAGAACCAAAGCCAGAAGCTATTCCAGCTCCTGCACCTGAACCTAAACCTGCAGCAGGTAAGACTTCTTTAGTCATGAACAGCAGTGCACTCTTTGTTATGCATCTTTCTTCGTTATGCATCTATCAGAGATTTCTAGTTAAAAGTACATTACACAAATATCTCAATTTTAGTGCTATAAGGAGTAGAAGTTTCACACACTTTACAGAACATGTTAGATAATATTGTGGTTAAAACAAAAGAATTCAATAAAGCAAATACATGAGTACCGTTATTCTTTTCTACAGTTCTAAAATCTCCAAAACCTGCAGCAGAACCAGCACCCGCTGTTACCGCTCCAGTGACAGTCCCTGTCGTTGGAAAGAAAGCAGGTATTATCTTAATTCTATTCTATTCATGGAGCTTTGCTCTCTGAGATACCTAATTACATTTGAGATGAAAGGAGAATTAAGGGCTGTATGTTCATATAACTCATTAGTTCCAAGAAAATTTAAGATGCTCTTCAAAGATTCCCTTGTGCTAGATACTGTCACCTAATCTGAAAGAACTCATGTATCTGTGATATACCATTCAGCTGAATCTGTGTTCTTGTTTCTTGATGGTGAAATGTGTGCCTTTATTTATTGCCCTACTCTGAAATGTCTGTATTCTGTTGTTTCCTCAGTGTGCTTTATGTCCTGATGTATGTCTTGTAACCTGCATGTTGTATTTTCTGTATGGAAAGTTACACGTATTTCTAAAAAATAAATGCTATGTTGTGTGATTTTCTATTTTTTTTTTTTTTTTTTTTTGAATTGGTGATCAAAAGTGGCATTAATATTGAAGAACTAGAGTATTACTACTTTTATTTGATATGCTTATGACCTTGGTCAGACCTGTTGTGAGAAACGAACCCTGAAGAGTCCCTTCACTCAGAGTTTCAGATTCAGCAGCAGAGTTGATGTACATGCTGCTGTACATTGTTCAAAGGGCCTCATCTTCAGGTGCAGTTCGGACCTTGGGCATTTAAGAAACTCACCCGTCAATGCTTCTTGGCATTTTGTCTTGTCTGACTAGACCTGCAGTGGCACTACTAACCCATTTTATAGAGGTGGCCACAAAGGCATTAGAGAGCTGTCATTTTCTGCTACTCTTAGCCTGGTTTGGAGTGGCAGATTAGTGGTACATTGCTCTGTAGCCTAACAGCAGTTTACTTCGGTCCTCTCTGCTGTTTGTGTGTGCCATTCTTACCTTTCTCCTGTTTGTGTAATTGTACTGTAAGTTTTGTGTTATATGAAGGAAGTGTTCTGTGTTCATTTTATTTCAGGTATAGCTGGGAATATTGTCTTAAAATATATTGTTCCTGATGCTTATTCTTACGGATTTTAACTCTTTAAATTACATGTGAAACCTTTGTAGCTGCAGAAAAGGCTGATGCACCAGCTATACTAAAGCGTAAAGTTAAAATGCCCTCAGTGGAAGAAGACGAAATTGAATCAATTGTATTAAAGAAGATTTCAGTTGAGAAGAGCTTGCATGTTAAAGAGAGTGCAAGTCCTAAGGAAACAGTTTTGGATATCCAGACAGGAGAGCCACTTGAGCTAAAAGTCTCACCAAAAACTGTTCCCGGAATACTGAAGCCAGAGGGAAATGAGCAGGAGAAAGAGGATCTTAAATATTTTGCGATGGCTCCTGAAGGAGAGGAGCTAAAAATGACACACACAGATTCAAGAAAGACTCTTAGCCTGACACATGAGAAAAGAGAGGCTGCAGTAGATCACATTACTTATGCAATGGATAAACCACTAGCACCTGGTGAGGAATTGAAATTAATTTATATAGCATCTGAACATACAGAAAGAGATTCCAGAGAAGAAAAGGGAGGTGAAACTAAGTTAGTCATTCATAAGGAAGATGTTGTTGAGAGACTGCTGGACAAGTCTGGTGTTCCTCACAAAGAAAACATTCCTGTGCATGAAAAAGAAGAGGCAGTTGAGTCAATTTCTGTACCTAAATATGTCTCCAGAGAGCCTGACGAAGACAGAGACCAGAAAAGAGTTCTGAGAAAAGAGAGAAAATCAAAAACCAGATTGCAACCTGAAGAATTTTCCCTTAAGGGTAAAGCTTCATTTGTAAAGGATATCACAGAGGCAGGAATAGCTGAAACATCTCCGCTTAAAAATGAAGAAGAAAGAGAAGATTTTACTGTAGAGAAATCTGAAGAAGTTCCTCTTGGAGAATCTATGAAAGAGTACGATATAGAAAAGAAAACTCACCAGACAGAGAAATCTTGTACCCCAGTAGCTGATATTCCTATAGATAAGATTCTTATTAAAGAAATAAAGAAAGTGAATATTATTCAAAACAATGAGAAAGATGAGAATCTAGATCTTACTTCAGAAAAACTAGATTCCTTAGAATTGCCTGAGGAGACTGAAACAATTTTGAAAAATTATGTTGACTTGGAACACACCACTGATGGTGAGACCCTTCCCAGAAAAAAAGCTTGCCATATTTTTAAGCAGTCCATTAAGCCACAAGCAGTGGAAATGAAAGCAGGAGAAAAATATTCTACAGAGGAAGGAGAATCCGCTGAAGCTCATTATGAGGAGCGTGCAGGACCATTGTTAATTGAGAAAGCACTCTTTGATGATAAAAAAACAGGAAAAAGGATTACATCAGAGAAGAAAGACAAAACTACTTTCAGTATCCACTTAAATAAAGACAAAATTAGACAATCAACCCCCCCTGAAAAGCTGTCCATGGAAAAAGAATTTGATACTATGATTACAAGAGAAGGAACAGAAAGTGAAGCTTCCCTAGGAGAATATGAAAAGGGAGTCAGCGATAAAATACCTGACAAATCTGAGTCAGTAAAGAAAGTTCCTATTCAGCCATCAGGGAATCATGATAAAAAGCAACCTCAGAAATTTCAGTTAGCTCCCCAAATCGCTGAGGATGAAAGGGAAGAATCTCCAACTCTCAAAAAAGTGAGCAAAGTTAAAACTGAAGAAAAGAAATCTTTGCCTGTGGAAGATGTGAAGCTTTCTGGGAGAGAACTTCCAGTGACAGAAGACACATCAGATGAAAAATCAGCAGCTAAATATGGCATTGGAAAACATAGATCTGTTATCAACAGAAAAGAGAAGGAAAAGCTTTCAGACAAAACACCATCAAGCAAAGGAACCCCTGCAAATGGAGAATTTCCTTGCTCCTTAAGCGTAGGTAAGGCAATCACTCCTAAGAAGGTAGAAGACCCATGTATAGGAGAGAGAGAATACCAGAAATCAGAACCTGCTCATGTGACTGAGCAGACCAGTAGCCTCTCAAGTGAGGACTGGGATTTGGATGAACCTGGAGAGTCACAAGAAGCTGTGGATGTTCCTGTAAAGTCTCATGCAAAGCGAGGTGAGGAAGACCACTGCCAAATTCTTCCACAAAGTGCTCATACCATTTGCTTCAGGAGAAAATACCATTTTTCATTTTGATGTGTGTCTTTCTTCTTCAATGCCATGCACATTTTCATCTATTCTGTCAGCTGTCTGAAATGGCATTCAGCCACCCTTGTCACGTGTTCATTGTATCTCTATGTATGTGCATCTGTGTAATTTATGTTCATTGTCTTAGTCTTACATTTTTATAAGACTGCTTAAACCATGTTATATGCCATTGTCTTCTCAGAAAAGCTCTCTCTAGTATTTGTTTTTTCATCCACTGCAATAGAATGTCGTGCATTTCATTCATATCATTCTCCCATTTAAAGTATCTTTTATACCACCTTTCATAAAATGATGGTGAGAAGCTGCATCACATGGGAAATATTTTCAAAAGTGTGAGATGATCCATCCTAACCTGTTCAACTAATGGAACATCCCTCACTTGTGAGAATATCATATTGTCTTGAAACATATATTTAATTTATACAACATATATTTTTGTTGGCTTCATTAGTACAACTGTGTCTTTTTTCTAAAATAGCATCTAAATTATAATAGGTACTTAAGCTACCCTGATTAACAAGCGAGGAGATCAGACAGATGTTTTTTGTGGTTGTACCAGATAGTTAGATCAATGCTATGTGAAGACAGTGAAATTGGGGTGGTTTCTAATTGGTTGCGTTTGAGCAGGCGGCAGAGGAGCATGAGTTTCTTTTTCAGTGCTCCTTGGCATCACTTAGCGTTACACTTTTAGATGTCAGTATCACTATGGATGAGTTCTGAAACACTAAGAGGGATTCTTCTATTACCTACCTAAAAAAAAAAAAAAATGCTTTACACAGGTTTTCTTTGGTTTCCTGAGACTCGTTGGGTACCACTTACTATGTATTTATTTGCAGGGTTTTCTCTTTAGTCTCATTGATCAAGAGCCTACCTGAGAGTTAAGTCACAGGGAATTGCAGAATTTTACAAAATAATGGGCAGGACAAGAATTGAGGGATTAGGAGCTCCTAAATTGCCTTTCATTCTGCAGAATATACGGCTTTCCTGTCCTTCAAGATAGTCAACATACCATTCATAGACAATATAAGTTGTATAAACATATATATGTTTATATCTTCCTCCTCTCTGTATGTGTTTATATCCAAAGGAGGAGAAAAACTTATTTGTAAAAGAAATTTTTGTCTTAATTTTAATACGTATGTTTATTTAATTGCATCCTAATATTATTGCTGTTCTACTTCAGAAGCCAAGCCACCAAAAGAAGAAGCTCCCAAGGGTATCAGTCCAATCAAAGGTAAGAAGAGTTATAATTAAATACCTGTGATTGCTATAGTTTTTGCATTCTTGAACTCTAAAGCTCTAAGCAAAAATGACTATCAGCATTGTTCTAAATTAGACTCCATCCAGTCAAGAATTTTATAACATTCTGTATGATCTTGAGTAATATTTGTTAAGGGGCACACTTTTAATGAGATTATCTTCAAAATTTCAGCTGATTCAGTCACTGATAGGGTGTGAGAGTTAACCCTGCTTATGTCTGCATTCCTGCCTCAGTAGCTGGACGTCCTGAGAGTATCAGATAGGGCTAAACTCAGGAGGGGTACAAAGGTAGTTAGAGGTTGTGCAGCCTCCCAGCACAGCTGCATCAGGTGAACAGGGCCATACATTCCCTTTCAGGATAAAAATTATTGGTGAGGGCAAAGAAGGGACACCCCCTGGGAAATCTGTATGAATCAGATTAATATTAAGTTTAAACACAATTTTGCTCAAAATATCTGTCATTTCGAATTAAAGACAGGAATGAATGATTGTTCTCCCATGTTTTGGTCCCCACAGAGATTTTTGATTTTTCAGTTAAGAGTAAATCTGTGAAATAGGACATAGTAAGTCATACAGAGCCAGTCTTTTCAGTTCAGCTAGCATTATTAGTTGTAGCACAAAAATTTAACCTTGCTGTCTCAGCCCGTCTGCTGAAGTTCCATTAAAAGCACGGGCCTCTGCCACACTGTGAAATGTATTCGTGAAGCAGGTGGCCTTTCCTGTTCAGCTCTGCAGAATACCTACAAGCAAAAGCAACATATCAGGATTTGTATATTCATTTCTGAATCTGAATTACAGCCAAGAAGACACCTTCACCAGCAGATGCAGAAAGAAGGAAACTCAGGCCAGGCAGTGGTGGTGAAAAGCCTCCTGAGGAGCCTCCATTCACTTACCAACTTAAGGCTGTGCCACTGAAGTTTGTCAAGGAGATGAAGGATATAGTGCTGACAGAAGCAGAATCTGTTGGGTCTTCTGCAATCTTTGAAGTCCTTATTTCACCATCCACTGCAATTACCAGCTGGATGAAAGATGGAAGTAACATCCGAGAGAGCCCAAAGCACAGGTTTATCGCTGATGGCAAAGATAGGAAGCTGCATATTATTGATGTCCAGCTGTCAGATGCTGGTGAATATACATGTGTATTACGACTGGGGAACAAAGAGAAGACCTCTACGGCCAAGCTCATTGTTGAAGGTAATCCCTGTTTCAACTTTATCAGTAATTTAAGGGGTAACTATTTCTAAAGCTCGCAGCACTGGTACTTTGTGAATTTACATAGGCTGGTAGATGCATCCTTTAGTTTCCATCAATCACTAAGCATTTTCATTTGAGGCATTTTTCTAAGGCATTTTCACATCACACTTTCTGCACATAAATGAGACAAATCAAAATATTGTGTGTTCCCCACAGAACTCCCAGTGCGTTTTGTGAAAACACTTGAAGAAGAAGTTACTGTGGTTAAGGGCCAGCCACTGTATTTGACCTGTGAGCTTAACAAAGAAAGAAATGTGGTCTGGAGGAAGGATGGGAAGATCATCAAAGACAAGCCTGGGAAATTTGCTCTGGGCATTATTGGTTTGTCACATTCCCTCACCATCACTGATTCAGACGATGCTGATGCTGGCACCTATACTGTGACTGTAGAAGACACTGAGCTGTCGTGTTCATCTTCTGTTAAGGTAGTAGGTAAGCAATCAAAATCCTGTTCTCCTTTCTCCATGGAGTACTTGGGCTGTTTTAAAATTAGGAAAGCTATTACAATTAGGAAAGTATTACAATATAAACTGCGAGATAAGATTTTTATAGATTTTGTCTATTTTTTCTATTTATGAACCATCTACTTTTAGTAAAAGTCTGTTCTTTATTTTTGTGTAACTTTTATTCATGCAGAAGTGATAAGAGACTGGTTAGTAAAACCGATAAGAGACCAGCATGTGAAACCAAAGGGAACAGCTACTTTTACCTGTGACATGGTCAAGGACACACCAAACGTTAAATGGTTTAAAGGAGATGAGGAAATTCCTGCTGAACCAACTGATAAGACAGAAATCTTGAAAGAAGGAAGTAAAATTTTCCTGAAAATTAAGAATGCGGGTCCTGCTGATGTTGGAGAATACTCTGTGGAAATTGAAGGTCGTAGATACCCAGCTAAGCTGACCCTTGGTGGTAAGGAAGCTTTTATTTGTATTACATTTAATCATCTCATACGCCAAAACTTCTTAACAATAAAACAAACTAACTTGAGTTGATATTACAGCTATATAAAAACTTGACCTAATTCCATAATATGTGCCAATTTGTGCATTCTAGAACGTGAGGTTGCACTGCTTAAGCCATTAGAAGATGTTACAGTTTATGAGAAAGAAACAGCAAACTTTGATACAGAAATATCTGAGGATGATATTCCTGGAGAATGGAAACTAAAAGGAGAAATCCTGAGGCCCTCACCTGTAAGCAGCCCTGAATTTAACAGTACAGTTTATTTAAAATTACAGCATTGTGAACAGGTTCCCTTGAGTCTTTGTGGTAATTGCACGGAAAGATCTTTGCAGATCTGTAGTTGTTGCTCAGTCCAGAACTTAGAAAGATTAAGCATTATGGGGATTGAAAAATATGGTTGTCTTAGTAAGAGTCATATGACATAAAAGTTAGCTTTTGAACTGCTTCATTATCTCAAAGCCTTACAGTTGACATTGACAATGATACTGACATTAAAAAGAAGTGTGGAAGGCTGAATATACCATATATTTTATTATTCAGATTTGGTTTTGAGTAAAAGTGTTAATTTTTATTGAAAAATAATTCTAGTCACCGTATATAAAATAATGTAGAATTGTAGAATTCTTTTATCGAAAAAGTCTAGTGGCAAGGAATATGCATCCTACTTACCAAGATCTGCCATCTCCTCAGACATGTGAAATCAAAGCTGAAGGAGGGAAACGCTTCCTAACCTTACATAAAGTCAAGTTAGACCAAGCTGGTGAAGTCCTTTACCAGGCTCTTAATGCAGTTACTACAGCTATCCTGACAGTGAAAGGTATGATGCACTGCTAAGCAGAGTACAGTATGCTCTTAGCCAGAGTTCACGTTGTACACTTTACAAATGACGTATTCTGGTTTGCTTCTAGAAATTGAACTTGACTTCGCTGTGCCTCTGAAAGATGTCACTGTTCCTGAGAGGCGCCAAGCAAGGTTTGAATGTGTCCTTACCAGAGAAGCCCATGTTATATGGTCTAAGGGCACTGATATAATCAAGACTGGAGAAAAGTTTGACATCATAGCCGATGGAAAGAAACACATCCTTATAATCAATGATTCTCAGTTTGATGATGAAGGAGAATACACTGCTGAAGTTGATGGCAAGAAGAGCACAGCCAGACTGTTTGTGGAAGGCAAGTATCCTATAAACAAAAATGAATAAAGAATGCATCTTCTAGAATCACATTAGCCTCTTTCTGACGGTACTTATATATCAATTCTTTTTATATTGTAGGTGTGAGGCTGAAATTCATCTCACCGCTGCAGGATCAAACAGTGAAAGAAGGCGAAACAGCTCACTTTCAGTTTGAGCTTTCTCATGAAAATATGCTAGTGAAATGGTACAAAAATGATAAGAGACTCCACACAAGCAGAACAGTTCTTATTACTTCAGAAGGCAAAGTTCATAAACTAGAAATGAGAGAAGTGACCCTTGATGATATCTCCGAGATAAAGGCTGTAGTCAAGGACATGAGCACACAAGCAAACCTCAAAGTCTTAGGTAACTATATATTTAAAATATAGAATATGCTATATAATTTGTGTAAGCAAATTTTAAAAGTAGAAAGTGACAAAATATTGATTTTTTAGTAAATTTATATTATTAATTTACTGTTTCATATCCAATCACCTTTTGCAGAAGCTGATCCATATTTCACTGTGAAATTACAAGACTACAGTGCTGTGGAGAAAGATGATATTGTTCTGGAGTGTGAACTTAGCAAAGATGTCCCAGTAAAATGGTACAAAGATGGTGAAGAACTAGTAGCTTCCAACAGAATTTCCATAAAAACAGATGGCTTGCGCCGTATCTTAAAGGTCAAGAGAGCTGCAGATACTGATAAGGGTGTTTATCAATGTGATTGTGGAACCGACAAGACCAATGCTAACGTCAACGTTGAGCGTAAGTGGTCCTATCTCGGCTAAGGGAAAAAGCTGAATTCTTTGTAAAACATTGCCAGACAAACAGAGTCTATAGGGCAGCACCAAAAATTGTACATTTGAAAAAAAAAAGCCTGTATAATGAAGAACTGAAATACCTATATTTACAATTATTACAAATATTTAGAATAAGGAACAATGTATCTTTAGATATTTAAATGGCTGTTGTAAAAATGATGATGATCAATTATTCTCTATGACTATTTACAATCAGAAAAAAAAGTGTTCTGTTTAATTCACCATAACAAGCATCTAGGTTAACTATGAGGAAAATTATTTTAACTACAAATAATTAAGCTTTAGGCATACTGTAGAAGGAGGTTGGAGACTGCCCAACCTTGGAGCTTTTTAAAAAGAGGTTAGATAAACATCTACCAGTGATAGTACTTGCGTTCTCGAAAGAGGGAGTAGGGAGACGAAGTTTTGATACTTACCATTGCTACATTTCTAGGATATAGAATGAATCAGTAAAGCAGATATGAACTTTTTTTTGCTTTTAGCTCGCTTAATTAAAGTGGAGCGCCCATTGTATGGAGTGGAAGTATTTGTTGGTGAAACAGCACGTTTTGAAATTGAAATTTCTGAGCCTGATGTCCATCCCATATGGAAGCTAAAGGGAGAAACCTTAACACCTTCACCTGTAAGGCTTCTTCATTATTTTTAAATCATAATTTGCATTATAAAAATCGTATCTGATAATAATGTTTGCTGAACAGTTTCTTATAATAGTCATATTTGGGGGGTTCTTTTTTCTTTATCACTAGGAATGTGAAATCATTGAAGATGGGAAGAAACATATTCTTGTCCTTCATAATTGCAAACTGGATATGACAGGAGAAGTGTCTTTCCAAGCTGCAAACGCTAAAAGTGCAGCTAATCTGAAAGTGAAAGGTACTATTTGCCCTTTGCCAACATTTCTGCGTGATTACAGAGCATTTGAAGTACTCTGTTATCTAAAAGGCCTACATAAACTCATCACTGAACTCAAGAGTGCTCTCTTATGATTTCAGAACTGCCTCTCATCTTTATCACTCCACTAAGTGATGTGAAGGTCTTTGAAAAAGATGAAGCCAAGTTCGAATGTGAGGTGTCCAGGGAACCAAAGACTTTCCGCTGGTTGAAAGGAACACAAGAGATCACTCCCGATGAGAGATTTGAAATTATTTCAGATGGCACAAAGCATGCTCTGATTATTAAATCTGTTGCATTTGAGGATGAAGCTAAATACATGTTTGAAGCTGAAGACAAGAGAACAAGTGCCAAGCTGATTATCGAAGGTTTGTCCAACTTTGCCTTTCTATGGAAGATTAGTCCAATTTTGCCTTGCTATGGAAGATTTGCACCATAGTTGTCTTTGAATAGTTTTTATTAGTAACATTATTATTAATGAAATGTTTTGCTGATATAGGTATTCGCCTGAAATTCATTACTCCTCTCAAGGATGTAACGAAAAAGGAGCGTGAGACTGCAGTGTTTACTGTGGAACTCTCTCATGAAAATATCCCTGTTATCTGGTTCAAGAATGACCAGCGATTACACACGAGCAAGGTGGTTTCAGTGAAAGATGATGGCAAATTCCATACACTCACAATTAAAGATCTCACTATTGATGATACTTCTCAGATTAGAGTGGAAGCTATGGGCAAATCCTCGGAAGCTAAACTCACTGTTCTCGGTAGGTATACCCAAATGAATTCACATGATGTGTATTATCAGAAGAGTCTTATTATGAAAAAGTAATAGATTTGAAAGTCTTTTTCTTGGGGGCGGGAGGGGAAAGAGAGGGGTTAGCAGCTATTTATTTTTTACAAGGATAATAAAAATAATCTTAAAATTTCACAAGTTTTGCAAAATTAGCTAATAGATGCTTATATACTGCTCTGTGGCTCTTAGATCACCAGACCGATGTTTTCAATACCATTAATAACACACTAAATTGCTGCTTTGGCTGCTATTTTTATAACTATGTTTACAGATATTTGTTGTTTTCCCTTTTTTCAACAGAACTGTGTAATATTTATAGATAATATATTTAGTGCCCCTTGCTAGATATATACAAGAAATATATGTTATGGTAAGAACTAATTGTACTTTTCAAAAGACTAAAACTTCAGCTGTTTATCTTAACTGGTACTTGCAGAGGGAGACCCTTACTTCACTGGGAAGCTTCAGGATTACACTGCTGTAGAGAAAGATGAGGTGATTTTACAGTGTGAAATCAGCAAAGCAGATGCCGCAGTGAAGTGGATGAAGGATGGCAAACCAATTGCTCCATCAAAGAATGTTGTTATTAAGGCCGATGGTAAAAAGAGAATCCTTATCCTCAAGAAAGCTTTGAAGAAAGACATTGGACAATATACTTGTGATTGTGGTACTGATCAAACCTCTGCTAAACTCAATATTGAAGGTACAGTTATTTTACTGAGTTGTTCTGCTGTAGAGGTCTTCTGGTGTCTTGTAGAGACTGAGGAAACCAATCACCTTTTCGTTTTCCCCAGATCGAGATATTGAGATTGTACGTCCACTGTACAGTGTGGAGGTAATTGAGACAGAGACTGCCCGCTTTGATATTGAGATCTCTGAGGAAGGTGTCCATGGCAATTGGAAGCTGAAAGGAGAACCCCTGCATGAATCACCTGTAAGCAAGTATTTCTGGATGTGTCTCACATGTGGTACAACAATTTGCAGGGGAATGGGGTGTGAGAGAGACAGAGAAGACATAAACCCATGCAGAAGCTAAGTGAAATCTCTTTCTGTTTCCAATAAAAGCCACTATAATAAAAATATTTTTATTTTCAGTAAAAAGTGTTTTGGTAAAAAAAGCTACAATGCAAAGACCTCATGGAATCTTCTTAAATATAATGACATTTAAGAATACAGAATTCGGATTCCCTGTCTTGTATTTTGAGTAACGTTTGGTTATAATAGATACGAATCATATTGTCAAGCTCTTCTTCATTCCTATGTGAACTCAAATTTGTTTCAAACGGTGTAAGGCTTAATTGAGTTCTCATAGTTCCATGCTGGCAGGGTCTGGAAATTTAAGAAACAATATAATAATTTGGTTATACTTTGATGTAACAGTACAGATGTGAATAATAAACAAAGTTAATAAATTCCATGAAAAGTGATGTCTAGATAAGAAAGACAGATCCTTTTCAGGGAAAACACTCAGCATAAGCTCAGTAATTTCCAGTTCTCTTAGGCCTTCTTACTGGCTAGTCAATCAGTACATGCATACCACCAACATGAATGTGATGTTTGTGAGAGGAAGTAGATCCTATTAAACAGGAGAGCACACTGAAAGAAAAAGGGGCAGCCAATGAAAGAAAGTTTATAGGGTATATTGTGGAGGGCATTGGGCCTGAAGTACTGGGAAGGGAAAAGGAGGAGTTAGGGAATGCATGGTATGAGGAGAAGTGGTGGTTCTTGTGGTGAGGAGCACGAAGAGGACCGTGAAAAAATTGTTTCAATTCTCCTTTTGCAGGAATGCGAAATCAAGGAAGAAGGTAAAAAACACTTCCTTACACTGTATAATGTACGCTTAGACCAAGCTGGTGGAGTAGATTTCCAAGCAGCCAATGCCAAATCTGGTGCTCACCTTCGAGTGAAACGTAAGTGTCTCTGAAACTACAATTACTTAATTAAATGAAATTAAGGTACTCATTACCTACATATCACCTCTTTGGAGAGAGTGGACAAATCTCTATACTATATTCAGCCCAAAACAATTCTTCACAGGAACAGCACCTCAAGAATTAATTACTCAAACCATCTTCATCCCTTTTAGTTAGGGACTGTCCTATATTTTTAAACCTGGCATACAGTTTATCCTAGCAGATATAGGAGATAGAGAAAGAGAGGAATGGGAGAAAGAGAAATAAAGAAATGGCCTTCAAGGCTGCTTTGTGCTCCGGCATCCTGTTTTGTTGTGAAATCAAAGTATTACAAGTAAAGGCTTTACTGCATTAAAATATCATGTTAACCTGAGAGGATGGGATCACAGCGATATTTGGGGATAGGGTTAGGAGCTTGATGGACAGGGACAGACCACATGGTTGGAGACCACTTGTTTCCTGCTCCAATCCTAGCCCCCGCTATTTTGGAAAACACATGCCTTATCTAGCAAGAGGCATGCAGGGCTTGGCAGGGAGACAGATGCACAGCAACTTTCCTGCTGACCTTGTTCAATTTAAAGAAACATGCTCTGCAAGCAGGGAACTTTCAGTGACCAGCCCTCTTCCTAAAAACCCAGAGTGGCCCCTTCTATTTAGGGAATTTAAAGAGCAGCGTTCAAAGTGTGTCTCTCTTGAGGGAAGCCACCATGGAGATTAGTGTGTAAAGGTAGCAGCTCTGTCTTGGGTAGAAGTAACTAATCTGAAAATGATGTCTTCTCCTTACCAAGCTCGAGTAATTGGCTTGCTGAGACCCCTCAAGGATGTAACAGTGACTGCTGGTGAATCAGCAACCTTTGACTGCGAACTCTCTTACGAGGGAATCCCGGTTGAGTGGTTCTTGCAAGGAAAGAAACTGGAGCCCAGTGATAAGGTAAAGAGACTTCCTTTATTTTCCCTCATACTTCCTCCTCCTTCCCCTCTTTCCACACTTTTCCCTTTCTTTATTCCTCACCATCTGCCGGTAGAAGCATTAAGACATAGAGACACAGTAGTGCTGCTATACTGAAGGGTAAATCCTCACTAAATCAGATACGGCACTTTTTCTGTGCAGGAGGGAAGACCTGGAATGCTACAAATACTTATCATACAAAGAGAAATTAAGGTCCCCAAGTATTGATCATAACAACAATGTTTTAATGCCGGATTCTCTGGAAAACTCAGCCACAGAGATACTGAATAATGCTTGCTCAGATTAATTGCAATTGTAGTGAGGGCGTTTTGATAGGTGGTATCAGGAAATGCTTTCTTCTCTTGAATGCCGAGTTGCAGTCCATTTCTGCATATAAGGGGATTAAGAGGACTGAAATTCCATTTCAGGCATTTGTTCTGGCTCTCCAGATAACTTTCTGGGCAAATTTGCTTGTCAAGCACTTCTCACTAGCTATTTTTAACCCTTCATCAAGTGCTGGCTCTTAGTTCTGAGATCTGAGCAGCCTGGAATGCAGTCAGTTTAATATTTAAAGTTAATGGTATGGGAAATACTGTTAAAAACATGAAATAAAAGTGGACGTAACTGATTTTAAGATTTGCTTTTTTAATTACTAGCCCTAAGAAAAAGAATGCAAACAAAAATGTAAATTGGAAACCTCAGACAAAGTACACTTTGAAGGCATTATATGAACTAGCAAAGTTTCAGAACTTGTAATGCTACTGCTTTGGTACCAAGTTTTAAATGTCTTTTTAAAGATATTATTTTTTGTTTTCAATAGATCTTTCCAAGCTTTACTGAATTTTCTTTAATTAAAACAGTTTCATACAAAAAGTAGAACATAGGAATAGAAGAGAAAAAATAATCATCAGAGAGATAGCAACCCAATTACTGTATTTAAGGACAAATAGATGGAATTAAAACTCAGCAGATGAGACTTTTGATAAATAAAATGAAAAATCACTTCTGAGTCCAGGAATAAACTGTAGAAAGCTATGAATCAGCAGAGTGGATTGACAGTTATTACTGCTTGGCAGGACAGGTTTTTTAAGCTCAATATTCTCTATGATGGAAAATTACAATATTCTCATCTATCTTGGCTATCATTTCAATTGCATAAAGAAATTCTCAATTTTCTTTTAGCTTTTCCCTATGCATTCAACCGACATTTGACTTCAATTTGAAATTTGTCAAAACAAAAACACAAAGTGAACCATATATTTAGTTGATGCGTCACTTTCTCCCCGTTTAAAATAGCCTCTCCAAAGACTTTGACCACTGCCTTCAAGAATCAATCTAATTTTCCAAGTAACGGAGTTCAGCTATTTTTAATTTAAACCGTCATTTAACCTCTGTGGCTGGCATTTAGCTGTACACATTTAACTTTTAGTGACTTTTTTGTGTATCCTTTCTGTTTACCTTAGTCAAGTATATATTTGGCTTCATCTCAACCCCTTTCAGCTGATTAATCACTGGAGTTAGTTTTCAGGGACACAATGACCATTTGGGAGGAAGGAGAGCCACTCATTTACCACCCTCTCTCTGAGGTTGGAGAAGCTGCCTTCTCACAAGTAACCATCTTTTCTGTTTCCTCCTTAGCATAATCTAGTTTCCCTCATTTTTATAAACTAGTATCTACTACCTGATCATATGCTTCTCTGGAAACCAAAATAGATTTCTTCAAGAGTTATCTTGGACTTCGCTGCATGAATAGTGGCAGCCCTCTTCATGGCAGAGCATGTTCTTGAATCCCCTATTCCAGAGAGCAGGGATGTTTGTGTGAGGGTAGCCCAGTTCAAACTCAGGATTGCAAAATAGCTTCAGCCTTAGGTCAATACAGAAATCTTTTCTCAGGCAGAATGTTTGGGCAAAATTTAATGATAGAAAGTCAAAACAGGATGTGAAAAAAGGTATATGAGGAGGGTGCCAAATCCCTTCTGTAGAAGTTTTTACTTTAGATGTAGCCAGGAGAAACACCAGCTTTTCCCCTAAAGCTGTACACTGACTTATTTTGGTGTTTGTTAGTACCGGTTCGAAATAAACAGTCTCAACTCCATTATGAGCCCTGTAGTAGATTCAAGTTTTCTAATACAAGGACAAAGATATATTAAAATGTGGGATACTTAAAATTCCAGTTCCTTATAAGTGAAAGAGCAAAATAGAAATGATTTTCAAACTCTTCAAAGCATTTGTCTTTAGCTATGTGTGGTATATGCAAATCAAATTACCCAAATTTCATACAGAATTAAACAACAAAACTCCACAGATAACAATAAATAACAAATGCTCTTTCATTAAGTATTTCTAAAATATTTGTTGCAGATACTCAAATATTTTCTTCTATACTTTATAAGGTTGTCACACGTGCTGAAGGGAGAGTTCACACACTTATTCTTAGAGATGTCAAGTTAACAGATGCCGGAGAGGTCTCATTGACTGCAAAAGACTTCAGAACTCAAGCAAATCTGTTTGTGAAAGGTAAGCCAGACAGTTTAATTATACTTTACAGGTTATTAATGGTTCATTCATGATTCGTCATGGAATAGGATGCCAATATACACCATATATCAAATTAATAGGATCATACATACAATAGTGGACTGGTAGACAACCTTCCTGATTAAAAAAGGCACTAACTTAAAATCTTTTAAGGGTTGAAATCTACTTCATGCTTCACAGGAGAGCTGAGGAAAAGAGGGAATTCTGGAAATGTTTCCAAGGTGGGAGATGAATTAGTTCATTAGGATCCTAGTGCTTCATTGCAGGCTTGGGCATGCAACTGGCCTCAAAGTGACCTGCCAGTCCTTGCCTTTATGGCCCTTGATGGCTTGTTTCTGGTCTTCGGAGCCTGCCCATCAGTGAGGCAACATCGCCCTAGCATGGATACCCATTTTTACTGCTTGCAGACTATGTGCAGCTCAGAAGTCCACACTGCCCACACTTCCTACTACCTTAGTAATTCAAAGAAAAATCACAAAATCATTCCTGAAGATACCACTTCAGAGATAGATGTTAAAAAGCTATATCAGGTGGATGCAGTTTGGCTAAAGAAACGAAGTTGCAGGGCTTTGTGATAATGATTAGAAGGTAAAAACCTCATGGGCAAGGACGTCACTTACTCTGACCTTACAGTAAGCTGAAAATGGAGAAATTAGCTGAATTAACTGAACATGTTTTGTGATTAAAAATACAAAAGTTCAACAGGAAAAGTTCTCTAGCCTTGTTGCTTCAAAGAAAATTAGTAAACAGCATGGGACAGTTCTGTACCCACAGAGGACTGGATATACTTTAGATCTTTTCTATCAGAAATCTATCCGCTTCTTTTAGAACCCCCAGTTGAATTTACTAAACCGCTTGAGGACCAGACTGTTGAAGAGGAGGCCACTGCTGTACTGGAATGTGAAGTTTCCAAGGAAAATGCAAAAGTGAAATGGTTCAAGAATGGAGAAGAAATTCACAAAACAAAGAAGTATGATATCATTTCTGATGGACGAGTCAGAAAACTCATTATCCATGGCTGCACATTGGAAGATGCAAAAACATATACCTGTGATGCTAAGGATTTCAAGACATCATGTTTCCTCAATGTAGAACGTGAGTCATTAATAATTTTCTCCAAAATTAATTTTGTGTCTAAACTCTCTCTTATCATAATGTCTTTGACTAGGAATAATTAATAATACCAATGTGAGCAATTTATTTTTCTGTACCTGCAACTTTCTTCTAATTTCTTTTTTTTCCCTCATAGCTCTTCGTGTTGAGTTCCTGAAACCCCTAACTGACCTTGAAGTTAAAGAAAAAGAACCTGCTCGGTTTGAATGTGAAATTTCTCGTCCAGGTGTCAAGGTCAGTGTAATATTAAAGGTTTTTTTATCTGAATAATACCTTCAACTAGAGCTATTTCAGAATTCCTAACTTTATTGTGTTATTGCAAAAGAACATACAACTAAAATCTCTGATGAGCATGTTAATATTAATAACCATGTCAATTTGTCCTCATACAGGTCAAGTGGTTTAAGGATGGCATTGAAATTAGAAAAGGCAAAAAGTATGACATAATTTCCAAAGGTGCTGAACGCATTCTTGTTATCAGTAAATGTATCTTTGATGATGAAGCTGAGTATGCCTGTGAAGCAAAAACAGCTAGAACTTCTGGATTACTTACAGTCATAGGTAAATTCGAAGACAGTGGTATTAGAAATGAAGAAAAAAATGATATTTTGAAGACTGGCTTTAATCACGTATTTCTAAATTCCTATTGCAGAGGAAGAGGCTGTTTTCACAAAAAATCTTCCTGATCTTGAAGTAAATGAAACTGATACTGTAAAACTGATCTGTGAAGTCTCCAAGCCTAATGCTGAAGTTACTTGGTTTAAAGGAGATGAGGAGGTGCCTGATGGTGGTAGATTTGAACATGTTTCTGATGGCCGAAAGAGAATTCTTGTAATACGCAATGCTCATCCTGAGGATGCTGGCAAATATACTTGCAAGCTCCCAAGCTCTTCTACAACAGGAAAACTTACTGTACATGGTAAGAGAATTACTTTGGTGCACTGGATTTCTCAAAAAAAATCATCAAGAGTGCACAATTTGGTTTATTCTCTTCATACGTAAAAAATAAAATAAAATTATGTATCTATAAAAATGTTGTTTTTCAGAACTTGCAGCAGAGTTTATTACCAAACCACAAAATCTTGAGGTACTTGAAGGAGATAAAGCTGAATTTGTCTGTTCAGTATCCAAAGAGGCAATTACAGTACAGTGGCTGAGGGCGGACACAATCCTGGAGCCTGGTGATAAGTACGACATCATTTCGGATGGCAAAAAGAGGACACTTGTGGTTAAAGACTCTCTTCTGGGAGATGCAGGAAAGTACACTGTCATGGTTGGTGAAGCTAAAGCTACAGCACGCTTAACAGTGATTGGTAAGCTTTATTATTTTATCAGTGTGCAGGTGCACATTTTATTGTATTCATTATAATAGATTATGTCATGTTTCTTCTATTTTCTCAATTTCAGAAAAACTCAGGATTATAACTCCCCTTAAAGACCAAGAAGTTAATGAGGGACAAGAAATTATCTTCAACTGTGAAGTCAATAAAGAAGGTGCCAAAGAGAAGTGGTACAAAAACGATGAGGCAATATTTGATAGTGCAAAATACATTATTGTCCAGAAGAACTTAGTTTACACTCTCAGAATCAGGGATGCACAGCTGAAAGATCAAGCTACCTATACTGTCTCACTGTCAAACCAGAGAGGAGAACATGTCAAGAGCTCTGCTGCTTTAACCGTGTTAGGTAAATAATTTGAATTGTATTAAAATTATTTAATCATGTTGCATTCAATTTCTCATAAGGGTTATGAGGACATAAAATAACCAAATTTTAATTTTTGTCTTAACAGAGGAGGATCTCAGAATTGTTGAGCCTCTTGAAGACATTGAGACCATGGAAAAGAAAACTGTCACATTCTGGTGCAAGGTCAATCGCCTCAATGCAACTCTCAAATGGACAAAGAATGGTGAAGAGATCACATTCAACAAGCGCATTTTGTATAAAATTGATAAGTACAAACACTCACTTATCATTAAAGACTGTGGCTTTATTGATGAAGGTGAATATACTGTTACTGCCGGACAAGACAAATCTGTTGCAGAGCTCCTCATCACAGAAGCACCAGCCGATTTCATTGAACATCTCCGAGACCAGACTGTCACTGAATTTGATGATGCTGTCTTTACCTGCCAGCTTTCCAAAGAGAAAGCCAGTGTAAGATGGTACAGAAATGGAAGAGAAATCAAAGAAGGCAAAAAGTATGCACATTTTATTATGTTTGTTAACATGCTAAACGTACTTGCTTTATTTTGGTCTGGAAATGAATATATTAATTATTTTCTCCCCATGAAGGTATCAGTTTGAAAAGGATGGAAATCTTCACAGATTAATTATAAAAGACTGCAGACTAGATGACGAGTGTGAATACTCCTGTGGAGTGGATGACAGGAAATCTAGGGCAAGACTTTTTGTCGAGGGTATGTATAAAATTTAATAGAATTTATTTTATCTGTTTTAGTAATAAATAAATAGAATAGCATATTTAGTAATAGAAATGATAGTCACATAAGAACAAATGGATTGACCTTATTTCAGAAATCCCTGTGGAGATTATCCGGCCACCACAAGATGTTTATGAAGCTCCTGGTGCAGATGTCATCTTCATGGCTGAGTTGAACAAAGATGGTGTGGAAGTCAAATGGTTGAGAAACAACATGATTATTGTCCAAGGGGACAAACATCAGATGATGAGTGAAGGAAAGGTCCACAGGCTGCAAGTCTGCGACATAAAGCCCCGTGACCAAGGAGAATACAGATTTATTGCCAAAGATAAAGAAGCTAGAGCTAAACTTGAATTAGCTGGTGAGTTGTCTGCCTTGTATTTCTTTTAGAAAATTTGAGAGTAGTGAATTAATTCTTATTTCTAATTAAAATCATTTTGATGCTTTCAAAGAGTTGAATTAAAATTAATACATAATCAGGCTGAGACACTTTAGAATCTGTGAAAATGTATGAATTATAGTTCAGACAGCAAAGATTTTTTTATTATACCATGCCTATTGACCAGTTGAGGAAAATACAGGCTGCTTTTCAATAGCTGTACTAGAAAGCATGAATATACTAGAGAGCATGAAAAATATGCAAATACTCATTTCAGTCCTACAAAATATGTAGCTCATTTGCCTGTTTTACAGGATCAGACCAATAAAATACATTGAATTAATGTTCAAAAAGCAGCTCCCTCCTCCTAGATTTTATAGGATCACACAGTATATACCAACCAGGCTGAGCTTCTTTCTCTGGGACAGTCCCACAAGTACATGAATGATCGGCTTAGAACTCACACACCGATCATTTTACTTTTTTACGTTAGCTTCTTTGATGACACAGATGTATCAAATTAGTTTTGGTATGTAAGTATTCACTTGTCACATTGATCTTCTTTAGCTGCACCTAGAATCAAGACTGGTGACCAAAATCTTGTGGTTGATGTTGGGAAGCCTTTAACCATGACTGTTCCATATGATGCCTACCCAAGAGCAGAAGCAGAGTGGATGAAAGGGGAGGAAAGCCTGCCTACAACAACTGTCAATACAACAACTGACTGCACTACCTTCAAAATTTATGAAGCAAAGAAATCAGATAAAGGAAGGTACAAGGTTATACTTCGAAACAAACATGGCCAAGCAGAAGCATTCATCAATGTAGAGGTCATCGGTAAGAGATCTTGTTATTAAGATCTTTACTTTTATTTAAGGCAAATTTAAAAAAAAAAAAAAAAAAAAAAAAAAAAAGATGAAATGCCCTAAAATATTGTTCATGTGGTTTTAGATGTTCCAGGTCCAGTTAGAAACTTGGAAGTCACTGAAACTTATGATGGTGAAGTTGGCCTTGCCTGGCAGGAACCAGAAAGTGATGGTGGAAGTAAAATCATTGGCTATGTTGTTGAAAGACGTGATATCAAGCGTAAGACCTGGATTCTGGTCACTGATCATGCTGAAAATTGTGAATACACTGTTACTGGACTTCAAAAAGGAGGAGTTGAGTACCTCTTCCGTGTTAGTGCACGGAACAGAGTGGGTACTGGTGAGCCAGTGGAAACAGACAGACCTGTGGAAGCTAAGAGTAAATTTGGTAAGTAGAAGTTATGAATAATTCAGTATTTAGTGATAGTGTGAGAAAAGCAATGCAAACTCTACTAACAGATAAAAGAATACATACCTTGTTTTTCCATTTTCTCCCTAAAATAAAATGCAGAAGTTCCTGGTCCTCCTCAAAATGTACAAGTTACTGATGTGAACAGGTTTGGAGCTACACTTACCTGGGAACCACCTGAGTATGATGGAGGATCTCCAATTACTGGCTATGTTATTGAACTGCGTAACAGAACTTCCATCAGGTGGGAGCCAACTATGACCACTGGAGCTGACGAGTTGTCAGCTGTCTTGACTGATGTTGTGGAAAATGAAGAATATTTCTTCAGAGTAAGAGCTCAAAACATGGTTGGAGTTGGCAAACCAAGTCCTGCTACACGTGCAGTAAAAATTATGGACCCAATTAGTAAGTTTGCAAGCATTGATTGTTGATTGCCTTATGAGAAATGGACATTTTGAGAATTTATATAGTATGTACCCAGGAAAGGCCACAAATTCAATTTAAAAATGTGTGAGCTGAAAGTTTTGTGTACAGAGTTAGATTTTTCCTACTTTTGTCCTTTCGTCATGTCAGAAGTACCTTGCTATCACATGGTCCAGTAGGAACTCCAAATATTTCTTCTCTGAAATTAGGAGACAATCTCAGTCTGAAAAATGATTTAGAAAAGGCGATGCAAAGGCTTTAAAAATAATGTTTTAAGATACAGACAGATTATATGCAGAACTATAATCCTTTATCAGTTGCTAACATTTATTTCACTGAAATTATTTTCAGAGAGACCAAGTCCTCCCATTAACCTTGATCATTCAGATCAAACTAAGTCATCCGTGCAGCTCACATGGGAACCGCCTCTAAAAGATGGAGGAAGTCCAATCTTGGGCTACATTGTTGAAAGGCGGGAAGAAGGAACAGACAAATGGATCCGCTGTAACCCAAAACTAGTACCTGCTCTTACTTTTAAGGTAGGATATTTCATTTGTCAATAGAGTACTGAGAATGTGCAGATCATCCTTAACATTAGTTACTAAATGAGTATTTGTGTTTTTTAGGTAACTGGATTGAAACCAGGATCCAGCTATTACTACAGAGTCTCAGCAGAAAATGCAGCTGGTGTGTCTGACCCAGCTGAGGCTATTGGGCCATTAACTGCAGATGACACTTTTGGTAAGCTGTATTCTATTTATTAAGGATAAATAATCAGACAAGACACACAGCTAACATGCATAATGTGTCCAATATCCATATCTTTTACCAGATGACTGTGATGCCAACTGGTAGGGAGAGCCTTAGAGCCTTTGAAATTCTGTCTTATTTCTCCTCTATAACCAATTCTGCAGATAATTAGCTGCAATATTAGGTAGAGACCTATTAGATTGACTGAAGAGCAAGTCATGGCTTTTTGTGTCCTGATCTAGCTGTGTGGGAGGTGGAGGAGATGGAATAAGAGAAAAATAGGACAGGAAAATTCAAAAAAATGTGGAGTTTTAATATAAAAGAGTGAAACAGATCTCCCACCTGATAATGCTAAGCTACCTTATGATCTCAAATATTTCTAAAAAATATCTAGCTGGAAGAGGTAAGGAGTAAGAAGGGACAGCTGGACCTAGACAGCTCCTGATGGCTGAGATGCTGTCAGGATTAGCCTCTCAACACAGCTATCTTGAGCAGAACATCTGAAAATATTTAATGGAATCTATTTTCCTCTTTTTCTAGTTGGACCTACAATGGACTTAAGTGCATTTAAAGATGGACTGGAAGTTTTTGTCCCAGAGCCAATCAAGATTCGTGTTCCTATCACTGGCTACCCTGTGCCAACTGCCACGTGGTCTTTTGGTGACCAAGTCTTAGAAAAGGGTGATCGTGTAACAATGAAGACCACTGCAGCCTTTGCAGAGCTTGTAATTACTCCAAGTGAACGTCCAGACAAGGGAATTTACACCTTAAAATTAGAAAATCCTGTGTCATCTGTTTCAGGAGAAATTAGTGTTAATGTCATTGGTAAGTGGACATGTTGATATTCTACCACTACTCTTTCGTATTTGACTTGCTAAAATCTAATTGGCAAATTAATAATGACAAATAACACAACTTTCAGTAAAACAGGTATATTAAACAATAATTTGCCATTTAAGGAAGAGTGTCTAAGTAGAATAAGTCTTTCAGTAGACCAATGAAACAAGAGATCATCTGACAAACCCTGATTATGAAATAATTAGTACAATTTGTGTGATTTTTAGATCGCCCAAGTGCACCAAGGGAACTTAAAGTTTTAGACGTAATCAGGAATACAGTGCAGTTGTCATGGGAACCTCCAGAAGATGATGGTGGTAGTCCAGTGACTGGCTATTTAATTGAAAAACGTGAAGTAAGCCGGAAAACATGGACCAAAGTAAGTTCATTCTTTCACATTTCAGTTCCTATTTCCTATACAGTTTCTATACATGCTACTATATTTTGTGTAGTATTTTGGTCAACTGCTGTTAGGGAACAAACTTTAAATAAATACCTTGGAGTCTTCCTTCTCCTTAGGTTATGGATCATGTTGTTGACCAAGAGTTCACTGTACCTGACCTCATACAAGGCAAAGAATATTTATTTAGAGTTTCTGCATGCAACAAATGTGGTCCAGGAGAACCCGCATATATTGATGAACCTGTAAATATGTCAGCACCAGCAAGTGAGTGATCTTTTCAGATTGTCTTATCTTGCTGGTTTTCTTTAAGATAACATGGACAAAATATCTTAGATTGGTTTCTGAGGTCTTATATATATTTAATTTTTAACAGCGGTGCCTGATCCACCAGAGAATGTTAAATGGAGAAATCCAACATCAAAAGGAATCTTCTTAACATGGGAGCCCCCCAAGTATGATGGTGGTGCCCGCATCAAGGGCTATTTGGTAGAAAAATGCCTGCGTGGCACAGACAAGTGGGAGACATGTGGCGAGCCTGTTGCTGAAACGAAGTAAGTGAATTAAAATCAGATGATGCATCATTTTAACTAAACATACCATTCTTACCACTTTAAATATTTGGATTTTTTTTAACTAACAGAATGGAAGTAACAAAACTCAGCGAAGGAGAATGGTATGCATATCGTGTGAAGGCTTTGAACAGAATAGGAGCTAGTAAACCAAGCAAGCCAACAGATGATATTCAGGCCATTGACGCAAAAGGTGATTATATTAATCACTGAATTACAATAGCTGCTTTATTTTTACCAGTCTTTGAAATGCTGTTTCTATAACAATATTTTAATTTTCTCCTGAATCAGAGGCCCCAGAAATTTTCTTAGATGTGAAGCTGCTTGCTGGACTTACTGTGAAAGCTGGAACTAAAATTGAGCTGCCAGCTAAAGTAACTGGAAAGCCTGAACCCCGGATTACTTGGACCAAGGCTGATAAAATTCTGAGACCTGACAATAGAATCACCATTGAAACCAAACCTAATCATTCTACAGTCACTATTATAGATAGCAAGAGAAGCGACAGTGGAACCTATATTATAGAAGCTGTTAATTCCAGTGGACGTGCTACTGCTGTTGTTGAAGTTAATGTTCTCGGTATGCATGCAGTTTCCTTTGTTTAAAGAAATCATCAGTTAGTACTGAGGTATGGAAGCAGAAAAGATTAACATTTATATCTTCTTCCCTATAGATAAACCTGGTCCACCAGCTGCATTTGATGTATCAGAAATTACAAATGAATCCTGCCTTCTGACATGGAATCCTCCCCGAGATGATGGGGGTTCTAAAATTACCAACTACGTCCTTGAGAAAAGAGCTACAGACAGTGAAATATGGCATAAGCTGTCGTCAACTGTTAAGGATACAAAATTCAGAGCTACCAATTTAACTCCTCATAAAGAATATGTGTTCCGAGTCAGTGCCGAGAACATGTATGGTATTGGGGAGCCAGCACAGTGTAGCCCCATCATTGCTAAATACTCATTTGGTTAGTGCATTAAATTAATGTTAAATTATGTCAATATATTAAAAGAAAAAATACATATGTGTGATGATATATATTTTTTTTTAATTTATTAATTTTTACAGATCCCCCAGGCCCTCCAACAGGTCTCAAGCCTATGGAGGTCACTAAAGATTCAGTGACCCTAACATGGAATGAACCAGATGAAGATGGTGGCAGCCCCATCACTGGCTACTGGGTTGAAAGATATGATCCTGAGCAGGATAAATGGATAAAATGCAATAAAATGCCAGTGAAAGATACAACATTCAAGTAAGACTATAATCAGTTTAATCTGAAGCCAGTAACAGAGATGCAGAAATGTAACAATAACCTTTTAAACAAGTTCTACTCTGTTCTTGTTCTTTTTTGCTTGCTTCCATAAATTTAGCTAATATCTGGTGACATATTCTTTCTCTGATAATTAGTTTTAAATAAGAATGTCTTTATAGAGTACTGAATCATCTCTTCTTTTTTTAAAAATCATTATACTTAACAATTTCTATGCTTTGTATTCAGTTGCTCCCTGTGATTGCTCATAAGACATTCTAAAAGAGTATAAGCATCTGACGCACCTACTTGCCAAAAAAAATGTCTTTTTTTTTTCTCCTGATACTTGTATTGAATAACAATCATTGGACTTGCAAAAATGTATGATGGCTCTGAAAACATTGATGTCCATGTGACAGCATACCATTTTACTGTTGACAATATATGCCTATTTTGAATGCTCACATTTTCATATAACATCATTAGCACTACCTTAGGTATTTTCAGGCTTTCTAAGTAAATTATGCTACAAAGAGTAGAGGGAATAATGTTTTAAACATGAGTGAATTAGTAGATTTGGTTTAATCAAATTTACTTTTGATTGCAGAGTTAAAGGTCTTACAAACAAGAAGAAATACAAGTTCCGTGTCTTGGCAGAGAATCTAGCAGGACCTGGAAAGCCAAGCAAGGAAACAGAGCCAATCTTAGTGAAAGATCCTATTGGTAAAATAATCACATTTTTTTTCATGGATTAATTTAACACAAAATCAAATTATTTCTTTGTTTTCAATGATCTAATTATTATCTGACTTCTGTCTAGATCCACCATGGCCCCCTGGAAAGCCGACTGTGAAAGATGTTGGCAAGACATCATTATTCCTGAACTGGACAAAGCCAGAACATGATGGAGGGGCAAAGATTGAATCTTATGTCATTGAATTATTAAAGACTGGAACAGACGAGTGGGTGAGAGTGGCTGAAGGAGTTCCCACAACTGAACATTTTCTCAAAGGGCTTATGGAGAAACAAGAGTATTCATTCCGTGTAAGAGCTGTGAACAAGGCTGGGGAGAGTGAGCCCAGTGAACCCAGTGACCCTGTGCTGTGCAAGGAGAGGCTTTGTGAGTACTGTTTCATGATGTGCTCCTACTGCAAATTCACTATCTCTTATCTTTAGAAATAAAAAGCTCTATACCTACCTACTTCCGTAGTCACCAGGTAAACTCTTGTAGGCTTATGAAATATTGGAGTGTACTATGTTAGCTATGAAAATAGAAAGTTTTAACAGTTTTCGTATTGTATAATTCCCTGTATTCTAGGTATCTCTGAGGAGGAATAGACTAACCTGTTTTTCCTTCTTTCGCTATTTTACAGATCCTCCTTCACCACCTCGATGGCTTGAGGTTATTAATATTACGAAAAACACAGCAGATCTTAAATGGACAGTACCAGAGAAAGATGGGGGTTCCCCAATTACCAACTACATTGTCGAAAAGAGAGATGTAAGACGAAAAGGCTGGCAGACAGTTGACACCACTGTGAAAGACACCAAGTACACAGTGAGCCCGCTGACTGAAGGCTCTTTGTATGTGTTCCGTGTGGCTGCCGAAAATGCCATTGGACAGAGCGACTACTGTGAAATTGAAGATTCAGTGCTTGCTAAAGATACTTTCAGTAAGTTCCAGATTTGCTTATTGAGTGATCAGCAGCAACCACTCAATGGGTCCTTTTCTTCTAATTTGAATACGTTTTTTTCTTTAGCAACCCCTGGCCCTCCGTATGCTCTTACAATAGTTGAAGTGACAAAAGGTCATGTTGACTTGAAATGGGAACCCCCTAAGAATGATGGTGGCAGACCAATTCAAAGGTAAGATCATTAGAGGTTTGTATAATGTTTCCTCTAGATGATTTTTTTTCATAAATGAAAACAAGACGTTTCTCTCAAAATATTTAAAATTTAAATGAACATATTTTAAATGGCTAATGGGATGTAAAACAGAAACCATACAGCCACAATATTAAGATTTTGATTACAAAAAAATGTAATTTCTGTAAATATAAATTATAATCTGCATGGACAATGGATGTGTGTAACCATTCTCTAAATGTCATCTAAAACGGTGACATTAAATTATGTTGTACACAAAGCCCAACTGGCTTCAATGCAGACAAGGCCTCCGGCTCCTTCAGAGCTGCAGTCACTTGGCCCCATTTACCAAATAATACTGTATGTTTTCCTTCTACCTAAGTTTCTCATTCAAACTACGTAAAATCAACTATGACAGAGCCTCGTTTCTTTTATGTTACTCTCTTCTTCATTATGGTTGTCAAATAGACCATTTTCTTCTCTTCCGTTTCTTTTAAGTTCTCCTTTTCTGTGTTTTTTCAAGTATCTCTCCTCCAAAATTTACCCTAAATCTCGTCTGTCTCCTTGAATCCAAGCTAGATTTTTCCTTTTTATGTTTTCACTCTTCCTCTCCTTCCCCAACACAGTAAGCTTGCCCTAAACAAACTGAAAACTACAGAGATCTGTCTGAAGCAACACCCTAAACCACTTAATTTGCATTGCTTTCCAGTAGCCTATTATAGGTGGGATTTTGATGGCTAAAGACCTCCCAGATGACAACAAATCCGCAAACACGCTTGGTAGTCTTTACTACTGAGATCCAAACCAGCAAAGATACAGAGATAGCTTAGATGCTCTTTTCTTCACCTCTGTAGCTCTCCAAAACTTGAGAACAAGCAGAAGTTCAGGAACAGGCTCTCAAAATTGGGTCTGTCAATAATAACAGCCCCATCACATCCAAGAATTATCAGAACAATGTGGCTGATATGTGAGGATAAGGTCACTGAGTTTGTCACCCGTCTGTCTCTATTTTTACATTGGCTATGTTATTCAAATCTCTTTTGGCCTATTTTATTGAGCATGAAATCAGAAGAGTTCATATTTCAAGTGCCTGATTGTATTTTCCCCTATTTATCAGATATGTTATTGAAAAGAAAGAAAAACTAGCCACCCGCTGGGTAAAAGCTGGCAAAACAGCTGGTCCAGACTGCAATTTCAGAGTGACTGATGTCATTGAAGGCACAGATGTGCAGTTCCAGGTTCGTGCAGAAAACGAAGCTGGCTGTGGTCATCCGAGTGAACCAACTGACCTCATTCATATTGAAGATCCAACAAGTACGTAGTAGTATAACATGCAGCATGTTAATTATGGAAGCAGTGTGCTGTGTAGCACAGATACTCTGGAGGAAAAAATAACACAATCCTATTCCATTTTTGCAGGCCCTCCTTCACCTCCTCAGGATTTACATGTCACAGATGCAGGTCGAAAGCACATTTGTATTGCATGGAAACCGCCCGAGAAGAATGGTGGAAGCCCTATTATTGGGTACAATGTTGAGATGTGTGAAGCAGGAACAGAAAAGTGGATGCGCATCAATTCTCGTCCAATAAAAGATCTAAAATGCAAAGTGGAAGAAGGTGTTGTTCCAGACAAGGAGTATGTGCTGAGGGTTAGAGCTGTCAATGCTGTTGGAGCTAGTGAGCCATCAGATATCTCAGAAAAAGTAGTTGCCAAAGACCCAGACTGTAAGTATAGGTTTACTTTTTTCAGATTTGCGTAACTGATGATGAAGAAAGACTTCAGGTGTTTGGCAACTTTCTAATAATATTATGCTTACTTTCATAGGTAATCCAACTATTGATCTCAAGACACGTGACATTGTTGTTGTTAAAGGACAGAAATTAAGTATCCCGGTACCCTTCAGAGCTGTTCCATCCCCAACAATAACATGGCACAAAGATGGCAAAGAGCTGAAAGCTGGTGACAGAACAACGATGAAGAGTGACTACACCTCTGCATTGCTCGAAGTCATAGACAGTGTCCATGCTGATGCTGGTGTTTACACTATCACATTGGAGAACAAGCTGGCATCAACAACTGGCTCTGTCAATGTCAAAGTCATAGGTAACTAGACTTCTTCCATTTTGGAAGGGATAATTATCTCCATCTGAGCCCCTCCAATTGACAGAAAAAAGGAATAGAAACATTCTTTTTCTGAAGTGCAGAGAAATCACTTCAGCTCAAATACCACGTAGATTGCCATAAATGCATTTACTATTACAAAATCCAAACTAATAACCACTTTGCCCCACATGGGCCTAGCTGGTACGTGGCTACTCAAACCCCAAATCTTATGGATAGTAAAGTATATAAATAAAGTATAAAGTATATAAATAGTCCTACAAGAATTCTTAACATTTTTCACCTTGAAGAACACAAACTTGTATATATACTGTGTAACTAACATTTGTGATTTTGGTCTGCTTCCTACAAAGTAGAAAAATGCTCTCTAACATCATATTTGTACGAGTTTCCCATCTATTTTGGTTCTTGTTGCATTTATAAATTTACTTATCATTATTTAAAACAGGTCCACCTGGACAGTGTAAAGACATTAAGGCAAGTGATGTAACTAAGAATTCATGCAAGGTAACCTGGGAACCTCCAGAGTTTGATGGTGGTACTCCTATTCTGCATTACGTTCTGGAACGCAGAGAAGCTGGTCGTAGAACGTATATTCCAGTCATGTCTGGTGAAAACAAGCTTTCTTGGCAAGTCAAAGATCTTATTCCAAACTGTGAATATTACTTCCGTGTTAAAGCTGTTAATAAGATTGGAGGAGGTGAATATCTTGAACTAAGAAACCCAATCATTGCAGAAGATCCAAAACGTAAGTTTTTATTAGTAAAAGATCTAGCAGATTGATTTTTAAATGCATGCTCCATAGTTTCATCTCTCATATGATCTCTTCTTTGCTGCTATTCTGCAGAACCTCCAGATCCTCCTGTTGACCTTGAGGTCCATAATCCAACATCAAAATCAGTAACACTTACATGGAAACCACCCCTGTTTGATGGTGGAAGCAAGATTATGGGCTACATAATAGAAAAGCTTGCTAAGGGCAAGGATAAGTGGGAGAGGTGCAATGACTATCTGGTACCTCTATTAACATACCCAGTGAAAGATCTTGAGGAAGGAAAGGAATACCAGTTCCGCGTTCGTGCTGAGAATGCTGCCGGCATCAGCGAGCCTTCTCGTATTACTCCTTTTGTGAAAGCTGTGGATCCTATTGGTATGATTTGCTTATTTGTGTGCTTGTTGTAATTGCCATACAGCCTCAAACATGTGGGAAGACTGTACTCTCCATTTTCATTCTATATTACTATAGATGCTCCAAAAGTCTTCCTTGCTGCAAACCTTCAGTCTGGCCTAGAGGTAAAGCGAGGTGATGAGATCGTACTTGAGGCCCATATTTCTGGGTCGCCTTATCCATCTATCACTTGGCTGAGGAATGATGAAATTATCAGACCAGAAGAAATCAGAAAGAGAGTAACAAAGTATACTAGGAAGAAGAAGGGTGAAGCTGAAGAAGAGGAACCTTTTCAGCTTTCACTACAAGAACGTATGAGTATCGACAATCACAAAGAAGGAGAGTCTATATTATCAATTCGTGACTCCATCAGAGCTGACCATGGTACATTTACAATTAAAGTGGAAAATGATCATGGTGTTGCAAAGGCCTCCTGTGAAGTCAATGTGTTAGGTACGTAGTGAATGTCCTCATAAACACTTTCTTGTTCAGAGCATTGCATGAGAACTGCGCAAGAAGGTACCACTGCTCATCATTTTTGCTTACTTTATAAACAGATACACCTGGGCCTCCAATCAACTTTGTTTTTGAAGATATGAGGAAAAATTCTGTCATTTGCAAGTGGGAGCCTCCCCTTGATGATGGTGGAAGTGAAATCTTGAACTATGTACTGGAAAAGAAAGACAACACAAAAGCTGAAATGGGCTGGGTCACTGTCAGTTCAACACTCAGACATTGCAAATTCCATGTGACAAAACTGATTGAAGGAAAAGAATACCTCTTCCGTGTATTTGCGGAAAATAGAATTGGGGCAGGGCCACCATGTGTTTCAAAACCAATGACAGCAAAAGATCCTTTCTGTAAGTATTGTGTTAATTTTGAAACACAGTCCTTTTAGAAAATGACTCTAAAATTAGACAGGCTTTCAAAACACTCAGCTTTGTCTATCTGAATGTTTCCTAAAAGAAGCTTGAGCAATGTATTTATTATCTATTGCATATTTTATACCATTGAGACAAAGGAAATTATTAAAAGGCGTTCACATTTTAATAGTACAGAAATAACTGTCACTGAAATAATTTTGCACTTGAAAAAGTAGCTTCTAAATCCTAATGTTCTGTGTTCGATAAACTGGTATTCTTCCCAGAAGGGAAACCACATCAAGTTTAACTGATTACTAATTACTGTTAGTAGACAAGGTTACTAAGAAAGAGATTAGGTGAATTTAAGAATGACTTAAATTCAGTCATTTCTCATATCTTTGTTCTCCCTTAGCTTGCTAGGTTAAAATAGATGAAATTAAATTTCACCACTGAATAAGACAGTATTGATGGCAAAATTACCTTTTTTTTTTTTTTTTTTTTTTTTTCCCAGCTCCACCAGATCCACCTAATAAGCCTGAGGTGGAAGATGTTACCAGCAACAGTATGTTGGTTAAATGGAATGAACCAAAAGACAACGGCAGCCCTATCATAGGATATTGGATTGAAAAACGTGAAATTAATAGCACTCATTGGGCTCGGGTCAACAGGAACCTTGTGAATGCTCTACAGATGAAAGTTGAAGGACTTTTGGAAGGGTTAACCTATATATTTAGAGTATGTGCTGAAAATGCAGCTGGCCCTGGTAAATTTAGTCCACCATCAGATCCAAAAACTGCACAGGACCCAATAAGTAAGTACCTTAACAGAAGTTAGTAGCAGAGAGATGACACAATAGGATTAATAGCCTTTAACACTGATTTACATTTTTTTTTTTTTAGTGCCACCTGGTCCACCCATTCCAAGGGTTACTGATACAAGCTCAACTTCTATTGAGTTAGAATGGGAACCTCCTATGTATAATGGTGGTGGAGATATAACTGGTTACCATGTATACAAACAACTGCTGGGGGTAAAAGAATGGTCACGTTGCACAGAGAAACCTATCAAGGTTCGACAGTACACTGTTAAAGAAATCAGAGAAGGTGCAGACTATAAACTCCGAGTTACTGCACTTAATGCAGCTGGAGAAGGACCACCTGGTGAAACAGAACCCGTAACAGTTGCAGAACCTCAAGGTACTGTAATTGCACCATTTTCAAGAAATTTCAAGAAATGTCCAGCAAGGTATACCTGAACTAATGAACTATTTTGCTTTCTTCTGCAGAGCCTCCCACTGTTGAGCTGGATGTTTCTGTCAAAGCAGGCATTCAGATCATGGCTGGGCAAACTCTTAAAATTCCTGCTACCGTGACTGGGCGTCCTACTCCCACCATTACATGGATTGTGGAGGAGGGTGAATTAGATAAAGATCGAGTTGTTATTGAAAATGTTGGCACAAAATCTGAGCTAACCATTAAGAACGCATTACGAAAAGACCATGGAAGATATGTAATTACTGCTACCAATAGCAGTGGTTCCAAATCTGCAGGAACTAGAGTAGAAGTATTTGGTAAGAAATAGATTCTCTGACATCAATTGAAGTTTATTTTGGTGAAATGAAATTTGAAGTTTATCATACTGGTTTGATTTTGTTTTCACAGATGTTCCTGGGCCAGTTCTTGACCTAAAGCCAGTGGTCACAAACAGAAAAATGTGTTTGCTTAACTGGTCTGATCCTGAAGATGATGGAGGCAGTGATATCATAGGCTTCATTGTTGAACGGAAAGATGCCAAAATGCATACATGGAGACTAGCTATAGACACAGAAAGATCTAAATGTGATATTACGGGTCTAGTCGAGGGGCAAGAATATAAATTCCGTGTCAGTGCCAAGAATAAGTTTGGTACCGGTCCACCTGTTGAAATAGGACCCATTCTTGCAGTTGATCCATTAGGTAAAATAACTATCTTTATGATTTTTTTAATTATTTAAACCTATATAGATATAAGGTAGTAGTTATTCCAATAATGCTGCATGGATTGCTTTCAGTGTAATTGTAGTGCATTTATTTTCCTAATGCCTACTCTGTATCTGCCTTTAAGAGATTCGTTACTTAAGTCAGAGCTCTAAAACAGTTCTGTAAAACTGCTATGGCTTTTTATGTAAAAAAAAATACTATTGCCTACTGAAATATTACTTGCCTTTTTATCTGCATACAAGAGAAACTTTTTACTAGCCATAACCATACTCAAATATTTTGCATACAAAAGATGTGACTTTAAAAAGCCAGAGCTAGTGGAGCTACTGTATTCATATAATTAAAATTTGTCTAATATATATATTTTTTCCATTATGATTTATCTGTGTTAATAGGTCCTCCAACAGCACCTGAGAGGTTCATGTACACAGAGAGGACAAAGTCAACCATTACACTTGACTGGAAGCCTCCACGTAGTGACGGTGGTAGTCCTGTGTTAGGATACATTGTCGAGAAGAGGAGACATGATTCAAAAGACTATGAAAGAGTTAACAAAAAGCTCTGCCCAACCACATCTCTTCTTGTTGAAAATCTTGATGAGCTTCACATGTATGAATTCCGTGTCAAAGCTGTTAATGCAATTGGAGAAAGTGAACCATCACTGCCCCTCAATGTAGTTATACAAGATGATGAAGGTATATCTGCTGTAAAGAAATCCATACAAACATCTCTGAAAGATTATAAGGAAAATTTTCTGTTTCCTCTCCATCTTCATGCTGTCAATTCTTTTTCTGTTTTTCAGTACCTCCAACTGTCACATTGCGCCTGGCTGTGAGAGGGGATACTATCAAAGTAAAGGCAGGAGAACCAGTTAATATTCCTGCTGACGTGACAGGTCTGCCAATGCCAAAGATTGAATGGGATAAGAATGAAGCTTTAATTGACCAAACATCCAGTGCACTTAAGATAACCAAGGAAGAACTGTCCAGAAGTGAGGCTAAAACTGAACTAATCCTGCCTGCAGCAGTGAGGGATGATAAAGGCACTTACACTGTGAGAGCTTCCAATCGTCTTGGCGTCGCATTTCGCAATGTGCACGTTGAAGTGTATGGTAAGGATGCAACATTTTAATAAAATGACAGTTATTAAAATACTTTTGCTGTTTTCTTAACATAATTCTGTATTATATTGCTTTCATACAGACCGTCCTTCTCCACCAAGAAACCTTACTGTTTCTGATATTAAAGCTGAATCATGCTATTTGACATGGGATGCTCCTCTTGATAATGGTGGTAGTGAAATTACCCATTACATCATTGAGAAACGCGATGCTAGTAGGAAGAAATCTGAGTGGGAAGAAGTCTCCAAAAGTGTTGTTGAGAGAAGATTTGGGGTAATTTATAAAATATCATTATTATATATTTCAGAATGCATAAAAAATAACACTAGTACACATGCAATGAAAACAGCTACTTGCATAGCTCTCTGAGCTAGTGCTCTGTTCTGAGTCCAGAATTACTGGATGCATGTTGCCCACACATGTGTGTGTATTTTCCTCACCTGCCAAAAGAAAATAAATTATTTTTTCTTGCCACTTAAACTCATCTGAATTTAGATTCCTTTTCCATTTCCCAGAATTATTTATAGCTTTGCTAACTGCAAAGAGAAACATAATGCCATTTTTATTAATGTTTGGTTCTATGCACACAAAATGAGAGTGTCTCTAGGACATTACATACAGCTGTGTAGTTGCATACAGATAGGTAGGTCAATGAGATTTCGAAACAGAGAATTTAATGCCAAAAAACTTCATTAACTTCAAGTAAGTGTATTCTGAAAGTAGCCAAATCATGACTGAAATCTTATTTTTCAGGTATGGAATCTTGCAACAAATGAAAAATACCAATTTAGAGTCCGGGCTGTAAACAAATACGGAATAAGTGATGAATGCCTTTCAGAAAAAGTCCTTATTAAGGATCCCTATGGCCTTCCTGGGCCTCCTGGAAAGCCAAAAGTTTTAGATCGTACTAGATCATCAATGCTGGTGACTTGGGAGCCTCCTCTGCACAACGGCGGAGCCCCTATCACTGGCTACTGGCTAGAGAAGAGAGAAGTGGGAGGTGTCTACTGGTCACGTGTTAACAGGGCGCCAGTAACAAAACCATCAGTAAAAGGTCTAGAGTTTAATGTGCTTCGTTTGGCTGAAGGTGTGGAATACCAGTTTAGAGTTATGGCTGAAAATATTGCTGGAATTGGCCCTCCCAGTGAACCATCAGATCCTACCTTAGCAGCAGATCCCATATGTAAGTATATAGCTTCTATGACTTCTTTTAAGGACTATATTAAATTATGCTACACTAGAACCACGATGTACTATCACAATTCATAATGAATTTAGTGCAACTAATCCAAAGCTTTACGTTTGCATTAAGCCAAAAAAATGTTGTTGATGCCAAGTGGTTTCTTGATCTGCTGTTTTTTCACTATTTTTAAGATAATTAGCCTTAATTTAAATTTTATTACCCTCTTTTATGTAAACTGTGATTGCCCCAACAGAAGCGTTGCTGAATGAAGTTATTTAAGTTCAAAATCTGATTTTTAAAGTATTATTTTTCTTTATTGTTAAAATATTAGCGTTCAATCTTTATGCATTCTATCTTAAGTATTCCTATGTAATATATGTAAAGTATGTAATTACTATGCAGGTTCTTAAATATATTTAGACTATGTTTGTATGATTAGCATTATATACTCTAGGCACAATAGAAAAAATTAAAATACTTGCATTCTTGTAGAAGCTATTCAGAAAAATACAGACGCTAACTCTCAGGTAATTTTTGCTTGCTTTTGTGCTACAAGTTGTTCCGGATCCACCATCTTGCCCAGAAGTCAAAGACAAAACTAAATCAACTGTAGCTCTTGCATGGAAGCCTCCACAAAAGGATGGTGGCAGTCCAATAAAAGGATATATTGTTGAAATGCAAGAAGAAGGTAGTGCTGACTGGAAGAAGGTGAATGAAGGAGACAAACTGTTCCCTACGTGTGAATGTGTTGTTCCCAATTTGAAAGAACTCAGAAAATACCGATTTAGAGTGAAAGCTGTAAATGCTGCTGGAGAGTCAGAACCAAGTCCTGCAACATCCGAAATACCTGTCCAAGATATTCTAGGTAAGAGTTCTTGGAATTAATTTAGGTATTCTTATTGAATGCCACCTGCTACTGTGACTCTTCACACAGGATGTCAATCAGGTCCGAGTCAAAAACAATGAAATAATTATGCAAAAATGTAACAAATGATTGATACGTATTTTGGAAAGTGGCATGACCATGACTGATGAGCACCTACAGTCATACTGACCAAATACTGTGTGTTTTATGAAGAAATGACAGCAACAGATTCACTTTATTTATACACTTCCCAGCCTCTCTTCCGAAGCATTCAATCTGTTCTCATATAAACATGCAGTATGTATGCTCGGCTGGGGGGTTTAGCCCAGTACTGGCAGAAATTTGTTTTCAACAGTCTAAAAATTTATACATTAAAATATTTTTGCAGAGGAACCAGAAATCTTCCTTGATATTGGAGCACAGGATTTTCTCTCTTGTCGTGCTGGCACAACAATTAAAATCCCAGCTGTTATCAAGGGTCGTCCAGTTCCAAAAACATTTTGGGAGTATGAAGGAAAAGCAAAGACAACAGCAAAGGTTAATAGAAGAAAAAACTTTTTTACTTTTCTGTATCTATTTCTAGCTATTTAAGTCTATCCCCTTTATATTTACTTCATTTCCCTTTATTTATAGGAGGGAGGTCATACTGTACCTGAAGAAGCTCAGGTAAAGAAAATAATTTTTATATTGTGACAATTTCCATACGTAACTACTTAAAGATGATCTGTAACTTCTCTATCTTTCTATAATGCACAGGTGGAAGCAACTGATACACGTTCACTGATTACCATCCCCGAGTGCAACAGAAGTCATTCTGGACGATACAGTATTACAGCAAAGAACAAAGCCGGACAAAAAACTGTTCATGTTAGAGTCAATGTCCTTGGTATGACTTACACATATTGAAGTGTTCAAATAAGAGTTTTTATTCTTATTTTTCTATATATTTATGTAAAATTGTTTCTGTTGTACTTTTGCCTTAACAGATGTCCCAGGTCCACCAAAAGACCTAAAAGTAAGTGATATCACAAGAGGAAGTTGCAAACTTTCTTGGAAAATGCCAGATGATGATGGTGGAGATAGAATCAGAGGCTATGTTATAGAAAAAAGAACAATTGATGGGAAAGCCTGGACAAAAGTCAATGCAAACTGTGGAAGCACTTCCTTCGTTGTATCTGATCTAATATCTGGCCAAGAGTATTTCTTCCGGGTACGTGCAGAAAACCGTTTTGGTGTTGGCCCTCCTGCAGAAACTATCCAACGGACCACAGCCAGGGATCCAATCCGTAAGTAAAATGAAACTGACTTGATCCCTTCAAAATCAGACAGTGCTGTACAATGGATTTATTCACATTTCTGTTTCCTTTATAAAGATCCTCCTGATCCACCTATTAAGCTAAAGATCGGCCTTGTGACCAAGAACACAGTAAGCTTAACATGGAAACCACCAAAGAATGATGGAGGAGCTCCTGTTACACATTATAATGTTGAATGTCTCCGCTGGGATCGTACTGGAGAGGTGAAAGAGACTTGGAAACAATGCAACAGACGCGACGTGGAGGAAACAAAGTTTACGGTTGAGGATCTTGTAGAAGGTGGAGAGTATGAATTCAGGGTCAAAGCTGTAAATATAGCTGGTCCTAGCAGGCCATCAGCTACTGTTGGCCCACTTGTTGTCAAAGACCAGACGTGTAAGTACTGATTCATACTAGTGAATACAAATTCCAGTCTACAACTATGAAGCATTTTTTATGTTAAATTTTTTCAATATTTCACTGTAGGTCCACCATCTATTGAACTCACAGAATTTATGGAGGTTGAAGAACGAACAGATGTTAACATTGTGGCCAAGATAAAGGGTGTACCATTCCCCACATTAACATGGCTGAAAGCTTCTCCAAAGAAACCAGATGACAAAACACCAGTGCTGTATGATCAACACGTCAACAAACTCATCAGTGAAGATACTTGCACTTTATTGATTCAGCAGTCTCGCAGAAGTGATACAGGCTTGTACACTATAACTGCAGTAAACAATCTGGGAACTGCTTCCAAGGAGATGAGACTAAATGTTCTGGGTAGATATCAAGAACTTTTATATGTTACATATGTATATTACATTCATGTTTTACTTTATTTTAATTGCATTTGAAATAATTCTTTGCAAAAAAATATCTTTTAGGTCGTCCCGGACCTCCAGTGGGACCTATTAAATTTGAATCCATTTTGGCTGATAAGATGACAATATCATGGCTTCCTCCGTTAGATGATGGTGGTTCTAAGATTACAAACTATGTTATTGAGAAAAAAGAAGCAAATAGAAGGACATGGGTACCCGTTACTAATGAACCTAAGGAATGTATCTTCACTATTCCCAAGCTGATGGAAGGCCATGAATATGTGTTCCGCATTATGGCACAAAATAAATATGGTATTGGAGAACCTTTAGACAGTGAACCAGAAACTGCAAGAAATCTTTTCAGTAAGTAGGACTGTGGTTTCAGATGACTTAAATTGTTTTCATATTCTGGTACATTTAACATTTAACATCTGTTAAATACCACTACTGCTTTTCTCTCTTCACTTCAGTACATTTTCTAGAATACCTTGAAGAATTTTAGCATTGTTAGTTCTCTAAAGCACTCAGAGTGCTTAAAATATTTTTTCTCTCCTTGTTATAAATTAAAATACAATTTCCATTTTTTATGGTTAGAATGTATAGATAGAAATTAATTTGATAAGATTTGACTCATTCCGTTACATCTGAGACACTATTGACCTTATAGTTCTGGAAGAGACAATTTGCTGTCTTCAATTTTGGAAGAAGATGAGGGAATTAAAGAAATTAGATTTTTTTTATGTAGAGTAAGTCTGACAAGAAAAAATCTTCCCTAAAACATGGAAGGTTAGTCTGGCCACTGAAAAAAGGTACTGATTCAGGAAAGCAAGAAAAATTAATTCTTGACAATCATTGCTTACGGGGCAGGTATTTTATGTTGCACAATATACATACCAGAGGAGGAATGGCAAGGTGAAAGAGGGAGGAAGTCTCATGCAGATGGCTGATCACCTTATCGAACTGCATAGTCTGCATAGTCCTGTTTTGTATGCTAGCTGCCTCCACCTTCTTTTGGCATTTTTACAAACTGTGTGTAATTTTTTTCCCCTAGCTGTTCCTGGGCCATGTGACAAGCCAACAGTTAGCAGTATAACACGTGACTCCATGACCGTAAACTGGGAAGAACCAGAGTATGACGGTGGCTCCCCTGTAACTGGTTACTGGTTGGAGCGCAAAGAAACTACTGGGAAGAGATGGACCAGGGTTAACCGTGATCCTATCAAACCTATGACACTAGGTGTTTCATACAAAGTTACTGGTCTTATTGAAGGCTCTGAATACCAGTTCCGTGTATCAGCTATTAACGCAGCTGGTGTTGGTCCACCAAGCATGCCATCTGATCCAGCAATTGCCAGAGATCCTATTGGTAAATACCTTAGGTTCCTATTTTTGAATTTGAAAATGTTCTAAGGAAAACACAGAATATATGTAATACTGTAATGATGTGACAATATTTTGCAGCCCCACCTGGCCCGCCTATTCCAAAAGTGACTGATTGGACAAAGTCTTCTGTAGACTTGGAGTGGGCTCCACCACTAAAGGATGGTGGTTCTAGGATCACTGGCTACATCGTTGAGTATAAAGAGGAAGGAAAGGAAGAATGGGAAAGGGTAGGTGGAATACTATAATAGAATCTGCATATCTTCTCGCTGTGTCTCTATCTAAAGAAATTCCATCAGATTTATTTTCCACAAATTTTCATTATACAGGGTATTTTCTATACATTAATATTTTTGCACAATACTTATCTTTTTATATTTAAAATATAAGACCAAATTTAAAAGTAAGTAATTGAGTACCAAGTTAACACTGCAGTTTCCTAAGTTTAAAAATTTTTAATTCCGTACTTAAAGATGTGACGAAGCATATAGGCAATCAGTGATAAAAGAACAGAAGGCAGGAACAAGTTAGATCTGGCATAAAAGTAAGGAGTCCCACTGCTATGAGGCTGTGCCAATTATTTGCAACTAATACATCCCTACATTTCCCTACTTTTTCAGTAATGCATTACTGAAAATTTAACTGATGAATGCCTTGTCTATTTGTGTATCTCTACAAACACTTGGTGCATTCTAGGTAATACCTAAATCTGTTGCACAATTTCCAGGTAAACGGGTTGCATACAGGGGGTCTGGAAAAGACCAAACAACTCATTTTTATCCCCACTCTCATTTATATGAATTTATTTGTCCAGTAACACACGCCATTCTTCCTGAGACGTCAGACTACTGTAGCCTCTTTACCTGCTATAATTATCAGAAAAAGGTGAATTTTTAGAAGAGTAGCTTATATGTCCCTATCCTGTATTTCTTTACACAGTCCCTGAACAATTCTATGTGAACTAGATCCTTTATGCTTAAGAGCATTGTGTGCTAGCAAATGTCCAATAGTATCTGATCTAAGATTTGTTCCAAACATCAAAAAGAAATTGAGGATACCTTGATGTTGCCTGATGTTATAATATCTTTTTCCAGGTGAAAGACAAAGAAATTAGAGGAACCAAGTTTGTTGTGGCAGGATTAAAAGAAGGCTGTTTCTACAAATTTAGAGTTAGAGCAGTGAATGCTGCTGGCATAGGAGAGCCTGGAGAAGTTAAAGACATTATTGAAATGAAGGACAGACTTGGTATTTATTATTTATATTTACATTTTTATTATTTCTAAGTCAAATTGGAAAAAAGAATGAAATTCATTGTAATATTTTGTCTATCTCTCATAGTGGCTCCTGATATTAATTTGGATGCAAGTGTCAGGGACAGAATTGTTGTTCATGCTGGAGGAGTAATTCGGATCATAGCATATGTCTCAGGAAAACCAACTCCAACAGTCACTTGGAGCAGGGATGACAGAGCTTTACCAGAAGAAGCTAAAATTGAAGAAACAGCTATCAGTTCTTCTTTGGTCATCAAGAATTGCAAACGGAGCCACCAGGGTGTATACACTCTTCTTGCTAAAAATGCAGGTGGAGAACGGAAGAAGAATATTATTGTTGATGTGCTAGGTAAATAGTAACTTCAGTGCTTGTGAACAAGTAGAGTTTTATAACATTCAGCATGTACACTTAAGTATTTCATTTCTTCACTGCTTTTAGATGTGCCAGGCCCTGTTGGTATGCCATTCCTTACTGAGAACCTAACCAACGACTCTTGCAAACTGACATGGTTTACTCCAGAAGATGATGGTGGTTCTCCTATTACCAACTATATAATTGAAAAACGTGAATCTGACCATAGAGCTTGGACTCCAGTAACCTACACGGTTACAAGACAGAATGCCACTGTTCAGGGACTCACTGAAGGAAAAGCCTACTTTTTCCGAATCGCAGCTGAGAATATAATTGGCATGGGTCCATTCACAGAGACACCAAAAGAGCTTGTCATTAGAGATCCAATAAGTAAGTATATTTGGGGGGTTGGACTATTGTCACATGAGATGAATCTGTATAAAAATGCACTTACTCTATTTTTGTGTTTTTTTCACAGCTGTTCCTGACCGTCCAGAAGACCTGGAGGTAAAAGCAGTTACCAAGAATTCTGTTACATTGACTTGGAACCCTCCAAAATACAATGGAGGCTCGGATATCACCATGTACGTTTTAGAAAGCCGTCTCATTGGAAAAGAGAAGTTCCACAGAGTCACAAAGGAGAAAATGCTTGATAGGAAATACACTATAGAAGGCTTGAAAGAGGGTGACACCTATGAGTATCGTGTGAGTGCTTGTAACATTGTGGGGCAAGGCAAGCCATCGTTTTGCACAAAACCAATCACATGCAAGGATGAAATTGGTATGTATCTTTTTCAAATTTGTTTTGAAAATAGAGACATATTTAGTGATTTCTTACTTTTTCTTACTACTATTGCTAACCTTTTGGGGCATTGTGCTTTTTAATTTGATCTTTCAGCTCCTCCAACACTTGACCTTGACTTTAGAGACAAGCTTATTGTTCGGGTTGGTGAAGCTTTCAGCCTGACTGGACGTTATTCAGGCAAGCCTGCACCAAAGGTTACTTGGCTAAAGGATGATATTGTTGTGAAAGAAGATGGCCGTATAAAGATCAAGACAACTCCTACAACTCTTTGCTTGGGGATATTGAAATCTGTCCGTGAAGACTCAGGCAAATACTGTGTTACTGTAGAGAATAGCACAGGATCAAGAAAAGGATTTTGTCAAGTTAATGTTGTTGGTAGGTTTTACTGATTGATTTGATTTGTCTTTATTTTTTAATAGAGATTAGAATTCATTGAATTATATAAAATGTAAAAATTAAAATGTATTCTTTATAACAATATTTTGATTTACTGCCCTTTTTGTCATGCTGAAATACTATTTATTAATTTTGAATACTTAGTTAACTTGCGGCTTTGCTAATTCACCACGAATAATTTAATGTTTTCACATTCAGAGAATGTCAACACAGTGTATAAAATGTTAACCACCAGACATGTTATAAGCATTAATTAATAAATCCAGTTCCTCAAACAAGTTCTAAAGAGGAATAGATGTCTTGATTCCTTATATAAAATGATGAGGCCATGTTTCTAATTGCATGATATATTTACTATATTGACACTGTTTAATCTATGTCATTATTTGAAGCTCATATAAAAGCATGAATTTGTTTCATTTTTTCTTTAATAGATCGCCCATCACCCCCAGTAGGCCCTGTTATATTTGACGAAGTTCATAAAGATCATATGGTAGTTTCCTGGAAGCCTCCATTAGATGATGGAGGCAGTGAAATTACAAATTACATTATTGAGAAGAAGGATGCACACCGGGACCTGTGGATGCCAGTTACATCTGCTACAGTTAAGACAACGTGCAAAATTCCTAAGCTGCTTGAAGGAAAAGAATATCAAGTTCGAATTTATGCTGAAAATCTTTATGGCATAAGTGATCCTCTCATCTCTGATGAGATGAAAGCCAAGGACCGTTTCAGTATGTCATTCCTTTACTATTTTACCTTGATACTTTCATCTTTACTCTATCTGTTATCGTTATAAACTCATAATTTATTTTTCAGGTGTTCCTGATGCACCTGAGCAACCAATCATTAAGGATGTTACCAAAGACTCTGCTGTGGTGGTTTGGAACAAACCGTATGATGGAGGCAAGCCAATAACAACCTATATTGTAGAAAAGAAGGAAACAATGGCAACTAGATGGGTCAGAGTCACCAAAGATCCAATTTTCCCCAGTACTCAGTTCAAAGTACCTGACCTCCTTGAAGGCTGTGAATATGAATTCCGAGTTTCAGCAGAAAACGAAATTGGTGTTGGTGATCCTAGTCCACCATCAAAGCCAATTTTTGCCAGAGATCCAATTGGTAAAGTACTAAATTTTCTCATTTGAATTTTAATATACTCTTCATATCAGTTACAAATCAACTTTAATAGTTTCCTTTTTTTTCATTTTTTTTAAATAGCAAAGCCAAGTCCACCTATTAATCCAGAAGCAGTAGATAAAACAAAAAATTCGGTTGATTTGTCTTGGCAACCACCACGCCATGATGGTAATAGCAAAATAATTGGCTACCTTGTTGAGTATCAGAAAGTTGGAGATGAAGACTGGAAAAAGGCTAATCTAACAGCAGATTCTTGTCCTGAAACAAAATATAAAGTCACTGGACTTACTGGGGGTTTGACCTATAAGTTCAGAGTCAAGGCAGTCAATGCAGCAGGTGAATCAGAACCAGCCTATGTTCCTGATCCAGTAGAAGTAAAGGACAGACTTGGTGAGTATAATAAAATCATATAAGTTTACTTAAGAGAAGATTTTTTTCCTTGTTTTCTAAAGACTCATAATTTTCATTCCAGAACCTCCTGAGCTGATACTTGATGCTAATATGGCCCGAGAACAACATGTAAAAGCTGGAGATACCCTGAGACTTAGTGCTGTGATTAAAGGTGTTCCATTCCCAAAAGTTTCTTGGAAGAAAGAAGATCATGAGGTCTCACCCAAAGCTGATATTGAGGTTACAGGAGTTGGCAGTAAGCTTGAAATTCGTAACACTGTCCATGAAGATGGTGGAATTTACTCCTTGACTGTTGAAAATCCAGCTGGTTCAAAGACTGTTTCAGTAAAAGTTGTTGTCTTAGGTAATCTTTTTGGTGTTCCTTCTATACTGCATGTTTCTAATTATTTAATTAAAGATTAAGGGGGAAAAAAAAAGGAATGCCTGGAAAATATTAATAAACTAAGCTATAAGAAATCACAAAATACACAGTTTATGTAGAGAAAGGACTAAAAATTATAAGAAATACATTAATTCTCTTGAAAATTGATCAAACTTTTAGAATATGCTTTTGTTATCAAATACATAATAGATTTTTTTTACAATATTAGATAAGCCTGGTCCACCCAGAAATCTGCAGATCAGTGAAGTTAGAAGTGATTCTTGCTACCTCACTTGGAAGGAGCCAGAAGATGATGGTGGTTCTGTCATTACCAACTACGTGGTGGAAAGAAAAGATGTAGCTTCTGCACAGTGGGTACCTGTCTCAGCATCCTCTAAGAAACGCAGTCACATGGCTAAATATCTGATGGAAGGCACTCAGTATCTCTTCCGAGTAGCAGCTGAGAATCAGTTTGGTAGAGGTCCATATGTGGAAACTCTCAAGCCAATTAAAGCTATTGATCCACTGCGTAAGTTCAGTTATATGATTTGTTTGGTCGATCTTGTTGGTACACGTGTGTTCATGGTATTCTGATACCATAGACTGGCCATCTTAGTAACCACTTTGTTTTTATATTTTAAAAGATCCTCCAGGGCCACCAAAGAATCTGCATCATGTAGATGTTGACAAGACTGAAGTTTCCCTTGTTTGGAATCGACCAGATCGTGATGGTGGTGCTGAGATAACTGGGTATTTGGTGGAATATCAAGAAGATGGTGCAGAGGAGTGGACTAAGTTCCAGACAGTCCCCATGTTAGACTGCGTTGTTACAGGCCTACAAAAAGGAAAGATCTACAAATTCCGTGTGAAAGCACAAAATATTGTTGGTCTTAGTCTTCCAGATACAACTATACCAATAGAATGTCAAGAAAAACTAGGTAACTTTTAGTTTCTCATATTGTTTCACTGATTCTTTCTCTCTTTCTTTAAGTAATCCCCTTGAAAACCATACGGTAATTTCTATCTATTTTTCTGTAATTTCAGTACCTCCATCTGTGGAACTAGATGTGAAGTTAATTGAAGGTCTTGTTGTTAAAGCTGGCAGCACAGTAAGACTTCCTGCAATTATGAGAGGTGTTCCAGTTCCCACTGCAAAATGGGTTACTGATGGCACTGAAATTAAAACAGAAGGCAGACACAAGATTGAGACTGACAATTATTCAACTGTTCTTACCATCAAAGACTGTGTAAGAAAAGATACAGGAGAATATCTACTCACAGTTTCTAATGCAGCTGGCAGCAAAACTGTTGCTCTACATCTTACAGTTTTGGATGTTCCTGGTCCACCAACTGGTCCTATTAATATTCTTGAAGTAACACCGGAGCATATGGTTATTTCTTGGCGCCCTCCTAAAGATGATGGTGGAAGTCCTATAATAAACTATATTGTTGAGAAGCGTCAATCAAAGAAAGAAACCTGGGGAGTGGTTAGCTCAGGAACAAGTCACACAAAAATTAAGATTCCAAGACTGCAGAAAGGTTGTGAATATATTTTCCGTGTTAGAGCAGAAAATAAGATAGGCATTGGTGCACCCCTTGATTCAGAACCAACAGTTGCTAAACATATGTTTGATCCACCATCTCCACCTGGTAAACCAACAGTTTATGATATTACAGAAAACGCTGCAACAGTGTCTTGGACCCTACCAAAATCTGATGGCGGAACACCAATAACTGGTTATATACTCGAGCGTCGGGAAACATCTGGTAAATGGGTTCGTGTCAATAAGGCACCAATACTTGATATGAAGTACAGAGTCACTGGTCTCTTTGAAGGTAACACATATGAATTCAGAGTTTTAGCAGAAAATATGGTGGGCTTAAGCAAACCATCTCCAAGCTCTGATCCAATAAAAGCATCACGTCCTATCACTCCTCCTGGGCCACCTATTAATCCAAAATTAAAAGACAAAACCAGAGAAACAGCTGATCTTGTGTGGACAAAGCCTCTCAAAGATGGTGGCAGCCCAATTCTGGGATACATTGTGGAGTGTCAGAAAACTGGAACTACACAGTGGAATAGGATTAATAAAGATGAACTCATTAGACAATGTGCCTTTAGAGTACCTGGGTTAATAGAAGGAAATGAATATAAATTCCGAATAAAAGCTGTCAACATTGTGGGAGAGGGAGAACCAAGAGAACTAGCAGAAACTGTACTAGCAAAGGATATTCTTTCTCCTCCAGAAGTAAGCCTAGATGTGACCTGTCGAGACATAATCACTGTCAGAGTAGGCCAAACAATTCATATTACTGGGAAAGTAAAAGGCCGGCCAGATCCTGACATAACGTGGTCTAAGGATGGCAAAGTGCTAGTCCAAGAAAAGCGTGTTGAAATAGTTCATGATTTACCTAAAGTTGAATTGCAAGTGAAAGAAGCCAAGAGATCCGATCATGGCAAATATATAATAGCAGCTAAGAACAGCTGCGGACATGCTCAAGCTTTTGCCATTGTTAATGTACTTGATAGACCTGGACCATGTCAGAACCTGAAAATAAGCTATATCACAAAAGATTCTTGTACAATTGCTTGGGAGAATCCAGTAGATAATGGTGGCTCAGAAATCACAAACTACATAGTAGAATACCGACAACCAAACCAGAGAGGATGGTCGATTGTCTCCTCTGATATCACTAAACGATTAGTAAAGGCAAATCTTATAGAGAACCATGAATACTTCTTCAGAGTTTGTGCAGAAAACAAAATAGGCCCAGGTCCTTGCATTGAGACCAAGACTCCCATTCTTGCCATCAATCCTATTGATAAGCCTGGAGAGCCAGAAAATCTTCACATTGCAGAGAAAGGAAAGACGTTTGTATATCTGAAATGGAGAAGACCAGATTACGATGGTGGAAGCCCTAATTTAAGTTACCATGTTGAAAGAAAACTGAAAGATTCAGATGAATGGGAAAGGGTGCACAAAGGCAGTATTAAGGAAACACACTACATGGTAGATAAATGTATTGAGAATAAAATTTACCAATTCCGAGTTCAAACCAAGAATGAGGCAGGTGAAAGTGACTGGGTGAAAACAGCTGAAGTTGTTGTAAAAGAAGATCTGCAGAAACCAGTGCTAGACTTGAAGTTAAGTGGGGTGCTGACTGTAAAAGCAGGTGACACAATTAGAATTGAGGCTGGACTTAGAGGAAAACCACAGCCTGAAGTTGTATGGACAAAAGACAAAGATGCTACAGATCTAACCAGATCTCCAAGAGTCAAAATTGAAACAACTTCTGATGCTTCTAAATTTATTCTCACAAAATCAAAGCGTAGTGATGGTGGGAAATACGTGATTACTGCAACTAATACAGCTGGTAGTTTTGTAGCATATGCTACTGTTATTGTTTTGGATAAACCAGGTCCTGTAAGAAACTTGAAAGTTACTGACATTTCAAGTGACAGATGCACTGTTACTTGGGACCCTCCAGAAGATGATGGTGGTTGTGAAATACAAAACTACATCCTAGAAAAATGTGAAAGCAAACGTATGGTTTGGTCTACATATTCATCTTCTGTCCTGACAAACTATGCAAATGTGACACGCCTTATCGAAGGTAATGAATATATATTCAGAGTCCGTGCAGAGAACAAAATGGGCACCGGTCCACCAACTGAAACACAGCCAATTATTGCAAAAACTAAATATGATAGACCTGGACGCCCCGACCCTCCAGAAGTCACTAGAGTTAGCAAAGAAGAGATGACTGTAGTTTGGAATCCACCAGAATATGATGGTGGCAAATCAATTACAGGATACATTTTAGAGAAGAAAGAGAAACGATCACTGAGATGGGTTCCTGTTACTAAGACTGCAATCCCAGAGAGACGCAAGAAGGTTACAAACCTCATCCCTGGTCATGAATATCAATTCCGCGTCAGTGCTGAAAATGAAGTTGGACTTGGAGAACCAAGCTTGCCATCAAGGCCTGTAGTAGCAAAAGACCCAATAGGTACCATTCCGCAGTATTTTACTGTGTTTTTTTAATGTTAACTTAACAAATTGCTTAATTGCTCAAATCTATTCTAATTTGTAACATTTATTGTGTTTTTCAGAACCCCCTGGTCCTCCTACAAACCTGAGGGTGGTTGATAGCACAAAGAGTTCCATTACCCTTGGCTGGGGAAAACCAGTATATGATGGTGGTGCTCCAATTATTGGATATGTCGTGGAAATTAGACCAAAAGTTGAGGGTGCTGATCCTGAAGCGGGATGGAAACGATGTAATGTTGCTGCACAAGTTATTCATACAGAATTTACAGCCACCAGCCTGGATGAGAAGCAGTTATATGAGTTCAGAGTTTCTGCCCAAAATCAGGTTGGCCTTGGCCGTCCAGCTGAACTGAAAGAAGCTGTGTCTCCTAAAGAAATACTTGGTAATTTTTCCCATCTTCTTTATGAATGATTACATACAATCTCTATTTGCTCTGTTTTTATTTTATTTCATATGTTCAACTTTGCATTTTATTTGTTTAATTCTATCTTTCAGAACCTCCTGAGATTGAGTTGGATGCAAGCATGAGAAAGTTAGTCACAGTCAGAGCAGGATGCCCTATTCGACTTTTTGCTATTATTAGGGGTCGCCCAGCACCAAAAGTCACGTGGAGGCGAATGGTTGTTGATAATGTCATCAGAAAAGGACAGGTTGACCTGGTTGACACTATGGCCTTCTGTGTCATACCCAATTCTACACGTGATGACTCAGGCAAATATTCATTGACACTTGTTAATGTAGCTGGAGAAAAGACTGTATTTGTGAACGTCAGAGTCCTAGGTGAGTAACCAGAAAAATACCCGTAGACAATGTTTTAATTATTTTGCCTGTTAATTACAGAAGTTTTTATGATTCCTAGTGCTTACAGTATTTGAGCACAACTGTATCAACTAACACTAATTCCCTCTGTATAAAAAGCTATTAACCCACTTAAATTTTAACTTGTTAAAGAAAAGAAGATTAACATAAATTGAATTTTTTTTAGATACTCCTGGACCTGTGGCAGACTTCAAGGTTTCAGATGTCACCAAGATGTCATGTCATCTTTCATGGGCACCTCCAGAGAATGACGGGGGTAGCCCAGTGACTCACTACATCCTGCAGAAACGTGAGGCTGACAGAAAGACCTGGGCAACAGTCACTGCAGAGCTAAAGAAAACTAGTTTCCAAGTAGCTAATCTTGTACCTGGAAATGAGTACTTCTTTAGAGTAATGGCAGTAAATGAATATGGGTCAGGTGTTCCAAGTGACATACCAAAACCAATCCTAGCAACGGATCCCCTAAGTAAGTATGCATTTTTTTTCCTTTAATTTTAATAAGATCTTGTATTTTTAGAAAGTAGGTATTTCTAAGTTAGACAATGCTGCCAGCCACTCAGTATAAAACATAAATATTTCCATGTCAGTGTTTCCGGCATACAAATAACACAGTCTATGAATATAGTACCTTTATAGTCATTCATAATTTTGCTCTTTTCAGTACTGTGCTTATTGAGATAACATGTATAGCATACAGTTTTCTTGGTAATTTAACCAAAGTTCAGTAGTCAAATTCTTGGAAATTAAATGTTTAATATGTTTAATATGTTTCCTTTTTTTCTCCCTTGTAAAGGTGAACCTGATCCACCAAGAAAACTTGAAGTTACTGAAATTACAAAGAACAGTGCAACTTTAGGCTGGCTGCCACCGCTGCGTGATGGAGGCTCTAAAGTTGATGGGTACATTGTTAGCTACAGAGAAGAAGAACAACCAGCAGATCGCTGGACAGAATATTCAGTTGTTAAAGACCTGTCCATTGTTGTAGCCGGTCTGAAAGAGGGAAAGAAATACAAGTTTAGAGTGGCAGCTAGAAATGCTGTAGGAGTAAGTTTGCCGAGAGAGACTGAAGGAGTATTTGAAATTAAAGAACAACTCAGTAAGTATTTGTTTAAATACTACCTACATTAAAATAATCTATTTTAATAATGAAATGATCAAGAATTTTAATTCTTGGACTGAGTCCCAATAAGCCAGCTACTTTATGAAGTTATCTAGAGGATACAGTACTGAAACTTTTATAAGGTCAGAAAGGATGAAGGTTGAACACTAATTCAGAATCATTAAAGAATTCTGGAATACGGTTTCAGTTGAGTGCAAACAGAACCAGAAGGTAGGAACTAGAAAGAAACAATAAATACATTCAAAGAACTTAAAATGAAAGAGACGGTCAGTAATGAAAGTCAATAAAAAAAATGTAAAGAGAGAGGGAGAGCGGGCAGATTGACCTAATTTACATTCCAGATGTAAAGAAGAATTATGTGTGATGCATAAACAGTATGCTAGTCTCTACATAAATACGTGAGAAGGTAATCCAAACTCAAAAATACACTCTCGTAACTAACATCAGAATGCAGAAGTAAAACTGGAGCAGATATTGTCCAGTGCAGAACCCCGAGTTTTCCATAAGCGGGAACTAAACTAAAAATTATCACATCATTCCTTCTGGTAATAACATGTTAGGTAGAAGCAGAGGACTGTTTCATGAAGAAATAAGAAAAAGTTGAAGTTGAATTTATATGTCTCCATGTGTTTTTTTCCAGTCCCACCTAAAATCCTGATGCCTGATCATGTTCACATTAAAGCTGGAAAGAAACTGAGAATTGAAGCTCATGTATATGGGAAGCCTCAGCCAGTCTGTAAATGGATGAAAGGAGACCAAGACGTACTAATATCCAGTCGCCTTGCTGTACATAAGGCAGAAAAATCTTCAGTTCTTATCATTAAGGATGTGACTAGAAAAGATACTGATTTTTACACTCTTACTGCAGAAAACAGCTCTGGCACTGATAGTCAGAAAATCAGAGTGATAGTCATGGGTAAGTTTTGTGTTACTACTTTTAAATCCAGACTTATTCAAAACTAGTTTTAGTAAATTCCACTGTTTGCCACTTTCCTTACATCCATTTTTCTTAATTTATATCTATGTGCAGATAAGCCAGGTCCACCACAGCCTCCCTTTGACATTTCTGAAATTGATGCTGATGCTTGCACTCTCACATGGCATATACCTCTTGAAGATGGTGGCAGTAACATTACAAACTACATAGTTGAGAAATGTGATGTAAGCCGAGGGGACTGGGTAACAGCTGTAGCTTCTGTTACAAAGACAAGTTGCAGAATTGGAAAACTAACTCCTGGAGAAGAGTATATGTTCCGTGTTCGTGCTGAAAATCGCTTTGGCATTTCTGAGCCACTTACATCTGGCAAGATGATTGCAAGGTTCCCATTTGGTATGTTAGTGTTTTATAGCAGCATTTCTCTTTTCAGTCCTCCTAGCAAGAAAGCATGTAATTGATACCCATCCTTCTATTTCCATCTAGATGTTCCTAGTGAGCCGAAGAATGCACGTATTACCAAGGTCAATAAGGACTGCATTTTTGTTTCCTGGGATAAACCAGATAGTGATGGAGGCAGTCCAATCACCGGTTATCTCATTGAGCGTAAAGAAAGGAACAGTTTACTCTGGGTGAAGGCTAATGACACAGCTGTGCGCTCAACAGAGTACCCTTGTGTGGGGCTGATTGAAGGTCTTGAGTATACTTTCAGAATTTATGCATTGAACAGAGCTGGAGCAAGTAAACCTAGCAAACCAACAGAGTTTGTCACAGCAAGGGCACCAGTCGGTAAGCCAAACACACTAATAGTTTGCAACAAACTGCTGCTATTATGATTAGTTTAAATATATACGCAAACTCCATAATCTTCAATTTGCTCGTATGTTTACATTCTCATGTCTACCATAAGTGCACTGTGAGTGCTCTGTGTGTACACGTGCTGTAAATACGATCCATTAAAGCCATTTTTTTTATTCATCAAATTTTTTGGCAAAACAGACAACAACATATTCTTTTTTGACTTAGATCCCCCTGGGAAACCTGAAGTTATTGATGTCACTAAGAGTACTGTATCACTTGTATGGACAAAACCAAAGCATGATGGTGGTAGCAAACTTATTGGCTACTTCGTTGAAGCTTGCAAATTGCCTGGTGATAAGTGGGTCCGATGCAATACAACTCCTCATCAAATACCTCTAGAAGAGTACACTGCTACAGATTTGGAAGAGAATGCTCAGTATCAGTTTAGAGCAATTGCCAAAACAGCAGTTAACATCAGCCAACCTTCAGAACCTTCTGATCCAGTGACCATTCATCCAGAAAATGGTGAGAAATGTAACAGTATTTGAGAACTGAGAAATCTGATAAGAGTCTGTGCATTTTTAACTAATACACATGTGAATAATCAGAAGTTTATTTCTTACTAGTTTAACTTTTGTGTTGTTTTCTTTCAGTTCCTCCCAGAATAGAGTTGGATGTATCTATGCAATCACAGCTTACAGTAAAAGCTGGAACTAATGTGCGTCTGGAGGCAAATGTATATGGCAAGCCTATGCCAACAATTACCTGGAAAAAAGAAGGAGAAGTTTTAAAAGCATCTGAAGGTGTTAAGATCACAACTAAGAGAAATCTTGCTACAGTTGAGTTGTTCAGTGTTAACAGGAAGCAAACAGGAGACTATACTATTACTGCTGAAAATGCAAGTGGATCAAAATCAGCAACTATTAAGCTTAAAGTACTCGGTAAGCTAAAGACTCTCTGTTAATGAGTACTTTATAGTTAAATGATATAGCAACAGCTAAAGCTATAACAATGTGATCTTAATTCTTCCAGATAAGCCTGGTCCTCCAGCCTCTGTTAAAATCAAACACATGTATGCAGATCATGCAATGCTTTCTTGGGAGCCTCCTCTGGAAGATGGTGGTTCAGAAATTACTAACTACATTGTTGACAAGCGTGAAACAAGCAGACCAAACTGGGCCCAAGTCTCTGCCAATATACCAATTACAAGCTGCACAGTGGAGAAACTAATAGAAGGACATGAGTATCAGTTCCGCATATGTGCTGAAAATAAATACGGTGTTGGAGACCCTGTCTTCACTGAACCAGCAGTTGCTAAGAATCCATATGGTAAGTGTTTCGCAGTATAGCTTCATGAATCATTCCTTTTTTGTATACAACTGTGAATGCAATCATAACCTTCAAATAAATCTTCACAGATGTACCTGGGCCTTGTGATCCACCGATAATTAGTAATATAACAAAAGACTTTATGACTGTCAGCTGGAAGCCCCCAGCTAGTGATGGAGGGTCCCCAATAACTGGTTATATACTTGAGAAGCGTGAAACTAAGGCGCTGAACTGGACAAAGGTAAACAGGAAGCCTGTCATTGAAAGAACGATTAAGGCCACTGGACTCCAAGAAGGAACAGAATATGAGTTCCGGGTAACCGCACTGAATAAGGCTGGACCTGGCAAGCCTAGCGCACCATCTAAAGCAGCATATGCTCGTGATCCTCAATGTAAGCTAAAAGTAATGTCTCAGATGGTATGCCCACATATTTTTGTATATCATTTTGTATGATTAACTTTACTATTTCAATTCTCAGATCCTCCTGGCCCACCTGCCTTCCCAAAAGTGGTTGATACTACTCGTAATTCAATAAGCCTGTCATGGAGCAAACCAGCATATGATGGTGGAAGCCCTATTATTGGTTATCTAGTAGAAGTAAAAAGAGCTGACACGGACAACTGGGTCAGATGCAATCTACCCAAGAACTTACAGGCTACGCAATTTGTGGTAACGGGGCTGATGGAGGATACAGAGTACCAGTTCCGCATCTATGCTGTCAATAAGATTGGATACAGTGATCCAAGTGATGTTCCTGATAAACACACTGCTAAAGACATTTTAAGTATGTTACTTAACTTGTTGACTTTTAATTCATAGGATGGGTTCTAAAGGAAGGGTTTGTTACAGATCAGAGAACATCAATTTGGAATGTGGCATTTCTCAAAAACTGTAGGTTAAAAGTTGCTGATTTTATAGAGAATGAGGCAGAATTGAAAAGAATCTGAATATGGTGCCTGTTTCTTTTTCTTGCATGCCAGATGCATTCACTTTTTCTGTCTCTAATCCTACAATCAGATTTTTCAGACCTCTCTCCCATTCTTAAAACTTTCAGTCTTATTCAGACCTTCTAAAGAATTTGGAGCTGAGATTACTTTATTAAGCATTTATGTGGCACACTATTTAATTGTATGGCACTTAATAGCCATGCTGCTTACTCAATGCACTTTGCTGTATGTACAAAAGCATTGCTTCAGAGAGTTGTCTTGATTTGGGACATAGGGAACTGTCTAGGAGGTTTTGAAACTTCTTTGAATTATGGAGGAACTCGGAGACTTCTTCATATAATAAGAAATGTAAATAGTGGCAAAGGCAGAACAGAAGGAAGAGAAGTTAGTGCAAAGAAAATCCAGGTTTACAAATGATCTTGAAATGGGAATCAGGTCAATAACTAACATCACCATAGACACGAGAGTTAGTTAATCTAGTGAAATGACAGTAAGCAAGGTCTTCTTGTCACAGTAACTTCAGTGATATTCTTAAAGATGTTGTTTTAATTGCATACTTTTTGTTATATACACAGTTCCTCCTGAGGGAGAACTTGATGCAGAACTAAGGAAAGTCCTTGTATTGCGTGCTGGAGTCACAATGAGGCTTTATGTGCCAGTAAGAGGACGTCCACCTCCAAAGATTATGTGGTCTAAAGTGGGTGCCAATCTAAGAGATAGACAAGGATTAGACATCAAGTCAACTGATTTTGATACCTTCCTGCGTTGTGAAAATGTAAACAAATATGATGCTGGAAAATATGTCCTAAGCCTGGAGAATAGCTGTGGCAAGAAGGCATACACCATTGTTGTAAAAGTACTTGGTAAGTATTAGTTTTCCCCAGTCTGATATATTTGTTCACTTCTTAACTGATGGGTTTTTTTGTATTTTGTTTACTAAATCAAATGAGGGGGGGTTGTATTTATCTAGATACTCCAGGCCCTCCTATTAACCTGGTTGTAAAAGAAGCATCGAAGGATTCCGCCTTCATTACATGGGAGCCTCCACTAATAGATGGTGGCAGTCCAGTCAAAAATTACGTCGTTGAAAAACGTGATGCAGAAAGAAAGTCGTGGTCCACAGTAACAACAGAGTGTCCAAAGACAAGCTTCAGGATAACTAACTTAGAAGAAGGCAAATCGTACTTCTTCAGGGTTTTTGCTGAAAATGAATATGGTATTGGTGACCCTTGTGAAACTCGTGATGCTGTTAAAGCTTCTGGTAAGAAAAAATAATCTATTTCTCCTATTTGGCATTCAGATCATTTTAATTTTTAGCTTAAATGGGCACGTGCTATGCTTTTCTTCTTTTTAGAAACACCTGGGCCAGTTGTGGATCTAAAGGCTTCAGCTGTAACAAAATCATCATGCAATTTAGTATGGAAAAAACCTATCAGTGATGGTGGAAGCCGTATTTTTGCATATGTTGTTGAGGTTTTGACTAGTGAAGATAAATGGCAAGAAGTTATGCGAGCAAAGAACCTCCATTTTTCAATGAGGGACTTAAAAGAAGGACAAGAATACACTTTTAGAGTCATGGCCCAAAATGATGCTGGATATGGAACTCCAACTGAGCTCACAATTGTGGCAAGAGATGACATAGGTAAGAAAGAAATTAAGATCATTACTTCACTCAGTCATTTACCCAAATTATACTGATTTTATGCTTAGCATCATTATTATGCATACATACAAATCCGGTGCCTTTAAAACAGCATCTGAATTTTAACACAGAGTTGAGTAATTGGTTACTTGTTTTTCTGCAGTGGCACCCGATCTTGATTTAAGAGATCTACCTGATCTGTGCTATGTAGCTAAAGAAGGTAGCAATTTCCGTCTTAAAATACCCATTAAAGGCAAGCCTGTCCCAACTGTAACTTGGAAGAAAGGTGAAGACCAGGTACTTACTGAGACTGGACGAGTTGCATTTGAATCTACAGCAGTTAACACCACACTTCTAGTACGTGACTGCCAGAAGGCTGATGCTGGAAAGTACACGATCACTCTGAAGAACATTGCTGGCAGCAAGGAAGGCACTATTTCTGTAAAAGTTGTTGGCAAACCTGGCATACCAACAGGCCCAGTGAAATTTGAAGAAGTCACAGCTGATGCCATAACCTTAAAGTGGGGTCCTCCAAAAGATGATGGTGGTTCAGAAATCACCAACTATGTCCTAGAGAAGAGAGATAATGTAAACAATAAGTGGGTTACTTGTGCTTCTGCAGTCCAGAAAACTACATTTAGAGTTACAAGACTTCATGAAGGAAATGAATATACATTCAGGATCAGGGCTGAAAACAAATATGGAGTAGGTGAAGGCCTTAAATCTGACCCTGTCATTGCAAAACATCCATTTGGTAAGTATACATTATCATTTCTAAGCTTTAAAATAACGTTTTAGAAGTGATACTTATTTTTTCATTTTTTATGTTGTTTAGATGTGCCAGATGCTCCTCCACCTCCCAACATTGTTGATGTTCGGCATGATTCTGTAGCTTTAACTTGGACAGACCCCAGAAAAACTGGAGGCTCACCAATCACAGGTATATCCCCAAAAGCTTCCTTAGCATTTCCCACCTTAATAGTTCTTCCTCCCTGTCAAAGAGTAAAATAATTCGATGAGATGTTTATGCTTTAAATTGATTGATTGGTTGATTGTACTTCCAATTCTTTCTCTATTTATGCTGAACTTTCTTAACGGTTTGACTTAGAAGTCAGTAACTCAAAAACAGTATTTTTGCACACGTGACTGAAACACCTAAAGAAAGAACATCAAACAGAACAATCTATATTACTTGGTTCTTTTAAATTAACAATTTACATTTACAAGCTATATAATTGCATACATCTGTAACACATATCCACATCCATTTCTTAATCTGTTTTTTATTGCCACTCCGGCATGGTTCCTGTATGACAATGCCATAGAGGCCCAGTGGTGTTTCATGAAGCTATGGTACATGAAAATTTTTATAAAACCCTCATATTTTACATCTTACCTTTTATCTTTTAGGTTATCACATTGAAGTCAAAGAAAGAAATAGCATTCTGTGGAAAAGAGCCAATAAAACTCCAATAAGGATGAAAGATTTCAGAGTGACAGGGTTAACTGAAGGTCTGGAATATGAGTTCAGAGTGATGGCAATCAATCTGGCTGGAGTAGGTAAACCAAGTCTGCCATCTGAACCAGTTGTCGCACTTGATCCTATTGGTGAGTCATCAAGAGAACACAAATAAAAATTCTCAGAGTTGGAATCGTTATTGTCTGATTGTGGCTTATTATTTTTTCTTTAGATCCTCCTGGGAAACCTGAAGTTATCAATGTAACTAGGAACTCAGTAACACTCATTTGGACTGAACCAAAATATGATGGTGGACATAAGTTAACTGGGTACATTGTTGAAAAACGAGATCTGCCTTCAAAGACTTGGACAAAGGCAAATCATGTGAATGTTCCGGACTGTGCATTTACTGTAACTGACCTTACTGAAGGTGCCAAGTATGAGTTCAGAATTAGAGCAAAGAACACTGCAGGAGCTATCAGTCCTCCATCGGAATCCACAGACACCATAATATGCAAGGATGAGTACGGTATGTAGATGGCATTAAGAACTGAAGGATTTGAATTATTAATACCACATACTTTTTTTTGTATGTTCTTGTTAAAACAATCCTGGGTTTTGGTTTGTTTTTTACAGAGGCACCAACTATTGTTATCGATCCTACACTGAAGGAAGGTTTAACAGTGAAAGCAGGAGACACCATCACAGTGTCTGCTATCAGCATCCGTGGCAAGCCACTTCCAACTTCATCATGGTCAAAAGCTGGAAAAGATTTTAGACCTTCAGAGATTGTGCACATTGAAACAACGCCAACTTCTTCAACTCTAAGCATCAAATACGCAGCCAGAAAAGATTCTGGCGAATATACAATCACTGCAACCAATCCTTTTGGTACTAAGCAGGAGAGCATACATGTGAAAGTTTTAGATGTTCCAGGACCTCCAGGCCCTATTGAGATCAGTAACGTTTCAGCAGAAAAAGCCACTCTTACATGGTCACCTCCTGCAGAAGATGGTGGATCACCAATCAAATCATATGTTCTTGAAAAGAGAGAAACCAGCCGCCTGCTCTGGACATTAGTTGCTGAAAATATTGAGAGCTGTAGGCATGTTGTTAGTAAGCTCATCCAAGGAAATGAGTATGTTTTCCGTGTCTCAGCAGTAAATCAGTATGGCAAGGGTGAGCCAGTACAATCAGAACCAGTTAAAATGGTGGATAGATTTGGTAAGCAGAACAAGATAAGAGGTGCAAGTGTGGCTTTATTTATTTTAAAGGCTTGATTTTTGTCTTAACTTTGTACTTTTTTCTTCCTTATCAGGTCCCCCAGGCCCTCCTGGAAAACCAGAAGTAACAAATGTGACTAAAAATACTGCAACAGTTACTTGGAAAAGACCAGTAGATGATGGTGGAAGTGAAATCACAGGTTACTATGTGGAGAGGAAAGAAAAGAAAGGTTTAAGATGGGTCAGAGCAACAAAGAAACCAGTTTCAGATCTAAGATGCAAAGTAACTGGGCTCCAGGAAGGAAATGAATATGAATTCCGTGTTAGTGCAGAAAACAGAGCAGGAGTTGGACCACCAAGTGATGCTTCAAACTCAGTGATATGCAAGGATGTTGCATGTTAGTATCATGCCTTTCTTTTAGCAAAATTCATACAAACAGTAAGAGTGACTTTCTCTATAATATAATTATCTAACATAATGTGGTATTTTATCTTTTCCTCACTTTCCAGATCCACCAGGTCCACCTGCAAATCCAAGAGTGACTGATACTACAAAGACAAGTGCATCTTTAGCCTGGGGCAAGCCTCACTATGATGGTGGACTTGACATCATTGGCTATATAGTGGAGCATCAAAAGGAAGGAGAAGAAGAATGGGTAAAAGACACAACAGGAACTGCTTTAAGAATCACTCAGTTTGTTGTTGCTGATCTGCAGCCAGGAGCCAAATACAATTTCAGAATCTCTGCCATGAATGCTGTAGGTGTTGGTGAACCAGCAATAATTCCAAGTGTCGAAATCAAAGACCGGGAAGAGATTCCTGACTTTGAATTAGATGCTGAGCTGAGAAGAACACTTGTTGTTAGAGCTGGACTAACTATTCGGATTTTTGTGCCAATTAAAGGACGTCCGACTCCAGAAGTCACATGGACAAAAGATGATGTTTCACTCAAAGGACGTGCCAGCATTGAAAATACAGACTCTTTTACACTCTTGATTGTCACAGAGTGCACCAGATATGATGCAGGAAAATATATAATGACTCTTGAAAATGCTGCTGGTAAGAAGACTGGCTTCGTAAATGTAAAAGTTTTGGATACCCCAGGCCCACCAATAAACCTTAAGCCTAGAGAAATAACCAAAGACAGCATCACTCTCCAATGGGATATGCCTCTGATAGATGGTGGTTCACGTATAACAAACTATATTGTTGAGAAACGTGAATCAACTCGGAAGTCATATTCAACAGTCACAACCAACTGTCAGAAGTGTTCTCTAAGAATTCCTAACCTGGCTGAGGGGTGTGAATACTATTTCAGAGTGCTAGCTGAAAATGAGTTTGGTATTGGTGAACCAGCTGAAACTGCAGAACCAGTAAGAGCTTCCGAGGCACCATCACCACCTGAGAGCCTCCATATTATGGATGTAACACGGAATTCAGTTAGCCTGGCTTGGCCAAAACCAGAACATGACGGTGGTAGCAAGATCACTGGGTATGTAATTGAAGCCCAGAGGAAAGGCTCCACCCAGTGGGCACACATCACAACAGTGAAAACATTGGACTGTGTAGTGAAGAATCTAACTGAAAATGAAGAGTATACTTTCCAGGTTATGGCAGTTAACAGTGCTGGAAGGAGTGCCCCAAGAGAAAGCAGGCCAGTTATTATCAAAGAGCAAACAATGCTTCCAGAGTTCGACCTCCGTGGTATCTACCAGAAAACAGTCATTGCCAAAGCTGGTGACAATATTAAGATTGAAATCCCTGTGCTTGGTCGTCCAAGACCAACTGTGACCTGGAAGAAAGAAGACCAGATACTTAAGCAAACACAAAGGGTTAATTATGAAAATACTGCAACTGCAACCATATTAAACATCAATGAATGTATACGAAGTGATAGTGGCCAATACCCACTGTCAGCTAAAAATGTTGTTGGAGAAGTTAGTGAAGTTATCACAGTTCAAGTTCATGACATACCTGGGCCTCCTACTGGACCAATCAAATTTGATGAAATTTCATCTGACTTCATAACATTCTCATGGCAGCCTCCTTTGAATGATGGGGGTGTACCAATAAGTAACTATGTTGTAGAAATGCGTCAGACCGACAGTACCACATGGACTGAACTGGCGACCACAGTGATACGTACTATGTTTAAAGCCACTCGTCTTACCACTGGAGTTGAGTATCAGTTCCGTGTTAAAGCTCAAAACAGATATGGAATTGGTCCAGCCATTACTTCGGAGTCTATAGTTGCCAACTATCCGTTTAAGGTACCCGGACCTCCTGGAACTCCTCAGGTGATTGCAGTCACCAAAGAAACCATGACCATTAGCTGGAATGAGCCAGTTACTGATGGTGGAAGCCCAATTCTAGGTTATCACGTTGAAAGAAAAGAACGAAATAGCATTCTTTGGCAGACTGTAAGTAAAATGCTAGTATCAGGCAATATCTTTAAATCAACTGGACTTACTGACGGCATTGCATATGAATTCCGTGTTGTAGCAGAAAATTTGGCTGGTAAAAGCAAACCAAGCAAACCATCTGAACCTGTCTTTGCTTTAGACCCAATAGATCCACCTGGTAAGCCAGTTCCTCTGAATATTACAAGACATGCAGTGACATTGAAATGGACTAAGCCAGAATATAATGGAGGTTTTAAGATAACTGGCTACACTGTTGAAAAAAGAGACCTTCCTAATGGCCGTTGGCTGAAAGCTAATTTCAGCAATATACTAGAGACAGAATTCACTGTAAGTGGTTTGACAGAAGATGCTTCATATGAATTCCGTGTGATTGCTAGGAATGCTGGTGGTGCTGTTAGCCAGCCCTCTGAGCCATCAGATGCTATAACATGTAGAGATGACATTGAAGCACCAAAGATAAAGGTGGATGCTAAATACAAAGACACTTTAGTACTGAAAGCAGGTGAAGTTTTCAGGCTGGAAGCTGATGTTTCAGGTCGCCCTCCACCAACTATGACATGGACAAAAGGAGAAAAGGAACTTGAAGATGCAGCAAAATTAGAAATAAAAATAGCAGATTTCTCTACAGTTCTTATTAACAAAGATTCTTCAAGAAGAGATGGTGGTGCTTATACACTTACTGCATCTAATCCTGGTGGCTTTGCCAAGCATATCTTCAATGTTAAAGTTCTTGATAGACCTGGTCCCCCAGAAGGGCCTTTGGCTGTGTCTGAAGTCACTGCAGAAAAATGTGTGCTGTCATGGTTACCTCCACTGGATGATGGAGGCGCAAAAATTGACCATTACGTGGTTGAAAAACGTGAAACCAGTAGATTGGCATGGACAACTGTAGCCACAGAAGTTCCGTTAACTAAATTGAAGGTTACTAAGCTGCTGAAGGGCAATGAGTATGTATTCCGTGTTATGGCTGTTAACAAATATGGCATTGGTGAGCCTCTGGAATCAGAGCCTGTTCTTGCAGTAAATCCATATGTGCCTCCTGATCCTCCCAAAACACCCGAAGTTACAGCAATTACAAAAGATTCTATGGTTGTTTGCTGGGGCCACCCTGATTCGGATGGCGGGAGCCCAATAACTAACTATATTGTGGAACGTCGTGACAGAGCTGGTCTACGCTGGGTGAAATGCAACAAACGAGTTGTTACTGATTTACGTTATAAAGTGTCTGGACTGACAGAAGGCCATGAATATGAATACAGGGTCATAGCTGAAAATGCTGCTGGACTTAGTGAGCCAAGCCCAACCAGCCCATTCTATAAAGCCTGTGATACTGTATTTAAGCCTGGTCCTCCAGGTAATCCTCGTGTTTTGGATAGCAGCAAGTCCTCAATTACAATAGCCTGGAACAAACCGATCTATGATGGTGGTTCAGAAATTACAGGTTACATGGTTGAGATAGCACTACCTGAAGAAGATGAGTGGAAGATTGTAACTCCACCAGTAGGTCTAAAAGCCACTTCCTTTACCATCACTGACCTGAAAGAAAATCAGGAGTATAAGATCCGGATATATGCTATGAACTCTGAAGGTCTTGGAGAGCCAGCTCTTGTTCCTGGGACTCCAAAAGCTGAAGAAAGAGTGCTGCCTCCAGAGATTGAGCTTGATGCAGAGCTACGTAAAGTTGTCATTATCCGAGCCTGCTGTACTCTAAGGCTTTTTGTCCCAATTAAAGGAAGGCCAGCACCTGAAGTAAAATGGACAAGAGAACACGGAGCATCTTTGGATAGAGCAAGCATTGAATCAACAAGCTCTTATACTTTACTTATTGTTGAAAATGTAAATAGATTTGATAGTGGCAAGTACATACTGACAATCGAAAACAGTTCAGGCAGTAAGTCAGCATTTGTGATCGTCAGAGTTCTTGATACCCCTGGGGCACCTCAGGATTTGAAAATAAAGGAAGTTACAAAATCATCAGTTACACTCACATGGGAGCCTCCTCTCATAGATGGTGGCTCTAAAATAAAAAATTACATCGTTGAAAAGCGTGAGTCAACGAGAAAAGCTTATTCAACTGTTAATGCCAATTGCCACAAGACTAGCTGGAAAGTTGATGCACTGCAAGAAGGCTGCAACTATTACTTCAGAGTCCTAGCTGAAAATGAGTATGGAATAGGCCTTCCAGCTGAAACTTCAGAGTCAGTAAAAGTATCAGAAAGACCTCTTCCACCAGGGAAAATAACTTTGTTGGATGTGACAAGAAACAGTGTTTCCTTATCTTGGGAAAAACCTGAGCATGATGGTGGTAGCAGAATTCTGGGCTACATTGTAGAAATGCAAAGCAAAGGCAGTGAAAAGTGGTCAACTTGTGCTACAGTAAAAGTTACTGAAGCCACTATCACTGGATTGATCCAAGGTGAAGAATACACCTTCCGTGTTTCAGCTCAGAATGAAAAAGGTATTAGTGATCCTCGCCAGCTGGGTATACCAGTAGTTGCAAAAGATCTTGTGATTCCACCAGCTTTCAAACTACTGTTTACCACTTTCAGTGTTCTAGCGGGAGATGACTTAAAGGTTGATGTTCCTTTTGTTGGTCGACCCAAACCAGCAGTGCTTTGGCACAAAGATAATGTGGTGCTGAAGCAGACTACAAGAGTAAATGCAGAAAGTTCAGAAAACAACACACTGTTAACAATAAAAGAAGCATGTAAAGAAGATGTGGGAGCGTATTTGGTTAAACTTACAAACTCTGCAGGTGAAGCAACTGAGACCCTAAATATTGTTGTCCTTGACAAACCAGGACCTCCAACTGGACCAGTAAAAGTAGATGAAGTAACAGCAGATAGTATTACTATTTCCTGGGAACCACCAAAGTATGATGGTGGCAGCTCTATTAATAATTACATCGTAGAAAAGCGGGACACTTCTACCACATTGTGGCAGATCGTGTCAGCTACTGTTGCAAGAACAACCGTAAAGGCATGTCGATTAAAGACTGGCTGTGAATATCAATTCAGAATTGCAGCTGAGAACAGATACGGGAAGAGTACCTACCTCACCTCTGAGCCAATCATAGCCCAATATCCATACAAAGTTCCTGGTCCACCTGGCACACCTTTTGTAACAACTGTGTCAAAAGACAGTATGGTGGTACAATGGAATGAACCAGTCAATGATGGTGGTAGCAAGATCATTGGCTACCACTTGGAGCGCAAAGAAAGAAATAGCATTCTGTGGTCTAAACTGAATAAAACACCTATTCCAGATACTAAATTCAAAACAACTGGCCTTGAGGAAGGTCTTGAATATGAGTTCAGAGTTTATGCAGAGAACATAGTGGGCATTGGAAAGGCAAGTAGAGCATCTGAATGCTATAGTGCACATGACCCATGTGACCCTCCAGGTCGTCCAGAACCTATTATTGTCACAAGAAGCTCAGTAACACTCCAGTGGAGTAAACCTGTATATGATGGTGGAAGTAAAATCACGGGCTATGTTGTTGAAAAGAAGGAGCTACCAGATGGTCGCTGGATGAAAGCAAGTTTTACAAATGTCATTGATACCCAATTTGAAGTAACTGGCCTTGTTGAAAACCAGAGGTATGAGTTCCGTGTTATAGCACGAAATGCTGCAGGTGTTTTCAGTGAACCGTCTGAGAGCTCAGGGGCAATTACAGCAAGAGATGAAGTAGAACCACCTCAGATAAGTATGGATCCAAAGTACAAAGACACTATCATAGTACATGCTGGTGAGTCATTCAAGCTTGATGCTGATGTTCATGGCAAACCAATACCTTCCATTCAGTGGCTAAAAGGTGATCATGAACTAACAAATACTGCTCGCATGGAAATAAAAAGTACTGATTTTGCAACAAGCCTTAGTGTAAAGGAAGCCATTAGAGTTGACAGTGGTCAGTATGTATTACTGGCAAAGAATGTCGCAGGTGAAAAGAAAGTTCCTGTTAACGTCAAAGTTCTTGATAGACCTGGACCACCTGAAGGACCTGTTGAAATTACAGGCGTTACTGCTGAAAAATGCATGTTGGCCTGGAAACCTCCACTACAAGATGGTGGCAGTGATATTTCACATTATGTTGTAGAAAAAAGAGAAACGAGTCGCTTGGTTTGGACTGTTGTCGATTCAAACGTGCAAACCCTTAATTGCAAAGTTACCAAACTTTTAGAAGGAAATGAATATGTTTTCCGCATCATGGCAGTAAATAAATATGGTGTTGGTGAACCTCTTGAATCTGAACTGGTACTTGCAAAGAACCCATTTGTAGTGCCGCTTCCACCAAAGGCCCCAGAAGTCACAGCCATTACCAAGGATTCTATGATAGTTGTATGGGAAAGACCAGCCTCAGATGGTGGTAGTGAAATCCTAGGCTATGTCCTTGAAAAACGAGATAAGGAAGGTATTCGCTGGACAAGATGTAACAAACGCCTGATTAGCGAACTGCGATACAGAGTGACTGGGCTTATAGAAAATCACGATTATGAGTACAGAGTATCAGCTGAAAATGCTGCTGGTCTTAGTGAACCAAGCCCACCTTCCACTTACTACAAGGCATGTGATCCTATTTACAAGCCTGGTCCACCCAATAATCCTAAGGTTGTGGATGTTACAAGATCTTCAGTTTTCCTTTCATGGGGTAAACCTATCTATGATGGTGGCTCCGAAATTCAGGGATACATTGTGGAAAAATGTGATGTAAGTGATGGTGAATGGACAATTTGTACCCCTCCAACTGGAATTAAAACCACTCATATGGAAGTAGAAAAATTAGTAGAAAAACACGAATACAAGTTCCGTATCTGTGCTGTTAACAGAGCAGGAGTTGGAGAGCATGCAGATGTTCCTGGTTCTGTTATTGTTGAAGAAAAGATGGAACCACCAGACCTTGACCTTGACATGGAGTTAAGGAAGATTGTAAATGTAAGGGCAGGTGGTTCCTTAAGACTGTTCGTTCCTATCAGAGGTCGTCCAACACCTGAAGTAAAATGGGGTAAAATGGATGGTGAAATCAGAGAGGCAGCTATTATCGATACCACTAGCAGCTTTACTTCTCTTGTCCTAGACAATGTTAACAGATTTGATACTGGAAAATATACTCTGACTTTAGAAAACAGCAGTGGAACAAAGTCTGCCTTTGTCAGTGTAAGAGTGTTGGATACCCCAAGTGCACCTGTTAATTTAAAAATCAGAGAGATCACTAAAGACTCTGTTTCACTTTCATGGGAGCCTCCTCTCCTGGATGGTGGAGCAAAAATAAAGAATTATATTATTGAAAAGCGTGAAGCAACAAGAAAGGCATACGCAGCTGTTGCAACAAACTGCCACAAGACTTCATGGAAAGTAGATCAACTTCAGGAGGGCTGCTATTACTTCTTTAGAATCTCTGCTGAAAATGAATATGGAATCGGCCTCCCTGCAGAAACCAGTGACCCAATTAAAGTTGCTGAAGTTCCACAGCCTCCTGGGAAAATATCGGTGGATGATGTCACAAGAAACAGTGTCTCACTAAGCTGGGTAAAACCTGAACATGATGGTGGCAGCAAAATCATACAATACATTGTTGAAATGCAAGCAAAGGGCAGTGAGAAATGGTCAGAGTGTGCTCGCGTAAAAACACTTGAAGCGGTTATTACTAACCTAACTCAAGGGGAAGAGTATCTTTTTAGAGTAATGGCTGTAAATGAAAAGGGTAAGAGCGATCCTAGGGCACTTGCCGTTCCAATAGTCGCCAAAGACCTGGTAATTGAACCTGATGTAAGACCTGCTTTTCATAGTTACAGTATCCAAGTGGGACAAGATCTGAAAGTAGAAGTACCAGTTAGAGGCCGACCTAAACCAACTGTTACCTGGGTAAAAGATGGTCAGCCATTAAGGCAGACAACCAGAGTCAATGTTAGCGATTTGACTGATCTAACTATATTGAATATCAAGGAAACGAGCAAAGAGGACAGTGGCACGTATGAAATCACAGTGGCTAATGTTGTTGGACAAAAGTCTGCCTCTGTTGAAGTCATAACCCTAGACAAACCTGACCCTCCAGTGGGACCTGTGAAGTTTGATGAAATAAGTGCAGAAAGTATTACAATATCATGGAATCCCCCAGCCTACACAGGTGGCTGCCAAATCACCAACTATGTTGTTCATAAGAGAGATACAACAACCACTGTATGGGAAACAGTCTCTGCTACTGTTGCAAGAACTACCCTTAAGGTGGCTAAACTGAAAACTGGTTCAGAGTATCAGTTCAGAATATTTGCTGAGAACAGGTATGGGCAGAGCTTTGCTTTGGAATCTGCACCAGTTATAGCACAGTACCCCTACAAAGAACCAGGTCCTCCTGGCACCCCATTTGTGACAACTGTTACAAAAGACTCCATGGTTGTACAGTGGCATGAACCAATAAATGATGGTGGGAGTAAAGTTTTGGGCTACCATCTTGAGAGGAAGGAGAAAAACAGTATTTTATGGACTAAAGTAAACAAGACTATCATTCAGGACACAAGTTTTAAGACAACTAACCTCGAAGAAGGAATAGAATATGAATATAGAGTTTCAGCAGAAAATATTGTTGGTGTCGGCAAAACAAGTAAAGTTTCCGAGTGCTATGTAGCTCGTGACCCATGTGATCCTCCAGGACGCCCAGAGGCTATAATAATAAAAAGAAGCTCTATCACTCTGCAGTGGACCAAACCAGAATATGATGGTGGTAGTAAGATTACTGGTTACATTGTAGAGAAACGTGACTTACCAGATGGTCGCTGGATGAAAGCTAGCTTCACAAATGTCATCGAAACTCAGTTCACTGTAACAGGGCTTACTGAAGACCAAAGATACGAATTTAGAGTAATTGCAAAGAATGCTGCAGGTGCAATAAGCAAACCTTCTGACAGTACAGGACCAATAACAGCAAGGGATGAAGTTGAACTTCCACGAATTTCAATGGATCCAAAGTACAGAGAAACAGTTGTTGTAAATGCTGGTGAAACATTCAGACTTGAGGCTGATGTTCATGGAAAGCCACTACCAACAATTAAGTGGTACAAAGGAGATAAAGAACTTGAAGAAACTGCTAGATGTGAAATAAAGAACACAGATTTCAGTGCATTAATGATTATAAAAGATGCTATTAGAGTTGATGGTGGACAGTACATTTTAGAAGCCTCTAATGTTGCAGGGACAAAGACAGTGTCAGTAAATGTAAAAGTCCTGGACAGGCCAGGACCTCCACAAGGCCCAGTACAAGTGACAGGAGTTACAGCTGAAAAATGTTCACTGGCATGGGCTCCTCCTCTTCATGATGGTGGCAGTGATATTTCTCACTACATTGTAGAGAAGAGAGAAACTAGCCGCCTAGCATGGACTGTTGTTGCTTCAGAGGTTGTACCTACAATGCTGAAAGTAACAAAACTCTTGGAAGGAAATGAATATGTTTTCCGTATTATGGCAGTTAACAAATATGGAATTGGTGAGCCATTAGAATCTGTGCCAGTAATGATGAAAAATCCTTTTGTAGTCCCTGGTCCACCAAAGGCCTTGGAAATTACCAACATCACAAAGGATTCTATGACTGTCTGCTGGAGCCGACCAGATAGTGATGGAGGCAGTGAAATCATTGGTTACATTGTAGAAAAGAGAGACCGCACAGGCATCAGATGGATGAAATGTAATAAGCGCCGAATTACAGACCTTCGATTAAGAGTTACAGGATTAACAGAGGATCATGAGTATGAATTCAGAGTTTCTGCTGAAAATGCTGCTGGAGTGGGTGAACCAAGCCAAGTTTCTCCTTACTTTAAAGCTTGTGATCCCATGTTCAAGCCTGGTCCACCTACGAATGCTCATGTTGTGGATACCACCAAAAGTTCAGTTACGCTTGGTTGGAGTAAACCTATTTATGATGGTGGTTCTGAGATCCAGGGATACCTTGTAGAAATCTGCAAAGCAGATGAAGATGAATGGTCACTTGTTACTCCACAGACAGGTGTGCGTGCCACTCGATTTGAAATCACAAAGCTTATTGAACATCAAGAATATAAACTACGAGTATGTGCCCTCAACAAGGTTGGTGTAGGAGAGGCTGCATCCATTCCTGGTACTATTAAACCAGAAGATAAACTTGAAGCTCCAGAACTTGATATTGATTCAGAGCTAAGGAAAGGCATAGTTGTAAGAGCCGGTGGGTCTGCTAGGATTCACATACCATTCAGAGGCCGACCAACACCTGACATCACATGGTCCCGAGAAGAAGGTGAATTCACAGAAAAAGTTCAAATTGATAAAGGCATAAACTACACACAACTCTCAATTGACAACTGTGATAGAAATGATGCTGGAAAGTATCTTCTTAAGTTGGAGAACAGCAGCGGTTCTAAAACTGCTTTTGTTACAGTAAAAGTCTTAGACACACCAGGACCACCACAAAACTTAGTAGTAAAGGATATAAAGAAAGATTCTGCCATATTATCTTGGGAACCACCAATAATTGATGGTGGTGCAAAGGTAAAGAACTATATAATAGACAAGCGTGAGTCAACCAGGAAGGCATTTGCAAATGTAAGTGCTAAGTGTGGCAAGACAAGCTTTAAAGTTGAAAATCTTACAGAAGGAGCAATTTACTACTTCAGAGTTATGGCTGAAAACGAATTTGGAATTGGTGTTCCAGCTGAAACCACAGATGCTGTCAAAGCCTCAGAGCCACCTCTGCCTCCTGGGAAAGTAACTCTCACAGATGTGACTCAGAGAACTGCGTCGCTTATGTGGGAAAAACCTGAACATGATGGAGGTAGCAGAATTTTGGGATATATTGTTGAAATGCAGCCTAAAGGAACAGAAAAATGGAGTGTAGTTAGTGAAACCAAAACATGCAATGCAGTTGTGTCTGGTCTGAGTCCAGGACAGGAATATCAATTCCATGTGATTGCCTACAATGAAAAAGGCAAAAGTGATCCCAGAGCACTTGGAGTTCCTGTGGTAGCTAAAGATTTGACAATTGAGCCAAGTTTCAAGCTGATGTTTAATACATACAGTGTGCAAGCTGGAGAAGATCTAAAGGTAGAAGTACCATTTATAGGTAGACCCAAACCTACTATTACTTGGACAAAAGATGACCAGCCACTTAAACAGACAACCAGATTGCATATTCAGGATACATCAGCATCCACTATCTTACATATTAAAGAAAGCAACAAAGATGACTTTGGTAAATACACGGTAACAGCATCAAACACAGCTGGTACAGCAACAGAGCATCTGAGCATAATTGTACTGGAAAAGCCTGGCCCACCACGAGGACCTGTCCGCTTTGATGAAGTTAGTGCAGACTTTGTTGTTTTATCATGGGAACCACCTGATTATACTGGTGGCTGTCAGATAAGCAACTATATAGTGGAAAAGCGTGACACAAGCACTACTACATGGACTACTGTTTCAGCAACTGTTGCAAGGACAACTATCAAAGCAACAAAACTTAAAACAGGTTCTGAATATCAGTTCAGGATTTCTGCTGAAAATAGATATGGGAAGAGCTCTCCTTTGGATTCTAAACCTATTGTTGTGCAATACCCATATAAAGTGCCAGGACCACCTGGAACTCCGTTTGTAACAGCTGCTTCCAAGGACCATATGATCATACAATGGAATGAACCAGTTACTGATGGAGGAAGCAAAGTTCTTGGCTACCACCTTGAACGTAAAGATAAGAACAGCATTCTTTGGACAAAACAGAACAAGTCACTCATTCCAGACACCAAATATAAAACAGATGGCCTTGAAGAGGGTCTTGAATATGAGTTCAGAGTTTCTGCTGAGAACATTGTTGGCATTGGCAAAGTCAGCAAAGTATCGGAGTTATATGTTGCCCGAGATCCATGTGACCCACCTGGTCGCCCAGAGGCCATTGTTGTAACAAGAAATAATGTTACGCTGAAGTGGAAGAAACCAGAATATGATGGTGGAAGCAAAATAACAGGATATATTGTAGAAAAGAAAGAACTACCAGATGGTCGTTGGATGAAAGCCAGCTTTACAAATGTGTTGGAAACAGAATTTACAGTTAGTGGTCTTGTTGAAGACCAACGATATGAATTCAGAGTAATTGCAAGAAATGCAGCTGGTTGCTTGAGTGAACCATCTGAAAGCACAGGACCCATTACTGCCAGAGATGAAATTGAAGCACCAGGGGCTTCACTGGATCCTAAATACAAAGATGTCATTGTTGTTCATGCTGGAGAAACTTTTGTTCTTGAAGCTGATATCCATGGCAAACCTATTCCTGACATCACATGGTCAAAAGATGGTAAAGACCTTGAAGAAGCAACTGCAAGAATGGAAATTAAATCTACCATTCAGAAAACAACTCTTACTGTCAAAGATTGTATTAGAATAGATGGAGGTCACTATACACTTAACCTCAGAAATGTTGGTGGCACAAAATCTATTCCAATCACTGTAAAAGTGCTTGACAGGCCAGGACCCCCAGAAGGACCTTTGAAGGTTACAGGTGTCACTGCAGAAAAATGCTACTTGGCATGGGCTCCACCTTTACATGATGGTGGTTCTAGTATCTCACATTACATCATTGAGAAGAGAGAGACAAGCAGGCTTTCATGGACACAAGTAGCTACAGATGTGCAGGCTCTTAACCACAAAGTAACTAGACTCCTTGCAGGCAATGAGTACATTTTCCGTATAATGGCAGTGAACAAATACGGAATTGGAGAGCCCTTGGAATCTGAGCCAATTGTGGCTCGTAATCCATACAAACCCCCTGGTCCTCCTTCAACACCTGAAGTTTCAGCAATCACAAAAGATTCTATGGTTGTAACATGGGGTCGCCCAGAAGACGATGGAGGGGCTGAAATTGAAGGTTACATACTTGAAAAACGAGATAAAGATGGTATCCGGTGGACCAAATGCAATAAGAAAAGGCTGACAGACTTGCGATTCAGAGTAACAGGTCTTACTGATGGGCATTTTTATGAATTTAGAGTTTCTGCTGAAAATGCTGCTGGTGTAGGAGAACCCAGTGAGCCATCCGTTTTCTATCGTGCCTGTGATATACTGTACCCACCAGGCCCACCAAGCAATCCAAAGGTTACAGATACTTCCAGGTCATCAGTTTCCCTTGCCTGGAGTAAGCCTGTTTATGATGGTGGTGCTCCTGTTAAAGGATATGTAGTAGAAGTAAAAGAAGCTTCTGCTGATGAATGGACTACCTGCACACCACCAACAGGACTACAAGGAAAACAGTTCACTGTAACAAAACTTAAAGAGAACCAGGAGTATAACTTCCGAATCTGTGCTATTAACTCAGAAGGAGTAGGAGAACCTGCTATTATACCTGGTACAGTCATTGCAGCTGACAAGATTGAACCTCCTGAAATTGAACTTGATGCAGATCTCAGAAAAGTAGTCACTGTACGTGCTAGTGCTACATTACGTCTGTTTGTCACCATTAAAGGAAGACCAGAACCCGAAGTTAAATGGGAAAAAGCAGAAGGAACAATTAGTGATCGAGCTCAGATTGAAGTCACTGGTTCCTATACAATGCTGGTCATTGACAACGTGAATAGGTTTGACAGTGGTAGATACAACCTGACTTTAGAGAACAACAGTGGCAAAAAATCAGCTTTCGTTAATGTCAGAGTGCTTGATACACCTAGCGCACCTGTGAACTTGACAATCAGAGAAGTGAAAAAAGATTTTGTAACATTAGCCTGGGAACCACCACTTATTGATGGTGGAGCTAAAATTACCAATTATATAGTTGAAAAGAGAGAATCCACAAGAAAGGCATATGCTACAGTTACCAACAACTGCACTAAGAATTCTTTCAAAATTGCTCAACTACAAGAAGGATGTAGTTATTACTTCCGTGTTTTAGCTGTAAATGAATACGGGGCAGGCTTACCAGCAGAAACACCTGACCCAGTTAAGGTTTCTGAGCCACCTTCCCCACCTGCAAAGGTAATTCTTGTAGATGTGACTCACAACTCTGCTTCAATTAAATGGGAAAAGCCAGAGAGTGATGGTGGCAGTAAAATTACTGGTTATATAGTCGAAATGCAAAGTAAAGGAAGTATAAAATGGAGTGCATGTACCCAAGTAAAAACATTAGAAGCAACAATATCAGGCCTAAGTATGGGAGAAGAATACAGTTTCAGAGTGATTGCTGTTAATGAAAAAGGAAAAAGTGATCCAAGAGAACTTGGTGTCCCAGTCATCGCAAAAGATATTGAAATCCAGCCTTCTGCTGAGCTCCTTTTCAACACATTCAGTGTAAAAGCTGGAGATGATCTTAAGATTGATGTGCCATTCAGAGGGCGACCTCTTCCAACTGTTAGCTGGAAGAAGGATGGAAATCCCTTAAAAGAGACAACCAGGGTAAATGTTCACACATCAAAGACTTCAACTTCGCTATCCATCAAGGAAGCTTTAAATGAAGATTTGGGACATTATGAAATACACCTTTCAAATAGTGCTGGATCAACAACAGCTTCTTTAACAGTAATTGTCCTTGACAAACCAGGACCACCAACTGATGTGCATATTGATGAAGTTAGTGCTGATAGTATAACTCTGTCTTGGAAACCTCCAGAATATGATGGTGGGTGCCACATTAGCAATTACATTGTGGAAAAGCGAGAAACTACCACAACAACATGGGATGTAGTATCTGCAGCAGTTGCAAGAACATCAATTAAAGTATCTCGACTGATCACTGGATCTGAATATCAGTTCCGTATTTGTGCAGAAAACCGCTATGGAAAGAGTACTTATGCTAATTCTCCCTCCGTTGTGGCAGAGTATCCATTTAAGCCTCCAGGACCACCTGGAACTCCTCATGTGGCACATGCAACTAAGGCTTTCATGATTGTAACCTGGCAGGTACCAGTTAATGATGGAGGCAGCAAAGTACTAGGATATCACCTGGAGTGTAAAGAACGGAGCAGCATTCTTTGGACAAAAGTCAACAAAAGTCTTATACCTGATACACAGATGAAAGTTACAGGTCTCGATGAAGGACTGTTATATGAATATCGTGTGTATGCTGAAAACATTGCAGGAATAGGCAAATGCAGTAAATCATGTGAACCAGTTGCTGCAAGAGATCCATGTGATCCTCCTGGTCAACCAGAAGTTACTAATATTACAAGAACCTGTGTCTCACTGAAATGGACTAAACCAGAATATGATGGTGGAGCTAAAGTAACAGGATATATTATTGAACGCAGAGAGATACCAGATGGTCGTTGGCTAAAGTGTAATTTTACTAATGTGCAAGAAACATACTTTGATGTAGGTGGGCTTACAGAAGACCAACGATATGAATTCCGTGTGATTGCAAAGAACGCTGCTGGACTTTTTAGTGAGCCATCTGAATCAACTGGGCCTGTGACTGTAAAAGATGATGTAGAGGCTCCAAGAATTATGATGGATGTCAAATTCAGGGATGTTGTAGTTGTGAAAGCTGGAGAAGTGTTTAAAGTCAGTGCTGATATTGCAGGACGGCCAATACCAGTGATTTCATGGACAAAGGATGGCAAGGAACTAGAGGGAAAAGCTAGAGTTGAAATATCCTCAACAGACCACACTACTGCAATAACTATTAAGGACTGTATTCGATGTGATTCAGGACAGTATGTGCTAACATTACAAAATGTTGCAGGAACAAGATCTTTGGCAATTAATTGCAAAGTACTTGATAGACCTGGTCCACCTGCAGGCCCATTAGAAATAAATGGCCTTACTGCTGAAAAGTGCCATTTATCATGGGGACCCCCTCAAGAAAACGGTGGCGCAGACATTGATTACTATATTGTAGAAAAACGTGAGACCAGCAGAATTGCATGGACACTTTGTGAAGGAGAGCTTAGAACAACATCCTGTAAAGTGACAAAATTACTTAAGGGCAATGAGTATATTTTTAGGGTGATGGGAGTTAACAAATATGGCGTTGGTGAGCCTCTGGAAAGTATTGCCGTCAAGGCCCTAGATCCATTTACAGTTCCAAGTCCACCTACATCTTTAGAGATTACTAGCGTGAGCAAAGATTCTATAACTCTGTGCTGGGCCAGACCGGAGAGCGATGGAGGCAATGAAATCTCTGGCTATGTAATTGAAAGACGTGAAAAAACTAGTCTAAGATGGATCCGTGTAAACAAAAAACCAGTTTATGATTTAAGAGTGAAATCATCTGGTCTCCGTGAAGGGTGTGAATATGAATTCCGAGTTTATGCAGAAAATGCTGCCGGTCTCAGTCCTCCAAGTGAAACAACACCACTGATTCGGGCAGAAGATCCAGTTTTCTTGCCATCTCCACCATCTAAACCTAAGATTATGGATTCTACAAGGTCAAATATCACAATTGGATGGACAAAGCCACTCTTTGATGGAGGTGCTCCTGTAACTGCATACACAGTTGAATACAAGAAAACTGATGAAACTGACTGGTCAATCGCTATTCAAAACTTAAGAGGTACAGAATACACTGTAACTGGCTTAATATCAGGCTCTGAATATGTCTTTAGAGTAAAATCCATCAACAAAGTTGGTGTCAGTGAACCGAGCGATGTCTCAGAACCTCAGGTGGCAAAGGAAAGAGAAGAAGAACCTGCCTTTGATATTGACAGTGAAATGAGGAAGACTTTAATTGTAAAGGCTGGTGGATCATTCACAATGACCGTTCCTTTCAGAGGCAAACCAATTCCAAATGTAACATGGCATAAACCAGAAACTGATCTCCGTACACGAGCGAGCATCGATACTTCAGATAATTGCACATCTCTTACTATTGAAAAAGCAACAAGAAATGATTCTGGAAAATACATATTAACATTACAAAATATCCTGAACACAGCTACCTTGACTTTAGTTGTGAAAGTTCTTGATACTCCTGGGCCACCATCTAATATTGCTGCAAAAGATGTAACTAAAGAATCTGCTGTGCTATCTTGGGATGTTCCTGAAAATGATGGTGGAGCACCTGTAAAGAACTATGTTATAGAAAAACGAGAAGCTAGCAAAAAGGCATGGGTCACTGTGACAAACAATTGTCATCGCCTTTCATACAAGGTAACTGACTTGCAAGAAGGTTCCATTTACTACTTCCGAGTTTCTGGAGAAAATGAGTATGGCGTTGGAGTACCCGCTGAGACCAAGGAGGGAACTAAAATAACAGGTATGTTTCACTAAATATTTGGTAATAGTTACGTGAAGTAATACATGTTTTAAAATGTTTACTTCAAAATAATATTAAAACATTCTGATTACAGTAAGAAAGACGAGTTTATGGTAAGTAACTCTGTAGTTTTACAAACAAAAAAGAGCTAATAGCTTAAATTTTAAATTTTGCTTGTATTTTACCTAGAATGTTTCTAATATATGAATTCATTAAAAACCACATTTCCTCAATCCACATGGCAGTCCTGTGTAAACAACTAATATAAAAAAGATACAGGTTATAGTGATTAACTCATTGTATTTTTTTTTCAGAAAAACCAAGCCCACCAGAAAAGCTTGGAGTAACAAATGTCACAAAGGACAGTGTTTCTCTTTCATGGCTAAAACCAGAACATGATGGTGGAAGCAGAATTGTGAGCTATCTCATTGAAGCCCTTGAGAAAGGACAGCAAAAATGGGTTAAGTGTGCAGTTGTAAAGACAACTCATCATGTTGTTCGTGGTCTTAAGGAAAATGTTGACTACTTCTTCAGAGTGTCTGCAGAAAACCAAGCTGGTTTAAGTGATCCTAAGGAACTACTACTCCCTGTTACAGTTAAAGAACAACTAGGTATGCTTCCTGACATCAGAAACAAAAGCTGATATACATTACACTGGGTTCCTACTTTTAAAAAATAACATTTTTAATGTTTTGAAAATGTTTTGTTTGTTTGTTTGTTTGTTTTCAGAATCTCCTGAGATTGACATGAAGGGCTTCCCTCATAACACTGTATACATTCGAGCAGGATCAAACCTAAAAGTTGAAATTCCAGTTTCTGGAAAGCCATTGCCGAAGGTGACTTTGTCTAGAGATGGTGTTCCACTGAAACCTACCATGAGATTTCATACAGAAACCACAGCAGAAAGTCTCATCATTAACCTTAAAGAAAGTGTGGCTGCTGATGCTGGCAGATACGACATCACTGCTGCCAATTCAAGTGGTACCACAAAATCGTACATTAATATTGTTGTGCTGGACAGACCAGGTCCTCCTGTTGGTCCTGTTGTCCTTAGTGATATCACTGAAGAGAGTGTAACTCTCAAATGGCAGCCACCAGCTTACGATGGTGGAAGTCAAGTTACCAACTATATTGTACTGAAAAGAGAAACAAGTACTGCTGCTTGGTCTGAAGTGTCTGCCACCGTTGCTAGAACTGTCATTAAAGTCATGAAGCTCACAACAGGAGAAGAATACCAATTCCGTATCAAAGCAGAGAACCGCTTTGGCATCAGTGACCACATCGACTCACAATGTGTGGTTGTCAAGCTTCCTTACAGTAAGTAATATGCTTCCCACACTCTGAGTGTTGACATTTGACTGTTTAATTGTTGATAGTCTAATTTGGTTAACAACTGACAACTTCTTTTGATCTCTTCAGCTACCCCTGGGCCTCCTTCCACACCATGGGTCACTAATGTCACCCGAGAGAGTATTACTGTTGGATGGCATGAACCAGTCACTAATGGTGGTAGTGCAGTCATTGGATACCACCTAGAAATGAAGGACAGGAATAGTATACTGTGGCAGAAGGCAAACAAGACCCTCATTCGTACAACTCACTTTAAAGTCACAACCATCAGTGCTGGCCTTATCTATGAATTTAGGGTTTATGCAGAAAATGCAGCTGGAATTGGAAAAGCAAGTCATCCTTCTGATCCAGTCCTTGCAATTGATGCTTGTGGTACGTATTCTCTAGAAAATGAAGGAGTCTGATCATTTTAAATAGCACTTTTTTTTTTCTTCCTGCGATGTTCTTTCCTGTACAGTAAGCCAACATACAAAACTAGCTGGTACTCATTACCAATATTCTTGTGTTTTCTATTGCAGAACCACCAAGAAATGTTCGTGTCACAGATATTTCCAAGACTGCTATCACTCTTTCATGGCAGAAACCAGCATTTGATGGCGGTAGCAAGATCACTGGATACATTGTAGAAAAACGTGATCTTCCAGATGGCAGATGGACAAAAGCTAGCTTCACCAATGTTATTGAGACTCAGTTTACAGTATCGGGTCTGACACAGAATTCCCAGTATGAATTCCGGGTCTTTTCTAAGAATGCTGTTGGTTCCATTAGTAATCCGTCAGATGTTGTGGGTCCTATCACATGTGTTGATACATATGGTAAGTGTTTTGCAATGATGTAACAGTACTGTTCTGTGGCACTAGAAAACTTAAAGGAAGCATTGTTTTTTAGAACCATCATCTTTCTTTTTAACAGGGAAATTTAACTTACCTTGATTTAATAAGTTCAATGATTGTGAATTACTTGGGCACGATCATAATGACTTTCTTCGGCTACGTCTGTATTTCTAAAATCTTGTGGTACTTTTATTCTTTTAGGAACAGTAGTCTGCCCATATGGATATACATGCTAGCTTTATTTTAATCAGCATTTCTAAAATGCCTGTAACTATTGTACATAGTAGTTTAGATAAAGCATGATTATTTTATTCTTATTAAATATAACTCCAAAATAATTATGTTTTTTATTTTTTTTTATTTTTATTTTTCCTTAAGGTGCACCTGAAATTGATGTGCCACCAGAATATACAGAAGTAGTGAAATACAAAGCAGGAACTTCAGTTAAGCTAAAACTAGGCATCTCAGGCAAGCCTATACCTGTAATTGAATGGTTTAGAAATGGCAACGAAATACAAACTAGTGCAGCAGTGTCTATTGAAAACACGACAGAATTTGCTTCTATACTCATCAAGGATGCAACTCGACTTAACAGTGGCACCTATGAATTAAAATTGAAGAATGCCATGGGTTCAGCATCAGCCCATGTTAGAGTACAGATACTTGGTAAGTTTTGAGTTGTTATACTGTTATACTGTTGGACAGTAATTCAGTGAAACATACTTAATATCTCCTTTCTTCCGCCTTCATCAGACAAGCCAGGACCCCCAACTGGGCCTATACAGTTTAAGACAGTCACCGCTGAAAAGATTACAATCATGTGGGAGCCTCCAGCAGACGATGGTGGTGCACCTGTAACACACTATGTTGTTGAAAAGCGGGAGACAAGTCGGGTGGTATGGTCTTTAATTTCTGAAAAATTGGAAGGATGTATCATGACTACCACAAAACTCATCAAAGGAAATGAATATGTGTTCCGTGTCCGTGGCGTGAACAAGTTTGGAGTTGGTGATTCCCTAGAATCTGAACCAGTTATAGCCAAAAATTCATTTGGTAAGAAATATGTATATTAACTAAAGCAATTGAATTGTCCTGTGTGCTTTTTCTTATTATCGATCTACTGACATGTGTGTGTTTTTAACTCAGTTACGCCTGGACCACCTAGTGTACCAGAGGTTACGATGATAACCAAGAATTCTATGACTGTTGTCTGGAATAGGCCCACTGTTGATGGAGGCAGTGAAATATCGGGATATTTTCTTGAGAAACGTGACAAGAAGAGTCTGAGTTGGTTCAAGGTTACTAAAGAAACTATCCGTGACACTAGACAGAAAGTGACAGGTCTGACTGAAAACAGCGAATATCATTTCCGTGTTTGTGCTGTCAATGCAGCTGGACAAGGTCCATTCTCTGAAGCTTCTGATTTCTACAAGGCTGCAGATCCTATTGGTAAGAAACAATGATGTACAGTGTGTTTAGTTGGATAGGCATGAGTGGGCCATTTGGATGGGATTGTAACTGAGGGTAGATTTTATTCCTTTTTAGTTTACAATTAATTGTAAATAGGGCTTCTGATTTTTTTTTCCTTAAATTTTTACTTACAGATAAACCAGGCCCACCAACAAAGTTGAAGGTTGTGGACAAAACCAAAACATCTGTCACCCTTGGCTGGATTAAACCTGCTTATGATGGAGGAAGTCCAATTACCAGCTATGTAGTGGAGAAAAGGGAAGGTGAAGAGCAGGAATGGACCGTTGTTAGTACTAAGGGAGAAGTGAGAACAACTGAGTATGTTGTATCCCATCTTCAGCCAAGTGTTAATTATTATTTCCGTGTATCTGCTATAAATTGTGCTGGACAAGGAGAGCCTATTGAAATGATGGAACCTGTTGAAGCTAAAGATATTCTCGGTACTCTATGCCTTTCAGCGATTTATTATTTTTCCATGTTTTGACATTTCAAATCATTTCTTGTTTTACATCTCAAGTATGTATTACTTATTTTCATTTTTTATTCCCACAGTGGCACCAGAAATTGATCTGGATGTTGCTCTCAGAACCTCTATCATTGCTAAAGCAGGTGAAGATGTGCAAATAATGATTCCATTCAAAGGAAGACCTCCTCCAACTGTCACATGGAGAAAGGGTGACAAGAATCTTCAGACTGATGAAAGATATATCGTCCAGAACACAGAATCATCTACATTACTCACTATTCCTCAAGTTACCCGAAATGACACAGGAAAATACGTTCTTACAATAGAAAATGGAGTTGGAGAACCAAAATCATCATTTGTGAATGTAAAAGTACTTGACACACCATCTGCCTGCCAGAAACTGCAGCTTAAGCATGTTTCTCGTGGCACTGTTACACTGGTATGGGAGCCACCACTCATTAACGGTGGTTCTGAAATAACAAATTATGTTGTGGAAAAAAGAGATGCTACAAAAAGAGCCTGGTCTACTGTAACAACAAAGTGTGCTCATACCACCTTTAAGCTAACTAATTTATCAGAGAAGACTGCATTCTTCTTCCGTGTTCTTGCAGAAAATGAAATTGGATTGGGTGAACCTTGTGAGACTTCAGAACCAGTGAAAGCTGCAGACATACCCGGACCTGTAAAAGACCTAGCCATGAAAGATTCTACAAAGACCTCTGTTAAACTGCAGTGGAGCAAACCTGACTATGATGGTGGTAGCATTATATCTGACTATGTTATTGAAAAGAAACTGCAGGAAGAAAAAGAATGGACATACGCAGGTACAAGCAAGAGCTGTGAATTTGAAGTTGAAAAACTTAAGGAGCTTTCTGTCATAGAATTCAGAGTATTTGCTAAAAATGAAAAAGGCATGAGTGATGGTGTTACTGTTGGACCCATTACAGTGAAAGAATATACAATAACACCTGAGGCTGACCTTTCTGATATTCCTGAAGGTCAAATTGCTGTAAGAATTGGACATAACCTGCACATTGAATTGCCCTACAAAGGTAAACCTAAGCCATCGATGAGCTGGCTGAAGGACAACCTCCCTCTTAAAGAAACCGAACAACTTCGTTTCAAGAAAACTGAAAACAAGATAAGCTTAAGCATCAAAAATGTGAAAAAGGAGCATGGTGGCAAGTACACTTTAATTCTTGATAACGTGATCTCCAGAAAAACATTCGCAATCACAGTCATAACTCTTGGCCCTCCATCTAAGCCAAAAGGACCTTTAAGACTAGATGAAATCAAAGCAGATAGTGTTGTTTTGTCATGGGAAGCTCCTGAAGATGATGGGGGAGGAGAAATTACTGGCTACAGTATTGAAAAGAGAGAAACTTCACAAATGAACTGGAAGATGGTGTGTTCAAGTGCTGCTAGAACAACTTTCAAAGTACCAAACCTCATTAAAGACACCGAGTATCAGTTTAGAGTTCGTGCAGAAAATAGATATGGAGTGAGCCCACCTCTTGTCTCAGCAGATGTTGTGGTAAAACACCAATTTAGACCACCAGGTGCACCAGGCAAGCCTGTTGTATACAACGTAACTGCTGATGGAATGACCATATCTTGGGATGCGCCTGTTTATGATGGTGGTTCAGAGATTATTGGATACCATGTTGAAAAGAAAGAAAGAAACAGCATTTTGTGGCAGAAAGTTAATGTTGCATTAATATCTAGCAGAGAATACAGAATTACCGGATTACTTGAGGGCCTGGATTACCAGTTCCAAGTATATGCTGAAAACAGTGCGGGTCTAAGCCAAGCAAGCGAACCAAGCAAATTTACTTTGGCAGTATCTCCAGTAGGTAAGTGAATGACCGATCACTTAGTCATGAAAATTCTGGTGTGGACTATGGTGAGCAGTAATTTAAAAAATGTAATAAAAATATATCTTAATAAAATTATTTTCCTTTCAGACCCCCCTGGTACTCCTGATTATATTGATGTCACCAGGGAAACGGTCACCCTTAAATGGACTGCCCCATTGCGTGATGGAGGCAGTAAAATTGTGGCCTACAGCATTGAGAAACGACAAGGAAGTGAAGACCGTTGGCTCAGATGTAACTTTACTGATGTCAGTGAATGCCAATATACAGTTACAGGACTCAGCCCAGGTGACCGGTATGAGTTCAGAGTGCTTGCAAGAAATGCTGTTGGAACAATCAGCCCACCTTCACAATCTTCCGGCTATATCATGACCAGAGATGAAAGCAGTAAGAATCATTTCTCAATATGCTTGTATCTGTGTACTGAAGCCAGATACAGTCTGGCTGTACTAATGGGAAATGTGAGGCCATCTGGGGAAAGAATGCATGAGTGCCCTTCTAGTCAACTCAGACAAATTTCTCTATGTTCCTCAAGGTGGGAAATGCTAAATTTAAGACCAGAATCTAGCAGACAAATGTAATTAATTGCTGTATTTGAGTAAGGCAGTAATTTTTCTTTCAAAATATTATTAGGCTTCTTCTTTTTGCCTTGTTACTACATTTTTATCTGCTGAGATTTAGTGGCAATCAAAACATGTCTTGAAATTATGCAGCATATATGTTTCTATATTAAAATTTAGTTATGATTTTGCTACTTTGTGGCAACTTTGACAGTTCACATCAGATACTCTGAGGCTTGGCAAGCATATCATGGATAGCAGCCCTGTAGTTTTCCTTTTTTGAGTCAGAAAAAAGTTTCTAATGATTGTGAACATCAGGAAGGTACTCACAGTAATTTCAACCTGACCAGGGAAACCAGAGACTCCAAATACCTTTGCTGAAAGGCATAACACTCTACATCAGTGTTGGATAATCCGTAGCAGCAAAGCTGGGAAGAAGTCATAGATGATGTAATATTCTAATACACTGAATAATTTAGAAGTGAAAATTTGCCTTAGGTGGCTTGACATAGTGTAGCAGCATATATTGAAGCCTTTCAGCTTTGTAGTATGATACATTGTGTGCTAACATGAAAAGTAATTATATAGCTTATATAAAATTGCTTTTTAGAGAATGTCATTTTCTGCGGGAAAGATTTCTGTATATCAGTCTTATGTAATTATTTTAAAAGAGTATCAGGAACAAATACTTAGCTGTGTGGGAACTGATTTTTATTTCTTCATTTTCTTATTTTAGTTGCTCCAACAATTGAATTTGGTCCTGAGCACTTTGAAGGCCTTACTGTCAAAGCTGGAGAGAGCATTAGACTTAAAGCTCTAATCAAAGGTCGTCCAATACCTCAGGTGACATGGTTTAAAGATGGTAAGGAGATTGAGAAGATGATGAATATAGAAATAACTACAGCTATTGGATATAGCACAATCTTCATTAGAGATGCTACCCGGGACCATCGTGGTGTATACACAGTAGAAGCCAAAAATGCCTCAGGCACTAAACGAGAAGATATTACATTCAGAGTACAAGGTACTGCACCAAACATCATGCTGTTTTTAAATAGCATTTTATTCTAAGTGCCAGCAAATTATAACTCTGAACCTTCAATATTGCAGATACACCAGGAAAAGTTGGTGGACCAATACGATTCACAAATATTACTGGGGAAAAAATGACATTATGGTGGGAGCCTCCAGCTAATGACGGTTGCGCTACTATTACCCACTACATAATTGAAAAACGTGAAACCAGCCGGATTGCATGGGCATTAGTTGAAGATAAGTGTGAAGCTTGCAGCTACACTGCACTTAAATTAATCAAAGGCAACGAGTACCAGTTCCGCGTCTCTGCAGTAAACAAATTTGGTGCTGGCAGACCATTGGAGTCTGATCCAGTTACAGCACAAATACCTTACAGTAAGTTTCCACCTCATTCTGTAGAAATAACTGTAGACTTACCGTCTCATTTTTCTAATGATGTTTTTCCCTTTTTAGCTCTTCCTGATGCACCGGGAACTCCAGAACCTACCAATGTAACAGGAGATAGCATCACACTCACATGGGCAAGACCAAAATCAGATGGTGGAAGTGAGATAAATGAATATATTCTAGAAAGGAGAGAAAAGAAGAGCATGCGCTGGGTTAAAGTATCCAGTAAGAGGCCTATTGCTGAGACAAGATACAGAGTAACTGGTCTTATTGAAGGCAATGAGTATGAATTCCGTGTCATGGCTGAAAATGCTGCAGGAGTTGGACCGCCAAGTAACGTATCAAAGCTGATTAAATGTAGAGAACCAGTCAGCCCACCAAGTGCTCCTAATGTTGTAAAGGTGACCGATACATCAAAGACCAGCGTAAGCTTAGAGTGGACCAAACCAGTTTTTGATGGAGGCACGGAAATAATTGGGTACATCATTGAGATGTGCAAAACTGACTTAGGAGCATGGCAGAAAGTCAATGCAGAGACTGTACTTGCTACTAAATATACTGTCGTTGACTTGGAGGCAGGAGAACACTATAAATTCAGAGTTAGTGCTGTCAATAGTGCCGGCAAAGGAGAAAGCTGTGAAGTTCCTGCTACAATCCAAACGGTGGACAGGCTTTCTGCACCTGAAATTGACATTGATGCAAACTTCAAGCAAACTCACATTGTCAGAGCAGGTGCAAGCATTCGTCTTTTCATTGCCTTCTCCGGACGACCTGTTCCTACTGCTGTGTGGTCCAAAGCAGATGCAAATCTTAGCTTGCGTGCTGACATTCAAACAACTGATTCATTCAGCACGTTGACTGTGGAGGAATGCAACAGAAATGACGCTGGCAAGTATGTCTTTACCGTAGAAAACAACAGTGGAAGCAAATCTATTGCATTTACTGTCAAGGTTTTGGACACTCCTGGTCCACCAGGTCCCATCACATTTAAAGATGTGACCCGAGGATCTATTACTTTAATGTGGGATGCTCCTGTTTTGGATGGAGGTTCACGTATCCATCACTACATTGTGGAAAAAAGGGAAGCAAGCCGTCGTAGCTGGCAAGTTGTGAGTTCAAAATGCACTCGACAAATCTTTAAGGTCACTGACCTTGCAGAAGGTATGCCATACTACTACCGAGTGTCAGCAGAAAATGAATATGGTGTAGGTGAACCCTGTGAATTAACAGAACCAGTCACAGCCACCGAAGAACCTGCTCCACCTAAGAGGCTAGATATTGTTGATACTACCAAATCTTCTGTAGTATTAGCTTGGCTTAAACCTGACCATGATGGTGGTAGCCGTGTAACTGGATACCTTCTTGAGATGAAACAGAAAGGATCGGACTACTGGATTGAAGCTGGTCAAACGAAACAGCTTACTTTCACTGTTGAAGGCCTTATGGAGAACAATGAATATGAGTTCCGGGTCAAGGCAAAGAATGATGCTGGCTACAGTGAGCCCAGAGAAGCTTTCTCTTCTGTTATCATTAAGGAGCCACAGATTGAACCAACAGCAGATCTCAGTGAAATAAGCAGACAGCTTATAACTTGCAAGGCTGGAAGCACCTTTACTATTGATATACCGATTAGTGGACGCCCGGCTCCAAAAGTGACTTGGAAACTTGAGGAGATGAGGCTGAAGGAAACAGAGAGAGTGACCATCAAGACAACAAAAGACCGAACCACATTGACTGTTAAGGATAGTATGAGAGGTGACTCTGGCAAATACTATCTGACACTTGAAAACACTGCTGGTATAAAAACATTTACTGTCACAGTGGTAGTCATAGGAAGACCAGGCCCAGTCACTGGCCCCATTGAAATATCATCTGTCTCTGCTGAATCCTGTGTGTTGACCTGGAACGAACCTGAAGATAACGGTGGCAGTGACATCACAAACTATATTGTAGAGAAACGTGAATCTGGCACAACAGCATGGCAGCTGGTAAATTCCAGTGTCAAACGTACACAGATCAAAGTCACTCATCTCACGAAATACCAAGAGTACAGTTTCCGAGTAAGCTCAGAAAACAGATTTGGTGTCAGTAAACCCCTTGAATCAAAAACAGTCGTTGCGGAGCATCCATTCGGTACGTGAAACACATTTTACAAGGTTCTTTCTTTTTCCTTCTGACCGACACAAATATTTCTATTAGCTAACATTTTCCTTCCCTCCTGTTTGCACACAGTCCCACCAAGCCCACCCTCAAGGCCAGAAGTCTATTCAGTGTCTGCAACTGCCATGGCCATTCGCTGGGAGGAACCATATCATGACGGTGGCAGCAAAGTCATTGGATATTGGGTCGAGAAGAAGGAGCGCAACACCATCCTTTGGGTGAAGGAAAACAAAGTGCCATGCTGTGAATGCGACTACAAAGTCACAGGATTGGTGGAAGGCCTAGAATATCAATTCAGAACCTATGCCCTAAATGCTGCAGGAGTCAGCAAAGCTAGTGAAGCTTCCAGACCTGTAGTGGCTCAAAATCCAGTTGGTAAGTATTACTTTTAGAGTTGTTTTATTATTTAACATAAAATAGAGCTACATTCCTCATTTTGTATTTTCTTTCTCCAGATCCACCAGGAAGACCAGAGGTAACAGATGTCACCAGATCTACAGTGTCACTGAGCTGGTCAGCACCACTTTATGATGGTGGAAGCAAAATTATCGGTTATATTATAGAACGCAAACCATATAATGAATCTGGTGATGGACGCTGGCTGAAATGCAATTACACCATTGTCTCAGAAAACTTTTTTACTGTGACAGCTCTTAGTGAAGGTGAAGCGTATGAATTCCGTGTCCTAGCAAAGAATGCTGCTGGTGTGATGAGCAAAGGATCTGAATCAACTGGTGCTGTCATTTGCAAAGATGAATACTGTAAGAAATATTCATTTGAAACATTTAAAAACATGATCTGTTTTCCGTTTTTTACTCCTGCCATGTAATTTATTTTTAATCATCTCTTTTCCCTTATGACAGCACCACCAAAGGCTGAACTTGATGCCAGACTGCAGGGAGAAATTGTGACCATTAGGGCTGGATCTGATCTTGTTCTTGATGCAGCCATTGGTGGAAAACCAGAACCAAAAGTCTTCTGGTCCAAAGGTGACAAAGAATTAGATCTATGTGAGAAGATCTCTCTGCAGTACACCAGCAAACGAGCCATTGCAATTATCAAGTTCTGTGACAGAAGTGATAGTGGAAAATACACCTTAACAGTTAAAAATGCCAGTGGGACAAAACAAATTTCTGTTCTTGTGAAAGTCCTTGGTATGTATTCCATGATTAAATAATTACATTTAATATACTAAAAAGCTCATTCTTTTAAACAAGAGTTAGAAGCTTTTCCTTAGCTGCTAATAACAGTACTTATTTCATCTCTACCCAGATTCACCAGGTCCATGTGCAGGCAAAATCACAGTTAGCAGAGTAACAGAAGAGAAATGCACACTGGCATGGAATATTCCTGAGGAAGATGGAGGGGCACCTGTCACCCATTACATTGTAGAAAGGCGTGAAACCAGCAGACTTCACTGGGTTATTGTTGAGGCTGAGTGCCAGACATTATCATGTGTGGTAACAAAACTTATTAAGAATAATGAGTACATCTTCCGTGTGAGAGCAGTCAACAAATATGGGCCAGGCGTTCCACTTGAAACAGAACCTGTCATTGCCAGAAATGCTTTCAGTGAGTGTTACTACCTTTAGTTGCATGTCAGAATGTTTGAAATATTTGTCAGAGATAAACAATTTGATTTTTTTTTCAACTTTTAAAAAACAACAGCCATCCCATCACAGCCTGGTGCTCCTGAAGAAGTGAGCGTTGGCAAGGAACATATCATTATTCAGTGGATGAAACCAGAATCAGATGGTGGCAGTGAGATTAGGGACTATCTTGTAGACAAACGTGAAAAGAGAAGTCTACGCTGGACACGAGTGAACAGAGATTATACCATTTATGATACCAGACTGAAAGTCACTGGTCTTATGGAAGGCAGCCAGTACCAGTTCCGTGTCACTGCAGTGAATGCTGCTGGGAACAGTGAGCCTAGTGAAGCTTCGCAATACATGTTATGCAAAGAACCATCATGTAAGTTGCCAAATTTAAAATATACTTTAATATTTATTTATAATAATGTAGCATAAACCCAAGCTGACACTTCAACTAAGATAACTCAAAGAATACGTAAGTTAACTGAACTGGCTTTTATTGTAGAAAAATTAAAATAAAAGCATTATAGTTAATTTCAGGTGCATTTGCTGGAATTGGCTGTTTACAAATTTTAATTACTTTTTTCAACTGTATAATGTTCCCTGCACCAATGTGAAATGCATTTGCTTCTGTTTCAAAGATACTCCTGCGCCTCCGTCAGCTCCAAGAGTTGTGGATACTACTAAGCATAGCATAAGTTTAGCATGGTCAAAGCCCACATACGACGGTGGTGCTGACATCTTAGGCTATGTTCTTGAAATGAAAGAAGAAGGCACTGAGCAGTGGTACCGACCACATACAACTGCGACTCTAAGGAATGCTGAGTTCACTGTGACTGGTCTTAAAACATCCCAGAAATACCAATTCAGAGTTGCTGCTACAAACGTGAATGGTATGAGTGAATTCAGTGAATCATCAGCAGAAATAGAACCCGTGGAAAGAATAGGTAATTTAAAAACTCAACACATATTTTAAAGAAAGAATTATATTTTCCTTTAAAACAATTAAAAGGTTAATTCATTTAATGTTTCTTACTCCGTTCATCAGAAATACCTGAGCTTGAGCTTGCTGATGATCTGAAGAAGACAGTTACAGTCAGAGCTGGTGGTTCCTTGCGCTTAATGGTCTCTGTGTCTGGCAGACCTACTCCAGTAATTACATGGAGCAAACAGGATGTTGATCTTGTAAGTCGAGCTATTATTGATACTACAGACAGCTACACTCTGCTTCTTGTGGACAAAGTTAATCGGTACGATGCTGGAAAATACGTCATTGAGGCTGAAAATCAATCGGGAAAAAAATCAGCAACTATTTCTGTAAAAGTGTATGGTAAGTACTGCTACAATTGTATATGGGTACTGCATCACTCATAGTGCATGATACTCAAGAATTAGAAATAAAGTTATATAACTTTAGAAATAATAGTTTCTAATGTTTAGAAACTGTAACTTAGAAATAAAGTTAAATAACTTTTTATTTCTTAAATAACATGACAATGTTTGCAATGCTTGGGATGGAAGAAAAACAAACTAAAACAGAGCAAAGTATAAAATTTCTAAAGCTATCCTAGTCTATGAAAGTCAAACACAATGGTGGGGGGTTTTTTTATGCAGAATGTAGTCACTGACCAAGAGAAGAAATATGAGCAAAAGAAAAAATAATCATTTCTGGTTTTTTTTTTTTTTTTTTTTTTTTTTTTTTTTTTTTTTTTTTTAGATACACCTGGTCCACCAGCTGCTGTGAGAATTAAGGAAGTATCAAAAGATTCTGTGATACTTACTTGGGATATTCCAACCATTGATGGTGGAGCCCCAGTCAACAATTACATAATTGAGAAACGTGAAGCTTCCATGAGAGCTTACAAGACTGTCACCACTAAATGCAGCAAGACATTTTATAGAGTTACTGGGCTTCTAGAAGGAGCTCTATATTACTTCAGAGTACTGCCAGAAAATATTTATGGCATTGGTGAAGCTTGTGAAACATCTGATGCAGTACTAGTATCTGATGTTCCCATGGTACCCCAGAAACTTGAAGTGGTGGACACCACTAAATCAACTGTTACTCTTGCATGGGAGAAGCCACCACATGATGGTGGCAGCAGATTGACTGGCTATGTTATTGAGGCCAGCAAAGCTGGAACAGAAAGGTGGTTGAAAGTAGTGACACTGAAGTCTACTGTCTATGAACACACAATTATCTCTCTCAATGAAGGTGAACAGTACTTGTTCAGAGTCAGAGCACAGAATCAGAAGGGTGTATCAGAACCACGAGAGATTGTCACAGCAGTGACAGTACAAGACCGAAAAGGTAGGTATCTTTCTTTGTTAAAAAAAAAGGGGGGGGGGGGGGAGGATTACAACAAATGAATGTGATATTTATAAAACAGATATTTAAAATACCAGTGCTTTTCTTTTCATAGTATTACCAACAATCGACCTTGCTGGAATACCTCAGAAGACAATTCATATACCTGCTGGCAGGCCGATTGAGTTAGCTATTCCAATTGAGGGGCGACCACCTCCAGCCGCATCTTGGTTCTTTGCTGGTTCTAAACTAAAAGAATCAGAACGCATCAAAATGGAGACTGTTGCCAAAATGGCTAAATTAACTGTGCGTGAGACCACCATACATGACACTGGGGAGTATACACTTGAACTGAAGAACACAACTGGAACAGTTACTGATACAATAAAGGTTATAATCCTTGGTAAGTATTTATTAGGATAGTTGTTCGTGATCTTTCTCCATCATGAACTTTGTCACATCAGCACTATGATTCCTTTTCTCAGCATTAATTTGTTGGGTTTTAATTTCCTTCCTCCTAGACAAACCTGGACCACCTGTTGGACCTATCCGAATTGATGAAATTGATTCAAATTATGTAACCATCTCCTGGGAGCCACCTGAGCTGGATGGTGGGGCTGCACTTAGTGGCTATGTGGTAGAACAGCGTGATGCTCACCGTCCTGGATGGCTACCAGTTTCAGAATCAGTAACCAGGACAATGTTTAAGTTCACGAGGCTTGTTGAAGGTGCTGAATATGTCTTCCGTGTAGCTGCTACAAATCGCTTTGGAATTGGATCTTACCTGCAGTCTGAGATTATAGAATGCAGAAGCAAAATTCGTAAGTCTGAATTTTTCCTGATTCTCTAACTCTATTCTCTTTTTGCTAATTTCTGTATAAAAAACAATTTACAATATACACACATACAGATAAGCTTTTCTAGACTTTATTATCTTCTTTCACCAAATAATGTGATGCATTATGATGCATAGTAGTCTTGCTATACTTCTAGAGAAAAATGCCATCCCTAAACCTAAACATATTGCTCTGTATAGGTATTATAGATGCACTGCATAGACCCAGTCTGGAACTCTGTGAACGTGGATTTTATGCCCAGATCTACCACAAGCCTTGAAAAACTGTTCTTCTCATTACAAGAACAGGAATAATTTCACTGACCTAGTTTGTAAAGTATTTTGATAGCTGCTGATAAAAATTGTTTGATAGGGTGTTAATACTATTGTCTTTGTAATTCACAATTTGTTGCATACTACTAATGTGTAGATTCATTAGATACTTTCTTCCCTAATTCTGTGTTTTGTTTTTATAGGTATTCCCGGTCCTCCTGGCACTCCAGAAGTGTTTGATGTCTCTCGAGATGGCATGACATTAACTTGGTATCCTCCAGAAGATGATGGTAACTCTCAGATATCTGGCTATATTGTGGAACGCAAAGAAGTTAGAGCAGATAGATGGATACGTGTAAATAAAGTTCCAGTCACTATGACTCGTTACCGTTCCACTGGATTGGTTGAAGGATTAGAATATGAACACCGGGTTACAGCAATCAATGCCAGAGGTGCTGGGAAACCCAGCCGTCCTTCCAAGTCTGTTGTTGCCAGAGATCCAATTGGTAAGTAATTGCCTATATAGATGGAGCATTTTATGGCAGAAGGGAATGCTACTAATAAAAGTTACTCTTTTTAACTATTTGAAAACTTTATCTGGATATGTTGATGAATAGCAGAGGAGATTCTGACTGAAGAAAACTAAGTAAAATGCTACTGAAAATCTTTTGTTCTTAAGCTTTCCCGTACAAACACTACATTGATAGATTGTATGTTGCAAGTTAGCAGTTGTTACACCTATTAAATATTCACAAAAAGACCCTGCCATCCTATCTGATCTTCTCTTCCAGCTCCTCCAGGTAAACCTCAGAATCCAAGAGTCACTGATACTACAAGAACATCTGTTTCCCTGGCCTGGAGTCCGCCAGAAGATGAAGGTGGTTCTAAAGTTACTGGCTATTTAATTGAAATGCAGAAGGTTGATCAATTTGAATGGACCAAATGCAATACTACTCCAACCAAGATTCGTGAATACACCTTGACACATCTCCCCCAGGGTGCAGAGTACAGATTCCGCGTGTTAGCCTGCAATGCTGGTGGGCCAGGAGAACCTGCTGAAGTGCCAGGAACAGTCAAAATAACAGAAATGCTTGGTAAGACATTTGAAATCTTAATTCTTATTGAAAGTTGTCCTAAAGAAATATTTTGCCTAAAGAAGCTATGATACCATCTGTAAAATAGAGAGAGCATGACATGTTCGTTTTGTTTACAGAATATCCTGACTATGAACTTGATGAAAAATACCGAGAAGGTCTTATGGTGAGACAAGGTGGAGTTATCAGGCTTACAATACCAATTAAGGGCAAGCCCATCCCAATATGCAAATGGACAAAAGAAGGACATGACATCAGCAAGAGGGCCATGATTGCAACTTCTGACACTCACACAGAACTTGTGATCAAAGATGCAGAAAGAGAAGATTCTGGCACCTACGACTTGGCACTCGAAAACAAGTGTGGCAAAAAAGCTGCGTATATTAAAGTCAGAGTGATTGGCATTCCAAATCCACCAGAAGGACCACTTGAGTATGATGACATACAAGCTCGCTCTGTCAGAGTAAGCTGGAGACCTCCTACAGATGATGGTGGTGCAGATATTCTAGGTTATATTGTCGAGAGACGAGAAGTACCGAAGACTGCCTGGTACACTGTTGACTCTAGAGTGAAAGGGACATCATTAGTGGTGAAGGGCCTCAAAGAAAATGTGGAATATCACTTCCGTGTTTCTGCAGAAAATCACTTTGGTATTAGCAAATCTCTCAAATCTGAAGAACCTGCCATACCAAAAACACCTCTAAGTAAGTTTCCATTTAGGTTCGGTAAAATAAATACCCTGTTTAACTACTACACTATAGTTCTAAATGTGCAAATATGCTGTGTGGTTATTATTACTATTATTATTATTATTATTATCATTATCAACAGATCCTCCAGAGCCTCCAAATAACCCACCTGAAGTGCTTGATGTCACAAAGAGTTCTGTTAACTTATCCTGGTCCAGACCTAAAGATGATGGTGGGTCTCGTGTAACTGGTTACTACATTGAACGTAAAGAGACATCTACAGAGAAATGGGTCCGGCATAACAAGACTCATATCACCACTACCATGTACACAGTCACAGGACTTGTTCCAGATGCTGAATATCAATTCCGTATCATTGCTCAAAATGACATTGGTGAAAGTGAAGCAAGCCCTGCTTCTGAACCAGTTGTATGCAAGGATCCATTTGGTAAGAAAATATTTGCATTAACAGATCTTCTGAAGAACAATTTAGTGACATTGGGAGAGAAATTTAACTTCTGTAAATATTATAATTTTCAGACAAGCCAAGCCAGCCTGGAGAAATTGAGATCACCTCTGTGTTTAAGGACAGCATTACCTTAGAATGGGAGCGACCTGAAAGCGATGGTGGCAAAGAGATCCTTGGCTACTGGGTTGAGTATCGCCAGTCTGGAGAAAGCACCTGGAAGAAATGCAATAAAGAACGTATCAAGGACAGGCAGTTTACAGTAGGAGGTTTATTAGAAGCTACAGAATATGAATTCCGTGTTTTTGCAGAAAATCAGACTGGCCTCAGCAGACCTCGAAGGACTGCTATGGCAGTGAAAACTAAGCTAACATGTAAGCACAAATATATTGTAATACTTCTTGTAATTTTAGATGTTATAAACTGTGGTGCTGCACTTAAAATGCTGTTTGCCTTACATGTTATTTTTTAACATTACTGTCGTAAAACATAATCCTGCAGGTATAAGAGCCATAAGTATAAATGAAGATTAAATACCAGTAATATAGTGATCAAGGAAAATTTCATAGTAATTATCTCCAATATTTTTACCTCTCTTTTTGTCACAGCTGGAGAAGCACCAGCCATAAGAAAAGAAATGCAGGATGTTACAACTAAACTGGGTGAAGCAGCCCAATTGACATGTCAAATTGTTGGGAGACCTCTTCCTGATATTAAATGGTATCGCTTTGGCAAAGAACTGGTGCAAAGCCGAAAATACAAAATGTCATCTGATGGACGCAATCATACGCTGACAGTATTAACAGATGAACAAGAGGATGAAGGGCTATATACTTGTATAGCTACCAATGAAGTTGGAGAAATTGAAACGAGTGGCAAGTTATTTTTGCAGGCCCCTCCTCAGTTCCACCCTGGCTTCCCACTGAAAGAGAAATACTATGCAGGTGCAGGTGGCACCCTTCGCCTTCATGTTGTGTATATCGGCAGACCAGTGCCAGCAATAACTTGGTTCCATGCCAACAAACCTTTGAGAGGATCAGAAACTGTTACTATTGAGAACACAGAGCATTACACTCACCTTGCTATTAAGAATGTCCAGCACAAGACTCATGCTGGGAAGTACAAAGTGCAACTCAGTAACATATTTGGAACAGTTGACACTGTACTTAATGTGGAAATACAAGGTAAGTGATTTTATTTTTAGTATCTTTGTGGAATATTTTCTGAAATATTTACTATCGAAAGAACTAAAAATGTATTTTTTTTCTTTTTAACAGATAAACCAGATAAACCAGTAGGGCCAATTGTCATAGAGTCTATATTGAAGAACTCTGTGGTAATTAGCTGGAAACCACCAGAAGACGATGGAGGTTCTATGATAACAAATTACGTTATAGAGAAACGTGAAGCCAAGGAAGGAACAGAATGGCAACTTGTATCTTCAAGCATTTCAGGCACAACCTGTAGAATTGTTAACCTAACTGAAAATGCAGGCTATTACTTCCGTGTTTCTGCTCAGAATACATATGGCATTAGTGAAGCACTAGAGGTTTCATCAATTGTTGTTATGAAGCCTCCATTTGGTAAGCAGACACCAGACTATTCATTTCTCTATACTCGCATAATTACTAAGGCAAGTATGTTTGAAATTTTGAATCTTTTTATTCTTTACAGAGAAACCAGGAAAACCTGGTCAGCCGGTAGCAAGCGCTGTAACAAAGGACTCTTGTGTTGTCTCATGGAAACCACCTGCCAGTGATGGAGGTGCAAAGATTAGAACCTATTATCTTGAGAAGTGTGAGAAAAAACAAAACAAGTGGATTTCAGTAACAACAGATGAAATTCGTGAAACTGTCTACTCCGTGAAAGATCTTATTGAAGGTCTTGAATATGAGTTCCGTGTAAAATGTGAAAATCTAGGTGGTGAAAGTGAATGGAGTGAAGTATCACAACCAGTCATTCCAAAATCTGATGTGCCAATTCAAGCTCCACATTTCAAAGAAGAGCTAAGAAATTTGAATGTGAAATTTCAGGCTAATGCCACATTTGTCTGCAAAGTCACTGGTCATCCTAAGCCTATTGTTAAGTGGTACAGACAAGGTAAAGAAATCATGCCGGATGGTGAAAAGTTCAAGATACAAGAATTCAAGGGTGGGTATCACCAGCTGATCATCACAAACGTAACAGATGATGATGCCACGGTATATCAAGTTAGAGCCACCAACCAGGGAGGATCCGTGTCTGGCACTGCCTCTTTGGAGGTTGAAGGTGAATAAAGGATCTTGATGCCTACAACAAATTCTTTTCAAGTTTTGAATAGTTATGCTACTGATGCTCTTCTCAGGTATTGTTTTACTGATGTTTTTATTCTTTCTCTTTCTATTCCAGTTCCTGCAAAGATTCACTTGCCCAAAAACCTGGAAGGCATGGGAGCTGTTCATGCCCTCCGAGGGGAAGTAGTGAGCATCAAGATTCCATTCAGTGGCAAGCCTCACCCAGTGATCACATGGCAGAAGGGACAAGACCTTATCGATACTAATGGACACTACCAAGTCATTGTTACACGCTCATTCACCTCTCTTGTTTTCCCAAATGGTGTTGACAGAAAGGATGCAGGTTTTTACATTGTTTGTGCTAAAAACAGATTTGGCATTGATCAAAAAACAGTTGAATTAGATGTGGCTGATGTGCCTGATCCACCAAGAGGACTGAAGGTAACTGACATTTCAAGGGATTCAGTCAACTTAACCTGGAATGAACCAGCTACTGATGGTGGAAGCAGAATCATAAACTACATTATTGAGAAACGTGCCACAACAGCAGAGAGATGGATTCGTGTTGCACAAGCTCGTGATACACGGTACACAGTCGTGAATCTATTTGGCAAGACCACCTACCAGTTCCGTGTAATTGCAGAAAACAAATTTGGACAAAGCCAGCCTTCTGAACCTACCGAACCAATTATAACAAAGGAAGATAAGACCAGAGTAATGAACTACGATGAAGAAGTTGATGAGACCAGAGAAGTCACAACAGCTAAAGCAGCTCACTATTCTACAAAGGAGCTCTATGACAAATACATGATTGCAGAAGAGCTTGGACGTGGGCAGTTTGGAATTGCGCACCGCTGTGTTGAAGCAGTTTCCAAAAAGACTTTCCTAGCCAAGTTTGTCAAAGTAAAGGGTGCTGACCAAGTTTTAGTAAAGAAAGAAATTTCCATTCTAAACATTGCTAGGCACCGAAATATCCTGTATCTTCATGAATCATTTGAAAGTCTAGAAGAATTGGTCATGATCTTTGAGTTCGTATCTGGAGTTGACATCTTTGAAAGAATCAGCACAGCTTCATTCGAACTGAATGAAAGGGAAATAGTAAGTTACATACGCCAGGTGTGTAATGCACTAGAATTTTTACATCGTCACAGCATTGGACATTTTGATATTAGACCAGACAATATTATTTACTTCACAAGAAGAAGCTCAGTAGTTAAAATCATTGAATTTGGTCAAGCCAGACAGCTGAAGCCTGGAGACAGCTTTAGACTCCAGTTCACTTCTCCTGAATATTATGGGCCTGAAGTACATCATCATGATTTGGTCAGCACAGCTACTGACATGTGGTCAGTTGGTGCTCTAGCATATATACTCCTCAGTGGTATCAATCCTTTCATTGCTGAAACAAACCAACAGGTTATTGAAAATATTCTAAATGCTGAATACAACTTTGAGGATGAAGCATTCAAAGACATAAGCATTGAGGCCATGGACTTCATTGATCGCCTACTAGTGAAGGAAAGAAAAGCTCGGATGACAGCTGCTGAAGCACTTAACCACACATGGCTGAAACAGAAGACCGAAAAGACCAGCACTAAAGTCATCAAGACATTAAGACACAGACGTTACTACCAGACTTTAGTAAAGAAGGAATGGAACACAGTAGTGTCAGCAGCCCGCATTGCCTGTGGAGGTGCAATTAGATCTCAGAAAGGGGTAACAGTGGCTAAAGTTAAAGTTGCACCAATTGACATTGGGCCCATTGCTGGGCAGATAATGCATACTGTAGTAGAAGAAGGAGGGCATGCCAAATATGTGTGTAAGATTGAAAACTATGATCAGTCCACACAAGTCACCTGGTACTTTGGTATGAGGCAATTAGAGAGCAGCGAGAAATATGAAATCAAATATGAAGAAGGTGTGGCAACCATATATGTTAAAGATGTTTCTAAATCAGATGATGGTACCTACAGATGCAAGGTAGTAAATGACTATGGTGAAGACAGCTCTTACGCTGAACTTTTTGTTAAAGGTGTGAGAGAAATTTCTGAGTACTACAGATGTAGAACTGTTAGGAAAGTGAAACGCCGAGTTGATACTATGAGACTACTAGAACGTCCACCAGAATTTACTCTGCCTTTGTATAATCGCACTGCATATGTTGGAGAAAATGTCAGGTTTGGAGTAACTATAACAGTCCACCCAGAACCTCGTTTAACATGGTTCAAATCAGGCCAGAAAATCAAACCTGGTGATGACGATAGAAAGTATACTTTTGAATCAGACAAGGGTCTTTACCAACTCATCATCAATAACGTCACTGAAGAGGATGATGCTGAATATAGTATTGTGGCACGCAATAAATATGGAGAAGACAGCTGCAAAGCTAAGCTGACAGTGATTTCACATCCACCTCCAGCAGATGCCACACTAAGGCCAATGTTTAAAAGACTGCTGGCAAATGCAGAATGTCAAGAAGGCCAAAATGTCAGTTTTGAGATCAGAGTGTCTGGTGTACCAAAACCAACACTGAAATGGGAGAAAGATGGCCAGCCTCTAACCTTTGGCCCTAACTTTGATATAATTCATGAAGGTTTAGATTACTATGCTTTACACATCAGGGATACTTTACCAGAAGACAGTGGGTATTACAGAGTCACTGCTACAAACAGTGCTGGATCTACAAGCTGTCAGGCTTATCTTAAAGTTGAACGCTTGAAATATGTCAAGCGTGAGTACAAGACAGAAGAAGAACGGGAGAAACATGTACAAAGACAAATTGACAAGACCCTAAGAATGGCAGAAATCCTTTCTGGGTCTGAAGCCATTCCATTGACACAGACTGCTCAAGAGGCTCTCAGAGAAGCTGCTATATTGTATAAACCAGCTGTTAGCACCAAGACTGTCAAAGGTGAATATGAGATAAAGAAAGAAGAAAAGAAGGAAGAAAGGAGACTTCGTATGCCATATGAAGTCCCAGAGCCTCGCAAACATGTGCGTACTACTCTTGAGGAAGATCAGAACATTAAACATTTTGTGCCTCTGTCAGATATGAAGTGGTACAAGAGACTGCGAGACCAGTATGAAATGCCAGGAAAACTTGAGAGAATTGTTCAGAAACGTCAGAAACGCATACGCCTTTCTAGGTGGGAGCAATTCTACGTGATGCCATTGCCGCGCATTACTGATCAATATAAGCCTAAGTGGCGCATACCAAAGCTAACACAAGATGATCTTGAAACTGTGAGACCAGCACGCCGGCGTACTCCATCACCAGATTATGAGTTTTACTACAGACCAAGAAGACGATCACTTGGTGACTTGTCTGATGAAGAGTTACTCCTGCCTATTGATGACTATCTAGCCATGAAGAGAACTGAAGAGGAAAGACTACGCCTTGAAGAAGAGCTTGAGTTAGGCTTTTCTGCCTCCCCTCCAAGTAGAAGCCCCCCACGCTTTGAACTGTCTGCACTTCGGTATTCTAGTGAAGGAACACAGGTCAGTTCGGAGGAGGACAGAAAAAGAGAGATGAGGTATTCAAGGTATCACATCCCAATTAAAGCTGAAACCAGTGCAAGCTATGCAGAGCTTCGTCAACGCCATGACAGGGCTGCCTACAGGCCACCAAAACAAAAGCAAAGAATAATAGATGAAAGAGAAGATGAAGAATTGCTCCGTCCAGTTGGCACTGCTCAACGACTCTCTGAATACAGGAGTGAGCTTGAATATATGGCAGAGGAGGAGAAGAGCAGACTTAGGAGAAGGAGGGAAAGAGAAATAACGGAGATCACATCAGAAGAAGAAGAGGAGATAGAAATGGTGCAACATGTCCACAGGGAATTTTCACCTCCCTCTAGATTACTAAGGAGAAGAAGATCTCTTTCTCCAACTTACATTGAGCTGATGCGCCCAGTATCTGAATTAATTCGACCTCGGTCACGGCCTCCTGAAGAAACTGAGAGAAGATCCCCAACACCAGAGAGAACTCGACCACGTTCACCTAGCCCAGTTTCCAGTGAAAGATCACTCTCTCGGTTTGAGAGGATGGCGAGATTTGATATATTTTCTAGATATGAGTCCATGAAATCTGCTTTGAAAACTCAGAAAACTATGGAAAGGAAATACGAAGTTCTGACTCAACAGCCTTTTACCCTTGACCATGCACCTCGCATCACCCTGAGAATGCGCTCACACCGGGTGCCATGTGGCCATAATACTAGGTTCATTCTAAATGTCCAGTCAAAGCCAACTGCTGAAGTGAAGTGGTACCATAATGGTATTGAAATCCAGGAGAGCAGTAAGATACATTTTACTAATACCAGTGGTGTATTAACTCTGGAGATTCTTGACTGCCATATTGATGACAGTGGAACATACCGGGCTGTGTGTACAAACTACAAAGGGGAATGTTCTGATTATGCAACATTAGATGTTACAGGAGGAGATTACACTACTTACTCTTCTCAGCGCCGAGATGAAGAAGTACCAAGATCAATTTTACCTGATTTGACAAAAACAGAGGCATACGCAGTTTCCTCATTTAAGAAAGCATCTGCTACAGAAGCAAGTTCCTCAGTAAGAGAGGTCAAATCAGAGATGTCAGCAACAAGAGAATCACTTTTATCCTATGAACATTATGCTGCTTCTGAAGAGAAAATAACTGCAGCTGAAGAAAAATCATTGGAAGAGAGGACTGTACGCAAGGCATTTAAAAGCACTTTGCCAGCAACAATCCTCACAAAACCACGGTCAATCACAGTTTCTGAAGGGGAGACTGCAAGATTTTACTGTGACGTGGATGGCGAACCAACACCAGTAATAACATGGCTCCGTGCGGGTCAACCTATTGTTTCTTCAAGGCGCTTCCAAGTAATACGAACACAGTACAAGTCTACCTTTGAAATTTCTTTAGTCCAGATGTCAGATGAAGGAAGTTACACTGTTGTGGTAGAAAATTCTGAAGGACGACAGGAAGCACACTTCACTTTGACCATTCAAAGAACAAAAATTCCTGAAAAAACAATTATGTCACCTCCAAGAATCAAATCTCCTGAGCCTCGTGTAAAGTCTCCAGAGCCAGTTAAGTCTCCTAAACGAGTGAAATCTCCTGAACCCACCAGCATTCCTCCAAAAGCAAAGTCACCACCTGGAGACAAAACAGTACCAACAGAGAAAGTAAAATTACCAACTGCTTCTCCCCCCAAGATAAAACAGCAGCTGAAAGCAGAAACTCTTGGAGATAAGGTAAAGTTATCCTGTGCAGTTGAAAGCAGTGTTTTAAGCGTCAGAGAAGTGGCTTGGTACAAAGATGGCAAAAAACTGAAAGAAGACAATCATTTCAAGTTTCATTATGCAGCTGATGGCACCTATGAACTCAAAATCCATGAGCTCACAGAATCTGACAAAGGAGAATACACCTGTGAAATTATCGGGGAAGGAGGTATTTCAAAAACTAACTTCCAGTTTACTGGCCAAGTATTTAAAAATATCCATTCCCAGGTAAGAGGTGTATCTGAAACTCATAAATCAGTTCAGAAAGAGGCTGAGGCACTTACAGTTTCTACCCAGAAGAAAGCAGCAGTGGCAACTGAAGAAAAAGCAGCAGTTCAAGAAGTCATTAAGAAGTCACTTGTTACTGAAGATGTCAAACAACTAAAGGCAGAAATTAAAGCTTCTTCAACTAAAATGACACTGTCTGAAGGGCAGAAAGCTACCTTGAAAGCCAGCATTCCTGGTGCCTCTGAAGTGAGATGGGTGCTGAATGGAATGGAGTTAAGAAATTCAGATGATTACAGATACGGTGTTTCTGGAAGTGATCACACTCTAACTATCAAAAAACCCAGTCATAAAGATGAAGGTATACTCACCTGTGAAGGTAAAACTGATGAAGGCATTATTAAATGCCAGTACGATCTAACCTTTTCTAAAGAACGCTCCAATGAACCAGCATTTATCATGCAACCTAAGTCTCAAAATGTCAATGAAGGACAAGATGTATTGCTCACCTGTGAAGTCTCTGGGGATCCTTCTCCTGAAATTGAGTGGTTTAAGAATAATCAACCTGTAAGTATTACCTAATATACTGGAAAACTGGAATTCTTGATAAAACTGATTGTAATGAAAGTTTTTTTTTTTCCCCCCCTTCTTCAGATTGCTGTTTCATCTCACATCAGAGTAACTCGCTCCAAAAACATATATTCTCTTGAGATTCGAAATGCTGCAGTGAGTGATACTGGAAAATACACAGTCAAAGCTAAAAATTATCATGGGCAGTGTTCTGCTACAGCATCCTTGACTATACTCCGTAAGTTTGTTCTCTGGGTCTTGTGTTTGGACTAATCAGGACTCTCTGCTGTGGTGTGTTTAGTAGAATGGCTAACGATAAAATCCACTGGTAATATGTTGTTGATTTATGTATTTTGACCAAGTTTACATTCTCTTGTATCTAAAGAAGAATTAAAAATAAACAGCATTAGAAATCCTCGTAACACCTATACAAAAAGCATATATAGTCCTTCACAGTGAGTGTTAACAGAAGGCTATGAAAATTCCTTCTAGGGTGAGCCTGCTATTAAGCCTTTGGTGCTGGTGATAACTCTTTCCTCAATTACTAAAATGATCTGTTCCAGTAACCAAAAAAAAAAAAAAAATAAATAAATAAATAAAAAAAAAAAAAAAAAGTAATTCTAGAGTTAAAAACTGTTGAAGTAACTTAACCGTAACTAAACTGAGTTTAGAACGTTATTGGGCGTACATCAGTTCCCAGCACCAAGGGGTTGCTATGTTTGCTTTTATATGTGTATGCTTATGTTTAAAGGAAAGCTGCAGTGATTGATGGCTTCTGCTCCCTTAGATAGCTACAGAACAAATCAGCGCGAGTTTCCAGTACCATGTTTATAAGAACCTGGAAATGTTTCACAGCTTCCACAACTATGAACTGAACACACACATATGAGATTTCTCAATGTGTAATTTTAAGTAATGGTTCTAATAGGAAATGCTTTCTCATGACTTGTTTCAAATCACAGTGGCAGTCAGATACTGAGGGAAGAGCAAGACATTTAAATGAGCTTCTTAAATATGTTTTTCCTTCAAGCTCATACATGTCATTCACTCACTAATAACAGTTCCATTTCCTACTTCTTTCATAAATTATTGTTAGTGATTTGGACATCTTGAACAAATGGTTGGAAGCAATTTTATGCTTCACTGCAGTTTTCCATTGAAAGCAAACCTTTGCCGTCTCTTCATTTCTTTACAGTTAACCATATAGAACTGCATGACTTCCTTAGTTAATGTGTTGTTATTGGTTTTTCCTTCTATGTTTGCGATGTTCCACAGCTCTAATTGAAGAACCTCCAAAAGAGGTAGTATTGAAGACAAGTGGCGATGCAAGCATGCAGGAAAGTTTTTCTTCTCAGTCCCTTCAAATGGCTTCTTCTAAACAAGAGGCTTCATTCAGCAGTTTCAGCAGTAGCAGCATGACTGAAATGAAATTTGCAAGCATGTCTGCCAAAAGCATGTCCTCCATGAAAGAATCCTTTGTAGAGATGAGCTCCAGCAGTATTATGGGGAAATCTAGTATGACTCAACTGGAGAGTGCAACTAGTAAAATGCTTAAATCAGGTCTGAGAGGTGAGCAATATAATTACTGGTAGAGTTAGTTTCTCAAATATCCTGAAGTAGTCCTTAGAGTAACCCTGCTGCATGGCAAAAGATCTTAGTGAAAGCACACTAACTTGGTTTTCTTCTCCTGTTTTGAAAAAGGAGTGCCACCCAAAATTGAAGCTCTACCATCTGATATCAGCATTGAGGAAGGAAAGGTTCTCACAGTATCTTGTGCATTTTCGGGTGAACCTGCTCCTGAAATAACGTGGTATTGCAGAGGGAGAAAAATTACCAGTCAGGACCAGCAAGGCAGATTCCACATCGAAACCAGTGAAGATCTAACCACGCTGATCATCATGGATGTCCAGAAGAACGACGGTGGACTTTATACCCTGAATTTAGGAAATGAATTTGGTACCGATTCTGCCACTGTGAATATTAATATCCGATCAATTTAGAGAGCTTGATCTGTATTATTTACACTTGTCTTTTTACAAGTGATTCATGTATGGACTGAAATATCTGATCTGTAAATATAAAAAAAAATATTTTTGTACCTACCTGAATGAGACAAAGTCCAAAGATTATGACTTATAGTCATTATTGACCTAAGAATTTTAAACACTTTTTTCACTGACATGTACATACTGTATATAGCCGAAGTTAACGGTTATGGAGTTTTCTACCATTATTTTATGACATTTTGAAATGTAACTTTTGGAACTATTTGTTGGTAGGAGAAAGTTTCCTAGGAAATGAATATCCTGCTAAACATTTAACTAATTTTTGTGCCTCAACTCATTGTTGATGTCTAAGAATGCCTCAACAGGTAGAGAGGCTCCCTGTTGAAGATTACCTACACCTAAGACATGTTACTGTGCATAGTATTTCATACATGCACAAATATTTACGTTGAATCAGAAATGTAAGGCATTGGTAATGTTTGCAATTACCCTCCTGTAAGCACTGCTTTAATGCTTTACATTGGATCTGATTATGTCGTATTATAATTTCCCTGACTGACTGACAATTTTTGGACAAAGTGCAAGCGGCCAGCACTTTGTTCACCCACTATTTGTGTACTGTTTCTGGCACATTGACTGCCTAAATAGCTTTTAAAAAAGCAACATCACCTGGCCATCCCCTTAATTAACAAAGCCATTTAGGTTCTCAAGTGCAGCAGCAGTACCAACTCTCGGAGGTTCGTAGGGTGCAGTGATTGAGAGTTTGTGTGGTAGTATTAGACATCTAGTAGTCACTTCTGGGCAACTAAGCGATGAACCACAGTTTGAACACAAGCTGTTGCTACAACATCAAAATCAAATACCGCCCTGCACTTCAATTTGCTTTAGTTCTTCTAATGTAGTAATAAATTTTATTGTTAGCTGTTGAACCTCCTTGAGATAGTGTTGTTCATTTGAAATAAAGCATGCTATCTGCACCTTAAAAATCTGTTGCTATTTATTTCTTATGATCTGTTTTTACAGTTTCTACACTACACTACTGAAAATGAGTTGGTGTTCCTTTATATCAAGGAAGTATTAATCTCTTCTTTTTTATAGCAGATCTCTGCTGAAAGTGGTTAAAAAAACTGACTCCAAAAAGCTTTGTTATTGCCTTCTCTTCTGGCAATGGCAACTCATCTGTTGACTGTAGCTAAAAGTTCTCTCCTCCTCTGGGTAAAGGTCCATGCCCTATCAGCTCTCTACACCTGTCAGCTGATAACGCTTATAGAACAAAGCAACCCTACTCTGGGAAAAAAGATCTTGCATCTCAGTAAGATATATTAGCTTAGTACAGTACATTCCGCCACGGGTACCGAAAAAAAAGAAAAAAAAAATCAAGGAACAAAGATACACAGGTAAACAGTTGTTTTGTTTAACCCATTTGCATGCACAGGTACACAATAAAATCACCACCAACAATGCACTAGTCAGTAGCCGCAGCAAAAAGTGACACTGGCAGACAATACTTGCAGATTTAAGCAGGGACTCTACTCCACTGCTGTTAGTGGAAATTCCTTCTTCAGCAGCTTTCACTGAGTCTGGACATATTTGCTTAATCAAGTAGCAAGCATACTGGTGTGGCAGTGTAAACAAGCTTCTTCTGTCTGTACCAACTCTGCACAGTACTTACTTACTTAATCAAGTAGATAAGTCAGTTACACGCCTAAAAATAGGACTTAAAGTATTTACAGGCTTTGTTGAAATACAACCTACTAACATATATTAACACAACTTTATATGCCAGTTTGCTGAGAGTGTTTTTTTCACAAGACTACTAAGTGAAAAATAACTTACAGAGACACTATAAAAGGGTCACAATGTAAAATTTCAGTATTCTTCAGCTTTGTAAAAGTTACCCCAAAACATGAGTATTTCTTAAGACAACAGACTGAGCAATCTCTGAATGAAAAAAAAAAAACGTATCATATGAGCAATAAAGATTTCAGATGATTTGCTTACTATATTCAGATAGAATGCAGGGATTTCTAAAATGGCACAGGTTGACATGTGCTATATTTAAAGACTGCACTACAGGACCCAGTTTAGAAAGAAAAAAATCTTACCATAAAACTATGTGAAGGCATTTGGACATCATGCTTCTGGGCCCTGATGCATGGTGTGTGTGTGGGGGGGGTAATCTTAGCACAATTAGTGAACTTACTTACTTATATGTAAAATTGTACTGCAGAGATGCACATTTGCTACTAACATTTTATGTCTGGTAGCCTGAGAAAAATAACTTTCATAGTGGACAGTCATAGTAACACTTAAGAAATTCATTTTATTACTACGGGACAGTAAACTCTAGTCTTAACTTTGCATTTCAATTTCCACTATCATCTCCATTTTCTCCAACAACTTTTCCTTTGAGGGAGGGGGAGGAAAGGTTTAAACAAAAAAAAAGATTTTTCTTGTCTTGCGTTTCAGAGGCCTCCTCCAAACAGAACAGAGCACAAAACCCCACACTGCTGATAATAAATCACTTCTAGATTTTGTTTTCTTTATTTAAAAAGAACATAAAGAAGTTCTCCAATCTGGTTAAAGCGTGGATTTAAAAAATATAAAAATAAAATATAAGAACAGCTAATGTCTATTAAAAAAAAACATGGTATGACAGGCAAAAATAAATCATACAGTCTTCTCCTACTAGAAAAGGGAAATGCCATAGTAATAGCAGCTGTGGTACAAAAGAGAAAGCCTGCCAGAAAAATAAAAACTTCACAAAAAAAAGTGCACAGAAAGGTCACACCTATCTAAAGCTGTAATTACCTGCTTCTGCAAATACCATCCAACCCTTATGTAAACTGCTTAAGCAGCCTACAACACACAGAGAAAACTAAGATACACAAACAGTCAACCACAATATTCAGCACGAGAATATGGAGCATAGAGGCAGTGACATTCAAATCCCATTGCTGTCTCAATTGAAAGAAACTACTTTTAACATTTGCAGTTCACAATCTTGGATACATATTTGTTTACCCCTTTTCTTATAAAAATAAAAACTCAGCTTTTAAAACACAATTATTGGATGAGGCTGTGCTCTCATCGCTGACCTCTTCTCCACAGTTAGAACCATTAGGATATGGCTATCCATGTACCTGTGGCTATTGATACATAAACAACCAAGATGGTAGCATGCTACCATGAAGGAAAAGATGGCACCAGTCTGCAAAGTAGGGAAAGAATATGACTACTTTGTTATGCCACTCACTTGCTGAACAACATTCTGGACGGTTCACATGGACTAACAAATACTAAAATGCCTAGTAAAGTATTTTAAATGCCCAAAGGGCACCTTCTAATCACTCCTGTACACAGTAGAAAGAGGAGAGGTAAAAGGTTTCTTCTGACATGTTCTAAAGTAGGGGGGACTATTACTAACATGATCACCATTACTGGAAAATAGAGTACGTCAAACAATCTTTGCAAAACACTAAAGAACTGGTCTCTCTACTTTATAAAAAGAGGAATGCTTAGTTCTGACTCTCTATCAGTTTCACTAAGATATGTGCTAACTTGCTGAGTCCTACCAAGACAGTGGCAATTCTACGTACACAGTAACCATCATTGAAACAAAAAAGTATGTCGGCCTTTGGTTTTCAGCGTTAAACAGCAGAGAACTACTGGATGGCAACTTTGGATGTGGGCACCCAATGCTACATAAACACCTTTTTAAGAGTTAAAAGTTCTCTTCTAGATCTGGATCTAAAACTCTTTGGTTTAGTCCTGGAAACAAGTCTGTAAAGGCATGTCAGTGACAGGTAGGTTTTACATTAGCTCTGTTAGAGCAGAATAATGAGGAATAGTTGAAAAAAGTATCGTTAAAAGATTTTGGACACAGAAGTCTCTTTCATTATGGTACTATACACCTTTAAAAAGTTATTAACTTAGAGCAGCAGAAACAACAGCTACACTATCATATTTAACTTGATGGTGAGATGACAAAAAATTCAAGTTTATAGTTTGTGAAAATAAACTTAACAAATTTATGATTCAGCCTTTAACTAAATTAAATGCAAAATTTTTATGCACAATTTCTGAAGTTTTCATATCGCACAGATTGCTCTCCCTGAAAAAAAAAAGTGTAATAAATAAGTCAAGCTGATTGATTGATTATCTTAATACATATACTCAGTGGAAAGAAATACAAACATTAATTAAGTTTAAAGGCTTTCTGAATGTGGTAATTTAAGCACTCATGCATTTCCAAATCAGCTTTTCCAAGTGCCTAGTCAGTAATTCTTTATAGTACAAGCTGGTATACTATTTAAGCGTGTGCCATTTCTAATCGTCTACCATTAATTTCAGATATTAGAGACCTTAGAGGTAAAACTCAGTAATTAGCAATTACCATTTTTTGCCTAAACATACTTAGTATGCTTATATGCTTTATGTGATAAACACTATGAGAAAAATTGATTTTGGTTTCAGATTATCTCTTAAAAAGCAAGGGAGATCAAAATTAGAAGTACTAATTGCACGTGTTTTCCTGAGATTCAGCTCCCACTCTCCACCAGAAAGAATAATGATACTATCATGCATTACAAGATTAGCTCACCCCTAAACTCTAAATCTGCAAAGAATGATAACATAAGAGTCAGAATCTAGATTTTTTAAGTCTTTTTTAAGTCTTTTAAGACTCTTTTAAGTCTTACTGCACACTGATCCCTGGGATTCACCCAGCTAAGTATCATTTTTAGAAGTGACTAGATTCAAATACTTAAAATATGAAGGTATATCATCTCCACTGATCTCATTTAAACACATTTTAGCATTTTACCAATCAGAGTTTGGCATAGGTACATAAAAATGCCTATTTAACTTTAGGGGAACACATTGCATATATACTGAGATCTTATTCCAGCTTTAGTGACATGGAGAAGCCCAAATATTACTGATACGATTATATGCAACTGTTAAATCTAGAGTATTACAACTTAAGTTTAAATAATCCTATCTGTGGCAGTATTTCCAATGATGACTTAAGGTTACATGCACAGATAGTCTCGTGGATTTTTTTTTTTTTTTTTTTTGGGGGGGGGGCACACAGTGTAGTCCAAATTACTTTTATCTGTAATAGTTGAAAATCAGAAATAAATATCCAGGAATGTGATATGTATTAAACACTTTACAAGCAGGCTCAGTGACATTTCAGCAAGCAGACCTAAGAGAGTGTATATGATTCAGGACAGCATTCACATTGCTCTATGAATTTTACTTAACTGAACATGTCTTTTTTAATATTTATGTTTACAATTGCCATAAGACTGAAGAAGTGTAATACAGAATACATTAAAGCAAACATTCTGAAAAACTGTACAAGCATGTGTGTGGCTGATAAGCATATGCAAATGCTAGTTACATGAAAACGGACAAAACTGAGTACAACTGACAGCTCTTAGCTTATATCCACAAATATCTTTCTTGTAAGAGCCATTTCATTTTATTTGTTCCAGACATAACGGTTGGTAACCGGTACTCTAGATGAGCAAGAGCTCACATGTTTCTGTCAACATTTAGATCTTTGATTCAGACAAATCAACATTTCAGAAATTTATAAGGAATCTCTTTCCCAGTCTGCTTCAAAAAACCAAATTATTCATACATACCAAAGAAGACTTATTCAACCAAATTAAAGATTTGATTACAAAAACAGATTTTGGTATGTGCTTGTGTGCAAAAAGCTCCTGTACATTTATTTAACACTTGCATAAATCAAAAACAATAAATCATTTTTTTTAAGTGCTCTACAGCTAAGAATTTATAGACCAAGTTTATTCCTAAATGAACATCAAAACCCCCCCAAAGCTTACAATGCAAATACTACCAACATTATGAAGCAAAGTGCTAGCAGGCACTGTTATACTGCATTATTCATCAATTATTTAGAGACAGAATCTGATCTCACTTACAACTAATGCAAATTTACACTGATATAACCGAGATTAGAATCCATCTCCTGGTATATATCATCCTGAAGGGATACAAAGAAGTCACAAAACAGAAGCTCCTTTTTTGTATAAATATGTCATAAATAAAATATGTATAGATACAAATATTCATTATAACAGCAGCTTAATGGTCTAATATTTCAGCTCTTGTCTTGCTTCTAAGACACTGTTAAAAAGATAACCTAATCAGCAGAATCTTAGCAGTGCTGCATTAGCTATTTGTGGTGCTACGCACCTCAGAAACAATTTATACACATTTTGAAGCTTTTAGTAGATCTTTAGATCTTTAGTAGTGAAAGTAGGTAGAAATTTTTGATGCAAAAAGAATAAATAAATAAAAATTGTTAAATATCCAATGTTTGGTACAAATGCTTTATATTAAGTTATTTTTATACATTTGTTTAGAAAAATACACTAAATATTTCTACTTTCATTGTCTAAAAATAAGGACCAGATTATGTATATCCTTGTGTTTTTAAAGAAGGCAATGTTAATTACCATCAAGCTGCTAAAGTAAACCCATTAATACCTAATCCCACAGCCCTCACATAGGCAAAAAAGCCATTGCAAGGGTATCACAGCTCCAGCAGGACTGCGTAACCAGGCTCTAGAGTTTGTGCCATTGGCCTATTGATCATTTGTACAAGTTACACATTCTCCAAAACTTGAAACCTTTTCAATTAAGTTTATAATTTGCAGGTTTACTAACATATCAATCAGACTTCCGTACTTTTTAAAAAAGAGCTACATTTACAAACGTAGGTGCTTATCTTTTAAACCATTACTTGTTCCCAAAAAATGCACATTCAAACTGTGAAATATTAGGAAAATACTCTTGCAAATAAACTATATAAAGATAAAATACACTTCAAAGATAGTTTTTATGTTATTCTATAAAGTGCAGAGAAGTCCTTCTAAAAAGGGAAATGACTACTTCCTATAACAACAGTATAATTACAGCAGCCTTTGCATAGCATTATTTATAGAAAATTGAACACTCAGTTTCTTCAGGAAGAAAAGGATGGAAGAGTCTCTTCCAGTTCAGATCTTTCCTTAGACACTGATCTATTTTCTTCGGGAATGGCTGATGATACCAAATCTCCATTGACAGCACTTCTAGAACAGTGAGCAGATCCTATGAAGATACCAATAAGGATTTAAATTTCACCTCAACCAACTCATCCAATCTGTCATTTATTGTATCTGTTAAATATTTCCTATATATATAAGGAATCAGAAGGTATAATTACTCTATACTTTTCTTGAAATATTCTAATCAATATCATGGCAGAGGATGATGGATGAAGAATGTTCAGCTAGTGTAAGTCAGATAATATACAAATCATTGTAAGAGAAAGTTATGAAAGACAGTAATATGTGGGGTGCATGCAAACAACAACATTTTCTATGATCAAAATGAAATGGATGACATACTCTAAGTTAGGTATTGCGAGACTATTTGGTAGGGAAGAGAAAGAATGAAGACAATTGGAAGATAGCACAAGGAGCTTCTATCACAGAAAAAAAATAGTGAACGGAGGAACTGAGCTACAGACTAGAGTTATGCAGTAAGGAAACACTTTCCCTCTCCCAAACAAACAAACAGAACAGGTACTAGCATAAACCCAAAGACTGAGACTCTTCTTAGCAGTTCTGAAAAGAGTCAGACTGGGTATCTGACTGCAGAAGAAACTCCAGACCACAGCAACTAAAGCCCTGTGTTACTAAGAATCTAGACTGATGTGCACTTACATTAGCAATGACACACAGAATGGGGTCTAAACTATGTTTATTAGCTTAGGATACATGCTGGCAGTCCATAAGCTGGTGGGCAAAGTGAAAGCAGTAGTTGTCTTGCAACACGAAAAGAGCAAAAAACCTAGGAAATGGTGCGGAGGTGGGAATACTTGCTTCAGTATACAGAGTGTAAAGCGTTAGTACCTCTTGGGGCTCATGTAGGCTTTCAGCAATGCACAGGCCTCCAGCTTTTTCTACCCTAGTGAGGCATTAGGCCCTCCAGAAGGAAGCAAGACTGAACCCAGAACTAGTCAAGAAGAACTAGTCAAGTTAAAGTCTCCCTGAGAATAGTGAGGATGGAGTCAAATGACAATAAAATTCAAGAGGAAAAAGACAGAACTGGTTACTAACTCAGCAAGCCCATTTAATCAGGAGGGACTAACGTTGTGATCATGACATCAATTCTTAGTTTTCATGGGTTGCTTTGATTTATTCTTAGCAAGAGAGTGCTATTTCAGAATAGTTCTCTACAGCTGTTTCAGTTTCAGTTGTTCTCTACAAAAGGCAAGCAGCTACTGAAATAAACTTTCAGCAGTACACTGGGTGGAAATTAACAGCCCTCCCTCCCCCTAAGTCACAAGGGTCACAGAAAGGAGAATTTGTTTTGTGATAACAAACAAGCAGCAAATAACAGTATTCCACACCACTTAAAAGAATATCAGGTCATGTAAAATTGTATCAGTACAAGTGTGTCTGTTCTGGTTACGTTTCAAGACTGTTTTACCTGAAATAGAATTTTATCTTACAAGTAGTCCCACTGATTTCAGTGGGGCTACTCCAGGTGTAAAATTCTTTTCAGTATAAATGAAAGCCAGTAAAAGTCAGCAACATAGTGAACCACAAAACTGCTTTGATTTTATAATACAGTAAACCTACAGCAAATCTTTATGTAACTAGAGCTAACAAAACTTGCAGTAAGTATTCTCTTTATACTGATATCAGCATTAAAACACTCACTGTAAATATGTGAATAAATTCTACAGAAAGATATAAAAGAAAACCATTCCTCTCCAAACTTACTCTGAGAATCTTCAAGGGGAGTATCATTGTAAGATTCTGTATCCGAATATGTTCTTCTACGTCGCTGTGATAATCGGTAAAAAGATGAAATTGGTTCTTTTATAGAGTGATTATTCCTGCAGATGAAATGAAATGAATTAGTAAGAAAAATTTATAAGAACCCATATCTCAATTTAATGTACTTAAAATAATGTTAGTATTTATACTATACTGTTAATATAAATTATGTTTTTCACTGTGTTAAGTTAAAAATGGCATGGTCAACAAAACATTATTAATTTTCCTAACTTTAAAGCCTGAAAATTGAGATATGAATGTAATTTTGCACACAAAACTATTCAAGAATCTGAAGCAAATAGAACCTTAATGTTTTGGCTTTAGGCATAATTTTATAAACTCAGCAGAATGTCATTTGCAGAAAGTTTCCAGCACGAAGAATTACTTACAGAGTGAGTATTAAAGACAGCAGCTCCACTATTTGCCACTGAAGCTGATAATCCTTACCTTAGTTTTCAACTCTCCAAGCAATCAAAATTAGATCCGTTTATTTATTCATTTAAGGTTTTTTCTCAAGTGAATAATTTCTCTCATTTTTTGATTTTAATGCTAGCAAATTCAGGGAGGTGTTCAGAGGAATCTGAAAAAAAGCTTAATGAAATAGAAAATTACCTCTCTGAACAGCAAGTGCCAGGGTGGCTAATGGAACGCTTCATCTAGAAAAAAACGAAAAAGTCATAAGCAACCACTGGGAATAATATGCATAACAACACTAATTGATACTCCATTTATGCTTCTACAAAGGAAGATGATTTTTTTAATGTAAAAGAACAGATCTTGACTAAGTATCTTATGTAGCTATATGTAAACAGATGGATTGCCATCAATATAGTTTTAAAGCACTAACACAAGAGAAACAGTTTACTTCCTAAAATATTATCTGGTTTCTATAGAACTCATTCTCTCTTGCTCCAAAATTACTCATATATCCATTAATTGTGGTGACCTGCAGAAACATCAAGACATTTTTTCCTCAACAAATGCGAGCTTCAATTCCCCATTACACAGAAAAGGTAAAATTCTGCCTCTTGATCCTTTGTGGTTTTGATACCACTGACAAATCTCTATGCATATCAAAGAAAGTAACTGACTGAAATTATTAATGACCAGCTTTAAAAGTCAATTGATTGGATGGAAGACAAAGAGAGAAGAGATCCAAACGCAAAGAAATGGAATCCCACAAAACCCTAAAATACTGCTTATCTTGGAATATTTATACACATGATCAAAATAACATTTAAGATGATTTCACATAGACTAAGATAATCATCTGTCCTCCTAAGAAAAATAATTAATAGTGGAGAGTTATGAAAGTAGTATCTTTACCATGATTTGCCTTTTTGTTAAACAGGGCATGTTACATTAATACAAACATTTCAGAATGATATACGCTGAAAGATATGCTACCTTGCTGAAGTGGTCTAATGCATAAGGCAGCTGTTTGTTTAAACAAGAGGCAAAGTCAATGTACAGTTAGCACTATAGAAAACAGAGTCAAACAGAGGAAAGGTTAGATTCTGTTCATTTATGTGATGCCTGAACACAATCAGAAATGTCTTCATATATATGACAAATTAGTCTGATTATGTGGTGGCTGGTAAACAAAGATTGGGAATGGAGTAGCACTGATTTATATTTAGGACTGGTACTGATCTTAATAGACTGAAGTTTCATTTGTTGACACCACAGCAGATAGCAGTAACACGGTATTCTACCACTCTTTACCCCCATCTAACCAACAAAATGATACTTAGAAAAAAATAGTATTTTAAAATGTCTAAACCATTTGGACAGGTGATGGTGACACAGGAGAAACTAAGGGATCAGGGTGAGGCAGCTGAAACATTTCTGGCTTAAACTTTGTATTAGCAATCTTCACACATTCTTCAAGTGTTGTGATAAACGTATTGCATGTGGCACTAAGCAAGGAAGAGGCTTCATTCATGTTCTGAAAACAAAAGAAAGCACAATCATCATCAAGAAAAAAATGAAAAGATGCAAACACAAAAAAAAAAAAACCCACATTAATTTCTCTCCTAACTGGAAAGATTTAGTGATAGCTTTCATCTCCCATTCTATTTAATCAAATGTACATTTTTCCATGAGGTCAGTTTCAGTAAACAGACGTGACAACAGTTTAATTTCCTTTTGAAATCTGAATTTCCTTACAGTATCAGCTAATAATGCTATAATGTTTTTATTGCAAATATAAGAAGCTTTTCTCTTAGAATGACTAAATTCCTACAGATATCAGAGTATCATTCTATAAAACAAATGAACTGCAGCAGAACATGTATGCATCTTTATTGACTTCAGTGCAAGCAGTCTATGGGTCAACTGTAGCTTTGCTGTAAGCTGACAACACTTTGCCGTGCTGTGACTACAAAGTTACAACACTGCTTTACTTTGCTTGCCCACATACTGCTCAAGAGTGTGTAGAAGGAGGCCGCTTCTGAATTTTCAGTACTAAATTCCATTCAAAAGCAGAAATACTAAAATAATTTTACTTATCGCATGCGTTCGGAGGGTCATATTTACATTGCAAGTTTTCAATGCCTGTAATGGTAGCTTTTATTAGTAACAAAATGAAGTATCTTCAATGAAATAAAGAGTGAACAGGTTTCAACTACTCATTGAAATAGATGTTTATAGGCAGAGTAGTTGAAACAAAGATCTCAGACAGAACAAATTACTGCACAACGAATATGGCACCTCTTCTGGTTTTTTAATCAAATGACTCTAAACAGAATTGTTTCCTAATACACATTACAATTACAGTTAAATATTTCAGGTACTTTATGCATATACAATCTCTTCCACACAAGTCAACTGTAAAGTATTCTGAAATTGACTTTAGGTTAAATCTCCCCATTAGGAAAAGAAGCCTATGACGTCAATAGAAACTTAAAATGAAATAAGGTGCCCACAAGCACAAGGGATCTGCTCCTTTCCCCTCTACTTAACACTGGTGAAGCGACTTCTGGAGTGCTGGGTCCAATGCTGGGCTCCGCAGTACAAGACAGATATGTAGCTAGTAGAATAAATCCAGTAAAGAGCTACTGAGATGATTAAGGGACTGGAGCATCTTTCACACAGGAAGTGGCTGAGAGAGCTGCTGCTCTTCAGGCTGAAACATAAAAGGCTCAGTGGGGATCCTATCAATGTTTATAAATATCTGACAGGAGAGTGTAAAGATGGTGGAGTCAGACCCTTCTTGCTGGTACTCAGTGACAGGACAAGAGGCAATGGGAATAAATTTAAACACAGCAGATTTCATATGAAGATAAGAAAATATTTTTTCATTTTGAGAGTGGCTGAACACAGGAACGGGCTGCCCAGAGAGGTTGTGAAGTCTCCATCCTTGGAGATTCAAAACCCAAAGGAATTGGCCCTAGGCAACCTGCTCTAGGTGACCCTGCTTGAGCAGGGGGGTTAGACCACTTGATCTCCAGAGGTCCCTCTCTCAACCTCAACTATTCTGTGATTCTGTTCTCCAATGCCATTCTAGAAATTCAGTACCTCAATGCTGGGAGGAGATCGAGTCTCATCATGGTGAACAAATTCTTGTATTGTATGAACTTGCTTCATTAAAAGATCACAGTAGAGGCGAAGTTCGGACATTTTGGTTTTAAGAGATTCATTGGTCTCGCTTATTTCTATAAAAAAAAGAATTACCAATTATGGCATATGATTTACGTACATACTTTAAAATATGCTCATTTAAATTTTCATTTAAAAATTCATTTAAACTTTCAATTAGTTTGAGGAAAAGTAGATTCTGCAATGAGTTAAGAATTTTACTTGAAGTAGACACCAGTTTGTACTTAATGATAATTGATGCTACTTTAATGACCATAGAGAAAGAGGCATGTAACTAAAAAACATGAAGCTGAAATTTTTCTTTGATGTACTGTAATACAGAAAACATTTAATGGATGAAATTTCCCACCTCAACAGATTGGCTGGAAATGGTTACTTCAAGTCACCCAAGAAAAATTTGGGAGAAAAACAATAATAACAATAATGAATCAAAAGAGTAGACATTCAGTGGCTTCATAACAGCTGCAAACAATAGTTGTTCCTGTAACAACCCTAACTTGCTGAAGCTTCAACTTGTTCAGGTAGTAGAGCTCAAAACCTGGAAAGATCAGATTACTTCCACCTTAAAGATTAAAAGGTGTGTACGTAGGATTACACACCTCAGCATACACAGGAGAAATCACTCTAATTACATCCTTTTTCTTATTTTCCCTCTCAAGACTTTACTCTTGGCTTTCACAAGAGACTTTCAGTCTGATTCAGTAAGGCAACTCTTAAGCTCACACATAGTCTTCCCTGCTTTCTTTCAATGAAGGTGATTTCATCCAGAGAGATATTCTAGGGCAGTTTTTTGTCTCCAATAAAAACTTGTACAATGTCCAGATTTTTAAATATTGGATACTTTAACATCAAGTGGAATAGAGCTGAGTACCTTCAGAATTTCAACAATGAAGCATGTCACTGATTTTACATACAAGTGGTTCTTCAGTGCCTGGTACAGAATAAAGATCTAGAATATCACTGCTATACTGTCTATAAAAATGTGTTAGCCATATAGGAAACTTGTAGTTTTTCAAAAATGGCCAGGGAACTAGCCACCCAAACCCCATGAACTTCAGTTTAAACTCCTTATCCATCTCACTGTTAAACTCGGTCAAAATTTGGGTACTGTGGATGCAGGGAGAGTTTGAACTGACACCAAATGATAAAGGTTTCTTTAAATCAAAAGAACTCTAATAATTTGTGAATCTGATGCTTCATATGGTCACAGCAACACTCCTAGGATACCACACAGATGATATCAGGTGCAAGACAAATTTGAACACAGCACAGAAATCCAAAATGGAAAGGAAATAAAGAAACCATAGAAGTGATAAAACCATTGATTAGCAAAATAAGGTGACAAACAGATCGCAACAGTGATTTGTGCTGATTTCTACTACAATTTAAACATCAAAAGGGAATTTACCAAACAGATCACTAGTAATAATTAAGAGTTCTAATTAAAGACAATAATACTAAATTTACATCACAAGATTAGTATCATCATTATTTGAAAAAGCATTTGAAGAAGTGGCTAGGTTGTGCAAGCTCTAGATGACATAAATACCTTTTTCTTTTTTTGTTCTGGTATCCGCCAAACAGGCTTTCGCACTCCCCAAAGCTACCAGCCACCTTTGCCTTTCAGCTGCATTAACTGCTTTCATATAGAAATGCTGTTCCCCTGGAATGATTAGCTCCATTCTTGTGTTGTCTGTTGCATGAACTTAGGACAAAGGAGAAAAAAAGAACACACGCAATTTTGAAGGCGAAAAACCCTTAACCCAGTAAGGATTATTTATGACATGCAGATCAAAGTACTTCAACATTTATATTACAATCACACACTAATATCATAAATCACAATGTATTGCTGCCAAACAACAAAAAAGTAGCTCAACCCTTCTCCCTAGGGCACTGTGGAATAAACAGTCAGGAACACCAATTACCAAACAACGGACAGACTCAAGCACAATGAGGTTCTGCAATATCAATACACTGCTTGTGAATTTGTAACAGCTCTTGTATGTTAATCCTGATCTAACCATGGCAAACCAAAATGTTTTGTTGCAAGGACAAATACTTATGGAGAAGTAAGCTAAAAACTGAATGTCCCTTCTTGATGAAATCTGGATTCAGGTCTCAGAGTCTTAAAATCAAGAATTAAACAGATTTTGTTAATGGCCCATCCTATTCAGTACCATGTCTTTAACTAGAATATTGTGCTGCGTTTCACGTTAGCAAGCACTGTTCCTCCAGACCAACTCCCTGCTTGCCACTGATGCAGGAGACTGCATCAAATCCAGACTTTAGCTATTATCTTTCATATGCCAAAAGAATAAGACGACAAGGAAAAGGAAGATGAACAGCTGGAACGATCAAAACATGGTATATTCCTCTTTTAAACTGTGGTTTAATCTCGACCAAGGAAACACTAACCAAAAGGAGTTACCACATGAAAAATATTTAGTGGCCCACGTAAAGTAAGTTCCACCTTTTAATGTACAAGTACCCACACCATAACTGCAGTCTTCTGGGGATATCTGGAAAAAGGCCAAGAGTTGAAATCAACAGAGAGTTAGATAATGCCTTCCTATTGGCCAAGGAGGTTGATCTACAGTTTAGGAAACACTAAATGTATAGCCTAAATTCAGAGTCCGGCACCATCAGTTCATTTACTAACTCTAATATATACATCATCTACGCATGTAGGGAGCTGCTAACAGTGTCAAAAGCAAAAATGACTCAAGAGGAAAAACCATAAAGGAAAAAAAAGGGGGGGGGGGGGACTGAACAGCTCTTCCTTAAAGACATCTCCCCTTTCAGATCACTTAGGTTGCTTTTCTGAAAAACTACTGCTCATGATTCAGTCTCCTACCTCTACCAATGTAAAAGGTAAAACTAAGATAATCAGCTTAAGTAACTTAAGTAACTTCAAGTATAAGCCATGCACACACAACTTTTTAAAAAGGTAAAGGAATATATGGTAGGTTCTAGATCTCAGAAGAGAGCTTTACATATCAAAAACATTTTTCTTTGTTGCCATGTCATAATTCACATTCAGTATTATTCATGAACTATGAAGAAACCACACTAGAAAACAGGTGTATGAAAGTACACACATTTAAAGTACATATAAAAATTTGTGATGAAAAGGGTACGAAAGGTGTTCTCATCTATTACTGTGACAACTAGAATTTCCTCTAGCAGAAATCTCTTTAATTCTTACCTTTAATTTCACAAACAGCCATCTTTATACTTCCTTTGCTGCCTTTGCAAACGTCATCCTGTGAATCGTAGTATGACAATATCCCATTGTCTAAAACAAACCACCGAGGCTGCCAACCTAGCAAGATCAAAAACATTCAAAGAAAAGTTTAGTCTAATCACTAAATTGCAAATCAAATTCAGCTCTTTGGCTGTTAGAACTTTTATAGAAAAGATGCAAACATTATAACATACCTGTGTCACACCAGAAGGAAAGAATTTGTGCTCTGAAAAACAGAACTGCTCTATAACCAAACTAGTATTATGGGGATAGTTCACTCTTATTCTTTTTGAATGCAAGATTAGCAGTATTTCACCTTCACTATATTCCATTTTGCAACAGAATGAGATTTTAGTTCAGCCTGAGAGAAATCCTGTTTTGAAGGCTGATAAATTACATACCTCTGATGAACCATTCTCATGCAGGTATATTTTTCAGGTAGACTTTCTTTAGAAAGTCAAAAATAAATACAGTCATACAAATGAATGACTGATGTTAGTAACCGCTATTTATCATCTCCTCTGCATAACGTATTTCAGAGAGAGCTTCTGTATTTTGTCCTTAACTAGTGACATGCCATTTTCTGTGAATGTAGCCCAACTTTATTGCTCAGTAATTATTTAATTTCAGGCATTGTGCTGGTATTTTCCACTACGACCTAGCAGAGACATGGCTTATACTAATAAGAGTCCATTTGCAAGGAAAGCATATACAAGTTCCTGTACTTATGCTTTAACTAGCTTTGTATCAACAAAACAAAGAATACATCTACAGAACATAGCAGATGATGCATATGCATAAATATCTGGGAGACCTGCACACAGCATCATAACATATAAATGCTAATCTACTTTAATCAGATAAAGAGGGTCCATGACAGTAATTTTTTTACAGCTATTTTATGGGCAAACTTGCCATTTCATAAAACCCAACACTCAGTGGAACAGACGCCCTGATTTTTAACTCTACTGAATACAAATCACCATGTCTACTAAATCACTCTGTCTGATTAACAGGTTTCTAAAAATAACATGAAACTAAAGCATTCCAGAAGAGCACAAGAACACTGGCTCTTTAGAGTCTGGGTCAACCAGACAATAGGAACAGATCACCCTTCTCTTAAAACCTGACACCAAGCTCACCAGTCTGGTGATATAATGGTATGGTCCACAGCACTTAGAACAAGCTGCAGCTACCCAGTCACACAGGGTTAGTGCATTAAAACACAGTGGGCTCAGTCAGACTGCTGAACATCAGATAAAGGCCTCACTACTCACATTAAGTCATTAGAAGCTTTAACAGTAATTCAAGAGGTGCAAGACCAGTCCCCATTACATCATGCAAGAATTCCAGGATAAGGAATTAAAAACATGCCACTTTTTTTTAAAAGCTGTATCAGTAAACATTTATATCTTTCAAATGCAGAGTGGGTAAGCAATAAGCAGATCTACACTCAGATATAAAAATAGAATTTAAAAAGCTATAAATATTGAGGGATACCCACTCCCATAGCACAAGACTTCAAATTACATACATACATTACTATTTACAACAGAGTACATAAATAGCTGTGAAGTGACCATAGTGAAGACTCTGTACTGTAAAACACACATTACTATTTACAACAGAGTACATATATAGTTGTGAAGTGACCATAGTGAAGACTCTGTACTGTAAAACACTGCTCAAAAATGCCCTAGTATTTTTTCCTGCTACACTGCATCGCAAAACACTGACTTTGTGCTCCCCTTAACTTGTAAGTGCATGCAGGGAGAAGTTAATGTTTTCTAAACAGTCTTGTGCTGACAAAAAGTAAAAAGGGACCCTGCATAGATCATTATTTCAGCCTCACATTATGCTAGCATTGAAAAAACAGAAGTAATAGCATTAAGACCCCAAGTGCCCTACAGAAGCAAGCAAAACAACGAAAACAAGAATACCTCTTCTTGCATGAACTTGGGCCCTTGAAAAAAGTGTCCTATATTTGACAAAATACTTAACAAATTCATACTTCTACGAATTCACAGGTGCATGCACGTTATGTGAGAAAAGCAAGCTGTATTTTGCATTTATTTTTAATGAAGGAAGGAAGAAGCTAAATTATGTTCTTTTGCCACACTTCAGCAATATTAGCAAGTTCCTTCACTGCTCAAGTTCCATGGTTACTGAAAACAAACAGTATGTCTTATTTCTGGCTACAAAAACACACAGTAGCATAACAAAAAAGTCATAAACAACATTAAAAAAAAATCTGAGTAATACAATTAGATGATTCTGTTGAATTAGCTGGCCTACATGTCCTGAGCAAGGGTTCTGGAGACTGGTATTCTACTAACTTTCAGTGGAATTTAGATGCATATTGATTTAAGAGTCTATTATGCAGAGTCCTATAAGAGTCTATAATGCAGCATTTATAGTTAATGTTAAATATTTACTTATTAAATAACAGAATTTACTTATTAAGTAACAGAATTCACATATAAAGTCTACAGCATTTTGCTACAGCAACTTCTGTCACAAAAACGGAACTGAGAAAACAATTTTGAGAAGAAATTTGTAGTCATTATTTGTTTTATAGTCATAATTTTTCTCTATTAGTATTTCCACATTTAATGTGGAGAAGTGAGAAAAATATCTTATCAAACAGCTATTTGACTGCAGTCCCACTGTTCTCTTTCATTGGAAAACTTGTATGCATGGACAGATATTTTCTCAGATAAATACAAGATTATGCTGTGTACATTTTTGTTCACAGTAAGCGCATGCAATAATGGAACCCAAACATGAGCGTTAGTGAACTAAGCAAGTGCACAGCTTTTCTTCATTTAAATTATCCAAATTCAGGAGCTAGGCTAGAACTCTCCCTGGATTGGCAATCCAAGCAGCATGCAAGATTGGGCATGATACAGCAAATATAGTAAAACAAGTTAGCCTGAGGTGAGCTGATTGGTTGTTTTAAAGGAAAAGACCAAATATTATGAACAGCCTTGTGCATGGAGACCCCACTCCATGTTTTCTTCATCTGCATCGTTGCAACATGGCCCATATTTTACAAGTTCTGATTTACAAGTTACTGATTTTCATATCATTTCGCATTCAAAATCTGAATTTACTGAAGCAGGACCACACATGTAGAACAGCATATGTAAAGCACAGGACAACAAGAGGACAAACAAGATACTGCAAAAGCAGTCAAACAAGATGCCTGACTAAGCATGATGTATGATCCAACACTGATCTGCTCCTGAGGGACAATCAGTCCTATTACAGTGTCAGAAAAGACATCGGATTCACCTTGAAAGCACAATCTATGCATTGCTATCTCCAGGATGAGGTACCTCTCTTATTATAGAGGACGAGGCAAACAAAACCAGAATTTGATAACAAACGCAAGCATTGACTATACTTCCCTCTGCCGCATTTCTAAAAATGCATTTCCAGAAAAAATCATCCAGAACTAGAGCTTTTTGCATGTTTTACAGGTCAGGATACAGGAGTATAGACTTTAAAAAAATTACATCCAAGAAGTATTCTAAGAGAACTTTATATTTACCATTGAAGAGTTAAAGATGCAATATTAAATGATTCCTTAACTGCAACTGAAGATACCTTGCAAGTTCATACACCACAAATAAAAGCTACTTCCTAAGGAAAAGAAAGATGGAAGGCAACATCCAATACTTTGGATGTTAGGAAGTGACATTTGCGATAGCAGTTCAAGTCTCTGTCCTGTTAGGGCTCTTGACTAACTTAGCAACGTTCAATCCAGACATCCGAAGATATTTAGCCACCTCGTTCCCGTGAAAAATCGCAGGAGCTGGGCACATCTCCGTTTTGAGGATCTCGGGGCTCCGTTAGTACCCACAGCGCCTAGGTCCCCGCTGAAGGTGCGAACCGCCTAGGCCTGTCTCAGAGGAGCGTCACGAACACAAACACGCGTGGAAGCGCACGTGGCGCTTTCGCGATGGCCTCCCCCTAGCAGCCCCCGCCGTCCAGCCTCCAGAGCTCGAACTAACCCGCAAAGAGCTGCAAGCGGCCCGGCAGCGCGGCCTCTCGGGGAGCCGAAAAGCGACAACTCCGGGCGGCAAGCGGCCAGCTGACGCCGGGAGCGACGCCGCGAGCCCCGCGCTCGCCAACGGCCGCCTCCGCGGGCGCACGGACCGACGGCGGCCCCGCGCGCCCGCCCCGCCCCCCCGCCAACGGCCGCCGCGCCCCCCCCGCCAACGGCCCGCCAACGGCCGCCTACCCGCCAGGTAGTTGGTCCACTTGTACAGGACTCCCTCCATAGCTCAGAGCCCGGCCGCGGCCCGCATCCTCCTGCTCCTCCGCGGGGGAAAGGGCAGCTGCCGCCGCCGCCGCCGGGGTCGGCGCGGGTCTCCCTCCGCCGCCGCTCCCTGCCGACATGGAGGCGGAGCCGCTGAGCTCAGGGCGCAGCGGCGGCCCCCGGCCCCGGCCGCGGCGCCGCCCTGCCGGCCCCACGCCCTCCCCCCCACCGCCGCCGCCGCCGCCGCCGCCGCCTTCGCATCTGGGCGCCGAGGTCCCGCTCGCTCCCCAGGCGCAGGGGGCTGCCCGGGCCCGGCCGAGCCGGCCCGGCCAGCGCGGCCCGCAGCCGCCCGCCCCCGGCGCGCAGCCCCGCGGCCCCCTCCCCGCCCGCCCGGCGCGGCCCGCTGCCCGCTCGCCTGCGTAAATCCTCGGTCAGAGGAGGCGCGGGGCGCGGCCTGGCGGCGGGCGGCCGGGCGCGGGGGGACGGCGACGCGCCGAGCGGCGCCACATCCTGCCCCTCACCCCGAGGCGGCGGGGCCGTCGCGGCGGGCGGGGGCGGTGACCGGGGCGGCGCCGCGGGCTCGGTCGCGGGCTCGGCCCCTGGGCCGGGCCTCCGCCGCGGGAGGGGGGCGGGCAGTGCCACGCAGCCGCCTGGGCAGCGGCGCCGCCGGCATGGGCCGCGCGCTGGGCCTGCTCCTGCTGGCGGCGGCGCTGGGCCTGCTGGCGGCCCCGGCGCGGGCCGAGGCCGCTGCGGAGGAGGTGAGCATAGAGGTGCTGCACGTCCCCGAGCCGTGCAGCCCGCGCAGCAAGAAGGGCGACCTGCTGAACGCGCACTACGACGGCTACCTGGCCAGCGACGGCTCCAAGTTCTACTGCAGGTGGGTGAGGGCGGCCCGGGCGGCGGCGCTGCCCCGCCTGGGCTCGGCCGCCGCCCCGTGTCCCGCGGAGCCTCGCCCAAAGCTGTGCGCCGCGCTCGGCCTGGGGGCAGAGGCTGCCGGCAAGAGCGCAGATGGGCCTGCGAGATCGGAGCATTTTTGCCAGAAGCTCGAGCGCAGCACACGCTTTACGCTTCTATAGATGGCGCTGTGCAGCGCAGCCACGTTACCCTAGTGGTTTGCAATATTCCTGCCGCCTCCCGGCTTTCTCCCCCTTTTCCCTGTGCTGCCTTACTCTTTGCCCCGGTGTTACAGCTTTTATGCTTTTGCCTCTTCATTTCACCCCATCTGACCATCACCAGGCTTCTTCAGTTTGCCTTGAAACTCCTGGGCAAAAGCTTTATTTTTACAATGTCTCGCGTAATATTGGCATGTCTCTCTCTTTTACGGACCTGCCTCACTCCTCACCCACATTTTGACAAATCTTATAGACAGTATCCTACTTTAATACACAATCTTGATTCGTCTCCCACTTCTGTGATCTAAGGTAAATACACAGCATATACCGTAACTTTAACTTTTGAGCTACGTGCTGCTCATGCACAGTTCACTATAGCTCCCTCGGGGATACCTCATATGATCAAAAGCTCTGTTAAATGCTGAACATCTTAACTCCACAGAGAAGTGGGTGAGCATGTACTGTAGCAAAGACTGCCAGATCACCATGACACTCGCCTGCGTGCTCCACCCCATCCCATCCCACAAGGATGCGGTGAGAACTCTTGGGACATTTTTAATTCTCAGCAGTGAATTGCTCACAGCACTCCTCCTCTCCCAGGCTTTCTGCAGCAGAAGTCAGGTTTTTACTTTGGTTTAAAAAGGAGGTTGCACTTCACATGTCTCAAGATTTGACCCTCATTAACTGATAGACATTGCTGAAAAATGGGATTAGTACTTCAAATATTATTGTACTCTTTATGTTTTAATAATGTAATGCACACTTCTACTGTGACTGCTAACAGTAACGTTACTTACTTAAAAAATGTATGAATACTGAATTCATAGTTATCCACTCACAATATTTTTTTTTAATAGTCGGACGCAAAACGAAGGTCACCCAAAATGGTTCGTTCTGGGTGTTGGACAAGTCATAAAAGGGTTAGATATTGCTATGATGAATATGTGCCCTGGAGAAAAACGGAAGGTGACCATTCCTCCATCATTAGCGTATGGACAGCAAGGATATGGTAAAAAATAATAACAATAATAATACTAAACTTTGTGTCTTTTCTGTGTTAGTTACATTTTCAAATGAACATGTAGCATTGTAAATGACTGTAAGAACTGGCCTGCCATTATTTTTGGAGGGCAGTTAAGGTGATGACTGCAGTGGGACCTAATCCTGCTCGTTCCTGTGCAGTTTGAGTAGTCCTTACCATAGACCCACTGCCAGACCTTGCAGTTTGCACCAGAATTCAGTACAGTGAAGCACCTGACATGTTTCTCTGAGTATGGCCACAATACCAAAAATTGACAGCAAAAGGAAGATCTCTTTCTAACCTGCATGCAAGCAGTTTTTGTCTTACTATTTTATATTCTATTCATGTTTAATTTCTATTATGTGAGTGCTACCTGCCTAACCTTTTAATGAAATCCTGCATTTTCTGAGCAAAATGAAACGTCATCTACTGCATGCCACTGAATCATTTTAACTAGAAACCATTTCTTTAAAAAACTGCTTACATTCTGGATAGTTAATGGACAATGCCACGACTACATAATAATTGCAATAATACAATGCATGAAATGGAGTTTGAATTTCTGATATTTACATGTGCAGTATATAAAAATAAATAGATAAAATAGATAGTGCCAGGCCTAGTCTTGCACACTGTTTCTGCACTCCAATTTTAGAGTTTTTAAATTAATCTCTAATTTGGATATGGTAGTTTCCATGAATAGGTAACTCCTGCCGCATGGCCATAGCTTCATGATGGTTTTGTGTCAGAATCCCATTAACCAGTTTCATCCATGATACAGTTCCACTGCAGCCTGTGAAGCTTACTAGCAGTGAGTTTTGCCTCTACGCATAAACACTGTTTTAATAAACAAGTCTTGTAACAATAAGGAAGAACACTTGGTACCAAACAGAAGTTTTCTTAAAATCTAATGCTAGCTGTAACTATTTGTTCTAGGCAGGACTTCGAGAAGGTATTTTTTTTCCTACAACATTGCTGTCCTCTGTCTCAGCGTATTCCTGCATGCTGGGGAAGATGCCTGCCTAATCTTGAATTAGAAAAGATGCATGTGGCTTTTTAGGTCTTTACATATATTTTCTTGTTGGTATGTATATTCTTAAAAAACTACTGGCACTGAATTCTAGTATTGTGTCTTTCTTAAGTAGTATATAAATCATAGCATATCTTCAGATATATTTAAAACTTTTACACTTTTAAAGCTTGTAAGATTAAAATCTTTTGAACTCTGAAACCTGTCACTGTATTACAGATATTTTAGATGAGAAGTGCAAGTAACAGTTTTGTTTGCCTTCTGTTTATAAACAAATCAATTCTTTACCTGTTCTGTAGCTCAAAGGATGGGCACAAGTTCGAAATTAACTTCTGTCAAAATTCTGAGGTTACAATGTCATGCTTACTAGCTTTAGCTAAGGGTTGCATGTTTACATTTTAATTGTATACTGCATGATTTTTGGATGCTTTTTTTGGCTTGACTTTCATATCTTGTCATTTTGTTCCTGTCTTTTTCAGTATCTTGTGTGATAATTTATTTGTATGTAAATATATATATATATATATATATATGTATGTATGTATGTATGTATGTATTTTATTTCATTTTTTGGCCAGATGCATAGTACAATGACCTGTGTTTATAGGCAGTGTTTCTTTTTCATCAGATGTCAGATAATGCTTTGACACAGGAATAATGAAGCCTACCATAGTTTCTTTTCTGGGACCAAACAAAATATCCACTAATTCATCTTTTTGTGGATCTGATAACTTGCATTCTGTTGCTTCTTTCTAACAGCTTGCATATCTAAAACACTATTTTGCATAATGTTTTTAACCATAGGTGTAATCTCATAGGAATTTTATAAAGCCTAATATTATCTGCTTGTTACCTCAGGCAAAAAAATACATATGAGCATTGCTTTAGTACTTTAATCTGTCAAAATCAGATTGGAGATACTAAATAAAGGTATTAATCCAGCGTCAATTTCTCAACGTGAAGCCCATCATCTGACAGTATGTAAAATGGTCTGGACTTCAGAAACGTGATTTGTCTTTCATGCTATACAAATCCTTCTCAAAGTTGTATATATCTTAATTTTTAAAAATTTTGAATTGATATGAGAAATTTAATTTTGATTCAGGGAAGTATATTGTTTGCAAATCTCTCCCAAGAGTTTTTTTATGTAACACAGTGACCTGTTGAACCAATCCTATTTTTTGTTTTGCCAGTACCTTAACAATCTTCCTCTCTATCTGTGTAATATTTAAATTCAAGGTTTAGATTGTCATTCTGTTACCAAATTGATTTGCATATTAATACCGCCTTCCATAACAGAAAAATAAGGCACTTTTATGTGCATTTGTCATATGTGTGATCTCTGACCATAGTGTCTGATTTCATAAGTGCTTTTTTTTAAATATATTCATAGCACAGAGCAAGATTCCACCCAATGCAACATTGATCTTTGAGATTGAACTTTATGCAGTAAATAAGGGACCACGCAGTGTTGAAGCATTTAATCAAATAGACAAGGACAGTGACAAGAAGCTTTCTCAACTTGAGGTAATATGATGTAACTAATTTGGAACAGGTCATAATTCTAAACTATAGATACAGTTAATTACTGTTATCTTTACATGAGCAGCCACAGATATAGTAAATTACTGTTACCTTTACGTGAGCTACCACTGCTTCAGTTATCATGTAAAGCTTTTGTATGCTTACACAGACTACACTGTGCAATGTTCATGTTTGCTTCAATATGATGGTGTTTCTCAGACTTACTAGGAAACAAACTTACATGTCTGCGCAGCAGTCATAATAGCTCATGTTTATATTGTAGGTGTGCTTGAAGGTAGCTGTTGAGTACTCCTGGCCTAAAAGCAAAAATAATGCAGAACTTGGCACTAAAACAAAAAGGCCTGAATACTTATTCAGTTTCTTAGACACAGTTTGTGACCTAGGTGCTCCTGAGAAACAGACCAGAGATTAATCTGGACTCTTTCTGCTTCTGACACTCTTAAATTGCCAGAAAAAAACATAGTATTTTTTGGATGTAGATTATTGCTCAATACAAATTCAGAAAGTGCCAGAAGTTTCAATGGCAGCCACTTCTTGAAAATTTCTGTTATCTCTGCTGATGAACGTTACACCCCAAAATCTAAAGGCTATTTAACATTTTGTGGAGATTTGACATAGTTTTCTATGGAATTTGAAATACTAGGATTTTTTTAGAATATATATTTTGATTAGAAGTGTACCTATACACTATTTTTTATGACACACACAGCAAACTCAATTTTGTTTCTTTTCTTTTAGATAAGCCAATATTTGAAGGAAGAATTTGCAAGAGATGGCAAAAAACGTCATCCCTCAGTCCATGATGAAATCTTAGCTGATATATTCAAGAAGAATGACCATGATGGAGATGGTTTCATATCAGCAAAAGAGTACAATGTGTATCAGCATGATGAACTCTAAGTACTTACAAAATCTCTAGCTTTTTTCTGGACATGGAATTTTAAAAATTTGCAAAATAATTCTTTGTCACAGAATTTTTTTACATTTTTTATAGCATCTTTTTATATCTCTAAAGGTGATTGTAAAATCTTGTTTTTAACATTATTAGTCAAATGTATGATAGATTTTACAACAGAAAGAAATAAAACTGGAAAACAGCATGATTTATTACTAGTTTTTTGTTATATCCTAATCTACAGTATTGCTTAGTGGTCTTCCTCATTGTATAAATCACTGACCGAAATAGTTATTTCTGTCCTGTCAGGCACAAAAAAATAGTTCTAATACCTGTTGACACAATTAGAAGTTCCAAGTCCACTGTAGAATAAAATGGGAAAACAGAATCTCAGGAAGGAAAATTTATTAAAACCCTGTTGGGTTTCTGCTGGCTTTTAGGCCAGGTTCTCTAGGAATTATTATTTTGAAGAATTATGCATCAAATTTAGCTATTAAAAGTCTTAGAATAAATGAATGCTATCTGTAGAATTTAAAGGGAAAACCAGGTTTTTAAAGGAACCTAAAATAACCTCTGTGATGTAATAGTAAGTTGAATCATGTGGCATTCATGAAAACTTAGTATTGTAAGTGAATTTTTAAACTTTAACCTTATTCATAATAAAATTAGCCAGTTCATTCAACAGTACAAAGTTAAAAATCTATGAGATATTGTTTTATTTAAATGAGATTGAACATGATAGGAGATAATCTATATTGACCTGAGTAGTTATCTGGGTGTGATTCTATTTTCCTTCACATTGGAAAAATGCAAAGAACAATTATAATTAGTATCAGACATTAATTCTGAATAGTTGATTGTTTCTCTTACACAAGTGTCATCATAATACTTGAGTAACATCTTTTAATTTCTTGTGAGGAAAGTGATTGCTGTGTTTATTTCAACATAATAGTTAGATGTACACAGTGAAAACGGCAGCACAAATAAAAAGGCTTCCATGCATGGCTTATTTTTATCTTCATTCTAAAAGAGGGAAAAAAAAAAAAAAAAAAAAGCTTGTTCTCTCACTTTAAAATATCGTGAGAAGAGGCTGGATAGCATACCAATCAATGGCACTTCTAATGTGTGTTTATGGTGTTTGAGACTGTATTCTGCAGTGCCCTCTAGTGTATTTATTCTCTACAGCACAAACTTAAGTTTTTGCAGTTGTGGTTCATGGACTGAACCTTCACACCCGAGTATGTAGGTCTGATGTTTTTATAAACATTTTCTGCTAAAAAAAGGGGGGGGGGGTTCTAAACACATAAAAGGCACAAAAGTCAAGAGCAGATATGATCTAAAATCCAAATGCAAAATGTGGAAGGGCTAGTACTTTTTAGTAATCTAAAACTACTGAAATATGGTAATCACATCTTAATATGAAACTCTTATCCCCAGGTTTAGGTGTTTCCTTTTATAAATGAAACGTTAGACCAAGTGAACTTTTTTAACGTGTTTTTTAATCTGATACTTTAATGAAACATTCATGAGAGCACTAAATTATTAACACATTTTCTCATTTTACCATGATACACCAGTATAGGTAAAAGGTGCAACATCTTTGGATTTAAGAACAAGTTTGTGTAAACAACTTACTTATTTATAAATAAGTTCCAGCATATATTCTGACACAAAATTTAGTCCGTGTTTAATTACCGTGAATGATGAAACGAGAAAGTGCTAGAAAGAAGAAAAGTAAAATGTCAGGGAGTGCACCATGGCATTTTTGAGTAACTAAAGTCATTATTTGTATTTGTGAAGCAAATTGTTTGGAAATAACAGTAGTGTAATAAAATGTTTTGCATTTTTGCTATTTTACATTTAAAGAACTTAAATCAAATGTATAAATTTTGAAAAACTTGTGGCACATTTATGCCCATGTCTGCAACAACAGGCACTTACCTAGATCAGTTACCTTATTTTGTTATGCCAGAGGTCAAAACAGGGCACAGCATGCAGTCGTACATACTTTTGTCCATTAAAAGAACACTCTAAGCATCCGTAGACTGTCTCCCTTTTAGAACTTCCCATTCCACAAAGGATGCAGGGACCTTTCGGGATGTTGTTATTAAGTAAATTAATTCGGACATGAGCCCCTTCTCTGAGATAGCTTGTAGAGAGATCAGTCATGCTCGCAGCTTTTTCATAATAATCTGTAAAAAGGTCCTCCAAGTAAGCATCGGAGTTACCAGTGCTATCCACTACTCTTTTATCTGAAAAAAAAATGCACACACATAGCAATTGTTTGTCTTTACACTATCAATTAATTAGTTACAAAACAATCATCTGTTAATCTACTAGTGGAAATAACTGATTTATGAAACCATTATAAGCTTTACACATCAAAGGTTACTTCCCATCAAAGGCCTTGTGAGATGAAAACTTTCCTTCAACTTCACAAAAGATACTCTGAATTTTTGTGTGTATTACCTGTACAATACAATTATTTTAAAAAGCACCTAAAATGATAGGCATGAGGCAAACTCTTGAAAAATTGATGCTAAATTACAGCTGAGTTTTTCCTATGTTAATTTCTTTTTATCTTTTTATTTTCTAATTTTGTTTCCCAAAAATTACAAATTATGCTTACTTTGAGTGTTTACAAAAAAACAGCCAGTACTTAAAATGTTTAGAAAATTTGGAAGGCTCCACGCTGACCTTTTACAGACTTCTGAGCATCTAAAACCATAAGGGGAAAAAAACCCCTTCTGGAACTACTTATTTTTCTCCTCTCTCTTCAGTGATGGACCTGTTTAGATTAGGCAACAAACTTTTAGGAAGCAACAACTAAGTGAGGTGTGTTGTACCCCCTGAAGATCTATCCCTTACAGCAGATGGGAGCAGCACTGCAGGCTTAGACCATGAAGTCCCTGGGTTAACCACCGGATCAACTGGCGCAAGGGCACTTACTTAAACAGAGCATCCTTTTTTAAGGATTTAGCTTCACTCTCCAATTTTCAGCTTTCCACAATACTTACACCAAGAAGAAAATAAATAATAAAGAAAAATAGGTTCTTGTTCTACATTCATGTATGTAAATCCCCAAATGTGCGTGACACAGTGTCAAGAGGCAACCTGCAGAAAGTATGATTACATAGAGTGAAAAACACCTAGTTTTACCAGAATGTTGTGTTCATATCTGTTGGAGTGTAAAAAGAAAACTCTGAGGGTATCTTGCCCACTTCCCGGCCATGTGAGGACACACCCCAAAGAGTGCATTCTAAAACTTAAATTAACATCATTTAATATATAAACTTAATGATAAAGACTTTACCATGAAGTATAATTTATATATAATATTGACTGTAAACTGCAAGCATATGAAGAAAGTTTAATTTTCATTGAAGTTAATTGTATAAAACTCTGTATCAGTTTATCATCAGCCACATATTTTTAAAAAGATCCAAGTTTTCATGAACAACAAAATCATAAATTTATTATTGGTGAAAATAGAATATCACAATATAACTTTCAAGAACTTTACAATCATTTCAATAGATAAATGAAGAGGTACATTTTTTATGAAATTTGTTCTTGCTTAAATGTTGAATCTTGCACACAAAACTAAACAAAAATACAAGCTTCATGCATTAATCAAGACATTTAGTTATAAGTATCAAATGTCATACTTCGATGGAACAGATTACTCCTCCACATCCTTAATTTGTTCAGTGAAGATGATCCAGATTTCTCTTTTTCAAATCCTCCTTTTGAAATTGGAGTCACACAGAGTTCTGTAACAAAGAAAAGTAAGTTTTTAGAAGAAATCTTTAGAAGGTTTTTAGATTAAATATAAAAGCGCTAGTTGTACAACACAGCTCACCATAATATGTTTTTCTACTTTATAATAGGTTCATAAAGCTTACAGTGATAAAACACAGCTTTGCTAACGTTTACAATGAATAGGACCACTTCCTAATACAGGTTTGTGCACAGTGATAACTCACTAAACAAAATGCAATTGAGAGATTCAGTAAGATAGAACATCAGGTAATCAATTTCAAAACCTTAGTGGTTTATAAAAACATGTTGGATAAGTTTTTTTATATATTTTTTTCAAGTCAGTGACATATAAATGGAAATCTCACTCCTGAAGGAGAAACATGTCCATAATCTTACTTGAAACTAAAAATGAAAAATCATAAGCAAGGCTTACTCTGAATTCTGCAGTGATCTCATTCAACACAGAACTGACTGCAAAAACTGATTTTTAGATAAAAAATAAGTGTCACTCAGGTTTATATCCGTAAGTTAAAAGATTTACAGTGAAATATATAGATGGTTAATTACAAGGAACTGAAAACACATGTGTTTTATAGTTTCTCAGTTGAGAATTCTCTTTAATCATGTAAATACAGATACCAGTTTCATTGATTATTTCACTGACAATGACTTTAGCAAATCTAATGCATCCATCTGCCATTGCACAAAGCAGAAATCAAATTAAAACACTTCCAAAACTGAAATTGATGTTGAGCTTATGTAATTGAATGTAAAGGAATACTGTACTATATTAATCTCTTACTTCTAAGCCCATGATTATGGCTGTTTTGGAATATATTTGAAGTTTTTACAGAAATGTAAAGGTATCTCATAATTTAGCATAACTGCTTTAAAATGCAGAGTTTCTGTCATGGAAGTTAGATACCGTGTATGCCAAAGGATACGGAGCTATTTGCAACTTCTAAAACAAGCAGCATTACACACATCTGAGGAGATAAAAACTATTTCCCAAATGCTGTCTTACTGGTTTTGCTATTAAAAAAATAGTGCTAATTATAGTGTTAAGCAATTTCTGTAACAGTTGAGTGGCTGTCACAGAGTTCTCTGTATTCAAGTACACGTGAAGCTGGCTATTAAAACGTTAGTTAACACTATTTAAGTCAAAGAGAGTTTTATATTTGATTTTACATTTGCTATTATTCAGAATTAGATCAAACCCTAAAAATGAATTTCTGTATTATTACAAACATTATTGATAACACTGATAATGTTATAGGCCACAATTTAATTAGATACAGGCTATGATAAGAAATACTGAAAAATAATGTGAATATATAAAGTCTATCCTTTCCACAAAAGAATAACTTACAGGAGCTATGTAAAGTTTTGTATTTATTTTGAGCAATCAGGGTTATTTTTTGTAAATATCTTTAGATAACCAAATGTGGTAATGAGCTGCCAGATCGCAGTTAAAGCCCTGACAGAGAAAATATTGGCCTGGTTTTGCGAGTTCTGCATACTTTTCTCTTTGCTTGGGGTTTTGTACTTTCCTGTTCTATGTGAAAATTATTGGATGGTCTTATGAGCTAGTTCCTTAGGGGCCAGAAAGTAAGGATAGGATTTTTGTTCCATTCAACTGTGGGATTTAAAAACAAAGACATTTTTTAAAGGTCATACTTAACTTTTAAAACTCTTTCCATGACAGCCTATTTTCTAATATCTGCATTGTTTATCTTTTCAGGAATTGTATCCCTTATAAAATCAGACCACCTATGCTTATAAAATTAAGAAAGAGGTATTGCATTTTATGGGATTGGGACTTATGTATACCAAGATCAAGAAAACTGTTTTAAAAACTCAGGCTTCTACAAATAATAGCAATAATTACAGTAATACACATCACTTACCAAAATTACCATCCAAATGAATAAAAAGTTCAAATACACTAAATGCAATAGTTGTATGCGCAGGAAAAACAATGGCTTTGTCCCGTCCTTTACAATTTTGATCTTCAATAATGTGAAACTGTGATTTAGAAAAGCATTAAAAGAAAAAAAGTTTCAAACTGACATGAAAAAATTGAAAAAAAAACCAGAATAATAGCTTAGCACTATGTATTTGGAATAATAATGCCAGCAGGAACCTTTGAAATAGAACATCAAATTTCACAACTAAATAATTTTTATATTAACAGCTGTGCACGTTTTCAAAGTTTGCTATAGAGACAGTAACCTAACTTGCCTCACGGTCATGGACAACTCTGTGAATGATTCGTCAATACCAGTAATGAGCAAACCTCAGAGGATCTGTAAGTTGTGTTGCTCAAACACACTGATAATCTTGTGTGTGTGCGTGAGAATCTTTCTCCATTCCACGCCTTCATCTTTCCAGTGACCTGATTCCCAGAAAACCTTACCTCTCTGACCCCCTGCAACCAGTCCCCATACTGCACCCCCTGCCTCCAGCAGCTCCTTCACAGCTCCTGTCCAAAGCCAGCTAACGCCTTCGAGAAATTTCGAGAGCATGTAAGACAGGGAGCAAGACGCTGACCGTCGTATTAACAACACCCCAGATTTGCAAGGAGTTACAGAAGACGAACGTTGTAATGAAAGATGGTTCAGATGTTTATTGGAGGTTCAAAGTAAAAAGAAGTAATTCCTGTGGTTTTGCTGAGACTTCACCCAAAGCAATGGCTCATTTGTCTAGCCATCCTTTCATGCATTTCCCGTCCCTCATTCACAAAAGCATGACTAATAAAAAACAAGTTCTAATTCAATTTACGTCAGTGCAATAATACCGATTTACTTTAGAGTCTTTCAGAGATTACATCAGTAAAAATGTGATTAAAACCAATCATAAGCAACTATAAAGATAAGCTTTTTTTCTTTTTAATTACAGAACTTTAACAAACATATTTACCCTCATTGTCTCCCCACGCATTCCAGTATGGACAGTTAATGAGCACTGCCTTGTAGTTCTAATACTTTCCATGACCACGCACAAAATTTCCATCCTGCTTTTTCTCGATTGATGGACTAGGCAATGATCAAAATTTATTTTTCTAAAATCAAGAAGCAGAAAAGAAATTCAAAGATTAGTAGTGACTTACAAAGCAGCTAATATAATTATTAACTTTAAATCAGTAAATCACCATAACTTCTGTCTCCTGTCTAGGAAACAGCTGACTGAGGAGGTCTCAGGAACCTTAACACTGATTTTTAGTGAGTGCCAAAAAATTTCAAAGACAGCTAACAATGTACCAATGTTAAAGAGGATAAGTGGACATCCTAGAAATTTATAAGTTTATCCTCCTCACACTGTTCTTCAGAACAGTTAAGGAACTGTCAACACAGACACTAATTAACACAGTTTTTTTAAAAAGGTATATAATTAATGTCAGTCAATAAGGGTTTATGGAAACCAGATCTTTTTTAATAGTTATGAGTCCAATTAATGAAATCAATAGCTATATATGCTATACTTAAGGGTTCCATAAAGCATTTGACCATCGACTATTTTGATTAGAAATCTAAAATGATACGTACAGAAGCTGGCATGTACTAAATGGATTAAAAGCTGGCTAACTGGCAGGTGCTGAAAAATGCTGAAGTGCATTTCTAGAGGATCTCTACAGACATTAGCTTTTAGTCTTGAAATAGTGAATATTTTTATCACAAAACAAGGACACGCCCCAATTGTTAATGATAATATTTGGAGGTCACAAACATAGGAAAAGGTAGCTGTAGAACAGGACTCAGTTACAGATACAGAGTGACCTGCACTGCTCAGTAAATAAGCCGAAGTAAACAATATATATTTGAATATACCAAATGGCAACCATGCACAGTGAATAATTTACTGAGCTGCAACACTGGGATTCAGAGGGACAACACCATGGCCAGACAGTAATCCTTGAACATATAAACAGAGGAACATTGCCTAAAAATAGGTGCATTATGTGCCTATGCATTCGGCATTTGTGCCAACACTACAGGAACGCTGAGTTCAGTTTCAGTGTCCACAGTTCAAAAAGAATGTTCTAAAAATTTGAGTGCATTTAGAGGAGAACCATAGAATATTATGGAAAAAAATCAAGCAGAAAAGTCTGTTTTGCTTTTCAAAGGAAAGATTGAGTAATGACCTCAAAAAATCCTGAAGTACCTACACTGGCAATAATTTTGGCAACACAGGATTCTGCAGTTCATCAGATGAAGGCAGAGGAATGATCCTATTTCTGAAAGCTCAAAGTGGATAATATCATTTCAAGCAAATTTTGAATTTTCAGTAGTATAGAATAACATATATAAGAGTTTTTTCATGAACTCTTCCTGTTTAGTCTATAGCCTCTATTGCGCAGGAGGTCATGTGTTTAATCACAGTGACCTTACCTAAGACTCTTTAGACTATAAGAAACTTTGAAAACTGTTGTTGATTACCTAAAAATAACCAAAACCTAACTATTTCTGTATTAATGTGATTTTGTTCAGATGTTCGACCTAACTGCACAAAGTTTAATTATGGAACCAGAAAAGAACATATGCAATGTAACCTCGTGTTCAGTTCTTTAAGCAGTGTTGGTACTTCAACCTCGTGTTTGGTCACTATGCCAAACGAAGCTTTAAAGGCAACAGAATCTGATCCAGCAACATCAAAACCAACATCATTCATTATCTGATTTCCTCTTCTACCGCTGAGCGAAACATCTGATTTGTCTTCATAGTTGAGCAATTGGTAGGATGAGACACCTGAGTAAAAGAAGACAATCACTGTATTGAGGAGTTCGAATGTAGTATTTTTATATGGCATTCTACATTTGTAGACAATTACTATCTTAAATTTTAATAGAATAAAGAGCAGAGTAAATTGTACTGTTCTTTCTGCAATAAATTAATGAAACATAGGCCCGCCAGTAACATTAATTCTGCCTTTTGCCTGTCGTGTTACTATTAAAAATACTTACCACACTTTCCACATGATAAGGCTTCCTACCTAATGTTTCCAGAGACTGTGTCAGTTTAATTTGAAGGAAAAAAATAGACTAATACTGACTTACTTGAAAGTTTGCATGCATTTATCAAAAAAAAAAAAAAAAAAAAAAAAAAGTAGCCTCAAAGCATTTTTATAATGCTTTACTTGTGCTTTCCAACATATTTCTGTTACGCTACCAGAAAAAAAAATGGAAACTATTGGTTGCCAAGTTAATATGAATAGAGCAGATAAAATACAGGTATTAGGCATCTAAGTACATTTAAGAATATGGTTTCATGCCATCCTTTTTAATTCTTTGAAAGTTTTTGAAAAAGTGACATTATAAAATCACCTAGTGTATATCCTATTTATATTTAACAAAAGGTTTCATACATTTTTCATAATGCTAAAAAGATTAGAAATGCTTGTATGTATTACAAACAAATGGAAAAATGAAAATTCCATTAATTTCCATTAAAATTGAATTTCCATTAAAAATGGATATGTTATATGTATACTATAGCCCATAGATATTAATTACATGGATTTTTCAAATAAAAATAGCAGAAATGCAGGCAGTGTAGTTCAATTTTGTACCTCCTAATTCTGACAGAATCTCCTCAAGCCTTCTAGCATTACACAGCAAGGGCAATTTAAACACAGTTAAATTCTTTAAATATATGAGAAAGATTACAGACATGGAAAAACCTTTTGAAATCCCATTACTTCAGTCAGATAACTGTTGCCAAATGTTTGTGCCTGTGTAGACCCCAATTCAGCAAGTCAGCACAAGGGAATAACTAGCATGAAGTAACACAGAACGGAGACCATTGGCTCTCCTCGTGTCATAGATACCAAAAGTGGATAGATAGAGCAAGGTGAACGTTAAAATGTACACATTTTAAGCAGCAATTAACATACATTAATACATTTGTCAGGAATCTTGTGATTTTTGAAAAAACATAAGGCTTAACTGAAGTTGTTGTGTACTAGTACAGGAAAATATAAAGGTTTCTCAATAAAATTTTTCATAAATAAATAAATTTTTTCATGCTTGTCCCAGAAAGACATGTTTTGTATTTTAATCAATATTTGACTTGTGCTTTTTCCCTAAATATTTATTACATGGTTAACAGAGATGAACTTTCTTACAAATGTGCTAAAGAAACATCATACCACCTGTACAAGGTCCAACTATAACTACAATTCTATATTTACTGAAAAACATACATTTTTCAGCTTTAAATAAAGATAGAAAACTTACCCGCAGAAATTTCCTTCTCCCCTTGAAGAATGTCTTTTAATGTGAATGGCGTTGAAGCAAATTTAGACTTTTTTGAAAGAAAACATTTCCTTTTCTTAATTACAAGACTCAGAGGCTGGTATTTATCAGCTTCGCTGAGACTGGGCACAGGAACTAGTCTTCCTCCATCACCAACCTGTTTAACAAAGTTTTTGGTTGCAGCAGCAAACATATTATGGCATTAGCAACGATAATAATAAAAAGCTCTGTATCAACTGCAATTTCCAAACCTAAAACCCATGTTCAGATTGTTTGCAATGTTCTTTCAAATAAATTCATACAAGAAAAGCTGTCAAACTTTTTTATAAAGCAAGTTAATTTCTTCACTTGGGAAGAACCAACAGCATCTCAGCTACGCAGCTTCCCAAGTCCTCCCTCTCTGGAAGACCTTCAGCCGGGCTCTCCAGTTCTGCGTAATGAATAATGAATTACCGGCGTAAGCCGATAGGGAGACGGTTGCCCTTTCCTCGGCAGTTTAACGCCGCCCTTCGAAAACCGCAACTGTAATTCTAGAACCAAAGCCCGTGAACTCCGGAGCCCGCAGCTCCCCTGCCCCTGCCCCGGCCCGCAGCGCCCGCGCCGGCAGCCGCGCTGCGCCGCGGTGCTCGACGGCGGCGGGAGCCGCGGCACTGCGGGGTCCGGAGCCGCGGCACTGCGGGGCCCGGAGCCGCGGCACTGCGGGGTCCGGAGCCGCGGCACTGCGGGGTCCGGAGCAGCGGCACTGCGGGGCCCGGGGCAGCGGCACTGCGGGGCCCGGAGCAGCGGCACTGCGGGGCCCGGAGCCGCGGCACTGCGGGGCCCGGAGCCGCGGCACTGCGGGGTCCGGAGCCGCGGCACTGCGGGGTCCGGAGCAGCGGCACTGCGGGGCCCGGGGCAGCGGCACTGCGGGGTCCGGAGCCGCGGCACTGCGGGGCCCGGAGCAGAGGCACTGCGGGGTCCGGAGCCGCGGCACTGCGGGGCCCGGAGCAGCGGCACTGCGGGGTCCGGGGCAGCGGCACTGCGGGGCCCGGAGCCGCGGCACTGCGGGGTCCGGAGCCGCGGCACTGCGGGGCCCGGAGCCGCGGCACTGCGGGGCCCGGGGCAGCGGCACTGCGGGGCCCGGAGCAGCGGCACTGCGGGGTCCGGGGCAGCGGCACTGCGGGGCCCGGAGCCGCGGCACTGCGGGGTCCGGAGCCGCGGCACTGCGGGGCCCGGGGCAGCGGCACTGCGGGGTCCGGAGCCGCGGCACTGCGGGGCCCGGGGCAGCGGCACTGCGGGGTCCGGGGCAGCGGCACTGCGGGGTCCGGGGCAGCGGCACTGCGGGGCCCGGGGCAGCGGCACTGCGGGGCCCGGGGCAGCGGCACTGCGGGGCCCGGGGCAGCGGCACTGCGGGGCCCGGGGCAGCGGCACTGCGGGGCCCGGGGCAGCGGCACTGCGCGGACTCGCGCTCCCAGGGATCCCCCCGCGCTGCGGAAGAGCCGCGGGAAAGCGAACAGAGCGGAATCGTGCGCAGTAACACAAGCGCAGCCGGGAGGGAGGTCACCGGTGCGGGATCAGGGAGCAGCTCGAGGATTCAAGAGGAAAAACACCAGCGCAAAAAGGTACCAAAATCCCCAAGAAGAGGAGAAGGATTCAGTAGGGAGCAGCTTGGAGAAACTGTGACGAAGGCAGCCTGGGCTGACAGGCTTGCTTCGCAGGAGGGAGGGGGACTATCAAATGAGTTTACTGGGGCTCAGATACTAAAGTTAAGCTGAAATTTAGAAAATGGGATTTAGAGGAAGAAACAAGTTGAAAATACTTAGTACAGAAGACGAATAACAAGACACTTCTCTTCATACACTGTTTGCCAGATCTCCTGACTTAAGTGCCTTTGAGTTACATTTACTAAATTTTACAAAAGAACACCTATACGAATGTAACATCTAAAAAAACTAGCAAAATAAAATGCTGTTGAAAAATCACTTGCCAAATTCCATCATTTCCCAGCAGATGGCATGAGTATTTCCTTAGAAAGCAATGGTCTGAGCAACATAGATCTTGTCATATTTCAGTAGGTAACAAAAATAACATGAATTATGGGACCATATATGGAGCATAACGGAGCAGGGAAAAGAGCTACTGGATAAATTATCTCCTATCTGATATTTGGGAAAGGATGTGAAACAGTTCAAAGCTAATTTTTAACATAAAGAATTCTGGAAGCCATAATGTGGAAAACACTTAAATAGGAGAAAAGGAAAAAATATTAGAAAAATCTGATCTGCTGCTCTTGGAGCATTGATACAGTTTACATAGACATGCTATGCTGATTCAAGAGATGATAGTCGAATTGTGTGTATCATGCATATCACGAAAATACATGCGATGTAGTGTGATGGCCTATTAGTGCGTGCTGTGTGTGTGCATATCCACGCTTGACATTCGGGGGGCATATCTGGGGTGCAGCAGGGATGTCTTGGGAAACTCGTCAGGAGAAAAAAGTTACTACTCAACTGAGGAAAAGTCCAGCAATTATTCAAAACACTATTTACATACAGCTACTGGCAGAACAGGGAGAACAGCAAGGCTGTGTTATAGCATAGCTGAACATAGTTATCAAATATATATTGGACAGTACTGCTGACATGGTGGGCTCCTACCTGGTCTTGACATAGTTTGCTCTGGTACTGGGCTCTGTTAGCCTGACGCTCACAATGATTGCTGCTCACAATACATTACATTATTGAGAGACCATGGAGGGAAGAAAAATCATTTAAAACAAGAAGAAAGTCATTTAAAACAACATGAAAGCTTTCAGAAGAGATAGCTTTAGCAGAGATACTTCCATGTTGGATTTTTCCTGATATAATTCAAGCGCAGTGAAACTTTAAAATCAATTCACAAATGCTATTTTAATTATGCAGTATACTGGAACAAGGAAATCAGCTACGGTTAGATATTTATTTTGTGCAGATTTATTGCATTAAGCTCTCATGTATGTATACAGATATTATAACTATTTCCTCTATAATACCATTTTCTTCAGGGTTACAGCTCAATTAAACCCTGTTGGAGCCTCCTTCTCCTCTTTGTCACAGAATAGACTGTGATAATACATATTCATAGGCCACGCTGCAATATAACAAGGTGGACCTCCTGCTACGAGGCGCTGTATTACAACCTGACACTTGCCCAGCAATCATGGTATTAGAAGTTGCACTTTGTAAGTATTACATGAATCAAAGGCTACAAGATGTGCAGTTCAACTTACTTCTCGATGCCTTTCGGTTGACGTTATCCCCCTTTCACCTTTAGACTAGCAACATCTGTTGACTTGACGAAAATGAAACATGTTGCACGTCTGGCTCCTTCCCTGCCTTCCCACTACAGCAGTGTTAATGAGGAAAAGGAAACACAAAAGAGATTAAGGAGCGTATGTTCTGGTGATAGTCTCTTCCACAGACTTACCTTTCAGTTTTCAGAGCTTTGATCACAAAAGGGCAGAGACTACTCGATCTGCATTTCAAGTGTGCGTCTTCTAATAACATATTAAACGTCTAGATCTATTGCCAGTTGAAGTGTCTGAAATATCCCAGCTTCTGCTCCTCTGTAATTGCCCTTATTTTGTACGCAGTATTTTGAATGGGCAGATGGACGTGTTAGCTATAAAGTATTGAATAGTAAGAAATGCAAAAGTAGTACTCCACAGAGAGGCTTGAAAAGAGAGCAAGTTTGCATTTTAACTTATTAACAGTAAGGAGTGGATACATCCTTCAGCCGAGAGAAATGGTCTGTCGTTTGCTTACATACACCCTACTCACGTACAACAAAGCTATTTTCATCTACTAATACTGGGTTAGTGAAGACAAATCTGGAAACAAGCAAGCTCACGCGATCCAGGGTAGATTTAATGCTGCCCTTCCTTTGGAAGACGCTGCCCCAATGGCTAAACCCTTTTGCCAGTATCACTGAGTGGGTGAGCGCCAGCCCTGGGGCTTCAACACCCACCTGGACCGGGATGCAGAACAGGAGCTGCTGCATCACAACGCCTCGAGAAAGGCCACACAGCAGTCTTTGACTACCATAATGTAAGTAGTCCATGTTAATCCGTCTGATGTGCATTGGTACAGTTATCTCTGGGCAGTACTTTCTTCAGCAGCAGCATATCCTGTTGCTTGTTTCTTCTCCTTAAGCTTTAATCTGAGTAGGAGACTAGGAGTGGGCTTACTTTTGGCATTGCCACTAGTTGTTCTGCAGCACCGGACAATTAACCTCAGTCTTACGAAACCTACTGTATCTGGCTGTGCTGATGTATCACTTCCCTGAGCAGGACACTGCAAGAACTGACTCATATTTACAAAGTACTTTCAAATCTTTTTGAGAATATATACAAATTAGACAAAAAATAGGTGTTTGTAGGGCATTCAAAAGTCTGTATCCCCTTTCACAGCTACACCTATTCTTATTCATCGTGGGTTTTTTCACACTACAAGAATACTTCCTCATCTAGTTCCCTAGATTTTGTTTTTCCCTTTTCACACATGTAGGCATAAAATAAGCAGACACTTGAGCGGTTTCCTGATAGCAAACATTTTAACAGACAGCTGACACACTCAGGCTGCTTTTTATGCTTGGTGACAGGAATATTCTGAATAAGGACGTTGTGCTGGGTTGGCTGATCAGCATTTAAGTTGAATCAGCGCTTGAACTGGAGTTAAAGAATGTGTTTTATCACCCCAGCTTGTTTGACTGCTAAATGTAATGCCAAGCTCGCAAAAATAACCTACTTAAGGAGGAACTAACTTAAAAGATATTTCTATACCTTATATTTTAGCAGTTAAAAAAAAGATAACTTGAATGTCCCTACTTACAGTCCAAAAACTCTAGTTTTTGGAAACGTGTATAATTTTTCTCTTCTTCACTGACTTGTCAAAAAACCTGCTCGAGAAAGCTAGGGAAGCAGTTAAATCTGAGTGAGTAATAAGTCTCATTATTTTGTCCAAGAAAGGTGATATGTGCCCAGACACTCAGCAACTAAAAAAGCATATACATATTTGATTTTTACTGCGGAAAAAGGCATGTGAAAGGTAAGCCAGACACTGAGTACATATGCAATCCTAATCACATGTGAAAACTGTATTCACGCCCGATTCATGTCTGTAACGCGTTTTTCTGCACCGTTTAACCACCCCTGTTGAATTCCTTTTAAATTTACCCTTAACAGAGAGCGCAGCTCAAAACACGTCCTGGGATGCCGAACTTAACCTGCCTCTTAGCCTGCTACAGCTTCGACGCGACTCGCAGAATGGGGAAGCGCAGTCCAAACCCAAGCCGCTTTTGCGGGACATTCTGTAGATCTTTACCGGCTTTGAGTCAAAACAGACTCACCACTCGGTCCAAAATAGGTTACAGTACACTTCCTCAGCTAGCCCACGGTGTCTCATTAGTTTTGAGCGGTATTTCCATTCATCTTCTTTTAATCTCATTTAGTAACGACTACTTAATAGAAAAAACGATACTGCATATTCAGGTCCACGAACAGCCAAAATTGCGCAGTTACGGTAGGCTTTAACATTTAGAGCATCTTCAGTATTTACCAAGCTAGCAAGGACTCGAAGAACGGCGTGCCTCGGCACGCTGGGCGGGCACCGCGGCGCCAGAGCAGCCGCGCGCGGCAGCAGCGGGACGGGCACCGGCGTCCCGCGGGCAGCCGCTCCGGCCGAGCCGGGACGCGGCCCGGGCAGCAGCGTCCCGCGCCGCCCGCCCGCCCGCCCGCGGCCCCGGCGCGCTACCTTCTCTCTCCCGGCTAGATTGAATTTTAATGTAAAACTGACTTCCGTACTCGGAGTAGCAGTTTTTACGTTAAGTTGGATGTCCAAACACAAAAAAGGGTCCTGCTGCCTCACCGGCCTCCCCCACGCTCATCTGTTCCAGCAGTGTTTGTGGGTTGTTCTTCCCTCTCCAACCCATTCAGTAGCGACAAGTAACTTTCCATACCCAAGCACAGCGATTTTGCTGAGTAAGTGTCATTGAGAAAAGGCAGGTTCGTTCTGCCAAGCATTCAGGGGCAGAGCATGGATCCCAGCTACCTAAATGTGAGACCGGACCTAAATCCCAGTACAAGACCTGTTCAGCCGCGAGCAAGCTCCCAGCACGCTGCCGGGCACTGAGCATCCGTTCAGGTAAGATCAAATCTGTACTCTGCAGCATAAAAAAGCGCGGTGCCAGGCATGAAAGAAGTGTTTTCCGTTCTTTTGCTGTTGCTTCCACGCAGGTTGCGTTCCAGACTGTTGGAACATTTGTTCTTTCCTTTATCATGCCAAGAAACAACAAAACTCCCTAAATTCTCCTCCAAAACATACTGTTTGCTGCTATGCTTTAAATAAAATGTAATTGAGATTGAAGGACTGAACAATTCACAAGAAAATATAACGGAAAAATTCTACACTCTGTTGCTTTTCCAAGAAGATGCCAGAAGAGGTAGGTGTCTGGTAGGGTTTTTTCCTTCACTTTCATGCCTCTTTTTCCCCAAGTTTATTAGAGATCACCAGGAGCCCATTTTCCTTAAACCCTCTCACAACACTTTAGAAGCATACTGCAAGCTTTAATCATAAAAAGCAGCTTGAAGGGGAAAAAAAGAAGAGGCTCTTACCAGCTGCAGCATGAAGATAAAACTGGGAACTGCCAACAAGAAAATTATCTTCTCTGAGACTGCAGCAGGTAGCTCCTGACAGATTTAAAGGAACTGCACCGAGAGTCACGTGGGAAAAGTTTTATAAAAATAACCCTGCAGTGAAGACGGTTAGAAAGGAAGAGGATGATGATTCTCAGAAGCCGCTGTTCTGGCATTATCACTGCCACTATCACCCACCTGTATAAAGTCAACCTGTACAACGATATTTAAATGGTGAGATCAACAGTTAATTCACTGAACTAGCTACAAACAGTTCCCTCAAAAATCCTATTCTGAAGTGACTGAGACAGTTCTTATATTAATAAATCAGAACAGAGATGACAGCAGTTTAAACAGTGTACATTGAGATTTATTAGAACAAGCACTAATAGCAGCAGTGTACAGTGATGGAGACAACGTACTGTATGCACTGAACAATAATAATTATACAATTGCACTTCTTCAGAGATCTATTAGAAAATGCTTTTCAGTAAACAGTTTCCCAAATCTAGCATTGTTTGGATTTGCCTCTGAGGAAAAAAATACAAAAAATATGCTTTTTGTTTTTTGGTAAGGCATTAGCAACATTCATTGGCAGGCTAAACAAGTCATTTGTACATGCATTATCCAATTACATTGCAACAGGTAAAAGAGCATCACGTTTCCTCAAAAACTAGAATTGAGAGTGTGTTTTTTGACACAATATCCAGGTATATCTGACTCAGCCTGAAAGAAACAGGTGGCATCTTTCGTTACATTTTAGAGCACAACATAAAGTACAATATAGCCGAGTTCACCTTCATTTCCTAGGAGAAGCTGTAGGACCTCCCTCAGTCGGAGCTGGCATTATGGGTATTGTGTTCACCACATACTGCACTGGAATAAATTCTTAATTAAATGAATTTCTCTTGTTTATTATTCCCCCCACCACTACCGCCTCCTCAAATCATGTGGCCAACAGATGCTCCTGTTGCCAAAGGCCTGAAATCAACATCCGCTACTGTATGAGCTTGTTATTTATTGCATCGGAGGTAGTCAGCGCGAGGCCTCATCTGCATTCGGCATTGCTACAACAGGATGTTCAAAACCTGCTACTAGTGCAAAGACACAGAGTACGTGCGCTGCAGCTGCGTAACGCGGGAACTTAAACCGCTTCCTTACCGCTCCATCCTGGCTAGCAAACAGGCTCAATCTCTGAAGTAGCCAGAGAACTCAATATACCAAAAAAAGCAATTCTGTATGTGCTAACGCCTAAAGGGAGAGAGGGGAGGCACTTTCTCACATTCATGCTGTTGTGGGCTGCGACCAGGAGCACGCTCTTAGTCAGCCACCCCCCTTCTGCAAATCGGAAGGACAAGTCAGAGTCTCCTTTCCTCACTGGCACACAGCACCAGCAACCCTCACTCCGGGCTGGCACCGTCCTGCGGGAAAGCTCAGGAAAACGGGGAGAGGAATTGCAAATGGTATTACAGCTCAGCTCGCCAGAGTAAGACATGTTCTTATAAACTCAGTCACTGATGTCGTCTCCTGTTCTTTCTTACAAATGTCATACGTAATTGAATTTCACAGAAGGTAAAGTTAACCGACTTTTAAATACTACAAGAGCAAGGTCCCAAAATGCAGGAGAGGCAATGGAAAGTCAAACATACTAGCTCTGACTGGCAAGCAGTCAAACCTGCTGTGCTTCAGGCTTTCAACTTCCACGAGGCAGTGCACTTTTAAAATACAGCTTAAGCTTAACTAGTTGAATACCTAGGTCTGACTGTTCATACTAGGCCTAAAGTTGAAATACAGTTTTGGCAGCTAGATGCCCACTCACACGGAGGCTCACTGAGTTCAATGGAGACCCAACAGGAGCTCAGCCTCCTCTGCTGAAATGCTCATTTGTTTAAGGATGTAAGGATTAAAAATGAAGTGTTATAAAGCCTGGTGTAACCATTATTTTGACTTCTTAGGAGTGTCAGTGTTGAGTCTTTTTATTCGAACATTAATATCTGCATCTTTTTCAACTGCATTCAACGCGACTGTCTGCAAGATGTATGTTTAAATATATATTGATGCGTGTGCAAGATCAGAGTCCAAGAAGAGGAAGAAGAAAAAAATCTTGAGATGGGCATTGTTGATTAACTCTTGCATTTGAAATAAAAGCCTACAGGTTACAATTTCTATATTGCAAATCTATCTATGTTTTTTTCTTAACTGTTGATGCTTAGTAACTGTAAGCCACAGAGGTGCTTTTACAGACACAATTATAGTCAGTATTTGGAAATACGGAATTAACAAGATGTAAAGAATTATCATCCTGAAAGGCCTTTCAAACTTTTCCAGCATAACTGCACGCATTTGCAAGCCCACAACCAAGATCAGGTTCTTCTTTTCTTTTTTATGTTAAATTACTGAATGTAGTATGAAGGCTCGCATTTACAGCTTTAAAAATTGCAATACTTTAAATACTTTATACAGTTTTCAAAACAAAGATTTGCAAATCAACTGAATTTTCTATTGAGTTACTTAGAAATTATGGCACTGAATTTTTTAGCATCCTTTAGCATCCTTATGTTTTATGGAAGTCCACAATGAACTTCTGAGCACAAAATGAAGTGATGTAGGTGAGGTTTAATGCTTTCTCTACCTTTTTTTCTTTCCCTCAAGTAGCAGTTTTCTATTGCTTTCAAAAAACAGAAAAATTCTTATCTGGTGCATCTATGTGCACAGACCCTTTGCAGTTGCAGTCTATTATTTCCCTCAGAATAGTCATTGTCTACTGGTATTTAAAAGTAGCACTGACTCTACATGCTCACCTTCTAGAAAGAAACTACATTATCTGCCTTTAAAATTCATCTTGAAAAGTGTGAAGCAAGTTTCTGTACATATTTCTAAATTTTATAAAACAGCACAACCCCACTGGAAAGATTCAGAGAATCTCCTTTTACAAGGATGTTATGCAAAGAGGTGTACAAGAAAGCAACAGATCTGGGTTTCACACAGGGATATGGGCGATCATCAGAGAATGCTCTTTTCGCTATTCATGTTTTCACTTTCTGGCCTGCTAAGTGGCTGTTTACCATCTATAATTAAATGCCATTAAAACTAATGCAGCCCAGTAAAGCAATGTAAATTGACTACTTATCTAAACCTTACTTTTATATGGGATTCTAAAAGATCAGGGTACAAATTCTGGAATTTTACACTTCACATGTGTGTGCATGGGATCTAACCTCACCAAAAAAGTATGACATTATTTCAAATTCATATTAACTGTGCAAAAAAGGAGAGAAAATACGGAATGTTATGCTGTTGAAATGTTCAGAAAATATAATCCAACAAACATAATTATACAAAGGGAGGTAGATAAAGACTTTAAGACAACAATCTTGATACCAGTTAAAAAAAGAAAATATCTTAATATCCTAATATAGAACTATCATAATGATCTCTCTGGATGTCTCAGTAGTTTAATTTTAGTATGGCTTTTTATATGCTGAATACAGCATCCTCTTCAGACAACCTAGCAGTAACAGTAAAGAGCAAGCAGTTTGTTGTGTGTTTTGGTGAAGGAAAAGATTTCTGACATCAGATGCTAACAGCCTGATTTCTTGCTGGGTTTATAGTACATAACATACACTTAAATCAATATACAAAGAAACAAAGAATCCCATCCAGAAAAGTCCACTGGTATCTCTTTTTGGTCCAAGGATGAAAGTTTAGCGATGAGCATTATAGGTCTGCCTTGCTCCAAGAGCTGGAGATTTAGCAAGATCTGAGCATTAGTTGCAAAATAAAGCAATCATTCTTCAAGTTTGTGGAGCTCTAAACATTGTTTTATTTTTAAACTCAGACTTGGCATGTAATTTGTTCTTAGTGAGGAATGAATGTTTGAAAATAATTTGTTTAGAAATAATTCTAAACGAATAAGAACAGTGCTTCTGCTTATTAGAGTGAAAGCTTGAGTAAGCTAGAAGCTGCCATCTTCGAATTTATGCCTGCATACCAAAATTTATTTCTCAGTTCGCAGTCAAGTCTTGTCAGTCACTCAGGTGAAAATAAAATTTACTGCAAAACTACTGAGTATGCTATACTACATTTCAACCACTAACGGACACCAGTAACACTTACTTCAATAATAGACCCAATTCCTTACCTCCTATTGAAATGACAGTTTTCATTGTCTTGACTTCAAGACAGGTTACTGACGCAGATTAGATCTATTTATGTGTGATTTATAATTGGCAATGCAGTCTCAAGGCATTTTTACAACATATTAAGCAAATGCAAAGATCTCATCTGAATTTATTCAACAGAGTTAGAAAAGCTATTCAGAATTCTCCTTTATCTGGCAGAAACTGAGGATTAAACATTAGCTAACATTAACCAATTTGGAGTAACCAATGACGATTAACGAAGCTAACATTAGCTTGGTTAATATTAATTTCATATTCCTTGCCCAGGTAAATTTAACAAAGAAAGAGAGAGAATATCCAACACAAGATTACAAGACAAGAAATCTTAGACTCCTTAGACACTGTCTGCCCTCTGAGGACCTGACAAGGCAACCCTGGGCTCTAGTTGCCAGAACTGTAATGCTAAATGGTAGCTGAGTTTAACAGAAAGATGTTGTGTATGTGGCCAAACTGACGGGCCCAAGGAGCAAGTACCTCAAGGAAAAGGAATCATTCTGGTTGAACACTCATCACAGCAAGTATTGCTCTTTTATAGAACTTGCATTATTAGGATACTCAGGGTATAAAAGATTATGCTACCCACTTCTGCCTTTTGAAACAATCTGCTCAGCTCTTTCCTCTTTGCATCCCTAATGACTGGGGCCAGCAAGATTAGAAGTTCACATATGACATCCTAAACACCATTATCCTCTTTCACTAATACAGACCATTACAAATAGTAATAAACATGGAAATATCTTTTAGTGTTTCACAGGAGACAACATCTGGATCATTCCTCAGGGAGTATAAATAGGCAGCTTTACCACATGTCCAGAATATGCAAGACAGACTATATTACGTGGTGTTGAAGATATATTCCAGTTTTATGGTTCCCTTATTTTTAAAACAAGTAATTCTCTTTGTTCACATTAGCAACATACCTTCAGCCAAATGCTGTCTACAGTCATTGTTATTTATAAAAGGAATAAAAGCTTCCTTTCACGTTCAAAATTCTTTCTGAGCAATGAGTAAAATCCTTCATTTTTCCATGCTGTCATTGATCAGTGGAAAGTAAAAGTGTATTAACACATCCATCCTGAAACTGAATTCACAGCTGCTCTGACATCTCAGTTAATAAGGGCTAGAAAACTATTTTTTAATAACTTCGTGCCACTGAGAACTGCTGTGTCTAGTTTCATGGTTCTCCACTGTAGTCTCTCCCTCCTTTTCCTTTTTTCAGGTTTGTCAAAGATCATAAGGGAGGGAAAAACATTTTTGAAACATGATGGATTATAATACAACAAAAGTTGACAAAGGAGGAGATAGGCATATAAAACATCTACTTTTTAACTTTTTAAAGTTACCTTTTAAACGTGCAGGACACCATATTAAAAAAAATCCTTTAAAGGAGGTTTATAAAGACATTTTTCAATTTAGAAAATTTAGCTTATGTCAAAGCTAATGAACATCAAAGCTGTTTTACATTCTCTAAAGAATGCTTTACCTTTTGTAAGTAGACCCCTTACAGCATAGCATACAAAAAGAAAACCAACTGCTTTAAATTATTCATTTATTTCAGTTTACTCAGATTTGTAAAATTCTTGTGGATGGTATTCACTATTCTGAGGGAGCCCAGGGAGATAGCCTCCCTAGGAATAATTAAATCTTTATGGGCACACTTAGTCTAGATTCTTCTGTCAAAAAAAAAACAAAAACAAAAACAAAAATCCCAAGCCCTCCTCCTTCCTCTCCCCCTGCCCCAACTCTCTCCATGAAACTCACTGTCATCTTCTGAGTGATACAGGAATTAAAACAAAAAAAGGCAGGTATGGTAAAGTAGAAAATTAAACTACTTTTATACTAAAGATACTTCCGCAATTTTGAGCAGATTGACAAGGAATATTAGTCACAACTGTATCCCTGAGCACCATGATTTTTGTCATTATGTGCTTAAAAGAATAAATTAAAGTTTTCTACAATTTTGACACTTATTACTTAATGATGGACAACAACAAAACATTAGATAATATTTTCAGCCCTAACATTTTCAGCTGCTAAAACAAGCAGTTAAGACACAGTTAGTTTTGCTGGCTTTCTGCAAGGTCTGTGTATAGCACATCTTGACCAGCTAGGGCATTCTGATGTTTCTTAATCATTTTTGTCAATATTAATCTTTTTTCCTTAGCTGGGCTGAACTCTGTTTAACTTAATACCTCCTGTCATTTAGTGTATGAATACACATGCCTTTCTCCTACACAGGCCTTATTAACTTCAGGTAGATCTAACTTTAAAAGTCTCCCTTTGCTTTCATTATGTACCTCCAGTGTCAGTAGCAATACCTAAAATAGAGTTAATTCCTCTGAATACTACTGCATGAAGTGCCAACTGCACTTTGAGCAGCTAATGTTGGTAACACCAGGCAGAACTCCAAAATCTTTTAAAATAAGGAGACAATACAAATCTTCCCTGAAGTAAAAGACCTTTGTTAGCAAAAACAAATTTTGCAAAACTAAGGGACCATCAGCATGTGCAGCCTTCTCAAGCACCGTGTGAGCGCATGGGAACTCCTCGCCTTTCCACAGCATTTCTAAAAATTCAAGTCTGGTGAGAAATCCTAAGTGCATCCTGCTTTATCCTGGGCCCTGCTCTCCCTAGTTTGAGGAAGAGAAGAACCCATGCTATTTCCATACTGCCCAGCAAACCATGCAGGGTGCCTGGCCTCCCTGTCACAGGCTACGTTCAGGGCAGAGAAAGGAGGGCAGAGCCCAGAAGCAAACTCCTCGCACAGTACGGTGCAGCAGGCTCAGCACCGGCTCCTGGGCACGCTGCTCTAGGAAGAACTACGCCTTAAGGTTTGCACGATTTGTTTCCGTGGATCTCTAACACTGTTCAGTAGGAAATCAAGGGCATCTTTTAAAGGTAGCTTTTAAAACTGTATCGTGCGTACGTACTGCATACTTGACATCAGCCTAGTATGTGTTATTCAAATAAAAACCACAAATGCCACAAAAGATAATTCTGACTCAAAAGTTCAAAGTAAGAGAAAATGCAAAACATCATTTGTAAGAGTGTTATATTGGGAGTTTACTTCTAAAGCTAAATGCAAACATGTTTATTTCATGCAACTTATACCTGTTTAAAATTAGAATGAGTGGCTAGATGACGTTTTAATCACAGTGAGACTGTATGAAAATAGACTCATTCAATTTGTATCTCTCAGTGGGATAACAACTTCTAATATGCAGAAAAATCTGCCATCTTGTTAACAGAGATTTAAAATAGCAATGAAGCTATTTAAGTCTCCATTAAGACATTACCTTGGACGATAATAGCTAGTATTATCCTATTATATCCCCAGTACCAGAACAGGGAACAAACTAAGGTATGCTTGTAAAATATTAATTGAAAGTACCATTTACCATTGTTGATAAAGCATAAGGTTTATGTATTTCATACAGAAATGAATTTTGAAAAAAGGCATTTGAAAGCACAGGATACCTTTTTGTAGTCCAAGTTAGAAATTTTAATAGTTGACCTTTTTTTAAATATTGACTGGTTTGCACTTTCTCCTCACCTATCAAACCTAGAACAATAAAGCCTACAGAGCAGAGAAGTATTTTTTGTGCCTCTCAAAAGAAAATATTGCCAGGGTGAACGGAGTGAGCTGGGCTGAAAGCTGCCCGAGTTGTCATGCTCGAAGGGCGGGATGGCTGCCTTACCCCCGCTGGCACCAGGGACGGGGACGGTGCCGCGGGGTTGGCTCTGGGCCCTGCATCGTTCAACACCAACAGCGACCTGCCCAAGGACGTAGACTGCAGCCCTGCAACTTCAATTAGGAGGATCAGGGAACATGCCAAACAGCAGAGCGCTGACCACAAGGAGCTTCCTAAACTTGAGAACTGGGCCAGAAGACACTTTCCAAAGTTCAGTAGAGAGAAGTGCAAAGCTCTGCACCTGCACTCGATACAGGTGCTCTTTCAGAGTTGTTCAAAAATTATAGTTTGGATAGAAGCCCCCAGACCTGTCTTCTGTCAACCAATTCCCTTTAGAAAACATGTCACTGTGTCCCCCAAGGTGGCAAGAAAAAAATTAATAGAAGATTTTGCAGAGAATCCAGAGAATTCTATACTATAAGAAAATGCTTTACAGTATATTTGTTAGTGCATTTAGAATTCTGACAAAGAAAAATACCATTTTGTGATGTGTTGTTTTGCATTTCTTCTAGTTATTAATTCACTAATTAAACATTCAGTAATTTTAAAAAGTGCCTTCAATACAAAGATTTATCATATCACAGGTTTTTAAAAATTCTAATAATGTCAATGCTATTCTTCTTTCAATGAGTATCAGATAAACAGTTGTAAAAATAATTAAAGCAGTGATAGCATCTTTAGGTTCACCAGGTTTCAGTCTGCACTGCAAAGAATGGCATTCACAAAACACTAGCAAAACACTGTAAAACTCAACACCTTATCTCTGTATTTAAACTACGATCCAACTTTCAAAAAACTTGAGGACATGCAGCTCTTGTCTCTCAAATGTACTCTCAGTCATGCACAAGTAATACTTTCAAACGGCATGGTGAACCTGCTCACAGGGACTGGAACATGAGGGGCACAAATGCTTAATAATGGTATCTTTAAGGAAAGCGATATAATAATTAACTGCCATTTTGCACACAATGTGCAGATTTGATTCATAGTGTAATGCTATTAGAGCAAGTAGGAAGAAGTTAACCTAATACAGTTAAAAAACCAAAATTGATGTATTTTCATTTTTTTATAATAACCACTGAAAAACTCTGAAAGAATTCCGATCTGGTTCTATCAGCAAAGAGAACGAGATTTTTTGTTTGAATACTTCAAGGTTTTCTCTGGAACAAATCCTGTTAATCTGCACACAGTTTTTACACCAAGTATTCATAAGCAATGTTTAGTATTCAAAATTCTCATAAGTTTTATCCAATATTTTCTTTAGGCTTTCATATTTTTTCTTATAACTATGGGAAGAAAATGGAATTCATTAGTAACTAGTTGCTCTCCTATACAAGCAACGGAAGAACTAAATGCATACCAAATAATCACAGTAACCTTAGTTCTGTAAGGACCTGACTGCAAAAAGAACAGGCATGCAAAGAGCTGTGTATGTGTGGTACTCTACTGAGAACTGTTCAAGCAGCTCTCCTGGCAGGATCAGATACCTATCTGAATTTTAATTTTGTTTTATTTTATCTAGTCTTAGTACTAGAATATATCTTAAATAGAAAAAATTAAGTGCACTATGTATGCTATATATGTGAAAGACAGTAAATATATATGAAATCTAGCCTGTCCTCAGTGCTTGAATGTATAATATATGCATAAATGGACAACTGGATCATACTGTGTGAAATACATTTTTTCCCTAATAAAACTACCTTTTTTTTCTTTTATAAAATCTGCCCTCCTACTATTTAGTGCTTCAGAAATTATCAGATAGAAAGTGCCAGACCTCCTCCCTTATATATATTAAATGAGGCATAACAACACATAAGAGGCTTGGTTCTGAATCAAAAAATATAGGACCACTTTATGAAAAAAATGTAAAATATAATTTTGCATAAAAGCTATTTTGGCAACACAAGAAGTTGTTAGCTACAAAGCATGGGAGCATCTGCCCTACTCTCACACAATATTTAGGTAAGAAAAGTAGATGAGGAGAAAACAGAGCCAGTAAAGTATATGGTCTATGTAGCAGAAAATATTAGTTGTGTTCACAGTACTATCCAGCTTCTGGAGAGAAGGCAGAGACTTTCCTATGAAATGTTTCTGTGCTTTTAACACTGTTGCAAAGCTTCAGGGAATTCTAATTGTATAAACAGGGGGAAATGAGATATGTTGTGAAGCTATGTCAGATCAGTGTATAAATGATTATCACATCCCAGCCTCAGTCATTTAGAATATGAACTTTCTGACCAGCAATTCAAATGCATTTATCAAAACTGTCTCAAATTTAACCAGTCAGTAGTTTCTTTTCAGTCTGATTATACAGTCAGCTTCCCAAAGCTAAAGCATGTACAGTAGGTCTCCTTTCTCTGAAATACAGTTATTCGTCTGTCTTTTGATTTTAAATACAGGTTCTCCAATATTAATACAGTAATATCCTAGTGCTTTAAAAATCTGCCCTCCACACAGTCCTAAGCATACACATTTTAAAATGACTTACTATACTTCATACTTCATTTAAGGCATGAACAATGGCATATGAATGGGAACAGCTTCCAGAAAAGCATGTCTTACGTCTTTTTGTCACAGGTCAGTCCAAGCACATCACACCAAAGGACTAACCTGAAGCCAGAAATGACAGTGTTATAACCCAAGAGTTTTTAACAAAAATAGTTGAAACAAAATGGATTTTTCTGTTTTTTCTTCCTTTTTTTTTAAATTTAAATTACATTACTCTTAATGTCTGTTTAAAGCACCAGTTGCAGTTTTGTGTTTACCACCTCTTCCAAGTGACTTTGGATAATTCTTCCGCTTCTTTTGTTCAGAATTTTCAGCATATGAAACTTTAAAAGGTTTTTATTTATTTCTTTTTCTTTCTTTTCTCTTTTCCTTTTTTTTTTTTTTTTTTTTTTTTTTTTTTTTTAACATGGCTGCTGCAAAATTAAAAAGATCCGGAAGTGGTCAGGGGCCTGGTCTAATGCACTTTCAAAAGTCCTTTATAAAGATGAATATAAATGCAAATGATAGATTTTCTGTAGACCCACAAACCACGCTTAGCTATAAGAAACATATTGTGCATAGTTATTTTTTTCTTCAGAGAGTGATATGTTTACTAGATCTACATTCTCAGTTTACCAGAGTATGGGGATTTCTACTTTACTAAAGCCAGGATCCTTCCGCAGTTCCCAGTAGGTGTCATTGGTAACCCAGGCTTCTCTTTGATTAGCATCTACAACTTTCCTGCAGGAAAAAACAAACAAAAAAAATCCCAAACAAACAAAACCCCAAAACACACAGAAACAAAAAAGAACCAAAAAAAATAAAAGAGAGAGAGCGAGCATGTGAGTGCAAGAGGTAGAAAGAAGTTCTGACCTTACATCTCTGCACTTTTACAGCGTGAAATCAAATTTCTTGTCTCTGATCTAAGCTCAACACAGAATCTGATTTCCTATTTAAAAGGACCCCAAGAACAATCAGGAGTTTAAAAATAAATATCAATCTCTGCTTTCATCAAAAGTGAAAGATCTAGAAAGTAGCCAAACTTGCAAACCTGCAGTCTGATCTGTGTAAGCAGGTCCTAATGCCAGATGAAGCCATTTTGGCCTTAACAGATTCTGGTTCTTCTATTCAGAGGATTGCCCAAGAGATCCAGCTTGCAGAATACAAATGTTATACCATTTATACTGTTTGTCTTCTCTGCACTTTGCTTATCTTCCACCAAAAAACTGCATCAAGCACTTGAACGTTTTCATTTTTCAGTTTTGGTTTCCCATGCTAAACATGAGGCTACTGACTATCATCCTATCTGTGATGATTAGGTATTAAAAATATATACGTATACACACACACACACACACACACTTATAAAATTGTCTTTCATGTCTGAATAGACTAGGCTGGTGGTAATTCATGCAGTACTTTGTCCAGATGCTCTAGAGAAAACAAACAGAGGCTTATTACTGAAATGAAGACTCACTTAAAAAATTTGGGTACATATTCAATGCTGTTTTCTTCCATGTACCGCCTCCGACTTCTCTGGAGCTCCTCTATTCTTTGTTTCTCTATTGCTGCTGCTTCTACATTTCCTTCTTCCAGAAGCCTGTATGAATAACAGCACATCCTATAGTGATTATACAGTGCCTAGAACAACTGATTTTCTAGCATCAGTTCCTCACAAAAGACAAGCAGAACCATGCTTGTTTGTGTTGTACCTACTTTAAGATCTGATCCTACCTTTTCAAAATAAGAAACCAGTCACAGGATTTTTGCCTGCCCAGTTACATGTACCTAACCCACAGCCTGCAGCACTTCCTTTAGCTTCTTCAACACACCCCCAATGGTTTTATGAATGAGTATAAAGAGGGAATTAACACTGCTTCCATTCAGAGCATGTTTGTTATTAGGAATCCTATCTCCTCTAAAAGATTTCCTACTCTGTATGTAGCTCTACTATACCAACAGTGTGCTTTCTATGCTCATTTTTTTCAACCGGATAAAACAGAAATTTGACTACAGCACTGAATACCTTCTCTTCCAGCATAATCTTCTGATCCAAAATCTAGTTCAGCCTGTAGTGAAGACTTCAAAAAAGTTCAATACTCAGCCAAATTAAGCCTTAAAATCACCAGATATTAAAAGTATAAATGAGCATTCTTGCCTTTGATCTGGCCTGAATCGTGCATCTGTTGTAGGAAGAAGATCTTTCAGTACTGGATCTAATTCATTGAGCTCAATAGCAAACCTTGTGAAGCCATAATAACGTTCATAATTGGTTGGCATGGAGCCTGTATGAATATGCATGAGAAAGAAAAATGCTTTTTAAACTATTACTCTAAATATGCAACAAAGCCTCATATACTTATTAAATTATAACAGCAAAATGCATTAGTATATTTTACTCTTTTCATGTACAATTAAAAAGCATCAAAAAGCTATTCTCTAGGTGGAACAACTTTCACTAAAGATTAATTTCCACTACTTCTCTGCAGAGGTTGTAATTACATATTAATAGATTTAAAACTTTTATGATCTTCCTTTTTAAATAAAAATTACTGTTTTCAAGATTTTTGAGTTAAACATACTTTCTTCTTCCCAGAAAAGCGCACTTATAAAATGTCTGTATAAAAGCTAACCTTAGCTGATCTTTAATGCTAATTTTGGAATGTATGCTCGCTCACAGACTTATTCAGCACTATCCTGAACCTTTAGCCCTAGTTTCAATCAGAGCAGAATGGGTGCAAAACGGCAATTCCTGGATAATCACTGTGCATGTATCCAAGAGACTGCAGATACAAACCAACAGTAATTCAAACCTAAAGTCTCTGAGTTAGCTATAAGGAAGCTGACTTCAGCTCCTGAAGTCACCAGAGGTTCATCATCTCTGAAGACCAATCCATTGGGTTAATGAAGTATTAAAACAACAAACTCAGTCAACTAGCACCTCCTTTCTGTTGAACACAATTGAGTTACCCTTCGTGAAAAGAAAAGTCAGGCATGGACATCCAACTATTTTCTTAATTTTGTTTTTATAATGTCCCCAAGCCCCCAGTACATTTGATCAGGAGTCAGACTGAGATGTAGAAGACTATGCCTTGCAGGAATGCTTCTATTTACCATCATCGTAAACTCAGTGTAAATTCTTGTTTATTTGTCTAGCCAGGTACCTCCTCAGTAGTATTTTGTGTATTTAAAATGACAGCTAATACAGCTTTACATAGTTTACAGTTACACTAAAGCGGCTGCCATAGTTTAGCACTTACTACAAGCTTCTTACCTGGCCTCCATATACATTTGGCTGAAGGCGCAACCCCACAATAAAGGCCTTCATGCCACTTTCCAAAAAGGCGATGTACCACTTTCCCTTCTTGATCTATCACAACACCCTGGACCTCATTTACATTTGAATTCCAGTAGTTTACCTGCAATTTAACAAAGTAAAGAATTACTAGTTCACTGCTTCATACTGTGCATTATACCACCTCACTGTGTCATACACACACTGCGCATATGTTAGTTTGTGTCACTAACCGAAGCTTCCAAATTTTGTATCAAAATGGCTCATCTGGAATCAAGAGTATTAGAATTCAAAATTCAAATGATCCAAATATTAATTGCTTTAGCATCTGAGAAATATTGAATGATTCGATATGTGGTTTTGATATAAAGGAATTTAAACCCAAAAAATTACCAGCATATATAAGAACCATATTGTTCCTTCACCAAATCCCACACAGTTCAGCAGTAAAAGCAACACTTTGAATGTTGCAGAATCAGAGCCAGCTAAATCTCTTCTTCCTATATGAGAAAATACTGACTACACCTCTACACGTAAGGGAGTTCTTTGATGGTAAGACTTAAGACTTTCAGCCAGTTTTACTTAGTATTTGTTTTCCATTTCTCTTCTCTATTGTGCTTTTCTTAGACATGTATTTCTTATACCTTCAGCTACTGAACTGGTTGCCCACTTTCAGAACATCCATCAACTCATGACTTTCAGATATGCAGCAATGCACCACTGCTAACATTACAATGGTACTGATATATTTTGTTGCAAAATGAAAAAAAAAGGTTTTTGGGGGAAAATAATCAGTACTAACAGAGTTATACAGTAATTTGTTCTTATATACGGTCCTTGTCTGCATATTAAAATAATGAAGAAAAGCAGCATTATCGAATCTAAAGTGATAAAAAATTCAGGGCCAAATTTTAATGCAGGTTGAAATGAAATGCACAGAAGTCCATACAGTGACTTATTCTCACTGTGATATCAAAGAAGAAATGTTGATTATTTTATTTTTAACCTAAAATAACAAAAATAAAGCACAAAACTACACAGAAATGTAACAAATTAATATAAAATAGACTGGTTCAATGGAATAGACACGCTACTTACAGCAGCACTCTCAATTGATGATTTTCGTAGGGATTTGTTGTTTCTCAAAAACAGTGTTGGTAAGACAAAATAAGGAATGTGAATTTCAGGAATACTGAAGGAACAGCTAAAAGTAAAATTGTGCACTTTTGTGAGTATATTACAAGTATTAGAATTCATAAGTTACCTTGACAAATGTGAGCTTACAAATACAAACACTGCTTTTTGTGTTTCTGATGGTTATTTCTCCATAATGCTCTATCCACCTCCTTCCACTAAGGATGTTATGTATGCAGGTAGTGACTTTGTTCCAGACATAGTAATCTCCATACCTAAGAACAGATCAACAAGTAATTGGCAATGTAAGTAAGAGTAAAATATAGCTCCTTTAGCATATATGCAAATCATATTCCTCAAAAACCTTGAAACAACAGCTTATTTTATTAAAGGCTTAGCTTCTGGGCACATCACTAGTCCTCTACAGGGAAACTCACTCCATTGCAGAAAGCTAAGGAATGCTGCTATAAGCCACAAAAGCAAAACGCTGGGAAGCACTGAAGCCCTGTGGGGAATATTCATTGTCCTCAGAGCATTAACTGCTCCGGCCACAATTTCAGTGTGACTGAACAGACACACAGATCAACATACCCTAAAAGCACAGGCTGGATTGAGGCTATCGGCAGACAACGCAAGCAGAACTACCTCCATATGGAAAGGACAGAACGGAAGGGAAGCAGGAAGGCAGAGCTCACTGAGACACCATTCTTTTTTCTCTGTATCAATGACCCAGAGTCAGAGCATCTCCACTGTCAGGCAATGGAACAGAGCGAGGGAATCACACTGTGCTCGCTCTGCTGTAGAACTGTGCAGCAAACATGGAAACAGAAGGCAAAGCTGCTTCTGACTGCAATTTTATGAGATGGATGAAGAGATGAAGTCCCTGAGGATGCTGTACTGTCAAAGGCAGGAAGAAAATTTGGCTGCCATTTACAGTATTTCTGCAGATATAATAGTGCAAAAGCAGCATATACATTTAAATACCCTCTCTGAATTTACACCATGTTTTATCTGTGGTGAAACTCCTTCCTCTCACTACTCTGGCAATATCTGAAGGAAATGTTTTGGCTTGTGTAGAATGTACAACATTCTGGAAAATGCCCTTGCATTGTTACTACTGGTTCTTCTGAGTCACCATTAGCAATACTCAGAGCCCTAGTAAGGGCAGTACTAGCTGGGGACACTTCTGTACTCCACCATGTTCTTCTAAGCAGTTGATTATTATAGTATACAGAAATGGTGTTCTCCCCCTCAAACATTTCTCTTCCCCTCGGTCTTCCAGTTTCCAGAGAGTCCATACATTTCCACTCCAAGCACCCAGACAGATCTTCAGGCTCCAGCAATGCCTCAGTAACCCAGCCTGTACTGTCAGGAGAGATGCGAGCTAGGCACTAACAGCCTCACCAGTACTCTTCACGTGATATCTGTATTCACTTCACCCAATCCAATCACAAGGCAGGGCGTACTATTAGATTACAGCAAAGACCATAAACTAAACAAAAGGAAATGAGATAGTAGCTTACTTCGGAAGAGTTGCATTCAATGTTCCAACCGGCAGAATTTCCATTGATTTTCCCCAGAATTTGTTTTTCCATCTGATATCTGAATACAGTAGTGAAAGACTTACAAAATTGAAAAGACCAAAATCTTTCACTTGCAATGAACTGTAGCACATGAGATGATCTATGATAGACCACCCAGCTCAGAACAGGAAAACATAATTTTCCTTATGAAAATATATATATATATATATATATATATATAATGGAAATTGGCATTAGGTCAGAAAAACTAAATAAATTTTTATTTTCTCATAGAAGTTGCTCCATGCTACATTATTGTCAAATCTTGCATGAAAATGTTCAGTATAAATTAAATGCATATGCCACTACAGTCAAGGCAAGAAACAGCTCCTGTTGAACTGTGAAAAAAAAAACAAAACAGAAAAGAACCCCCACCCCAAACTACTTGTGTTTAAGAGAAATAACGATTTACTTGGTAAAACACTTTTAAGCAGAAAATATATATAAACAGACCTACAAGTGACAAGGAAAACTGTAACATGTCTGCTCTCTCATAAGAATGAAAATGTCGAGTGAAATAATTCAATTCATCAGTTTCCAATATGCAACTACAATAATAAATATAAAAATTTTGTGCAAGTTCCAAATGCAAAGCTAAATCTGTAGGATAGACAGAGTTTTTACTTGCTAATTAAGTAGTTTTTCTGCTTTTGAATTAAAAAGGTGTACCTTGCCAAAATACAAAGTTCTTCGATTCACAGTGACAGGCAGAAATGGGAGGATGGTGGCTAACCTGAAAAACAGTTGGGATGAATTAAAAGCAGTTAATTTTCATTTCTAAGACATTGCAACTGTTACTGCAAGTTAAAAATACCAAATAGCCCATGCAATTTATAAGTTTATGTTACTAGGAAAACCAATGTAACTTAAACTTCCTTTTTTACATTATGTCCTTAAAATGTCTTTACTACTGAAGCGATTACTATAAAAACACATGCCTTCTAGCATTTAACGAGGTTCACTCGTGCTAACAAGCTTTCTTTATTATTAAGAAAACACAGCATTTTAACTACAAAGAAAAATTAAGGTTACTCTATTGAACAAAGGAACCAAAATTTAAACTGAAGTGTCTATCTAGGAACAGGCTTTACCTGCTCTGAGAAAAATCGAAATCCTTTGTCTTCTCTAATGCACTCATAAGTTTCACCAAGCACTGGGTTAAATGGCTTGCTTCCTGCTCTGAAGTATGTAGAGGCATAGCCTGATGCTGCAAAAGCAGCTATGAGAACCTGTTAAAATAGAGACAAGAATGCAAGACGAAGTAAGAAATAGCTGGAGATTCTTGCATATACACCATCATTATGTGCTATCATACATTGAGCAGTGAAATTTGCATTAATGAAGCCTGTCTTGGAGTAAAACCAAATATCCCAGGCAAAACTAGTACACACTGCATTTTTTCTGTTAATGTCATTTGTACTTCTTCATGGCTTCTGTCAGTCTCTTCTAACATTTTTTCCAAAATAACAATTTTAGAAAGATACTGCTGCTCCAATTTCCATCAAGCTTTTCATGAACAACCTAATACAAAGTTTCATCTCTATTGAGAGTTGCCTGTTGTCCCTGCTCCTTGCAAATAAATCTATGACAATTTTTAATGACAAGATTACATACTATTTTCCTCTGAGATCTCCGTTCTATTCAGTAGTGAACATAAACAGCTCTCACTTAGTATATTCTTAATGCAAAGTTACGTCAGGTCTTCTGTGTGTGCTGCCCTTGTCTCAGTCACCTTTTATCTACATGTAAAGCCCAAATTTAGCAATCTCTGAACCAGACCATGGGAGTAATAAACTGAGTGTTATGCCACTTGCATTCAGATTGCAGCTCCATTTAGTAGAGCTCAGAACAATCAGGAGCAGTGGAAAAAAAGAAGCGTCCACTACTTCTGGATGCTTACTTCAGATGATAGCAAAGTCCTGATTTTTCGGAGAACAGAGCAGAAGTGGGTAAAATATGCAAAGCACAACTACCATTGATGTTTTGGGTATTCAGCACTTCTATCAGTAAGTCCCAAACACTTCAGTTTAGGCATACAATTTATACTTTTAGACTACCCATTAAAAGTTTGTCTTTTTATCACCTGCCCAGTTTTGCATAAGATCTCTGTAGCAGATACAGGGTTAGAATCCAGGTTTGCAAGGACATTCTCAGTTGCACCATGGCTTTTTCCTGCCTACCTACTCAGCCCTAGAGAGCATGATTAGTCTTCACATCAATGAATCATAATTGCAGTACTTGGTTTGAGGTAAAGAAAAGCCCCTCAGCTTTGTCCAGATCAAACCTAGCATCTGTGATTGTACAAAGAACTGATATAACCCTGCAAGGGGGTCTGCTGCTTGTGAACGGGAAGAGCGAGAGCACAGACCTGCAAGCAACAGCTCCTCTTCTATCATATACCTAAGAAGTGCTATGCTACGCTTATTACCATGCGTTCATAGGGATCATCAGTTTCAGCAGCCTTGTCCAACAGTTCACTGTATTCCAGCTCTTCACAGAGATGTTGCAAAGTATTCAGAGGTTCGTTTAGCTCAACTGGCATGGACACTTTGGAAAGATCTTTGCCAATGTTATTTCTCAAAATATTCCACAGATTGATGTTACTAGTGTCAGGGCTGGGAGCTGGGAGACAAGTTCGTCGTCCGTTCCTGAATGCACCTCCTGTTAGCTCACCATTAAGAACTGTGAAGGGAAAAAACTTATTGTAAGAAAGCACTAAAAAAAGAGAGAGAGAGACAGAGAGACAGACAGACAGAGACAGACAGAGAGAGACTTATTCATGGAACCAAATTCACCACCAGAACAAGCAACTCAATTTCACTGATTTCAGCTTAGTTGGTTTGTGTAGACATGCAGTAAAACTGGTACATGAACAAAACCAACGTAATTTCCCGAAGTTTAAAACATAGCATTATACTTTGCCGAGAAATGCTGTCTGCAACACTGGTGTTGTCCTCAGATATATTATCACTCACATCACTAATGTAAGATTCATCATCAGAAGCCTAAAACATAAACAAAAGAAATATCACTTAACTCAAATATATACAAATACCCTGACAAATTAGGCAAAAATAATTACTTGGAAAATAAATATTCAAAGAAACAATTTCTAGCTTATTAGAGCTTTTAACTAAATCAACTGGATGTTTCAATCAGCCCATACTGCCAACACATCAACAATGTCAAGATAAATGCTATGCTCCCTATATGTTTCTGAATTCCTTATTGAAGCCAAATACGGAGATTAAATTCACATAAAGTGCAACTTCAAATGAGATCAGGGATGAACAGAAAGAACAACAGCATAACACACTGGGGATGGAAGATGAGAAAGGATGCTCAGCAGACTTGGGCTCTTTATATGGAGCAAAACATTAAAATGCAACCCATGTTTCAGCAAATCTGAGTTCTTCTGAAGAGCCAGGGAAACAATACAAGCAAGTTGAGAGCAGCACTTTGGAAAATGAAGTGTACTCTTCAATGATCTATATGAAAGAGGATGTCCAAAAAGAATTGCTGGTATCCACAAATACTGTTTTGATTAGATTATTCATCTCTACTAAAGAATCTGCTTAAATGTTCTCTGTTTGTAATAATAAAATGCCTATTTTTTTCTTCCATGTTTCTGTAAGATTACTTTTAAGTGTTTCTATTTATTCTACAAAATTGGGATTTTAAGAGCATCAACAGAGCACCGATAAAGAATCCTAAGGGTAAAAAAATAAATAAAAAGATTTTAAAGCTTCACTAGTGCTGTGGTCTACCACAAGACTACTGCTGTTTCTCTAAAAGCAGTGTGTCAACATATCATCTCTTTGACCAGGAGAACTCATGTGCGAAAACACTATGGCCAAGGCCATAGTTCTTCCTCTGAAGGAGTGGATAGTTATGTTAGTGATTCTGACGGGTTATATATGTTATATACATCGTTACCTCTATATTCTGGTTTGTCTATGTCAGCATGGAAAAGTAAGAAGTGTTTATAGGGTGTAAATAAAATGTAAACTTTGTACGATCACCTGAAAATTGTATAGGACTTAAGACAACATTCTGTAGGTAAGTATTGTGCAGTATTTTGAAAGCAGTATTTCTGGAAAAGTATTTTTGTTTAAAAAAAGCTTAAAAAATAGAAGATAAAAATGTGGGCTCTCCATAATCTAGCAGGAATGAGGATATTCACATTTTATTTGCTTATTTTTGAAAGGATACTTTTACTGTCAACTGCAGTCAGCCTTAGATGTAACTCTTAAGCATCTTGTATCTTCTCAGTATTGCTGCCTTCTTTGTGCTGTTAAGTCAAAGGCTCCTCTGACGTAAAGTTCTGACTGAGGTTGAAATTGAAGCTGTGGCTGTCAGCTTCAAGTAGACACTCTAAGGCCTTATTTGCCAGACAACAGGCAACAGCACTCTTCATTTAATATAAATGAATTCAACACTGTATTTGATTTCCATTTCAAGGCAGCAGCTATGGAAACCTCTACTTTGGGGAGCTTGCTTTCTGAATTCGTCTACAATCCTCAGAATCCAGTTCAGTCAGCAATTTGCAAGAGAAAACTGGATATTCAGAACAAAAAATGCTACCATTTGTTGCCGAACAACTCACACTGGACTGTGACAATTTAAAAATAGGATGTTGATCCTTCATGCCAAACCACTGCTTGTTTTTACTTTGTAAGGTTAGGAAAATAAATCCGGAGAAAGTGCAAAGCTATAAAATCTTGACAGATCTTTATCAGCCAGCAAGGTAAATAGATCCATGTCCCTAATGAGGGTGGAAGCAAACTGTAATAGCAAATGTTCTGGAGACAATAATCATGTTATTTGGAAAAGATAAGTGATTTAGTTCAGCAATTCTGTAAACAGCTCTCTTAAATGGCTATAATTAATCATGAATGATTATCCAAGCCTCCAATGAGGGAATCTGAAAAAAAAATACGTAGTGTGAACAACAGAAAAAAAAAAACAATATAGCAATCTTCACTTGTCTGGTACGTAACTCTAATGGGATTCTGAAATGCCATTTAAGATAACTCAGGAAAGCTCAGGAAAACTATGGAGAGCAACATGATTCTGTGGCCAGAATGGTAGCTACCTTCCTCAATTTTGATCTTGAATGAGCTGAATTTTTAGGCTGCTGTCTACTTCTCCGGTTACAGAGAACAACTCTACGTGTATATCAGAGCAATTTTTTTATTAAGTAATTTTAGAACTAAATTAGCTAATCACATAGTCAGGTATAAATGCTCCTGTTTCTGTTAGCCTTATCTGAAACTGCCATAACCTAGCAAGGACCCATACTGAACATAGGTTACTGACGCACAGCACTTTCCGTTTTACACGTCTGGAGATGTTCCATCTGTGGAGATGGAACATCTGCACCCTACTACGAGGGAGTGTGGGGTTAATTTATCTACACCTTATGCATTCTAATACCTTTTTTTTTCTAGATAGCATAAAAAAGCACATTCACCAGTAGTAGTGACATCTAATTCTATCCGAGAGCAAAATCAGAGCACGCTGTCACAGCCTACCTCATTTTCTGATGAGCTGGCAGACAAGAGCACTTCCTGCGCGTCAAAGAACTCTGAAACAGATTCAGACATTGAGAGCCTGCTCTCATTAGAAACTTGCTGGGACAACGAACTGACATGAATTTGTTCACCTGTCTGTAAATAAAACATAGAAAAATAGAAGTATTATTCTAGTGTAAAAGAAATGTGCATAAAAGGTAAGTGGTAAATCACCTGAATAGTTTTTCTATGCCAAATATAAGCATAGATAGTAATAACAGTCTTTTTGTAGGGCTTTGTGTGTACGTAGCAGATGAGACTCGGACAATTACCAAAAAAAGCACATTTTGAGCAGTGAGCTATGGATCTCTTCATCTGAGGTCTGCTTAGCATCAACTGCTAATCCTCTAATCATAGATCTAGTTCTGTATCAAGAGGAATGAATTTGTGAACAGTAGCTGGATTGTGCCAGACAAGTTCAACCATGAAATTCAGATGAAAAGACACTTGGTCACATCTGACATCACTGGAACCAGCTTTGATACTCCCAGAATTCAATTATAAAGCCTTGTAACGCCAGGGACTTATTTTAAATTACTTTGAAAATTAATGTACTTTTTAACTGGTGTACCATCAAATGTTTGAAATGTTTGAATATTCAGGACAATGGCTATAACACACATGTTTTTACTCCATGTTTGTACTCTACCTATTTCAATTATGCCATTAATACTGAATGAATACTACTACTGGGAATAAACTCTCCATGCAGGAGAAAAGCAGGAAGAGAAAGATACTTGTGCCTTGTATACAGACATAGCACAATTTGGGAACCCTTGTCTTTGCTGTTAAATTCTTATTCTAATAATTTGAAAGAATTAGGAATTTGCCAGGAGTGTTTCAGATACTACTGAGAATTAGCAAGGTTTGATTGTACTCTAAATCCAAAAAAGATCAAACTCTTACCTCATCAGGACTAGGGATAATATTTACACTGACAACCTGATCACAAATAACAGATTCTGAATGTATTCTGTTCAAGCGACTCCTTAGTTCAGCATTCTGGTTGAGAGCCTTAAAATAAAAATTGCACATTTATTAAAAAGCAAACAGTAAGCTGCAAAAAAAAAAAATTTTTGTCTGAACTCACTCTTCACAGAAATTTAGTAAGAAATCACAGATCTTCCCTTTTTCCATTTTAGAGAAATATCCATTTTGAAATCTACTCTAACCAGTAGTATATGATTTATACTTTTGGTTGGTTGGTTTTCAGGGATTTTCAGGAGTCAGGGAAGCTGATATGCTTCCACAGTGGCAGGCTACCCTAATTCTTCAGATAGCTCTTAGTCAGAAATACCAGTGGGTTATTATATTATGGAAATGGGGAATGAATGCAGGCAGAAAGAATGAAACTGTACAACATGAAATACCCTCAAAACACCCCAAAAGGCAATGCTTAGCCTACAACTATACCAAGATTATCACACTTAGAGCAAGGAAAAGGACACTACTTGCTTTCCAGCAAAAAAACCCATAATCATTAGGATCATTGGGCACTTACCTCTCCAGATCATGTCATGTATTTACACGTGTGTGTTCATTTCAAACTACAGATCCACTAGTCATTCACAAAATATACTGACATCCATAGATTTCAACGGGTATCTGATCTTTGCTATTTTTTCGCCTCTTTTAAAGCCCAATCTATGTAATGTATTTGGGTGCGTGCAGACATATTGTCTATTATGCAGAAACACATGTGTAAGATTGGTGAAGTTCAGAAGAACACGGTATATTACACAGCTAGAATATGAACTGCTAGTTGTTTTAAATCTAACATACCCCCACCACCGGGGCTATAGAAGTAAGCAATAGAAAGACATACGTTTTTTTAGGAACAAATGATTGTTATAATACGGTATATCCCCTTTCCCCCAGTGCACATTCAGGAATTGATTGCATGATTGTACTAAAACAAAGTAGGACCAAAGTAAAATAGGTTAGATCAAACTGTTTAAAAGATGCCACTTTACTTTGCTCTAAAATGGTCTAGGCATGTTCATAGCCATGAATCAGGAAGGGAAAGTGAGCACTAACAACAGACAGGCAGTAATTTCTTAAACTGCTCAAACCTGGCCATGAGACTGGTCACAGCCAGCCATCTGATCCTATTTCTGCTAAATTTAGTCTATCTGACTAAACTTCCATTTCTCCATTGAGACTATGAACAAATGTGTGATAGTGTGACAGTGACTTTTATATTGACATCTGGAGGTCAGAAATGAGTAGAACGCATGACTACCTATTTTATACAAGCTGGTAATAACAGTCTCCACTGGTCTTCATGTGGAAACCAGGTTGGGAACTACTCCGTAGCTCTTGTTCCATACCCCTTACTACCGTATGCAGTTATCAACCCACACAGCATCCCTATTCACCAATGTCTATAAAAACTTTGTACCTCAATTTTAATAGCACCCCCCCAACGCAATAAAAATAATAATTTACAAAATTATATACACATTTGGGTAGATTTATGTCTTCCTTTAAACCTGTGTACTCATTTCTTACAGATGCAGTGCTCCATACCAATCCACTCTTCAGAGTGAAAGTTCTCATTTTTTCTTTACAACAAATTCAATAATTGGAGTTATTTTGCAGCCTGAGGATATATCCCATGGAGTGGTCTAGAGCAGCATTCTACATGTGCATCAAGGCACTGTTGATGAATCTCTTCTTTCTCACTTAATCTAATGATAATTTTTCCTTTAGCATAAGTAGGAGAGATTCTGACCAATACAACAGGTATGCTTTTGAAAATGGAATTTAGCCATGACAACCCTGTAACCTATGGATCGTTTTGCTGCTGCAGATGTGAATATGTAAAACAAATCTGAAAATACTCATTTAAAGTTTAAAACTTCATTAAAAAAATGAGAAGAACTCCTTGGCTGTGCTTGAAATAGCTCCAAGAAAGGTTGTATAAAAATATTCCATACTTTCGCTTTACCTTGGAAAACTGTAACAAATATATGCTTACACAAACGATACCCTTCACCTCTGCAAACACTGAAGTTAGATACATGCTCTTGTATCCATAATGAAACATACATCAGGGTAGTTCTGTTTGCAGAATTTGGCTTTATTCGCTTTTCCACATCAGGAAATGGCCAAAATATAAAAGGAACTACATCTGGCAACCTAGGCAGTTCCAGATGTGCTAAAATCAAAGCAAGATCATACCTGAGAGAGGGACTGTCGGAGGTGTGCTATTTGTGCATTGTGGCCTGTAAGATCTTGTTCTGAAACAATCTGCTTAAGCTTCTCCTTCTCTATAGCTATGCTGTTAAAGGCAGACTTCAGAAGAGAATGCACTAGGCAAAAAGAAAAAGTATTTTCTCAGTTAGAGGACTGCAGAATTACATCTATTGCAATATTCGGGCACTGAGGGCGAGACTTCCACCCTGCAATTACAGAAATTTGAAACTAAAATCTGAACTTCAGGTAATTTGTGCCCAAATCCAGTACATACATGTACTGCTTGAGTTTGCAATGTGCATGCTCAGTGTTTGCATGCACTGAGCGTACGGAAAGGTATGTATGTGGAAAACTTGTGTTCAATGCTATCTTTTGCCTTATAGATCAAATTCATTTGTTCATTGTTTTTTTTCTCTGCAAACAGAGTAATAAACATCAGTTTTTCTAAGACTTAATATTGTACTAAAAGAGGGGATTACTTTGATCTTTAAACAGGCTTCATGGTGATTGTTAAGAAATAGGTGAGCGGTATGTTTTTCCCGTATTACGTAACAGATAACAAACTGATAACACTTAAAATAGCATTTCTCAGTCTCTAGGACTATACATTCATTGACAATATAATGACAGTTCTGAAACACATTCCAGCAGTAAGCACTCCTCCTGTTCTTTCCACCAGTGTGGAAAACAAAGTGCACAAAAAATTATACAAGACTATACATTGCAGTGATGTTTCAATTTATCTTTAGGGAGTATTTTACTGAGAAATAAAAGGTTTGCAAATTCAACAAAATTCTTACAAGATGTAAGAGGAAGTTCAGACGACTGAAAAAAAAAATCTATTATGGAAGAGAGTTTACCTGTTTCTTTATATTCTCCACATCCACAAAAAATGTATTAAGGATTATGCATATGAGGTCTTCAAATAAACCACTTGAACAGTTAAAAATTCTCATACAATATTATCCAGATAAATGTTCTGGCCATAATTAAGTGAAAGCAAAATAAAGAAGCAAAACAGAGAAGCTCAATGAAGGAAAGATTGGACATTTCCAGTTACCTTTTTGTGCCATCAGGCAAAATTCTTCCTGCAGTTTGATGTACTCGGTAGAGCACTCCAGTGGATCAGTGACGTGACTTGGGGGAGTTTGAAATTCAATGTCTGCACAAAGGTTGGGATTGGATGAATGCAGCCGAACAGGTGACATTGTAGCACTGAAAGGGACCTACAGTGAGAAGTAAAAAATCATAATGTATAATGTGCAACCAATCTTTGACAGTATACTCTGTGGAAACAAAATACAGATTTCTTCTGAAAAGAGAAAAAAAAAATAAAGGCCTGCTTCATAGTGTGAAAAACACAGTAAGAAGGAACATGCAACCTTTTACTCTCCTAAATCTCAGCACCATTGATGCAGAGTTCCTTGTGTTTCCTGAAAATTTATACTGAAACAGACAAAAAAAGGCCTAAAACCAGGGCTAAGAGCTAATGAGAGCATTTCAATTCTGATGTATACAAAAACATAGCATTGCCTAATGCTTAAAAGAAGACCTGAAAATTGAACCGTGATGCATACTACTTTATACTTTGACATTAGAGAGTATATACAGTATGAATATTACTGAAGAGTTTTAAAACTCCCGACAAACCTTGAGTTAAAATTAACTACTGGCAACTATGTTAGAACGAAAAAGCATAGATACTTCTATATTGTTTTTAATTAAACAATAAGAAAACCTCTGCCTTATTTTCATTTAAGGTACATGAACCATAAATTAATGCAAAATGACGTAACTCAACAAAGTACAGTATTTACTACTATTTCCACTTCTTTCTCCTTCACTTTTCACATACAGCAAAAATGTACATGAATATTTATAATTTACATGCATAATGTGTATTAAATAATACCTACACGCAGTGCATGGATAAAACTTGTATATACATGATATATACTAGTGTGTGCAGCTGTGTGCGCATGTGTTTGCATATATTTTATTTCATTTTCATTTTACCATTTACACACATTTGTATAAAAATTAGGCCAAGAACCCAAATTTCAAAACTAAATGCAAAAGTAAGGTATGTAGAACTATATTTTAGTACTTATATATGAAACTCTGCTAAACACATTGAACTTGTTCAATCTAGTTTATCTCATTATAAAAATTTTCGTACTGTAGCCCAATGTAAATTATCCAAATATGAAGAATGGGGCCAAAATACAGATTTTCTGAGGCAAGACAAAAAGCAGCAGATAATATAAAAAGTCATATTACTAAGAATTTTATCAACAGATAACAGATGCTATCACTATTATAAATTGATTCCTTATTATTTTATTGCATCAGAGAATAGTTCTATCAATCCCCCCCTGTAAAATTTCTGTCATCAGTGTATGTTTTAGGTTTCTGACTCTCTGGTGGAATCCTCAAAATCCTCTTTGATCAGTTCATCACATCTCATTCCACTCTTGAGCACTCTCTCTAAAGCACCCTTTTCTACGCTTCTTCAACTTCCAGATACACATAGCACATAAATTAATAGCTTTATGGCGCCTATCCATTGCAATATTTGTTCTCTTCTCTCATGTATTTTGATTTTTAACTATACCAGTGCCAACAGATATTTTTCACTGGACCGCATTTCAGATTCATATTGAGACGACTTTATTAACAGGGCTATAGGATAAATCCCTTCTGTTCACACTGGACATTTGTCCTGTTGTGTTCTTTGCTGGTATCAGACTGTCTCTCTCAAGAGCTAAACAAAACTCCCTTACATTTTTAAGTAAGTTAATTTGAAGTTTCTTTTACAAAACTTTCCAATTCTTCAAAGCAGACAGCATGTTCCCAGACCTTTCTGATTCAGAGCTCTGCAAAGGCACAACTGTTCCAGGTGACTACCGACTCAGAATATAAAGGACTCTGTTTTCCTAGCCGTGGTCATCCAGCACCTCCCCCCCCCCCCATCCTCTACTCCACTTGGAAGGCAGGAAAGACATCTGTCGTCCAGCCCTATGCCACACTTCATATATTATATGCCACGCCAGGCTGGAGGCTCGGGCAGGGCCGGCAGTGCAGCAGGCAGGCTGCCCGTGCATGGGCTGCTAAAGGCACTTCTTGAGGAACCTAGCTGGAGAGATCTAGTCTAGATCCATCATTTCAGCCTGAAAAGCAATGCAGAGAGAAACTTCCCTTAAAACCACATAATGTTTCTGCAGCGAGGTTACTAGGAAAAAAAAACATTTTAAATTATGTCATAGAAATAGTGTTTGTATGTTCTACAAATACTGTCGCACTGAATGTAAGAAATACGCATTCACATGACACAGACAAGCAGCTGCTTTAGTGACTGCTTTAGAGAGCTACACAAGCACTGAAAATATTGACGGACAGGAACTCTCCCTATCTGCACCTTTTCGGAAAATCTCTAAGTTACTTTCCACAACAGATGAAAAAAATGCACATTAAACAACATCCTTCATTCTCTGGAATAATCAAAAGTCTAATACACTGCCTACAATTTTCTGCCTCTTCAGTTCCCTTCACTGCTGTGCTTTCTCTCTACACCCACGGTGATGTGATGCTGATTTTATTACTTAACTCATTTTTTTTAATCATTAGCTTCTTGATTCATCTCTCATTTTTTTTTGTTGTTGTTGTTGTTTCCCACTCCCCCCACACACACACTTTCACTCTTCTAGATATTGCTTCAGATGTACCTTGTTCTTCCTGTTTTACTCCAGGGGCTGAAATATTCACTCATCCATTAATTTCTTCAGAATTAAGGATCATTTAGGAACAGAATGTTCCCAGTGCAGTGTTTGTAAGGAGAACCTCCTCTTTCTGTCCTGCACGTACCTGGTGTAATTCTGTATTCCTCAGGCTGTACATACAGCTTCACTGTTTGGGAGAGACAAGCACTTTGCTAAATCAGCCAGGAAGAACCAGCTACTGCTGTAGCTACAGAGAGTCATTTTGGTACCTGCAGTCCCTCCTGCACTCCTTCCAGCCCTCCTCCAGGACCTCACTCCTCTGGTCCTCGCTCACTCCAGCAGCTTTTTTCAGCTGAAGGTGACAACTCAGCTAGCCCCTGGGCATCTCCCACTCCTTTTCTATACTGGCTGTTTTGTCATCCAAGATCAGGCATGTTTGCTCTGCTTTACTGCCCCTTGCTGCAGTTCTTGTCAGTGCTGTTTCACTAGTACGGAAACTTCTAATTAGTCTCCCGTTGACACTGCTCCACCACGTAAACTGAGCAGCGGGGCGACCTCTCTGCAAGCCAGGCAAACTGATGAGACCAGGATATCAATCAATTATTGAGCACAGCATTCAGCATGAACTGACGACAGGGGATTAGGTTTAGATGAGTTAATTCGGGCATGGGAGAAGCACTGATTTCTCTCATGCTTTTTCAGAGGGCCTAACAGTAACTAAGGCTTGTGGTACAGCTAGCAGGAGGTCAGGATATCCAGGCTTGGGCAGCAGCTATGTCTGATCTAGGGGATTTTAGCTATGAGCTGGTGCAGCATGTCCCAAGACCCTGGAACACTTTTGTCTGGTGAAGATATTGGCTGCTAGGGCTGGGTAAGCCTGGGTATGGTTAAAGCTCAATTTAACCCTCAGCTGCGCAGAGCTCTTTTTTTCTCTATACATTTTTATCTTCTTTATCTAGCTGCTGTACTAGCCAGTTAATAGATTAATACTGATGTCCATATTTTGCACTGCTAGTACGTGCTTTCATGAAAAAGCTGCAGCAAATGATATCCTAATAACGCTCATTTGATTTCCCAAACAATGCTCCCCCCTCCCATTTAGCAGCCCCTATGTTGATTTTGCTGCTCCAGCTTTTGTGTCACGGTCTCTGAGAACTAACAAAACGAAATACAGATACTAGCGGTAGTAATATGACTTTTTGGGATTATGGAATGTAAACAGAAGGTGTTTTAAATGAAGAAGCTAATCTTATATTACTAAAAAATAAACTGGGAAACCTCCATGGTTCCGCTGTCTTGCTATAGACTGTCACGAGAATCTTTCAACAGAATTTGGTGGCTTATTTTGTTTTGTGTAGTACACGGAGTACACCAAAGATATTTTGAAATAGTGCAGGGCCTGAGTTTAATGTCACTTGCACTTGCATAAAGGAGGAAGGACATGTACTAATGTAAATAAGCTCAGACCCAAAACTGTGAGGTTCATTTGGGTCAGGGCCACATCACTTCTAATTAACTCAGACGAAAGCGAATAACATGGATACCTCCATAAAGTGCAAGTAACATTTCCAGTAACTTATTACACATTCAAGTTAACAAGCTTCCCATCTTTAGAGCTATCCCTTGATTTTAAATACACTCACTGTTGTAGCCACTGCAGCTGCTAGTCTCTGCCGGCGTCGTGTTGTGTTGAACTGGCCCTTCGGCGCAGGCCCTTCCTGACAGTGAATGCAAGAAGAAAAGGAAGTAGAAGAAGAGAAGGGAAGGGGTGATGGGACATAGGAAGATGAAAGGTGATCAGAAAAGGGAGGGGGAGAGTCTTTCAGTGGAGTTTTATTTATTTTATTAACTCTTATGGCCTACACATTCTGAGAACGTATCACATGTTCTCATCTGTGTATGCCAGAGATTTAAATAGCTAGTTACTTTGCTAAAATTATCTCCAGATGACTTGGACTGCGATGCACTCACTAAGGCAAAAAAAAAAAAAAAATCTATTAACACTGCTGTTCAGAGTCACAAGACAACTATGGGCTATAAAAACAAAAGGATGCTATGGCATGGCACAGAACACAAAATCAAAGCTCATTCTGGGGGGTCACTTGACCATCTAGAACATGAATTCTGAAAGAGATTGCATTGCATTTGTGGAAGTGTGTGAACAGTTATTAAAGACTTATGCATCCCTGTGGTAAAACTTTTTAGTAGGTATGTTATAGGGAGCTTGCTTATGTAAACATTTCTGTGCACTGCTCTAGCAATTTGAAGTCCATCCCTGGGCTTATTTGTCCATTTTCTCTGCATACGAGTCTTTTGAGTTCCATAGGATCCAATTACTCCTTTTTCATATTACTGAATGGTTGACTTCCAAAGCAATGCAAAGACTCAGGTAAAGCAGCAGAAATGAAGACTAAGTATTCCAACAAATACTTCCATTTTGGCATGCCTAACTTGTGGCCAGACTCTGCTTAATTTAACTTTTATTTTACTTTTAATAAAATTCATCATGGTGCATCGAAGTGAAGCAAGTACCTATCACAAAATCCTTCTGTATGATCAAAATGTCATTATTTGAAAGGCATTTTAAGATTTTTGTAAGACTCAAAGCTATATTTCTGCTTATAGAAAATTGTTTTCCATTCCTTTACATTTTTCTTCCCCTATATACCTTCACACTTAGCCACTTCAGTACTTTTAAATATATGTACTTATTCTAAAAGCAGCCTGAGCACTATATAAATAACATTGGGATAGACTGGAGACACAGCCACCCTGTTCCGATGGGATATTGTAGCTCGGCAGTTAACCAAAGTCTCTTGCTCCCTGAGCCTCTAATGTGCCAGCTGACAAGGATGCATGAATCTCAGCATGGCTGTACTTTCCATCCTCTGCTTGATGCTACTGGCAGTGCTATAGACCACGGAAGGGTGTCTGATGATCAAAGTAATAGAAGCCTTGCTTCGTAGTTGTTTTGTAAAAATTTCACGTTAAAAACATGCATATATCTTTTAACACAGACATTACAAACTGTGTCGAAACAGAGACTGCATCATACGATCAACATAAAGCTCTGTACTCTGCAAAGTATGTCTATCCCGTGAGTAAGTCTGGCAAAATACACCTTTTTTTAACTAACAGGGATATACACACACATATATATGTATATGTATATATATGTGTGTGTGCAGAGAGGTAAGTGTGTGTGCGTGCACGTGTGCATGTGTGTATGTGCACGTCTGCGTGTGCGCAGGGGGCATTCATAATGTGTAAGATTCTGAAGACAGGCATACAAACTACTGAAGCTAAAAAAAACAAGCTCTGTAGAACCCCAAAAATATAAAGTGAAGTAATAACCTATGAGTTCTGATTAGTAATATATAAATATATAAGCAGTCATAAGGGCAAGGGTAATAAAGCAGTCTTGCAGTCTGGTTTCATCCTAAGCTGAAAGCCTCAGTAGAACAAGCTGACATTTCAGGTTGCTCTGTTTTGAGCAGTTCTTGTATTAAACAAATTCTCTTTTACTCATTCTTTCTTTCTTTCAATCGCATAACTTCATTGCTGTGCACTTTCTGGGAAATCAAATCGACGTTACTTCATTCTGTTGCTGTTAAGTATTTTAATTTTTTCTTCTTCTGAAGATCTTTAGACTATCACAAGAATGACAAATCCATCTTTTACTCAAAGCAAAAGAAAACAAAAAAGGCCCTTCCCCTTGTCAGTTTTTGTACAAAAGTATCTTTAGTAAAATGAAATAATACAGGTCAACTAACCTGTTGTTGCAGGCTAAGACTTTACATAGGCCTTATAAAAACAAAACAAACCTCCCTCATAAAAGTCATCCTTGTTCAGAGAAACAGCCTGAGTAGTATTTTCTTGAGTAAAGGTCTGAAAATTAAGCTGCTAATTCCACAATACCAAACCTGAAGACCTGCAAACACACATGCATAGGCTTTAGTTTACTCAGGAGATTAACTACATTGTAACCACTGGGACTAGCTGTGTGAGCAAAGTTAAGTGCATACAGAACAGGTACCTTCTGGATAAATATGTATTTGTACAAAACAAATCAAGAAGCCAGACTTGTCCTTGCACGAAGAAAAAAGAAAAAAGTATATTTTAATACATTATACATCTAGCATTCATATTCCAGAAATGTGTTAGCAAGAACGCAACAAAAGTAATGTTATAATCGAAAAGAAGTAATGATTACAGGTGGGAGAACTCTCTCGTTGCCTCTTTGCGGTGGGGTACAGAGCTAGGAAAAATTACAGCATTGTTCCCCATTACCCCTGAACAGCACACCAATCTATATAGCTCCCTGTTTTCCACAGTTCCTGGAAGGATTGGGCTCAAATTCATACTTACTATGGGCTCCCCTGATGGTAGTTAACCATTGCTATTTCTAAAATAAATAAATAGAATGAATAAATAAAGAAATAAAAGATGCAAGTACTTCAAATGGAAATAATAGTGCAACTAGCTGTAAGTTAATATGTTAGTATGACAGCATTATCCCGTAAAACTAATGTGGCATGTGAAGGCAGGTGGAAAGGAAATGTACAGTGGAAGTTCTCTTGATACCAAATCTGTCAACCATTTACTAGTAAATCACGTGTAGTCGCCATGAAGAAACAAAGACAAATTAGGAAAAGTGATTCCCAGTAGTGAATGCCATGGTATAATAATTTATAAAGAGTTGGAATAGCCTTGAAAACAATGACCTACAAGGAAGACTAATGAAGCTAGAATGAATGGCTAACAGAAGAATAAAATGGGATTATAAGCATAGAAAAGCATGTAGGAATGGGAGGTAATCCACATTTTAGTACAAAAGCAACATGAGCAAGTTAAGAATAAAATAATAAGTCAGAATGAGGCTATCTTCCACAGATCACAGCTTTTGCACATTCCCAGGACAAGACAGCCCTTGGAAGAAGAAACAGTGTGTTAACTCCATCAAACCAGTAAAATGTCTGGTAAGCAGCCAAAAAGGAGTCTTAGCCTTCTGTATGATTTAGAATAATTTTATTGTTTCTGTTCTCCTCCTGCAAATTAATTTCTAAATCGGTCGTCAATAATTTAATGCTTTTCTCTAATAAGATAAAGCTTTTATATTTCCAACTTTAAGCTTGTCAGGAGTCAATGCTCACTCACGTCAAGCAGAGTTCATTATCTCCCAGAAGTAACAGACCCATACAAAGCAGTGCTATGTGCACAAACCCAGGGGAATCTGTAAACCAGACCATACCTGAGAATTTCAGGAGCTGGGGCACAGCTCCTCCTAACCTGCAAACTGAAGCATAAGGATCAGGTGCCAGAATCAGACAGAGTCTCACAGGAAGCACAGATCATCATCGCTTCGGCAAGATGCAGGCAACACAGACACCGCTTACATTTCCTCATAATCCACCCTAAATGATCATACACTGACTGCTTTCATGATTCTTCTTCATGGCCCAGAGCCCCCAGATTCTGCACATTTTTGTGGAGAGGAGTTTCCCTGAGACCACCAGGGTATGAAAGAACATGCAGTGCCGCATTGTGTCTCTTCACAGGCACAGAGTACATGCATCCATTTTCCTGATATTTTTATTCTGCTGTGCTATTCAGCAGCACGGAAACACAGTGATCCTTCAAATGCAGGTGATAGGACATGACATCGATCACCAAAATTCCTTTGTTAATAGAGCTTTTTAATCCTAACAGATGCTTCATTGTTTAACCTGTTGTCATTTATCTAGTATAATTGGTAGAAAAAATCACCTTCAGCAGCTGCAATGAAAAAGCTAATGCAACTACAGTTTCTACTTTCCTTTGGATTATTAATCTTTAATGAGTCACAGAAACTCCTTACTGTTCTCTATGGAACATACTAAAGGTTTTGAAAGCTCACATGAATTTCAAGGAATTTAAACAGATCAGAAGTCACTGACTTATTTATTCTGTAGCAGTCAGCGCTTTGTGATTGTTAGCTCTTGAAATCCGTTGAATATAGTCTTCATTAGCAGTTTCTCAATTAGAAAAAGGAAGGGGGAGGTTATTTTTTGTATTAGGCCTCAAAACACACAGTTACTTCTGACAAAACACAGTAAGACACACTGCACCTAGCAGTGCTGCAAATATAATACGTTTATTATTACGATTTTACTTCTCAACTATAAGGCAAGATGGGAGAAAATTATTCTTTGGTTTATTTTGTTGGTTCCCACCATGGCTTTCTCCTTAAGAGATGGCTTTTGGAAAAAGCTTCTCACGGGCAAAATTCCTATGTATAGATCTTGATAAAGATGACTGGTAAGTTTAGTATTTCATTCTCATTTTCTACTTTAGCTTGATGTCACCTGCTGTAGTGCTCCTCTTGGCAAGTTTAAGATTTAAATGTGTGCGGCATGCATATTGCCTTCCTTGCACCTTAACTGACTAGCGTTCAGCCTCTCCTTTCCCTAGATGGCAATGTTTTCATATGAATGAAAGTAGAATCAATACATTTCTCACTATCTTGTCTAGGTTTTAAACAACTAGCTGGGATTTAATTCACATCCTCAGGAACACAAGAGACAGCACATCGACTTTCTGCTTTCAGCTAATATATTGGTTCATGCTTAAAAGTTAATTTAAAAGTACAGTGAAAAGGAAAATACGGTGTGTTCAGTACCTGAAGTTGAATTTTTGCATCTTTGCTGACACTTTTTGTTCTCCATCGTCTTGTGACCCGCTTGTCTTTCTTTGAAATATCTACACAGTTAGCCTACATTACACAAACAGTTAAAAGCAACAAGTACTATTAAGTTGACACAAGCAACACAGACAGTACACCAAGTTAGTAAAGAATTGTAGTGTTAGATATTTACAAATCAGACAGCAAGGAAAAGAATGCCACTGCCAGTGCCCACGACTGCAACAATCACTGGCTGTAGCTATCCATGCATTCATATAACCTGATGGTATATTTAACCTATTTAACAAAGCTATTGGTATATTTTTTTTATGAGAGCAAAATATTTAAGACTAGATCTTGAAATCCTCATAGATTTCTATTTTGTTATTATTCAGAGAAATGTAAAGTTCACCTCTTCCTGAAATAAATGATAGATCTCACTACTTTATTGGAATCAAGCTTTCAAATACATCAACACCATTGGGAGATTTCCACACTCAGAAGCGGAGTGAAAAAGGAAGGAAGCATTTAGGATTTGGGATCTGCTATTGCTTTTCCTGTGGTCAGCAACAAAACTCATCTTGACTTGGGAAACAGTCCAAGCCCTGGGATATTTGTTACTATGCTTTTTTTTTCTAAGAATATGCAAAGTGCTTCATTTTTGAGTGTTTGGGTCTCCACTCCTTGAAAACTTAAAACAGTATCTTACTCAGCACAATATAAACACCTTAAATAAAATTTCAGTGTGTATATATATTTCAATTTTAACAGTTTTTAGTCTGGTTTTTGCAAATGACAATTGTGTGAGTAGTCCTATTTAACTCAAATAAGTAATCTTAAATTAACACAACTTCTTTATTATTTGTTTACATTTAGACCATGATCATTATCAAATGAAGCCTTTCATCTAACTATTACTAAGATTTTAGAAAATCATTCTGACTTAAGAGACAATACCTCTATGTTTCCTTTAACACAAAGAGTAAATGTTTCAAGGTGACTATTTATAGTCGAGCATATTTACCTGCATGTCTGTGAAGTTTGGTGCTGACTGGGTTCTCTGTAGTATTTCTAAATTTTGAAGAAGTTTACTGAGTTCCATAAGGTTTGACTGACAATGAGCAAGATCTAGAATATATAAAACAAAAATACATGAGGTGCTTCAGTTTAGACTTTTCTGCCTTTTGGCTACATTTGCAAAATGTAGAATTTTAGATGTTACCACCTATTTATCTGAGCTGCTACTTCACGTACATGTCAAGATGTAATTTAACACTTTACTGGCTGCTTCTTATTTTCTATCAACAAGGAATGCTGCTGAAAGAGCAAGGCATGAAAAGGTGAAGACTAACCTTCTGCACATCTGTCCATTTCTTCAGAGTCCTGCAACCAAGCTGCTACTTTACTCTGACCAGTAGTGCAAGTTGCAGGAAGGCTATTACTGCATGGTATAGGAGACTGCCATGGGAAACTATTTTGTTGTACCTAAGGCACAATAAAATGTTTAAATTTACTATTTCATGTATTGCTTGGCCAGTGTAATTATCTACTCGTCGTTTTTGGAATAAGAAAAGTATTACGCATTGTGACTTCCCTGACATCAGTGAACTTGACTACACAGTCCCCAATATGCAGGTTTTCCTAAACAGCATGTTGAACAATCAAATCAGGAATCTCAGAGAAATGGTATCTGCTAACCACCAGTTAGAAAAGCTGTTGTTTACAAGGAAAGTATTATCAAACAGTAAAGAGCAAGATTAATCCTTGATGACAAAAGAAAGTGTAAATGGTGAATTCTTTGCAGGATCTCTAGAGAATTCTGTTAATGAAGGCTAAAGTAAAGCTGAATTGAAGTCTTTGAGGCTGCATACCCCCAAGTTTTGGCTGGCCACCAGTTTCCCTCTTGGCATTACAAGCAAAACCCCCTGGAACTGCCAGGAGAATACTCACTGGGCATGAGTTTCCAAAGAAGGGACACTACCTACCTTTCCATCTAACACATTGGCAGCTGGTGAAGACTCTGTAGTGGAAGCTGAAGGGAATATATGAAAGCTGGCATCTCTTGGAGATCTCACAATCTCATTTTGACGGTACAACCGGTGGTGGCGTAGTTTTGAAACCCAGGCATCAAATGAATCCTGGGACTTCACCTAAAAAGAAATTCAACATCAAGAAAACACTCATAAAAATACTATTTTTCCCCACATCTTTTACAGCTTTTTATTTATTTATTTCCACTGCGACTGAAAAGAGGAAAATAAATATTTGAATCAATTTTACCTTCAGATGATAGATGTGCTCTTCTGTGTCAAGATCTATCCTCCGAGCCTTCTTTTTGATAGACATAACAGATAAACCAACATCGATGCTCCCATGTACTTTGCCCTTCTGAATCTGAAATCAAAAAGCAGGGTAAGAGATTGGTAATATCACGCACTTCTTCCTTATTTTTAACAGAAGGATATGTAGTGTTGAAATGGTTGCCCATTTTAGGAATATTTTAAAATAGAGCCAGATTTAAAAAAAAATTGCAGAGAAAACTAGACATAGAAAGATCCTGCAAGAAGTGCTCACTCCAGAGCCATTTCTAAATAAAATAAAATAAAATAAAATAAAATAATAAAAAAATTAAAAAAAGAAGAAAATAGCATGTCACATCACCACAGAACTACAGGTAAGTGAGAAGCATGGAAAATTAGGTGATTTTCAGTTCTCTACTGCTATAGCTCCATCATTAGTGTTATCTGATCTAACCAATTCAATGCTACCCTATGTATCTATCTCTTCAGTACATTGTAATCACTTCTCTTTCCTATTTACCTACCTTAGAATGATCAACTCTGACTGACACTAGAATTGATAAGGTAAAATACAGTCAAGCCAATCTGTCAAGCACCTTAAGTGAACCTACGTAGCTAAATTAAGTAAAAATTAATGTAGCTTTTAATTTGCACAGAAATGAGAAAAAGTAGAATTCCTGAGGATATAACTAAACCAAGAACCTTACATGCAAATCTCTCAATGACAGAAAATAGTCATAACAGAAATACAATGTTAATCTGAAAGCAGACAACTATATGAGTTAACTCAGAAGTGAGAGTCTGTCTTCTCTATACCACACTGAAAAAAAAATAAGCTTCATTAACAGGTAAAATGAATTTCTATAATATAAATATATACACATATGTCAGTGCCTGTACATGTATGCATATATAAATGTGTATATATATAAAACACATGCAAAATAAATGTTTATAGACAAATGCATATAATGTAAGCTTGTTGAATCTTAATTAGAGAGGGGATTTAGCAGGAAATCTCAACACAATGAGCACAACTTTAGGACTAATTTATCAGCCATCATGCTTCAGTTTTATATCTACTAGAATAGTCAACTGAAGAACACACTCAAAAAGTTAAATATATCTCCTGTGGCTGATAACTAATAAACATAGGGCAATGTCCTGATAACTAATTACATTTTTTTCACAGCTAATTTAAATGGAGATGCTTCTATGAATCATGTAAGCAGGATTTTATCCTTAGAGATTTTATTCTTAGAGATTTAATAATGCCAGTTGTTCCACATTCTTAATATAATGTCTTATAACTAAATGCAGTTTTCTGAGAATGCATTTTTCTCATTAACTTCAAGTTTTCACTCAGTAGTTTCTTTTGCACTCAGGAGAATTTCAAACCTAGAACTCCTAGCTTGAAATGAATTAAGGAAGGCTGATTCTTTGCATGGTATCTTCTGCAAGCTTTCATCCATCAACTAAAACCCTACTTTTCTCCATAGCTTGTTGCTTGGGGATGTCAATGAGTAATGTGGGATCCTGCACAAATCAAAACTAACCTCATCAGCATAAGTTCACGAAAAGATGATTAAAATGTAGGCAGGTGTCCCCAGCCATCCTTAGCTAGTCATTATCCTCATCTGTAAGGCTCAATCCATGTCTGTATATAAAAGTATCCACCCAAGAAGTAGCACTCCCTGCTCTGAATCCACCAACAACTTTCACATGTGTACTATCATAAGCATGCATAGCGTGAGAATGAGATTTAATCACCCTGGCAGGCTGGCTTCTGATACAAATTTTTAATATGGCCTTCAACTTTACTTACATCAATTGGTGACTTCGAATACTTTAACATTCCATTATCCAGGACAAAAAACCTCTGAAAGAAAAAGAAGGATTTCTTTCTTAATGAGTAGATGCAATTTAAACTGTGTACAATAATTAATCTGAAAAATACAATGATTACAGCAATTAAGGAATGTTTGTGTGTGGAAAGAATATATAAACACAGTATTGAATAATTTTCTTTCTTCTTTTCAACAATTATCTTCTAAGCAAGAGAAACAAGATCCTCCTCATTTACCATTATATTCTTGGTCTGACTTAATAAACCTACCTACTGAAGGTACTTTTCTGCTTTCTAGCCAGTCCAATAAGGTCTGTAGGGATGGCACTACAGGCTGGAAGGAGTTGTGTCTGTTGTCTTGTTTTTCTTCACACACAAGTCGGTCACATTTCAAATGAGTAACTTACACTAGTAAAAACATTCCAGTTTCTGGACAGGAAAAGTAAGTTCCACATCCCAAAAGGAAGACCTACATGGTCCTTTTTTGTGGTCTTCTTGATCCCCAGATGGAAAGAAATGCAGGCTGTGAAACACTGTCCTAGAGTCCACAAAATTGTGCCTCACAACAGACATCTACACAGTGAAGTAAAGGAGAGACTGCAATTCATGCTGACTATACTACTTCTGGCTTTAATCTAGCCAATACAGATATTAGTACAAGTGCAAATAATATAGTATCCCCAGCAAAATACCCAGGTCACTGGAGGGCTTATGTCTTGGCTGCTAGTCAACGATATAGGCTGGGTCATACTTTTAGAATATTACCTAAAGCACTAATACATGTTAAGACTCTAGAATACCAACAACAGATTATTATCCTAAATTTTAAGCTGTCTGACATGGAAGGGAATGACAATGTTCCCATGGTGTGAACTTGTTAAATCGACACTATGAACAGCGTCAACATTCAGATGGCAGTTCTCTGAAAATATCTTCCGGAGATGCTTTTGGAAATAATGTCAGTGACACAACAGATGGCACCAATATCTCACACAGAGTGAAAAAATAGTGCTTTGCTGGAGACACAACTTCTTGAGTAAGATGTCAAAACAACAGGAGTTTTTAACTAAGTACAGTCATAAACGACCTCATAAGAGCATGATACTCATTTCACATTGTTCTGCCTCTCTAAATTCCTCACACAAGAGTAAATATTGTTTCCAAGTTTCCCATTCTCATTATTATGTGGCATTGAATGCTGCAGAGAAATGGCTGAAGCATTTCACTCCAAAGCGTACTGCATTTCAGAAAATGCTAAACTAATCTGTAAATTGTGCACATGATAAATGGCAAGCTATTAAAGCACTTGCAGAACCTTCAGAATATAACACGCAACATTCAATAGATAGAAGATGTTAAGGCTTTGCTAGCAGATTACTAATATGGCATGCGCTACAAGTACTGCTTCTGGAATTCTTCACTAGAGCTCTCAGTATCAAGCATTGTTACAGAAACTGCAGTATACGTAGGCAGTAACTGAAAAACATTAATAGATCCATAGTTTCTGAATCCAAGCTCAGCACAAATTCTTAGATTTATAAATCCTGTGAGGCAGGACAGAGATGGAGGCTGAATTGTGAACCTTTTGTTCACATTAAAATTTATTTACAAAGGTAACCACTCTAGAGTCAGCATGAAACATATACCAGACCTCCCTCCATCTCCCTTAACATTTCCCACCACAACAGACATATGTCCAAGAAACTACATATTGACCTAATGTATTTTAAAGCAGTGGAAGTAGTGGGTTATCCCATATATTCTTATCATCTTATTCTTTATCAGCTCTCCTTTTTTGATCCTTCAAACATCAGTTTGAAACCCTTTAGTCTCACCAGGCTAAATTCAAGTAGCGTTTATGTATGTGGTTACTGAGACAATAAATTGTATTTAAGTAAACCAAAACCAAAAAAAGCTATGGTAGACAAAGTGTGCAGAAAAAGGGTAACAGCTGGGAGAAAATTATACACTGCTAACCAGTTAGGATCACACTCACAAAAGAGAGAGGAATTAGAAAAAATATATAATTTACACTAATATGGATTGCGATTCAACTGTGACCTGAGCAAGTCCCACAGTGTTTAGCAAAAAAAAAAAAAGTTAATGCTTTCCCACAAAAAAAGTAACATTATACAACCATATAACCATTCTTTGCAGCAAAATGCATTTTGTCCAAGAAAATGACCCTGCTTCAAGTACCCTAAGCTGCAAAAAGATGGGTCACCATCAGTACCACATCTTGTTGCTAAAACAAACAAAAACCCCTGTAATTATTACGGCATAAAATACAGAGAAAAGAGTTGGTGGACATCAGTTTTAGGGCTAATAAAAGGTAGCTGCATGGAGAAATGTCTTCAAACTAACTGAATAGAAACAGTTTATCTCATGCATGGTCCCACCGCAGTGTCCTCACTAAGGATTACAAACAAGAAAATAAACCAAATACAGGAATAAAGTTGAGCAAAATTGCCCCAAAAGTACATCTAAAAGGGAAAATAATTCCAGAGAAGAAGCTCTTCAGTGAGAATTCATGAATTCCATGTTAAAGTCCCTTTGATCTCTTTTATCATGAAGTACAGTTCACTTTAGTGTAAACTCAATTTAACCTTATACCACCCCACTACATTTTGTTACAACAAATATATTGAAAAGAGTTAAAGGAAAAGAGATATTGGTTAAACCTATGAAGTCATCATGCATCTGCTGCATTATTTACCTCCTCCAACTGGACTTTGAATGTAACACTATGCAGAAGGCACTGAAATTTAGAAGCCATCAAGCAGTATATGCAAACTAAATCTTTGCACAATTCGAAGTCCTACAGAAGTCCTGTCATTCTAATTTCCTCTACACAAAAATTCCAAACTCATAAAACAAAGTCATAATACTTTGACTGTTTTATGAGACATTTACCTTGTGCCAACCTTTTAAAGGCCATTTTCTCTTTTTCAGCATGAAACCTTCATGTTTGTCTGGCTTCTGGACATTGGTCTGGCCTATTTTCAGGCCCTCTATGATTTCCCAGCTGTCAGGTTCCTGATGAAAAAGCATGAAGACACATTGATTAATTCTACATATATATGATATAAAATTGCATTTATGTAGCACAAATTCTCCAGTGCAAGAGGAAGAGCAAGGGAAGGCTAGACTTTTAAACTCGCCTGTTTTGAGGTACCAAAGCATCATTGTATTACATCTGGCTCTATCTCACTGATAACTAATGAATATGAACATTTTTGGAAACCTAACCCTTATAAGGTAACTATAGCAAGCTGAAGTCTTTAGGAAAGGGCAGCTGTATGGCTGAATGACAATCTAAAGGTTTGTATCTTCTGTTCAGAACAATGACTGTGTCCCAATGAAATTAATATATCCAAATATGCTAAAACTGGATCAAATTCTGGCTGAGCTCAGCACACAAAAGGCTAGGATCTCTGACTGGTGGTAAAAGTGCAAACTGCTGCTCTGATTCTGACTGCTTGTGCAATTTATCTAGGAGTTCCTTATCCTAAGAACTAAAAAGACTGAAGAGATATCGCAAATGAGATAGGCGTAGAATCTGCACATTAAAAATGTACCTTTATACAGAATATTTCTTCTCTAGAAAAAGATGGGATTGTGAGAGGAAATGCGAAAGATGCCATGCTGCTAAATATATAGGTATGTATTAACAGTGAACTTAATGGTATTCCCTGATCATAAAAACTTTTGCATCCTAAACTTTCCTGATCTTCAGAGTGTAATTTACACAGAGTCTGAATATCCTATTTTTTCCTTAAAAACAAACAAACAAAAGAAGTCTTTCATTTTAGAGGTCTGTTAAAAAAAAAAAAAAGACAGAAACAAAGGAACAGCTAGCACTTGTCTTCAATGGCATTTTATGACACAGAGTTTCCCAGGCTAATTGTGCTTTTAGAAATATGTAAAAGGAAATGTATCTTCTTTCAACTTTCCTGTCATTAAGCTTTACTGCATTAAGAGAAATGTATATAGGAAAGCTAACTAATTTTCTCTCTAGAGATAACAAATGTATCATTTCAGATGCAACCAACTGTAAGCCTGTCTGACAGCCAATTAAAACACATTCTTTGTACATACCACTTATTATGCATGATGACTTGTACGACCCAAGCCAAATTTACACTACACCATAGTGAACATCTAAAGAAAATTTTTAAAAACGAAAACCATGAGAGTTGTTCCTTTATTTATGTCAACCACATTCAGCACCAGTTTAACAATCACATGTTGCCTGCTCAGTAACACAATATTAAGGTAGTACTAATAGCATCTAACACAATATTAAGGTAGTACTAGTAGCACAGTTCTAAACATGCATTTTCTCAGATGGACTGTCACAGCTCCCAGGGATGTTATGAAAAGTCACTGGGGAAGAAAAAGTCATACAGCATCAAAACCTTTAAGAGGCAGAAAAATTGTCTTCCTCCATCCCCCACAACACTGTTCAGAGCCAAGCACTTTCAGCCTGTCATAACACACTTCCAAATAAATTACACAGCTGTGATAATGTTAACATCAATACTGTAAAAACAAGATTTTAAAAGTAACAGTACATTTTTAATTTGTTTATAAATTTCAGTAAGGAGTTACTAATATGACGATGATGAAAACACTAGTCCAGCTAGCATGTACCACAGTGAATTCTGATAAAAAATGTTTACCCAGTTCAGTTTTCCCTGCACTAGTGTAAACTGGAACTTTCACAGTGCTTTCTCTTGTTGCCTGTAAAAGCCATGCTCTTTGAAACACGTTCCGATCTTGCTGTGTTTCGTTTGGATATTTTATTTCTATTAGTGTAGAGGAAAGCACTTATACATGACTTTTTCCTTGAGAAGCAGCACTTGAGTGGGTGAAATTAAACTATGAGTCCCCTGGGGCAAGCAGAGAATCTCTCTCCTTACCTACATCAGCTGATTCCTCACCACATCATTGATTTCTCCTTTAGAGACCAGATGCAGGACTCAAGTCATTCATCTACAAGCTTGCACCAGTATCGATTACTTTTCAACCAGAAATCACAGTCTCACACAGCTATTCATTTAAACAAATGGCCAGATATAAGAGGACAAAATGAGTAATTATTCAGTGCAATCTGGATACCTGCCTTCTGCTGCACAAGTGCAACAAGTTGTTATTCAAACCACCTAGCAATCTTACTGCAGCTCACCTCACTCCAAAAATGTTGTGGTGAGATATGCTGCGCACATGCAGTCTTACTCCATTGCCCTTCTACTGCAAGGGCAGCCAGGAACAGCAGAGTACCAGAGCAAAAGCAAAGTGCCTCAAGAGTCCTCATCCAGTGATGATTCTCAAGTACGGCTGTAGTACTTCAGGACTTCCGTAAACCACTACACATCATGTGAGAAACAGCTCTACATGAAGCAACATGACTAGGGGAACACAAGCGTAACTCACAACCTCAGGTTCCGCAAACGTCCCAACTATTGGGAATAACAGAGCCACTATCAACAGGTTTATGAATGCAGTCCTTTTTCTGCAAATTATTTCTTTTCCTAAGGAAAGGGAATAAACCATTTCATTTTACCTGGTAAATATAATGTTCCATGCTGTATTTGTTTTCCAGTTTTGTTTCAGTGTTAATCCTGCAAATCAGAACTTAAAAATATTTCAGTTCTTTTTCTTTTCTGCCAAATATTCCACCACAGCATCCTTACCCTTTAAGCAACTTTTTTATTTGATGTATTTTAAAAGGAAGTCTTCTTTATGTGAAATTACCCTTATTATTCGCTAAAAAGTTTCTTCTGGTCATGTAAAAATACAGCGAAAGGTGATCTCCGAGACCCAAGCCTACATAGTAACTCATGCAGGTAAATTCAGTGCATGGACCACTGCCAAGCAATAACAGGCATAAATGGAAATACAGAAACACATGCTACACTGGAAGACCCTGTCACTACTATCTGCCAGGATTTCTGAAACTTTCTTACATTTTCACATTTTTTATTCTTCATCTACCTACACACGCCCTGAGCTTTGCCAAGTACCTACTTCAAAACTCATAAATTCTGTTTCAAAATCGGCCACAAAAGTTGACTGCAGAGTACCACACACAGCTGCACCTTGCAGAAAACAGTGGTGTTAACTCTACAGTTCTATTAGGCTTGGGGAAGAAGGTCTCAGCAACAGATTTGAAGTTTTAGTGACTTTTCTTGCGGGTAGTTTCATAAAATTCTAAGACAACTGTCCTTCATTTTTTAAAAATAATTTAAAATTTAATTTAAATTATATTTTAATTTTTTAAGCAATCATTGCTTATCAGTGCTTTTGGACTTGGATATGATTTCCTCTAGCTTAGTAAGAGAACTGGACTACATCATTTTTCAAAGTGCCTTCTGACTCTGCATTCTGAGATTCTAAAACTTCTTTCTAGCAACAATCTATGAGAACACTTCTCTCCCCCCACCCTTCAAAACCCCAACAAATCCTTAATTTGGTTACTACATATTATTGACTTCTCTGACATCTTAAGGAACATTTTTATCATGTTTCAGCTGGCAAATAAGCACCTCTGAGATGGGCTTGCAATATACTCAACAATAGAATCAAGAAAGCCAACATCTCAAAGCTGTTAGTCAAATATTTTGCAACTGAAGAGGGAAACTTCCCACCTGCATTGCAGCCCATGTTTTTGCTTACCTTGGATAGAGAAATAGGGTCTGTTTCAAGGAACTGTTTGCTTAAAGAAAGGTCTGTGCTTCCTGAAGAAGCCTTCCGCTCCAAAATATGAATGCTCTAAAGAAAAAAATAAAGATGGTGAGCATTTATCATTCAACATTACTTTTTAAAATATGCATTAAGTAAAGAATGATTGATCATTCTGCTAGTTATTTAAAATATCAGCATCATGCTTCAGTTTGCTCAAAGTGCATCAAGTGCTACCAAACATAACAGAAGCGCCTAAGTAGTTTGTCTTCTGGGCCAACACCTCTCTCTTCCTTTCCCTCCTCTCTTCCTTTTCTTATTACTGTTTTCTAGACTAACTTCTCTGTTCAACACAGAAATGTCTGGGAACTATAAAAAATCAGGAAAGAAAAGGTACTAAAATAGTTTATACTTATAGAGATTGAAAGTATCCCTAATCAGATCTATTACGTTTTCTGTCAAGATAAGAGATACTGAGTATATGTATCATGACACGGGCACTGTCATACATTCACTTCTGAAACAAATCATTACAAAAAAGATATGATTGTCCCTAACACATTCATTATCACACTTCAGCATTTTGTCACTAGCTTCTCAAGTGAGGTGAAATAAGTTATTACATGAATGCTTGTAATAAACTATAACTGTTCACAAGATCAGTTACCGGCTAATGGGCTTAGCTAACAAACATGTGTGGAGCAAAACCATTCTAAACCACTATAGCTGTTTTTACATATAATCATACTGTAAAATGTTGTACCTCTAAAGCCTGGTACAAATATAAACTACACAATCTCACAACTGATCTGGAAGGAAATGCCATTCTTAAGTACATAGAAGAATGTCTTCCTATTTTCTGGAGAAGTTTTATCCATATTTTGTAAAACAAAAAGCATTTTTACTATAGGCTTGGGCAAAGATTACCACATTTTGCCTGTTTAGATTTGCATTTTGTTCCCCATTGAAACATTGCTATTTCCCACACTATCATTTTGTGCAAGTTCTACCACAACACATCAATAGTATGTCTTTGGCATTTTATTTCCACCACATGTAGCACAGTAACAATCAATTGCAGTTGTAGTTCTTTGAGAAAGGTGAGTTTTTCTCAATGAAAGACATCAATTAAATTTTGTGGACAGTTAAGTTTTGTTACATCCACCGAAGAGATTACAGAGGCAATAAGTGACAGCAGAAACAATCAGAGAATATAAAAATATATACAAATAGCAGAATAAATATTATTGTTTATACAAGTAAGTTTATAAGAACCATAACCAAAATAATTAAATACAGCTCTTCATTCAAATCTTCATATAATGCACAGACCACATCTTCTGCAGAGAGCAGCTAACAGATCTTCATTGTTCTCCTTCAATTTGCAGCTGTGAATCAAAAGGAAAATATGGAGACTGCCTCCGTTGTCAGTGGAGAAGACTAAGCATCCCTGCTACAATGCAGCAATTATCATTTATTTTCGGTTCCTTTTTATTTAATTTTAAAGTGAAGAATAGAAAAGCAGGAGCATTCTGTTATCTGCTGCATTCCTCAGGGCCAGTCACCAGTATCTTTGTCATCTGTGCTTTGAAACTTTGTGTTTTGTAAAAGAGAGGCCAGGCACATTAACCTGATGTCCAGTACTAGCCAGATGAGAAAAATGTAGGAACTTGGATTTAATGAGTACAAACATTACACAGTAAGCAATTTAATATGCTTATTTGAGCTGAGAACCACAAAGTTAGTAGAAATTAATTATGATAAAGTTTTGTAGTTGAACATATGAAATGCTACATATGCACCTGATATCATATTTAAACAATATACTGTAAAACCTAAATCTATTCTTCAAAGAAAGATTATAATAATCAAGATGATTCCCAACCTTCTTGCCAGTTTTGCTTGGCAGGCAGAAATCTCTCCATTTTGAGATGGAGCAATGCCCAACACAGATGTTCAGAAGGTCTCATATGTAGCAGTCAATGCAGTTTGTTATTACATAACTGCAATCTCATTTTGTAAAATATTTAGAGTGAAGTAACCCAGCAGCCCCTGGCTTGCCAGATTTCCAGTGACATTTTCAATTACACAATTTTAAGGCAAGCAAATTTTTTTTTCAGCCCTCAGTCACTAAAGTTTCACTTCATCTGAGAAATGCATTATTAGCTATCAGCACTTTAATGAATGCTCCTATTTACACTATTTGTTTGGAAACAAGAAAATGAACATTTCTCAAATAAAATTACTTTCTTTGCATTCATTACTTCCAAAAGTGTTTTCTGATTTTCTGTAAATGTCTGCTTTCCTGTTCTTTTCTGTCATCACCATTACACTGATGCAAAATAATTGCTTTAAATTTGTGATATGTTTACAGTATAGTACTCAAGGCACATCATTTGGTGCAGAAAATTTTCCTTTAATGCATGTTAGATTTCTGCAAAATTATAGATAGAAATTACACAATTATTTGACATTCTGAAAAACAGTAATTTTTACAACGCTGAAGTTTATTTAATTATTTAGTGTCACTAAAGGAAAAGGATTTGGATCCAGATTTTTTTTTTTTTTTTTGTGTTAGAAACAAAAATATAGCCAGTAAAGGAAGCAGTTAAAAAAGCTGATATGAAGAAAGGGAAGAAAACGGCTATCAAAGCAGATCAATATAGCTCCTGGGTTTGGTTTACATGAACAGAAAAATGAATAATCTGTGAATCTAGGACTAGTGGTCAGCCTGGAACAAATTCATCTCCTCCAAAGACTACAGGAAGAGGATTAAGAGTGTAATAATACTACATAGGTATGTATTTCCTTGCTTCTTTCCCAGAATATGCAAAATACAAATTTTTTGTATTATGAAAATGTCAAGGATTTGTTAGTTCAAGAGCCCTCCATCAGCCCTTTCTGGGACTCTAAGTTTATATTGCATGTAGCACTTCACATTAATGCTTTTAGGCTCTGGAAGCAAATAATCTTCTGCTTTTAAAGGTACTTTTTGACAAGCTCTGAAAGAGAAATAAGCTCTAGCTCCTCTGAAGAGCTTCTTGGAGGGCAGTATGAGCAGAACTGGCTAAAGTAAAAAAGAACTTTGATCAGTAACAGCAGTTGTCTCTTAGCCAGATGATAGCTGGTTTGTAATAATTTCCAAATAACAGTATGAGCCCTTAACAAAAATTTCCTTCTTTCTTATTTTAGATTTTGGCATGTTTATCTCAAGACATGGCAGACAGGTAAATTGAAAACAACTGACTGAGAATTCAAACAGCTTACAACACAAAGCTTTATTATAGCTATTGAATAATCATAATTAAAAGGACAGATATATAGATATTTTTTCTAAATAGTGCCAAGCTAGCAATTCATTTTATTAATGCTGATGCAGCAGAAGAAATTGAGGGAAAATAAAATTCCACACTTAAAATTATTCCTTCGTGTTTTAATTTGTTAACTAATAAAAGTATTCTAGACATGTTGAATGCCTACTTTAGAAAATATATGCAGTTTTCACATTAATAGGGTTGCCAAGGAGTCTAGGTTAGTATAAATCATAGGCAAAAAAGCTGGAACCTCACCTAAAAAAAAAAAGTGTTTAGGTTTAAAAAAAATATGAAACCCTTTTTTCTTGGGGGCTCTCTTTCACATCCCCACGTAAGCCAGTCATTTAGACTCTCAATATCCTTTAAACCTTCATATATGCAATATAAAAATATAGGTAGTTATTAAAAAAAAGTTCCTTAAAAAAATAGACAAAATTCATTTTAATGAAAGAAAATTGTATCACAGCTTCATTTTCAATTCCAAGATAAAACATTTAATAAAAACAGAAAGAGAAATCAGAACAGCTAATAGCTTTGCTAAGGCACATATTTCTTCTGCCTAACGCATTTGTACGTCTTGAATCTGAACAATCACATGGGTGTCTTGAAAACAGATTATAAAAAGCATATATAATAGCAGCATTTAACTGATTTTAAAACAGCTGCATTTTTTAAACCAATCTTGTTACTTAACTCTTTGCTTGCTCCAGTGACTTGTTGCCATTTAAAGTATTTATTTAACTTCCTGCTCTAATGCTGCTTCATCTATATTATTTGAAGAGATCTAATAAGGAAAAAGACATCGCAGAGGAGAGTAAGAGTAATAACAACACTTGGCATTTAGCAGCATTTTTTTTAATCTCTCAAAGAGATTAACAATTATTAGTTAGGCAACCCTTACAAGCCACTGAGTGGTAAAAAGGCTCTTCAAATTCTCTGCTTCATCACAGGGCAAAGCTAGGAATACAGTTTCAAGTCCTCAAATCCATATCTTAACTATTAGACACCTGTTCTTCCTTGCCTTCCTTTCCTTTAAAGTCACAGAGAAACAAGAAGAAATGAAATGTATAGAAAACCATCAAGAATTGTTTTCCAGACATCACATCGAGCTGTCACAGTAAGTGAAGGTGCAGGTGCACCTCCAGCAAGTTTGCTATTGATACAAAACTGGGAGGAGTGGCTGATACACCGGAGGACTGTGCTGCCATTCAGAGGGACCTCGACAGGCTGGAGAGATGAGCAGAGAACTTCATGAGGTTCAGCAAAGGCAAGTGCAAGGTTCTTCACCTAAGGAGGAATAACCCCATGTACAGGCTGGGGGATGACCTGCTAGAAAACAGTTCTGTGGAGAACGTCCTGGTGCATAACAAGTTGAGCGTGAGCCAGCAGTGTGCCCTTGTGGCCAAGTATCCTCGGCTGCATTGGGAAGAGCATTGCCAATAAGTCGAGAGAGGTAATCCTCCCCCTCTGCTCAGCCCTGATGAGGCCACATCTGGAGAACTGTGTCCAGATCTAGGCTCCCTAATACAAGACAGAGATGGAGCTACTGGAGCAAGTCTAGTGAAGGACTACTAAGATGAAGGGACTGGAGCATCTCTCATATAAGCAAAGGCTGAGAGAGCTGCGACTGTTCAGCCTGGAGAAGAGAAGACTGGGGAGGAGGAAGGGAGGAATCTTATCAGTGGGGCCAGACTCTACTCAGTGGTGCCCAGTAACAGGACAAGAGGCAACAGACACAAACTGAAACACAGGAAGCTTCGTCTGAACATGAGGAAAAATTTCTTTACTGTGATGGTGACTGAGCACTGGAACAGGCTGCCCAGTGAGGTTATGGAGTCTCCTTCCTTGGAGATACTCAAAAGCCATCCAGACACAATCCTGGGCACTAGGTGACCCTGCTTGCGCAGGGGGGTTAGACTAGATCTCCAGAGGTCCCTTCCAACCTCAACCATTCTCTTTTTCTGTGATCTTTTCTCATTATGTTTGATCATTAAAGAAACTGACAGTCAAGCCACTTCTCTCTTTCTCTCTTCCCTATCCATGACTGTCTCACCTAATCAATGTTTTATGCTAGCAGCTCTCTTTCATTATGTGCTTAATACAATGCCTAGAGCTGTGGGGCTTGTATTTCTACCACATCCCTAAATCCAAATAATGACCATTAGTTCTTTCTTTCATGTACCAGTACAATTCACTTCCAGGCTCATCTACTGCAAGAAGCTCTTTTTCTGGTCTTCTCGTTACTCTGTAAACTAAGGTTTAAGATCACTGCAAACAAATGGCTCTATCCTTCCACTGTCCATTGTCATTAAAGCCTTTATACCTATGAAATTGGGATGCCTGCCTTGGGAAAAAATGCTTTCAGTAGACTACCTTGTCAATTACAACATACTATTCACAAAAAAGCTAACTTTTCCAGTACAGACCTTAGGCAGGATCAGTGTCATGACTTGAAATCATGCTCTGCCTCTTTATTTCACGGCCAGGTTAACATCTTCAGCTCAAGCTCAGTCCTTTCTACATCTCTTCGGTACACTCCTGCTCCTGTTAGTCAATATCTCTCTTATAAAAAGCAAAAAAGGTTAAATCTGAAAATCAAATGATTGCTGCTCTGTAAAATCTTTTCTCTTTTTCTTTCAAAGCTCCTATTTTTCAGTCTTCTCATGTGACTGAACCAGAATATTCCTTTGGAATATGAAAGCTCTCCTAGTAGAGAAGTTGATCATACAAGGCTAAATGCACTAGGACTAAAAGCTTTTCTCCCCTTGTGTTTGCTATGTGGGAAAAGAAACAAGGATTTGTTTAAATAGCAATCCAGCAGACAAAAAAGGAGGGAACAGCTGATCATCTCTCCTCCCTAGATAGAGCAAAAAGAAAAAATTAAGACATTAGAAGCAAAATCCTTGCATTTGAAATATCAGACACTGCTAGATCCACTGCACATCATATATGAACTACTCTTTGGTACTGGTCAGAAAAGTCTAACTCTTCCCTTTGTTCACAATTTCATCATTATCACTTTCCTGCTGTATTATGTCCTCTTTGTTCTGCAACTGCAGGTTTAACAGCCTGGGGTCAGGCCCCAATTTATGCAACTGCATGAGGATAACAGTATAATGGTTTACTACTTTCTGCCTTCTCAGCACAATATTACTACCCATGCACTGCACAGAATATATAACTTACTACAATCTGCAGTATGACTTGCATACTTAATTTATCACTAAAATATGGAATATTTATAAGGAATTTACAGCAATCGGATTAAATGCCCGACATACGCTTTTATGATATTCGGCTATAGTTTCTAAAAACACTGCTAGTTTTATTCCTATTTGTTGAGCTATAGAATATGACTAGTCTTTTTGGAGTTTCAGAAAGGAAGGAAGACAAAAACTTCTCTTTCTTGCACGGCCCACAGAAATGCCTGTTACAATTACAGCTTTTACACTCACTTTTTCACAGGGACTCTTAGTCTTCCTAGAATGATCCAGTGCCCTCTGACAGTGGAAAAAAACGGGGGTCTTAGCTCTGCAACAGCTTTCACAGTAGGACAAACAGCCACTGCTCCATTCCAAAGTATTCCTGGTGGGATACTGTAACTGCACTGCTCAGCTCAGTTTTTAAATATGACTGGTCCAGAGCTTCTAACTTGCAAATTAACTAAGATTTTTATGAAAATGAATTAAATTGAAGTTCTGTGATGCCTCAAATATCTAAAACCAGTTTCTCAGTTATTATTGGTTTTGGTAGACTCCACTCGTTTATCAATCACTTAGTTATGGAGCCTACAAATTGACAATGCTTGCGCTCACTGTTAATTCTCTCAGGTGGCGTATATGCAACAATAAGAAATCCACATTAAAATGTCCTTATATACAGAATGAGATTTTCCACTTAACCTAAAATGATTTATCATAGTCACATTCTCTCTCATTCAACCTCCCACACCGTAACTTATTGGAAAACTGTTCCATAATTGCTGGTATGACTTTGACAAGAATTATATGATGAGAAGATTTCAGTCATTACCCATCCAGAAATATCAAGTGTTATCCTCATATATGACAACAAAAGCTATATTGACTCTTTATCCAAGCACATCACATTCCTTATGCCATACAGATTATCCCTTCAAGAGGGCTGCTATTTACCTAGCTGCTATAAAGAGTCTAAGGAGGGATCAAGACAGAATTTTCAAACCTTTTCAAAGTAAAAACCAACAGCTCTCGAACAAATCCCCCTTAGCTATTGTTACGTGTTGGGAAAAGTTTACAAAAAACAAAATACACAGGAACACACACACAGGAAACATTCTTACGCTTATTTTCTTAGATATACAACCATCACATCTCATGCTGTATTATATGCCATAATTCAGTCTCACTGCAGAAGAAATTGCCCACAGAATCCATGCATGCTTTTGGATATTCCTCTGCTTGTAACACTGAAAGTAAAGCAAAGCACTAAGCCAAAAAATGAATGCCTAGCAGCAGGCGTTCCAGTCCACATTTATGTACGTAAATGTAAGCATTCAGTACCATCAGACATCAGAGCCAGGAGAGCTCTGGATGCATCACACTGTTGCCCCCTTCATCTTCATTTTAAAATCTTGCTTCATGTTTCAGTGACCAAGTATGGACTTAAAGTTAAGCATCCATTTTATTATGACGACTAATTCACTTTACTGGTTGCCATGGTAACTACATGGTAGCCACTAGACTTACAGTAAAATGTATTCCAAAATGGTATTTTTTTCTGACTCTCATGATCCTACCAAACTATCTAACTACACAGAGAATTCAGAGGATATGCTGGTAGCTGAGCGAAGCAGTTCCTCACGTCCTGCATTAGCCCCCCTTGGGTTTAACTGTGGAAGGACAGAATATACAGATGCTTTCAACTAAAGGTGTCAAAATTCTTACTCCAGATGGAAGCCCTGAAAAATCAGAGGGGATCATATGCTAACCGAGACCTTGCCTCAGTACAGCTACCCCAAATCCTGTATGACACAAAAGGGAAAATATTTATCATCTGTGAGGAGACAATTTTTGCCTTCAGTGAAGGGCAATGATAACAAAAATACTCCAGACACACTTCTTGACTGTTATCAGTATTCTTTTGCTGGTTTAATATTTTAAACAGACTTTATGGTAAGCCTATTTATGTTCAAAACTCTAAATGTTACATTTTCATCAAAATTCTCTGTTTTCAAGTTTCTATAAATCAGGTAAGAAACTGTTCCAGTAGCAGCTAAGAAAACAGTGTCACAGCTGACATACAAGTAGCAGGGCAAGTGTTGTTAAGTTACTGATATTCAAGTAAATGTATGTCCTAAATAAAATTTAAGTTCACTTCCTGCCACTTTTTCCTTGTCAAGCTGAAATGAAGCCAGTATTGCATTAAATAAAACATATGCATAATATTTTACATAATAAACCATTATTACATTCTTACCATTACATGCATTTCTTTTTTTAAAACATTATGATGCGAAAATAACGCAGAAGGTAGCTTACTGTTAAAGCTATCTGTGGATCGGTACTTTTAATTATGTTTCCATTCTAATTAACTCTATAATATCAGCCTTTGCATTTGTAAATGTACATGTAACAGGTTTTCTCAAATGTAGTAGTTAGCTTTGATATTTTCTGAAGTGCCCTCACTGATGCAGGAGGCCAGATTACACACCAGCCTTCAAAAAAGGCACAGAAACAGCCTGAGTTCCCGAGTTGTTCTTGGTAGAAGTAGTATTGTTACTGAATGGAGAAAAGACGTATTACACCAGACAGACAGGAATCTATCAGTAATGGAAGTCTAATGTAATTGGACTGATATTATATGATGTGAATACATTGTGTAAATTTGCAGTAAATGAAATTAGTATTTAAAATATCAGGTGCTTCCATAAAGGATTTACAATACACCATTGAAACTGAATTTTGTTATTTGGAAAAATCATCTTGTAAAATGATGATACATCTCAGTAGCTAGATTCACAAAGCAATATTCACATATAATGAACAACAGTTAGAAAGGACTGTAGTTTCATGCTGCTGAAAAAAAACACTTCAAAGACTTCAGAGAATGTTTACTACTCTTGCCCACATGATTATATCCTTCCTGCCTACAGCACTACACTTATAACCCAATTGCTTCTGAAGCTGAGCTTTTTTTTCAAATTACTTAAGTGAAAAAAACCAACAGATCTTAGCTATAGTGATAACAACAGTGCTATTAGCAAAAGAATTTAAAACTACCAAGAATTAATTGCCATGCTATAAGAATAAAACAACCATCTCATTGGATGCTACAAATATCTGGATCTTTTCCTCACCTGCCTTCTATCCCTCTGAGATGATGATGAAGAGGAGGTACTTCTATGTGATGGAGTGGATGTTTTGTGAGCAGGAGATATACTCTTCTCCTCCGAACTCATCTTTGCAGCAAACTTGCAGTAATGATCTTGTGCTCTTATCACTCATGTAGAAAAAAGGAAAGGGATACTTTTCCACATTCTTCTGTTTCACAGTTCATGGAGAGACAAAGAAGAGTTCAAACAGCTGAAACGCACTTTATAATAAAGAAAAAAAAAGAGACAAAAAGAGAAAGGATAAGTATACTTTAATTCTAAAATACTGTTCTGTAGCAAAGAAATCAGTTGACAGTCACTATTTAATCCACTATATCTCCCAGTTTTTACCTCCTTTCCTAACACTACCCAATATCAATACAAGTATATTGCTCTGCATTCTCACAGAAGGTAGAAGTGTTATTACGATATTCCAAAACCTTCTAAGAAAAGGCTTAGGGAATTCTCAAGCAGAGAACAGGTTTACAAACCCATTACAAAGGGTTCTTATCGCATCTTGCACAACCTCCACAGCAGATGCAGCCTTGCCCATGGGCACTAGTGGTGCCAACCTCCAACTCCACCTCCAGGATTCCAGGTAGCACCAGATAAAGTGAATTTTTAGCTCTGCTTTATGACCACACAACAGTAAGCATTCCCCTTATGACCCAACTAAACCTAATCCTGCAAGTATTGTAACACTATCAAGTAATTCCTTAGGACTTTCAGTATAACACAAATACCACCAAACATCCCATTATAATCAGCACCTCTTAAAAATCTTGCTATTAGAATAGGGACTCTGGGACTGGGTGTGCAAGGTGGTTCTTAAAAGCAGAAACTAGCATCACCAAATAACCCAGTTTCAAGACTCATTATCTTTCCGGATTGTGCCAAACTACAGAGCTCATATCTTGCTCTCAAAGTCAACTGAAAGAAAATAGAGAGTGCTAAGAACAGAAAGGGCTTTTGGCCACAAGACTGGAGTATTAACCTTTTCATCTGGACTAAAACCTCAGTGTACATGTTGAGTTGGGGGTACAAAAGCCGTATGGATGAAGGCAGGGGTCACTCAGGGCCTAATTCACCCTGGGCTACATAGGCCACTCTCTCCTGTTGCCTCCCTGAGGGCTACATGTATTACCTTTGCATGACTAATGCTCTGCTGTGTGTGAGAAGTTCTCTCTCTTACACCTCTCCACCCAAACCTTTTGGATTCATTTAAGAACAGAAAATTTGATAATCATAGCAGCACAGAGGATATTTATGTCAATTACAAACACTGCCAAAATGTTGCAAGTACATCGTGACTGTTCAGGACAGGAGTTAGAGCTCTCTGCACATAATACATTGCTTTGAACTTGCTTCCACTGATACTATGCCTCTTCTTCCATTAACCTTGGATGAAACCATTCCCTAAATTGTCTTCTCTGCTTGAAGTTAGCATCTATTTTCTCCACCAATCTTCTCCTATGCTGAAATAGTGTGCCCTTTCAAGTGTGCTGTGATAACTGGAGACCAAGGGTTAGCACTGTACAGCCAGCTTTTTTAGAAAGACTGTCTTGCATCATGTGATCAGGACAAAAATATATTAACTAACATTCAGGCATGACTGCTGGCTCAGAAGATTAGGAAGTATTGAGGATAGAGCTCTGGCTTCCACAATCATGACAGATGTCCATGCAACACCATCATCCTGAACCCAGATACTCAGAGGCAACTAAATAATTAATTACATGGTGCCTCGCAGCCACCAGCTTCTGAATCCTGCACCTTGACAAACAGCCTTCTGCTGAAGTGGAGATCTGTGATGACTCATAAGTAAGAGACTCTAGGGGGTTATCTGGCTTTTGGCAGTACTGGCAAAGTCACTTTATTCCAGAGCAGAACGTGGGTGGCATCACAGGTCCTTTGTATGACTTTGCCAGGAACAGTTTTAACGAGAAATCAGCTTTGAATTAATATTTATACACCTTTTCTGTTTACTGTGCTAGGGAAAATGAAGCAACTTCACTTTAGTAGTGAAGTAGAAAAGTGCAGTAGAAGTGCAGGATACAGTGGCATGACTGGGAGGACATGGCTGTTCCACAACAGAAGCCAAAGTTGTCCATACATGCCACGTATCTCAGCAGCTTCCTTGTTCTTTTCATTGGGAAATGCTGCTGCTAGAAAAGCCCAGAAAAGTTGTGCTGCAGCTTCTCCAGCCAGTGACAACTAGAAAAGGATTGCAGGAAGCTACTGAGACTAACAACCTAATTAGCTTATTAGATGTCAAAATATTACTAGTAACAGAAAACATTTCTATCTTTTATTTAATTTTATTGTTCTGAGCACATGATCTAGAAGTCCTTCCTTTCAGCAACAGAGACACAGCAGCGATGTCTAGCATTGAAAAAATAAAAAGAAACCCAGGAGAAATGCTTGCACGCTAGACCCCTGAGCCTCCACACCGACCTGCGAGTTCATTCCCCATTTCTGCGGCGGTTGCTCAGTGGGCTCGCTGCGAGCAGGATGTGCCCAAGGCAGCTGCTCCCCCAGGGATCCCTCCCTGCAGCATAAGCCTGTCAGTATCTCAGAAGCTTTCAAAAAAAAAAAAAAAAAACAAAATACAAACCATCAAAATAACCTTACCACACAGAATAAAAATTATGTCCCAGGGCCGCAGTGGTAAGGGGCCTCCGCCGCCGGCCAGGCGCCTAGGGCAGGCTCAGGTAGCACGGCTGGGGCCAGTCTGTGCAGAATGGCTACGAGCCAGCTCACATCACTTGGTTTTGGGGCATAAAAAATAACATGAAACTATCTGTTATTCTGATAGCGGTATTCCAGCTCAAGAGGTGGGCACGGAGCTCCAGCCAAGAGCTGTCTCAGAGATGTTTGGTCTGGCTTTCCAGCCTAGCCTCCTGGGAACAGCAGCGTGCTCACCCCCCCTGCGGGGAATTGCTCTCGCTCTGTCGGAGCCCCCTTCTCCACTCCGCTCTGCCGCCTGCGCTCTCAAAAACAGAGGATTTCCACACCTCCCAGAGCCACTCTAATTCTGCTTCTTGGTTTGTCACTCCTGTTTGCATTTCTTTAAAGACGCACATGACAGCACCACTATGAACCTAATATTTTTACACCACTTGTAGCAAGTGAGAGAAATACTCCAGACTGTAAAGACATACAGGGTCAGGTCAAATTTACCTCTGATAAGTAAACAGCTCAAAGTGCTGCATTTCATCTTTTACGGTACGAATCTGCCAGAGAACGCTTACATTCTGCTTTAAGGAACAAACAAACAGCGCTTTGGAGGGGCATTAACCAGTAGTACCATTTTTTAATGGAAACAAATTGCTCCGCACATTTGTTTCCCAACTTCAGAGGGAACACATGATGAAACTGCACTCAAAGAAAGGATTTTCCTGCAAGCTTAGCATTTCAGGGACTACTGCGTAGTTTAACATTACTTTCACACCCTAACAAAAGAAGAATCAAATTACAAAAACTAGAAATAACAATGCAAAAACGATGATCCCAGTTCATAAAGTTGTACAGATCACTTCAGTCATTTAAGAGCTAAATGGACAAGTTTTCAGCTATTTTCAACTTCTCAAGCAGAGGAGGAGCCTTTGGGCAAATAAAAGTCAGATGCTTTTAAAAATACCTGATCTTTCTTCAGTTGACTCACGTCGAAAAATGTGTATTTAGTATCAGCACAGGAAGGCAGAGATCTGACACATCAAGTGTGTTTTTAAAGCTCTTGGGATTGGTAAGAACTGTTAGAGATTCAACAAACACTAATGCCAGCAAGCTGCACACAGGAAAAGCAGTTCTGTCTCCAGTTTTGACAGAAAGCCTCTAAGTTTGAGGTTCTGGGAAGTACACGCTTTTTCTCTGAAAGGTATTTACAACAAAACAGTCAAACTCCAGAGTGGTTCTGCAGTATACCTCAAGCACTAAAAGCCTCTCTCTAACTAACAACTTGCTCAAACCACAAGTGATCATTAGCAGTCACTCAAAAAAAGTCAAATATAAGTATAAAACCATACCAATCCCCTTAATATCACAACACTGCTTCTTACCCTAGTAAGGGCAATGATAACTTTAACACACACAGAGAATATTACCACACAGAAAATTCTGATATAGCAACAGTTCGGTCAAAAATAGCAAAATAGGCAAGCAGGATATTTGAGAAAAAGTGAGCATTGTACGCAAACACGATTATTACTGCAAACTAGCGAAAGCTAGCACTGAGCTTTTTGTTATTATTCTTGATGTTGAATTTGGATTCTATTCCTCTATATTGCGTAGAGCTTATATTCCAATTTTGGCTTAAAAATCTGTGTAATACATCTTTCTTTAGAGCATATTATAAAGAATAAATGTAGTAAATTTATGTAAGGAGCTTTCAGGCTCTCTGTAATTAAGACTGAAGCAACCAATTACAAATCTAATTTTTTGGCTAACCTATTAAATTTACCAAAATGAAACCAAAACTTTTGAGACATTTTTCACGAGCCTTTTCCATAAGAGTCACTGGGAGTTTTGCTGTCGGCTTCAGCGGGAACAGAAGCAAGCCATATACCATAGTATATGGTATCTGAAAATATGAACATTCAAACAATGAGATGCTAGAACACCTCAGCTTTTTCTTCTCTCTCCTCTTTTTTTTTTTTTTTTTTTTTTTTTTTAACTTTTAATATCCCTGCATATTATTTCCTGGCAAGGACCAGGATGTCTCACTGGTTATGGAAGGCCAACTTTATCATCCTTTTACTTAGCAACATGCAGCACTTCAACTTGAAAGTATTCTTACTGGTTTCAGTTGGACAACTCAAAAATAATGGCAAACAGAATTGGCCATTAGTTATTAAACGTTGCTCATAGCGATAACATTGACCTACAGGCTCCATTTTGCACCACACCAACTAAATCATGAATGCACAAAACCACTTATCAATTCAGGAGCATCAATTCAGTTCATCACATGCGAGCTCACTTTGGCTTATTTCAAAGCTGCTTTGCCTAGAGTTCCCCGGGCAGGTAAGCAAATAAATTCATTGCTCCTCACGTACAAATAGAGATACTCTTCCTGGAAAGTAGAAAAACAGACCCTACAGACCCTTTAGAGATCTCAAGAAGCAGTTACCCAGCTGGAGTTGTCATCTTCATTTTCCATTGGCACCTAAACTACTTTGAATTTAAATAATCATTTATAACTGGAATGATAATTATTTACTAGTTCTACAGCACATTTTCTTCTCAATTATTTACTCATTTTCCATGTCAGGCAACAGATACAGAGAGAAAAAATGCTCTGTTCAAAGTCATAGAAAGAGCAAATTTTGTAAACAGAACATGCAGTGAGATGTTTTAATTCTCATGTGTGAGAAATATGCCAGGACTGTAACATTCACCACGTAAGACAAAACATGTATATCTAATTTTATTCATAGCTAAGTAAGTACAAGAATTGTTGTATCCATAATACAGCAAGAAACAATTTAAGAAATATACTAACGTTTCTTCACTGAGTAGTTAACTACTTTCTTAAACATTGCAAATTGAATACTTTAATAAATGAGAAATAGTCTACCATACAGTGAAGATTACAGCTCACTATGCTTAACTGCTTTTATTTTTTAAGCTAAATGTTAGCCTTCTGTAGACCAGACTATTCAGAAGTATAGAAATGCTGAAGGCACTGACTCTCCATATATAATTTCTCTCCATACACAAATTTTCTACTCTGTGGTTTGTTCAGGGAAAAAGGGGGAAAAAAAAAAAAAAGATTTGCACAAAATGGCATGATTTGGGATTGCATTTTAGAATTACATTGAGTATATTTTGATGTTACAGGCTGAAATTTAAATTAAGGAAAAAAGAATTGAATGGAGAAAGGCTGTTTTTATTGGAACAAAAAAAAAGGTTAGTAGGGTTTAAAGGTTACAGTAGGATGAATACTTTGACATTGAGTGAAATGAGACAATACACCAACAGAAAAAACTTGGGGAAAACAAGCTATATGATCTGCACAGAATAAATGGAGGACATAGTACTGACGCAGCCTATGGAAATATACATTAGAGAAGCAGAGATACGGGTATTACAGAAATCTCACTCTAGGTGCCGACGCTGCACAAGTGCGCCGGTGACGCTGGCTAGGGAATCTTTGTCCTCTCCCAAAAGTGAAAGATGTTCCACAGAGTCTGGCCAAGTGATGAAAATGTACAAATACATGATTCACATAAATTCAGAGTTAGGATTAAGCCTGTATTCCCTATAACAGATAAGTGGAAGTTTTCAATGGGTAAGTCCAAATGAAGCCTAGATTCAAATAACAGACTTCCATGATAAACGTTATTTCTCACTAGCTTTTTTTTTTTCTCTGATTGACTTTTTTCTGCAAAAATGTCCACAATAATTTATAATCTGTTTTATATTCTGTTTAATATCTTATGTAGCATAAGTTAGGGTGCAGAACTGAGTCTCTAGACATAAACTAAATATATGTGACTACCACCACAACTTGCATGACAAATGAACAATTTGTCTTCTTTTTTAAAAAAAAGAAAAAAAAAAGATTAAAAAAGAAAACACTTTATAGTCACTATATGAGAATCAGAAACATCAGCATTTTAGTTTCAGTTGGCTGGAACAATCTCTGTAATAAGCTCTAGGTGTACAGTGACACAAGTGATTAAAAAACCCATGAAATCTAGTTGACAATTAAACACTAAAGAAGGTAAAAGATGAGCAAACAGTGAACATGTAAATAATCTAGCAGCCAAACAATCCTGGATTTAACAATTTAACAGCTGGATTTGGTAACGAACAGCCTAACTTCCTAAATCAAAATGCTGAACTTACTCCATCGTATTCTCAGTCCATTTGTAGCCCAACACTACAACAGGAATTTCTGAATCCTGCGGCTCCATCCATCCATCTGCTCGCCAGGAAATAACTGCAACCACATTATCGTTACTCTAGAGATGTTCTTGTTTCTGATAAAATAAGTAGTTGCTTTTCTTGAATTTTAGCCACTTACGGAGAATTCAGGGTTTCCTGCATTAACATGCCTTGCTAAAATGACTCATTAGCATTATAGAAACTATTTAAAAAATAAAATAAATCTCCTCCTCCTCAACATTTTGGCAGATAATCAATTTTTTAGGGAAAGGTTCTAATCAATTCATTTTAAGAATTTGTTTAAATCACAGGTGCTGTAAGAAATAACAGAAGTCCAATTCAGGAGAATTATCATGTTTGGCATGTTTACATTATGGAAAAATTTTCACAAGCTTTTCTTTTTCAATCCATAAATTCAGTAACTCCTATCAAGAAAATCAATTTCCCAAACTTGCTGGCAAAGATTTAATAGCACAATGGCTCCAGTAATAATGTTCTGGGCTCAAATTCAAAAGTCATCAAAAATAACATGTCTAGACCTCTGACCAGTGCATTTTAAATCCTATATTGGTACCAAAACAACATGATTGATCTAAGGGGACCACTGATGGCTTTCAGGTCCAATACTTACCAGCAGGAATAAATGAGGTGCTGCAGGAAAGCTGGCAAATCTTCCTAGCACTAAATAGCTTTTAAGATATAAGGTATTAAAATTCATGTGCCCGCATTACCATTGCCTCTCTCAAGTATTTTAAAAGCTGCATACTCAAGGTTTGAATACTGGAAACGTTCAGAGCATTCAGAGCGATGCAACGGGTACAGACGCGCATTTGGGTCCCGCGTACGCCAACAGGCGCAGGGCCTAAACTCCGCCACGAGTCCCTCCTTATCCTACCGTGAAAACCAGTGAAAATCTGACTTCAGACATCGGAACGAGTTACGCCCCGCGTCGCCGCGGAAGGGAGGCGCTGACACAGCCCTCCGGCCCGGGCAGGGACCCCGCTGCGGGCGCCCGGGGACGTGCCGAGCCCCCCGGCCCGCAGGGGGCCCGGGCGTCGCAGCGCTCGCGCAGCCGGCGCTTGCAAGGCTCCGCTGAGCGGGCGCAGGCGCCGAGCTCCACCGAAGCGATTACCCCGCGGGCTAACTCACCGAAAGGCATCATCAGGCGCCTGCTGCAGCAGTTTAACCACTAAACGCAAGCGATACGAAGAACGCCTTGCTATTTCATTTCTTATTTCATATGATGGCAGAAAAAGGCACACTTACCCATTCTACAAGTGCAATTTTTTCACAAATTCTTCTAAGACCAGATTATTAATTGGGTAAAACACAATGTTTATGCCAGTAAGAGCAAGGTTTAAACCTGTATTACTACTCTTTTCCCTTAGTTGGGCTACCACCACTTCTTGACTGATACTCAATACGTGACAAAAGCAACAGAAAAAGTTACTAATTTCGTAGCAGTCATGTTTTACAGCCCTGCATTTCACAATCTCCCACAACTGGAAAGACTTTCAAATCTCAACAAATACCTCATACCTCTAAAACCAAAGTCCAAAAGGAAAAATATTTTGATGACTGTAAAATGTGCCGCATGCATTTGCTGAAAGAATTATCACAGAAATTAAAATGAATTAACATGGGATTTCCTAAAACAGTGACTTAGCTTTTCAAATGCAGTTGGCTTTTTTTCTTTTCTTTTTAAGAAGCTCTACTTGGTCACACACTCTCTACTTCATAAAGCCCATACTCCACAGAAAACCACAGTATCAGCAGACATCACCTAAATCTTCTTGTTTTAATGTCACCCTCTAACATCGCTTAGTGGTTCACATTTGGTACAGTATCTTCAACAATGACATATGATTTCTCTTCTGGGTGGCCAGTGCAGCTATGTCTCGATAACATAAAAGGGGACTTGTGTGAGCATACCTGGCTCATGCACAGCAAATACACCACTAGGACACACTTTATGAAATGGATGGATGAGGTCAAACAACAGATAATCAAACTCAGACGAGAAGAGGTCAGTCCAACATCTGCCTTTCTTATTTTTCGCCTGCCTTCCTGATTAAGCATCGTTTTCTGCCTTTCCAGAATCCCTGAAGCATACGTGGCAATTAGTGGCGTTCCAGCATGCCCTAACCTCCAGCTTAACTGATAATTTTAAAATGAGCCCTCAGCTCATGTTCAGTCTCTAAGGACTGCGTCAACAGCTGAAGTGACTGACCCTGGGATTTTTATTAGGATTTCTTTGCTGTTCCTCCTTCCTCAGGAGCCAGCTGTCACCATTTTAGAGTATTACTGATTTGCATAGTAAGGATTTTTTTTTTTTTACATACTATAGAGGCACCATATTGACCTGTGTTATATGCATTTGTAGCAGATTGCTGTAAGCAAAAAGTTAAGCATGTATACCTGCTTACATATACATACAAACATGCATTATTTCCATTAAATATAAACAGGAAAAAATTATCTTGTGGTTATTACTAGCCTTTATGAGCTAACATGAGTCTGAAGCACCTTTAAAAATAATAATAATAAAAAAAAGTTCCATCCCTCCACCCCTTTTTAAGCCCAAAACATTGTTGAAGAATTTGTTTCCATCAAAATTTTTCAAAGAAAATTTTCACTTTCTGAAAATAAACCATAAAGAGATTGAAAATTTTAATCAAAACTTCAGAAAATGTCCTAAAGAAAAAAAAGTGAGCAAATTTCATGTATTCTGATAATTTTAATGGCAAAAAAATGAAACAATTTTTGACACACTTAAAGAAGAAAAATAACCTTCTCTCTCTCCCTTATTTTAGTAATGGAATACTTTACCATTGGGCAATTTGGACAAAAGAAGAGGAAGTTAAAAGCCTAAAGACTCTTAAATTAGTTTTAGTAAGAATCTCAATTGTGCAGCAATCTCAAACAGAGATTTTCCCTTATAAAAGGGCTGCAAAATATACTATTTCAGAAAAATATACTAAGCCTCAAGAGCACAGGAGCCTAAAAGGTACATGTGGCCCTTGAAATCCATATCTAGTTGCATGTTACCATCCTTTTATTAACCTATAGGCCATCCCTCTGAATTTTCTATTTCCATTGTTTCATGTACATTACATTTTTGCTACAAGCTTCAAAACTACCAAGTAAAATTTTGATTTACATGCCCCAGAACAAATTAAAAACTGCCTATTTTATTGGTCTTGAATTTTGCATAGTATATCATCAAATGCTTGTAGGCAGAATGTCATAAAGTTCATTGCCGTCTCTAAATAAATTCAGTCACTGTTCAGCATCGGCGCTGGAAGCAAAGGCAAGACGGCTGTTTATGGTGTTTGCCCAGACCACAAAGAAAGGAGAGAGGAGGCACAGAACTGCGGCACTGGTCAGAGGTTGCACGGGAACAGTTTTTTGGGGGGCTGAATGGAAGATCATAGCTAGGAATGGGATGCAGTTACAGGACGGGAATTTTATTCTTGGAAGCAATTAGTTTGACAAACATTAAGTGCCACAGCAGATCACAGCTGCAAAGGATAATATACTGAATGATTTATATATAATCGGAGAAATATCAAGAGGGAATAGGGAGGTTGTATTACCTCTGTGACTGCTACTAAATCACTGTATCCCATTCTGCTGCCTACATTTCAAAAAGACATTCATAAATGGGCTCAAAAAGGGAACCATGAGCTTGATGACAGGACTGAAAAACATCACTACTAATAAAAGATTTATAGAGGTCAATCTATTTAGTTTGTCAAAGAGAAGATTAAGAGGTCATTCGATGACAATCTATAACATGCTGCATGGAGGAGAAGGAATTTAATATTAGAATTCTTTTCAAAGTATAACAAAATCTAATAGGTCAAAAAAGTGGAGCTAAATATATGCGAGTTAGAAATAAGGCACATATTTATAATGGCAAAGATAATTAACATTGATAAAACACTGAGGATCACAATGGATGTTTATAGGGTATAAGAAGACATTCTTAGATCAAGACTGGATTAAAAAATAAGACGTTCCAAAGCTCAGCCATAGCTATTAATATGAAAGGGGAATCCAATCGGCAAAATGCAATGGCCTGTTCTATGGCAAGCTGTCAGGCTGCAGCATAATGCAGACTCTCCCTCTCCCCTCCCACAAACCTAAGGAAAAAAAAAAACACAATGGATAAACTAAAAGAAATAAAATTATTTATTATCCTGATATGATGTATGATCTCTCATGCTTTAATCTCTCTATTCCAATTTTATCCTCATATATCACTAAACACTGTATGTAACGATATTAAATATTCTTAAGGTCTACAGAAATATTCATTCTGCTTACTACTAACATTCCTTTCTTCTACTGCTTTAAAGAAATCTCTCACTGACACTAGTTTAAAACCTCAGTGTCCACAGAAGTGCCAGAACACATCATAGAATCAATTCTTATCTCATTATTACCTCAATTTCTTTGCACCTCACTGAGTGATGGTTTCATTAGAAAAACAAAAAAGAAAAAAAGATTATTGTTCACATCAATGAAGTACCAAAAATGCATCAAGCACTTTACAAAAACATTAGAATTCACAGACATGCCTAAAAAGACAAAGAGATGAAAAAAAAAAATTTAAGCCTCTGCAGAGTTCTAAGACACACTGACTAGAATTCAGCTGAGCATAAGAATGGGGGAATTGCTCAAGAGCAATTTCCTGACAGAGCAAATCAGTGGAAAAAAGTCTTTTTTCTTAATGTGCAATTGATTATCTCTTGACTATCTTCCATGAGGAAATGTATACACAGCATTCATCAATTGTTAAATATGCTTAGTTCTTCCTACTTTTGAAAAGCTACTAAGTTAACATTCAGTTGCATTATTTAAAAAAAAATCTGTAAAAACACTCAAAAATAACATTCATTTATCACAGAAGTATCTCTATCTCCAACATTACTAATAATTTCAGCTGGAATTACACCACACTAAACTGCTCCCATCTGTTAAAGTGCACTAAGCATGTCCTAATGTGAGAACAGAAATGCCTTCAAGCACCTTTCACATAAAAATAACCTTAGCAGTCCTACAATATTACCATGAAAAAGCTGTATATTGTCCATCAGTCATTGATTTCCAAAACATATTATAGACAGAAGACTGCTCCTAACATTTATTGAATTTTATACATAAACAGACTGCAAAATCAGAAGAGACTACTGTGATCATCTAATATAAAAAGGACCAAGGGAGTTTTCTGACTTAATCTCTGTTTGAATTATGCAATGTAATTTGGCAAATCATCCAGTATCAAGCATCCAGCAGTGGGAAGCCACCACAAATCCTAATCAGCTCTTTCATTAATTAATTACCCTTACCTGCATTATTAAGAATGTGCATATTATTTCTCATTTAGTTATGTCTAGCTTCAACTGTAGCCAGTGCTCCTTGTGAGGCTGTGTAGGCTTCACAAATTGTAACTCAAAGTCTGACAAATAGAGAAGAGCTCAAACTACACAAATCAAAAAATAAAAAAAAAAGCACAACAGACTTCAGTCGTAATTGCGTAGCAATAACTTAGCAATACAGTAGTAAACATGCCAGCTGGCATGCAGCGTTCTTGGTTATTTATGAGTGTGCTGGAAAACAAGCACTCTCCCCGCCTAACATCAAACATTGCTATTTTCTTTTAATATAATATACAGAAATCCTACTCACAATTCTTTATAATTAGGGACAGGACACTTGCATTTAGTGCTCTTTGGTGTTTCATAGAAAGCATCAAGAGTAGTAATGCCCAGCTGAGAATCCTGTTTCATCGCTCTCTAAAAATGCCTTGCTTTTAAACACTTCAATGAGCGATGATCGTTATTGCATGACCTGCTGCATTAGCACCACTTACAAGATACGAAATTGCTTTTTCTCTACTTGACACATGATAAACCAGAATGTCCACAATGGCAGTGAAAAATAAGGCTGAGAGACTGAGACAGAGCTATGTAATCAGGAAACAGGCTGCATGGGTTCAGTCAGTCAACTGAAAAACGGGTTAATTTTACACTGGCCAAAGAGGAGGACTATTCTATGTTAGTGATTAACATTCACATTCACATCTGCCAACCTCACCAGTTGCTTGTGAACTGTGTGATGCTCAGTAGTGTGCCCATCCCCCAAATGTCATACAAATAATCCATGTTAGCCAGCACAGAAGGCTTATAAGGCTAGCAGAGCAGCAGAAGCACAGATCCTTCCCATACCAGTATAATACCTTAACTTGCTACTACAGATGCATTTTTCCCCACTGTTCCCAATCTCACCAGCATCCCAGATTCCCACAGTACTGGGTCCTGCATTCCCTCCTCCTCAAAAGCTCATCCCCTCTGCCCCTATTCCAGTGTTTTTCATTCTTCCTCTCCCCAATGCAGGCATACAGTATCTCTCTACACATCTGCTTACCCCCTTATATTTCATGACTAAACCAGCCACTCATTTCTTTTTGTCTGCTCCATCCATGAACTACGTGGAACTTTGTCTTTCCTTTTCTAATCCAAACTCTATACATGCACCGCCTTTTTTTCCCTATCTGAGATGTTGCACAGCACAGCCTAGAAGCAGCAGAAGGCCAGCGCACAGCAACAAATCCTTTTAAAACAATTCAGGATATGTTCAGTATTTGCAAAGAACTGCTGTTTAATGGAAAGGCTGTTCTTGAAGATTCAAGTTAAAGGAAAAAATAAGGACAATCGTTAATTAACACTAAAAAACCTTAAGTTCTGTGCCTTGCCATTTTACAATACATGGATCTATGTCCCCAGCCTCTCCACTTCCAGGGCCAAAATAAGAGAGTCTTATTTCAGCTTGGTTCTCAACAAAAATTAAATAGCATAATGACAAACAAAAGATGTCTTGTTTCAACAGTACTAAACCTGTGGCACACTATTATTTTATTACAAACCATTTGCAATTTTCCTTGCAACATAATTTGTAGTAGAGGGGCTTAAAATAATATCTGCAACAACATGAGCACTTAAACAATGCTCTTCATCTGTAGTTCTTGAAAGCATTTAAGGAGTTTAACTTTAGTGTGGAGACAAGTCAGTTAAAGCAAATGCAGAGTTTGCAAGTTTCAATCAATTTCCACAAAGTCCTCATTAATGATCTGAAATAACAGTTCCATTCAAGCTTTAAATGGAAAGTGGTTGCCAATTATGCACAACACCGCTTGTCATTGTGGCTTAGCAGAATATTTACTAAGAAATAATACATTTTCTTTTGTGCCCAAATGCAGGATTCCCAAACTGATAAAGAGCTCAAAGGAAAATTCCAAACTGCCTAATTTCCATTAAAGAGACCCAGATCACTTCTTCAGTTTCACCAGCAAGAAGTAAATTCCTTTTTTTGGACAACTTAAGACATGGTTTAGAGTTGCATCTAATTTGCTTATCTTGCTAGGAAATAACTATTTCCTAAAGTTATTAACAAATTTGAATAACTTGGTATATTTACCAAAATTCAGTACACGCTTCTAATTAAAACAGACAATACAAATATAGTATCTCATATTCAGTTTCAAATTTTTTGTAACTTTGGCTTAGCAGTCTATTAACTGACTAAGAGAAATACAATCCTTTTTCCTTGTTTTTTAAGGGAGCATTATAAAACCTTAATGATACGATATATGGAACTAAATTTCTCCATTTTAATTTAATTTTCCAGACTTTTCAAATCATGGTGTATTTACAAGGTACTTATATTTGGCATTATAACTACACTGATAAGAACATGTAAACAATCTAAAAAAAAATCTCTCCGCTTAATTACAATGAATTTAATTTTTTAAAATAGGTATCATACAAAATTGTATATTGTTCTTCTATCCATAAAGTTTTACATTTCACATCCGTAGAAGCAGATATGATTAGAGAGATGCCTCTTGGAGAGCTAGTCAGATAACAATGAGCTATACTGATTACAAAACCTGCAGCAAGGTTAAACACATCACAGAACTTGGAAGAAAGAAAAACTTAAGTTTCTTACAAGATAGAATGAGAGAGACAAGGCAAATGGATATTATAGAGAGAAAAAGAATTTCTTTCCTTCTATTCCTGAGCGCACATAAGTGCCCTGAATTGGTCAGCTGCTAATCGAATACAAGCAGCCAAAGCAATTAAAGCTACATTGAAGAATTCTGCCTTATGATACGTCTTAATGCCAAAGGCAACAGCAGACTGCAACTGAAAAGAATAGCCAAAAGGCAAATCTTGCATCTGGCCTGCGTTGGCCAAAGGAGGTGACTCAGCCGTGCTGACAGCACAGAGTAAGAGGAAGAAGCAAAACCTAATAGCTGACTCCATTATTACTCTACTAAACAGAACTCCAGCAAACAGAAAACTGATGAAGGTAACATACACCGCAGAATGAGGACTCTTCTGCAATCTCTACAATGCTCAGCTATATACAGGATGAATCATCAGTCACAAGTCAAGCAACTGCTTTTCATGAATACTGACCTTGCCTAATGCATAAAGGAAACGTAAGATTTCTCTTTCAGTATGTTCAATTAGAAGCAACATCAATTAACAATGAATTTAAAGTACCTTCTGAATAACTGAAAACCCTGTGTCATCTAAAATAACAACTTGCCCTATGATGTTTATGAAGACCAATGAAACAACAGAAAACCTTGACTGTTCAACCTTTTCTGTTTCCTATTTTAGCAGATAGTTAAGTTATATTATATGCATGGAGACCTCTATATGCAAACTTCACAGTCTTCTACTAACTCAGACAATACGATCTTTCATGCATGTGAGGTAATGCAGCATTAACCACGTGTCACCACGCTACAGTGCAGGCCTAAGCCTACTACCATTTCAGCTCATGGAAAGATTAACAGTGCAGGGTCAAAACTGAAAAAGAAAACAAGAAAAAGCTGAGATTGTTCCTAATTTGTTGCAATTATTGAAAAAGATTGATTTTTGGACTGTTGTGATGTAAGTACTATATCTCTTATCTCTTCATCAAAAAACTGAGAATAGCAGTGGAAAGTTAGAGAACATATTCCAAATTATATAAATTGTCTTGTCAGAACCAGGACTGTGATTTCATGTCCTCATAATAAAGTTATAAATCAACACATACACTGCTCTCCCTAAAAAAAAATATACATATAAATATATATGTATATATATTTACATATATATATATGTATATATATATATAAAAATACTTAAAAGCTTGAAATATTTAAACTTAAAAGTTAAAATAAAATATTTATTTATAGTCCTTTGGTTGTTTGACTGATTAATTATTACTTTACAGTCTCCTCATCTGTAAGCTAACTATCTAGAAACTCATTCAAGAAATTGAGCATTTCATTATAGGCATTTTTGTTGAATTATCACACTATCATGAATTTAAAAGGAATTCTTCCACCCTTATATCCTGGTTGACACTGTTGGTCCTAGATATGATGCAAGTATTGGTGTTGTTTTACTTCTCTGTAAATTCCCATACATGCTTTTACTACATATAGTCCATTAGACAATTCTCTACCAATCTTTTCATTACTAAATCATTTCATGACACCTGAAATAGAAAGCTGTATTCAAAAATTTTATATTAGTAGAAAATTTTCAGTCAGAATAGCAAAACAATTCTTATTTATTTTTAACTAAACTGAATCTATTTAAAATACAGTCTCTCTTCCATTTAGGTATGAATAGGAAACAGGAAACTACTCCAAGCCCCTTACAGCTCACTCTACCCATGTCCTCAACTCCAGTCTTCCTCAAATTCAAGAGAGGAGGGAAAAAAAAATCAAATATAGGATTTCGTAACTATCTAATTTTAGCATGGATGATACATGTCCTAGACACTTCCTAACTTGTTCATGTTACCACTGCCCCCGAGGAGAATGTATCATGTTTTGTACATGGCCTCAGGAAAGTTGTAATGAAAGCTCATGTAAACTATGCACCTGCCTGAATAGGTCAGTATTTCCAGGAATACTTTGTGAATTTTACTCTAATTAATTACACTACATCAACTTTGGAGTTGAATTATAAATTTTTTCTAATACACAAAGTAGCTTTTTGGACTTGTTGTGCAATCATCCCATGTAAACGAGAAGGCAGTTCATTTTGTAAAGTGTAATTCAGAGAATCCTATATTTTAAATTAAACTTAATGACTATTTTACAAGAAAGGAATGTTTCAGATATAGAACAGATTCTAAGAGCATCTAAGATCATCTTTTTTTCCCCCAGAAAATATCATCTTTGTTTTAAAACACGGAAGTGAAATTGTCCAATCTAAATGTGGCAAGCAATGAATACTCATAAAATTAGACTTCTGCATTAAGAATGGTGAGCAACTGCAAACCAAGCTCCCTGCAGATACAGCGAAGTCAGTATGACTCGGCAGTATTTTAACCTTCTGCATTAATTCCTCAGATTTGAGGCAGTCTATTCAAGAGAATAATGGTTGTTTCTTTTGCGATGGGAAGAGAATGAACAGATGCTGAGAAGGGTTTCAGAGGTACAAAATTTTTAAGTACCGTGAAAAGCATCAAAGAAAATCCTTGAATTAACATGCATCTAATGCCTCAAATTCTTGAATGAAATGCTTGTTGCACTGTATACACTGTACAGTTCGTTCAATAGTACCCAAAGAGCTAGCTGTAAAAGTGCCAAGTACTCTCAGGCCAGACCAAACAGCTTGCCGCAAGCTGTGCTAAGCAAGATCTAATAGAATATGGCCAGAAGAACTTTCTCAAGTCCGCAGCAGCCCATCAGAACCTGCTGCAGTCTCTAAGTGACCCTACAGAGCAGTGGCTTTGCACAAATTTCCAGCAACAATGTGAAGCACCGTCAATTTGTGCTAAACAGACATAGAAATGAAAAAAAGCAATTTTTTGTATGGTCCTACAGCTACTTCTGAAAATATGTCATTGAAAGAAAATGCCCTTCTGTGTACTTATGCAGTGCTGACACTCATCTGGTTTCATAAGGACCAGTTAAGTCACTGGTATTTGCACGTCAACAGCCTGAGTAAAATACTTGCTTTCTCAAGCGCGCAGAGGCTCTCTGTTACACACATCTATAACTTGACAGCCTCCAGTCTTTGAGAATTGTCTCATTACTAACAAAACCTAACAGCTTTCTTATTCTCCCTCCTGTTTCCGCCACTTTCTGCTGCTACCTTTGCCTCGATCTGCCCATACAGCTGCCCAGCTGCAGGAGCACGGCGTGCTTTCTGCAGTATGTCCTCGTAGATGGTTGTTTCATTTAACCTCCATTAGCCTCCACTGCATGGAGACACACATGACACCTGAACATGCACAGATGGGAAGTAAAGTATTACTTACCTTGCAATGGTGATATATATGCCACAGGCCTCAACTAGAAAATGGCCATTCAGGTATGGCCAATTAATGATTAAGAATTCATGTATCTAGTACCTTGTAAACATAAGACTGAATGATAACTCCAAACACTTCAGAGATGATTTCTTTTTGACTGGCAAGGCCAATGAAAAACCTTCTTCCCTCCCACAATCTTCATCTACAAATTTCCATAAGTATAATTCCAAATCTTTTCACTTTATTTGGGGGGCAGACACTTCTGGAATATGGTTTCTCTATGCAAAATACATACACACACTTCTTTTTGCCTGCTCTGTCAAATTTTACATGATTTTTGCATAGCTGTGTTAGATGGGTATTTTTCTAACACACTGATTACCACATATTAAATAGAGACTATGGTGCTAAGTGACCTGCTGCAGCACGGAAGTGTAAAGGCACAGTGCACATCAGAGCTAGCTCTGCCTCCGTACCCACCGCACACCAGTGAAGAACAACTCCCCCACGCCAGGGAAATCAGAGCTGGATACCAGGCTTTCTCATGACCTAAAAACATATTTTTAGAACTCTTCTTGACTGCTTTTTAACTGTGGTTCTTCAATAAACCATTAACAGATTGTGTTTGTCAATTTGATACATAAGAAATGCTTTCCCACATTCTGCAGTAAAATGCTTCTCTGTTTGAAACGCTGTTCTTCATGCAAGACATTAGGCCGAGTTTTGCCAACAACCTCCAGAGAATGTCTCAGCAGGAGTTAAATAACCAAGCCATTTTAAAAAGATGACAACCCTGCTTTCCTCAACCATACTTAAAACCAAAAATTCTATTTCATTTTTTATAATGACTCTGCACTAACAGTTTCTAACTCAGTGTTTGGGTCTGAAAAGGAAGTTATAGAAAACTGAAGAGATTTAATATTAATCAGCAGAAGTATTATATGTTGTGATTATTTGCTTAAACAAGCTATTTCAGTGGTTACTCTCAGGAAGCTGATCCTCTTGTGGTTGCTAAGCGCCACTACCACAGTATTCGCCATAAAAGTTACTAATCCACATACCAAAAAAAATTAAAAAATAAAAATCAAAGTATGTCGCAGAGCACAGAGACCACAGCAGCATTCATTTTATCTGCTAATGGTAACTGTCAACTTTTGTAATCATGCCAACTAGATTTAATCTGAAGTACAAAGAAACTGCACACCAAAAAATTATACAGTCGCAGGAACTATCCAAGGGCATGTGTATGGTAATGAAGGGCTTTATTAAAAGGAATCTGAGGGATGTTCTTAGTGGTCAAACATTTTGGGCAAAAGAAATTTTCATAACATACAGAAATTTGAATCCAGCACCATCCAGGTTTGTAAACACTTGAGGAAAAGTAATTTCTGATCCAAAACAACAATACGCTTTCAAAACCAAAATTGTGTTGAGGCCTTTTTCACAGTCTCAGCATAGCAAAACTGAATGATAAAGTGCTGACATGACAGATAATCTTCTCAAGCTGCAACTTTTAACAAAGTCGGTTTCCTTTCAAGTAATATAATACAAGGAGGAGAGGAAAAAAAATAAGCATAAAGCAACAGCAAGTAGAAATAACATGTCTTAGCAGTTAATAGGGTTTTTGCTCTGTAGAATCCAAAGATTTTTTTTTTTGTCCTTCCAAGATGGGCATTATGTTGCCTTCAACTTAAAGGCATAACAAAATTTAAAAAACAGAAGGACTACTGAGCAACTGTAATGTAAGACTGTAACTGCAATATTCACAATTGCAGGATGATTTAGCACAGAATAAGGTATTAAGAGAAGGATGCACTATAAATGGCCTTTAAATTCTTCGAAATTTGCTTCACCCAAATGCAATGATCAGTATAGCCCATCTTCTAAATGAGTAAGTTGCATAAGAAAGCATTAGTGAGAGAAATGTCAAGTAAAATATTCTGAGTTAATATTTTTCTATGCACATCTAGGAAACATTCAGCTATTTCCCATGGCTTTAAAAGCTAAAGCAAATAACTTGCGGACAGTGTAGACGTCTGTTATTGTTTCACTTTCTCAAAATGTTTGCATGTTATCTCAAAACCTTTATGAGACCACGTAAATTTGTCCAATATAAACATTTATTTTCTTATTTTCCTCTAACTTCCTCCTGCCTTTCCTATTATTCTTGATGGTTTTACTGAATTGGAGTTGCTGGCTGAGTACAGCTCTTCTTTTAAAAGAGGAAAAGCGCTCATGTGTGTAAGGTTGGTGACTACCAGGAAGACCAAATCAATGGTGAACACAGAACCAGACTCTACCTAGCACACAAAGGACCCTATCGTGGCACTGATATTGGGGCTTTTCTGTAAAAACTCACCCAAAACAGGATCAAGAACAGGGAACAAGGCCCTATTCCGCCACTTCTACATGAAAAAGATCCCAAGGACTATACTTATTTGGTCTGCGCAAGAGAAGAAAAGGATTATTTCTTGCTTTTCTTATGCCTTCCTCTTCCCCCCACCCTTTATATATTTGCAACCAAATACCATCTTGCTCTACTGAGCAAAATAAACTGAAAGCTAGTAGTTTGAAAATTTGTAGCACAGAAGAGAAACCTACCATATACTGCTCTTCATTAAGTCAACTACAGTTGGTTGGTTATACAACAAGAAGTATTCTAAGTTCATTAACTAAGTTGTTTCTTCTGTTGTGAGCTACTGTCTGAGTGAAGTAGCTTCCATTAACTGGAGATAGGTTTTTGAGAAGAAAGCTTTCTTCATGACTTTATCGACCAGACAATTAAAAAGAATAAATAAAATGGAGATGTTAAGAGAACTCCATAACCAGCTTTCCAACATACCATATTTTTATTCTGTCCTGGATGTCACTATCACTTCAAAGCTAAGGCTTCTTTATAGACCGACTTTTAAGTTCTTTGCCCAAGTCAGAAATGATTCATCACCTAAGTTACGATAAAACGTACAAAAGATGTTCCATTCAGTCAAATGGAATAGAGACAAAGTCTTGAGATACCCTTGCTTTAAAGTATTTTCCAGCTACAAATACATTATCTGTTCCAAATTGGCATAAACTGAAGTTTTTGCTCTCACTTAAAATTTCTGATCGTGATGCTACTAGATGAAATAAGGGAAGGGACAGAAACAACTTACCTACATTTAATGTTCTAGTCCTACATCAGCTAAAATACTCTTACTTTTTGCTACACAACACCGGAATGTGGTTTTGATTTAGAAATCAGAAACAGAATGCCACCTCGACTAACATGTCATGTAAAAGTCTGTTGCAAACAGAAGCTCCAACAAACAATCAGTTAGTTACCTCAGTATCTCTTTTTCCAGCTTTGACGCTGGAAACAAAGCTCCAGTATGAAGTTGAAAGATAAAATGATAGCAACAAAGAGTACAATTCCTTATATCGTCCTGAACACAATATGGCCTCACCAACAGTACTATCAAGGCGAAGTCTTCGTCAGACTTAACTGGTATTAATTAAAGGGGGGAAAGAGACTCTCTAGTAGAAATCTGTTTGTATTCTGAGTCTATCGAAAAAAATTAGCAATTTTTAAATCAAATCTATTATGCTTAACTGTAAAGAAGCTGGGTTACAAACACGCTTATCCAGGCAATCAACACCTATTTAATTTTCAGTTTGACTCTCTTTTTGATCTATCCACTGTTTCTGTTTTACAACATCTACTTCATCACCCTCAAGAGCAGATCTAGCCATCACATAGATCTGTTTGAACAAGCTGTTAAAGGAAGACATATTCAAAATGCTTCTCATTGACCATCATTCTCCCCTTTTTCCAAGCAGCTGGAAAGTGGAAAGCGCTCCTGCCACTTCCATTCAGACTGTATTCCATGAAATTGGAGAGTTCAAAGACACATGTCAGAAATTAAGGACCACGGTATACAGAGGCAGTCACCTCTCTGCAATTGCCAGGGCTCATCATCTTCAGAAGGCTCACTGCAACGGAGTGATGCACTCGGCAGTTCCCCCATCAAGAAACCCAGGATATGAACTACTACTCCAAGAGAAACAAAAATAACACAAAATTACCTTTCTCTCCATTGACAAAGTTACTAAACATGGAAGGATATTAAAATATAAACTTAAAACCAAAATGAAATTCTACAACTAACAAATTGGACTGAAATACACAATACCATATTTTGCCATATTTTCCCTACAGATCTGCATCCATTTCATTGTATTTTAATAGTAGGAGAATGTTGAGCTGCCTCTCTCAACTGTGGTTTAGCTGGGTTTTATTAATAATGAGACAAATTAAAAGATAGCTGTTTGCAGATCTACAAATATCCAAATATTATTTACCTGTCATTTGGAGAAAATGGTACAATAAAAAACATGTAATTTCTACCAGAAAAAAAGTTATTAGTAAAAGTACTTTTCAATTTTTTTCCTCTGTATGTCTAGAAAGAAAAAAACAGAAGAAATCAGGGGGACATTATAGAAAAGCTCCAAAATTTGAGCCTTGTAATTTGAGCATTGGAATTCAAGATTCATTGTTTTATTTATGAAAAGAATTCTAGTAATCTCCTCTTCAGCTAAGTTGGTACACCCATGTCAAACCCTGGAGCTGCAATCCAAAGCTCAGGAACAGTCAGAGGTTTAGGCAACAGGTTTAAAAGCAGATCGGTAGCAACCAAATTTTATCGGTCACTAATAGCCAGTGGTCTACCATACCCAAAAAGGCACTGGTGTTACCAGTGCAATTAATACAAGCTTTCCGATCACAAAAGGCACGGTGACGACTGCCGCTCTGTCTCGCCTGAAACCCCTGGAGAGAAGCTCGGGCTAAGGAACGCGCTGAGTTTATATCAGCCTCCCCGTTAAGAAGTTGGTTAAAACAGCAGAATGTTTCTGACCCACTGCCTGCACTCCACCGTGCACACAAACAGGACCGTTCTGCAGCGTGTTACGCGCTACGCTTACACAGCAAAAGTGGGATTTTTAATCACAGTAAGTGACCGTGACTTTGTAGTTTGAAATATCTTATTTACCTGGAAATACTAAAGTTTTAGGTTTTGATCATTCTTCTATCTGATGGACTGAAAGGTTTTACCAATAGCCAAATATTACAGAAATACTTTTGCTCAAATATACTACAGCCAAATGCTTAAGCTTTTAACTTTGTAATATTAAAAACGTGCCCTAGTTGAGATGATTTAATAAATGGTTTAAAACAGAAATGTTGCCAAAGTTCAAAGAAAAATAGTGGAGTATATTATCTTTTTGAACCAACCAAAGGCTGCAGTATGCATGGCACTACAGGAACGGGGCTGCTCTCCAGGAGTAAACTAGCACCACCAGAACTGCCAGCATTTCCTGAAAACCTGCCACTATCACATGACCTTTACTACAGAAATGGCATTTTTGATGCATGACCACTGTCGTCATAACTTTAGGATAATTATCTAAGTACTGTATCTCACACGTGAAATGAAGAATCTGGGAGGAACCACAGCTGCCTTGCACTCTTCAGGGAAGTCTAGAAGACAAATAAGCCATTTCTAGTTTCTCTTAGTATACAATCACCTTGGAAGATGCAAGACAAAAAAAATACAAAAGGAGTCTGTGTATTAGCATTCTCAGTCCAGAGATAGTACTCGCATAATTATTTGCGAGTCACCAAAATAGTGTCACTGCAGCTGACACTGTCATTTAACAAGACTCATTTCTTAATCTAAAAGATCCACAGAAAGGACACTTCTTTTTTTCTTACTATGACCCTTAACACAAAAGCAATGCATCTATTCTCAAGGAACATAACACACAAAGCAAATCCACCCAGGAGAAAATAATCCCATTAAATATTTGCTCTTTGGAAGAAGTTCTGAACGTGGAGCACATTGGGATACTGACACACTTGGGAAGTTTCACAGCACTGCAAAGTAGCAGAAGCTGCTAGCGCTGCCCTCTGTGAAGCAGTGCTGCCAAAATTGCTGAGAGCCAGGTCAAACACCAAACAACGGCCAAATACATCATCTTTAAAAACCATGGGAGAAAATCAACCACCAGTAACTTCAGACCAGCACAGTCTCTAATTTGCCAGTGTATACCTATCGCTGTCCACAGCAATATAGCCAGATCATAGAACATTTAACTGGAGCCTTTTACACCTGGCAATGCCACATACCGGATCTTTGAAGCCACATAAAAGAAGGGTACACCAGTCCCAGACTAAAGCAAAGCACAAATCACTTAAAGAGCACCTTCAAGCTCATCACATACATAAAAATTGCAAAAATTTTTTAAAAGGTCAAAATTATGAGCCTATTGCCACATTGTTCTTTATTCAGGAAAGCATTTTAACCAAATATGCATGTACCAGAACAGAAAATGAGATGTTTTATATCTCATAAGAAATGTTTTTCTTTTAGTATAGACAATCAAATTATTGTTCTTCAATAGGTCGTACCATGCCAGTATCTTCTGACAGACTTTGCTGTGTCCTTGTTATTCAGAATTTCCAATTTCAATTAAAAAAAATTAATTCTTCAACAATAAGATTTGGCTGCAGTATATAGACTGAGAGGCAAAGAACTTAAACTACCCAAATACTTCCTTAGGGTATCATAGAATCAATACTCCAAAATAAATTCTCTCAAAAGTCAGGTCAGCTGCAGTAGTGTGAGAATCCTCAGTTGAATCTTTAAGAACTATTATTTTGTTTTTAATGCACAAAATCCTCTCTGTTTTTTCTCCTGATTAGAACATAGCTTTGTTTAATAATTACTGTTATCCTGAAAGATACAATGAGCCAAAATTATGCCAAAATCTGTTAATTAATCCCATGTATCATAAGCCAGTGCAACAACAATTAATGGTATTGTCTATTTCGGAAAATCATCTGCAGTTAAGTACAAAAAGGAAAACTAAGTAAATAAAGATATGTACGAGATTTACCATTGGGCACAGCTTATCTGACTTCTGTGTCACCCATTCTGGTCATCACAGCTCAGTAAGTTTATCAACACAAATTCAGAAGCAGCCAGCTGCCCTCATGACCCCTTATCTCCCTTCCCACCACCTCCCAGAAACTACCTTCTCAGTGGGCTTTGCAACCTTTCCTCCCTACAGCCACAAAATATACAAAGAAAAACACTGCTACGCTTATTAGACATCACAAATAGAAGTTTGTAAATAAAAACAATTCACAAATGACATATTTAGTAAGAGTTCATACATCAAAATAATGTAAGATCTTTTTCTGCATTGCAATTTATATAACCAAAAAATAGCACTACCGCAATTTAGCTTTTTAAAAGTACACTGTCTCCTTTCCCACTGCATTTACTTAGCACACAGCACAGGTTCACCCTAGTCACCAGTCCTCATATTCAGTTTGATAAGGCCTGGGTTTGGGCCTGTTCTAATCTAAAAAATTAAACATCGTTCTGAAGTGGAAGCTAACAAATTCATACCAGAAGTAAGGCACACATTTTCAAGCAGAACTACTTGCTTGGTTTGTGTTCACTTAGTCAGATTTTACAGAAATGGGAAGACAACAGACTTTACTGGAAAGTATATTGAACAAAATGGCTTTGCTGTTCCTTTTTCCTTAGTTTAATCAGATCATGTTCCACTGCTGCTGCCAACAGCTTGCAGAAACCAGGAAGCACTTTTTGCCCACTCACATCTGGTTTGCGGAGGGATCCTGAACCATCAGAGATTTTACCAAAGTTATATGTCAGATATTAAGCAGGAAGCACTGACGATCCTAATGATAATGAGAAACTTCTTGAGAACTTACATACTTCCAGGGCTAATCTTACCAGGCTTTGATTCAAGAACAAATTTCTCCTTTAGCTCAAACTGACAGGGCTTATGGAGAGACAATGAGTAAGAATGGAGCATGGACATACGAGCAGAAGCATTTTGCAAGTCATTGTGGTAACTCCAGACACTGCAAACAGTCTTGCTGTCTTGGCAGTACAGTGCAATTTTTTTTTTCCCTGAGATTTTAAAAGACATAACGCTGTGCATATTTCTTGACTGAGGATCAGAGCACGTTCTTTTCTAAACCTTCTGGATTTAATGTCCACTATAGAACTGCCTGTGATACTATAGGCTGGATTCAGTAATTCTTCTTCTATAACCATACTGCTACATTTCTAAACAAAATTGGTGTAAGAATGTTTTTATATATGTTTATACACAAACATATATACATAGAGCAGATCAGCTGGATACCATAAGATTGTTGTAGGAATTACAGGTGCAGTCCAGGCTGACTTTAACCTCTCGGTGAGTCACCAGCCCACTTGACTTGCATAATGATTTATGACAATGCACTCCAACACAGGAACACAGCTGGGGGGCACACAGCCAGAGAGCCCCTTCCCAATTACATTAATAACTGGCCTACAGAAAGTAGTTCAGAATTCTATGCATTATTATTTTTACTAGATTAAAATAGAAATCTCCTGGGAAATACAGGATCAGAAGGACAAGAATTAAGATGATTAAACGGGCTGCACGTGAAGGAGATAACTGGAAGGGAAACAAAGTTCTACAGTTATAAAATAGTCAAATTCTATTTTAAAATGAGATTATTACAATTAAAACTATTTCAAATTATAATAAATGTATTGTTTAAAACAGGAGAAATTTGACATATGTAAGACAGAACTTACTGGACAGCCTGTGAAACACACAGCTTTGCGAGGTACAAAGATAATCAAGTATTGTATAAGAACATAAATAATTTTCATTTTAATCAACTGATAAAAACTATGAATCTTTAAATACATATATACAAAGAAAAGGTTTTGAATCTATGGTAAACAGAAGATCATTTGAATAAAACTGATACAATTCCTTAAATGTTGGGGAAAGGAATCTAGGTCTCTCTGCTTATTATTTATAAGATCCATTCAGCAATGGAAAGAACATGTAATCTATAGATACACTTTAAATAATCTAAATCATCTAAAATATCTAATCTTAAAATATCTCAAATGAATTTAAAATCTTTATTATATAAACAGAGAGGCTTTATTCTGAGGAGAACAGAATACAAAATGTATCACTTCCATTTCAGTTAGTTCCACCTTACAGATTAACCTCCTAAATCAGTATTTAGGCTTGAAAATTAGTGGCTTACTCTCTGCCAGCTCTGGATACTCAGCGGTTCATGCTGAAGCATATGTCAGCAGTGCTTGTGGACTTGTAGCACAGAGGAGAGGAGGTACCTCTCCTTAGTGGAGCTGGTGAAAGGAAGTAAACAAAAAACAAAGTAAAACAAGAATTCCCAGTAGCAGATAATATAGCTAGCAAGTTGGCCACTCAAAGCTCGTATAAGAAATCTGCTCAAATTTATATGGTGAGATGACTATTTTATATGCCTAGCTACTGGAATTACTCAAAGTTTCTAAACATGCTAGAAAAAAAGGAAAAAACAATCAAGTTCAGACTCTCGTAAGGAAAAAGGTATGCCTTTTGAAGTGAAGTACTATGCAGACTGACTTTTAGAGGGTCAGGACTGGGCAACCTCTATCATTACTTTTGTAGCAAGTTCATTGAGCTCAGCTACTCTGGTAATTGATGCTCCTGCAAGAACCTGGATAGATAATCAAATCTTCATCTTGATATCAAAAGATCACGTAATAACATGAGGATGTTCTGGTTGAATTATAATGTAAATTAGGACATGAATAGATAGGAAGAAGTTGACCCCATAAAAGCATCAAATAAATTCATACCAATTAATAAGCAATCCAGAGAATTATATGATTTTTGTTGTAGCTGGTGTTAGAGCTCTGTGGCTTTTAAGTCAGTGTACCCCAATTTCTGAACCCAATTCTACACGCATGTATCTTCTGTAAGCGACTGTGACTGTTTGCAGCAGCAGCTATGTTAAAAGTAGCTGACAGAGCAGAGTACTTATAATGACCAGGGAAAATTAGATTTTAATAGATTAGGACACACATCCACGTAACAGGTTTTGCTGATCAAATTAAATCAAACCACAGGAGAAAAAAGCCTTAAAGATGACATCAGACATAATGGATTGTACAACAGTAAAGCAGTTAAAGGAGAAACAAAAGTAGTGCTGAACTAACAAGCAATGTCCTCCCTCAAGAACTGAAGGAACTTGCATCTAAGTGGTAGAATAAAATGACTTTTAATGGGACTTCAGATATCAAATACCTTTCAATACTTCAGGTACCAAATACCCTTCTTGAGCAAAACACTGCCACATTATTTCCTATTTATTCTTTGGGGTGGGGGGTGCTTGTTCTTTTCTCATATTAGCTTTATTTTGAAGGTCTTCCTTTTCTTAGGATTTCTTTATTAAAGAAAATAGTCAAGATTAGAGCTCTGTATTGCTCTGAAATTTTTTAAAAAGCTTAAAGAGTCTAAACAGATGGAACAATTCCATCATACAGTACATGAGCAATCCTTGAATTCAAAGACTTTATGGCACAGAATTAGGAAAACAAGGTGGGTTAAGGGCAGTAAAGTGGCTACAGCATCCCAGTATAGATGCAGGATGAAGAGTGTAAGCCTTTTGTCTGGACTGGTGCCAAGGCTTGCCTGCGGTTATCCTAGCAGTAAATGGGTAGCTCTTCATTCAAACAGAGAAGAAGAAAGGCAGACAGCTGTGATACTAGCCATATTGCTCCCTTGGGTGCTGTTGGCTACAAAACACGAGTGTGCCTTAACCACACAAGACTGATAAGCCACCTGCACCCAGAAGGAATCTTTGGTAGTTTAATATTAGGGAAACAAAACTTTAAGCATCAAAACATCAGTAAATCTGTTGATTTCTTTTTAATTAAAAAAAGAGACAAAATACTGAAATGCAGGTTTTCTGACAGAGACAAAAACAGTGCCTCTCATGCAGAGTGCACCATTTTAACAAAATAGTGGCAACGTGCTTAGAAAAGACTCCCTTCCCATATTTTAATCCCATTATCTATTCCCTCTTCTCAGTGTTTCTTCAAGTATTTTCCTTACTTTCCTTTTCTAACTGGTTTTATTCTGTTTAAATGCTTCTTCCACTTCATCACTCTTTCTGCTTGATTTTTCCATTGTTTGCTTTGATTCTGTGTCCACAAAGACCATCCCCACTGCTATTTCCCAGGCAATTCCTTTCTTCACTGATGCTGCTTTTTACGCTTTTTTTCCTACTCATCTGTTTACTCTCTGCCTTTGCTTATTTTCCATCACCTCAGCAAAAAGCAGAGTCCAAGCAAAGATAAAAATAAATGGGAAGCAAACATTCCTTCAGTACCGTACCATTGTGAGAATGGAAGCATGCCATTTCGGATGAAATATTCCCACTGGCACTGCAGCTATCCCTGTGGTATTTGACAAGGATGTTACGTTGCTCAGGCAACCACTCCTAATTGTCTTTTGGGATGCTGAGCAAACAAGATGTTTTGCCTGCTCTGCGTGAAGGTCATGCTAGCGCTGCAACAACGAGCACAGGTTGCTGCTATAGCAAGTGAGGCTCTGGAAAAACAGGTGAAGCAGCACTGCACGCAATCACATTTCAGTTGTGTATAAAATCCAATCTACTCCGCAACTACAGTCATGTAGGATAACATGCGTACAACACAGTTGTCATACAAGACTACAACAATTACTGTGCCAGCTATGCCAGACACATTGATGTTATTCCAGACTCATGCTAAAGCAAATCCAAATGTTTCTCATGGCTTGAAAAAATAAATTAACAACCTGTTTATACATGGTAGCATTCTACAAGAAATAGAGTGTCACCATTAGGTTGGCAGGCTACTATTACCATCTTTCAGATATTGGGAAGAAAAATTCCCAGGTAAGTAAGTCTCCATCAAAACAAATAAAGGCTGACACACTGAGAGCAGTAGCTATTGCCTCAAAGTTCCTCCAGCAGGTTCATCCCAATATATGAATATTTTGCATCTCAAAAGAAACTCACCATATGCTAGGAGAGCTTTTCATTTTTGGAACAAACAGGTTTTTCCTTGGGTATGTTTATTGACATGTTTCATAAACCGCAAAAGCTTGACTGAAGAAAAAAATGTACTTTAGCTGTATCAATAGTGGATTTTTTTTTTCAATTTGGAGACCAAAAGGAGAAAGAAAAGACAGATTTCCAGTAACTTGGAAACAAAAATTCAACTGCAACATCAAGACACATGAAAATGAGTGTTTCATTGCTAACATATTCAAATGATATTTCAGCTTCTCAAAGTTTTCCCCGTTTTTCCTTTAGTGGAAAGCACTTGCTGAATTTAATCTAAATTCACTAGCAAAGATACTGTTACCCCTAATCTGTACTTGGTATTCCAGCAGAATCAAAACTCTGTGGATGTAAGTATTACCTCCCTATATTTTCTGCCTGATCCAAGACATACCGATCTGCCTGAATTTTTCATTCAGACTGGTGAGTCACATGGCAGATGCCACTCAAACTTAAAATGGGTTCTTTAAGACCCTACCAGAAAGATGGGAAATTACTCCAATTCTTCTTTTAACTACATTTACTGTATTTTCTCTTTAATATCTGCACTGTAACACGCAAAGATTTCTACAGCCAACGCTAATCAACCCACATTGCTGTGTGTAATGTCTTTATCTTCTCTGATTTTCTTCCAAACCTACAGACATTGCAGCACCCTAAAATAAGCACATATGCATACCAAATTTAAGCTCTAGAAAATGACTGGAGCAACAAGTGATGGAAAGATCTATCATGATCTCTAAAAAAAAAAAAAAAAAAAAAAAAAAAAAATTGGCTGAGGAAGTCTCCCAGCATAAAAGCACTAAAAGCACTTATTGAACGTGCGCTGGGGAAGCATGGAGAGCAAAACAGGACAAGCATACAGTGCTGCCTGCTATTAGTGACTACTAAATCCAGTGTGCCAGGCTAAGTAGACATCATGTGCTACAGCCATTCCTTACCCGTCTTGCATTTGGAAATAAAGAGTATTTTCAAAGCATTTTCAAAAGGCAAGTATTTTCAAAATCAAAGTTGCCACACAGTTCAAAGCAGCACTTTTCTGAGGAAGCTGCCTCAATTATAACTCAACTTTTTCTCATGGACCATCCTAGTTTTAAAAGCCTGAGATTAGTTCCAAATAAACTGAACATGAGATATAAATTTAGTAATTTCAGGAGGATATATTTTGCCTCATTTGGTTGGGAAGCACCAATACAGTCTTTGTTTTGGCAGATTTGCAAGCATGTACAGCAATTATTTTTGGTCAAACTTTCTTGGCCTCTAGCACTTCCATAGTAGTTTCTCAACACAATGTGGTAGCAGTTGTTTCTTAATAGTAGTTCCATAGTAGCTGATTACTAGAGTGTTTTATATTTTCAGAAAACTCTCACTGTCCATAGAAAGTACTTCTGTTCTTTAACAAAAGAAAGAAGATTTTATCACTAAGAACACTTGCAAACAAGACCATCTGAAGAGGCTCAGGTCACAGATAACGAACTATCAAGATGTTCTGCATCCTGAAATGCTGCCACTAGCATTTATTACATCCCCGAGGTCAACGATATCCTGGCACTATCACTCAGTGGCTTTCATCTTTCATAAACATACTTAGAGGTGTTTTCAATTTCAAAATGATGCTTTAACAAACATAATATAAATAGATACAAAAAGATATTATTCTTATTTAAGACTGAAAGAGAAAACAATTAATTTCTCTATTATAAATTATGCGTTTTGAAACGTTAATAATACACATGACAGTGGTGAACTGCACTCAAGAAATAAATAACAGGAAAATTAAAGTAAGCATTAGCCTTATAATTAATACTACTGGCAGTATGTTAATTTTCAGAGGAACTATATGAATTACCGAGGAGTTAAAACATTTCTTGATAACTCCAAGTAAATAAACAAATGTATTTTAATGTATTTTTGTCTGTGTTTTCAATTTTGAGCTAATTTTTGGAAGGCATTTTTGCTTGTGTTGATATGGATATTTATATGTATCCCTTGGAGTTCACAACATACAGCACTTCATTTACTTCAGTGGTGCTCTAGGAGGATACTGCTCAAGTGCTTCAATTTGCAGGAACAGGAATACTACAGAATCACAGACTCTTGCTGATCCACACTGATCTTCAATTAAAGCAAATTATTTCTATGTAATTAATACTATATTTAGAAGTTGAAAAGTAGGAGAAAATCTGAAAAAAAACCCAAATGCAGCATGTACTACCAGATAATTTTAAATACCACTTTTTAATGTTAAAGACTGTGAGCTGAAATTTCATAAAATACACTAGCACCAAATGAACAGCCATTTTGTACTGACACAGAGTCAAAAGAAAAAAATATATACATACATATGGTATTTAACACAAATTTTAAAATGATCTAAATTAGACCAGACTTGAGATAACAAAAGACTTCCAGCAGACAGTAGCCAAACATAAATCTGGTTGTTTCAATTACTATTGTGCCAATTTCTCAGGAGGAACAATACGTATCTGCAATTCTATTAGGGCTGACTGTCAACGTACAGTTCACCCAAGTGGGGGGGGGGGAACATTTAACAGATTACTAGACATTTTCTTTCATGATGACATCAGACTTCTTTACCCTTACATTGCAAGTATCCTCAAATGCCAGGATCCTACCCACGCCTCCACCACTGCTGTTAACAGTGACCAGATTACATGTGAGGTCTTGGCCAGAGCCCAAAACACATGCCGACTATCATATGCTCTCATCCAACAGTATCTATTAAGTAGTACTTCTTTCCTTGTTTATTAACTTGGATAAATCAGTGAACGCTATCCTCACTCCAAGAACTTTTTATTCTCACTTGAGATGCTCAGATATTTGGATTTTCTAAAGCAAGATTCAACAAAAGATTGACAGGATTCTATGGATAAATTTGTATGAATAAAAGTGAATAAAACACAAGCATCTTCTCTCCTACTTCAGAGAAATCCCTTTTGTTTACGAAACAGAACTGCTCTGTATCACAATTGAAGCAGAAAATGTGATAGAGGGTTTTACTTCATGTTTTGCTGCCCATGAAGAGCTAAACAGTTTGGGTTTGAAACTGTAACTCAAGTCATCAGTTTCACCTGAACTTCTAATGCATTACCACTCATGGACTGAAGCCTCTGTTACTGTTGTCTACTGACTGCATAGCTACTGAGAAACTTCCTAACATTATCTGACAGTCTGGGGCGGGGGGGGGGGTGTCCAGGAGAGCTGGCTAATATTCAAGCATCACTTCCTCCAAGCTCAAGAGCAGTGCATCCCTATGAGTAAGAAGTGCAGCAAAAGGGGCAGGAGACCTGCATGGGTGAGCAAGGAGCTCCTGGCCAAATTCAGACAGAAGACGAAAATACACAGATTGTGGAAGAGGGGACAGGCTACTTGGGAGAACTACAGGAATGCAGTCAGAGTATGTAGAGATGCTGCGAGGAAGGCTAAGGCCCAGTTGGAATTGAGTCTTGCAAGGGATGTTAAGGGCAACAGGAAGGGCTTCTTCAAACACATCAGCAGCAAAAGCAGGACTAGGGAAAATGTGGGCCCACTGCTGAACGGGGCGGGGGCCCTGGTGGCAAGGGATACAAAGAAGGCAGAACTACTGAATGCCTTCTTTGCTTCAGTCTTCACTGCTAAGGGCAGCCCCCAGGAATCCTGCAGCCTGGATGTGAAGGAGAAAGTCCGGAGAAGGGAAGACTTTCCTTTGGTTGAGGAGGATAGGATTAGAGACCTTCTGGGCAGGCTGGACATCCACAAATCCATGGGCCCGGATGGGATGCACCCATGGGTACTGAGGAAGCTGGTGGATGTTGTTGCCAGGCTGCTCTCCATCATCTTTGAAAAGTCCTGGAAAACTGGAGAGGTGCCTGAGGACTGGGAGAAAGCCAATGTCACTCCAGTCTTCAAAAAGGGCAAAAAGGAGGATCCAGGCAACTATAGGCCAGTCAGCCTCACCTCCATCCCTGGAACGGTGATGGACCAGCCCATTCTGCATGTCATTTCCAGACATATGGAGGAAAATAAGGTGATCAGGAGTAGCCAGCATGGATTCACCAAGAGGAAATCCTCCTTAACCGATCTGATAGCCTTCTTTGATGGAATGACTGGCTGGGTAGATGAGGGGAGAGCAGTGGACATTGTGTACCTTGACTTCAGCAAGGCTTTTGACACTGTCTCCCATAACATCCTCCTAGAGAAGCTCAGGAAGTGTGGGTTAGACAAGTGGACAGTGAGGTGGATTGAGAACTGGCTGAAAGGCAGAGCTCAGAGAGTTGTCATCAGTGGCGCGGAGCCTAGCTGGAGGCCTGTGGCTAGTGGTGTCCCCCAGGGCTCAGTACTGGGTCCCATCCTGTTCAACTTTTTCATCAATGACCTGGACGAGGGGACGGAGTGCCTCCTCAGCAAGTCTGCTAATGCTACCAAGCTGGGAGGAGCGGCTGATACACCCGAGGGCTGTGCTGCCATTCAGAGAGCCCTGGACAGGCTGGAGAGTTGGGCAGAGAGGACCCTCATGAGGTTCAACAAGGGCAAGTGCAGAATCCTGCACCTAGGGAGAAATAACCCTAGGCACCTGCACAAGCTGGGGGCTGATCTGCTGGAGAGCAGCTCTGCAGAGAAGGACTTGGGAGTGCTGGTGGATGACAAGTTGACCATGAGCCAGCACTGTGCCCTTGTGGCCAAGAAAGCCAATGTATCCTGGGGTGCATTAGGAAGAGTGTTGCCAGCAGGTCAAGGGAGGTGATCCTGCCCCTCTACTCAGCCCTGGCAAGGCCTCATCTTGAGTACTGCATCCACTTCTGGGCTCCCTAGTCCAAGAGAGACATGGAGCTACTGGAGAGTCCGTCATAGGGCTACGAAGATGATCAGAGGGCTGGAGCACCTGCCCTGTGAGGAACGACTGCGAGAGCTGGGCCTCTTCAGCCTGGGGAAGAGAAGACTGAGGGGGGATCTGATCAATGTGTACAAGTACCTGAAGGGAGGGTGTCAAGGGGACGGGGACAAACTGTTTTCAGTTGCCCCATGTGACAGGACAAGAGACAACGGGCAGAAACTGAAGCACAGGAAGCTCCACCTGACCGTGAGGGGGAATTTCTTCCCTGTGAGAGTGACAGGGCACTGGACCAGGTTGCCCAGAGAGGTTGTGGAGTCTCCTTCTCTGGAGATATTCAAGGCCCGCCTGGATGCAACCCTGTCTAACACGCTGTAGGCGACCCTGCTGAGCGGGGAGGTTGGACTAGATGATCTCCAGAGGTCCCTTCCAACCTTACCGATTCTATGATTCTATGACAGCAGCCGCTAGACCTTGGAACAGTTCTGATAACAATATAACGTGCAAAAGTAATGCCTAAAGTATAAATGATAAAATCCTACTATATGAAAAACCATAACCAGTACAACAAAAATAGAAACATAGCTAAAATTTTCTCCCTCTGTTCCTTGTTATCATTCACAAATTGTGAGCTCAGGTTATGTGGAGGGCAACTCAGTATTTGTAAATTCCCTAGAATAAAACTGTTGGGCTGCATTGACTCTGAGCCATCTATCATTCAGACAGTAAAAATATATTGGGATATATATTTATACATAAGTGTTATCTAAAAAAACTACTATGCACTACCAGTCATAATACTGTCACTTTTACAAGTAAACATTCAGAAAGTTACATCAGCAGACTCAATTGCCAAGAAGAATCTGAGCTCTACTCAAAAGTGAGAACTATCCAGTGGTTTTCAGTTGATATTTTTCATTAACATATATTTTTATACTGAATGAACAGACCAAAAAAACTTAATTTATCCTCTTTCTTAGGAAAAAAAAAAGAAAAAAAAAAAACTTTATGACATTATAGGATATAAACTGTCCTAAAACATGTTGTTAATCTTACCACCTTTTTATCTCCATATCAAATTCCAGGTTACAAAATTCTCCCTTTGGAGGAGAAATCATTCCAACTGTAAGGACAGTAGTAACTTTTAAAGTAATTCATTTTATTTACACTACAGTGACCAGTCCTCAACAATGGCTAGTAAGTTAGCATGTATGCTAATGTGTCAGAAATCTCAGCCGAGACACTTACAGTAATTTATCTAGAACTCTCCTGCTGTATACAGTACCTGTTCCCAAATTTATCAGCATCATAAAATAGGAGTAAAATACTTCTTGGAAGACTATCAAGAAAATATGCTAAGCAAGAAAAAAGGACATGTAAGATTATATTACTCTTACATAGCTATGCCTAACAAGTATTTTAGAAGTTTCCTGACTACTCACAATTCTAAAAGGAAGGTTAATAAAAAGACCGATCCAATGGTACGAAAATCTAAAGTGTACCTTTTTTTCTAATTTAAAACCACAGTGTTCTGGAAAGCAAATCTCAGATTAATCCTGTTTGCTTTGATTTTAGCGCATATCCTGAGGCAGGAAAATCACATCTATTTTACCAAACTAAGATTCACCCATGCATTTGGAAAAGTTAAAAAGTTTCAGTTCATCCCTTCCTCCCTCCCTTTTTTAAACTTTCTGTCCTGCTATGGACTGCTATGGATATGCTCTGGATTTAAATTCTAAACTGCAATCAGAGCCTGAATATCCTCAGCAAGACAACGGGCAACTGGGACAAATGACCACTATGATCTTGAAGTCTATTGTTAATACCTCCTTGTTATTTAGTAATAAGCTTTCAAATATTTATGTTCTATTATTCAAAACTGTTTGTAAAACCTTATAATCTCTCCTAAATCCTCCAGTAATAGCACTGGAAATGATTTGCTTAAATTTTGACTCTCTGTCATTTACTGTCTCTCTGCAGAAAATAGCCTTATACATTTTTCTTTAATGCTGACTTCGCCTTTTAAAGTTAAGACTGTTTAATAACAGAGATGAGAAATATTTTTGTGCATAGCAGGAATTGGAATATGGTACTAAACATGCTGAAATATGTAAAACATTAATTACGATGAAAAATACTGAAATATGCTGTGGATTTTGTTGCAGGGTTGCTAGCCAAACTATATAGCCCTAGAGGTCAGTAGATACAAAGTACATTGTGCTTAGGGGCTATGATTATGGCTACTGCCTTGACTGGTTGATGTTTTGCTGTTCAGCATGCACCTGTGCTGCACCTAAAGAAACTATTCAAGTTTATAAAATCAGAATTGTCCATTGCAATCTGCAGTCTCCAAAAGTAGAAAATATTCAGTCCCTGCTTAAAGTTTCTGAACAATAGAGCCAATTTGCTGAATGCATCTACATAGAGTTCAATTGATATCTACATATCTCTTTTTCAGGGATATTTTTTTATTCATGTAGGTCTTCTGTGGATCACTGATGAAGCTTCATACTGTGCAGTCCCTGTCATCCACTGCTAAAACATAAGTTTGCTATTACATTATTCAGGCAACCTTTGCCACAATGTTAAAAGCAAACATCATGGGAGAAACTTTTATAAATTGAAATACCATTATTTGCAAGATTTATCTCCTCACAGAATGGAACATCATTGACCTAAAGTATCTTATTTCTCTACTTTTTAAGCTAGCAGAGAAAACGCTATTGCCTCCTGCATTCTGCTCACACAAACACACGCCCTTATTAGTAAAAATAGAAATAATGAGCAAAAACCATACTTGACATCAGCTATATTTCACTTTTGACCCTTCCCAGTATCTTTAATCATGGTGTTCTTTGCTAAATCTATGAAACTTAAATACAAAGTGCATATATGCTTCAGATATAAAAAATATCTAATTCAGACTTAAGGTATTTTTGACATATATTATTGGTTATTTAGGAGAGCATTAAAACAACAAACAAGTTTTTTTAAAAAAAAATTAAACATATTTGGCCAGCTGCCAACGTATTAATAGGAAACCTTTGTTCAGGGATGCGTAAATAATAACATTTCAAAATAGAAAAATTAAATGGAAAAACTAAACCTCCACAATATCAGTATTTACCAAGAATGGACAATTTTATAGTGACTATGAAGATACCACAAAATATCTCATTATTGAGTTAACAGAAAATTACACAATGATAGAGCTCATTTTCCATTTCTTTAGACTGATCTCCTCAAATAAAATATCCATTCTCCTAACTTGAGCTACTTGAAGAAAGGCTTTTAAAATCCACACAGTTCCATCATCCTTTGAGTTTTCAACTCTTAAACACAAGCCCTGGTTGGCAAAGAGAGTAAGATGACAAGCATTAAGAACATATTCTACAAAAAATAATGATAAATAAAGATTAACTGTCTGGGAAATGCATAGAAGCCAAAGAAGCCTAGAAGTCTCATACTTCTCATTTATCCTTTAATGAAAAAATTGACATTAGCTGGAAAAGTATTGATTTTTTTATGCTGCAATTTGTGAGAGCCTAAAGAATTGAAAATCATTTTTGCAGCATACTGAGACTGTTTAAAAAAAATACTTCAGAGAGGTCTGCTTGAATTGCTTTCTGGACTCACAATACACATACACATTTATTTCTGCTGACAGTTGTATTTCTACATAAGAAACTCGCATTCAATAGTCCTATCTATTACTTTTAAATATGTTAGAGAATAGTTTAAAAGTTTAACCCACCTTGAAAGAATCACCAACATAAGTAGTATAAAATACTTCACTTGCTGTTGTTACAAAAAAAAATACCCTGCATTGCTAGGACAAAGTCTATTGGGAAAACAAGTTCTTTTCCTTGGTATGTTTACTTTGTGAATTTCAAAGCATTTTGTTTAAACTTGATTTTACTTTTTCTGTAGACAGTGAGCAAGGTTTCCAAATAATCATAAAGCAGTAAGTAAAAAAATATATATATTTTGAAGTGGTTAATGGGATTGTAATACCCTTAAATTAATGAAGAAAGATTTAGTGCATCATAAATCAGCACTGAAACGGAAGACTAGCAATGTTCTTTAAACAGTTACTGGTATGTTTTGTTTTTTTATCAGACAGTTATTTGCAGATCTTGATTAGTAATTTTGATCAATCGATTTACAAGTGATAATCGATCTTAAACCAACTCTAACAGCTAGCAGTTCTTTCCCCTCTTGAAGTGGGGGCATGTCTTCCTGAGAGCCTCCCAAACTCTGCTGGGAGAGTGAGCAGAGAGAAGGTAAACTGCATTAACTAATTCAGTAACATTTCATCTGCTAGAAAGTGCAAACATCAAAGACGACAAGCATATACTTTGATCTATTAAAAAAAAAGGGGGGGGGGCATGGTTAGGAGAAAAATAAGGTAATGAAGAAGGGGCAAAACGTTAAGAGAACTATTAACAATTAACCATTACATAATTTAAAAAAAATCTTTTAAAAGTCTAGACATTTCAGATGGAAAGCCTAAAACATGAGTGGAAAGGGAATTATGGAAAATATCACTACTTTAGAAAAGGCCAAGTGATTACAATACAGTTGTTTTATCACCTCCTTTACCTGAACTTACGGTTCATAGGGTCATCTTACATAGGTTTGGCCAAGTTAGAATATACTTTTTTAAAAAGAAAGGAAATAATGAGTTGTAATTTGTAAATTTCAAAAGCAATAATTGAATCTGCCACTATCTCTCCTCCTCTTAGTGAAATTCATGCAAAACATGATTTAGATTTGTCTCTCTTCTTCAGGATAGATAGCAACCATAATGGAAAAGACATGAGCTATGAACAGAAATTATGTTCATTGTTACAATTAAGAGGAGCAACCAGCTGTTTTGCAGATCCAAAAGCAATTTTTATATGTCCAGAAAAAAAGAAATTAGAAAGCATATCATAGATTCATTTCAAAACTACTTCCTCAAACTCAAAGACATTTCATAAGCAGATGGAATTACTAAGCAGTTTTGTGTCTGAGTGTTAGTCACTTTGACTAATTCTAATCCCAATATTCTGACCTGAGTCCTATCCTATTAATCCTGAACTCCCACTTCACAAGAAAATGGACTATTATTCTATTAACTAGAAGATGAGATAGAAGCCACTCATCTTCATCTCTTTCTCCTTGTAGGTTCTGTCACACAACTGTGTTTACGGTGAGTGGGAAGGGGACATATTTCACTCTCCAGATTGCAATGTGCAGCTATTAAAGAAAATACCTTGTTATTTTTCTCAAAGATAATTTTGCATACATGTCACTGAATCATATACTACAAACTGAGCACCCCTTTTTGTGTTGGTTACACTAGTAGTCACAAAAGGGACTGAAAAGAGTCTGCTCCAGTAGAACACCTATTTTATGCTTAGCAGCACACAGTATATTTGCACAGCCACAAAAACACAGGCGACAGCTTGGGAGAGTTAAAGAAATTTTGTCTTTTTCAGTCAGAGTATTGCTTAATTTTGCCTGTGATTTTGTCACCCAAAAACATTAAAACAGATTGGCAACAATGACTTGACCATAGTTACCAGGTGTTACATAAACAAAGGCAGCAAAGATGTCAGGTGCAAGTGAACCTGGACATCTAAAATTAATTTAGCTGACAAACCGAGGCAAAAAAAAGCTGGATTTTTTTGTATGACATCCATTACAATGAAAGATACGGAATTTGTAAGGCTACAGAACTAACCTTCTAGTACCAGTGGGGAATTGATACTTTATATCCAGATTTCTCTTTTGAGTAACTTACAGCTCCATTTCCTATCACTCCCATCCTGTTTTCCACACATAACTTGAAGAAATCTTGTTTTATAGAAACACATTAAAACTAAGAAATACACTAAATAAACTAAGAAATTTTTTAAACCAAAAAGAAATGCAATTATTTTTCCAGAGGGATGTGTGTCACGCTCACAAATTATCCTTCTCTCTCCTCTGACCCCAAGATGACTCAAAAACAACTTCCAGTTTCAGATCTCAACAAGCTGTTTTCTTTTCAAACTTCTTCCTTTTAACCAAATATCACTTCCACTGTCAACCTCCCCCAGCTGACCTAATACATTCTGAAGGAACCATTTGTCACTAAACTAAGCACACAAGTTTTGCATTTTCAAGCTGTAATTCCTTTATCTGGTATATTCGTTGCCATGTCTGTGGTTCTACTTCTGCGGTTTTGTTCTTTCCAGTTTCCCCAGAAGACAAATCCATAAAAATAAATCTAAGCAGCTTTTCTCTTAGAGCCAAAACCTTAAAAATCATAACGTCAGAAGATGAGCCTTTGCCTACATGGATTCGTTTCCCTCACAAAAAGGTGCTACTTCTCAAATAACAGTGCCATTACTTTCCAAGCAAGGTGGAATTTTATTTTCATGAGTGTATTTTCAAGATAGGAGGGGAAAAAGCAGCTTAAAGTTGTTTTCCTGAACAAAATCAAGGTTTCATAAATTAACAAGTCAGGAAATTTGGAGCAGGCCAAGCCAAAGAGCATTCATATGGTAAAAGCAAGGACAAGCATCCACCAGCTATCCCACTGCACAAACAGTGCTAACCACACAAGGCAGAGGGATTGCAAGGCCAGAAGTGAAACCAGAGGTAGAACCATGAGTGCACCAGTTTGCAGTCAGTCCGGCAAGATGTTCAAGCAGCCTCCTGTTGATCCAAATCCTCTTTAACATCACCTTATCCATATCCTAGTGTTAGGTTTGTCACAGGGGAACAGAGTGAGGTGGCCGCAAGAACAGAAACACACCACTCAGTGACAAATACTCTGAAATTGTTTTTACTAAGCAAGATGGGTAGAGTGCATGGCCAGCAATTTCTAGTCCAACACATCTGGTCTATGACATGGACACAGGCACAGCACACATGAATGGAGGTGCAGTTCAGACTGCCACCAGAGACCCAAGGCACTCATCCCAGCCACTCGTTGCATCCAAGCCCCGGATGGTGGCCTGGCCCCTAACCCAAGCTGTTCCCCCTCCACCCTCAGCTGTTCAGACAGCCTTAGAGGTCTGTGTGTGTTGTGCCCCACCAACCCCTCCAGCTATTATTTTCATTATTTATTGCTTTCTAATTTAAATTGTCAGCATAAGCATATTCTATGTCTGCCAGTGTCTGACTTTCTTCCTACCTATGGTCAAACTGCAGTCACTACCAGGGTTTCTGTAACTTTTCAGTCTCCCACCACAAATGTGTTAGAAAAAGTTTGAAGTTAGCATCTATTACAGAATAAAGTTCTTCTATTGCTTCTTTGTTTTCCAGCCCATACAGGATTAATCGGGTCAGACAGAGCTGGGCAGATGTAGCTAAGATCTGCTTTGCTTGCACAGCACTTTCGCATAGCTTCACCAGATGACACAGGTTTCATAGGGCCTTTTCTTTGGGCAATCTGAGTTTAAATAACCCCTCCGCTACACTCTCCAACAAATTTCTTCAGTGACATGCAAGTGTTTTCTAAATTAGCTGTATGGATCCAAGAGATTTCGTCAGTATTGACTAACTCCTAGAATTACAGTTTCACATTACTTTTATTCAGATTGTTTCTCGAATGTGTGCATGCAAGTGTCATTCTCAATGCAGACACGTATGCCATACTCAAGATCTAAGCCGCTCTGAAAAGGAACATTTAGTATAAACTCCTCTGCTCTTGACCTATTAATTTTCCATGCTTTCAACTTAAAAATTCAAAAATTAGTGAATTCTCCTCAGCCTTATCCCCACTTTTCTTGTTCTCCTGTTTCTTGATTCTGCACTGAACTAGCTGAATAGATACTGCAGTGCTCTTGAAGCTGTTTTATTCCTCCTACTTCACTGAACATAGAGTTCTATCCTCACAGAAGAATTAGAACTGCTGTGAAAGCACATTACAAAAAGAGATGGATTTCTACACAAGAAGATATCTTCACGGGTGTTTCCTAACTGGAAGCAATAGAAAACTTTTCAATTCATCATTAAAAAAAAAAAAAAAAAAAAAAAAAAAAAAAGTAACTGACCAAGATAAGGTACCTTAAATTGATTTATAGCTCATTCTTACACAAATGTTAATTACTTTGCATTCAGTTCTTTTTATAACAAAGCAACCCCAGAGGTGTACCCTACTGCACTGATGTAATAGGTTCTAACACACTATTTCAATATCTTTGAATCCTTTACAAACATAACTCACTAACTCAACCGGAATCAATACACTGGCACAAAATAGCTTTCTATCAACAGAACAGTATTTGCATTAGAGGGCAGGACTACAGTCAGTATCACATACAGATAAAACTAATCCAGCTTTTTATGTAAGGAAGCCTTAAGTTCCTTCACATCTCCATTTGGACTACAACACGGACAGCAGGGTTAAGCACACCTTTTGTGATGGAAAGTATCAAAATTTTCACATGAACTGAAAAATAAGCTTCACATGAACTGAAAAATAGTTTCAATACCAGAAGCATTTCCAGCTCTTAATATCCACTCTAAAATGGAGACAAAAGTCTTTTACTTCAGTAGACAGTTAAGAATGCAAAGCAGTTAGAAAGTCCAGTCTTGAGCACAGTCCCACCCAGTGAGACCTATCTGCAAACTTCTGGCGAAGATTCCACTTATCCATCTTATTCTCAGCTTGAAGAATGTGAAGAAATGTGAAGAGAAAGACTTATAAATCTTTTCCACTGCAGTTGTGAGGGGGCTTAAATTTCAAAACTTTGATTAAGGGACTAAGCATAAGAGATTCTGCTAGAAATACAAATACCACCCCCAAGAGACAACCAGGAAATCAAGTTTCTCAGATGGAAAATATCATGATTTTTTTTTTTTTTTACAGATGCAACATGTCACCTGTTACTTACGAAGTTCTTGCAATGCTACCCAAAGTTCACAAGCAACTAAGATTTCTTTCCTTTTCACCTCTGTCTCTAATGAACTCAAACCAACGAGGTAATCATTTAACTTGGTCTCAAAATACAGCTGTTGTCTGCTACAGTGAGGCATTTCTAAGGATCAGCATAAAAATTATTCTAATCTTTAAGACATTATAACACATTCCAGATTCTTCCTCTTACTCTTTTTAATCTCTATCTTCCTTCTTTCTTGAAAGCTTCTCTTTTTAAAACAGTAAGTGCATACAAGTAATGGAATGCAATCTTTTTTTCCTCTTTCAATTTGTAATTGAGGGGCTTAAAACATTTGAACAACCTGCCTGTACCTTTCTCAGAAAGAGAAGCTTGGAAATTTAGCAGCTCACTCCCTGCTACTGCCATCCATAGCTCTATGTGTCTCTCAATACATGCTGAGAGATTTTATTTGAAACTAGAACCTAAACTACTGACAAATACTTCATGTTCCAGAGAAAATAATGCAACATAAATACTACATTAATAACAATAATAATAAATACTACAGAGAAAATAACTCAAAGTTACTACACACCATCTATTTATTGCAACTACCAAACAGAATTGTCTGAGTTTTGCCTTTAATGCCAAAACAGTTAAAATCATACAGTACTTTTGTTGGAAGGACCTCCGGAGCTCATGTGGTACAAACGCCCTGCTCAGGGTCAAAATCAGCTTCAACCTTATTTTTTCCTCTTTCAATGGTCATCCCCACTATTTTAGTATTATTTTTTTCCTCCCTTAATATCTTAACTGGTTTACTCAGCCCAGAAGCTTCCTTAAAAGACACCGATATGCCTGCTTGTACATCATTACTCATAGGTCCTTGTACTATCTTCTATATTTAGCTCTTTAGCTGATCCCCCTTTCACACATCTCAACTATCAGCATTGAAAACATCTTCCATTGTTTTTCAACCCCTCTGGAAGGAATGATCCTGAAAGAGCATTATGCTAGAAACACATCCACCAGAATGTACGTAACAGCATTTAAAGACAATTTGTAATTGCCTTTATGTCTACACTCTGACTTACAGGAAATAGCTGAAAGCTGTAGGTTTGTACTTACAGTTTGGAAACCCTTGGTATGGCACTACGGCAATTAATCACAAACACCAGTAAAAAAACAAGTAAGTAACACCATTCATAAGAACTCTGCTATCAATCCACATTCTCTAATATTTTGTAATAGTCCCTTTAAATACAGTTCTCCTTACTTTACACTTTATTACATATCTTCCTCCCCATCAGATTTCTTACAGTTGCAGAATTTCCGTATCTGTCATCACCAAAGCTGTGTTTTGAATCAGCCAAAAATTCAACATCTTTCACATGGCCTGAGCATATTCACTTTGGTTTGTATACTGCTGTAATAATCTGTTGCTGCTTCCTCAAACATCTAGAACCTTGATACAGCAAATTCAACCAATAAAAGAAGCAAGCATTTACTTCAGTATTCCACTAGGATTTTTTTTTAATCTCATTAAAACTCAGTTTAAGAACGAAATATAAGCCTTAAGGAGGTTTTTGAAGAAATTCCTTTTAGAAGTACCCAGAGTAACATTCCCCACAAAAATTATCTGTAAAAACGGTTACCTTTTCCCATGCCAGTGTCATTGCAGGCTTCTCATACAGCAAGCAATTAGTTACCAGGGAAAAAAAGAAAGAAAGAAAGAAAAAAGGATAAAAGAAAGAAAAAGAAAGTCTCCCAATCCTTAATAATCACTTGCATCCAAAAAATCTCTGGAAAATGAGTTGTTTAGTGTTTAAGAAATAGACAATTATTTTCTGCTCTATACATGAAACATAATGGTTTAATTAGGACAGGCTTATTGTATATATCCACATTAAAAATACAGGCGCATGCACACAAGTACACCTTATCCTTATCCCCTTATCCTTAAGATGTGAATTTCTGGCAGTTCTCTTCTCCATATCCCACTGCAATATTAACATCATTGAGAGTAATTTCTCCAGTGTGGCACAGAGGTGCTGAACTAGAGGGCTCATGCTCCGTGCACATGAGTCTCCTGAGACAAAGCCATGTGGTGCTTGAGATATTAAATTCTCAGAAATCTAAGGAAATATACACAAAAGAATCCCTAGAGAAAACCTGCACTGATATCTCATATATTGGGCAAAACAAAAACAAAAAGACTCACTTCTGTCATACTAAAAAATGCAGTGGTAGACTGTACTTCAGAAAAAACATGAGGCATCAAAGTGTAGATTTCTGTACATAACCTGCACACACGTGCAAAAGAAAGAAAATTGAAGCAGTAACATTCATATTCTCTGTCTTCATCTCTAGCATGGATTGAAGAAAGAGGTAAAACAGGACATTTCTGTCTCGAGCAGCACATGCAATAGATCAAGAGGTAGAGACTCTTCTGTTGAGAAAGCTGTAGTGCTTTATCATTCAATAACTGTAGTATCTTTGACATCTGGTCTGATGGGCAGTTCAGCTGTGCAGTAAGAGTCGTACGCAAAATTGTACTTTTGATGGTTATATAGAAAACATCCAAACATATATAGAGAGCACAGGCTTTCTACACCAGCACTTGAAAGAAAATTGCTTGTTTTTGCATGAGTTTATGAACCAATGTTTTGCTGCTCCTAGGTGGAATCCAAAGGGGAAGGGAAAAAAAAAAAAAAAGAAAAAAATTAGAAAACAGCAGTAGAACCTTGGAGCATCACCGAGATTTAGGAATAAGCTCCTGGAACGGGCTAAGAACAAAAGACAAGGTAAGAAAGACCACTTAAGAACACGCTAACTCTATGGCTCACAATCACTACGAAGGCTCAGGAAGTGTAATAGCAAATTATCAGGAACTGGAAGAAGAAAGCTTGAGTGACTCCAGTAAAAGTAAATATACCTGTTGTAGCAAGGAAAAATTATTAAGGAGTCTTCAGTCACAAACCCTACAATATTTTGCATTTTCTTTCTGGAAATACATCCTGCCACTTACATGTATTAAAAAAAAAAAAAAAAAAAAAAAAAAAAAAAAAAGAGTAATTTAAATATAAAACTCCTTAGGGTATTTTAAGTAATAATCCTCTCATCTGATACTTAAGTGGCACACATTTCTGTTGATTCATGTAAAATGGAGAGAAGAAATAAGTCCTCTTCCTGTGCAAACTTTTTAACAAATTAAAATAAAACTATTATTTTATATAGTACTATTTATATAGTTAATGTTCTATTAAATATATAAAATACGGTGATACCAGTTGCCTTGCTTAACCACTAAAGGTCATGTCATTTATACCAAGATAGAACAATTTAATTAAAGTATCTACGGCTATATGGACAAAAGCTGGCTATTAGAAGAGTCACAGAGCAAACAATTATAAAGAAACCGTGAGATATTTGATGAGATTTTAATCTATGAGCTGGTATAACTCCACAAGTTAATCATCTGGAGAATAGAAAAACCTGTTAGGAATGCAATTAAATATACTAGTTCCATTAAAATTGAGCTGATATAGCTAATTGTACTCCAAAAAGAGCAATTTTCTCACACCTTCACTAAGTAATCTTTTTCCTCTGTTCTGTAAGAGATAAGTCTATTTAAGGAACGCTTTTCACTTGTGAACACTTTTGCGCTGCTACACTGGCACACACAAGTTACACTGCAGTTTGCTGCTCGACCTTGGACACCGAACTCACTCCGAGAAGCCCCGCGAGTTCTTTTGTTTCGTTTACTGTCAGTCCACAGTATCTGCATTGCTGAAGCACTGGGGAAGGAGATGGACAACGCAGTCTCGCAGCATGCGAAAGCAGCTGCGAAATAAAATCAAACGAAGGAGCAACGGCAAAACCCACATCAGATGGCGATTTTAAGCATCAGCACCCCTGGGAAGCAGACGATTCCCGAAGCACCGCTTTAACGGATCCATACCCACGCCAAATACGCCACGGTCTTGCAGCATTGCTAGGAAATTAGGAATAAAGGCCAACGTTTCTTTTTTAAGAGAGAAAGACAGAACGAAAAGGTGCCGGTGTATATCAATTCAGTAATTTCCGATCTGCAATTCATTCTCACAAACAGAGTTAATTAGGGTATTTTAAAATGCTCTGAAAAAAAGAGATAAATAGAATGACTTGAGGGGGAAACGACCCGGCGCCACGGAGCCGCTGCCGCCCCTGCCCTCGCCCGCCCGCCGCCACTTACATAACGCCGCTCCCCGCGCTCCGCCGCAGCGGCCGATACACGAGCAGGCCCCGGCCGCGGCCCCCGCCGCCGGTGCCGGCCCAGCGCGGGCGGGCGGACCCCTCGCCGCCGCCGCCGCCCAACGCCAACCTCCCGGCGCGGCCCGGCGGCTGCGCTCGCCGCCGCAGCTCCGCCGCGCTGGCGGAGGAGGCGAGGCGCCGCCGCGGCCGCCGCAGCCCCGCCGCAGCCCCCCCGCGCCGCGCAAGGTGCCCTCCGCGCCGCCTGCACCCACCTGGGGCAGCGCTCGCCGCCGCGGGATGGCGGCGCCGCTGCGGCCGCGCCGGGCCCGCGCCTGCCGCGCCGCGCCGCGCCCCGCCCCGCGCCGCCGTGACAGCGCGGCCCGGCCCGGCCCGGCCCGGCGCGGCGGAGCGGAGCGGAGCCCCGCGGGACCCGAGCTCGGCCAGCGCCGGGCAGCAGCCAGCGGGCGGCGGCCCCGCAGCCACCGCCGGATTTAAACTAGAGCGCGGGGAGGGCGCGTCGCGCACGGAAAAGCAGCCGCCGGGCGCGGAGGCCGCTGCCAGAGCCGGGCGGGCGCCGCCGCCGCCGCCGCCGCCAGGGCTCGCCTTCCCCTCGCCCCTGCCCCGGCGCTGCCCTGCCCCGCTGCCGGCGGGGCGGGCTTTGTTCTCCCGCCGCAGCGAGCACGAGCCGCTCCGTCAGCTCGACCTACCGCGGCTCCCTGCGCTGTGTAGCGGCCGGGTGCCCGTGCTGGCGGCTTCCGCCAGCGCCTACGCGCGCCGCCGGCCTGCGCTGGCTCCGGCACGGCAGACGCTCGCCGTCCCGCGTAACCCTGCCCGGGCAGCGCGGAGCCGCGCCGGGCTCCGGCTCGCCCGGGCCCCGCGCCGCAGCCGGCGCTGCTGGTCGCTCTCGTCGCCGCGGCCGAGGCCCCCGAGGAGCCAGGGCGGCCGCACGCCCGGGGACGGCGGTGGTGACTGCCTCCCTCAGCAGCTGCACTCCCGGCGGGCCCGTACAGCCCCCCGGCTCAGCCTGGTCCGGCTCTGCTTCAGGGCAGCGAGGCGGGACGTGCATTTTGCTACTGAGAGAGCTGGAGAACCAGACGCCACTGCTGGCAACTTTCAGTAAGGAAAGTGGCGAATTCCATGGAAAAGATACCGAAAGATTTACAAGATTCCACAAATCAAATTATTGAGGCCTTACTGTTCATTAATCTAAGACAAATAGGGAAGTTAAAACATCTTAGAACTTGCATTTTAGGCTGCCTGCAGGCTCAGGCTATCTGGTGCTGGTTTACATTTTCCCACTTCCACAGCTCGCTTCCAGATCTGTAGCATCGTTGTGCAGCAAGGATTGCTGTGGAGGCGGAACTCAAGGAGTCGTGGCTGCTTCCTGCTGTAGCAGGGACCTTCAGAGCAGGTTATCTAGACACAGCTTCTTTAATGCAACTTCCGCAGTAAGCTGCTCCAAAAAAATGCTTTATTCTCTCAGCTGAACCTGCTAATCTCTTTCTGAAGGCAGCTGAATAAAGAAATTCATTAATCAACACAAATATTTTTGTTTTATGTTCTAAGAGTTGAGGTAGGAGAAATACTAAGCAGGAGTCTGGGAGGAGTCGTAGAAGATAGAGGCATACACAAACAGCACCCCTAATTGGTTATGATCACAAAAGTAAGTTTTCATGTAAAATCTATGGGAAAAATAAGTAAAAACCCTCATGTTATGGACAGTTTAATGCTATCACATATGTATTCATTTATTATTCTCTTAAATGAGCAACAAGGCAAAGGGATTACAAGTACTATTCAACAATCCCATTCTTAATTTCAGTCAAGTGGCCACTCAACATTTCTAATCCAAAAAAGCGAATTATGGATATAAATAAGTCTTGCTTCTGAAAACCTTATTATTTAATATTCTCTAATGATCTTGATACCAAATACTTAGGTAGCTATTCTGCACAGATTTTACAAATTTACCTATACTTAAACCAAAGAGAAACAAACATGTAGGAAGATAGTATAAATATTTTTTAAACCATACAATTATCTTACATAAGTGATGGATCACAAAATGCTAATAAAGTATATGCACATGCAGGTACACTCCTCAAACTCTAAAGGCATATTTACATAAAATCTGAATCCTGAAAGAAGTCATCATTTGAATGGATTCATATCGACATTACTGGGTTAACAGGAGAAAATTATAACAATACTACTTCAGAAACACCAGCCAGAGTTTCTGATGTAGGCCAATCCTAAGTAATCTTGTACAAATTTTGAAAATCAGTCTGGATGTTACCCCATAACATAAGGGGTCTTTTCACTGACATTTTTGCATAATTTATACTACCAGGAATAAACTTTTGAACGTACTGTTGAAATCTTGCGATAAGAACACAGACATAGGAGACAAGCTATACTCTCTTTTGTGCACCCATTCTTCTCAAGCATAAGTCTGATTGACTATTGAGAGGCATGTTTTCCGAAGAGCAGAAATCTCCATCCAAAAAAAGGAGAAAAAAAGAAAAACTGGTACAAGGTAAATCATAAAATTATTTCCCCAAGTCTTGGCAACACACAAATGCTTTTAAAATATCCCAGTCTGTAATTTTAGCAGCAGGGAAGTTTACTAAAAAGAACATGAAGTGTTTGCGTACCACCCACATGCTGAGGCTAAGCAGATCTATGGGCATTAAAAATAATTTATTATGGAATCATAATAAATTATCTTTCATTTTCTTTCATATTAGCAGGAAGATAAATAAATAAAATGCTAGATTTGCCTGTGGAGTTACTTGTTTTATTTCTTCGTTGTTTATTGCTAAGGTTTGTATGCATGAAATCAGTCCCTTTAGGCAAGGCATAGGAATTTTCTCAGTTTTCAGAAACATGTTTTTATTCAAGACTTTTGCAGATTATGCCTCTTTGCAGGTTAATTCAAACAATGCAAAACTGTGGGAATACACCACTAGTGAACTGGAAATGCTTTAAAGAATGAGCACAAAGTAGCATTATTGAGCATAAAGCAAAGAGCATTAATGAGTGGCCAATAATTAACAAGTTAGGCAGAATGAGATTCAGGATGTAGCGGGAGAGTCATGGCAAGCAAGGTGAGTGCTGTTAAACAGCGAAAGACCAGCACCAGGGAGAGGAAAAGAATGCAAGACTGAAAAGCAGTCTCCAAAAATCAGAAAGCACAACGGACATCATGATTAATCTCATGCTGAGTAGGAAACTTTCCATTTCTTTCATAGTTGTTTACTACTCAGCACAACATGATTTAGTTTTTGGAATCTTCCTTAGGACTGAATTAGACCACTTCTGACTGAACACTGTTGCACTTAGCCCAAAGTTACTTCAGCAAGGACCAAGAATCTGCAGTTTCCTGATGACAAAAAATTACTCCTCGTAGGCAGAACTAGAGTTGGCTCAAAGCATTTGTCCAAGAGTCTCATGATATTGAGTGATAGAGCAGTAAGAGGGCAGATGAAATCCTATGTCAATAAATGCAAGCTAGTATAAGTAGCAATGGGAACAACTCTAAACATACACAGCATCAGGCGCTAAATTAGCCTTTACCATTTGGAGTCATCATGAATAGTTCCCTGCAAACATTAACTTACTATTCAGCAGTTAGAAAGGCAAACAGCATTAGAAATTACTACAAAAAACAACAGAGAACAAAGCAGAAGACCTCATTACACCACTCTGAATCTCTTGAGTACTGTGTACAGTCCTGGTTCATACAAAAACATAGAGCTGGAGAATGTATATGCAAGGCTAAAAGGCTATCCAGAGGTATGGAAAGACTTGTGTGATGAGATATTTCTAACAAAAAAATAGACTGAGAGAGGACAGCCTTCTGATCTACAAGATCGTGGAGGACATGTAGGAGGCCAGCAGGAAATGATTATGCGCTATTTGTCCATATATAAAACTTAAAGGAGACCCAGTAAGTGGTCAGGCAAGAAATTTAAAGCAAAGAGGAGGGAAGAACATTTCAACAGAAAGTTTTACTACATCGGATGGCTTGAATCTACAGAGCCAAAGACGCAGATGTATTTAAACAGGGGTTACAGGGATGAATGAACGAAGGGTATCAGTAGCTACTAAGCACAATGATTTCCCTTTCAGCGCTTACTTAAAAGGTGCCTGCCTGCTGCCTGCTGCAAGCTGCCAAAGAAAGGACACTCTTTACAAGCCTTGTTTCAACAAGCACTGGTTTCCAGCCACTGTGGAGAACAGGATGGCAGATTAAACGGACTTTCACTCGGTACAGCCATTCGGATGGTTTAGTCCTTTCTTTCTACTCGGTTACATATGAAAAACCAAGGACAAACAGTACCTCTGAGCTATGAAAACATGCTCCTACTTTTCCCTGTTTTCCCTGGCAGTAAAATCGGAAACTTAGTCTTGTATTTTCCTATTTTGGTGAGTTTTTTATTGCCCTGAAGAGAATTTGGGAAAAAATGCTTTTCCCAGTTCTCGTCTCTTAACGTTCTGCTCTCCAGTGATTAGATCTATTCAGTAGCCATAATCCATATGCACTAGTCTATTCACATCAGCACTATTTTTCACGCTCCTTTACACAAAATTGGGGCAGCACATATCAAGAGAAATTCTAAAGTGTAAGAGCATAAAACATGCATAGAATCCAACTAAAAGACCTTGCATATTCACAGATCATCACAGGAATAAAATCTAAACAATTCTTCCACATACTGGAGTAGAAAGCAATAGTGACTTCTCACTGAAAGAACTGGAAAAGCAAGTAGAAACTCTCAGAGATGCTTTAAAACTCAAATGATAGGTAAACATCTTAGCTAATAGGAATTTCTAAGATCTATACTAAGAATACTCCAATTAAATATAAGAAACTTGAATTGTGTAAAGCAAATCTGAAGCGAGTCTGGCATAACTCCAAGTATCCCTGAAACAAACATATGATATATCAGCCGGCGTGGTAAAATCTAATATAAACAAAATCTGTACGGTTGGTACTCTGTATAGCTAGTATCTCTACTCAAAGAAAAGAATTTGTTTCATACTTGATTTCAGCAATGGATAGTACTTCAAGTATTGCCTTGTCTTCAATAAGAATGGATAAGATTTTCTGCTTAGGCTGCAAAAGCAAAGCACTATAAACACTTCAAGCTACATATTTTAAACAACAACAAAAAGAAAAGAAATGTGTTTGCAAATGTTGCAATAAACTGCACTCCAGTTTATATTCTAGACCAAATTCTTTAAAAACTCCATATTTAAAAGATCTTCTTCTCAGTATCTCCCCTTGAGTAGCTCTCTGCAGGGTCACTGATAGGTATCCTTTGCACTCTCTGAAAACTATTAATTTACTTTTCCAACACAGGTACAGAGATAACTAAATTTCATTCTGCACCTTCAGTGTCTAGCTCCATTTCACAACACTATTCCAAGAATCTCTGAAAATCATATACCAGTCTTCTATCTTATGTGTGTGGCAGAGAATTTTGAGTTCTGTAGTAGAGATAAAAAGATTGACCAATTGTTTAATTTACTCTTTTGTTTTACATTCTGGAAGCACTGGGAAAAAATAACCAGTTACAAACAGTTTCAGATTGCCCCAGTGTGAAATTCCAACAACTTAACATTCCTTTCTACAGACATTAGAGCCATCTATTTATCCTTACTCTTTAAACAAACAAATGAAAAACTTACTGTGCTGCCATATCTGTATATAATATCTGGAATTCTGAAAATGATTTTCAGTAGCCAAGCCAGTATTTGCCACTGAGAACTACTTAGCATTTTTGTAGGTATTCTGCCTACTGATTCGTGTATTTGTCTTCATTCTGTTGTTAATTTTTTAAAGCTATTTTCAATAGGTTTCCAAATGGTATAATGAGCGAAGCAGCTGAGTTTATACACCTTGATGATTCTAGAATATGGTAATATTCTGACCAGAATTTCTCCCTTCAACTTCGCCAATGAAGCGAGCATTGGACAGTAGAAAAGTTTTGTCAAAAACTCTAGTAGCGTTCAAGAAAGCATGTGATGGTTTCAGCGATGATTAGCTTGGGAACATCTGAAAATGTTGCTATGTCAATACATCAAGACAGGAAGCACTTTTAAAATAAACAGAGGCCTCAGTGACAGGTTTGTCACACAGATCCATTCCTCTTCCTCTAATATGTCATATTATCGCTTAATACTGAGAAAAGTACAGATGAGTATAATAGACAGATATCACTTGACTCAACAACAGTAAGAGACAGAATATGTGAGACAGTATTTTCAACTAAATTTTCAATTTACAGATGCAAAACCACTGTACAAGTAAGAGACACAGTCCTAGCCTTGCACTTTTCATGCATCTTTCATAGCCTCCTAAGAAAGAATAAAAACTGATGATCGATGTAAAAGATTTTGTTGACAATAGAACTCATCTAAGTGACAGCTCAATTATGTGCAGACCTGCAAAAAAGTGACCAATAATCAGTTACAAATAAATAACTGCCAGATACTCCAGTTTCATAAGTTGTATTTTCCTTAAAAAAAAATCTTGCAATTCATTTTTCATTTTAAACCAAGAGACCAGAAAGATTCTTGCCATCTACCTCCATCTGTTACAAAACACAAAACCCATCATTTAAAGTTCCTGCATACCTCCAGTCCTTCACTTCGCCCTCACAAAAAGAGGATGGGCTAGTGTACCAGTGATGCCATTTATAATTTCTGCATTGTCAAATATCTGAAAGCTATTTGAAAGCTCAGTAATGACATTTAACTGCTCATTACTTGTTTAGTTTTGACCACAAGAGTTAAATTAGCTTTTCCTTTTTTGCATACAGAATGTTTGTATGGACAGGGTATCTTTCACAATGTCAAGATGTTATTCACCTGACAATATATTCATTCAAAAAATGTGCATTTCTGTGCATGTGTGTGTGCGTGCAGGGAAGCTGGACAAGACTGGGATCTACTCCCAGCAGCAACTCTAAGAATTCTTAATAATGGATTATGGATTAGGTGACATGTAAAGTTTGTCTGTGGGAAGATTCTTACTGCACCACACTTCAGTCTCAATTATGGATTAGTACTGTTGCACACACGATGGTACAGTTCTAGTAACTCTCAAGCCATTTGGAAGCAAAGGACTAGAACACAGATCTACTGGACAATTTATGGACTGGCTCTGTCTTTAGGAAAATGGAGCTGGAAGTAAAGGGGTGACAAAAACCAGGAAATATATATTAGCTCAAATAAAATGAATTAGGAAAAAAAGATCTTATTGTCAATTTTCATTAGATTTCTATTAAAAGTATTAGTTCTATGCCACAATCAATATGCCTGGCAGTGCACTGCAACACAGGATATCAGATTGTACAAACTCAATGCCATAGGAAGGATCAGAGGTAAACATTAAAATGCTCTACTTTGAAAAGGAATTCCTTCCCCCATCAATTAATAACACTGCCGTCAACCAAGCAAGATAGGTATTACAAAATTTATATGGGTAAATATTTTCCCAGGAAAATAAAATTGTCAGGATTCTGATATCTTATTACATAAAACTTAGACATAACCATTGGATATATACTCATGAAATAAACTATGTTTTTTTCCCATTACTATTCTGATGAAAACCCTGTGAATGTATACAGTAAAAACAAAATCTTACTTAATAGCAAATATGCCAATTTTCTCAGACACACTATGGATACACAGATCTTTAAAAAAATGTAGTTATAAACATTATAAAAGTTCCAGCATAAGTATATAAAAACACTCAGTGAAAATGTCAACAATTTAAACAGATAAAAATAGAACTAAAAGCATTTTGTTAGGAATAGCATGTGCTCTCAGCCAAAATAACAAGTCTCAAGGGATATAAAAACTTATAACTATTTTATTTAATCAAGCCATTAATTGACAAACCTAATCCATCTACAGAATTCTGAGAAACTTTCATGTAATTTTTACTTGTGCAGCTTTATGTATTTCCTAGGAGTGGAAATCAGAAAAATTCTATAAAGCATATATTTCAGAAGTTCTATAAAATAAGTGATTATTATAGATAAGCAATTCTAGAAAAAAAGTTGACTCACACTCAGTCGGTCAAGATCTACAGTGCATGTTTTCAAATACCACTGCTTTTGATTCTGGTATTTTAGAAAGTGAATCAGCACCCTGAATGTTTCACTGATCACGTATAACAACCCCACTCCTCCTATCCTTATTTGTAGCAGCCAAATTAAGAGTGAGATTTAGTGTGCCCCAGGATGAGCACAATCAGAGTTCTGATACTTAAAACAGCATTCAGCTTTCTTGCAATTTTGTTTGTGAAGTTGCTTATCATTTCAATTTCAGAAAAAAATTCCAGTATATACTTGCATTTCCAGTATAGATTCAGCCACATAATTGACAATGCTCTGTTAACATTGTCCTGGATTTCATTAAACGACATCTGAAAAACTTATTTATGAGCACTTTCAGAAAACAGAACGCTGCCAGTACATTCAGATGGCGAACACTTGGAAGAATTCCCAGGGTACCTTCTTAACTCTCATGCTCAAAATTTGTAAACACTCTCTCTAAATAGAGTAGGGTCTGGTTGGCAATTAACTCTTAACAAGGTCCTGCAAATGTGTGTTAACATAATGCTGCTCCTCTTAGCTACTGCACCTCAGGCTGAAGATCAGTGGAGTTGGTCTATAGAGAACTTTCTCAGTATTCCAGATTTTCTGTTCAATGACTAATACTTTCCAAGATACAGTTCATCCATCTCTTGCCAGTAGTCACAAGCTAGGGCGAAATTCAGGCTCTCCATTTACTTTCTCATACTTCTATCCTTCAGATCATACATTATATTAGAACACTTGACACTTCACTGCCTGTGGTACCACCTTCTCTATTTGACAGCAGGTTAAAAGGATTTATTCTAAACATCGATTTCTTTAGAACTTGCTTCAAGAAAAGAGAACAGTGATTTGGGAGATCTGCAAGAAAGATCACTTATCCCAGATTTCTTTCCTAGGAAGTCTATCAGCTGAAGTAGCTTTAGATCAATGCTAAAAGAGTTGTTAAAGACTTGTTAAAGAGTTGTTAAAGAGGTAACAAGTCTGCTAAAAAGTAAAACTCTGATCCCAGCCAAGTAGATTTTTTGGGTAGATTTTCAAGAAAAACTGGTAGTAAGAGAATTAAGATTCAGTAATCAGATGCATATTGTTAAAGTAGATGAAAGAAAAGCCTTACATCAATATTTATCTATTAAGATAAATCAGCCTGAAGTAAAATAAAGTGCAAAGCAAAGCATCTATAAAACATTATTATTATTATTAGATTATTTGGTGTTGCAAAGTTATTTCTATATTCATGTCAGGTTTTTTTGGTTCTTGACAATATCTAGTAAGTTTTCATAGGAATCTTCTGCTGGCAGAATTTGAAACCATGCATGCGTAGATTATTCATATTTTGATATATTTCAATATGCTACACCAGATCTGTGCTCCATTATCTTCTGACATCCTCTACTCCACATTTCAAAGGGATTAGAAAGAAATGATGGGGGTATTCTGTCAAAAATTAGCAAGCAGCGTATCAAAACAGCATCAACATTCACATAAACACCCTACCGATACGGCAATCGCTTGCAATCAAACCAGTATGGCTACTTACTGTATTTTTTTTCTGATGTCTACTACTATTTAGAAAATGATACGTGACCACCATGTAACCCATGATGGATTCCAGCTCAAGAACTTCTAACTATGCCAATCTTTATGTTTTGGCATTACATACACTACCCAATTTTGACTAACAAGCTACTTAGTAGATCTCAGTTTAAAATGTTCCTTGTATTGAAAGTATTGTTGAATTTTGTTCTCCAGGCTAAAAGTTTTGTTGTACTGCAAGAATAAAGCATGTGTCCTTCCTTAAGAAGCAGAGAGATGAGCCAACATGAACTAATATTCAGCTTTCCAAGTAAAGCTTTACTGTATTTTTTTTAAAAAAAGCTAATTTCTTAAACACTACCTTCACTTTATACCTTTTTTTTTCCTGTTTGGAACTCTTTAAATAAACTCATACAGTTATGATTTTAAGTTCAAGTATCAAAATTTATCAAGCTTTTCAAAATCCATCTGGATTTCCATACAAAAAGACTAAATACTGTATCTTTAACCTAGACAATATATTTCATTTTTGTAACCATTTTACTAGCTATCCTGAAATGAGCTAAACTCTCCCATTTTACTAGAACGGTTTCTCCTGTTTCCTTACTATCAACTGCATTGTCTGCTTTAACATTTTTTTCTGTCTCATGTTTTCTATTTTCACAGCAATCATAAGTTTCCATACCTACAAACAGTATTTATCAGAATTTGACAATTCTACTGAAATTAGAACGTAATCTGTGCTATGCAGTGTAGTCACATTAATTGGCTATATTATTAATTTCATTTCAGGTCACATTCTCTTTTGTCAACTTTACCTTCCACGTAATGCTTCAACTTCTCTATTAACTCAGACACAAATAGAGGAAAACGCTCTTTCCATTCAAAAGTAATATGACAGTGCCAGGTATAGTTTGTAACAAGAACTCCACCACCTACAAAATATATGGATTGTACAGTACTGAAGCGTTATTTTTCAGGCTGTGAAGGATCAAGGCCATAAAGATGAACATCCCTACACACAGCTGTTTCACAGAACCTCCTTTAAAGCATCTATAAACAAGCACAGACTGAACAGCTCAACTCTGTTTTGTTTTGCATTTAGCTGCACATCTCTTTTAGCTCACATACAGCAATCACCTGACACGGAGGCGCTTTTTTTTTTTTTTTTCTTGTCTTCCACAGCTTCAGCTACCAGAACTGTGTTAAGTGTTTGGAAGCACTTCTGTGCTTCAAATGCAATACAGTATCAGGCTGACTCCAAAAGGCCTACTCCCATTTGTAACTCAAGCTTCTGCTTCTGTATTTGTCCCTGCCAAAATTAGAGATGGTGGAGGAGCTATTTGATCTGAGTTTGTACTACAAGTTGTTCTGATAAGTCCAAGACAGCTACAGCTAGGGAGTGGACCATCAGTGCATGGAGAACAAACAGAATCATCACCGCAGTAGAGGAACGAAAAAGAAATTACTCAACAACATTAAACAACTCAATAGAAAGCACACGTTTTGAATGACAGATACTGCTGTAAAAATAAACCTTGTTCCACAGTATTATGTGCATATAAAAAGTATACTCTACATAACATAGTCAGTGAGAACAGCTCTATGTTGTATATTCCAAAACAAAGAAGAAATAAAAGGATAAAGAAAATTACTACAAATTCACTTAAGAGTTTCTGTGGTTCATTTGTGATAGACATCTTTCCAATAGTTCTCAAAACCCTCCACCCAAATCTAATCTTAAAGAATTTGGCTTCCAGAACATCCTAGTTCTTTCCATCTTTTCTGTACTGATACATCTCATTTAAATATCTTCTTGTTTTATTGATACCTGTACTTTACCCTCAGAAAACTCCCATGCCTTACCTCTTGTTAGACTGCCCATTTCCCCATCTTATTACCTCAAAATCAGAGCACTTAATTTTAACATCTTCCTTGTTTTCCTCTTACTTTATCTCTCTTTCCTCTGGTCATCTTCCTATTTTCTGCTCGTTATCTCACTCTCAGTCCTTTACATTATTATTTTCTACTGAGATTTTTGTCAAGAAATAGCATAAAGATGAGTTCTGTGTGCACTGTTTTCAGGTGTCTCAATAAATTTTCACTCTGAGTACGATTATTTCTGCAAGCAAAAGTAGATCATTCATATTTCAAAATCAAGAGAGACTACAAAGAAATGAACTGTTTACAAAAGTTATACAGAAAAAAAGGTAAACTAGGATTCTTTCTCTTAATTAAACTACACACTGAAATAGTATTTTTACTCTATGTTTTTGAAAATCAGAATTATCTCAAGGTATATCAATCTGTAAAAAAAAAAATAGTTGAAACAATTGAATATTCAGGTTACTTATCTTAGAACCTGGTACAGATTTTCAAAAGTAGTATCAATTTTGAGTTGCAGCTTACATATGCACATCTAGGAGACCAGTGACCTCTGCTGGAACTGGGTGGATTGCCTAGCAATACTGCAGGCTCTAAGACCACTCTTCCTCCCTGTGCTCTAACGAGGTTAAGTGAACATGGCATCAGTAACTTATCATTTCTTTTCTGGTTCATTTCAGAAAAATAAAAATCAGTACAACAGTTCAAATCTGAGATGCTGTGCAAAACTTCAGCAGAATCTTTGACAGAGTTTTAAAAAGTGTTTAACAAATACAGATAAAAAGTTCAGAAAAATGGTATGCTGAGAACATAAAATGTGTAATTTTCCTGAATTGGACCTTGCACACAATTACATGCTGTTTTCAGCTTCCACAGCTTCCATTAACATATGATCACCCCTTCTCCTTTTGACTCCTACTATACTTACTGATTTAGCAGTCGAAGAGCGTAGGTTCCCAGCATTGCACACATTAGATGATATCCTGGTAGACACAGAAGTTACATGACAGAATACCGTAGGTCAGAAAATGGACTGTTAACAGGAAAAAGGAGGAAGCATGCAAGCAAAACCCAATTCCACTGTGCACTCCTAGGCTCTGCCCCCACTTTCAGTACTCTAGTACTGGCTTGTACAACGGAAAAAAAAGGTCTCAAGTAAGAGCCACAAGACCCAGTGAAGTGAACAGTAATTAGCAACTCACAGAACACTTACTGAATAAACAGCCCCCTTGAGAACAACTTTTTCATTTAACGATCAGAAGTACTTTAATGTAAACATTCAAGCAACATACGCAAGTATCCTTCTCCCATTTACACAAATGTGCTTCTGTTGATCAAGCAGAGATGACTCAATAAATGGATAATGCTGGACATCATTTAGTGTAACATATGAAACCTGTATTTTCTCATTTTCAAAAGCTACAAAAGCTCCATTCCGTGTCAGCAGAAACTATGGCTAATGAACACAGCAGAAATCCAAGTCACTTACAGATAAGCATACTGAATTGTGGTTACCAACATTAAAGCATTATTACTAAGAAACCATAAACAAAAAAGCTATACAATTTTGACCCGTTTGCTAACCACCAGCAAAAGGAATGTATGTGCTACAGTTTCCTGTACAGAAATCTAATGTTCATTCTGTCTGTGCACACAGTTTTGACTTACCAGTGAAAGGACCTGTAAATATAGTACACCACCTACTTAACAGCATATTACAGCTATATAACAAATTTAGAACAGCAAGTGATAGATATCATATTACATCCAATCAAAACTGCTGGGGGAATTAAAAACAGTGAAGTATATTTATGCGAACTGATATTTAGCAGAAGACTAGGACACCTATGCTTTCAGGAAATATGCTGAACCCTAAAGACAGCAAGCGATGATTTTGGTTTTAAAAATCTTCTAAAAGACATTGCCAGAACAGTTCTACAATGACAAAAAAAAAAAAAAAAAAAAAAAAAAAAAAATCCACTGCTTCCTGCTTACAGAGTTGTTACTCCTTAGGTCATCTTGAAGCCTCAGTGCTGAAAATGGGGAAATTTCTTCTGAGTACCACCCCGATTCTGTTTAGCTTATAATATCTAACCAAACAAGCAAGCAAACTACTCCATAGCTCAAAGCATGACTATGGAAACTGATCATTCTCAGGGAAGTGAGGTGGCCTACAACAATTCCTAATAACATACAATAACGAAAAAGTTTGAGAATTATTTGAAAATGGCATTTTTTTTTCCTATTTTGTAATATTAATTCAAGTTGTAAAGGGTATCTTAATGTGCTTTGAATGATCTCTCAAGTAGTTGTTTGAATCATTCTAGCAGTTGATTCTTCCTGCAGATGCTTGACGCCCAAACTGTGACACCAGGAACTTCAGTTTTCAGAGGGCAATCAAGCTTACAAATACATGTATGAATCCTTGATTTTTTATTCCTTAGTCAGAGCAGCCAGGCAGGATTCTGCAGGGCTGAGGTGTGAGTGGTCCAGCTGAGACGTGAAAGGGCTTAAAAATCCTCTGGCACATCAGGGCAGCTCTTGTTCAAATGAGACTTTTTAAAACATTTTACATAATGTTGAAAACGCCCACTAATTGGCACCCCCTTCAGTTTATTGATGGCAGACAATGTCATGGTTTACACAGATACACTACAAGAGATGAACTGCACAAAATACCAAGACAGCGGCACTGCAGCTACTGCTACCAGATTTAGTCCCTTAAAGAAATGTTGGTGGCTTTGGCAACAATGAAAGCACATCAAAAAAGAAAGAGTTCTTGAGAGAGAAAACTAGGAGAATGAAAGGAAAGAGGCCTGAGGCTGCATCTCTGTCACCAAAGTGACTTTGGGCAATACTGTGGGTCAGACACTAACAGCTTAAAGAATATGAGGGTTTGCAAATATTTTCACTCAGGAGACAACATCCCACCACTCATAAACAAACATCTTTAGAAACGTGATTTGATTCTGATCAAAAACAAAATAGAAAGCTTTTCGGCTAAAGGAGAGCCTGAGGGTCTATGGCTCTGGGGTGATTATGCAAATTGATCTGAAAGAGGATGCAATGGAAAACTGATGCCTAAACAGGCATCCAAGTTTAGTGTCACATTAGCCTGGGCATCCTGACATAGGAGACACGCTAACCAAAAATGCCATAATATATTAGAGCATATAAACTAGGAACACTCCTTTTTTTCATGGACTATGCAGAGATTCTGGCTATTTAATCTAGCATATAAATGATATGCCTACAGTTATTCTTCTATGTTTTAAAGCACCATCTGCCATTTTTACACATAGCTATGAGCAAAAACCACTTCTGATTTCACATCCAAGGTTTCTAATCAGATAACAGAAAACCCATGAGCCCCTCGAACTCAAAGAAAAAGTTTGTTTAAACGATTGTGTAGCATTAAGCATATATTTTTTTTTGTTTGTCCAAAAACAAATCAAGCATCTTGCACATACACTAAAAAGACGCTTGCATAGGGACAGTACACCCTCATTTCTAGGCTGTATTTTAGCTTTATCTGGACATACACATGCACTACATCATCCATGTTCAGCAGTACGTGTCAGACGTCCTATACAAGCACACAGTGCCTCTGTCATGTTTGTAAAGAAAGATTGTCTTTCTAAAAACATTGGGTCTATTGCACAAACATATGATGTATAGTTAAACCTACAAAGCTGCTGTTTGACAGTTTGGGAATTTTGGATGTAACGCAACCTAGTTAGAAGTATTTTCCTGAACAATTTTCAGGAAAACCCCAAATTCAACTCAAAGTTTGTGATTAGGAACGGGGGGGGGGGGGGGGGGGGGAGGGCGTCTTTCCTAGAAGAACCCCAGAGAAACAGCAACCCTCCTTACAGAAGATCTCGGTCAGTGACACAGGATCTGATTCTCCAAGTTTAATCAATCATAAATTAGTTTCATTCACTACATAATTTCCAACATCTACAACAAGTTGTAGGCAGGCATTTTACAGACACTCGATTTTACAGACCCGATTCAATTTCATCATTTGTGCTGAATGAGGCGACTGCTCTTGGTGGTGGGATAAAACTGCTGGTGAGTCAGAAGGACTGCATCAGAATCCATATTAGAACGGAGATGAGCAAAATAAGGTTTCTTAGGAAATTTGTTTTGCAGCTTCCTAGTATCTGTGCATCTGATTGTGCAATCTTATTCTAGTGTTCTTTTAACTTAAAAAAGAATATTGCTTTGTGCTTTTAAAATAGTTTCTGCCACTTTAAACTTCTGAACCAAATGCAGCAGTAGCCCTCTTATTCTCATACATCCTCTCTAATGCAAGAGATTTTATTTATATCTCTTTATAAAAAGGTGGTAGGAAATAAATAAAGACTATCTGAATGTGACTATCTTATAGAAACTACAAGTATATTCTTGTATTCACTACATATTACAAATAAAGCATGCTTTAAAATATTTGCTGCATAAATAGTTATATATTCTGCCTGTATATAACGTTCTAACTGCATTGATTTAGCAGTAGCTGAACTCTCATTTCATTACTAGATGGCTAATCTAGGCTTGTACTGCTGTATTTTGAGATAACTGATTGTAAAGCACTGAAAATGAAAGTGGTAAGCTGTAAGCAAGCATATCATCCAATTAAAAACATTGCATCAAAATCTCTGTTCTTCTGCCCCTTACCATTACTGCCCCAACCCCGTAACTAAACCCTAACCAGGATGTTTGCCTTAAAGGGTACAGGTCTTTCGCTACTGCAAAACAGTAAATTTAAAAGCAGTCTCTCCCGCCCCATCTCTGAGCTACTTATAATCACAAGTATTACCGCATACCTTCTCACATCCTTTATCTTTGAAAAACAAGAAAAGGAGACCATCTGTCATAGGTGAAAAATAGCTTAAATTAATGAAGAGACATTAGACAAAACCTCCAATTAGGGGGCCTTGTGCTTCGGCACAGTGGCTATTTAGATTGGGAGAAATGTTCAATTGGGGCACTGGAAAGGAGGCCAAAAAGGGTTCCTGATGTTGTCAGAAAGAAGAAAGGAGCCTGAGAAGGTGAAGAGTCGGGATGTGGGGGAAACTCCGGGACGTAGATCAGAGATGTGGGGGAGATGAATGCTGAAGAATGCCCTTGGCCAGTAATAGCCAAGATTGGTAGCTGGGAGCAGTGGCACAGCACAAACCAAAGCAATTCTCTGCCTGACCTCCCTGGAGCAGCTGCAATCTCCCCGCTGGGAAGGAAGTCAAGACTAAGTGAACCTAACACTGCAGAGATTGCTCACAAGCAAGCATGTGAAATAATCAGGTAGGGTATAAGCCCTGATCTTGTTGGTTCTTAAATAAAGCTCAGCATCTAGATCCACTACAGCATGTTGTTTACTCTTTCTCATCTGTGACAACAACCCCATTCTCAGGGCATACAACCCTCAACCTCTGAAGTTGTACTCGCTGGCTATCGTTTGACTATCCTGCATGCCTGGTAACTAAGGGAGTGAGACCTGAATTCACACCACTATTTCCCTGTATGTCTGGAATTTCTTTGGAAGGAAACAGTCCTAAAGCTGCTCAGGTATGGGTCTCCAGGATGCTCCAGTAGGTCCTCCATGTTGATGATTAAGGGAGGTGAACTGGAGGAGCTTGGAAAGGAGGTGTATCACAGCATGCTTGTCCCACAGTGTACATGCAATTAGAATTTACTAAGTAGAAGAAATTCAGTGTTCTGCATACACACAGGGGAATAAAAATAAAACATATTTATGCACCCCAAATCTACACTTAGTGCTCTAACATATGGATCAATTCTTTAGGCCAGTAGTTATACCTTTTAATAACCAGGACATTTTCAACTCGACAAATGGCATTCCAAAATGCACAGAAAAGCTGGTATTTGAAAGTTATCTATACAAATACTTATTTGAACTATCTTAGTTTACTCTTCACCAATGGTCCTGCTGAAATACTGAATTATCCAATTCTTACTCAAACAGCATATTCCCAGCAAGATTCTTAAAAAAAAAAAAAAAAAAACACAAACAAGGAAAAAAAAATCCAAGCTCTATACTTTCCCCACAATTACAATCAAAAGACATCAAAATAAGCATGCTTAAGTTTCAGTAGCTCAGTCCTCTGACTCACAGTCAAATGTCCTTTACACTAAGCAGTATATAGAGCATAATGAATACTTTTCATCTAAATCAACAAAATACTTAAGAGCATACCTGAATCTGGAGTACTGCTGTTTTCCCAAATCTGGCTGAATACTATCTGATGTGCCAGTAGTTTCTGGAATAATTATTCACTTTCTTTTAATCTACTGCTGTGCTTCAATTTTCACTGTAATTCCGACCACTGAAAGTGCCTTCTACTTTGGCAGTTATAACCTGAATCATTATCAGTTAACCAGTTAAGCCACAAAATGCTGACTCATTTTTTTTCCCCATCATTGTAATTTCCATTTTAGAGGAGGAATTTAGTCAAACACAAAGATTTATTTCTATAATACAAGGTGACAGACTACTACAAGAACAACCATCAGTTTACAATTTTAAATGTCTGGATAATTTTTAAAACTACATGTCTGCATTTTTAAAACACATAATGCCATATATATAAGATCAACTAAGTAACAATAAAAAGTTGTCACTGTCCACAGGAACCATGTCTAGTCACGTTTTCAGTCAGTCAGTCAGCTAGCTGAGGGTCATGTCATTATTTAGTTTCTGTAGAAAGAACACAAGCACAAAAATAGTATCAAAAAGCAACATATCTATTTTTATTTTAATATACACATATTAGAAAAGATGATTCTTTTAACAGCTTATAACAGTTTCTCTATCTTTTTAATGAGTACCTCTTTTTCTGAGCAGTACGTGAAAGCCAGCAATTTTTCTGTAATATGCTGCTAACAGAAAATACAGTTAATTTTTTTTATTTTGAAGAGTATTTCAACTATGATACAGTTACTTTCAAAATGTATTTTTGTATAAAAATAAATCATTATAAATATGCATGCTACACTTTTGGTCTTTACCATAGTTGTACATGAAAAACTGAATGCAAACAGAAGCAGTGATGCAAGCCTTTTTCAGGACAAGGATGACAAAGACAACAGTAACCAAGTATTTCAGAACAGAAAACATTTTTTCCAAGTTAATAAGTAACTAAAGAATTATTAACAAAAGGTGTATATGCAAAAGAGGCCAAAAAAGTCATCAGTTACAGATGGGAAAACGACAATGAATTTATTTGCTACAGGCTATAGCCTATCAGCATTGGTGATTATGACCCACAGACTCCAGCTCTGGATGCCTGTTATGCATTTGTAATACAGTGCTAGATAGCAGCTTAGCTTTATAAGGACTGCTTGTAAGCCTCATGAAAAACATTTTTTGTTTGCTGTTTGTTTAATAAAACAAAGAGTTTGCAATAAAGAGATTAATTAAAATTCTGCAATATATTCCTCTGGCAAATACCAAATTCCTTCTTTCCCCTCTTAGTTTTGAGTAATGTAATTTATGCTACAAACATCATACAATTTCAGTGAAACACGAAACAACCTACAAAACAATACAAAAACCTGAGTGGAATACAAGTTATTCAGCATTAAGTGAAGCATCAGTTTTTAACAACTAACTCAGAATATGCATCTTAGTTGTTTTCTCAAGCCTGGGCTGACTCAAAGAAAGATGGTTTAAAGTGACTATTTCAAATGTTAATACTTAGAATTTAGAATTTAAAATAAGGAGTTAAGAGAATCTTACTGAACTGTATTTCCAACATTTCTTTGCTACTTTTAGCTACTTATAATGACAACTGAATTTTTATTGGCCTTTAGGAGAGTCAGAAAAATTGATTAGATGGATTAGTTTAGCACATTAATGCACAAGTATTCAAATTCTCCTGATAAACAAAGATTGCTGTGAAATAATAATTTCTGATGACAAAAGTTGTCTATTTACACCATGACAGCATTATATCAATAGGATACTACTATCATACAGTATCTTTTAAGTAAATTACAGTTTTGCAGAAAGAAACAACACTGAGAAAAGATTTCCAAAACAGATGACAACTGACCTTAAAGAACAAATAATTCAGTTGAATTCAACTGAATAATTCAATTTAAATCAGGCATTTCTTTTCATACAGAATCCTTCATTCAATTAATTTATTTTTAATCACATAATCCTATACGGAAACTACTCACCACAGAATCCAGTCATTTTTTAAAAATACAAGGCAAGCAATACAACAGGACTTTAGAGAAGAATTATTTTTTAAGAGGCGATGACTTTATTAAGTGACAATTCACAGAAGTTTTGGCTAATGAAACTATTTCTTCCTCTTAGAATTTGAGAAGCACAAATTTCAAAATTCTCATATCTTTAAAGTATTTCAAGTAGAGAATTCCATCCACTTTCACATATACAATTTAAAGCTTTCGTTTGAAACAGGATTAAGCTACTCTAAGCCACTACAACTTGTTCATCAGTCAGCCCAATGCAGTAGGCTGATATAGCCTAATTTAAATACGTAAATCCTTTTTTTTTTTTTTTTTTTTTTTTAAAAGGGACACAGATGGAAGCTTTCCTTTGGGGTATCAGTTCACTCAAACTGAGAAACTGGCTAAAGGACAGAAAGAAAGCAAGTTTACCTTTCTTTCATAAGAAGAGGTAAATATTAAGATAATTGGTTAACAGACCAAAACCCAGGAACCTGCATTTAACGTGTAAATTTAGAGTCATTTTCTCTGTGTCTGCCTTTCCCCTGCTATGTCTGTGCTCTAACCAGACAAGAAGTATTCAGCAGTCACTTATACTAGAATTACAACTTGTCCAAGGTGGAGATTTGGGGTCTCCATCTTCAGATGGATGAACTCCTTATTTGAAAATACACAGAAATGCAAAAATCTAAGGACAAAGAGCCCTGCTGTAACTTCCCACATGTGAAAAGAATAGTCTTCAAATAACATGATACTTCTTCAGTTTTATGATTAGACAACATTGTACAACAGTGTATCTGTATGTCTTATCCTCACCTTCTAAGGGAGTTCAGATGTCAAAACAGTCAATGATAACTATGTAATAGAATTTTCAATAGTAATTTGAAATATAAAGTGCCTAGACTTTAAAGATCCCATCAGGTGACCAAGTACATTTTTTGTCACCTTAAGACTTTAAAGAATTTTCAAAATCACAGTGGAAAAAGCACGAGTGCAGTAACATAAAATGAAGTTTCTTTAGAGGTACTTTTTAAAAATGCTTTTTCACTGAAGTAAGGGGTCTTGTAAACATTCCTTTCAGTTATGTTGGTAACCCCTACCCACTACCAAATCCTTACTGTAAATTTAAAAAGGCAGTAGAATTGTTTTTAAGTCTTTTCATGTAAGTCAAAAGAAGCGGCCTCATGAGAATTAGAGGGTAGAAAGGCAGTTTGGTTTTGAAAATGAGAACATAAAAGTCTAAATAAAGAAGCTAAGTGGATAAGTAGCTTCTGCAGCCCACAAACTTCCCTTTCTTTGGTCTAATAACCAAAACCTTCCATCCTGCTCCAGCTCTACCTGTGCCCCATCTGTAGATGCCATCTCCAGCATCTTTGTCAGACTCCTGGCCATTGTATTACTGTACAGCTTAAGGTACTAACAGATATAATGTACTGAAGTTTATTCATAAATCAAGACATACCCCTAAATGATCTGCATTATGCAAAACGTGTCATCTAATGAGTAATCACAGCCTTAAAAAAAAAAAAAAAGTTTTCTTCCTACCCTATGAGCCTACCCAGCACCAACTTTCTGGCACAGGATCCTAGCATGCCTTTGCTTAGTTAAAAAATCGTCTACCTTTGCTTACACAAAGGCACTTATAGCCCAAAATTAAGTCATCTCTTCAGTTTGTAGGATTAAAAAAAAAAAAAAAAAAAAAAAAAAAAAAACAAAAAACCACCCAAGTACGAAAACCCCAACATTGCTGCATTTCTTTCACTTCTTGTTGAAGGCCCAGTTTTCGGACTTTAAATAATTAATGTAGTTTTTCTTAACATCCTCCAGATTATTAAACAGCCTTTAAGTGGGGACAGTAACACTCTTTATAATGCAAATATGCCTTGTTAATAACTTGAAAGAATTTCTTCGTAATTAATTGAGGAATTCTCAATTCTTTTAGCTACTTCATCTCAGGCAGAACAGTGAATTATTGGGAAGCTCTAAATCCCATCTAGAGTCACTACTCTTTGGAAAGCCGGCCTACAAGTAAGATGCAATGTAGTCTTCACTCAGCACCTTACTGAGGTCTGATATTTATTTTGGAAGTCTTAAAATTTTCTGAGATGTATTACCAAGTAAGGGCAGAACAGAAGTCTTATCTCTGAAAGTATGTTGAAAAATCAGCTTGACTGGGAAAAGAGAAAGACCAAAAATTAAATTTTAGCATAACAATCAGGAAAAAAAAAATGCAGGTGAAATATATTTTGGTCCTTGTAACTCCCAGGGCATAGAGAGTATCTAGAGGATTCTACACCAAGACAGACACAATGAGTGAAACAAAAGTAAAATACTGATGCAAACAGAACTGACTCATCACATGATTTCAATGATTTCATGTGATGTTTTCTGAATATGAAAAACAAGACTGCATTTTCCCTGTAACAGCAGTATGGCTACTAAAATTATTTGGAAGTTTGGAAGCAATGGTAGTATTTGGGAGTTCTTTTGTAGAAAAGAGTATTTAGCTTTTTCTCCCATCTCCCCAACAAGATTTCTCTTTTGATAATGATCCTATTTGAAAAGTATTAACAGCATATAAATTTGTTATCATTTTAATCAAACCAACGTCTTGTCAAGACCAGTCAAATTTTGCCCTTGAATGTCTGTAAAACTCCCTCTGTGTGATCTGCCTCATAACTTAGTGGCAATAAAGTGACAGCATCAACAGGCCAGCTACCATAGGCCAAAAACATTAATTAATTCACAAAAAGAACAAGTATGACCTCTTATGTTCAGATACTCCACAGAGTAACTGAAACAAACATCAGCCCCACCACAACAAGCTCTGCAGTATTTTCTTCACTATCACACATTTCAACTACACGTTTTCTGACAGTCCATATGACCTTAATCTCCAAAGCCTTCAGTTTTCACCTCGCAATCTTCCCTGTCCTTCCCATGTCCATTTTATTTTCCCATGTCCATTTTATTTACCCTTTCTTTCCCTGTCTTTTTCAGGGATAACCTCTTATCCAACATCATTGTGAAGGTGTATGTGTTTCTAATGAAAGAAAGACGCACACAAGCTGATCTCAATCATATTGTTTATTTTTACCATACTCTTTTCAATGTTATCTGATACTCTTATGTACATGAAGTGAATATTATGAACATCCAGACTGATGTCAACCAGCTGGCTTATGTTTGTTCAAACATCACAGAAATAAAAGATTTTTACTAAAATAGTGTGCATGCCTCTCACACACACAGTATATACACCTATCAAACTAAATCTGTTTCTAGCCAACAACTTTACAGTTCAAATTAATCATAACATTTTTCACATTTAACCTGAAATACTTTGTCTCTCACTATTTCAAGTATTCAAACTTAAATTTAAGTAATAGCTCAGACTGGGTACTTACCCACTTAGTAAGTTCTCTGACGTTTGTTAGATTCTTCTGTAGGTGAGTCTGCCAATCTTACTTTAAGCCTGACACCATTCACAACCTTTCCATGCAATGCAGTTATGGCATCACTGGCACTTGCTCTGTCTGCAAATTTCGCATAGCCCACATTTTTTCCAGCCACAAGGTAAACTTTTATCAGGTGTCCAAAACGACTGAAAATAAGATTAACAAGACTTAATAGCAATATATTACTTACAGGTTTTACAACAGCACCAATACCTACAAGCTGGTATCAAGCATATGTGATTTGGTAGCTGCCGAAAGTATATGCCCATACACATGGTATCTTTTGCTGCCCTCCCCCAGAACCTGTGATTTTCTCATCTCATTCTCTTTAAGTCCAAGCAGGAACAGAAAGAAAACCAATGGGTTGTAGGCTACATTTCCTGTGGTGTATTACAATTACAACCATAGGTACCAGTGATTTCTCCTTTATTTCAGGTAATACATACAGCTAACCAATACCATAGTCCGAAAGAGTAAAGGGTACTCCAGCAAACCAGATGATGCAAGGGCTAAACTTGTATCCCACTTAAATGAACCTAACAGCTGTGACCTATCTTTGAAAAGGTCTCACTGAAATGACACAGAAAGCAAGCATTAAGGATTTACAGAAAATCCCAAATTTCAAAGTCTTCAGGGGTTTCCTAGACAGCTCCTCAGCAAACAAATACAAGAAAGTTTGTACATCATATACTTCACAGGGAGTTTATTCAAATGTCAGGACTACAATCTATTTGTTTTTCCTCTCTAGAATCCAATTAAGAAGACTCTAGTACATCAAAGAGCTATGATTTTGGATTGCACACAAGTTCATGCTGGTGTCCTCCCCCTACCTCTCACCACTGCTTTGAAAAATGTTTTAGCTTTCCAAAGAATTATTGCAATGCCAGCTATTAGAGAAGGAAGATATCTTCTTATTCAAGACATTAAAAATAAATAATACAAAATGCTGGTAAACAGACAAACTACACATTTGTTTTAAAGACAGTAAAAATCTTTGCTACCGATATGTAGGTAGTGTGAAATGACTGTTGGAATAATGTCAGCAAGATAAAAATCATAAAAATGTCTCAGGATTTAATCGTATCAGAAGAACACTCCCTAAGCCTACTCCTTGAAGTCACTATGGAAATTTCTCAAAATATTTAAATTCCTTACAAAAATATGTGACAGTGAAATGCTAAACTAACTACACTGAGAAGAACTACTAACGCTTTTTGCGGTGGGTGAGGGGGGAGACTAGATATTTTATGTCAGATCACATTATCAGTAGAGCAGGTTTATTACTGATTAGGGCTGCAACTGCTTTTCTACATCAATTTAAATACATGCTTGTTTCAAAGCCAACTTATTTACTGATTACTTATTTTTGCTGTACACTGTCATTTCTAGAAAGAACTAATTATAATGATCTTTCTGATTTTCAGCATTTATTTTAAATATTTTGAGCCTGTTTTTTCTGGCTAAAATTCACTTATTTGTAATGGAATCTTACCAGAACACATCTTCCAATACATTTATGGGTAAAGGATGGGGATTAAATAGTATGAAAAGCCTTTCCTTCACAGAAGTGTCAGGTGGAACTTTTTTTTTGTGTGGTGGAAGTATGGCATCTGTTTGGGGTTGAATTAACTGTGAGCCAGAAGTTCCTCCAAATGCCTGCTGAAACAAAGAGAAAATGCAAGTATAAATTATTTGATCAGAAAAAAAAAAAAGTTCTACTTTATCTTATCTACAACTTCTGTTCCAATCATAGCTTAGAAATGTTAGAATTCATTCATTTAGTTTGGTTATTTCGTTAATTTGGACAATAAATCCAAGTAAGATTGGACATCTTTAAAGAGAATAATGCACAAACCAGAGGTACTTCCTTTAAAATAGTAGCACCTAAAGCAGATAAAAATATTAATAGTATCCATTATATTAACTTACAGGAGGTGTCCTACACTGCTGAGAAATTGAATTATTATTCCACAACAGTGATGACATGTGTGCTGTTACTAGCTCTGTTGCCATTCTTCTAATGAGGCTGCAAGTAGAAGTGATAATAAATGATTTAAAAAATAAAAAAAAAGAACTAAGTTACTATAATCTTAAATTTGTCAAAAGAAAGTAAGTTTTGCACATTTCAAAGTACTTTTAAAAAAAATCTGTAAACTCAAACAGATCATGGGGGAAGGGGGAAAGAAGAGTCAGGCATTCATGACACTCCAGACATGCCCTGAAAGTACACACGGTAGCTAAAAGTCACGGAAAACACTCGTATCTCTACGCACAGAGATCTTTTCCCCAGAGTATTGAGAAAAGGCAAAGTAACTCTACAGAACTATTTCATATTTTTTTGTGAAAGGTATGTAAGACAGTAAAGACAGAAATTTCACCTATAAAAAGTCCTAGTACATAAAGAACAAACAGGGGTTGTCTCTGAACCTTTCCAGTTACGAGGATATCCGTAGCATTCCAAATGCAACCAAGGGATCAAGCAGAAAAATGTTTTTAATACCAATGCCTCACTAAAAAACACATTCCACCTTACGACATATCACAGAGACACTTAAGAAGATTCTTGCCACGTCCATGATTTTCTAATGTCGCTTAAGAATATATATTTATATTTTTCCCCCCATGTCAAAGAAAAGCAGTAGAAGTTTCAAAAGGCTTATTCTAAATTATACAAAAACACCCCTCTATTTCAGAAAATATTACTTACAGGTGTGAAACAACACTGCAGTGACATTGCTGTTCCTTCTTATATTAAGAAGGAAGAAAAAAAACGTATATTTTTTTTTAAATCTTGCTCTCCAGAATACATGACTTGAAACTTGCTTTCTGTATGAATTGGTACTTACTCTGAGCTATCACTTCCATCTTCTAGGAAGGTGACAGTTAATCGATTTCCAGGAGGGTACTCAAAACCATGTAATTTACACTTGGCGTATATAGCTGACGCAGCACTACTGTACTGAATCACAGCATATCCTAGAAGTCAGATGCATGTATTTGTAGTGTGAAAAATGTATATCCTAAGAACAAACTATACTTACAGAAAGCAGTAGGATCAAGCTTCACATTATTCATGGATGCTACAACATCCCAATGGCTTTTAAACCAAATAGTACATTCTTTAATAGCAACATCAGTAACATTTATGAAGAAAAATTCAATAGAATTAACTAGTGATGGGGCAGCTATATTAGCTTGAGAAATTGGTAGTTTCTTTTCAACTGGAAATCTATGAAAAGTAACAGAGGTAAAAACATGTATCTTCTCCAACCCAGTACTAGGAAAAAAAAAAAACAAATACATAATACTTGAGATTCAAGGCTAATGGAATAATTTAAAAATGAAACTATAAAATTACATTTTGATTCTCCATTTCAAGCTTGTTAAAGTAGAGAGCTCTTTTTACATTTTTCCCCCAAGCAACAACAAAAACAAAGCCTGAAACCGAAACAATCCTTCACATACGTAGAGCCAGCTATTTCAAATGAAACTTTAAAAGATCCATTTAAAGAACATCAGGTCTACATGTCTAGTCATTTTCAAAATTTCCTCTCCTTTTATTCAGCCCAAAACTTATTTGACTCTAACAAATACTTCTGATGGTTTTTGATTCTGTCCTTCTTGAGATTTTATGCTCTGGATGGAGAAAAAAAAAAGTAATTAAAGCTATTTGTAAAGAGAGGTTCTAACAAAACTGAATTTTTGTGCTTATGCATCAGTGATAAGAATAACTAATGATATATAAAACATTAATTCTTTCCTACAAGCATACTGTATTTGGCAATACAAGTGAACAGAATTAAAACACTTCTCCTAAAAGAAAGAAAAATTGTTTTTGTACTTTTACTTACCATTATTAGTATGAGGATCTCGCTGAATATCACAGTACTCCAGTCCTGGGATTAGATCAAAGAGGGCAGACAGCTGCTCTTGGACAAAAGGAAGTCGTGATACCACTGACAGACGTTTGGAGATTGACTCCTGAATTCTGCTCTCATTTTTTTCAAAACTACAGAACTCTGGCTGCCCACCTCAAGAATCAACATAAAAATAGGTAACGCAAGTCACTACACTAGTATACCTTAATTTCATCCATATTTTTAATTCAACTTTTTTTAAAAGTAATGTAAGTCAGTTTTATATTACAGGTAATATGTTTATTTCCTCAATGTAGATGATGAAATAATAAGCCAAGCAGTGCAAATCAAGTCATAAAAATAGAGAAATTAAACGCTTGGCTAATTCCTAACTCAAACACACCCAATCTATTACTGAAGTGTTGATCAGAACCTCTTTCAGCTTCCCTTATTCATCCAAACAGCACTATTACTTTGTGACGATATACAAGACTACAAACACTGTTAGTATAAAAGGCATGACTTACCAAATGGAAACATATTTCCTCTTGGTTCCTGCCTTGTATGATTACTGCTACTATAATACTCGTGTTCAAAGGACTCAGATGACTTGTTTCTAGGTTCAGCCAAAATGGCCCGGTAGCCTGAAAGAAACAGCCACACATATAGCAACACCTCAGTACAAAGTACATATGACCAGATCTGCATGCTTCCACTACAGTATTTAGAAACATGTTATTCAGAAAACACAGTAAGTGCTGCTTTTAAGAAAATAACTAAGCTGTAACTCTTGAAGACTCACACAATCATTTTTATATATTTGATATAAAATGAATGCATATATTTGATAAAACATGAATATTCCCAGGGATATATTAAGTTTTTTCTGTGTATGGAGTCTACATTAGAGACTGATGGATACAAAGATTTCTTTCTACTCTACTATACTATTTCCAAACCCTTTTCAATATTCTTACTTGGAGAGTCTGGTCCTGCAAGAATGTAATCAGGTAACTAATCTCAATAAATTTAACAATACTATTTTTCATTTGCAATACTAGCGTAACTTCTGGTTCAAGAGGTGTTTAAATTATCTGCAAAACAAAACTGAAGACTGAAAAGGTACACTAATACACACTTATTGTGTAAAATTCAGTCAGATCCTTACTTCGATCACACTCTTCAATTGCTCGGGCAGCTTGGGATGGTTTTAAATATCTCACATAGCCCAAACCTTTACTTTCTCCAGTGGTCTTGTTCTTAATAATACTGCAATATTCAATATCTCCATACATCTAGAACAATAAAAAAAGTATGTTAGTTTACAGTAAGTGAAAATGCATTAAAATTTTATGCTTTAAGCTATTCTGATAAACTGGGAAAATCCGATTTGAAATAACGATCAACAAACACTGAATCAGTACCTTAAACTTATCTCTGAGATCTTCCTCTGTAAAGGATTTTGGTATCATAACAAAGATTCGTGTAAGCTCTTCATCTTCAACATCTCGGTGGCTTCCAGAAGCTCTTGATTGTGCAATAAATACCTTACAAGAAAAAAAAATACATATGTTAGTTACTAGAGAAAGAGTCTTATCACGTATCACCAAGCAGGAAAATGTTAGCTTTTAAACAAATCTTTCTCTTTCACATAATCTAGCTTTCCCATTACAAAAAAAAAAAAAAGAAAAAAAAAAAAAGTATCTCTGATCACAGACTCACCTGTGACAAAAGTCACACCTGTCAAGTATGGTGCATCCCACCTGTTCCTCAAGCAGAGCAGAAGCCTGCAAAAGCCTTCCGAAGGCATAATGGAGAACAGCAGTGCTACTTAATCAGGCTTGACCAGTGTCACAGGTGGCACATGAGGTATCAACAAATGCACTGCTGTAACAGACCAGCCCTAATATAGCAGCATTAACAAAACCAACCAGCCAATCAAGTAGTTTAATAAGGCCTTGCTTGAGTTGACAGCTCGCTTGGCCAGTGTCTGCAGGCATTGTGCTAAGTATTGTAACTTCCCACAACTGCTAACTTTACCTGTTAAAATAAACAGTGCACCCCAGAAGACAAACAAGCAAAAAACCTAAAAAGATAATAAAAACACAAATAACAACCTTCAATGTAAGCATCTTATACAAAGGGAGCAACTGAATTCACAGAGCTCTTAAATTATTCAGCTAACGGTCATGCAGGGGAGTAAAGAACACAAACCCCAACCTTCTGGCTTCTAACAACAAGTTCTATCAGAAAATACTTTTACTGTCTCAACTGCTATTTGAAACATGCGGAATCTTCTTTCACTGTTTAGAGTCATTCAAATCTTCACATTATTTGAAGAGTATGAAAACAATTTATACTATTGAGCTTGAAAGTTGTCTGCAGGTTCCACAGATTAAAGAAAAACACGAAAATTGTTCTGACAAAAGCTATGTATAGCATACAAAATCTTGCAAAGACAGTCCTAGGTATCTGTATTAATCTTGGTTAAAACATGTGAAATATACATTCTCTTACAATATTTTTAACATAAAAACGAAAACATTTTATGCCCCAACATTTATCACTTAACATAAAAAAGGAAAAAAAAAATAAAGGAGTTAAGTACTGCATATTCTCCAAGCCTTCTGCAGCTCTTGTAAAGCGTGGGTATTTCAGGGAGGCATGGACCCAGCTACCGTACCCTGCAAGCACCAACGCTCACTATGAGAAGCGCTGTGAAGCTCCACAAACCCAGCAGCCCGAAACGGCCCCGGGCTGGACTCTAAACTGGAGTCACAGCACCTGAACCGAGAGCAAAGGCGGAGAATGCGCCGCAGGGCAAAGCGGCTTCGGACGCGCCCGCGGTCGAGCGGAGGCCGCCGCCAGCTCGGGGCGCAGCAACGGCGGCCGCCATGCTGCGCAGGGAGCCGGGCCCCGCGGTCAGGTCGGGCCGGGCCGGGCCGGGCCAAGCGGGGTCCGGCCGGAGGCTCCGTCCTGGCGGGCAGGGAGGAGGCGGCGCGGCAGGCAGTACCTTGATGGGCTTGGTGTCGGGAGCCAGGCTGCGGCCGTGCATCATCTCCATGGCCCGGCAGGCCTGCGAGCTGCGGGCGAACTTGATGAAGGCGATGCCGCGGGACTCGTTGGTGCGCTTGTCGCGCAGGAGCCAGATGTTCTGGATGTCGCCGAAGGGGGCGAAGCGGTCCCGCAGCAGCGCCTCCCCGGTGTCCTTGCCCAGCACCACGAACACGCGGCTGTTGGGCGGCTCGTCCAGGCACTCGGCCGACAGGCGGAACCCGCCGCCGCCGCCGCCCTCCTCCATGGCGGAGCTGCCGCCGCCGGGCTCCCGGGCTGCCGGAGACCGCCGGCTCTTCTCGGGCGCCGGCGGGGAACGGCCGCTGCGCCCTTTCCGCCTCGGCGACAACATGTCCGCCCCGGGCGCGCGCCCAGTCAGCGCCGCCGCCGCTGACGTCCCGCCGCGACGCCGCTGACGTCCTGCCGTGACGTCACGCCGCTGCCGCCGCTGATGGTGAGGGGGGTGTCGCTGGTGCGGCTCGGCGCCCCCTGCTTCTCGGCGGGCGTCTGCTAGCGGGGAGCGGCGCCGCAGCAGGGCGCGGGTATCCGGAAAGGACTAGGGAGAAACAAACCGAGAGGCAGCGCTCGGGGCCGGGGCTCCCTTTAGCTCCTGCTATCCCTGAGCCAGAGTCCATGTCCTGGGATGGTTTGGTGTCAGCATTGCCTGCACACATCTGTGCTACGGTAATTACAGTTTTTTAACGGGTGTCTTTAAATCAGAGAGCCCACCACACTAAATGGTGACCCACTCCCTGCAAAGGAACAGCAGTGTCGTAGTGAGACAGCTCCTCCCCAAGGGGACCGTTTTCAGGATCTCTGCTGTGATAGACATCAGTGGGGCTGAACATGCGTCTGGTGAACTTTGGGCCTGCAGAGGCTGAGGGAACCGGGTGTGTTTTGTGAGACTACCACTACAAAAAATATCCAGGAAAAATAATTGTGGCAAAAAGTATTGCACACAACTAGAAAAAAGCATAAAGACTGCAGACTAAACAGTTCATCACAGCAGTTGGGTTCAAAAATAAATTCTGCACCTAAAGACGGAAGTTTTCATTGCACGAAATAAAGAAATCAGATGATCTGGGTGTGCAGATTCTGTATGTTTTTTCTTTCCACAAACAGATGTGCAGAAATCCCTCCTCCCGGCCTCTTTCAGGCCTACAAATGTAGTTGTCCTACCAGATTACCTTGTTTGTATCAGCAGTCTCACAGAGGCAAGGATTGAAGACCTGAACATCTGAGAGAGGCAGCATTTTGAGCTCTGCACAGTAGGGGCAGTGATTTGGGAAGTGGCATTTGTGAATGTGTGGAGTGCAGAAGCAGCACTTCATTTCAGAGTGTAATGTAGGTAAATGAGTATTTTCGGAGGAATATATTTTGGATACAGTCACTGGTTTTGGTGCCACGTGAAGGATTACTCAGGAAAATATAATGCAAGTTCCTTCTTTACAGAGCAACGGGAAGCCTGTAGTGAAAATTGAGCTTAAAGGTACAACACATTGGTAACAGCTTTTTAGGGTTACGTGTCTTTTCTGAGCACTCCTCACTGCTTATACCGTATCTTCTTGGCACTGCATGATTAGGACCTAAAGCAATTTAGTATGAAAAGCAAGCATTTCGGTACGGGGAGGGAGGCCGCCGAGGGCGGGACCACTCCCGGGGCCGCCATGCCGCGCCCTCCGCCCGCGCGGCAACCGCCGTTGGGATCGTTGGGAGCACGCAGCCTACCCGCCACCTCGGGATCCCGCCAGAAAAACGGCGCCGCGCTTAATTCCGCCCCGTGGGCCGCTCCGGCCAATCAGCAGAGAACGTGCCGAGTCAGCCTGCCCGGGATTGGACGGCACTCTGACGACGCCTGCCCTGCCTCTGGCCGAGTGCGAAGCGGTGGCTGAGGGGGCTCGGGAGCGGCGAGGGTCCGCGGGTTGGGGCAGGTGGCTGCGGGGCACCGCCGGGCGGTCCCCGGCCTGGCAGTGCCCGGGGGCCACTGGGGGTTGCCGGGGGTCATAGGTGATAGCTGCTAATCAGTAGATGTTAAGGATCTTCATCAAATATTTTTAAGGTCGGATTAATATGCTTTGTGTATTGGAAGACGTTTAAGTTTTGCATCCCTTTGTGCCGCCTTGCTATAAAGTCAGGACTGGGTTATTATAAAGGACTCCTTGAAGTTGTATTTCTAACCTGGAATAATCCTTACGAATTTTCATGTCTGCAGTGTGGTGGTAGTTTCTTGCTGCTTTCAAAAGATACTTTCACAAGTATGAGAGGGTATACTGGAGTAAAGCATCGGAGTAAGGGATATTCTGGATATGTCATAGGGCCATTCCACGGGAAAATCCTGAGATGCTGCTGTATTTCAGATAGGTCCTCTGGACAAAAATACATGAACATTTTCCCTTACCATCTGAGTAGCTCTAGAAAAGCAAAAGTGACTTAAAGCTACCTTATCCTCTGAAGTTATGATGCAAATTCTGTAATTCTGTGAGATGCAGCAAAAATACTCATGGTGATTTTTCCTAATTGTATCTTGGACAACTTTGTAAAGAATTAATGAATGACCATCAATAATCAGATGAATTAATAAGAGACTGTGCAGCTTGAACAGAGTCTTACCCAAGCCTAGACTTATAATTCTCAATCAAATTTATTTGTTTTAGGAATTTAATTTTTATTGCAGTGCAAGACAAATATTTTCTAAAGCTGTTAAGGAGATATGATGAGCAACAGTGATCCTTTCTGTATCGTTGTGTAAATTTCTCTTTTCTATTTTTTGACATAGATCAAAATGGGTGATGTTGAAAAAGGCAAGAAGCTCTTTATTCAGAAATGTTCTCAGTGCCACACAGTTGAAAAAGGTGGGAAACACAAGACAGGCCCAAATCTTTGGGGTTTGTTTGGCCGCAAAACAGGACAAGCTGCAGGATTTTCTTACTCAGATTCTAACAAGAACAAAGGTAAAACTAACAAGTGACAATGAATGCGGTGCAGTGCTGGAGGGAAAATATATGAAAGTATATGGAAAGGCTTTTTTCTTGAGAGGTACAATAGAAAACCATATTCTCAAGAATTACTTTTGCAACCATCTACATTGCAATAGTGCAGATGAATCTAGCTATACTTTCAGAAGGAACATTACTCAGTGTCTAAATTAAAAAAAAAAAAAAAGCAGTTCAGAATTTTGTAATATCAATGCACAGATTTTTAAGAGTGCTTTTAGATTTTGTTTGCTGCTCACTGCCCTCTACTGACGTTGTGCTGTGCTGCAGTTTTACTCAAGAACATTTGACAAAATACTGTGATCGATTAAAATATTATGACTTGTCATACAATGTACAGACATTATATAGTGTCTGTCATAATGTACAGATAATCCTGAAAAGCAGTGAAACATCTAAAAATAATTCTGTATGCTAATCTGGGGGTTTTCCTTATTTGGGGTTTTGATTTGTTTATTTATAGTTTTTGAATCGACCTATTAATTACAGTCCTGTTTTCAGTTACAGAGGTGTTTCAGAATTCACTGACTCTTTGATTTAGCTATGATTTCCGGGAGATTTTTTGTAACATTTGCTTTATACTGCAAATTCTCTCACAAAAAGCCATGTATTGACTGTTTTTTCTCTTTAAATATTTAATGAACAAATAATACAGATGATAGTATAAGTATTTTAAAGGGAGCCAACAATGTGATATCTAAATCCACTTTAGAAAATGGCAGGACTTAAGAACAGAGGATGAACTTGGGTTTATTATTAGATACTTCAGTAGTCTTCAGTACTATTGGTACTTGGTAGACTTCTGTTGATAGAAATAGGATTTAGCAGGGTTAGAAGGAAACAATAATGCTTTCTTTCATCTTCTGTCAAGAAAATTCAGAAAGTGGCCATTAATAACCCTTTTTCTAAGGCCCTTCAGTTAAGCACACCCTTGATGAACTTAATATGTAGATTCTCATTTCAATACTTGAATGAAATTAAAGTTGGATATTCTGGATATTGGAATTACAAAGATGCTTACGTAATTTAAAAGTAATATATAGCTATGTTTTATGTGAATGGTACAAAGAATTGCAACTCTCCAAGATGCAAAGGTATTATATGATCAAGCTATTAAAGTGACTCAAAGGCAATGTATAAATTGTGCATTAAATGGATACTAAAAGATAAATGAAATGTTGAAAAAAATATGTTATGAGAGTGTTATTCACTCTCCCTTTCCTCTTGGATTCTAGACACATTATGATCAGGAATACCATACTTTAAATCTGAGACCCTTGGTATAAGGTTTGGGGCAGGTCTTATAGAGCGTGGGGCAGGTCTTACAGAGTGTTTGTTTTTCAGGTGTTACCTGGAGTGAAAGTACACTGATGGAGTATTTGGAAAACCCCAAGAAATACATTCCTGGGACAAAAATGATATTTGCTGGCATTAAAAAGCAAAATGAGAGAGCTGATCTTATTGCATACTTGAAAAAAGCAACCTCCTCCTGAAACATTGCAGCATCAATTGTAATGTCAGTGAAAAATGTTTTGAAGTTTGAGTAGCTCTTATCTGAAGTTTTAGTTTTTTTGATGTTAATTGTTCATTGGGGACTGGCCTTAGCAAAATCAAATAAAGTTATGTTTTAAGATGCTAAATCCTCCTAATAAACAAAATCCGGAGGTGAGCATTATTTATATGGTGTTACATATTTCAGAGGTCTTTGTGGAGTGTACTATAGAAAACACCGTTCCTTTCTGTAAGGAGATCTGCCTGATTCTGCAACTAGCTATCAGAACACTCACTGAAACTACTGCAGTTGTTCAGTCGTGGCTACGTGTATTGCTATGCAAATAGGAAGCTGCCTGTAAGTATCAGAGCTGCCAGCAAGATGAAGTTTTTCTTTGGGAGGGAAAAAATAAAAAACCTCAGCACATCTGCTGAGAATAAAGGTATTCGGTAAATGACAGACAACTTATTTTAAAAGAACACTGCAGAAGGATGATGGGACTGGGAATATCTGATATTTTTAGGGGACAAGTAACCTTTCAGTAATCATGGTCTGAAGGAATCATGAGGAGGTATTTGAATACCTATGACCTTTTTGTTTTAAACATGTAAGTCCACTCATGGTATTACTAGTGTTCCTTTGTATATTAAAACAGCATCTGCCAGCCATGAATCTTTCATAGTTGTGGATTTTTTTCTCCAGTTCAGGCAAATATATTCAGGTATCCATACGCTTTTATGTGCGGAACGAATGAAGGCCCACTAGCTCAAGTGACTGGTATTAGTAATAGGTATTTTCACCACAGATTGATGAAGGTGATTACAGTCCTCCTAAAACCTCCTCATGAATGAGTTATTTTTAAGTAAGGTGTTACAGTAAAATGTTCACTGTAGTTTATACAATAGGGACAAGCAGTTTTTACTTACTTCAGTCTTGATTCTGCTATTTGAGAGACTGTCAATGTGCAGATTTTTGCTGTCATGAAAGCCTGTTCTTATAAAATGCAGCAGATAAGCTGTAAAGTTGCCACAAGGCTTTATGATGAAATTATAAGGGAAAAGCTTGTTTATACTTAGGCTTATAAAAAGAAAAAAAAATCTTTAAGTGTCTATAAACATAACTGCAGCACAGTAAGCATTTTGGAGTAAAACACTGGTGTGAATGCTCAGACCAAACCTTCCTATAGAGAGACGGTAAATATTATTTCAGGCAATTGTACCTGTAGACGATCAGTACCCTTACACGAAGACTGGGGTCTGTGCCTGCCTGGCGTTTGGAGTTTATGTCATTCCTACGTGGGAGTGCAGTGTTGCCAAAAAAATGAAAGAAAAGAGGAAAAAAACAAGTATCACGGGACAGGCCAGGCGGTGAGCAGTGACCCTGGGCGGCCGGGTGCCCGTCGAGGGCGCTGGTGCCGCGGCGGGCGCGGGGGGGCGGCTCGGCAGAGGCGGGGGCGGCCGAGGCCGCCGCGCCTGCGCGCCGCCGCCGGCAGACGCGCGGTGCCTGCCCGAGCGCCGAGCGCCGCCCCGCGCTGCGGCGCGCTGCTTGGTGCGCGGGCGCTGCCCGGCCGCGGGAGGCCCCGCAGCTGGCGCCGGTGCGGGGCTGCGCGCCGCGGCCGCCCGCGCGCTGCGGGCGCGCTCCGCGGAGGCGCTGGGGCGCTCCGTGCCCGCCCCGCGCGGGGCTGCCCGGGTGTTCTCCCAGGCGCCGACGCTCCCATTCATGAGTTTCTGAAGCCGCCTTCATTCAGGCTTCGGTTAGCGCATGAAAGACATTTTTCACGTGTTAAGGTCCGTGGCTCCCGTTTTTCAATCACTTACGCGTAGACATCGATTTAGCAATGAAACGTGCTCCACGTGCGCATAAAAATATCCCCGGCCCGTCTGCCTCGCTGGATGCGGCCGCTTTCCGTCTGGCAGCTGATGCCGCAGGAGGAGGCACCGAGCGGCGCGTCGGCGCTGCCGCCCGCTCCCGCGGAGCCGCGCGGGGCTCCCCGCCGGCGCGCACCGCGCCGCCGCTGCGGAAAGCGGCCGGGGTCGCGGAGGCAGCCCGCTCTCGGCCCCGCGGGCAAACGGGGCACGGCGCCTCACCGCACGGGAAAGGCAGCGAGCGTCAACTCAGCGATTCACGAGCGGAATTCACTTGTTTTTCGGGCTTAAAAAAGAAAGTGCGTTTATCCCTTCTGTCTTCTAAAGTGATAAAGTAGCTGCAAAAATCACACCGCTTCAGCAGCAGCCCTGACGTTTCCTCCCCGATCTCTCTGCTAGACCCCCCGATGGAGACCCCCGCCGCGCGGCTCGCAAGCCCCCCGCGCAGCGCCGCGCAGCGCTGCCCGCGGCCCTCGCGCGCAGCCCCCTCACCGCGCACTCGCCCCGAGGGTCTTCAGCGAGGAGCCCGCAGCGCGGAGCCGTCGCTCCCGCGGCCGCCGGCGGCCCCAGGCGACCCGCCGCCGTCGGGGCGGCTGCTCCAGCCGGCGGGAGGGAGGCGGCTGTGTCGTCCCCCCCCCCGCCAGCGGCATTTGCGATCCCTCCTTCCCCCCTCCTCCTCCTCCTCCCCCGCCCCCCGCTGCCTCCCCGCGCGGCTCACGCGTCCTCCCTCCTCCCCCGTGTCCGCGGCGGGGCTACGCAGCCGCCAGCGGCAGCGGCACTTGGCAGCAGGCGCTGCCCGAGCGCTGCCCGCGCCTCTCCGCGGGCGCCGCGGCAGCTCCCGGCGGGAGGAGGGCGCGGAGCCGGGAATCAGAAAAACACCTATAATAATAATAAACGAGTGTGGCCGGGGGCAGGAAAGGAGGACACAGGGCAGAGGCGGGGCGAGCAGAAGGCGCGCCCCGCGGAAGGCGGCGGCCGGTGGCGGGGGCGCGGGCACCCCGGCCGCGGCGGCCGTCGGGGCGGGCGGCGGCTCGCAGCATGCCCCCCTGAGCCCGCCGCTGCCCGCCGGCACCATGGCGGCCGACGCCGACCTCGACGTGGCGGCGGTGGAAAGTTTCCTAGAGAGGCACCCGGAGCTGGTGGAGAAGTGGCTGGAGAGGAAAAACTCGCTCCCGAAAGCGGCGCCCAGCTCCGCGCCCGGCCCGTCGGAGGAGCAGCGCGGCGGCGGCGGCGGCGGCTGGGGCAGCGCGGGCGGCCCCGGGCCCGGCGGCGGGCTGCAGCGGCGAGCCTCGCAGAAGGAGCTGCGCAGGAGCTTCGCCCGCTCCAAGGCCATCCCCGTGAACCGCACCTACGACGAGCACGTGCACGCGCGGGCGCAGGAGCCGCTGAGCAGCGCGCGGCGGCGGGCGCTGCTGCGCAAGGCCAGCTCCTTGCCCCCCACGACGGCGCACATCCTCAGCGCGCTGCTCGAGTCCCGCGTGAGCCTGCCCCAGTACCCGCCGCCCGCCCTAGACTGCAAGCGCTACCTCAAGGAGCACAACGAGCGCCAGTTCTTCCTGGAGCTGGTCAAGGACATCTCCAACGACCTGGACCTCACCAGCCTCAGCTACAAGATCCTCATCTTCGTCTGCCTCATGGTGGATGCCGACCGCGGGTCCCTCTTCCTCGTGGAGGGCGCCGCCGCCGGCAAGAAGAGCCTCGTCTCCAAGTTCTTCGACGTGCACGCCGGCACCCCGCTCCTGCCCTGCGGCTCCACCGAGAACAGCAGCGAGGTGCAGGTGCCCTGGGGCAAGGGCATCATTGGGTACGTGGCCGAGCACGGCGAGACCGTCAACATCCCCGACGCCTACCAGGTAGGAGCCCCTGGGCCGGGCGCTCCCCGGGCAGTGGCCCACGGGGCGGCCACGAGGTGGGAGCCAGCTCCGCGTCCCGCGCCCACTGGCGCGGTTGCGCGTCTGGGTTTCGCAGGGGTCTCAGGCGCCTTCAGTCATGTTCAGAAGGTGCTTTGGAATCCCCTGAAGCAAAGCTTAAAAAATGCCCACGAGCTTCCCAATAATATGACTTTAAGTCCTTGTCTCACTTAGCGTTCCCTGCCTGCCTACTGCTGACATAATGTCGTTGTCTTCCGAAGAGCGTGTGTTTGCAGCTGTGCACATGCCCACTCAGACCACATGGCAAGTATTTTCCAGCCTTTTCCCAGGAGCGATATAACCAGGCCTTTTATTCTCCTACAAGGAATTTCCACAACCTCAACTTTTCTAGGGGCTTCAGCTTGCATCATGAAAATGCAATTCTGGCCTCAGAGCAAAAAACCGCTTTGACTTCAGCAGGGACGCAGCTTCCTTCTTCTGAACGCATGTTAACGCAGAACAACGCATTCACTTCCTTAGCTCGAAATTCACTACTCTGTCTCGATCGTAGGCATTGGTCCCAGTATTAGACACTGTCATCCATTTAAGGTTCCTCAGAAAAATAAGAACCACAGAACTCCAGATTTCATATGTTAGGACCCTGGAAAGCCACAGAAAGCTCGGAGATCTGTGTCTTTAATTAAGAAGTCTGGGAATAACCATTGCCCGATGTCTAACTTTGTTTTAGGATAACAACAGTAATAATTAGCATAAAGTTTATGACTCGATAACAAACCAGGCAAGGAAGACACTTGAAAATTAGGATTGGATTATTTTTTCGCTTAAACACAGGAGAGCCAGGCTAAGTGCATTTTGGGCAGGACATTTATTTATTTGTCAGCCAGAGAAAAATGATAGGCACGTCACAGATCTAGACTGAAAGAGGTTTCCAATACATAGAGTTCAAAGGGAGAGAACAGAGCTTCTTAAAAAGGGTTTGATATTCTGAGTAAAATGTTTAAATGTTGGCTCACCTTTAATAAATTCTAAGGTTGCTTTCTTGCTTTCTTATTTCCCCTCTCCATTGTATGCTTTCTCTTACTATCTTACTTTTGTGTATGACCTTTCCTTCTGAAACAGTACTGTTTCCAAAATAACTCCTGCTGGTGGTGAGGTTGAAGACGTTCTCAGTAGTCCCAAGTGGCTGAACAGATTGAAAGATACTTGGTTTGGTTGTGCAACAGTTTGATCTCTCTTTATAACAGCTGCTGCCTGCTTGTTTCCAGAGTCTCCAGGTAGCTCCAGATAGCTCTTTTTGGAGGTGAGAAGGCCACTAGAAATGGCAGGGCATTTTCTAGTCTTAGGGGATTGTATTATTTTTTTCCAAAGTGTTTGTTCTTGTGTTTACTTCCCTGTAAAAAAAGCCCAGTTACTTTACACAGGTTATTCTCTGTATCACCTGCAGAGAATACTGAATAACAATCTTTGCAGTTGCCATTCTGCTGTTTGTATTATAATTTTGTCTGGCTTCTAGTCTTCGTTAGATTAAAATACTATAAATAATAAACTTCATTGTTTATTTAAGCCCTAAGTACAGTAGCTGCAGTGGAAGGGTAAGTCCTAAGCCAAGTTTACCCTGTAATTATATCGGTTGAAACTTTACTGCTTTCATTTGAGTTGCTTGTGATTAATTCTAGTGCAAAAGCAACTTTAGACCTTGTAACTTTAATGAAAGTTTTGCTTGATAATAAAATGAGGGATCTGCTTTCTGTTATGTTTCTGACTTAGCACAGTTTATCTTCTGTTACCTGGCGCGTATATAACCATTGTGCATCATTAAGAGGAGGCCTTTCTAATTTAATAGTTGATAGTAAAGAGCCCTAAGGAAGCTTGGCTATGCGTGCATAAAGAAGGGACAGCTGTTCCATTTCAGATTATTGTAGGTTTATAATACAGTACTTTAAAAATTAATAAATATGGTGATATGATTTTTGTCAGCATCACCACCGATGACAGAAGTGTTTAATGAACCGTCAGGTTAAAGAAGCACCACCAGCACACTTTGTCAGGCTGACAGATGGAGTTGGAGGAAAAGGGGCGACTCTTTTGTCTGTAGAAGAGAATGTTTACATTGATGCTTCTCACTTGGTTAGAAAAGGCCTTTTATTATGTTAGGCCAGACAAACATCTCTAGCTTAATTTCTGCTTGTTTTTGAAATTAACAAACTTGTTTAAAAAGAGGTAAAGCTATTTCCCTATTATTAGCTACTTTACAGAAAACATAACAGGAATGGGAAATTTAATTCACTATCTTCATCTTTTCTTTTTTTTTTTTGAACCTGATCCAATACCAGCTGAAATTAGTCTCTCTACTAACTAGTACAAATTGGATTGCCTGCTTGTACACAAAGTATTGTTAGCCACTACTAACATTAACGGGAGTTTAGTGATTGAAATCAGGTAATGTCCTGTGATGTGCTTTATGCTGGCAGCCCCCTGCTCTCATATAAAGCCCCCTCAGTTTAGAAAGTTTGTAAATGACTTGCAGGAGCATTTTCAGAGTTACAATTACATGTTTATTTTTCTAAAGAGAAAAAAAAAATACTAAAAATGAAATCAAATAATAGGTTGGGGCTTTTCCATGATTCTGGTGACTATTACTGTTGTCATGTCAGTTTTTGTTAATACTAAACACTAAGAAATAACTAACTTTGTGATGTCTCACAGTAATTTTATTTATGAAGCTTAGCAGTGACTGTACAAACATTATGGAGGCTTACAGCATCAGGGAATTAACAAATATTTAGCGTATAGAATGTTTTAGGTGAATGTCATATGCCCTTTATTCAAAAGTTGCATGATTTCAAACATGAGATAAAAAGCATTATTAACTACATTGCAAAGGCATCTGATGAAAGTGAGTTTTTGTAACTATATGACAATTTGTAAAATATATGAGTTTACTATTAAGTATTTTAAATCATTTACAAATCCCCATTGAGTTAGTGCTGCTGAGGATTTGAAACCATGAATGGAATATGTAGCGATACATACTTTCTTTCTAGGAGCTATTCTAAAACTCTTTCTCCTATAATGCAGTTGACTTATGAATTGAACTGTCAGATTAAGTTTTAAAATATGGCCTTAGGGCTTATTCTATCAGCAAAATATGTCAGGGTTACTCCAATAGTGGTACTCTTTTTTTAAGGATTAATGATAAATTTTGAATTTAAAAAAATGTAAAAGAAGAAAAACAGCTTATCAGTTGGGTAAATGTTTTAATGAAGTGAGGAGAAAAGAAAGAAAAATATTAGGAATCATGCTAAGATATGTGTTCTTATAAGCTGGAGAAAATGCAGTACAAGATAATCAGAAATGATTTTTCCATTTAAAGACAAGTCAGTCTTTAAAAAGCAAAATTAACCAAATTACTGTAATTAAAATCAAATCAAAAGACAGACTGAGCTCTCCTTGTTCTTCTGGCCTCTCCTCTGTAATACCTTTCCAAGTGTAGGCCAACTGGACTACAGCTAATGCAAACACAAGCCTTTAGACTAAATTTTAAAAATCCTGGAACGCTTATGTATAAGTATTGGGTTTTTTTTTAACTAGAACTCTTAGTGAGTTAAGAGTATCCATTTTCTCCTGCTATTATATTGTAATATTACAAAGTTTCCTGCTTATTGGTGTAAGCATTTTAGTCTGGGAGTTCCCAGGGCTGTTTATATAGAAGGTCATGAACACATCAGAGCCAAATTTTATTACACATGGTAACTGTTTGGTACCATCAATATTAACAGCATGTCTCTTTCAATTTTAAAGAGCAGTTAAAGCATTGAAACTGAGAGTCCTGGGAGGTTCAGTTCTGCAAATGGGAAGCACTTAGAAGCTGTGTTATTCAGCAGCACTTGAGAAGCAGACACCAAACAAGCGCTGTATTCATTTTAGCACTACCTCTTAGCAAAGACAGAGTTTGCTTTTTAAAGAGTAGTGATGAAACATTGCAAGCAAAAATAATAGTTTTTAAGAAGACAATTCCATGTAATGCAGAAGAAATGAGTTAAAACATTTTTTTTTTGCTGTGCACTAAACTGTGACTAGAAAGTACCAGAGGGAATGCAAAAGATAATTGAAATAGTAAAGAAATATAGACTGCTTTAATGTGCTTTGCACAAAGGACACACTATTCCATGAGGCAAAATGTAGAGTAACTTGAAATTGTGAGTATGAATCAGTAGGTTTACATAAAAAGAATGGTGACACATGAAGGAACGTTACAATTATCCCCAGATCCGCTTGCCAGAGCGGACTAGCCCCCGTGCCCAGCAGGGACTCGCCAGAGGCAGGAGCTGGGCTCTCGCAGCCCACTGGCACCTGCACCTCCTTGTTGACAGGCTGCCTCTGCTGCGGGGTGCAGAGGTCCCCTCACCTCTTGCCATTTCTCCTGAGAGAGCAGTTTCTGACTGGGGTGTGAGATTTCCTCAGACCTCCTTAGGTAACGCTGCTTCTGCTCACGTCTTAGAAGGGTCTGCTGGAAACAGAAATTCCTGGAGGAAGTCAGGATTGCAGAGCAGGGCGTTTGTCCAGAGTCATCCAAGGGCTCCATGTGCTCTGTTCTACATCCCTCCATGCTGCTCTTCCTGGGCAGTACTAGGAGAACCACTGGAAAGGCCAGAGCTGCAGAACGTGACAAAAATTGCTAGTGATAGCCCCTAGGTCTCACAGAGGAGCGTAACTGCCTCTCTGCAGCTGTGCTGAGACAGGGGCCAGACCTACAAGGTCACCTGGCTGACCACATAGCCAGGCCCCCTGTCCTCCACAGCCCCCCTAGCCTGCTGGGAGCTCTCGCTCATGGCGGTGGGCATTGCCATGCCGTTTTCTCATGGATGCACAACACCTGGTGGCTATCCCAGGTGCACCTGCTGTAGCTGCTTTGTCAGTTGTAAGTGAGCACTGGGTGTGCTGGGCACAGGGTGCCCAGGTGGGGGGCATTTGCTGCTGGCTCCTTGTGGCTTGGAGTGGCCTTGGGGCAAACAAGAGCTGCCTGAGCGAGCACCAAAGAGACCCGCTTTCAAGGACAGGCTGCAAAGGGAGTCTGCCCACGCTTTTTCAGTAGGGCCTATGCTGATGTTATGATCAGTTTTCTCTAGTTTCCACTTGTGCTTTTGGGCACTTACCAGGTGTGGGGGCTTATACACTTAGAATACACAGTCCTGCATGATTTCGGCATTAGTCTGAGGAAGTGCTTAAAATGCCTAGGTTCCTCTAGGAAAGAATTAATTGAGAAGGCTTCATGGCATCAGCAGGTTGGTAGTATGTATGTATGTATGTATGTATGTATGTATGTATGTATGTATGTATTTATTTATTTATTTATTTATTTATTTATTTATTTATTTATTTATTTATTTATTTATGAACCTAGCTAATCTCTTAGTTAACCTATAGAGTAAGCACTCAGTATCCAAACTCCTTTGATTATCAAAAAGGGGTTACGCAAGCTCTGGTCTTCCATTTCTTTCCCTCCTTTTTTTTTTTTTTTTTTTTTTTTTTTTTTTTTTTTTTTTTTTTTTTTTTTTTTAAGTGTATCTCTAGGTAGTTAGTTGTTCAGCAGTTTGAATTAAAAGAAAAAAAAATCTTTTTGAGAACTAAGATAGTTTTTCTGCTATATTGAACACTTGTTGTTAAGGCTGGTAAACTTTATTTGAGTGGGATAATCACTCAGCTAACCTACCTGAAGTTTATAGCTAAATAAACACTTTCAACTTTTTTTTTCCTCAGCCATTTGTAAATATTTCTCATGATATAGACATGAAACTAGTTGTTCTATGGCCTGTAATTTCCTTGTGAGTTCTTATATGCTTCTGGGAAAAGAGGTTTTGGATTTTTCCAGTCATCACTTTAGTGGTGGTGGAATGTGGGAACATAGGATAAGAAGGGGTATAATTTTGCATAACATGGTTTTGAACTCTTTGATCTGGTTGTATTATATTCCTCACAGCTTTTACTGTGGAAATGAAGCCAGAGAGATTCCAGAAATAATTTGGAAACACTCATTTGATGGAACATCTCTACTGTAGTAAGTCTATGATGATTTAAAGTAGAGTAGCTCTTCTGGTTTCCTTCTGTCCTAAGTAGCTTGTATGGGACACTTTATGTACAAGTTTTGCTATGTTTCTGGAATTTCTTAATGCTTTGGGGGGTGGGGGCAAGGTTGTTGGAAATCTCTACTTTTGGAAGGGCCTTTCTGGTTAGACTGTGGAAAAAGTCAGAACCTGCAAAAGGGGAAGCTACTGCCGTATATGTTCTTTTTCTCCCTACCCTTTGTGGTGGAACTGATAAAAAAAAAAAAAGGTGAGCCTGTGTTTCCTGTTACTAAACTTAAAATTACTGCCTTTCTTAATTCAGTGTGAAGATTTGGGATGCTGTTATACAAACATTGTAGAAAATGAAATTAATTTAAGGGTAGACTATTCAAACATATTAGTATGTAGAACTGAAGTCAAAGCACTCAACAGTATCAACTCTGTGCAGTAGTATAATACATGATATTGTATATATGTGTTATTAACAGTCGCACTTTTTTCCTGGTGTCACTCTACCTGGATGAGTTCATGACAGATCTTCATATCTGTTTTTAGAAGCAGTAAACAAGAACTCCAGTGAAAGGAAAGGTAGACTTTATTTCTTTCCCATGAGTATAGCTCAGCATTTCTGCATATCAGACTCATATTTCATTTCCCCCTCTCCAATCCTTGTGCTTCTCTGAAGCTGTGGAATTGTTTGTGCATTAAAACATATACGCATATATGACCTCATGCAAAATAAGAGAAGAGACCATACAGGTCAGTAGAGCAATTGGGATCAAATCGGAACTAAAACTGAAAGAATTAACATGTAGATAAACTGTAAATGTTAAAAAGAAATGAAAATAATCAAATGGGGCTGTAAAGGCAAAGTCATCTCAGACACTGCTAGACCAATGCCAGAAAAGATTTAGAAGAAGGCTGATGCAGTGGGATCAGATGTGCCAAAATGCTAAGTGCTTTTTCCAGGAAGTTGGCTGCCCTAAACTTAATGAGCTGTGTTGATATGCATGTATAATAATAATATGTATAATATTCATGTATACTGCCTAGGTGAAGGACACTCAAAGTTCCTGTTAGGTGCTTAATACCTTGCAGGAATTTCATTAGTTTTGCTACTGAAAGCAACAAAAAGTTCTAAGTCTAAAAGACAAAAGTATATAAATACTGTAGGTGCTCATTTATCTCTCTTTTTCCAAACCACCTGTTAGCCTGATTTGCTTTCAGTTGTCTTCATGTGTTGTTGCCATGAAGATCACTCATTTATCCAAGTATATTCCGTACTTCTAATCTTATTTAGATAAGTGAATGTCTTATGTATACTTATTGCTTAGTTTAACTATGATTTTAATAAATAATAGGGCTGATAAAGGTTCTTTCATCAGTAAACCTTACAGAAAGATATTCTGGAAGATAATGCTTCCTTAGGAAAACAAGAATGTTATTTAAAAAGCATGGCTTCATCATAAACTCTCAGAAAAGAATGGAGATATTTTTCTAACTATATGGCACTCTGCATGATGTGGTGATGTAGGATAGCATAGTTCAATTATATAGTTGATTAGAGTAAGTCAGTGATTCAGTGGATGAAGGGTCTAATCCTGCAGTTCTAATTTTGGCATGAATTACATCAAGTACAAGACTGAATAAATACTTACTTTGGCTTGATCTTGGATTATGCTGGTTTTAATGCTTGTTTGGTTTCCAGTTTTTCAAAGCTAAATAGATATTTCATTGTATTTAGTTGCAATTGTATTTTACTCTGTATTTTTCTGTAATACAGTGAAGTTAATATGATGTATGAATATTTATATTGTTATTACAAGTTAATTGGTTTTATTACTTCATCTTTCTTGAGGCCAAACCATTAGCTTGATATGTTCATGTTTTCATTAGTTTCTCATCTACTACAAGTAGGAGCAGAATAATGTGTTAATAGGACAGTATCAATGCTGTTTAGTGTCTTGATAGTGCACCTTTAAAAATGAGTATGACTTTGTTGTTAATGCTTATTGATTTATCACTTAAGATTTTTGAGTAATTTTAAAATATTCTCATACTCCTAAAATACTTGAAGCCATGTGTATTGTTAAGAAAGCAGCAAGACCCAACGAATACACTGCAGCTTGCAAAGTTCACATGGGTAATCATCAGGCTAGACTTTAACTCATAGATTTTGTTGAAATGTACAGGAGTGCTGGCTGATTTGGTCTGAGAAGTGTCTGTTTTAAAGCCGTGCAGTACTTCATATAAATGATCATGAATCTTTAGGAGAACTGTTTTAGGGACCAGCTCACACTGAAGTTGGGATGAGGTGAACATAGATGTGATTGTGGCTTGCTCCTAGGGCTCCTTTCTGCACTGGGTCCCGCTGGCATGGAAACTCACTGTGCTGGAGCAAGTACTAGTGGATGTGATCCATAAATGTTTAAAATTAGAGAAAAATGATAATAACTTTTTGTAATTTTTTTTCTGATTAAACTTCTGCTTCACTCAGATTTTGAGGCTGTCATACATGATCAGACCACAATCTCATTTATTCTGCTATACTGTCAGTGATACCAGCAGTCTGATATCAGTTTGCCTTTTACGGAAGAAAAACAAAAACATTTCATAATGGATCTAGGTAATGTCCTACAGAGGACCTGTTTTCTGATCTCTGTTGTTAATCAGCTTAGACTATGAAGAATAAAATGGAATAACAATTATTATCTTGATATTCATGTCTATGAATTTGTTTATGCTCTTGAATTTCCCTCCTTTTCAAAAAACTTATCTGTATCTTTCCACTGATTTTTTTTTTTAAACTAATGTTTGTTTTGTGGAGTTTAAAGAAAACACATATGCGACTGTGTTGTCTGCTTGCACACTTAAACTGTGTGTGTGTATATGTATGTCTGTATATTCTTTGAAATCTGGAAATGGAGAGTTGTGAGGATCAATGTTCCCTGCTTTTTGGAGAACTGCTCTGGGAATCAAGGACTCAAGGCTAAGCTGTTTCATGTATTATGCATTTTGTTCATTGTACCTTAAGAAATATTGCTGTAAGTAAATAAATGAACTGTATTTATTTACTTGAGGGAGTAAAGCCCAGGTTTTAGGGCTTGATCTGAGGAATGGTACTAGTTTGTTTTCCTGTTGTCTTCAATTCTAGGGCTTGAGGGATTTTCTGGGAGGAAGGAGGTGACAGGCATGGTTGCAGCAATCCTTGCAGGGAAGCCTCTTCAGAGATTGCTTTATTTAGTGGTTTTTTTTGTGTGTGTGTGTTTCTTTTTTGTAATGTGCTTTTCATATCTGTTGTAGTAATTGCTACTTAGTTTGTTTCTTGTTTTATGCATAATATGATTTATACCCTATGGGGGGGGAGAGGAGGTCTGTGTTTGAGAAGAGTATCTAGGACGCACCTGATGGCTTGTTTTTTTTTTTCCCCTCTCCCTCCAGATTTTTATGTAGTTGTCTTTAATGTTATGCTTTGACTCTGGATAGCATACTGTCTTTTGGATTGTCTTTTTGTTTTCTATTGAAGTTAACAGAACATAAATTAATAAATTGAATAGCTCTTTTTCCAATTACAGTTCCTCTACCTCTACAGCTCTGAAGGCTCCTGGAGCATGGCTTCTTGTAAAGTCAATCAAAACAGTCTTAAATCAAATTTGTCTGTCCCCTGCAGTTCAGTAACATAATAATATTCAGCTCAAGAAAGCTATCAAACATTTTACTCTTTAATTACCTGTCTTTGATGCTACTTTAGCTAACATGATCTTGATCAGTAATTGAAGTATACTATATTCAAAGAAAATTCGCCTTACTCTTTTCCCCTACCTTTGAGTCCCTCCCAAGACAAAACTGTGTAGCAGTGGGGTAGTTATTAACTGTAGCATATAGTAAGCCAGGCCTGTTACACAAGGTGGTCTTTGTATTCTTCTATTCTGTATGATTTAGAAAAGGTATTTCCAAATAGTAAAAAATGAGAAATAAATTGCTTGTAGTTCTGCAACTTCAGTTCTGTCACTTGATCAGTTTCACGAAACCTTTCAGTGTTTTTAGGTTTTGGTGAGATAAAACTTGTCTCTGTCATGAGGGCTTCGTTGCTGGAAATGTATTCAAACAAGCAATTCATCCTATGTTATGTTATTTGATTCTTAGCTAACTTGTTTTAGGACTTTTTTGGTCTAAAACATACTAATAGTACTTATTTAAATATTACTAATTTGGTAAGGATATGAAAAAGACAAGTTTTCTTCCCAGTGTCTAAAGAAATCTTACCTTTCTTTCTGAGCACTGTGTGAACTTGTATTGAAAATTCACATTGAAATCTAGTGGGTGAAACTCCCCTTAGAAATTAAACTGTCTCTATTTCTGTCATAACTGTTTCCATTATTTCAGTTATCTTGAGGAAAGAGGAATGTAGATTTAAATTACATAAACAAGAACAAAATAGTTATTGAGTGTTTCATGGGAATTTCAGAGACACTCTATGGCCTTCTGAATAGTGCATCTCATCAGATTTTTTTTGAGCTTTTTTTTTAATTGGAAATAAAGAGGAAATGTCTAGACTCTTTTAGTAAGTGATAGAAATAGTAGCCTCTTAGTGATGCTTTACTTATTAATCATGGTCATCATGAAACTTCTGCACTGAGGTAATTTTGCTATTGATCTCAAAGAAAGGAGAATTAGGCCCTAATGAACTGCCCCCATTTTTCCCTTGAAAACATTTCTAAGAGAGCTATCACAGGAGATACTTACTAAATATTCAGTCCACTCATATCAATATGGCTGATCATCTTTTAGTTCTCACCCAATTTCTTTATAGTCTCATGGTCAGATTTGCAAACTAATTTTATGAATGCAAAGATAAGTCTAGAGGATTTTGCTTGATTCAGACCCTGCTCATATAATGAGCAACTTCTCTATGCCATATGAAGCCCCAGGTGCAACAAAATAATGAGTATTGTATAAGATCAGAACTTGTAGCCACATTCTACATCCTGAGTTTTTAGCTGATGTGATGGATGTAGGGGATCTTAGTGTATCTAAATTCACTTTTCTAGAAGAAGACTTCATGCTGCTAGCAGCTGCTCTTCCAGACTGTAGCATTTCTGATGCTTATATTGATCACATTCAGGTCATGCTTTTAAAATATCTTCAGTCAGAGGAACTAGAAACTTGCGCTTTTTAAATTTTCCTAATGAAATTTGAGATTCTGATAGAATTACATGGTTCCAGAACCCTGGAAAAGCTTTGTGTCTGTACCTTAATTTGGGCTTGTATAGAATAAAACAGATGTTTGGATATACTTAAAGATTGTCAATGAGTGGAAAAAGACTAAAGAACTAAGACTGCATTGTCATTGCTCCAGCAGCTGAAATATTGGCTCATCAAGCCTGTTCTTCTGAGTTTCCTTGATTGAACATCACATTTTTACAGGGCGATATTTCTCCAAAGAAGAATTTACAGTCAATAAATTTCAGACAAGATAAGACTTATCCTCTAGAATAACTCTTCCTTGTTGGCAGTTCTGAAATTCTGATTGAAAGTGCCTCAGTCATTACACTTTGAATGGGTCTCTGACATCTGGAAATGTCATTATACAGAACCAAAGCAATAAAAGCAATTATGTTTGGTTTTGGTAATGTTTTAATCAGTCAGTGGAAGACTTTTACATTAGAATTCCTCAGATTTTTATTGTATGAAAATACTGCCAGTACAATTTATAACTGGTGAGGTTTCTCAAAAGAGAGTGTATTTATCTGTTCTGTCCCTAATTTCTAAATGCAAGTCTTGAATATGAAAGATAAACTTGAAAGTAAACACCCATTAATATTTTTTTGCACCCAGAAGTGCAATGCAGATGAGAGCCCTGTTGTGCCACAGGCTGCCCTAGCAAATGGGGCAATAGTTTGCATCACAATGTTTGCAGGCTTGTGGCCTCTTTGTGTGATTTAGCAGCTTTGTTATCAGCTGCTAAACAGGCCTCCTTGCTCAAGGTTACTACTCTGTAAGTAGAGGTAGATGTAAATTTGTACAAGCTCCTTGGCCTCCACAGTTCACACTTGGGCATTTGAGCTTTTATTGATGTTAAATCCAGCAGAACTTGTCATGTAGATTCTACTGTGTACATCCTATTACAACATAAATGATGCAGGGAAGTGGGGGTGTTGATGGGGGAACAAAAAAAGTAGAATTGGTATATAATACAGGTCAACCAGCAATTCAGATTTCTTATGTGCATATTGTATCATTCAGCAACATTAGTGCTGACAGAAATAGTATTTCATTTATTTCTCTCTTTCCTAATTTCCCCTAATGCCACTGAAATGAAATTCTTGACTGCTCTTCCACCAAAGATTGTAGTAAAGGTTTCACTTTGTTTTGATTAAATTTCACTTTTATCTTCCTCCTCCCCCCTTCAAGAATTCCCTCTCTTCCCAGTTAAATGGTTGTTCTCTATACTGTACTGGCACTACCTTTAGTCTCTGCTTCAGAGGTGCAGTGTCCTTCAGCAAAAGGTGATCCATTTCTCTAGTATAAATGGATAATCTGATATTATCAGATGGTAGTAAGACTGAAATAGGTTGTTGCATCTGTGTCTAAGGCTTCTGGGACTACGGTGGTCTGATTTGTTCCAGGATCTGTGTGCTTCTCTTAGCCTATGTAGAGGCCCAAACGAGATAGAAGCAGGGAATTTCCAAAATCTACTTGCAAAAGAGGTGCAGTGGTAGCAGGAATGAGTTATACTTTAAAAAATAGATTTTGAGTTGCTAGTTTTGCTGTTGTACTAGTGTGGTGTTCTGTACAGCACCCACTAAGGAGCACATGATTGACATCTGTCATCAGACTTGTTTCTAACATGGGCAACTGTATCATACCCAATTCAGACAGGTTGTCAAGGCTCTGTCCCATATGCCATCTCTTGGTTTTGGGTCAAACGACAGTCTGACCGTATATTAATCTGTTGTAAAGGCCATGACTGTGTTATGCCACAGGAAGAGAGAAGCAGAAGGGTCCTTGCATTGATTTCTGTATCCTTATAGGTAAATTTATTATCCCAGGAAGCTGATCACAGCTGGCAGACTTGTTCTCATCATAGTTAATGAGTCAATGGGGATTTTAATGGAAGAATTAGAAAGAATATAGTCTGTTCAGTCTCAGAGAGAGTATCGGTGTCTCTTGTCTTGGGCAATGCGAAGTTTGCTATCTTACTGTGTGGTACTGCCAAGAGATGGATGACAATGGTGATAAGCCATACAGACATACGTAGTGGGGTACTTTCCAGCATCTAATGCCTTCCTCCTTCCTGCCCTTATGTTCTGGGTCCAGACATAGGGCATTTCAGTGGTGTAGAATCTCAAACCTAAAACTGAACCTGCATGCTTCATTACTCTGAGTGATAAGGTCCACAGTTCTGGGTAATTTTATAGATAAATACATCAGAATAAAGATGAAATGTCTACATACTCATGGTAATTCCTTGTATCTTGCAGTTCTGTAACTTTATGCATTGATGAAAACAATTAGTCACTTTGTAGTAAATTTTTATAACTGGAATTTTCCCCATGTTACGAAAATGTAAGCAAGGGAGAAGCTTCAAGCAGCTAGTATCTTTCCTGAGTAACTGACAGATTGTAAGTTGCAGTTGAACTAAAATTCCCATTATAGTGACACACCCTCCCTCCCTCCCTCCCTCCCTAAGATATAAGAAAACTTTGGATGGGCGTAGATAACTTCCTGGTTTTGTTATATACCTCTGTTTTGTCTTGGAGCAATTTCCTCTTTTCACTGAATCTATTCAAATAGCTAAATCCTAACTCACTTATAGTCCACCCAACTGCTATCCTTTTACAATTAAACACCTTCATGAAGATTCATTTTATCTATAAGACCCATAAGAGAAATCAACAACAATATTGCTAGTCAAGGCTGCTTGTCATTTTGATGCCTCCCTGCGTACACTATTTTGGGCTGAACAAAATCAGTAGAGTAGGGTCTGTCTCTTCAGTAACACAAAGCATGTCATCAGTATTTCAATAAAAATAACTAATTCTAAATAATTTGAATGTTATCAAGATGTAAATAATGTCCAGTTTAATCATTTAGTGAAATCTGCTGTGTGACTGCACTGCATCTCACTTTATGTGGACTTTTTTAGAAGAATAATCTCCTAAGCATGGTCCTCTATGGTGCAAAATGGTTTGGCTCCTATTGAAGTTAATATGAAAGCATTCAGAAGCATGTGGAAGGCCTGTGGGATCAAGCAGGTCTGTGCCCTGGATGCCATTATTAAAAACCATTCATCATGGGGGTTTTGGGTCTTCTAAAGAAACTGTTAGGCACAAATAATTCAAGGAAATCTCATTGCTTTATCAAAGAGCACACATTGGTAATCTGCTCTTTGTGGAAGCAAAGGCTGTTTAATACACTCCAGAGGCACAAATGGGTCCAAGGAAGAACAGCTCCTAATAAAATTACAGAATTAAAGCAATCAAAGAAAATTATATAATTAAAAAAATACCTAAAGTTTGATATTTTGTGGCAGCAGAACACTAATTTGGCAGTAGAACGCTATAATTTATATAAGAATAGCACAGTCAGTATTAATTTTTTAGCTAGAATATTAAAAAAAAAATGCAAAAAGCAATGTAACAGCCAAATGTATACATTAATCTTTATGCTGAGTGTTGACCACTTTCAAAGCATGTCACTTTTGAGGTGACTACAGCAATCTGTTTCTATAGTATTTGCAGTGCAGAATAGGGAAAACAAAATAGAACAAGGAAATAAAAATGGGAAATAAAAATAAGAACAAGGTTTCTCTTGGGGAGGGGGGGGAACCCTCAGTTTATAGTATGGGTAAAGATTTAATGAATTCTCTTCCTCATCACAGTTGAATCTTATCATAGATTAAGGATGGTAAGGATTTTTCTTTCATCACCTGAGTCAAGAATACACAGATGTTATTTTCAACCAACACTGTCTAGACTTTTGAAAGGCTTGGTTATTTTTGTACAACAGCTCAGTTCCCTCACATTAAGGGAGTTGGAACTGGCTGTAACCACTGGCTTCAGTGTATACACTAATTTAACCTTGGAAGAACAGAGCTGCTGCCAGTTAATAGCAGTAATTCTTTGGCTAATGTAAGAGCTGCGGCTAGCAAAGATAATTCACTAACAAGATGAACAAAGATGCTGATAGCACTACCTCTTCTAAACTTTGCAACCTCCTTTGAATCACTTTGATCTGTAATTTGAGTTACGCTCTTCCGGAGCAGAATGAATTTCAGCCCATAACCAGTAATCCATTTGCGTCAGGTTAAGGCTCTCGCTAAGGACGGAAGGAAACCTTGGTGCAGTCAAAGCTGTCAGTTGCAGACAGATGTCTTCCGAGTTATAGATTTACTTATTGACCGAGTTTCCAGAAAGTGCAGCTTGTGCTCAGTGTTTCAGGAACTCGTTTGTTTTGGGAATATAGAGAAACGGTGGAGCCTTCTTCCAACGGGCAATTCTTGTTTAAATGACCGCTTTAAACAAACTATGTTCAGTTCCCTTTAGTTTTTGTCAATCGGTATTGAAAGACGTTTTCTGCTAAAATTTGTAGTTTGTTCTCAGCTCTTTGATTACTTCAAATGTTAATGTATTTATAAATAAATTTCAGACTTTTGATAGTAAGTGGAGCTTTTAGTACTTTTATTATTCTGGTAACTGTAGAAGTTGTACAAGAAGATATTTAAGATATCCTTTAAACTTTTCTGTTTGGCAACTAGCTGTATGTACCCTGCAGAGGATGCTTAAAACAAACTGCAAATCCAGTCGGTATACTGTAGGAGTCAAGTTTTCAGCTAAGGTATGCACCAAGAAAAATATATTGTCACTGGAAGGGGCATATGTCCTTATTAAAATATATTCCTATGCCTAATTTTCTGGAAAGAACAGAGTTGGCACGCATGGCTTTTTTTTTTCTTCTGCTTTTAACAGATTCTTGAAAAAAAAACATTTGTACCCCTGATATTGGGGTACAATATTGGTGACTAATATTGGAATATTAGATCCCATGCCAGGCCCTAGTAGAAAGCACAATTGCTACGTGTAATGCCAAAAAACCATTAGTCATTTTCAATATCATAGCAATAAGAACTTTTCTTAATATTGCTGACCAGCAAGAACCCTGCAGCCCCCCGGGCGATGGCCCCCCTGCTTTCAGGGTGCTGCGGCCCCGGGGCGAAGGCGGTGACTCGGGGGAGGTGGCGCGGCCTGGGGCCCCAGGCCTTGCCCGGCCCCGGTGCCCCAGGGTGGGGGAACCTTCCGGAAGCCTCTTCCTTTCCCCAGCGGGGCAGCGCGGCATGGGCGGCCGAGAGCCCGCTGGCGCTGCGGGCGAGGGTCTCCCCCTCGTCTGGGCCCCGAGGCACGGAGGCGCCCTTGCCAGCCTGCGCCCCGGGGTGGGAAAAGGGGGAGCGGCGGAGGGGAAGGCATCGAGGAGATCCTCGGCGCCTTCTTGGGAAGGCGGGAGCGGCGTCCCCCCGCACGGGGCTGTGCTCGGTGTGGCTCCTCTTCTCCCGCTTCGCTTCGTACTTACCTTCCTCACGCTTGTCTTCCTCCTGCCTGCCCTCCTGCTGGCTGCATCGGTGGTGATCCTTTAGGTAGGTCATTGCCCCAGCGGAGGAAGAAACGCAGAACCTTACCGTTACCTGCTTGCACTTAGCCTTGCTCCGATCCTCCGAGACAGAAGGGTTTCTTAACTGAGAAAAACATAGTGGGGAATAGCATGATAACGGAGAAGTAACAACAGAATACTGCTGAAAATACTATGCAAGACGTTGAGAAAAGAAAGTGCTTTGCTGGGCATATACCTGGGTAAATGATACGCACATTAACGCTTCCTTATTTTCTTTTGAAGGATCGTCGCTTTAACGATGAGATTGACAAACTGACGGGATACAAGACAAAGTCACTGTTGTGCATGCCCATAAGAAACAGTGATGGAGAGGTTATTGGTGTAGCCCAAGCAATAAATAAGACTCCTGGAGGTGCCCCTTTTTCTGATGATGATGAAAAAGTAAGATTACCTTTTATCTTTGTTTGTATTTTTATTTTATAGCTTGGGAGACTCTTTTGGAGATATTCACTCAAATGTTACAAATAGACTATTAAGGAATAAATAATCTTAAAGATTTTTGTAGTTGGGTTATTAGTTAATTAGCTAACCTTTAAGGCATGATAACAGCATTGTAGTGGTTTACAATACATATTTTATCTGTGCCCCTGTTGGAGGGGAGGGGAGGATCGGGTACTTAATTCTCATGTCCAATTTGTATCTTGTTTTATCATTCAGAGTTATCCATCTTTACTTGAATCTGCTACTGATCTGTTTTCTCATGTTTTCTCAACTTAAAAAGAAGTCATTGGAGGTTGGACTAGATGATCTTCAGAGGTCCCTTCCAATCTTACTGATTCTATGATAACTCTTCCATAAAGATCAGGTGCACTTGGGAGTGTTGTTAAAGTGTGGGGGGCAACTATTGAGTTATGTATTTTAAAAAGGGCTCAGCATAAAACATGTTTCTATTCTGTAAATGTGGAAGATCTTGAATCTCAAATTTCAGTTTAATGCTGTTTATATCTTGTGCAGATTCTTTTCATGCAATACATCTTAACAGGAAGAGTTCAGAATTGATCTTAGAGTGTAATTTGTCAAGGAATTAGTATTTCTTTTCTGCTGAAGCAACAGTTTCTTTTTTAAATATAGATATTGTCAACAAAACATTTGGAGAAAAATTACAGTAGAACAGATAATATTTTGCTTGTGAAAGATATTTTGTGATGATAGTAAATCTGATTTTTTTTTCCTACTTTTTGAAAATTTATCTATAAGAATAAATTCAAAGGGAATATTATTGTAGAAAAACTTTCAAGCTTGCTCACTTAAAAATTGTCAGCTTCTACTAATATTCTCAATGTAATAAATGTCTGTTGCATATGCAGAAGAAACTTTAGTTTATTCTAGAGCAGGTAATACCCCCTTATGTTATCACAAAATAAAGGAGACTACAGGGTACCTATGCAAGAACAAAGCGCAGGAAAGGGAAGTTGAGTGCATGAAGAAGAGTTTAGAGAATACAGGCAGCTCAAAGGGCAGGAGAACAGATGGAGCAGAAAGCAGGGAACTTGAATGAGAAGAAGGTAGCAAAGGAAAGTGGGGAAGTGGTGCTGTTGAAGGCAGATGCTTATAGTTGAGCATAGAGGGAAAATGTGAATGAAGCCAAAAGATTGCTGGGGGGAAAAAGAAGGATAAAGGGTAGCGAACTGTGGAGAAATAGAAAAGCAACTAATTCTGCCCAGCCTGTAGGGAAGAGAAATGGAGTTTCCATCAAGCACATAATGGGAAAAATTACTTCTCTATGCCTATTAAAACAGTATTGAATCTTATTTGTGCAGAAATGTAGTTAAAGGCAGACTTTGCCCCTAATGGCTGCTTATGTTGACTCAAAAGCAGTTAATATTTGATAGAGAGCCATTGTTGGTGGCTCTCTATTACATGTATGCTGAGATTTCTATACTATGACAAAAAGAGGTGTTAAGTAATGTCTGTCAGAAAGGGAAATTCCTAACTGATTGGTTCATCTAAATAGATGGGGTTAACTTTTAGAATCAAGGTGGTATGATATGAATGAAATTCCTTAAAAAAAAAAAAAAAACTCAGCTAACAGCAGTTTATAAAGGCTGTGAGATATTGCATGAATTAAACTTGTTTTCCTTAGAAACAATAGTAATTTTTTGAGTCCTTCCTGAAGTTGGTATTACATGAGTATTTTTACTTGTTATGTATAGGGACTGGTGAATTTTGAGCATAGTGCATAGCTATTAAACAGTCATTGGAAAAATGTTTGACTGGTGCGAGTAGTAGTATGAATCTTGATATGAATAATGTCTGTTAATATCACACTCTCGTTTGCTGTGCATTGGGAGTAATTCAAAATTGATTGCCTTCTTGAAATTTCATTATGTGATAGAATCTTCTTCAACAGTCCAGGTGGGAAAATGCTTGCCAGATGAAAATACTAATAAGCAAATACATGTTAAAGTTGAGAGAGGAAGGCAGAGTAATGATTATTTTTACACCTTGTATTAGTAACCAGATATCTTCAATAGAAACAGTTACGAACAGATATTTCTTTGTATTTGATGCGGTAAATCTTTACCATCAAGTGGAAATCTTCCATGAGTTACTCTTATCAACACCTACTTTTATATAAAAGACCTAGCTTGCTTGCCATGTAACACTGTTTTTGATGCTTTTTCCTAAATCTGTTTGTGGGGTATTCTGACCAGCGCTTGAGCTGACTGTTAACTCTTTTGTTAAGCTTCAAGCTTCTGGTTCTCATTAAGCTGCAGCTGTTTGGATCCAGTTTGAAAGATTAGACTTAGATTTGGACTACAATATTTAAAGTACATTGAACAAATAAAAAGAATGAGGGATAAATTGGGCTAAAGTAAGAACATCTATGGTACATAAGACTAATGATACAAACAGCTCATAGCTCCCTAATTATTCTGTGGTACTGTAGAGCTTTAAGACTTTTAAGTAAATGTCAACTAGCTGTGGTTACTCTTCAGACCAACACTACTGGTAATTTTTATAAACTGGAGAATTACAAGAGCAATATTAATTGCAATGCATGTGTTTATCTGACATCCCTTTTTGGTTAGATGCTTTCTTTACCGTATCTTGGAATAATAAAGGAGTTCAGTCCTATCTCTGTCAGCAGTGTCAGGTATTCTAGCACCATATTAAAGAGAGAGAATTTCTCTTATGTGGGAGCATATAAAATTTGATATTTTCTTTGAAAATAATTAGTTTTTAATACTTGTTTCTATGAAGAGTCTGGGTAACTGATGGTGCGCAGTGATTTAGTTTTAATAAAACAAACATTTTAGAGACTAGCTTGATATTTTCAGGTGCTACTCATTCAGACTTTGAAAAAGACCCAATAGTTCTTGGAAACTGTTTCTTTTTCAAGTTATTTGTAGTTGTATAACCATGACTTTGCTTCTGAATTACTTTTGATTCTTGATAATCTTCGATGCTCTATATTAATACATTGCAAATCTGACAGTTTATGCTGTTTAATATATGGTAACCACAAAAACAAAATGTAAATTAAAGAAAAAGGGTGAGACCTTTTCTAAATGTATTCTTCTACGTTTCTTTTTCTGAGTACTCAGTGTGTCTGCCTAAATGGAATTTTGTGTTTAAAATGTGGCCTTAAACTTGGATACATTTGATCTTTAGTACTACATCTGATTATCATGCATTCATCTAGCAAAGCAAGTGCTTACATGTAACTTCATGAACGTGATATGTAAACATTTGATGCCAGTGCTGAGGTTGTAGCATTTGCTTGTTTAGTGGCTGCTAAGTATTACATAAAATCAGAGCAAAGTTGCCCAGATCTTAATTGTCATTTTATATTATTTTATTAGTCATTTACAACATTGTTACAGTTATAAACCAGATATTAGAACTCTTCAAGAACACACTGTTTTTCCATAAAATGTACATGAGCAAAAAAAAAAAAAAAAAAGAGAATGTAACCAGTATTGCACTGCATAAGAGATGTTAGATTTAATGAGGTCTGACAGTCTCTGTGCTGTTCTCTTCAGATTTGTGCTTTTAAGCTTCTTCACTCACTGATAACCTAGAAAGCATGACATATCTTTAGGAAGCCAGAGAGGACACACGTGATTTCAGGAAAATGTATTGCAAGATGAACAAACTGGAAAAGAGAACTAGAAAACCCTTTCTAGAACAAGCAAAGACCTACTTGAGTGTTGAGGTGGCTTATATAGAAAAGGCTGATGAGCAGCTAGCAAATGAAGTAAACTCTGCCTTATGCTGATGTTACAATTTCTGACAATTTTTAGTTTCAGAACAGTTAGAAAATGAAAATATAAACTATGCCTCCTTCCCCCCCACACCCTTCTCAAACAAATCTCAGTATCATTGAAGTTTGGCTTTTGCTTACATGTGTGTCTGTTCTCTCTCAGCATTGTGCAAAGCAATTAAGTTTATCTGGATTTTTTTTTTTTTCACAAAGCCAGAAAACTATATTGTATGAATGAAATGTCACTTGGGGGCACTAGTGTTTTGAGTCAATAGGAAACAAAGAATTATGTTTTCAATTAGAATTAAGTAGATGCTAGCATTGTTTTTTCTGAAAATAACTAAGGATACATAAAGTTTTTAACAGCAAATAAAATATTTAAGATTTGAGGAGTCTTTAATGCTCCCAAGCTGTAACCAAGTTTATATTTTGCTATATATAAAGTGTAGGAGTATTAGATTTCAAAGTTTTCATATTTTCATATTTTTTTATGGCAAATTTTCTTTTTTTCTTTTTAAATCTCTGGCCACTGTGATAATACAGCACTAGTAGAGAACATAAATGAATTTTCTGCATATAATAATTGCTTCACACTGCCAAATTTCTTTCTCCTTTTAGTGTAAAGGACACTTCAGCCTTTTCACTGTTTGAGGACAAAACTAGACCTGCAAGGCACTGGTATGAAAGTGCTCTGTCTCACAATTTGTTTGGCCTCATGATGTTGTTCTGTTAAACTGACTGATCTCAGAGATTTCTAACTTGATGCAAACAATAGTAGAATACTTTACTGCTTTTGTATTGCTTTAGAAGCAGCCATCACTTCATTACATTGTGTTGAATAATTGATAACTTTTCAGAAAAATAGGCTGGTGATGCACTTTTTATGTATTTTGCAAATGAGAACACCAGTTAATCTGAGAAGGCATAACCTAGGAGGATTAACCAAACCCTTAGAAAACAACTGTACATGCTGCTTGTTTCCAGTACTGTCCTGAAGATTTATTTAAGTATTGGTGGTATTTTCCTGTTGGTTTTACTTGCTTATGGCTGGTGAGAAACAGACTAACAAGAGTTTGACTCTTTCAGAGCCTTCTGAGATGTGGAGCTAAAAATCCAGTCTCCCATCAGAGGTTTAGGGGACAGCAGCAGCTCCTCATCAGTTAAACTGCAGATGTGGTTCTTTCCGGCTTTGGCATCCTCCTAACCTGAAAGAAGTGAATCAACTGCAGGAAAATTACACATGGCAGTTGGTTTGAACTAAATTCTACTTAATTTACTGAGAAGCGTTAGTTTGAATGCAGTGGGATTCCTCATGGAGGAAAGAAGGGCATGATTTGGTTATCTGTTCTGTGGATAGTTTTAAGAACTATATCTCTGGATTGCAGGACTAAGCTGATGAACTCTGTGATTTGTGGGGGCCTGAAGATCTGGGGGTCTCATGCTTCAACATTTCTATTACTTACATTCCTATTAGCAGTCCAGTAATTCCAAATTGCCTAAACTAATATGCTGCTCTTGGCCTATATTAGCCAAGGCCTAACTATATTCTCTGTAGTCCCTATAACAGCCCCTAATACAGATTTTGCTATATCTGCTAATTTGTCTACTGTGAATTTTTCTGATGGATGACTTAGTCACATGGAGTCAATTAGGATTGTTTCTTTAGCTTATGGAAGTAACCAACTGTAAATAAAACTGTTGGGAAGGGGAGTGATCCAGAACAGGCTACCATCTCTATTACTGTTGTGGAAAAAGCAACCCAGCTTCGTGAATGTGACAAATACGCATCTGAAAATGAATTCTGATGTGCACACTAGAAAGGTGCGTAAGAAACAAATTAGCTAAGGAATTTGTGTGTTTCATATATTGCAGTACATGATGATCTTGGCCTTGAATGTTTCTACTAACATCTAATTTGGTTCTCTGATGAATCTGCATAGCAATGAGACTCCAAAGTGTATTATTTAAAATTGGCATAATTCTCACAGGAGGTACTGCCTGCGCTGCATGGCACTTGAATCCCAATGTAAGAGATAAATTTGAAGGAAGGCAGAAAATAAGACAGACATCTGAAGGATGAGGGTGCTGAAGCACTGCAACTGTTTGGGAAAACTCTAATGGTCTATTAGGCACAGTTACCTGTGCCTTCTACACGAATCTAAATGAAAATAAACCACAGTAACTGAATTCTCTTGTTGGGAGGATTTAAAACTATTTGTCACTAGAAAGTGGTATGTCAAGGCAGCTTCACATGACTGGTTTGCAACCAACAGCACCAAATGGCTGCTCTGACAAATAACTTGAGTGGACTGTGCCCAGTCTTGCATGCATTTAGTCATGATTTCAAGTTAGGGTGAGTGTTTAGCACACTAAAGACCTCCATAGGCCTTTTTTCCCACAGCAGGCCATGTCCCTTTTCAGCTGCACAAGAACAGTATGGAATCTAAGCACAGTACAGGAGCTGCCTTTTTGTACCAAAAGCCATATGCAAGTGAAGCTAAACTGATCCTGTAGGCATGCTAGCAAGATCTTTCTCCATTTAAAAAAAAAAAAAAAAAAAAAAAAAAGTAAAAGAGTAGTTAATGTTGGTATTTAATTGTTCAGCACTATGCTTCAGTGTTAACATTCCACTGAGGTAAGGAAATTCTGGTCTGTTTTGGATCTACTGTTTCAAGGTGATTGGAGGATCGTTTAGATGGCATTGTACTGGTTGAGAAGGCCTTTTCCACAACCCTATAAGGACTTAAGATGTCAAGCTTTTATTTAAAATCTACTGCAACATACAGACATAAAAGGCCCTGCACCTTCTATGGGCCGATGGTAATAGATGGTGTTTATATCTTCAGATGATATTAAGACTTTTTACTGCTATGTTTGGCAATTTGTGGAACAGCCTAGCTGCTGTAATACCTGTTACGCAGGATTATAGAGCACTAAACACAGAAAATTAGAGTCTGGGATGTGGCAGCATTAAATATTTGTGTCCTCTAAAACATTTGAGAATACAAACAGATTACTACTTTCCTTCATTCTTAATTCAGTATTGGTCATTTTTATCAAAATCTCACTTGCAATGATTTTTGTTAATTATGCTCTTGTTTGACAAAACTCCAGAGGAGTCACGAGGATAAGCAATCCATGAGAGACCTTATACTACTAAATTAGGAAGCATTCAGTTGTACCTTAGGTCTCAATCATACTAAGAGAATTCTGCAAATTGTGAAGCATTAAAATAGCTCTGCAGTTTGTGCTTGGTTCCATGGTTTTTTGTATTCACAGGGGGTTGAGCAGATCTAGAGAAAGGAGTCCAGATCTCTACTTGCCAAATGCTTGAACAATCTTTGCAGAAAGACTGGTAACGTAATAGTAGTTCAAAAAAATGTTATCAGTACCGAAAGTACAATAATTGTAGACTCTATTGCCTTATCTTTGTGTAGCCATGGATCCACTCTTCAAATGAACAGCAGAATAGTACAGAGGGTTTTGTTTTGTTTTGATTTTTTTGGAAAAAAAAAAAAAAAACAACGAAAAGCCAGGAATTCTGGAGTAGTATCTGGATAGCAATCTTTAGACACTTCAGTGACTAGGAACTGTGGTGTTTTCTTAATTTTTCTGTTTATGAAATGATATTTTTATTGTTCTTGGATATCAATAGAATTTGTATTTATAAAATACTTTAAATAGTAAAACAGCATAGCACAAGGACTCAATAGAATGAGTTTTGTTTGCCTCATCTGTCAGCAGAAAGGAAGCCTGTCACAAAACAGCATGAGGGCTATGATGTGTATTGGTGTTGTGTAAGTCCTGTCTATATATGGATTTGACTAGAAAAGCTGTTATTCTGGAGAGGATTCATGTGTGGGCTTTGTTCTGAAATAGTAATTCCTTCCGTGTAGTAATTCTATTCTGCAGTAGTTTACTGTGATCAATTTGTGTGCCCAAACAAGCCTGTTGGGTTAAGAGATGATACTGACACAAGGTGAAAGGCAGATGGTATTTTACGGACAGATGTTGGTGGTTCAGCAGTGGAAGAACTTGACTATAGATGAGCCCTTACATCTTCCAAAATGCCTATAAACGCAAGATAGTGATGGATTAAATGCCAAAAAACAACAAAAACAAAGTAAGCCCCTTATTACATTACCTAAGGAATAAAGTTCTTTTACCTCTAATCATCTGTCTTTTGGATAACAGAACTCCCTTAAACCAACTAAATTATTTTGGTCAGACCACTCATAGGCAAATTTTGTTCACTTCAAGCAAAACCTATGTTCAGACCTAGCTATGGAAGTCTGTAAAAGGGAACCTTTCTGATCTGCAGCTGACAAAGTCTTTATTTCTGATGATTACCTGATGTGCCCTATGGGCTGGATGGGAGGACTTTGTCCCTAGCAAAGTTTGGTGTGGTGTGTGTGTTTTTTTTTTTTTTTTTTTTAAACTTTTGTCAGTCTGTTCAGTTTCCCATAGCAATTCTTCATAATAACTTCAAGGCTTGATATACTTTTGGAAAATAGTATTTCACATCTCCTGTGAATTGCATATCTTTCCTGAAGCATAATGAAGTGTTCACATAGCAGTCTCCGCCATCAAAAGTATTTCCCACTGGAATAGTGATCCTGAGCCTGTCTGTAGCTATAGATTACATGATGAGATATTAAACTGCTTAGCAAATCATTTTGTTAAACAATCAATTCAACCTCTGACCTTTGACATGTTATTACAGGCTTTGTAAGAAGCTGTAATTAAAACAGTATTCTGTCATAATTAGCACTGATTTATGGTATGCCCTTGGGCGAATCACTTGGTGTGGCTCTGTTCTGAAATGTAACTCTAAAAATAGCATTAGGTGGTTTCATATGTACTGTCTATCAGAACTTCTTTTTTAGGTATTCATACTTTATTGTAAGGAAATGATTTTTCCCTGCTTTTTAAACTTGGGCTGAGGTTTTGAAGTCCCGTTGAATGCTTTTTCATGCACAGAAGCTATAATGTAGACAGATGTGGATGCAAAACAGCAAAAAAAGCTCATAAAAATTCAGCTTAATGTTTTTGGTTTTTTTAATGTTCCCAGCTTTATATATTTATGTATAATATTTTACATCTTAGTGAAAATTGTGCAGCCCTTTTTCCTTAAATGGTTTGCAGAAGTGTAATTGATCTACATTGAACATTGGTGAACTCTTGATAGTACATCAGAAGCAATTCAGTACACCTCCACATTGCCTTTGTAGTTGTCTGCAGTCCTAGCATTTGGAATATGTAAGCAGTAATGTAGCAGTAATGCCTGCTAAGAGTATGCCCAGGAATGTTTCCTCTCCATGTAGGAAAATGGACATTTAATTCTGAGATCACAAATGAGCAAAACCCTCGTTCTTTTAAAGAAATGTAAGAAAAGATTAACCAGGTCAGAGGGACAGTCCACTTAACCCAGTGACTTTTTGCCAGCAGCAAAAAGCAGATGCTTGGGATGAGACTAGCCCAGACCCATATTTCTCCTGTATACTCCACCAGTTTCTTGTGTCTTGCAGCACAGGGCCAGAGGTGGTTTCTTTGTATTTAATACCTCGCAATATTTTCCACATGTGAATGTTTTCAGGCATTTTTTGAACCAAGATAAACTTTTATCTTTCACAACTTCCTGCACATTGTGTGAAGAACCACCATCTGACATCTAATAGTTCTGTATTATTCCACCTTATACTGCTTTTAGAAAACAGAGCAAGAAATTGTTCACTGTTCGTCTTATCACACTAGTCATTTTATCCCAGAGAGTTTCAGCCTTGAAAAGCTAAGAAGTTCCTACGTAGAATAATGGTCCTTGCTACTGTGACCTGCCTGCTTTAGGGGTTTCTGCTCCCCAGTACCCTAGCTTCTACTTTGATGGTGTTTTCAGTCTGCCCTGCCAGTTGGTTTTAGCTTTTATCTCTGGAAGGAAGGATTTGAACAACTTCTAGTAAGTTCCAGACTGCAAAAACAAGTATTGCATTTTTTCTACTCCAGCACTAATTGTCCTGTATGTCTAGAACTATTTTTGAAAGTCAGGGCAGAACCATCAGGGCTTATTTACATTTTGATGCCATTGCATTGCTAGAACATGAAAGAAGTTCTTGTTTTGTTCAGCATCCAACATAATTGGTCGTCTTTGCTGATTGTTAATTATGGCAAAAACTGTTACTGTCCTTATGAAAGATTTGAGCTCTCTAAATAGTTGTGGATGTTGGGAAATGTCATATTAGTAACAAAAGACCTTAGAACAAAGCACAAAACATGTCAGGTCACCAATGAAAGTTAGTCAACAAGGATAACAATTGCTGTGCAGCAAGACTATGTATTCCAGAGTAAAGTTGACTAGAACTGTGAAAGCTAAAGTAATTTAACCAATTAATGATAATGATTTCATCTTTCTCCTCTAGCTGGAAAACACTAAACTAGAGTTTAAACAATAAATATTATGATAATTTTCTCAGAACACTGCTGGAGCTGTCAGATAACTGAGCCACATTATTAATAATCATGAATGTGGTCAGATTTCAGCAAGGAAAGAATGCTGCACACTTCAGGTAACTCTTCACAGAATAAGCAAACTGGGTTTAAAAGAATATTTCCTATGAACAGCTTAGTGATACAGGCAGGGGCACCAGGAAGAACGTTTAATTTAACAGTGCTTTGTGAATGCTATGAGTAAGCACTTTAATTGTCAATTCGGTCTGTGGGGAAGCCTTTTACTTAAGCTGTTTATCCCCATACATTTTTCTGCCAAACAAAAAATGTATATACTGGCAACTATCAAGGCTGCAGTTTTTGAACTAAACTTGACATGAATTCAACCTTAGTGTTAATTTGCTATCTATGTGGTAGTATGGAATGAATACAAATAAATCTTGTTTTTCTTTCTCATTAAAAAAAATCATTTGTGTGTAAAACTGGACTAGTAGAATTTTGCAATGCTGGTGTCATGGTTTCAAGGCAAATTCAATGGTAATAGCTGTCTGGTGTGACAATACCTCTCTGGTGTTGTGGCATGCCTTTACCCCAAGAGGTTAGTGGAAATGCTGTGGAGCTGTAGTGGATGAGGAGCAGTGCATAGGGCTGGGTGGTGGGTCCCACGGTAAGCGTGGAACAGACCAGTGTGGAGACGCGAAGGGTGCTCAGTGATGCCCGAGGATGTGGTCTGTCACGCACTCGGGTGTCCGGGGGGTGCTCTGCACGTGCCCTACAGCCTTGCAGTGTGGAGGGGCTGGGGTATTGCAAGCTGAGCTGGAACAGACCTCTGGGCTTGTCTAACAGCAGAGCAACTGCGAATATGACACTTCCTACTAAGGAGAGGAAGTCTTGAAAGCAGGAGGATTGCCAAATATGTAACCATAAACACAGTCTGAATTTTCCTTTTCTGTCACACGCACGCACACAGTCGAAACCATGGTTCGCGTGGTACATGGGGGCAATGTACTTGCTGCTTGAATCAAAGATTTTTTTTTAAAAAAAAATCTGTTATAGCCAGAGGTTTCAGGGCTCGTCCCTTAACTTGAGGTGTAGTTTTGTGCTCTTAATCTTGAATGTCCAGAAGTTTCATTTCTTGGTGATGGCCAAGACAGTTGTTACCATGCTAGACACACACAGCAGCTGAAATGTGACCTCATGAATACTGCTATTGCAAGAAGGCTAAACTCTGATCTTTAGTCTCTTAAAGAATATCAAATAATTTTGAACTTCAGAAAATCAGCAAAATTTGACAGAGCAGGAAGGTTGTGGATGACTTGCAAAAGCTGAAGTCTGCCTGCAGGAGTGTTAAACTGTCAGGCTGGCAAGAAACTTTTCACTAACTAGGGTACCAAAAAGTTGTATCTTATTGAAGCTTCTGAAAAGTTGGCAATGTACAGACTGTATTTTTTCACTCTAAATGAAAAGGTGACCTCTGTTTTTGAGTGATTTCATGACATCTGACAAAATTTGGCTCAAGTTGCTGCCATCCCCAACAGTTCGTATACAGACGAAAGCATTTTGTTTTTCTGAATTGTGTTTTAGGAAGTTCCTCTAAGCAGGGAGCAGAGGCTGTTCTAGGGAGAAGCAGAAAGATGAAAGCCATCATAAGAATCTGTAGAAATGGGAGGCTTGAGCTCATTCCACATTCTCAGATATCAGTCTTTAAGATGTCTGAAGTTTTTTTTTCTTTTTTTTTTCCCTCAAGCAGTTTCTCACCTATTCTCTAAAAATTAAGTTGAGTTTTCACAGAATAGTGGAAAAGAATGGTGGGAAACTTACTTTCTAAGCCTTTATAATCTATGTGTAAGTAGGATTTAATAATATGTTAATAAAATTATTACTCCAATGAGGAGCTATTCAGTGATCATCTTCACTGTAAAAATTAAATTAGTACATTCTGAACACTAAATCAAAATATGTCAATTATATTTCATCAAGTACTCAAACTTTTAATAACTAAGAAATAATTTAAAATGATTCTAATTTAATAGCATAAGCTAGTTTATTTTACATTTGCCTGGCTGTGTTTTGTTTTTCTGTCAGTTTTATGGAATTTTATGAGAACAGGTATGTGAAATCAGATATGAAGATCTATTTTTGCTTGCATGCAAAGATTAATTTAGATGTTGATGCTTGTAATGCCTGTGATGTTGAAATCAAAAATATTTAAGTAACTTAAAAATCAGGAGATACTGTTTTAAATAGAACCTGCTGTTCTAGCATCTCTCCTGTAATTCTGACACGGAGTTAATCAGGTGGTGTGGTTTTATGTGAGTATGACTATTAAAGCTATGGAATTGAGCATTGGGAATAATGAAGAGAATATTGGGTAGCAGTATTTGTATATCACAAAAGCAGTTTCCCGGTATAACTCTGCTGATTTTAAAAAGAACTATTCTGCATTAACTTTTCTCTCAAGAAGACTTGTAGGTTTTTGAGTTATCCTGCCTTCTGCTTTTCCTGGAAGGCAGAGGTGCTGGATTGGCTGCTGTTACCGGTGGGTATCGTATCTCTGTTAGACTGGCATTGATTACTGAATTAATGCCCAGTGAGGTCTGGATGATCTTGTTCTTATGTTGCATTAATCCAAGTTTCAAACTGGTGCCTGATCTTTTCCACTTGCAGTTACTATCACCAAACCTCAGGAATGAGGTGATGCTAAAGCAGCACTGTGAAGCACGTGTAGGAATGCTGAAACACTTGTGCTTTTAGGACAGCTTTTTGCTATAGCTTCTGTCTGCAGAAGAGCAGAAGCGAAGGCAGAAAAGGGCAGGCCTGGGGAGGCGCGTTCGGCTGATGGCACGGCAGCAAGCGAGGGGGGAAGCGTGCGCTGCGGTGGTCCTGCGGCTGACCGGCAGAAGGGGCTCGCCCCCTCCGGCCTGCTTTCTAACTTGAATTGGGGTGTGAATATACAATTAAGGGAGCAAGCACAATTACGAAGCAATGCCTTTCAATGCTTTGTTGTGAGTCTCCGTTAGCTTAGGGGGTTCTGCTATTTAGTGCTTCTTTAGCACTGTAAGATGGCAACGTATTTTGTAAATGTTAATTAAATGTAAATCTAGTTAGCAATATTTATACTTTTCCCATTTTTGACGCTTTTACTCTGTATCAGTGCAGCTCCACTCTGGCGTAACAACACTACAGGTGCTCGCAGCTCTCGCCCGCCAAACCGGTGTTTGACACTTCTGCAGGAGCGTTCAAACCCTTCCGCGCTTCGCAGTGACCTGGCCTAAGTGGAACCTGCCTATTCGTACCGCCGTCAAGTGGATGCCAGGTGTTACAACACCGGCGCCACGTTTCTCGGGACTCTTGCATTAATGACCTCGAAGTCTCAGCAGATCCAATCTCACTTACTGGCACGTCTGTCGATTCTAACAAGACTTAGAGGTGTCTCCTTTCTTCCTGCAGTACTGAAAAAGCAGAATTAGTTCTCTGAAACTATGTATTTTACTGAACTATGAAAGCAGACTAAGCTCTATATTTTGTCTGCAGCTGACTTTACGTATGATGTTGAATTTTTATCCATATGATTATGCATAAATGATTGAGACTTCAGTTAATGTAGACTGAAATATTCAAGTGTTAGTAACTGCCAGAATTTAAGTTGCTTTTAAAGCTCTTTTCAGAACCATAGAGGCAGAGTGCTTGCTTTCTTAGCAATACTTTGCTATGTCTTCTCCTTTGGTTTTGTTGTGTAGCTTCAGACCTTATTTGCTTCAGACCTTATTTATCTCGCACTCTTAAAAGATGTTCTGAAGATGATGGGGTGAGGAGGAGATCAGATCCAAAAATGGACTCAGGCACCTAAAGCAAGACTTTGCATACTTCATGCATCTTCATTCAAAATTGCAGTTCGAAAAACCTCTGCTCTGTGACTACCTACCCTAAGAAGTGCTTTAAACTGGCTAGCAACTTCCCTGTTCATCCAGAGTTCTTTAGTGTGTCTCCATGAGTTGAAGAGACTTCATCCAGGGCTTTTATCTGGCAGCAGCATCAATAATTGATTGAACCTTTTCCTTTTTTTTTTTAGGCACTGAAAATAACTGAACACTGTCTAATAAGGGGATTTTTTGGTTACTCATAGCTGTACTACACTTCTAATGTTTAAATTTTCCATACAAAAGGCTTTTGCCCAAAAAGAAAAAAAACTAGTATTTTGCCTGTTATTTTAAAAATACTTTTAGAGAAAAATATATTATTTTGCCTAGGTTAAAAAATTACCTTTATCAAGATCTCATACACTAAAGCTTTAGAATGAGAGTTTTGAAATTTGGCTGTGAGCTGGGGTGCCCATGGCTGCATACATGTGTGTCACAGGTACTGTGAGAAGCCCACTGCTGTCCATGTGTGCTTTAAAAAAAATTTTTTTAAGAACAAATTACACCCTTGGATAACTTTTATGTTGCTGTCTTAGATCTTAATACATCTCTTTCAACTGTCTTCTCTCACTACAGTAGCTTATATCATTCTCTGTCAAAAGGTATTATGGCCTGCTGCTCTATATAGAGTTTCTCTTCACTCAGTGAGTTCCCCTTTTCTTTTTATTTTTTTGCTTATGGCTGTTCTCTCCTATACTTTGTGCAAATGTGTGCTTTGTGAAGGGGGTAGAGTTGTCAGTAGGCTCGCTGTTTGCTAAAGTTCAACATGTGTCGTTTCTTGCTGAGACACTGAAACACGTCAGTGACACAAAAGGTCTTTCCACTAAATACTCTGGCGTCACGAGAACTTGTGCGTGTTCAGAGGGCTGCTACATTTCAAACCACTGAGAACTGCTATGTGAGGTTATCGTGAACTGATACCATCTGTCATACAGGATTGTATGCAACACGGAGCATTTGTCTCCATTTTTGGATGTTACCAGAAGTGAATATATTTAGTCTCCACTAAAGTATTTGCAGACGGGGCAGGCAAATTATAATTCATCTGTATAATATACATTTCAGTATCTCCTTTCTTTTTGAGCCTTTTTTATTTGTTAACTTTTTTGCCACTTAATGTTAGTACTCTTTATAATTTCCCTTTATTTTGTGATCCTAACTCAGTTGGAACTTATTTTTTATTCATTAGTACCTTTTTATTTCTGAACTTATTTTTCTGTAATACAATAACTTTTTTCCTCTCATCTTCTGTTTTTAATTCTTTTGTATGTAATGGTATTCTTTTCTTCTTTAATTGTCCTTTTAATGTTCTTTTCTTTTATTTTCAACCTTTTTTTTTCCAAATTAGATATTAAGGATATAATGTTCCTGCATAAAGAAAGAAAGAAACCTGCCTGTTTCTAGCATTGATAAGACGACTAGTATTGAATGGAAAAAGAAATTAAAGATTAGTTGATATTAGTAGATCTTATTCAGTGCAGTGGTTTGTTCCTGTGTGTACTGGTGATTTAGATAGGGCTGCAAACATGCCAATTTATCTTCTGCTTTTGCAAGTTGATTCTCTTGAGCTACAAAAAAAAAAAAAAAAAAGTTGAGGCAGTAGAGCAGCAGTTGAAATAACAGAAACAGCCAAAGAAGCTACACAAAAACCCAAAGAAAGCAATGTAAGTGAAAGCTCTAGCAGTTTAAAAAAAAAAAAAATGTAGGCACATATATATCGAGAAAGTGAATAAAGTTGAGGAAGAAAAAAATAGAGGAAAATAAAGAAAATGCAGAAGGATTGGAAGTAGTGACTATTCTTTGCCAAAACAAATTGGAGTACTTTGTAAAACAGATCAGCAAAATGGCAGTCCATCTGTTAACCAGTAAAGGGAAAGAGGCCACCAGGCACAAGGAAGAAACAATTTTGATCGTGGTTGCAGTAGTGGAGAACATGCATCGCAGCAAGTATTGAACAGGTAGAGAACCCAGAATTATAGACAATCTTCTAGTTTGCCAGTCGAAGTAATAGCATGGCCGAGAGCTGCCTGAATACACTCAAATATGCTGGGGAGAAGGAATGTAGGTTGAAAAACCCCTGATATCAATTGACTTTTGCATACAGGGGAATTTAAAATTTGGGGGAAAAAAAATCTCTTGAAATTATAGGCACAGCCGTAGGAATTTTAAGAATGCTTTCTGACATAACACGCAGGACTTAATGATTATGGCATGCAATTAGTGATAACTAAGTTTTTTTTTTTTTTTTCAGTGATTTTGGAAGTGCTTTTATTCTAAACTTAGGTTCCCTTGACCTCTCAGGCTAGCATGTGTAAATAACAGGATGCTGAGATTAAGATGCAAGTGTATAATTGTCTTTTAGTCATGTTTTGGTCAACAGTAATTGCATCACAACAAATGCTTTAAGCTGAGCGCTGAAACACTTTGGGGTAACTGATTCTTTGCACTAGAGTTGTAACAAATTCAACAAAACTCATTTCTAACCTACTCTGTTACTCTGACCTCTCATCACCTAGTCCAAGTTATCTTCAACAGTCCGTGAAGTCTGAACATTAGTGCACATGACAGTGGTAAAAATGGTTCCATGCGAGTTCATAAAGCTCTTTAGGAAGTCACCTTTTCACTCTTTCTTTTTGCATGTAGATGACAGCTTTGATTAACAGATGGTTAATACTTTCTCCAGAGCCTTAAATTTCTTTTGTCTTTGTTGTAAAGATGAGAACACTTCCTGCCCTAGGTTAAATTAGACAAAAAGTAGTATATGACAGGGAGGATTAAATAGTAGTCAGAATGAAGCAATCCGTAAAACAAAGTGATACATTGGTCTGTTTAACTAGGTTGTCAAAATGCTCTTAGGTATTTTCTTTTCTTTAAAAGAGCTAAATAGAAGGTGATAGCTCTAATAAGGAAGCTAATGTTTTCTATGACCCTTGGCATTCCTTTTTTGTTTAAACTTCATTAAAACTGTTTACCAAATATTTATTACTGACACTGTTTTTCTGACAAATGAATAGAATGCCATTTATTTCTTATGCAGGATCTCTAGTTTTTCCCTTGTTGTTTCCTAGTTCGCTGACTTGTTGCTGTTAACCATCTTCTACCCTGCAGAGAGTTTACTGCAAGTAGATCCTATATTTAACACTGTTTAGACATAATGACAATGTCCATATGGGCTGTTTGGTGTACGTTTGAATCCAGGAAGGGATCCAGGTAAAATTTACTGCAGATAAAATGCATCAGTTCACTAAAACCTTAAAATCCAGGGTTTGAACTTTGGTGTGTTAACTGTGGCAGCACTCAGGCTGGGATCTGGCATTTCTCTAAGCTGTGAGGTTTCAAGAGCAGGGGCAAAACTTAATTTCTGCACCACTCAGCTCTTGCTTGGACTCTTTATGGGAAAGTTCCAGAGGACAAACATGTAAATAAAGATACTGTACGTTTTGCATCATTAATATGTGCTGGTCTTGTAGTCCTGAATGAAGTTCCGCTAATTTTTCTTTTTTAGTTTTGCTTTAGGAAATTTTATTTTGTGCCTGAAACAGTGTATTACATACACGTTCTCTCAAAAGAATGAAAGAGCTAGTAATTCTAATGATGACATTTTCCATATGAGTGTTATGGAGATGATGAAACTTCTGCTTTTGTAGGGACATCGTTGGTTTATTTTTTGGAAGAGTGTACCTTCATTATTTCATATGTCTATAGATTGATTATTTATTTATTTATTTTAAACTTAGCTCCATCATGGGCCCACAGCTCCACTACAGTAGATGCTATATAAGAACAGAAGGCAGGCTCTTCACCACAGAGAAAAATGACAGATGGGATGTAGTAAATAAGTGTCTGGTATTTTGGTAGGCTTCTATAGACCTTTTGGTCACTTTGTGAGCACTTAATTTTTGTGCTTTATAAATTCTTTAACTGAAAATAGGCCCCAAAAAGAAATGCCAAGGGAAGAAGTAAAATCAGTAGCAGTCAGTCATAGTCAGGTAACTGTTGAAGTGGCAAGCTCTTCACCTCTAAGAATTAAAATTCAGGCTGGCTCAGGTAATCACAGGATAGTAACACTAGGTCAAAACATGGATCTAGTCTTTCCAGGGACAAGGTGACAATTAAGAACTTTGTTGCATTTTCATTAATGCAGTTGTATTTTAGTGGTTGGAATATAAAAGAAGGCTCCTGATACAGTGTTCCTGTTGCATTAAACATTTATCTATTTGGGGTTCCCAGCTACACGTGCTGTTAACCACTAAAGCATTACTTTGGTAATCAGCCTCTGAGATTTGGTTGAGAGTCTAACAAGATGATACTTCAGTGTTTTCTAGTTCTAATTTAAATTTCTAAAATACTAGAAAATAGATATTGTTTTCTTTCCTTCAAATCTATAAAAAGCACCATGTGTTTTCCTTATATTATATCTGTACTACATGTTTACAGAAAGTTCTCTTAAAATCAGTTCTTTGGAATGCTTTGGTGTTTTTGGAGCAGGTTCCTAAAATTCAATTTCTTCCCAGTTCATATTTTTGGGTCAACATACTTTAGTATGCCTTTCTTCCTTGATTTGTTAACATACTTGGTAGTTTTTTGTCCGAGGTAATAAGTATCACATAATGTAGATGTAGACTGACATTATTTTTCCTTCATTTTGTAGAATTATGTGGATTCTTTTGAGTAGGAAATTCTTTTTGATTCTAACTGGACAAATGCAACTACAGTCTTTGGGGAACTAAATGTAAAAGGAAAAAGCATTTTTGATAAATTATGTGCTGTTAGCTGTAGTAATAATGTATTAAAATATTACACATTGCTGCATATAGGCATAGCTATATAAGCCCCATTGACATTAATAGAATCCAAGATTAAATCCATATACATTATCTAAGAGGCCTTTGCTCTGTTTTCCCTTCTTATTGTGCAATTGTGCAAATGATATTTACCTTTCTAAAATTAGTGAAAAGAATGAATAGGTATACCTCCATCAGTCACTTTATATTAGATTGTTAGTAAAGCCATAATAATTCATTAGTACTGAAGTCATGTTCAAGGCATCATGCTACTGAGGGTTATAAAGAAACAGTTGTGGGGGCAAGGCTTTGTTGCTGGTTGTAAGCCATTATTATAAATAGCAAATATATCTGTAACTTCCACTGACTTTAAAGCATATCAAGGACAGAGTTTGGCTCAAATTGGTAGTCGTTAGCTGAGAATCTGTGCGGCATGTGGCAGAAGCCTTACTAGGAGGTAGAGCAAGGAGAGGCTTTTCTTTTCTAAAAAATTTTCAGGATTATTTGGTACTCAGAAGGTTATTGCAGACTTCAGACATTAGAACAGTCAAACTCAGCAAGTCTGACTTACTGCAGCTTCTCTGGGCTGGCTCTGACTGCCACCTTGCAGCCTGGGCTACTGCCTTCTCTGTGTACACATACAGTTCTCACTCGTGTGTGTCTGCTTCGTGTCTGTATGCATCTTCTCCTTTCCCTAGTGAAGAAGGGGAGGTGTCAGTGATCTTGAGTTGAGACTGGGAGAGAGAAGGCCAGAATCTGTCCATTTTAACTAAAATCCTGCTTTTAATTTACACAGAACACTCCGTTACTCTTTGAGAAACGCAATCTGTTTTTCAGATTTAGGGTTTAATTCTCTGTATCTTTTAATGCTATTGAAGTAGGACCCCAATTGTATTTTGTATTATACAGTATAACACAAATAATTAGGATTAATACAATTCCCCAGTTGTATCACAACTGTAAGAATGTGCACAGCCCACATCCAAAGAGCTCTCAGGCACTCAGATTATAGACTTCCATACAGCTGAAAGTAAATGAATGTGTTGTTCTGCTGTATAGCTGAAATCAAGGGACTTTTTGTTTCCCTGTGTTTTATGATGTGAGTCATCTGCACAATCACAACAGTGTTCTTATTCATACCTAAAACAAGGAGAGTGCTTTTCCTTTCATTAGTTAATGGAATAGTAAGTGCATGATAAATGTGCATATTAGTATTGCCAAGAGTTGGTTTAAACCTTCGGGTTGGTAGCTTTAATCTCTGCTTTTCACTTTTCTGATAGCCACGTGAAGCAGTTAGGCTCCTTTATGGAACATAAGGCTCAAGCTAGCAGACGTTCCCAAGCAGGCATGCACTTACCACGGCTGAGAACACAGGTGCGTACGCTGAACATGCCTGGCAGTTCTGAGAAGCCCTGTGTAAGCAGAAATAAGATGTTCATGGGCATGTACTAGTGAGATGGCCCTGAGTAAGAGAGGAAGAAAAATTGTGGTTGAAAGCCTAGCTGGAGGAGGCTTAGCGCTTAGAGCAAAGAAACCTTCTCCTGCTTATGTCCTGCTTGGTTCATGGTGATGAGACTTAATATACTCTTAATATGAAGTAATGCTGCTTCAAAGCAATGCTTGCTACTTTCATCTGCTCCTCCTTTTAATGCAACCAGCTTGCAACCACAATTAAGCAGACTAAATGATCAAAAAGAAGAGGATATCAATGTGTTAAATTTAGTGCTTCTATCTGTTTAGATAAAAACTGTAAATGAATATCTGCTTGCCTCAGTGTTACTTCTGGTCAGAAATAGCTCCTTTTACTCAGTGAAACAAGGCCTTTCCCGACTTTGGAACATCAGAAGATTCATGCATCTGATAAAATTTCACTGTGGCTTTCTAGAGATTGCAGAGGTGTTTGTAATTGCCATTCATTATCCTGACCTGTACTCTTGAAAGTCCACTAAGTATAAGATGACTGGTGGCTCTCCCTTTACATTTCTCTTATTTATGGGAACGCACAAGATATCAGTTTACTACTGGTATTAATGTAATACTGTTCCAGTTGTCTGTCTTCATGTACTGTGTGGGGATGGAAAGCTGCTTACTCTTTTTTTTTTTTCCCTTAAAAAAGAATTGCTTACAAATTTAATATTCTCCAATAGTCACTTATAGTCAGTCATTTACCTGGAATGGTTTCACAGGCAAACTTGTTTGCAAGAATATCAGCGGAGGCTGAATGTTCCTGAATGAAATGGGTTTTATCCTCAAAATCAAGCTTCATCAATATTTATTTGTGTATGTATTATTGCAGTTTGTCTTGTAGGTCTAATGTAGCCACTGGTGAAAAGTCAAGTGATTGTTTTGTTGTGGTAGGAAGCATAACATTTGTCATCATGTAAATACATATTGCAGATGACTGTTGAAGTGTTGTTTTTCAAAATGCTTGTCCACATAGTGGGCAAAATTCTGTCATAGAAAGCCATGGTTTGTGTTTCCTTGACTTTAAATTGACTTTATGACACTTCACTTACCACCTGTTATCATCTGAATACAGCAGTCTTTACAGAGCTACTTCCCTCCAAGCAGATTGTAGAGCCTTGTCACTGCTTCTCGGCCGTAGAGAAGGGGAATGTTTTTGCTCAGTTGCAGAACAGTGAAAAGGTCTGGCACTTCTGCAGCCCTCAGCTGTGATCTGCAGCAGTAACTAACAGAAAATAAGCAGTACTTATCCACTGCCTTGGATGTTCTGCAGCTTAGCACAAGTGGAGCAGAAAAGGAGAAGCTTCTTGAGGGAGATGGGGGGAAAAAATGCATCGTTTGTGCAGACTGCTTCAGCAGTGTGAAAATGTTGAGCTTTAAAGACGCATGGAAGCGGAGGAAGAATGTGAAGGGAAGACTACTTGGGGAAATGATGGCATTTTGTTCCCTGCCTGCTGTGGTATTTTAGTAGTACTCTGAAATCTTACAGTGGCTTTCAGTAAGAAGCGGTAGGTGACAGTAATGCAGTGAGTTAAGTGTGATTTTTCTTAGTTTAACAGAGTAGGTTGTTATTTTGACTACAGTCGTACAAGTTAGCAGTAGAGCTGAGAAAGAAACCAGAACTGTTTACTTCCTTGATGTCCTGCTTATTAGAATTAATCTTCTTTTCCATGATAAAGAGAATAAATGTACAATGATTACATTCTCAAATGTGACCATCTCGGTCAGTGTAAGTTCAGCTTAAGAAGAAAAATGAATGACTGAATTCAGTTGAAAGGAACACACTTGTGCTAGTTTTAACTTGCTGAGGATGTAGGATAGAAACTTTACGGGTTATATGTTTGCTCTTATTCTCTTTCTTCCGTTTAAAAAAAAAAAAAAAAATCACAGCTGTGGTCTAGGTCAGCCTGTAGTACTCATATTTTGTTTTCTATGATTGTGTGTGTATAGGCAAATTTCTGAATAAAATGGTTATAGAACTATGAGCAGCAACATTGGGTGATTCTAGGAAACCGAATGAGAAAAGGAACACTTGGAAAAACTTGTTATCACCTGATGTATTTCCATGTTGCCTTAGATGCCTTTTAGAATTCCACAAAATATAGTAGAGACATTAGGCTCGATGATACATAACTGTGTTTTCAGAGAGCCAAAACACACATAACATGGCATAACCTCTTTGATTCAGAATTGATTTTTCTTTTTAGTCTCTTGCTGCAATGAGATGTTGCTTCTGACAGCAATTAGTTTTGACCTTGGAGAGCCTTTGAGTAAAGTTTGTCCTGAGCTTAGAAATAATATTGTATTTTGAGTTTAATCAGGAAGTATGAAAATACTCACTTTTCCTGTATTTTCTTTTATCTCTTGTTTTATTTATGTGCACCATAACAGCAGATGATAGCAGATTTTTACTTATGATATAGGTATCATCTGTATAAATCTACAAAATACTAACAAATGTTACATTTGTCTTTAAAACAATTCTTGTAATGTGTAGTACTCACTGTATTGCAAGCTTATGGATGGAATAAGAGTTTTTGTTCCCATCTGGAACACTGTTCAAGCATTGATGCTAAATCTTTAAGGTGGTGTCAGTTCTGTCAAGTTAAGTCCTTGACTTAACTTTATTTGTGTATAGTTTAGTATTTGGTGCTGTTGCCATTCTTTGCATTTGACACTTCTCCCTTGTAGATAATAATGGTAAAATAAGGATGACAACAGCTCATCCAAATCTGAAAAAAAATGTTTAATTACAACAGTCAGGTGCTCCTTTCAGCTCTGCTGATGGTTCTCTGATATAAACATAGAGGTCTTCAGATCTACTGTATTGCTTTAATTCGTGCTGTTTGAGGAGTTACAAAATCTCCTCGTTGTTTTTTTCCAGCCTAGTTTTTTTGAAACTTAGCACTACCATGTAGTGTGGTTGAGGAATTTCTCTTCTGTTTAGGTGTTCATAAAACTGATTTAGCACAAGCCACTAGAAGTTTCAAAGCCCTTGTAGAATCACAGACTTACAGAGCAATGTACAGGAAAGGCTGGGTAATGGCTAAGGACAGGGAGTAGTGCTGAGCTCAGGGTGGCATGGAGCAGCACATCATGTCCACTGTCCTCATCTGTGAACTCCATGCTGAAGAGCATAAACACTGAATTTGATCACTGTATAAATCACTTTTGGGGTTTCTTTTTTGTTTGTGTTTTTCTGGCTTAAAACTTCTACAGTGATCACTTTAACATACATCAGCTACATGAAGTAGTTGTGAGCAACATAGTAACAGCATGAAAATATGTACAATTTATACTTCTTGTGTTTAATCATGGTATCCACTGTGTGCTAATTGAACACACGGCTTGTCTTTGATACAGCTGCATTGTTACAGGCTTTGACAAGTGAGCCGGATGTGAACTCTGTAAATTTTGGTGCAAACTCTTCTATTACTGATGAGCCAAAGTAGCATCTTAGGACCCAGAATTCAGCCTGAAATTCTGTTGTGTGAGATAATGACCCTTTGACTTGAATTTTGCATTGCTTTTCAATTTGAAAGCAATTTCAAGAAGCTCTTAATGCAGAACTCAGTGTAATTGAACTTGCTTATTGGAGAACTACCACATTTTCAATTATTTTGCTAATTAGTATATATACACACTAAGGAAACCTTATGCATTGATATGTGTTTTACATGTACATGCAGCTTTGAAATGTAGTTCTCTCAGTATTATTTATATTCTTAAAGTACCTGTAATATTTTCACTTATCAGGTCTGCAACTATATTTGCTTGTATCAACTTATTGGTAATTAGTATGCACTTTGATGCAAGATCTTAGTTACAAAATGCATCATCTATATGTATTTCAAACCAAACATGCTGAATTATAGATTCCATCTAGAGTGCTTTTGTTAGCCAAGTGAGAACAGTAGGGTTTAAAAGATCATCTGAGTTCTTACTTGGAAAATAAAATACTTCAGATAGGGTAGGAAGAAAACTGAATCATTAAAAAAGAAAGCATGAACACAGAGCCTGGCAGAAGTACAAAATTTTGCATGCTTCATCCATGCAAACCGTGCCACGGACTTGAAGTTGCTTGCAGGAATAAAACGAACGAATATTGGAAGAGAGAAGGGGGGAAAAAAGCAAAGAAAAACCATGCTGAGAGCTAGATTGTAGTAGTTTTGCTTGTCTGAGAAGGAGGAATTAAACTGCTGTACTCTGAACCTTGCTCAGACTTACATACTCAGTTTACAGCAAGGTCTGCTTTCAGTGCTGCTTGCTCAAAGCGTTGGTAAGGAGGGAGAAAAACGTTGCTCTGGTTTTGCACCAGATTTTTGTATAGTAGATAGCTTGGTACTTGGGGGTAAGTAGAGAGCTGCTCTACACAAAGGTGACTTGCTTTTATTTCTTCAGAGCTGTAAGGAAATTTTGTGTGCAAGGTCAGGGTGGGGGTGAGGGGTATAAAGGCAGCCTGGGAGAGGTCCCAGGTGGGCTTGTTTGCAGTGTGTGTTGCAGGCACAGTGGCAATATTTCCCCTAGTGAGAGCGGGGCCTGTGTCCCCACGCTGTCTGTTACTGCCCTGCCACCAGCGGGGCCGGGGTTGGCTGTTGGCCACGTGGGTGAAAGCAGATAAAGTCAGAATTACTCCCCTGCTCTGGAGCTGGCTTTCTCTGATCAATACAGATGTAGCTGCTGACTTTCCTGCTGAATATGCATGGGGGTAGAGATGGAGGGAGGGAGGGAGGTTTAATGCTAATAGAAAAATGGTTAATCATTTTTGTGTTGGACCATCAGCTGCAAGAAATAGGCAAATGAAAAGCTGTTTTTTCCCCCAGCAGCTGCAGTTATAGTTGCTAATTAAAACTGAGTTGTTTTCAGACTCAGCAATCTCTTTGCTCAAAAAAAGCAGCAATTCTTTTTTAAAATGTCTGATACAATTTGTATGAAAATACAGAGCTTTCTTGTACTTCAGATTTGATAGTACTGGCACCACCTATTGGTCTTTTTCAGTGAAATCAATGTATGCTGCAAATTCAATTACTCAAACTTTGTAAAACCCACCTTCATAGATAGTGATAAAAATTTAGTCACTTTCAATGGAAAAAGTATCAAGAATAAATAATATTTACTGCCTATGTAATATTTCTAGACTATTGATGGGCTGAAGTGCAAAATTTGCCTGTTTTGGGCTGTTCCTGTTGTATGGATAAAGAGGCAGTGAATCTTGTACCATTAAAAAAAAAAGAATATAGGAAATAAAATGTAAGAATTAAAGTAAGTTGTGTTTTTATTTTTTTTTTTTAGGAGAAGTGAAGGCTAAATTTAAGATTGTTCTTTCTTACACAAAGAGGGAGTTGGAAATGAGAATTTTGAGAAAAGAGTAAACCAGTATCGGGGGGGAAAAAAGACAGAAAAGGTAGAAAAAGTGAGTGTGAAGACTACCACAAGATCGAATGCCCATGAAAAGAATCTAAGCTAAAACTTGATTTCTTAGCCAGATAAAGTTAAGATAAAGATACCGGGCATTTAGAAAATGTTTAAACTTACATGGAGAAATAAAAGCAGGAGAGCAAACGTGGGTGGATGTAGTATAGTGAGCTGAATCTCAGTTTCTCTCTGTTCACACTGACTGTAGCTATGCACAGCTGTAAGAAGCAAAGTGTATGACTTGGGGCACTTTCCCGGTTATTCTGTCCAGACAGATAGTGTTCGTTGCTTTTTTTTTTTTTTTTTAATGATAGATTTTTACAATCCAAAATTAGAGAAAAAGGAAGAGCAGTCCTACCCAAATCTTACTAAGCACTGTTCTTTTCCTGTATTCTTTTTAACAATATATCTGAGAGGGAAGAATAGCCTGTGCAATGAGAGGGATCAATTGTGATCCAGTTGCTTCTGTAACTTAAAGAGCAGATATCCATACCCAGTTTGGAAGATATTTTATTCTTTGGTACCCTGGAATCAATTTAAGACTGAATGAACTATGATACTAAGGATTACAATGAGAACTGAAGCCTTGTTTTGCCAAGTGCTATATAAATGTTTAAAATAATTTGGCCCTAGATGGAACTGTTAGTGTAGGCTGAAGTAAACTCTTAACATCAGTAGACTTGCACCAAAGAGAACAGTGGTATGTTGATTTCAGAACATAACCTGAAATCAAATGCCCTCCAATCTGCAGTTCAACAGGCACATTAATATTAATACTTGATCGTTTTTCTTTTGAAGCAAAAAATGAAGTATACATAAACTTATGTATGTAGAAATCTTGTACTGCTGGAAGCAAAATGCATGTGCATATAAATAACTGTTGTGGGCTTGCTTATTCACCCAGTCTTCTATATAAAAGCTTTTTTCCTTTAAACAGAGCTTTGTTTAGATACACAATCACCTTAATGTGAGATCTAAGGCACAATATGGTTTTCAGCATTAAGATTGCAGCAGACTGGTGAATCCTTACTAGGTGTAATACTGTCATCCTTCAAAATTTACACTGCAACGAATCACTACGTTATGCTCTGAGGATGTACCTCATTGTATGGTTCATAACGTTGCTCTCAGAGAGGTCGTTCAGATGGTTGTTCTGAACTGTTTTTTTTTTTCTATGCCCTTCACCAAATTACACCAAAGAAGGAAAGGAAGACAAATGGCCTCATCCAAAGGTGTAGTAAAAACACTTCATGGCCAGTTGCAGAGGCAGGAGAAAAGAGATATGTAATTGCTACCAAAGGCTGATGCATCTGCTATCTTAACTAGTAAAAGACTGAACACTGGGAAAGTGTCTGAAAGCAGAAATTGTACTCCCAAGATGTGAATACTTTTCTGGACTAGGGAATGAAAGACTTCAGGCAAGACTGGAATCAGGATTTTAGAGCGACAGTATTTTCACTTAAATAAAATATCCTTTTGTCTTCAGTGGCTTGCAACAGATAAGTCTCCAGGAATAAATGGCCTGTATTGGAAAATAATTTCTTATCCTGCTGTGAGAGAAGATAGCAGTAAGTTTTACTGTGTCAAATGGATCTTGAAGGTCTGTGATTGCCTTTATGAAGTAGCCAGGTATAAAGTAGTGCTTCACCACACGCAGATGATTACAAATCTGAGATCAAATTGCAATGCAGGTTTTATCAGAAGAGAAAATGCATCCAGTTTTCATGGGACCTAAAAGGTGAGGGAATTCAGTGTCCCCAAATCTGTGCTTCACAGGCAGATGTTTAGGTAAATCATGATCCGTATAGTTATACCACCAGCATTTGGCTCTGCAGCTCCAATGTATAAATATCTTTGCCTAGAAATCAGATAGCAGCATGTGCAGGTGTGAGTCATTAGTGCAGGGGAGACAATGATGTGTGGAAAAAGCATGGCTTACATTCAAACCAGCCCACACACTTTCATCAGTCCCTTGAAGTCTGCAGCACAGAAAAAAAAATGAAATTTGGAAAGTCAGACTGCTACAGCCCACCTAGTCCTAAGCCTCAGAGGTGCAGTAATATGGAATGCAGTGCTTTTCTTGGTGACCTGTCAATCAGTGGTGCTCAAAAGATGCTTTTTTGAATCTGAATTCATTACCACAACTTCAATTGAATAGATTATACCAAAAACGTATGTGCTTACACTGATACTTAAAGAGAAATTTTATAGATGAAAGATGGTGTTCTTTGTCATCATTTTTCAATAACAAAAATTTTGAAACCTCTTAGTATTATCCCTGCCAGTAACACCTCTTGAGTTATTAAAAAGGTTTGCAAGGTGAAGTATTGCACTTTAACTGTGATAAGGATGTTAACTTTCCTTACAAATCTTGCTCATATCATTAGACCATCCACAATATATTGTAACTGTTATGACGATGTCTTTGAATATGCAATATGTGAGCACATCTCTATAATTTGAGGAAACATTCTATTAAAAGAGCTATGCAGTGTGTTTTTCAGTACATTTAAACAGTTGCAATACCTGTGTCACTCAAATTCTGAGATTTAAAAATTTGTCACTTCTGATCTTAGCAAAGTATGACTAAAAATCAGCTAGTTGTGGTGCAGCAGTGATTCCAACTCTTGGAATAACTCACTTGGAGCTAAGCTGTTCTACCACATTAAAGACCCAGTAGAGAATCCAGAAAAAGATGTGGGAAGGACTCAAATGAACTACCTTGTGTTTTAGTGTTTTTTTTTTTTTGAAGGCTCAAGAAGAATCCAAAAGATGTCCAAAGCTACATTCTGTAAACCATTGTTTTAGAATATGCATTTCTAAGTTCTAAAGAATTACCTGAACTGTTACTTGGTTTTACTTTTAAGTTTCTGTGTGCTGAAACTGGAGACAACTATATTATCCCTCCTGACTGCAGATTTAGTGGAGGCAGTTAAGGAAGGAAATCAGCAAGCACCAAAATAATGCTTGTGCTAAGGTGCTACTGTTGGCAAGAACCCCAGAGGTTCCTCAGGGAACAAAGCAGCTTTTAGTTCAGGAATGCTCCTGACTTAGCCCTAGCTGTTCTGATAGAGTTTATTCTTCTAAGGCTTAGTGTAAGCTGAAAGGGGATACCTGCCTCTAAAAGTTTGTGCTTCTCATCCATGCTTCTGATTCTTTCCTTCTGAGGTCTAGTGAAGGTTCTGGACAAAGCAGTTGACTATCTGCATATGTGGAATAAGAAAGGCTGCAAGTTATTTTTTTTAAGAAAAGATTAAAGTAATTGGACTATCTCTTTCATGTAAAAAGATTTGCATTCTAAAATGGGTATGTTTTCAATATTGAAGACTGCATTTTCATTATATAGTATGCACATTTTACTATTTGCTAGGCATTTTTCTGCTTGTGTTCTTTTCCTATTTTGCAACAAAGATAGAAATATATAGAAACTTGAGCACAAATTTAGATCACTTTCACTAAAACTGTAGCTTTAGATTTTACCAAAATACAGCAAACATTTCTTTTCTTAGTTGCAGTAACTAAAATTATGGACGGGAGTCAACATGCTGCACAGGGATGATCACTTTTTTTCTGGTTTCTGTTAGCTCACCCTTGTGCCTGGGCAGCATGGTAAGGTTTGATGTGAGACTTATCCAAGTCTATGTCCTGGCAGACATAGAACAGAGGTGGAGAAAGCAGGGAATGTCAAATCAATTTGGCTGTCTTAAAAATTACATGGCTTCACAGAAATTCTGTAACTATTTATTCTCAGCTTCTTCTGACTGGTATCTACCTGGAAAGGGTGAAATACATTTTAATGTCAGTATGCCTCCTGAGAAACTAGCACTGCTAGAGCTGTTGAAAATGCCCTTCTGGCATCAACCACCTTTCTAGATAAAAATAAAGCACGGTTATTAAAGACGACAAAATTCTGTAAATCATAATCTTGTAAATCTAAATTAAGATGTCAGAGGTATTACTCTAGGCTCACATTGATGTAGATGAGAGCAATATTTGGTTCACATCCTTTTCTGGTGCTCCTCTTTTGAGCTGTGCTCATAATGAACAGGAAAGGTAATATAATAAAGCTTACTCAACATATTAACCTTTGAGTAGTTGCATTTAGGTAACCGGCTAAGAAACTTTTCTATATTTTATGATGGTCTTTCAAAAAACCCTTTCATTTAAAACCTGTACGAATGAGCATTGGGGGTTTCTTGCGGTTTAAGAAATTATTCTATTGCTTTGGTGTTATGTTAGTTTTCATCTGTCCCTAGTTTAGTAGTTGCTAGCTTTAGGTCACTAAGAACGATACTGTCTAGCTTCATAGATACATCTGCTTTCAGCAAGTTTTTCTATCATTTTTGGATGGAAACTGTTCTAAGACGCCATTATAAATGTACACTTCTTAATATGCAAATGCAACCTGAGGGTTTTTGAGCCATTTTGTTAAAGATGAAGGTTGAAGGATTCCCTCCGCCACACATACACATTGTCATGCAAAACTTTAATACTAGCAGTATGATAGCTAGAAATTACAGCATATATTGGAAGTGTTAAAGATGTTTCTAATCAGGTTTGAAATAAGAGAAATCAGTTCAGATCATCTAATTGATATACTCAGATTCAAATCTTTGCGTTGTCAAGTGTGTCCAGTTCCATGATCAATTCTTCTAGCATAAAAGATACTGCATTTTTGCTTTATGACAAAAATTGCATTTCTAATAAATTTATGCGTAAAACCAATACACTGAGAATATATTGTATTCTTTGCAATTATTTTTCATCTTTAAAAAAATGGAAAGAATAGGACCAGCTTTCTCTGGAGAAATGAATGAAGAGCAGACAAGTGTCACTAGCATGAAGTGCTGTGACATTCAGTGACAATGGTATTAGTCACTAAGTGTACATAAACTCAAAATAGGCAATTGTAGAATGACACTGACAAAATTGCTGAAGACCAGGAGAAAGGCAGCAAAATAATATGAGGATATATGTCAGAAGTCTGATGTGATGTGGTAGTAGTGATGCTTTAGTAGTAGTATTATGTAAGAAATAGTCAATTAAGGGAATACATACAGATGCATCCATGCTAGAAAAGAGGCATAAAAGCGTGCTAAAAGGAATGGTCAGTTGTGCTATAGGTTGTCCTTTGTGGGTCATTTTCACTCCATTTAAGACTTCCCTCCCCCCACCCCTTCCAGTGTGGAGGTAAAATTTCTCTAGCCAAAGAAACACTAGAAATGCTTTGGTTGACAAGAGGTTGATGTACTTAGTCCCCAGACTTCTTTCAAACCATCACCCAGATTCTAGATGCTGCTTACATAAGAGAACTTGATTTCAATAGAAAAAGAGAATGACTGCAACCCTTTCCATCCCCTTTGGATTAATGCTGCAAACAGTGGGCAGTCGGGGGAGCTAAACTGACTTACCCCAGCCAAAAATATAACCCAGGAAATCAGGGCTAGTAAAGCATTAGATGTAGGTGTTCACTATTCCAGTTTCAAGGAAGCACTTTATTGATGCTAACTTTAGTCGGGGTTGAGCATGCCTAGCTCTGTGGAAGAGGTGCTCAGCACAGCAAAGGATCAGGCCTCAGCAATCAGCCGTTCCAGCAAATTTATCTCTCTCAAAGTAGTCTAATATGAAAAAGGTTCCTGTTCAAATATTTTTTTTCTTCAGAAATCACAATATACCTTTTTGAAGTACATGAGAGCAGAGCCTGAATAGAAACTTAGCAATATCACTGTCATCTCAGTGCAGACAGTTGTATATAGATGAGCTAAATTTGGGGGGTTAAACTGCACACAGCAGTTATGCAACTTCAGGATTAAGTGTCACTCACAACTCATGCTAACACGTGTTGCAGTCTGTCTCTAAAGACAAAATATAATTGCTACGGAAAGTGAAAGAAGATGTCTTCATTCAGTCCTGAAAAAAGCCAGGAGTCAGTAGAAATAGTTATATATTTAATGCTTTAAGTTTGCAGCAAGGAGAGGTCTACAAATCAATGTAGTGCTCGTTTTTGACAAGTATTGGGAGTTGGTAACTGAACTGTAAGTAGAACTGTGACTTGAAAATTGCATTATGAATGTATGTATGCGTATGGAACTTGTTCTTGCTTTCAATACCATTTAATTAGTATGGTTGGTTAGTATGTGCCAAAAATTGGACATGGGGTGCAATCTGAAAGACAGAACACAGGAGACTGCAGTCATCAAATGAGGGGAAGAAAAAAAAACTTTAAACACTTTTAAAGTGATACTTATTGATTCTCCTATACTAATTTAAAGTTCTGATCCACAGTGTGTGGGGGTTTTTTGGTTGCTTTTTTTTTTTTTTTTTTTTAAAAAAAAAAAAAGCGGTGATAGTGTCTTTACCACATTTTGCAGTGGAGGTCTTCCTGTCTCATGAAGTGACGTTTGTAAAGATTTTATAGTAGTGTCATTGGGCAGGTCTAGTCCAATGATTCATGCATAGTGGGAGCAAGGAGCTCTGGTGCTTTTCCCTAATTTAACAAAGTCTGTCTTTGTGACCTTCTCCCTCCCCTCAGATAAATCATTTAATCTTTCATTGGTTCAGTTTTCCTATCTCAGGAAAAAATTACAATGTGATATTGCTGCTGTAAAACTTAGCTCGCAGTATGTCAAAGTATTTTGAAATACTGAGATTTAAGATACTGCAGAACTGCCTACTAACGTTGTTACCCAGTGACTGCAGGCTCCAGTGTCTGGGGCCTGGCCAGTAGTGGTTCATCCTCAAATAAGAGAGCAGCCAGGCAGTAATAGGCCTCTCTTCAACCTTGAGGCAGAACTGACTTGGTCTTGCTTAAAAAAAAAAAGTTATACAACTGCAACATCCCCTGCAAAACCCGTCAGCTTGATTTTTCTCAAAATACAGGATTTTGGTGATACTATAATTTGGGTGAGTCAAAGATAACTGACGTTCAGTCTTAACAAGATGGATTAATTGGCAGCTAGGTGTTGTGATCCTGAAGACATTTGTGTCTTTCATGACGCTGCTCCTGTATGCTATTTTTAGGTGGATGAATAATGCTTAAAAGCTGCCGGGTGCTTCTCTGTAAGGTGCTTCTCTGCTTTGCCACAAAGGATGGTGCCCTGCCAATTTTCGAAAGTAAAGGATGGAAGCACTAGACCTTGCGAAAAAATGTTGTCTGTACTTGTCAGGCTGAGTTGATGGCCCTCTGACTGCGCGTGGTCATGCAGACATGACGCGTCCCTCCGCGATACAGCCTTTGGAGTCCCCAGGAGCGCTCTCAGCGAGGAGTCACCTGGCTTACGGTCAGCTTGTAACGTAGAAGCCTGTCAGTTCGCTAGTTTGATGGTGTTACTTCAGCTTTGCTGTTCTCACTCTGGCTGCCTACGAGGTGACTTGCTTTCAAGCTGCTCAGCTGTTTGATGTACCTTTTCTGGACTGCCAGGACTGAATGTTAGGTGTTAGGCTTGCAGGTGACTACGGTGTCACTGTAATGTGTCCTTGTAGCAGTGCTTTTTCTTGTCTCTGCTCTTCTCTGTTGCTGTTTTCCAGTATGTCTTATTTTAACGGGACCACTACTGTTTCTTGTGTAACTTTTTTCTCCTCCCTGCTTTCTGCTGGAAAGTTTGGCTTAATACCATGTTCTGAAGAGCTGAGTGGCAGCTTGAATTGCTTGGTGGGAAGGGGCTTGTTAGGACTGCATCACTGATCTGAGTGAGTCCAATGAGGAGAGATTTCTAATGACAACAGTGGGAATTTGGCATGTACAAGATCGCAAGACTTGATCACAGAGTGCTAGCCATTTCCACTGATGCCAGGTGGCACAGAAGTAAACATCTTTTGGATTTCTAGTCCTTAGCAGAATTGTTTAGTATTTTGTATTTATCTGGATCAGCAGTGTTTAAAAGGAGGCGCTCTGTGGAAATTTACAATACAATTTACTGTCCTTCCCACTTCATGCTGTGTGCTAAACTCAAGGAAATCTAAGGTGTTTAGATATGTCTTATAGAATATTGTTAAAAACAGGTTTAATAGACCTTACCAGTGTGTTTGTGTGTATGACAATATAATTCACAATGTAGCTTGTTTAGATTTTTTTCAAACTTCATCTCCTGTTGGTGCTGGCAGGTATGAATAATGTGTAACTGTAAAGTGACTGAGGCAAGAAACCTCCAAATGTCTGCCAGGAGAATGAAATAGGATTAGAAGATGCGTATAGTTCTGACGGTAAGAACAATTTTATAAGTCAGTTTTTATAAATCAAACTTGATGTGTTTATTTGCTTGGGCGCCAGGTAGAAAAGATGGATTTTGTGCTGTAGCAACTGGAAAGCAGTGAGGAAGGCCAGAAGAGGGTCAGAGGCTGAGGCTGAACCTGTTAAAGTTGTGCTCGTGCCCTTTCCTGCCCCTCTGCTCTGCACAGAGCGGTCTTACAGGATCATGGCTACTGAGGACAGCGACCTGTAGACAAGACGGTTTTTTAAAACCATAGTAAGTCTCTTCCTACAGGAGACGTGTGTTGTAGTCAGTCTGATGATGTAATTACAAAGTTTGAATGTGTGCCAGTAATCATGAGGCACCCAAGCGCAGAGTGTGTGCTGAAGAAATGTGCCCATGGTCATTTTTAGGCTCTCTGCAGCCAGTGAAAGCTTCCACAGTTCAGATAATCAGCTTTACTGAACAAAGATACTGCCTTATGTTTGTGAGCATTAGTGTATTTTCATAGCACTGCATGCAGATGACAATTAAAAAAAAGAATCAGAACAAGTAGAAAATTGGACCAGGAGCCATAGGTTCACTGATGTAAGTAGGAATTATGTGCCCAGCTTTCATGCCTGTAATTCATAGGGTGTCTCTACAAGCAATGGTTTGGTCTATAGGTGGGTGGAAGAATAATTTTGGACATCTTTCTGGGAATTGCAGACTTAGGTTATGATCAGATTTTATCAGAGGCATGACAGAGGCTGAGGCTGCCAGACACTGCAGCTGGCAGAATGTAATGGCATTTGGACAAGCAGTTGTGCTTGCCTATTTTGCAGCTGATTTTAGTTTCTTACTTTTAGAATTCAGTAAAATATCTTATTCACTGAACCTATTTTTAGCAATTCAGGAAGTCTTTAAAGGGACAACTGACTTGGTTTTAAGTATGTTCATAAAACATATATGACAAAATATGTTACAAATATATATATTACATATATATTACAAAAATCCTTACTTAAAAAAAACACAACATGTTTTTTCTCTTTCTAGGAAGTCTGTACTAATTCCCTTTCCCTGCAGCCTTCCCAAGGGGGCATAGCAAGCTGTCTAAAGAGCAGTGGCTCCTGCTGTCACTAAAGACAACAGTTGAATAGGACAATTTGCTGAAAGGTTAACTCAGTTTGTGACAGTTTGGGTACTCCAACCAAATTGGTGTTTTCTGCAACTGCAGGCAGAGGGATGCTTGAAGTACGTTGGTAGCCGTGAGTTAGGCTGCATCTACCAGGCATTTATGGTACCAGGTGCTATCTAAGCCATGCCAAGAGAATGCTTAGTGCAGGATAAAATGCATGCTGAGGAGACAAGGTAAATGTTGACTCATTTAGCTGAAGCTGAGCTCAGCGCTGCTTTCCTGACAGCAAGTGTGAAGTTAACGTTTTGTCTCTGCAGTGTGCAGCCATTGCACCACTGACGGTCTTTTAAAATTAGCTAATAACCATCTGCATTGCAGATCTGCAATCTTGCAGCTTCATTCCTTATGTCATTATGTGCTACCAAAAAAAAAAACAAAAGGCATATTGAGATACTGCAATTAAAGCCTGCCTTCCTGTGAAGGGTAAGAAAAGTAGTATTTTTAACTGTTTTGTAGTGATGTTCTGTTGTACTGTTTGTGAGGATAAAACAACACCAAGGATAGGAAGCTAAAGGTTATTATACCTTCTTCTTTTGAGGTGAAAATTTCCAAACTTAGATCATTTCCCATGAGACACCTAATTCTAGAAAACAGCCTTCTTTTGAACTGTGAAAGTTGAAGCCAGCAGACTCCCAAGACGATGCTGACTTGGGCAGCAGAAAGAGAAGGGTTGGTGGGTTGGCTATGCACCGCGGTCCCCAGGCTGTGAGATGAAGCTAAAAGCGATCTCGCCTGAGCCAGGCGCTCATCAGGAAGAGCGTGTGCAGAGAACTGGTCCTGCCTGCTTCTGTGACGATTAATGTGATTGATCTTCTGTGAAGATTAATGTCATGTATGAAACTATTCTGGAAAAGGGTCTGAAACTTTTGGCCTATGAAATTGTGATAACGAGCAGTGGGGAAACATGAAAGATTGTCTTTCTGAAATTTGGAGGATGAACTGGTGTGCTTCATCTGGATTTCAGAACTGATACCACAAAAAGCAATGGAACAGGTTTATTTGCCACTTTCTTGCCTTAGCAGTTAACCCAGTGGAATTTGGGAGCGCTTTGTACTTCTGAATATCCAGCAACTGCTTATATACTTATTTGTGTTTTAAAGGTCTGATGTTGGTATATATGAAGATACTAAGCAACAGGTACTTAGTTTCCTGCAGGAAGGAGAAAGTAACTATGATCAGCACAATCATTGATCTCACTGTTTTAGTTTTGCAGAGATGTGTCATCTTCAGTCCTTAGCTGAAAATTTAAATGGCCACGTAATTGAATATTGCAGCTTCTAGTACTGGCCCTGCTTGTTCTCGTGGTAGCTGTTTCAGTACTCCTAACATAAAATAATTTTATAATGAAATAATAGAATTTAGAAGTGAAGAGGATGAGATATTGAATTAGTGCTCATTGCTTCATCTTTTTTGTATATGTTTCCTGCCTTGATTTAAACAAAAATTAAAAAAAAATGAACGATTTGTAAGTGAGCACAGCTTTTTAGCTTTTGCATGCTGCTGTCAATTTGTGAGGTAACTATGGTCACTACTCAAGGATGCTGTGCTTGTTGTTGGAGGGTTAAGTAGGGGAAACCATGTCCAGCTTTGTAGACACTATGTGCAAAGTAATTCAAAGTATAATCTTGCTAACTTGCATTTGTCTTATCTGAATGCCTTATAGTTGACACCAAAGTAAATGATAATCTCTTCCAGCATCTCAGCACATTCATTACATTAGCTGAGTATTATTTTTCTGAAATATAGTATTACGTATTTATTAAGTCATTTGTTAAAACACTGTGAGGTAGCATGATGAATTGTTAAATCTAATCTCTTTGCTGAAATAAACAAGGTGCATCTGGTAAAGCTCTATGCTTGATGTTTTCATGTTATGCTTATTTGCTTTCTAGCAATTTGCATTGTTTAATAAATCTGCTGGCTTTCTTTACCATCATTAGTGAAAATTAGATATGGAAAAAAATTCCCTTCAGATATACTCCATTTTGCTTCAAAATTGTTTTTAAAAACTGGCCTTCTGTGTCACGAGGGGAAATTGTTTTATGCCTTTTGGAAGGGTATTCCAGCTGTAGTTTTTCCATGAGATCCACCAAAATTTTTTGTGAACTGGTCTAATGGCAGCATGCTGCCTACCCAACCAGTATCGAGTAGTTGCTTTGCAAGTTCCAGCATCAAGTAGGGTTTATGGTGTAATAAAACTGTTCATTAAAACCTGTATAGACCTTGACTGGTAGAGAGAAGCAGTCTTGGCCTGTTCAGTGCTGCAGAAAGAGCAGCAGCCAGGGAAGAAAACAGCTCTCTAACAAGATCCTGTCTCACTGAGCAAATTAAAATAACCATGTAATTTATATCTGTGTCCTTTCCCGTCATCTGCTGCTCAGCAGTGTATCTATGACCAAGCACAGGCTCTCTCCTTTTATATAGTGTATTCTTCCTGCCTAACTTTTTTTACTACTGAAAGTCAATGTTTTACTAACAAAATGTTTCTATGCTGAAGAATTCAAATGTTAAAAAATGAACTGTGCTTCATGTTTTGTTTTATAAATTAGATCTTTCTGTGTAAGGAGAAATAGTAATAGTCCGGAGGAATAGCAATAGAATTAGTGTGTTGTGGTTCAGTGATGCAATAGTCTTTTTATCTTGGAGCACCAAGGGACCTGTAATTATATACCTATCACTTAAAAGAGGGGGAAAATGAAGTATCTGGTTAACAATGATATGTACTGTGTCCACAACTCTGTTCCCTTTGGTGGGAAGACCCCTGAAGTGTACCTGGCACAGCAATACCAGCCGCTTACAGTAAGTGGCTCGGATAGACAGGAAGAAACAAATTGCTCAGCTCTTATTTGTGCGGAGTGTCAATTGCCATAGTGTCAACATGCTGGCGGAGCTTGTGAAGACTTCTGCTCTTAAAATATTACAATATAAACCAGGAAGTAGTCTTGAGTACTGCAAATTTAATTTAGCAATTTGTAATCAAAATGTGATAACTGCTTTCTACTTTATTCTGTATTTCTGGATTGTAAAACTTATTTGAAATTTTAGTTACTGTTGGAGCTGCCTTTATTCTACGTTTCTTTCAGTATTACAATTTGCCAAAGGCTGTTTAAGCAGCAGTTGTCCTTGCAAGCCAGAAAGTACAGAGGAGGAATGACAGTAGGCTTTTGTTTCGTTATTTGTTCTTTTGTAAACTGGAATAACGCTGATTTATTTATTGTTAGACCGTGGTTCCTTTCCACCAGGTGGCCTATAATAACTGTGCACATATATTTTATGGATGAATTCTAACTATTCTATCAGGTAAACAGCTTGATACTTATTAATTGCACTGTACCTTACAGAGGTAGTTTGGGTAGTGAAAGGTATGATGAAAGTCAACGGAATGTGTATTTCCATTCAGAGTCAGTGCCTGGCACTCTGGGTTCCAGAGAGGAGTGTTTTTTCAATATCACAAAACAGTATTTTCTTTTTGTTAAAGAAGTAATTTTTGCGAGCTTTTTTTGTGATGGTTGAAGTTTCACAAGCTTCTCGTATACTTTTCATTACCATGATGTCACATTACTTTTGGGACAAGAGTGTGGGGGCAGGATTATTTTTTTGTGTCAGTCCCTAGTACCTATACAAGTAAAAACTTATTCAGTCTCTGTATCATACTTAATATTACATTAAAGATCAGATTTTTCTCAGATGCTAGTTCTTCTGCTCTGCATCTCTTGCCTAGCTGTGGCACTTAGTGCTATTACAAGTTAAAATAGAGTTTTGTTTCATTTTGAAAATAAAGGGTAAATGAAATATGCAAATTCCCTCAGGGAAATTTTTGTTATAAGGAATGATTCCTCCCCCCCCCCCCCTTGGAGTTTTATTACACTCTTTTCATTTCTTGCCTACCAAAGTGGTATAGTATTTGACTCGCTTAATTACTGGCTCTCTACAAAGATCAAGTCTGCTGAGTCTAGTATTTGACATTCTTCTTTAAAGGGAACCATGGTGCAAGAGGAGAAAAGTAAAGTGTTTGAAAATTAGCAGTATAGGTATATTGTGCAGCTCCTTGAAAGCTGCATTACTCTGTCAGAATGGTAGCTGTGAAGGCACAAAATTCAGAGGATCTGAAGATCATCTTAGAAAGCTTGTCTTTAGGCAAAGGCAAATTAAATGACATGGGACCAATAGATAGTTTAAGGAGAGTATCATAGAATAGCAGTTGCAGTGTTTTGGTTCTTTTGAATGCTTAAAATTCTGTCTTTTCCCTTGAGTAGTCCTAATAGCTCTCTGTTCTGAATTAGCAGTAATTTTCAAATTGAATGGAATTTCAAAGGAAAATGCCAGTTCCTTGAAGTCAAAAATTCTTATGGAAGAGGCTTGTTTGCAGTGGGTCTCACAGTTGAAAATCTTTAGGGAGAAGAAAGGTTAGCTGCTGCAGCATTGTTTTATTTAAGATTGAAAAGGACTTTCCATTTAGAAACTGAATTTGTTTTATATCGGAAAAAGAGGAGGTCACGCGCCTAGCATATGATGATAATGATGGTGATACTAAAAATTAAATTGTTTTAAAGATCAGAATGATACGCTTCAGTAGACCTAGCTGAAATTGTTTTCAGATCACACTTTTTTTGTTGTGTAATTTTCACTCAGTAAAGCGTGAAGGTGGCTTTGGTTTCCCTCCTCCTCCCCCCCCCCCCCCCCCCCCCGCCAAAATCTCAGACTTGCTCAAAGGACAGAAAATGGTCTCCATCAGTGGAAAAACATGGTTCAGTATTCTCCATGGTGATCCTGCCCAGTGCCTTTGCAAACTGCCTGTATTGCCTTGTTGCCATGTCACACCCTGCAAGCCCACCTTCCTCCACCTTCGCTTTGGCCAGGTTCAGACAGCGTCCCCCCGCCTTTCCAGCAGTGCCCGGACGATTCTGCAGGCAGACACATCTGGGATCTCTGGGCACATTCGATGGTGCAAACGTGAGTAGTTTTTCTGAGGCAGGTATGGCACTGGCGGTGCCAGTCTCGGTGTCTCCTAGTGCAGCGATAGCTTCTGAGGGGAAGCTGCCACTGCCAGGCTATTCCTGCCCCTGTGGTGCCCCGCAGTAGCCCGGGAAGCAGCCACCGCTGGGCTGTTCCTGCACCCGGGGCTCGCAGGCTCCTTGCAGCAGCTCGTTCCTGGCCCGCGGTTTCTCTGCTGTTTGCTCCCATCACTGGAGTGGGACTGCAGCCTAGAGACCACATAGAAGGGGTGAGTGAGGACCACCTAAATAACCTTAGAGGGCTTCTGTTAGTAGCACATGTTTAACTTATTATGGAAGTCAGGCTTTCTAGTGATCTTGTTTTTACTGTTACCATCCTTACTAGACCTAGAATTGCCCAGAATGTTCTCAGAAATTGTGGAATTGATCAGATGCAGTGTTCAAGCGTTACTGCTACATGGACAAGCAAATGTTATTCGTCTCTCTCCGATGGATTTTACAACCTTGATAATACAAAGTTTTACTGTTTTTGTGACTTCTGTGTAGCCCCGTATGTTGTGGGAGCTTCTCTAAGATGCCAGGATTTTAGCCTACCTTTTCAGGACCTTGTTATTTTTATTAAGCCTTTACTTCATAAACAAGGTTGACACTGTGACATTAACCTTTTTGTCAGCTTCCGAGGCCAGGAAGTTCTCTTGCTGGTGATATTTCAGTGCATATCATCAAGTATTTCATCCAAAGACGTCAAAATGGATTGAAGCTTTTTCTATCTACCTTTTCAAATATTCCACTAATCACCTGATTAACTCCTCTCCTCCTGTATCACTGCAGACGCACAGAAGAGCTGTCTCTAAATGGCAGAGTGCTATCAACTCTCACCGACTTCACAAATGTCAGCACATAAAAAATTTGCTTAATGTCTCTGAAACCTAAGCTTGGAACTACTCAGCGGTAACCATATATTACAGAACTGGTATCAGTATGTAGCTTAAAGATGCTAATATTGTTGGACTTCAGTACTCTCCTGTCCTTGTGAAAGTGCCTTGCCTACTGTCCTAATCAAATATATGATTAGAATAGTTCATTTCACACCAAGAGCCAGGCTAACATATGGTCAGCTTGTGCCTCTCAAAATATGTTACCACTCCCTCCTTTCCGGTCTCTGTCTGTTTTAATGCATAGTGATGCATTCCTTAAGGCCCAGTTTGGTCCCGCAAAGGTTGTAATTTCTTTCCCTCTTCATTCATTCCATCTTAATTTACTTCTCTCTCCTGTTGTGCTTTCTTAGGCATATTATTTAACCCTCTCTCTTTTGCTCCTTGAAAACTATCAGCTTTCTGACCAGTAGTTTCAGATTGATGTACTGTGTTCCACTGTGCTCATGTTCTGCAAAATAAATGACCCTAGAAATCAGCAGAAATGTGACTCTGCCTCAAGCTTGCTATTCTCTGTTGTTGTTTATGTTAGATCTTAAAACAGAAGCAGTCTAGAAAAATAAAGATTCCTTTTACTGGAGAAGGTGCAGTGCCTACTGTAACTTAGTAGAGTCCTCAGCAGATAGTTTTTGGACTTGAGTATCTTTGCAATTCTCTTGACAAGTCATTGAAGGACCTTGTTGCTGGGATCTGCAAACTCAAATGTGTTTGTTCTCTCCTCCCTGTTCTGTCTGTTCCATCCATTTTATATGGTTTGTCTATAATATTTTTGCTTGCTTTCATATTCTACTGAAGAATGAGTGGGCTGAGATTTTCCAGTGAGATGCCACTGAAGTTTAGGTCTTATTGCTAAAACAAGAGTGTCTAATTGCACTTGCTTTTAATAACTGGGAGTTTCTTTCGATACTAGGTGATGCAGATGTACCTCCCGTTTTGTGGGATTGCCATATCTAATGCCCAATTATTTGCAGCTTCAAGGAAGGAATATGACAGAAGCAGGGTAAGTAAAAAAACTATATTGGACCAGTATGAAACACTTTTTTCCCCCTCCCTTCCCTTTTTTTCCTTCAGATTCCAGCTCTGCATACATATTTATTAAGCAAACATTTTTAAGTATATTTCATTTAAAAGCAATGCATTTACAAGAGAATAGTGCACTTGATTCAGGCAGCAAGCAGAGAAGGTAGGAGGTAAATATGCTCTTGGTGGTAGCTGTTGTTTTCTCATGTCAAAGTCTTGTTTTATAGCACTGGGACAATTGTGTTTTTAAGAGAGACTGTGCAGTAGAAAGAGTTACATGGCCAGAGATTCAGAATCTCTTAAAATTCAAGAAAGATCACATTTCTGGCATCCTGAATTTGTAATATTCATGTGCAAATAATCTTGGATATATTTTTCTAAAAGTAAGCAAGCAAAAATCCTGTACGTAAAAGGTTTTGACAGGATGCGTCTGCACAGATACATTACTCATGATTGCTGATGCCATGCGTGAGTTGGGGCAGGTGGCCATGAAGAAATGAAAATAATACTGAGCTAACATGCCGTTTACTTCTCAGAGGGTTTTTTAATAAAATAGAATGTTGGAGAGTTTATTTTTTTCCCTAATTCTATTATTTTTTAATCACTTTTCCTGTAATGACAGATACTACTTCTGTTAATATATTGTATCTTGCCAAAGCTCTGGTGTAGAACTACCTTCTGTAGTGTCTAATTACTCTTCCTTCATAACCTGGCAAACTGTAGTGAGTAGGTGGGAAGCTAACTGCTCACTGTCTTAGCCTTTGTGTATACAACACTCACATCTTCAGATTCAGGGTTTTGGTGCCTTCCATGTATAGAAGCTAGTGCCTTCCACTATTTCAAAAACTAAGAATAGCCATTTCTAATAGTTTAGCAGTACAGTGTATAGATTTGATGGTCATGAAGTGTTTTACTTTGTCTTCTGTCTAAGATTGACTACAGACCATGATATTTCAGGGTGGGGGTTAGGAGTGGAATAGAAGAAACATTCTTCTGCCAAAGATTTTATTATTATTATTATTCATTTGATGTTAAAACCAAAATAATTGCTTGACTGCTCAGACTTGAAATTGGCTATAGTTTTGGCCTTCAGGGAGCATTGGCGGACTTTGGAGGAATCAATGTTTAATCTTCTAAGGGAGGTATTCAGCAGAAAAATACTAAAGATGTTCTCATTCTTCATTTAAAAAATGGTAAATTCTGGAGGGTGGACACCACAGGAGGAAATTGGATTAGAGATGAAGACTTGTTGTTCTTGTTACGTCAGCCTTGGGAGGCATAACAAATGTGTTGCCATTTGACAACTATATGGTGGCCTGTACTTTGTGGCATACCGGAGCAGTCAATGGTCTTTAGCTTTGGGTGCATGGCTGAAGATAGTAAGGAACACGTTATGGACAAGCCAGTATTTTGCCCTCTTTATCAGCCTGGACACTAATGGTGATGTTTCATTTTTGGATTATAAGGAAATAATTTTAGACTTCCATTGTCTGCTGGGATTGTGCCTCGTTGAGCTTGTCATGGCTTACTGCCATTTCTTGCTCAGAATAATCCCCTCTGCCATGTACACATGCATATAAACACACATGGCTGCTGGTGCCATAATCATTAAGAACTTTATTTGAATGAAGATTTCAATGGATCATTTGTATTAAAATCAATCCCAAAGGTTACTCCTCCTTTGTGATGCTCCATTTATTTATTCCTTCTGCAACCAGTACAAGAGTTTTCTATCCATACAGGCTCTGTTGGAAGTAGTGAACGATCTCTTTGAGGAACAGACTGACTTAGAGAAAATTGTCAAGAAAATTATGCATCGGGCCCAGACTCTGCTGAAGTGTGAACGATGCTCAGTGTTACTTCTGGAAGATATTGAATCACCAGTAAGTGTGTCTTCGTATTTTACAGAAGTGTTAGTTTGAGTGGTGTATCAGCTGTTTTTATTGTAGGGAAGCTGTCACATATCAGATGTAAGTATTAGACAGTGAGTGTTCTTTCAGCATATAAATCTTCAGGTCAAATCTTAACTGACATTAGTTTTAAAGGGATAGTGGAACTTATGTTTATGATTCATTTTGCTTACTTAAAGGCTTTTAATGGGATGTCTGTAAGTTCATGATAGATCTGACTATCAGCGGTGTGATTCAGCTGATGTCCCGTGGTTCTTGATCGCCTGTGTGATACAATTAGTGCTTGCAAAGCAGCTAGGGACAGCTTAACTGAGAAACAAGGTGCTCCTCTGGTCAGCTTAAAATAGAAAATTTACTAGATTTGTTGTCAAATACTTATTTTTCTAGGTTCCTTTCTTTCGTACTATAGCCACTAGAAGAAAAGAAATATCCTTTCTGTCACTTCAGTTGTATTTACCTGGAACCTACAACTTTGCTAATGTTTTCAGATTAATGCCATATAAAATTGATGTAGCTTGCAGGTGGTTTCAGAACCAAACATGGTTGCATCATCAACAAATCTGTAATGCTTATTTTTAGAACTAATCTTTCTAGTATGCATTTCCATAACTAATCATCAGCCACCTTTCTTAATATCTCTACAGTCTTCATACCTTTGCATCTGTTATTGTTTAAATATAGCACACTGAAATACTCATGTAGTTTCTATTCTAGTATGTAACATTTTGGGTTCTCATAAAAATGTTTAATTAGATTACTGGCTTCTCAGAAACTATAGATTAAAAAGTAAACTCAAGGTATTCTTACCTAACCATCCTGTATATTCAGCATCTCGGTGAGCTTTACAGTAATCTAATCACTGTCTTCATAGTGGTCAATTCGTGAACTTTTGTCTCATGAATGCTTTGTGTGAAATCCAGTATTTTATTGTATGTTATTGTGAATGAAAAACAAGACAGTAAGGGTTGAACCTGTAACACCATGAATTTTCTCAGCAGCTTCTGGTGGCCAGTTCTCCATGGGATCTGCTCCTTCCTGAAAGATTTCTGTTCACCCTAGCTATTGGTGGAGTATGACTGGGAGCAGCTTTATTTGTCTGCACATTTTAACTAGTTCCTTTAATACCTTTGGGAAGTACTCTGCAAACAAAATAATGACAACTAGTCTCATTCCTAAATGATGAAAATGCTGTGAAAAGATCAGTTCTCTTGTTGTTTTGACCTAGTAATTGTTCCCAGAGGTGACAGAAAAATCCACTGAAACAGACATTTGAATACAAATATCTAGATAGTCACTTATTTGTTCTTGGTATAGGAGCAATATATTTTGCACTGAGCAGGTGAAGTGAAAACATGACTTTCAGCATTACTGAGGCAATGCTTGTTATTTTTTCAAATGCTCTATCTGCTTGACCAAGGAATAATTATTTCATTGCAGAGCTCAGTTAAGTGAACAGATTGAGGTAAGCTATATGAAAGTATTTGTCAAGAGTTAGATTTCATGCACCATTTTGACATGGGCTTTTACTGGCACTCTAATACCATTCATAGGATATGGAGAGTTTCTTTAAGAATCTTTAATGTTGTTGTTACATTTATCATTATTATTTTTATATTATTTTAAATGTATTGATCATTATTATAAACAAAGTGATTGCTTTTATATTTGTAGCCACTGTTAGTGTTTTGAGGCTGTTCCACACAAAGGAACTATTAGCCTTTCTACTGATTGAAGAAATAGTTGAAGGATAAAAATGTTACATGTAATACCATTTTCTTCTCCAAATACCTTGGGATTCACTGACTCTGTAATTGATATTTTTGTTGTAGGGCTTTGTGTCTAAATGATTATCAGAGACATGATCAAAGTGGATGTGTCTGTGTGTAGGGCAGAAAAAAACATTACTTTGTTTCCTGGAGGAAGGATGTGATTTGTTTCATCTACACTAATAGAAATTAATTAATTACAGTGGAGTATACCCTAAATTATACTATCATTCATAAAAGCAGGATCAAGTTTTGTATTTCATTTCTGTACTCTGTTATAGCATTCTAGTATTTCTGATCTATTGTCCCATTTTAGACCCTCCACAATGATTTTATAATTATATAATGTGGTTTTACTGTGTTTCTGTGGAACATTATTATAGTTGCAAGTAAAATATGATTTTATTTTTATAGAAGATTACATTACAAGATTACTACATTTTGGTGTAGGTTGTGGGTGGCATTTATTTCATTTTTTTCTGCTAGTAGTATTATTTCTACCTTTTGAGCAAAGAGCATTTTTTCCAGACTGCAGGCAATGAGGCCTTGCTACTTTAGACCAAATCCTGAAATATGGGTAGCTAAGGTATTCTGTTAAGCCTAAAAGGGGTCAACACCATTTTTTTTTCCGTCTTTAATTTGGAGTAGGAAAATAGCATTTTGCCACCCCCCTGGGCATTTTTACAATTTACAATATTATACAATACTATATACAATATAATACAATAATTTACAATTATTTTCCTGATTCTTCCTGTTTTAGGGGTTAATCTACATATCAAAATATATCTGCATAGGGTTACTCGATTTTAAGCCATATCTAAAATGTTTGTTGTTTGTACATCGTATGAAAATATTTTTTAATGAAGATTTGAAGTGAAAGATAGGGAGTCACTCTAGCATCCAAAAACATCAGCCAGGTTCTGTGTCACATCAGCCAGTCTTAAAGTTACATGTGCGTGCTGTTTGCAGATATGCCAAAACCACGCATTCAAGGAAAATTGGTTACCATTAGTATGGTAAACAGATATTTCTCTTTATTTTCCTGTATAAAAAAACTGAAGTTATACATAAAGCTCCATAATTTATGTTCCCAAGTCCTTTGAAGGCAAACATACTGTTGCAAAAAAGTGTCATGAAGGGGGCTTAAAAATACGATTTGATTTGCTATTGCTTGTTTATGGATTGTAAATAGCGGATAATTTCAACGTGAATTCTCCGTTGCAGGAATATACGTTACATATTAATTTGAAGATCATGTGATTTTAAAAAAAAATCATAAAAATATAGGAACCTTACACTACTGTTTTCATACACATGTAGCATTTTTAATAGCAATTTTAAATTCCTTTTTTCTTTTTGTGACAGGTGGTGAAATTCACAAAGTCCTTTGAACTGTTATCTCCAAAATGCAGTGCTGACACTGAGCACAGGTTAGCCCTCATGTCTTCTATGGTAATGAATTGATTTCTCTTCCCCCCCCCCCCCCCCCATAGTTTTAAAGTTGTTTGATCTTCGTTATTTTTTCATATGGAACTTTGAGTAGTTTTGATTAAAGAGCCTGAACCTAAAACTTTTACTCAGGTAAAACTCCTGTTCTGTTCCAGTGCAATATGGCTTGAATAAACATACACGCTAATGTGGGTATTTACATACTAACGTAGTATTAATATCTCAGAGGATAAACCATGAAATAACTGATGTCTTTTTATTGTTGATTTCATGGAGAATGGCAAATGTTGTTTTGCTTGGTTAGTACTGAAATAAAAGTAACGATTATTTTAGATTGTTGATCTCTTAAAAAAAAAAAAAAATCCTTACAGTTGTGTTGAGAGGTTTCCAGTATCATTTGGTTTTTGCTCTAGTCATCAATTTTGAAGGCCTACAAACCTCAGAACATGCATATGTTTTGGCAGGGAGCCCAGACAAAAAGTATAGATTTTACTTAGCAGGATCTATACTTAAACATTGATTAAAAAGGCTAACTACAAGTAGTCATACAAAGACCTTTTTCTCCATGTGGGATTACTGTTTTAATTTCTACAAGGTAATATACCTGGTTCATATAAAAGGTCTTACCTACTAAATGAGTGAATGAAGATTCAGGTCTGTTTAAATGTTTCTTTCATCTGCTAGGACTTATATGCAGTGATTATCATATACATATTACATGTGAACCAGTTTATGCAGATCTTGAATTCAAAATTTTCATGTAGAACCATTGCTGTAATGATAAACCTAACTTTCTGTCCATCCTGATATCAGCAACTTAGCAGGCTTGAAGATTACTTTGTGCTTCTTCATGGCTAAACTAAACCCTTTAAGCAGTAATATTTAAAAAAAAAAAAAAAAAAAAAAAAAAAACTTAAAAACTTCAGGGAGAATTTGCTGCCTTTAGTACTACTTTACCTCCAGTGCAGTAAGAAGCTACCATTTACTTCATTAAGGTGAATGTGTGTTGTGCACCAGCTTACAGTAACTCGTAATTCTTGGTGCTTTTCATGGAGAGATCTCACAGCATGATGAAAATGGATTGCGTTATTCTTGGGATGTGCAACCTGTCAGCAGAGCTCAGGGCCACATAGAAAGACAGGAGCAGAGCAGAATCTCCTCTGTGTCCTAGCCCCCAGTGAAAAGAGGTGGGATTGGGGAGACAAAGTGGAAAAGGAAAGCGAGTGATAAAATTATAAAAGTTTAAATATGAATAAATAATCTGCTGATTCATCTGGGAAGCACAAGTTACTGCTTTTGACAAAGAGCTTCAGAGCAGCAATTGCTTTTTCCTGGTTCAATTAAATGGGTGAAAATATGTTCCTTTTGTTCAGGGACAGGGGTGTGAATCAAGGGTTGTTGATTGTTATTTCTGTTTTTTCATAAACTTGATCTGTAGCCAGATTAGTCAACTTAATGTAGAGTGGTGTCAAGATAACTGAGCTGACTCATTTCTTGTTACCATAGTTATATTACCATGTTACCAAAAAGCAGTTTATAGTAGCCTGCTCTGCAAGTGGTGAACTTGAGTTTACTCTGAGATACAGATAAACATATGCAATTGGGTAGCCAATGTTAAAAGATTTATGAATTTACATTTCTGTGTATCTTGGTATAAAGATATATTGCTTTTCTTTCATTTTTCAGTAGAGAACAAAGTTGGTTTTACAGAAATCAAGGTTAGGCTGGCAGATATGATGTCACATTTGGATCTAGCACAGGCACAGCTTGTGTTATTGGCACTGTAGTGGGAAAATAAAGGTTATTTAGGATACAGAATAGTGCCTGGAGTCCTTGACATTTGAGCATTTTTTTCTAGTGAGTTGTGCCCTTTTCACTCTAGATTCTGCAGACCCAACTGATGTAAAGTCATGAACCATTTCATGTGAATAAAAACAGCACAATGAGTGCCATTCCTTCATCATTACTCCAGTTAAGATAAATATTTTTTATTTGAAATTTTTGTGGGAAACCAGGGAGATTATAGGCTGAGAAAGGTTCTAGGTATAAGTTTTATCTGAAAGGGGAAAAAAACTTTAAGGACAATATATCTTTCCATGTCCTAACACATTTTCTCTTTTGATTTTTAGAAAAAGTATGGCATATTATTTTGACCCTCTTATTTCTGCCTAATAAGAGTTTGCCTGATAATTCCCTAAATATTACAATGAATACTCTTATCTTTTTTTTCTTTCTTTTCTGTTTGTTGAAAGGAAATACCTTGCAGGACCACACTTGGATTTGTGTGTAACTTGTCCCCTTCCAGCACCCCCAAGACACAGAGTTCAGTTCTCATTCGTGTTGGTACTCTGATGCCCTCATTTTTGCCAGCCATTTTGTTCTTCAAGTATGATTTTGCCAAATCTTTCTTAAATTTATCCTCTCTGGAAAAAAAAAAAAAGTAACACTTCATTTTATTCCTATTAATCTTAGCAGTCTTGAGGATTCATTTCTGATGTGTTCTGGGTGCATATGAACACCGAGAGGGGGAAGTTGCTGTGGGCTATGTCTTTCCTGTGCAGAAGTCATCTCAGTGGATGCCATCCTGGAATGGCTGTTCTCTAACTTCAGGATCAAGGGGAAAGAAAAGGCCAGTGGCCTCAGCCCCAGCCTAGGTTGCTCGCTGAGAAAAACCTGGGCTCCCTCCCAGTTAGGCCGGTGGCAAAAGTGCTGAAATCCTGGTTACAGCTCTTTCCCTGTCACTGGGGTGAGCTACACTGGGGCTCCTTCACACATCACCTTGTACGCTGCAGTTGTACCCCTGACTGCAGTGTATTTATGCTTTCGAAGGCATCTCTCCGCTCTTCTGATGTGAGAGTTGAGGGCTCATGTCAGTGTTCAGAGAGGGTTGAAGGTACTGGTGATCATGCTGGCTGTAAGGTTCCCACCACACACCACCTGCCATCTCTGCCAGGGACGAGGTGCACATCTGTGCAGGGGGACTGCTGCATCCCAGAGACCCTTGAGATAGCTTCTGTCTTCTGCCTGGCGCTCGCTGCTCTTCTCTTATATTGGCAAGGCTGGGAGGAGGCAGCATAAAGCTGCCTGTGTTGATCCAGCAGAATTCCAGACTTTCCATAGGATGGAAAAATTATTGATTGTGATTTTTACTGTAGCTTCTGTTTGTTCTGAGCTGCTGAGGATGGAGACTGAGCCAGCTGGCTACAATTTACATCAGAATTAAATGTTGATATTTCCTCCTAGTGCAAGTTGAGTACATCTCTCCACAGTGCAGTTTTAAAGCTTTGAAGTATTTAAAGCATTTAGGCAACACAGTAGAACATACTTTTATTCCTGAATTGTCTTGTTTATTTAAGTTGAATTAATTTTCTGCTTAAAATGCTTGACACCTGTAATCCAGTCCCAATTTAAACAGTCTTTCATACAATAATGTCATTCAGATTTCAATCTTTTCTGTACATCTTGTATCTCTTGTAATTTTATGGCTGTTTTTTCTAAGGTATGCACTGAGAGCTATGAGTCTTAATGAAAATCAGACCTCTGTTTCATTACATTTCATTACTAAATGTTGTATTTAATTTGCACAGTACACTAATACTATTTTCAGAAGAAAGAACAGCAAAAGGGAAGGCATTTTTGATGTACCATTTTGATAAATGCCAAATTATTATTCCATAAATAATCCTTGGTAACCATCAATAACTGTGAACAATTGTGCTGTTCATATGATTATGCCTCTAGGACATATTGGACTTTAAAGCATCATTGATTGTAATATTTTCTTCCCTTGCTATGCTGTATGATAGTTTCAAAGACAGCATGGAGAAATCATCATCTTGCTCCGACTGGCTAATAAATAATAGCATTGCTGAACTTGTAGCTTCCACGGGTCTCCCAGTGAATGTCAGTGACGCCTATCAGGATCCTCGCTTTGATGCTGAAGTAAGAGATTTTTAGAAATGTAAATATACATCATACTTTTGGCATTGTAACTAATAAAGTGCAATTTTTATTATCCAATCTAAAGGGCTGTAAAACATGTGAATATTTGTATTGAATTATTTTTTTCTCTCCAGTGTGTATTCCTTCTGATCTTTTGGTGTTGGTATGGCTTTATAGAGTAAACATAGGTTGCTGAATCAGTATATAACTATAGGCACTTACTATCCATTGTTCATTTATTTAATTATACCTTCCTGTATCAAGTGTTTTGAGCTCTATGCAGACTATTTTTTATTGCTGAAAATTCCACTGCTCACCAGCAGTTCTGTGTTAGTGGAACCATCGTTGTTAGCCGTCAGGATGATGGGGACTGTACACACACAGATCATCAACAGATCAGCATCTAAAGAGACAAATGTTTGTGGTTTGATTTAGCCAACTACCCTTTTAATTCAGTAATTCTGCACAAATAAAATGTACATGTTGGACTGGTTATTTCTACAAGATTCATATCACTCCTAATAAAAGTTGTGTGTGTATCCTAAGGTACTCATTCCAATCTCAGCTGGAATGGTGCAGATATGGATAAAAATGTATATGCGTATATCACACCTAAATAGATGTTAGAGGCACGTGGAAATCTTCACTGAATTCTAGCTTGTGAAACAGAATTACTACAGGGAACTTGGGCAGCACATTAATCAGTGGACAGAATTGGTCAGCAAGCTTACCAGACTGTATTGCTACAATAAGTATGCTTGGAAGTGTTTCATGTAGAGTTTCCTTGGTTCCAGTCATTATAGGGAATAGCTTTCAAACCAGCAGAATTTTTCAAAACAGGAGAAAAACAACAGGAGCCTGCTGGAGAAGTGTATGGGAAAACTGTGTTGATGCTAATTTATTCAGAATTTCAGAAAGTGCAATTAATGCCTGGGGACTATTTCCTGCCAAAGAGATACACTGAAATAAAGCATGCCAATCCTTGGTATGTTTGCAGTTGTACTTTTAGTATGTCGTGTCCTGAATAATTCAGCCTTCTCAGATCTGTTTCACAGTTAGTCTCTTCCAAGTTACAGGCACTGCCCAATTTATATAGAGAAAAAAAAATCACCTATACACATTACAGTAATTTTTTTCTGTTAGTAGGCTCATATGAAAATTTAATTCTCAAATTTAGTTGTTAGTCTGATTTACAGACAGTTAGGTGTAGTAAGAGAGGAGCATATTATCTCTTATATCTCAGATAGAACAAACATACAGTTTTAGTTATGAACACTTTGTTCTGTGCCTATATCAAAAACGCTGTCAGGTTTTTTCTTTCTACACACTAATTGTCATTTTAAAGCTTTGATGCTTGATTTTTTTTTTTCCAATTCATTCACTGAGTATTTAACACCAAAATATTAAGTTTGTTTTAAAGTATGCCTCTGGGGTGATTATACACCCCACTCCCATAGGTTTTAGGAAGCACTTCACAGTGATTTCAGTGGCAAGTTATGTGTATGTATGGATAAGCAGTACTCAGAAAAACTGAGTTCTAACTTCTACTAGCTAGGAGATTGCAGTAATTCCATCCTGACTAGACCGAGTATATGAATTATTGCTGATCTTTTACTTTTCTTCTGTTACGGATTGCCTTTAGCATCAGCAGTTTTAGTAAGAGAACATCTCCTGACATTTTCCTTGAGTAGGCTTTATCCCACTCTCTTGGTTTCTTTTATAATCTTTTTTGAAAAAATATTTTGTTTCTTGAGATTTTTGTAGAAATAACTTCAAAGAATAAAGCTTTTTCATGATAGAAAATGAAGAATCAATAATATTTATAGTAAATTGCAAAGCTTTATACTACGTTATATTAGTTCAAAACCAACAAAGGAGAAAGTTCTCTTCAGAACTACACCTCCAGTTCACTTCTATGTAGAAAAACTCAAATCTTGGTTTTGATTGCATGCTTCAATTTCTTCCCAGTTTGCACCTCTGCCCAGGAAGTGTCTGGACATTTACACAGTCACAATTTGCCTTTAATTTAAAGTCAAAGTTAATAATGTGTGCTCTCAGTAGCAAAGATGGTGATACTCGCATTTGGAGGTTTCTGGAATCGTCCTTGTGACTTTGAGCTAAACCTACTACGAATGAGGTATGAGTGAGAGCTAATCTATGTGGAATGACATGAATTTGTAAATGTAAACTTGCAGGCGTTCTGCTTGACATCTCTATTACTAGAATTTAAAAGGCTCTAAATAGTACCCTACCAGTAATGGGAGCTCTCATTTCTACATTTTAGGCTGACCAGATTTCTGGCTTTCACATAAGGTCTGTTCTGTGTGTTCCTATATGGAATAGCAATCACCAAATAATCGGTAAGATGTTCCTCTTAGCTGCAGCATTTTTGTGCTAATGTCAGTTTAATTCTGTCTTTTTAATTCTATGTTCCTTTTTCTTCTTTTTCCCAGCTGAATATTGTTAAGAAGTTACGGTACCTAGGATGCATGCTAAGTATCCAAGAAGGGATGTTTTGACTTGGATACTGTATGGACTTTTTCAGCTTTGCTGTTGTTCCATTGTTGAGCTATATGTTGTATTGAAAACTAATGAGAAGAAAACTGAAATTCTAACAATACTGGCATAAAATGTATAGTATGCTTTGGTAGTTTTGCTAGTTCTCCTCTTTTGTGCACAGCCCGGCAACTGTTTCTGCGGTCCAGCAAAGTGGTCTTTTCTCTTTTTAATAATAAAAATACACGGAGAAATTTTACTGAAGAGGCTATGGCAGCTGCCAGAGCTGCCTGTGGCAGTGGTGCATGCTGGATCGGGAGGTGACAGGGCGCTACCTGTTTGATGCAGTGCTTCCCAGCTATGAGGCAGCTGCATTTGAACCTGCCTTATTATCTGATTTTGGCACAAAAAAGAGCACCACTTGTAAATAACAGCACCAGATTCCTCTGTGTCTTTCCACAGAAGAGTTCAAGGCAAAGCTGCAGCAATTTAAGCCATCCCAGGCAAGGGAGAGGGGTGGGAACAAGACAATATTGCGGTGTGGTGTGGCGGTCAGCGAGAGCTCAGATTAGTAGGGCTTTGCTGAAGGCGCTCAGTGCCATGATCAGGATGTTCAAGATTATTAATCAGCAGAGAGGATGTGGGAACTGAGCCTTTCAAAAACGTGGCTCATGGTTTGTGGCAAAGCATGTACTAGCTTAAAGAAGCAGAAGAGAAACTCAGCTTGACTGCTAATAGTTCTTACGGTATTTTTCTAAGGGTGTGTTGTAAGTAATGAAATAGAAATGGTATTGCAGTGGAGCTCAGCATTAACTCAGCTGTGGCCAGTAGTTTTGAATGCTTCCCCCCCCCAGTTATTTAAAGGAATTGCTTTTTTTTTTTTTTTTTTTTCCTCCCACTTGTTGAATAAATTCTTGGATGAACCATAATGGGAAAAAGGGGCTTATATACCCATGTCATGCTAAATTAACTAAGATTTAGAAATGAAGGTACTAATTCCACAAATTATCTGTGTAACTTGAAATTATGAGGACAGCTTAGACACTTGCTGTTAACAAAGTGCTTAAATACGTTGCAGAATCAGACGCCTAAACGTTTGTGGAAAGCAGTGCGAGTAGCATTGTTTAAGTAGCTAATCTTATGCTTGCAGAACGAAGAATAACAGTTGAAAGTTATAAACTTGAGTCATGGTATCGAAAAAGTCAGACTTCTAGATATTGATGTTTGTTTAATAAATTTCAGAATTAGTATTTATAATTTTGCTTTATTGTTTTAAAAATATATTTTAAATATGACTGATGAATAAAACATTCTGCATTATGAGTTAATGAATGCAGATTGTAATTCATATTAACTCTTTCCAAAGGGGTAGCTCAAGTGTTGAACAGGCTTGATGGGAAACCCTTTGACGATGCTGACCAGCGACTGTTTGAGGTAAGAAGCACTCAGTTTTGTAGTGATATCATTCTTCTGCAGAATATGGTATTTCTGGATAATCCTGCTTCATCCTTTTTTGGGGAGAAGAATACCTGATCTGTATTTATGGTCGACACCTTCATCTTTAATGCATTTTAGTACTAGTTGATTATGACAGCCCGTATTCTGGGGAAGATAGGAAGCAGTTTTTATCTTTCACAGTACTAATCAAGAACAACAGCAAAATCATATTCATTCCTTAACAAGAGTTGATTTAGAATAAATGGGATGTATCTAAACAAAGAAGTTCAGCTCTTGATTTGACTTTTCCCAGGTTTTTGAGGTTTTCAGACATAGGAGTATAGCATATCTATAAACAAAAGTAAGTAACAAAACATGTTAAATAAGTTTATGATTTACTAACAATAGTTAAACATTTGAAGAATCCTCTTTAGCAACTCAAGATTTACTTTCTGTGTCATAAATGTTTGTATAGTAAGTTCTAGTTTCTGTGTCATAAATGTTTGTATGATAATTTCTAGTAGTGCTATTGCACTGTACCTGCTATCGTGGTATGAGAAAGAAACTATTTTTGCAGGGAGGTTTCACCTTTTATTAAACCTGCTGAGGCAGTTGGAAAAATCCATTAAGCTTTTGAGTACACACAACATGAAGAAAGATCTTGCTGTATTACCACTTTTTTATTGCTGTAAAAGTGCCATTTATTATTATTTCAGCGTCTGTGCTTACAGTTGCTTAACTGAGAGATGATATAGTTGATTATTTGTTTTTGGCATATCACCTAAATGCAGAATGCTAGTGTGCAAATTGATCATGTTTTTACACTTTTTTTGTGATAGTATACTATGAAAAGCAGCATGATAAAAGAACTTAATATTTGTCTTTAGTCTCTGTATAACATTTGGAGACATGATAATGGTTAAAATTGCTGTAGTTCCAAATGTAAATACACAACTACAGTATTCATTCTGGGTTGTAGGCAGTTTTATTTATTGTAGGTCTGCCAATCATGTTTGCATAAGGTAAAATTTTAGTCCCTTTACTGCTAAGTTACAAATGTAAAAAAGATTGTATGTCAAGGGATTGCTCATTTTGGTTTTTGTAATTGGTAAGTACTATGCTTAATGTTCTCCCTGGAAAACAGGTTGCTTGAACTATGAAGACATTACATAAAAAGGTTTTTTCAATAATCATTTATTCTTGTATAACAGGGGTATTGACCTGTCTCCTCCAGACAATGTGCTCCTAAATGTCTATAATTTATGTTTTCTAGTTTACTAATCCTCCTAATACTCTTCAATAAATTAAGTCAGCAGTGTCTTTTTGTCTTTTTCAAAGAAGAAAGTGCACCTGTAGCCTCAATATTAGACAGATCTGTCTAGCTGTGACTGGGCAACTCCCTGCCTTCCTATTCTATGAATCACCCTGGCAGTTCTTAATTGTATTTTTAAATTTTTTAAGGGTCAGAGTATGGAAATGTTCCCTCAGTGTTGTATCCCCCTAAATTACAAAGCCCTACCCTTGTTACAAAGCCTTTTCTGTGCTAAGCTATTTATTCAGCCTGCCCCTACAGAGGAACTGCCCCTACAGTATTCATGCTGACAGTGTACGGTAACAGCCAGTTTGGAAGGGGCAAGTTTCTGCGCCGATTAGTGCTTGCCTGGGATTGTGCAAGCAGGTTGTGGGGCTGAGAGGCTGTTTGCAGGCAAAATATATGAGCCGGTTCTGAGTCGGCATGAATGAAAAAGCTTGAGAGGGAATAACTTGAGGGGTCAGGGTGAGACGGACAATGCAATGAGGTGACCTTCTCCTCCTGACCAAAAAGGCAGATTTTCATCTTACATGACTTGTCTCTGGGACAAGTTTGCTCGGTCACAGAATAGCTGATAAGCCTATACTGTGATAGTCATCCCACAACACTGAGTGAGAAAATGAGAGGAAGCACCAGAAACAGAAGCTGTTACCTGTTTTGCTGTTTGACTTCTCTCAATTTCTCTGCATACTTGTTATCAAAAAAGGAGAACTGGAATTGTACTGTTTAATAACTTTTTCCTTTTTTTCCCCACAAAAAGGACAATTGTCATATCTAAAATATATTTTAAAGGGAATTGGTGCTCCCAGTGGAAATCCTTTTGTTAAATTTCCTGTTAACTAAGAACACTTTTTAAGTGGACATTTACATAATATTTTATTTTCAAATTCTTCATTAGCTTTTTGTTCTTTTTCCATATAGTTTAAGATAGAGTAGAAACACTTTAATGATAACTGTTTATTATGGGATTTAGCAAACTGAGATTCCCATACTCAGGAGCCAAGTCTTGTTTAACTGTTTAAAATTGAAAAGAAAATCTTTGACTTTTTGGCCTATGCTTTCTATGAAAATTAACATAACAGAGTGTAGTTCTCCAGCCAGAGCATGATGACTGGGTTTTGGTTGACATTCAGGAACTGACTGACGGAAAGAGAAAAAAGCAAAGTATTTACAAATGTCTCTTTGTGGAAGAGAAGTGATACTTGCTCTCTGTGTGGCTTGGTTTTCTGATCAAATGAGAAGTGAATGCCGCATCCTAAACAAACTAGAAAACATGGCTAGGAACAGTAGTATCTGGGAGATGTTCTCCTGGTTTCCTCATCCCCAGTCAAGTAAAAAGATGGCCAGGCAGCACCTTGCTCGGAAAAAAGGTGTCCCTGAGAACATGAAAAACTTAAGGCAGAATTGGAGAGCTGAGCTGTACAAATTATTGCCATTAGTCCTGAAAAGAATTCACTTAATAAAGTTGCATCCTAACTAAAACACATCTCTTGCGTCTGATCTTTCTCTTCTTGCTCAGGACAGTGACCGACCTGCATTTTCTGGATAACCTGTCCAAACAAAATGACTCCTAGTATTGGTATCCACTTTCTTTTCAATGATTAGGGAAAACACAAAAATGAATGCTGTATTATAATCAAGTTTTTTTTTTCTCTCTCTCTTTCTCTCTTTTTTAGGCTTTTGTTATTTTCTGTGGCCTGGGAATTAACAACACGATAATGTATGACCAAGTGAAGAAATCCTGGGCAAAGCAATCTGTGGCTCTTGACGTAGGTCTACATCTTAATAAAATCTTTCCTTGCTCATAAGCATTGTATGTAAAGGAACCTACTGCTTCTGAATTTATTGTAGATAGCATCGTTTTCTGTATCTAACTTTCTACGCCTTAGAATGTTTGTTTTATTGAACAACATGAAAGGAAACTTTCTTGGGGCACATTTAGCTGTGGAGCTAACCCACAGCTTAAGTAATTTTGTACCTGGCTATCTCATTTGATGCCTCTGGTTCTCTCATAAGGAAGGGAGAGTGACAATGGAGAAGCTAGTTTCTTATACTGGTATATGTAGGAACAAAACTAGCTGTTGTATGTATCTTCTTGCTCACCAATACTTGAAAATTCCTAGCATTTGGTATTTTACATAGCTTATTGTTCTTCTTTTCTAGTATTGTAAAAAGTAAGCAAAGAATACAGTGACCAGGGTAAAATCTGAAAAAAGACCATAAGCTTGATCGTTGTTGTAGGGGGAGGGTTTTTTAGTATCAAAAGCAACATCTACTGGACCTTTATTAGATGTATCCACTGCTAGAATAAAGTCAGAGCTGGATGACTGGCAGTTCACTAAGAACTCTGCTAGAGGTTAAGGCCAATACGTAATGAAGGGTCCTGGCATTCCATTTCTGTGTAAAATATGTACGGACTAGACAGCCTAAATGGATGAAAGATTTCTCTTCCTTTTCTTGCCCATTACTTTTGCAGGAATTTCTATTCTTTCCTTTCCTGTATTATGAAGAATGAAACCTAACAGCTCCTGTAAAAATGTACTTGAAAATCTAGAACATTTTTAAAAGATTCGTATTTTTTAAGAAAAAATTATCTAAACTTCTATAACATGATTCAACAAATAATTATTACTTTATTCTGTAGATTTTTAATGTATTTATACTAAAAACAATTTTGATGAAAGAAAAGTTTTAAACTTTGAGGCTAGCCCTACATATTTACCTTATTCCTACTAAGTCAATAATAGAGAATGATTTGAATAAAATTTAGGACCTTTTTAAAACTGTTAGGCAAGACATTTTAGAACACGTCTTCAATGAAGGGGTAACTACCCTACGTTTTCAGTATAGTTTTAAATTTCATATCTGGCAACAGAATAAAATGATCTATATATCCCTGATGTTAATTGTGTAGTTGCTTTGACTTTATACAGTACTCATCATTACTATAAGAACTACTAAGATAACATTAGTCAAACAGAGAACAGAGATCAAGAATTTCTCTGTTAAAGCATAGTCAAATTGAACTGAATTGCTATGAAGATGGGATTTTTTTTCTTTGCTTACGAGCATGAATTACTATAAGCCCTAGTTATTTGAGCAATATTAAGTTTAGATTGACTACTCTTTCTGGCAAGAAAAACAAGCAGTGGCAACTATCACACTCAGATACACAAGGATGAAAGTTAAGATTGAAGCCAGTTATTTGCTACTGAAATCAAGGAAATTTGAATTTCTTGGTTTAAGATACAGCTTCTTTCTTAAATATGAAAAAGACTAGTAGCATGAATGTAGATTATGGATTTGATAAATGGCCATTGTACTTCAGTGAAGAGTAATTCTTTCTATAAACGAGCAGCAAGTCATGATAACGTTTCTGTGAAGTGATTGAAGACATAGCAAAGAAATATTGAACAATAGAAAGGTATATGCTGAAGGACTGAGTCCTTTTTTCAGTAACAGAGTGCTTTATTAATATTTGTGTATTTAGGTTGAAATGACTAGCATTTCAAAATGATATTGGTATCAGATATAAATCAATGTAATTTATTCTGTAGTATAGTAAGATTTTAATCTATTTATCTATATATATAGATACTGTTTTTCTTATAGAACTCTCTTTTAAGACTAGCTAATAAACAAAAGACCAAAACATATATAAATGGTGAGCACTGGATGTGACAAAGTTTGACAGTAGGATACCACATAGTTATATTCTAGGACAAATTCTACTGTGTTTCCTAATGATGCGAAAGTTGCAGATGATTACAAAATTAGAATAATCAACATTAAGGAAGATTGTCTAGTGGAACATAATAGATGCCGATAAAGTAGAGGCTTGACAGAAGAATTTCAGTATTATGTAATGTATTTTAGCAAAAGAAATAATTTTTAATAATAGATTTCTGAAAGCAACTACAATATGATTGGACAGAAAAATTGGTAATGTTTGAGGAGGGACATGATATGTATATTTTTAATAAAAGTAAAACATGAGATAGAACAAGTAAATTGTGGTTATTTATTCTTTCATAGGACAGGAATGATATTCTGTAACTGTAGAAGGTATCTAAAACCGATATGAGTAAATACATTTTGGGACTTATTGCCACAAGACACTGCAAACCAAGGGCATTTGAAACAGAGATTGGATATTTGTGTGAGTAATGGGAACATTTAGAGTTGAAAACAATTTCAAAATGAAAAAAATATATCAAAGCTTTAGAGCATAAGCAGGCCCTGGTTGCTGTGCGGTTAGGAATACCTGCCCTTGCTAGGAGTGCTCTCGTTCGGCGAGCTCCCCTGTGATTCAGCGCCTTGTCCTACACACAGTAAAACTTTGGTGGGTCCAAATCACAAGGTGCCTTTTGCAGCTTCTGGACTGTTAGTTGAATGTTAGTATCTTCATGTAAGAACTTACTGCATTCCCTCTAAGTGTGTGCATACTCCTGTGTATGAGCAAGGTGTTTGGTAACCTTTGTGTATTATGTTTTAATGTACCATCTCTGGAATGGTATTGAAGAGAATGTCAGGCCTAACATAAAGGTGCTAATTTACATGCAGTGATATGCCACTAGAAGAGACATTAAAATGCAACAATATAGCAAAAGGCATTATTTAAAGTCTGCGGTTATTTTTACATTAAATTCTTTCTCTTTTAATTGTAGAACTAGAGGAGAACAACGTAGAAATGCTTATAATATTAAATTACTTACTGTCCATGGTTTCCTATAAAATTACCTGCAATGTAAATGCCAAATGTATACCTGATAACCTGCAATGAGTTATTATATGCTGACATTCAGAACTAAATTATCATGCATAAATATTAATTAAATTTAAGAATTATTGATTAGATTGCACTATAGAGGCCTATTTATTTCTACTTGTCAGACCTACAAAAATCTTTTTTTATCTTTTGTTCTGGGGCAGGTGTTATCTTATCATGCAACATGTTCAAAGGCAGAAGTTGACAAATTTAAGGTAAGGATTTAACTTTATTTATGAAAATACAGTGTAAATTAAAATGGATGTAGATTATCTGAGAGAAAAGTTTACTTTTGTATTAAAAGCAGGAAGTCATAATTAACAGCATTTTACAAAGGATGTATATTAGACTGTCAGGCAGGAGGATGGAAAAAATCCTTCAAAGTTTAAAGAGCTGCAGTGGTAGCTGCACAACAGAAAAATACTCTGGTCCTACCAGCAGCTGTGGGAACTGTGCATTAATATGCGTTTTGTGGCCCCCTCAGCAAAAACCACTGAAGGAATTCATGCCACTGCAGGCGGTGAGAAGGAGACTGAAGAAGGTGGGGAGGGACTTTGCACCCTTAAAATGTGGAATTTGTCCTTTTCTGTTTGAGGAAACACTAAGGAACTTGGTGGCCTTTTCCTTGCCTGTGAGGAGTCTGCATTGTAGAGGGCTTCTCAAAGCTGTTTGGGAAGCTCCTGTGAGGGTTAGTGTGTCTCTCCTGTGTGCAAAGCGTGTAGGAGATCGACCAGGGCTGGTAAGGAGACCTGGGCTGTAGTGACCGCATATTGCTGGCCATCTCTTGTGTGACTCTCTGACACCAATCGGGCTGATACATAGTGCATCGATAATCCTTGCCTAGCTGGCCACAACTTAATCTGTGCACCGTGGAGATGATCTCGGTGGAAGGGGGAGTCATGGGAGATGTAGCAAAACTGATACTGATGTGTTACCTGGACTGAGGAACAGCAGCCATTGCGAGTTAGTTGATTAGTTTTGTAGTTTATTGCCCAAGCAATGGTTGTGCCTTAGAACTCTGTGTCCATAACTGCAGTATGAATATAGTGTTCTCCTATCATTGCAGCTATTGCTGCAGTTACCTACCCTTTTATAACATGAAGAGTAGATTACTGGATTATTGCTGAAAATAAGATCATTCCAACACTACAGCCAACAGAAAATACTTCCATGTGCTTAATAGTCATATTTTATGTCTGGTGAGCGGAACACTGAGGTCTGTTTGAGGGAGAGGGGAGAGAAAGCAATAAAGAACCATAAATACTGTATTGTATTTTTTGTATTTTAATTTACATTGGAGTAGGTACCTGTGATACAGTTTCTGTGACTGTCAGGATCTAGCCAGTATCTTGTTGGGTGGCTGGCGTTCTTGCTTGCTGTCAGCAACTGGAAAGCAGTTCCTCCTCCGTCTGGTCTGTGTACCTGCAACACAGGCCCACTGTTACACTTCGGAGTTGACTACTAGCACGCCGAGGATCCATGCTAGTACATGGACACTTGTTTTCCCAAGTGTCTTCATTAATAGATTTGCTAGTCTCCTAGTAAAGAATGTCTTGTCATTATCCATTTGCATTAGAGGCACATAACTATCCCTTTGACTGTAAAACATAAAGTAAAGGGAAACTAAGAGCATTTATTCTTAACATCCGTAATGGATATATTTTTATAAAGGACATAGGTGAGGAAATGGAAAATATAACCAAGCTATGCTTAAACTAATTACACTGAGACTTTTTCTGAAAACTTTCCCTCTCTTTTATCCAGTTGTCTTGCTTTCAATTCATGATGAAATGTCAGTCAGGTAGTGTTTGTGCATGCTTGACATTATTAGTTGCATCTATTGGAGAGGTCCTACTTGCCTTGTGAGCCTCTGGCAGAGAGCGTGCCCTGGAGAGAGCTGCTCTGCGGGATGGCTGCTGACTGCCCTTCACAGAGCTTTGGCAGCTGGTCTCCTCTCTGAGGTCTCTTAAGGGATCCAAATAGGTGTAATCTCCTACCCTGAAATAATTCTTTTCCCTTCTCTTGGTTATATATTTTTTTTTTGTATAACCCCTGTATTATATGATTATTATCGTCTAGGCTTGACTGGCTAATAAATAATTCCTCCCTTTGGGGGTATAGGTTGGATAAAACTCTCCCCCTTCCTTTTGGTGATTTACTGGCACATTTCAGTCGAAGTGCCTGTTACGATTTACCTTATATTCTGATTCAGTCTGAACATTAACAAACATACTTGATAGAACTATCTAATGGAGATTAATGCAGATTGTTCACAACTGGATCTGGACTGACATTGAACCTAACAGTAATTAAAGACTTTGGAGTTCCAGTGCATTTGATTTGTTTGCTCCTAAACAATTTTCAACATGGATTTTTTCAGAATGTGAATTATAATGACTTTCTAATAAAAATTGTTGCTTAGTTCATATAAATCACATAATACTACTTTTATTTTCTGATATGTGAGATAGGTAGATATTTCTGATGCCATTGCTCTAGATCCAGAGATAAAATTTTAAACCTAGCTTTTCATGGGCGTTTGCAAGTAAAACAAAAAATCCACGTCGAGTGCGAACATTGATTGCACATCTGAGAGTGTCTGAAGTCTTGAGCCTGATTCATCACTGTGCTTCTCCTAGCTTATGTCTATGTAACGCTACTAGATTCAGACTGCATTTTGGTAGGATAAATTAAAATAGTGCACCAGTGAATCATACCAATATCAATTCTCCTTTATTTTTAATGAGCAGGTAAAAATAAGTATGACTTTAACTTCTGAGTTGCCACAAAGTTTTTAATTTGTGCTGTATTTTTCAGTTAAAATATGGGAGAATTCTGTTACTTCCAATCATATACCAATACTAGTGTTTAGCTAAAAGCATTTGTAGTATTAGAAAAGACAAGATTGATGAAGTCCCATTAATCTAAGACTGATGGTATTCTAAACAATTGCCCTATATTGCCAAGTTTCTTCTCATTGAAATACAGGCCGTCCAAGCCTGTAAATAGTACTTGCAGACAAATATAGAAAGCCAGGATGCACGAGTAAAGAATTCAGAACTGGGTCCAGGACAGGATATTTATAGCAAAAGTTACTGTGTTGTGAGACAATAATGAACAAGTTTTGTGTCTTAGCAAGCGGCTCCACAAACACGCATCACCTTTAAATTCAAGTAATATAGTTTCCAAAGAGAATATGTAAACACTGCCCTATGATGTGTAGTATACAAGAAGCTATTTTTAAGAAGCTAACCTAATTGTGCAGCTGTGTGTGATATAAGCCAGATCAATATTTAATGACTGTGATGCATTATTTATAGCCTTGTGAGAGATTCTCATTTTTTAGGGCAAACAGCACACAGGAGAGCCACACAACAAAAAATAATCGATTCAAAATGCAGTGTTAATAATAATTCCTGTGTTTTTCAAGTCCATGGACTGATGTGTGGCTAGTTAAGACCTACCTCCATACAGGTAGGCTTGCTTTCTCTCTCAAAATTACAGATATTTAACTAAACAAAGATGAATAGAGTTGAGCCAGAAAGGCAAACAACTTTTAGGACTGCTACTCTGTGTGACAGTGTAAACAGTCAGCTGCATGAGAGATGACTACTTTCAGTAAAATTGATACTGGGAGTGCACTACATGTATGATACAAAATGAGTCTGATATACATGTTATATGCTGCTACAATTTTATACCCACCCTTAAAAACATGGGTGTGGATTACACAAGGAAAAATAGACTTGTATATTAATTTTATCTCTAATCTCTGCAAGGATGGCGGAAGCATTGCTTATCTATGCTATTCTCTACTCTGTCTCCATCTTTCACTTCAGAACTATTTTAATTACTCTTATATTCTGGTAATTAAATCATTTATAGTGCTTTATGATAATGTCATTATAATCTTGCTTGGTAATTACATTTCAGAAAGCCAAGCAGGTCTTCGTATTTTGGACCACTTGTGAAATGTTACTAGTGTTTAAATACACGTAGCTAGAAGATGAAGTTTATATACACGTGGCTGTAATGATGATGCTGTTTCAATCCACCTGGTAACACAGATGGGTTGAAGGCCAATAATCGCGTGGTAAGTCAGGATTGCAAGGCAGGGTCCCAGTCGTGCATACAGTTAAGCGCACACGATCCCTTAGAGGCCTAGACTGTGGTGTAAGTGCATGAAGTTACTCACAGGTTTGAGTATTTCTAAGACTGTTGCCCTGAAGTCACACAATCTGGCTGTTGCAGGAGTGTCTGTGCACACACTGAGCTATTTCCCAATGCTAATTCTATCTGCTCAAGGTCCACTGCGAATAGCAGCAATAGGAAAAATCAAGGGGAAACCCTGAGGGTATACAAGGCTTAAGTGTTATATTGAACTATGTCTCCTTTTCCTTTTGAGAAATGTACACGGACGCAAGAAGTAGTTTATTTTCTCTGCTTTTCCACATACACTGCCTGCATGAAACTCGAGTATAGTGTTATGTTTCATAATTCATGAAACTGAGGTCTTTATTGTATTATATGATTTCATACCCTTTTACATGTGCCTATGTCTTCAGTTGTCATGGAAACAAGAAGTCAGAAACACATTGCATACAATAAAAATGATTAATAAACAATGATTAAAAAAAATAAAATACTGCCTTTTTAATTCCAGTTTCTGGAATGTAAGGCTCTTGCTTGTTGACATCAGGCTAATGCTGTGCAGTTCAAAGATATATAAAACTGAAAAAAATGTTTTAAATTTCAGTGAAGAAACAGAATGGCAGGTGTGGAGGAGTAGGGAAAGATTGTTCATGATCTCTTCTCATGCAATGTTTAGGTTAGGGGCATCTAATGAAATATGAAATTATCAGGGTACAGATTTTAATCTGACAAAAGATCTTTTCAAAAAGCATGTACTTAAACTATGTGTCCTATCACCATAGATGTTACTGAGTTTTAAAAAAAATGATGAACAGGATGAAAAATCAAACAAGACCTGTTGTCAAAGACAGTCCTCTGGCTTAGGAAGTCTCTGAAGCTGGAAAGAGCATGCCAAGGAAGTGTGTTTTCTCAGTTCTAATATTCTTCCCTGAGCATCTGTCAAGCCCCGTCACAGCTAAGGCACAGGGCTTAGATGGACCTTTGATATAATACGTAAAACCATTCTGATGTGATTAATCACAGTTTTCCAGAAGCACTATTTGGAAGAAATCCAGAAGAAATGAGAAACTACATTCAGATAACTTCTTTGCATCACACACTGTCATTCAAAAAAGAGATCTTCTATCTTTGAGCTGCAATGGAATGCTCTTTGACTTGGTAATTACGGTTATAAATCTCAAATTTCAGATACAAAATTTGGAGAAAACTCCTAAGATTGTTGAATTCTGTTTGTTTTATGCAATAAGAGCTTTTCCTTCATTTTTCTCAAGCTCTTGAAGCATTTCTTGATTGGCCTATTAAGTAATTCAGCCCTTTCTTTCAGTGCTCAGGTCTGTGAGTCTCAGATGAGTTTTTTCTAATGCAACACCCACTTTTATGTAGATAGTATTGCCATCATGAGGTCCAATGCAGTGTGATAAGTTTAATTGAGAATAAGGCATATAAAAGAACAACATGACATTTCGTTAAGGAAAAACCTGGCTAGTGGTGGTGAGGAGATTGTTTTAATTTGTTCCATAGGAGATTTAATGAGAAAAAAGGAAAGTGGAAAGACTTCGGTGTTTTGGAGATGTCAGAGGTACCTGCTTATGAGTTACTGTAAAAGGAGTGGTGCTCTACTAAACACAAGAGTGTTTATCCTAATTTTAGGGATGATTAATAGAAAAAATAATGGGAATTACGAATTCCCTTTTCAAAATGTAAACATTTAATTTTATTGAGATTTCAACATTAAAATTTTTTACTAGCACTGTATGTAGTTGGTCAGGCTGACATTAAATTTTTGCAAAAGACTTGCTGAAATTAGTCCTTTATTAGTTTTTTAATCACCATCTTTGTTATTTCCTGGTGAAAATACCAAGATTGCAGGGTGAAGGGCTCCCTTCCCTCCAGAGCAGAGGAAATATGAAGCTTCCAGGGTCCTGTGGAGGGAGAGCTGGCAGAGAGTAACTTCACTTGCTGAGGCCTGGGTGCTCAGCTGCTTTCTGGAGGGGCCTGCCTTTCTCTGGTGGCTACACAGGGGCACAGGCAGGTTACAGCAGTCATGAGGAATAAATCCGCTCTGTCTGTCCGTCTTTTAATGTTTGTAGCCCAGCTGGGTAGGTTCCTTGCCCTGACACTTATCTTATCATCTGGGGAGGGCAAAGCACCTTTCTGCTTTGTTCTCTTATCTGCAAAGAGGGCATGGAAATATTTAAACACCTCAGTAGAAATATTTTAGCACTTCTGTAAGAGGCTTTGGTAAGGAGATGCTTTAGGGCTATGAAAAGTTGTGTTCAGTTTGTATAACAAGCCTGTACAAGAAGAGTTTATTTTGGAGTATAAGATTCCTGGGTTTTCTTAGATCATAAGTAAATTAAGTTTTTAAAAGTCTTATTTTTAAATATTAAATATTAAATGTATTTATTTTTAGGTATACATCTTATACAGAATAATCTCTGTATGTGTTTATACTGTAGCTTAGAAAAAAGGAATTTTAAAGGTCAGTATTAAAAATAAATGTGAAAAGTCAATATTGGTATTCAGACTGGAGTAAAGACACAAGAACTAGAAATATTAAATAATAAATAAGTACTTGTAAGATCAACTATTTCACATTCAGATTGAAGCTTAAATCTCAGAGTTTTAAAAATAACTAATAAGCTTCTTTCTATCATTGAAAATAATAGGAAAAAAATCACTTTCATAGTCAAAATAGGTCTTTTCTGCTACTATAGAAAAAGTTTTCTTCACTTAAAACTGAACTGTATTCCATTTGTTTTAGATTTTAATAAAATTCAAAGCATCTCTGCTGTACTCTAATATCTTTTTTACACTCTTAAAAAATTCTATATAGTTTAAAATATTACTGACTTACTGCCTTTAATAGTGGCTGTTTTTCAGTTTTTAGTAATTATGCACACTAATGTAGTGCTACTTCACCAACAGAAATTTTCAGCAGAGGAGCAAGTAATAAAACAGTTATAGTTATTAATTTACCCATATGTTAAAAAGAAAAAAAGACTACGTGCTATTCTTTTGCCACTCTCAAACTCTCTATTTTATATTGTTACTATTGTATCTATTCTCTCATCCAAAAGCAAACTTGTTCCAGGACTTGGGAAGGCTTAGAAAAAAAAAATCAGAAACAGCAGTCACTGGGGGCATAGCGTTGTTCATAATCGAAGGCGAAATGATTCATTCCCCTGCCGAGCTGTCGTCTCTCCTCCGATCTGATCGGCCATCGTGCTGTACGAGAGTCTCCTGTCAGCTGGAAGGTGCTGAGGAGTAAATACAGTGCAACGTTGCCACAGCCTTCAGCCAGCGACCGTGCAGAAAGCGATAAGGGACAGAATACGTTTGAAATGTCATGCAAACCTGAGCAGTATCTGATGAGTGGGTTTTTAAAAGAAAAAAATCAACATTTGTCAAATGATAAAGAGAGAGTGCGCTTCAGTCAGTCACAGGTGTGACTGCGTTTACATTGGGAAGGGTTTTCAAACAGGAGAAAAACGAATCTAATGAAGAGTTGTGCACTTAAGTTGGATTAGAATAATTTTAAATAACGGAGTCTTGGAGAATGATGGTACTTTAGGAAGACTTCATTACGGGTCTGTTGCGGTTGACAGCCTGTCAGTGTCAACGAGGAGCAAGTTGCTCGCCGTACAGTTAACTCACATGGCCGGGGCTAGCTGTGCATGTAACCGCCCACGGTCCTGAGCACTTTATTCCCGTGCTGGCCTGGTAAGACCATTTTACTATTTAATTTAACTTGTGAAAGAAATAATTATTCAAAGCAGTGTAGCAAAGTAGTATGTTATTTCACATTTTAAAACATACTTATTTTGCTGTGCTTAGATTTGTTTTGTAGGCCTAACAGATTGAAAGTTACAGCTGGAAATTTTCTGTTTAAAAAAATGTTTTTGTTAACCAAACTTCTATGTGGATAGAAATTTTAAGACTGGCATTAACGTTATCAAGATTATTTTAAAAATTAAACAAATTCCTTAATAGTGATACTGATTATAAAGCCAGGAGAGAAACTATTGTTTCCCCAGCATATGCAATATGAAAAGACGAAATACTTTTCTTTGTTAACGGTCTCTTTCTGGCTTTATACAGTGTTTTGGCTGCAAGTAGTTGTTTATCATAAGCACTTACAGTTACGATTTTAGATTATTAATGGCAATATTTCTGCAGGCATTTTTTTTACATGTTTTGCAAAAACAAATACAAATGTCCCCTAAATGAACAAGACGCTGTCCTTAAAAGGTTTCACCGTTACCGAGCAGTTTGTGTTAGAGCTAGAACCTTTTGCTGATTAAATAGCTCTGGAAAGTGAGGAGTGGAAATACGTGAGGAACGTTTGTCTGAGATGAATCTGTTTGGCCACTGGGTGCCATCCTTGCTCCACTTTAAGGCTGATTACTGAGCAGTATTTCTCTAAGCTATAAAATCCTGAAAAAAGGTAATACCAGTGCAATTTCACACCATCATAACGTTTGTGTGCATGTACTAGAATATGTTAGCAGCACAGGCAGTGTGCCCCATTTGCACAAGGAACCGAGAAGAGACTCGGGAGAAATAGCCTCACTGGCTCAGCCCTTTAAGCCCGCAGTTCCCTATCCAGCAATTTTTTTTGCAGCCCTCCATCGGGTGATTCAGAATGAGGCAGTGCTGCGAGACCTGTTCCTGCACAGGGCTGTGCCCTTGTGGAATATTAATTTAGAGTCTGTTGGGATTATCTGAAGGAAAAAATTACATGAGTGCACAGTTGTTTTCTGGATCAGTTCGTATTTGGGGCTGTATGGCCCTGTGTCATCCAAACAGAACTGTATCTAGTATATACTATATAAAAAATACTTGTGATTACAACTTTTTTAGGTGTTATTTATGACACTGCTTCATTATTTGCCTGGACAACTTTCAAACTGCTTTAGTCCTTGGGGCTCATGGAAATTGCATCTTTTCCTTCTGGCAAAATCCCAGGCAGAGTGAATGTATTTTTTAAGGGAAAAATATGTCAGTAGTTCTGCATTTTTAGACTTTTAAATTGTAAACACTTTAAGTGCATGAGAAATAGACTTTAGCACTTCTCTTTCTTGCTCCAACTGTATGGAAATTGTGCAGATTGCACCCCAGGCAAAACCAGGAAACTGAATATTTTATGAGGCCATTTCTGTGAAGTGTTCCATCATCTTTTGTTTTGCAACAAGCTATACCAAGATTTGAACACAAAAAACAGCTGAGAGCGTCAGATATCATTGCTTCCCTGTGCCTTTGTGATCCCCCCTGCACACGTACAGCTCTACTTGGTGTGCTTAAATGTAACATAACTGACTCCATTTTTTGTGCTGCCGTGAGCGGCAGTGCATTTGTTATGTCCCAGGCATACAACAAGCTTATGGGCAAAAAAATAATAGCTTTAGGCCTTCATAGATGCTGCTGTTAAACTAATTTCAGCTTTCAGAGACCTGTTGCGGTGGGGGTGGTGCAAGCTGTTTGACTGCAGCCCGGGCATGGCAAGCTATGGGAGAACCTGGCCGTGGGCAGCACCGTCCTCCAGGAACAGGCTCGGGGACGCCCTCGCGAGCATCCTCCGGGCTGCCAGCTGTGCAGCACGGGGGCTAATTTCTGTTTGCACATGAAGGCATCTGTCCTACTTCTCTCTCTCTCTCTGAGGCAGTGGAAGCTCAGGTATTTATGCCAGGTATTAACAACCCTCAGCGTCCCTAAAGCAGCATCAGACAGACCTCTTCACTGGAGGAACTGCCTGAGATTCATACCTCCCCAGCTGGCACTGTGGCTTACCTCCCTATCAGCCCCTTTGCTCACAGCCCCTCCGCTGCACTTTCTCAGTGCATTGGTCTCATTTTACTGGCACTATTGCTGAGATAAATGGCATTAGGCTTTCTTCCTTGAATCCAGCCTGTTATCTGGGTTGCAATAGCACGTACAGCTATACTGGAGGAATCTTTTCAGTCCAAGATTCTCTTTATCACTAAAAGCACTTCCAGTTGATCAAAACACTTGGTGAAACTGCAATTTGAATGTACTGACCTGTTTTTATTAGGAAAGATCTGTAAAAGAAAAGTCCATGTGTTACGTTCCAAAGTTCTCAGGATGAAACATTTCCGTTCTTATTTCAGGTCAGTGTTTCCTCTTAAAAAATTACCTTAATATAATTTTAAATAGGGTAGAGCAAACCTGGAAATAGAATATTTTATCTGGTATGAAAGAGTTTTCATGTGGCTCAGCTCTAGAAACACTGTTGTGCTAGGTGCAATAGAGGCAGCTAATAGAGTTGATCCTTGCCCTGAAAAACTACCAATTCAAATCAAAAAGTTTCTGTCCATAGTGGGAAATGGTGGGCCCTTCCCATTAGACCACGTCTCCCTGGCAGTTATCTCAAAGCAGTCAGGAACAGAGTGTTTGCATTCCCTCCCTGCTTGGAATGTCTTTGCCTCCGTCTGTGAGAGAAGAAGCTTCTTCTACTGTTGCTACTATCTGGATATTCAATTTTATTAACTAATGTGATAGGTGATAATAGGTCCTCAGATTAACATGCAAGAATCTTCTGAGAAACTACTTTCTACTGAATTCACCTTGTCTTTTGCATTGCTTAGATGGAGTCTCTAACATTTGTGGTGTGCCAGAAACAGTTTGATCATTTGAACGGAAACTGTAAAACTAAAAGTTTTATTACAACATTTATAATGTGTATAATTTGGTTATTTCCTATCACTAGGCACAATATGTAGGATTGACTCTTCTGAAATTTTAGTAAGCTGTTTTTATCTAGTTTAATTTCTTGGAGAATGGCATGTGAGGCACCCAGTGATACCATGGAAACAGACTGCTACCATAAAATAGAGTTATGACTATAAAGGATCAGCTAAATGTAAAAGTTGTTTTTGGTGGAAGCAAACTTTATGAAAGAAATAACGAAGGCACAGCAAGGAGAATATATAAATTACTGAGTTTGGTTTGAAATCATCTTTAGGTTGCATCACTGTGAAGGAGACTTCTAGTAGTAAATACAGACAGCTGAGTTCTGGCACTGCCATTTGATTAAAATGAGTGAAGAGAGCATCTACCACCATATGCTTGCAGATTCATTGGGACAGTCTTACACTGCACAGTGAAGGAAGAATCTTTGCAATTAAAGGGGCAAACAAACACTTCTGAAAGAATTACAGAAGAATTTTGCTGCAGCAAAATGACATCAGATTAAATCTCTGCCAGACTGAAATACTGCAGAATGAGACAGAATATTCAAACTGCTAATTTGGCAAATCCAAGGTATCTACTAAAAATCTCTGGGTAAAAAATGTTTGTTTTTTTCTTTTTACTGCTGATTAGCCATTTTTCCACTCTGTTAATGAGCATCTCCAAGGAAGAACTGAAAGAAAAGAGACAAGAAGGAGAGGAAGAATGTAATGTACGGGCAGGAGAAAAAGAGCAGTAAGATCAGTCAAATACCGTGAGTGTATTGTGTTAGGGGCCATTTAGCACATATTTATAAGACCTTCATTAAGAACAGCAAGAAACCAGTATATAAGCTGTGTTGCAAGATAATTGCAGCCTTCCACCTCAAAGTATTGTAGTGGTAGATAAAAGCAACTTCTTTTGTTTAAAGAGAATGTATAAAGATAGTGGAGGATAGTTGGTAAGAAAAGAGCTACATACATACAAGGTTAAGTACTGATTATTAAAAGAGCAGGATCTGTGAATTTTATGAATTCTCAGAAAAAATGCAGTTAGGCTGTCAGTTACATGTGAAATGGGGCTGTGTGCTCTGCAGGTTGGGTGTTAGGACATGCTGTGTTGGTGTGCTCTGTGCACCCTGAGGGATGCCCTAGAGGAAGGGGAGAGCGGAGGAGTTTGGCTTTGTGCCCCTGCAGTGTTCGCAGCCAGCTCCTGGGCAGCCTTGCCCGGGAAGCTGAACCTGCAGCAGGATGAGGCTCTGGGGTGGGTGGGTTGGTTGGTTGGCTGGCTTGTTTGAAGAAAGTTGTGTCAGGCAGCCCTGCCCTGTATGTCTAGGGAGTGATTTATTGATTCAGAATAGGAGGGGTGTACGGTATTTGTGTTTTGGGTTTTTTTAATCTGCAACTGGAATTTGATCTAAACTAAGATGAATAAGACAAAACATATTGCAAGCATATTGAAGCATTGCAAGGTTCTCCTTAGGTTTTCTGCAAGTGTGTGTTCTAAGTTTGAAGGTGTTTTCAATATTATTTATTGTCTACCTAGCAATATTCTGCTCTAGCTGTCACTCTAGCACATCTGAAATAGGACTTTCCCCCCAGTGGAGCAGTAGCCCCCTCATATATTTGCATAACTTTCTCCAGCTGTCACTGTTCTGCCAGCCTGATTTGTCGCAAGTACTTAAAGCATTAGTGGCCAGCAGGAGCTTCATCCAGTGTCTCTGCTGCGCGCTCTTCCAGCACCCCAAGGCCCAGCTGCGACGGCAGCATCGGAGTAGCTAGCTCTGCTCAGGGCCAGGGCACCAAAGGTCCGTGACGCTGAGGGTCATCGCAAGGCAGCTGTGCAGTCAATGCTGCTGAAGTGCGCTAGGACAGAAAACATAGTGTAATACCAGCATGCCCACCGTTGTGATACTTGTAGTGGTTTTTTCTGTTTTTTAACATCTCTCTTTGGGACGCCTTTGTTTCTTTCTCTCACATGCTTGCACGTACTGCGTCTGCTTCTGAGAACGGGGCTGTTTGCCACCAAAGAGCCGATTCCTCCCCTCTCCCTCACATTATATTCTCTTTGAAGGGAATCTTGACCTTGTTCTTTCTTCAATCGGCTTTTTCCTCCTCTGGGTCTCCAAGGACTCTTTCTCCCCCTTCCTAGGTCTTGGGGGGGGGGGGGGGAGAAGACTCCCTTATATTCCTCACCCTTCTTGCTCCCAAATTTACAGACACAAGGGGGTCAGTCCTCATTACTCAGTCTGATGGGAGCAACAAAGTTGACTTTCTGCTGACCAAAGCCAGATAAACCTGTAGTGGGAAATGGCAGTCTGCATGCCTAAAACCTATTTTGTACCATGGAGAGAGATTTGACCTAGGTTTGTATCTATTTCAGATTCTGGGACAAAGACTGAATTGATTATTTTGTATGATCTTCTTATTTGCACCAATAGTCATAAAAAAATGTTGCTCTGTAGTATGTGGTATACTAGTTATTTCCTGATTACCTACAAAACAAATTGAAAGTCCATGAAGACTCCGCTGTGTGCCTAGGGAGATCACTGCTTCGAATGTTCATGCCCTGTAAAATCCTGGTCCTGAGCTGCCATGGTTATGTGCTTTGGCCTTAAGAAAAATAGATGCTCAGACCATTAATTGCTTTTATTTTATGTCTCTGTTCTTTTAAAATGGAATTTTCTTGTTTCTTTTATAGGCTACCATATATTTTGTTCCTTTGTACCAGGAAACATCTTTAACACTAAGGATTGATTTTTTAGCAAAATAAATCATGTATTTTCTGCTTTTTCTATTATAGTTTGTAACAAAATTTTAAAAGTAATATTTTTATCTTAGTAGCCTGTGAAATTTATCATTCCTTTTCATGGGTCCCGTTTTGGAAAAGCGGCATGTTCAGAAAAGATTGATTAACTGATCAGGAACATTTAAGATACTTTCAGCTTTCTAAGTACCATTTGAGGCTACCTTCAGAAACAGTATGTGAAATGCTCTAATGATGTGTCTTATCTTGCCATTTTAAAAATAAAATTATGGAAAGGCAAATCTTTTTCTCACATGCACATAATTTTATGCCAAAAGCAAAAAGTAAATACTGTATTTTTGTCCTAAGCCTGTGGTGCATGATAAAATAATAAATAATCAAAAAAAATTACTGAAATGCTGTAATTGATAGGTGATACATTGCTTAATGACTTTTCATGTTCTTACAGGAGCTGAATAAACAGCTTTCTTAATGCCATGAAGCTTCTCTTTTAATTAAAGCAAATACCAATATTCATGCTAAATGGCAACATATTCAGTTTAACCATTAACAAAACATAACTTTTTGAAACAAGACTAAATGCAACTTTTTACATGCAACACTAGCTGAAGATGAGGCAGTATACACATACATACGCATACTTCATCTGCAGATTTCAAAGCTTTAGGCAAAAGTGCATTATTCTCAGTTTACAGATAAGAAATTTTGTCATGAAGCAATGAATGACCTTTTCCAGTAAAGGGCTCAGTTACCTGCCGTGGGACTGTGGGTAGAGCTTAGGCATTCAGTTACACAATTGTAACTCTGCTTATCTGCTGGTTTATTCAGGAGAGATTTAAAATCTGTAAATCCTGTTCCATGGACTGCTGATGTCTTTGACTTCTGAGCAGTTGTTGGATAAAACCTTGACGCAGTCTGGGATGCAGAAATGGGATCTAGTAGATCTGAGGACAGTCGTGTATATGGGAGGGTGAGGTCTCGTCATCTCATGTTTTCATCTGTCTGCATTCAACTCATGCCAAAGCCCTGTTCCTATTTCATTCCACTCTCCAGTTCCAGTTATTTCAATATCCCTTCACACTGTGACCTCATTCAGAGAATCAAAATTGGATGAAGGTTGTTGAAGGGCAAATAAGCATTGCTTTTTTTCTAGAGTAAAAATAATGTTACTGTGATAATCCTAATTAAAAAAAATCAATAGAGTTGCACTCCAGAGGAGAATACATGTATGTACTTTGAGTTTCCACCACTCCCACTTCCCTTTATGGTAAATACTGTAAAATTCCCTTGAAATGCCACTGTCCTACTTCTGCTGTGTTTGGTCATTGGAGAAGCCGTGCTGACTCAGCACTGGGAAGGGCAGCGATATGCCATCCTCAGCCTGCAGTTAACAGATGGAGGCCTTTAAAACCTATGCTGCTCTGGGCATTAAAATGTCCCTGAGCTGAAACACTTAACTCTTCCCCTTTGGAAAGAGTAAGAAATGTGTCAGACTCTGGAAGATAAAAGCTTTGGTCTTGCACAACTGTTAATAAGTGCAAAATAAGTCTACTTCTGCTAACAATAGCTGATTATGAAGAAATATATTTTAAAAGATGCTTGAAGATATAAGCAAGGATTTTTAGAGGCTTTTACACAGAAGAGGAACCCCTTACAAATAAGTGTCTGTGCCATCAGCAAATACTGTCTTCAGTACAATTTGATAGAAGTGTGAAATAAAGAATGTATCGCATTTAAATATTCTTCACTTTGATGGTTTCTATGCTGTTTTTGATGATCAGGCTTTAAGGATTTTCAGTTCCTAATCTTCTGAGAGAGACTCGAGGCAGAGAAATATTCAGCCTAGAAAGCTTTAAGTTACAAGAGGTTTATTACTTCTTTGTGCAAGTCCTGTTGTCTGAAGCTCCAGTTTCATTGTTTAACTCACCACCTGAAAATAATTCACCAACATAAAGTATGCATGAGATCAGGTCTTGATCCTCTATTGAAATCGTAGTGCATAGAGTCTGGTTCAAATGGAGCCCCTGGGAGTTAAGTAGAATACCGTATCATTTTGCTGTTGTTCTGAGACATGGCATAGGTATTTCATGGGATATCTGTATATTTCTAATAAATGTTCAAGTTCCTTGCTATTGTTTTCTGTCTGACCAGCAGTATTTTCTGCTTAGGAAATGGTAACTTTTCGAATGTTACCGTCCATAGAGCTGTATAGAAAGCAGACTATGTTCTGTAGGAGAAGTTACCGTTACAGAATAGCTCTAATATGATATGTGAAAGAAACTGAGCATGTGGAGTAACAGAATGTAGTATTTCTCAAATAAGGAAGGACTGATGATGTGTTTTCAACCCCTAAAATAGAAGGGCACCTGTCAGGAGCCGATGGCAGCTACTATTTATGAAAACTCAAGAAAGGAAGTTTGCCTCCCTTTCCTTTCACCCATTTCAAAGGATCATTCTTGTATTGTTTATAACTATAAACTGATTTACATAAAGACGATTTGTTTTTCCCCATGTCATTAGTGAATGTAAGAGAGTAATTAATGGTATGTTTTGCATATATTTTCTCAGTAGCAGTACTGGCTGTTACGAAGTTCGTGGTGTAGTACATGGCAGAAATTGAAAATCATATTAAAAGTTATTAGCATAAACATTAACCAAGCTAAATGTAAACCTGTATCTTTCTTGTTCAGGAAATGTGCCTGGTAAGAATAGCAGAAGTTTCCCTTTTGCTTGTGTTGGTTGATTGCTTTTCCTTGCAAGTGATTGCTTTATTCAGCCCTTACAGAACACTTTAAAATGGTCTGTGTATGTATTAGATTGCGGTTTTTTTGACGTGTGTATACAAATATACACATGCTGTCTAGAAGAAAAAACAGTATGAATCTTTGTCTTTATTCTGATATAGTTCTGTGCTGACAGTATAAAGCAACCATTTTATACAGCATACGTTTTACAAATAGTTTTGAAGAATGATGTGAAATATTTGTCTTCAGCAGCACTGACATGTAAACATCAAATATTAGCTTTTGATTGAAGTACTTGTCCTCCCAGTGCTTCCCTAAAGCTTTGACTGCTTGATTTTGTAATTTCCTCCTTAGTTTTTGTATATCTGCAGCAGTCCAGAGGCTTATTAATGCTGAACCAGAACCATGATTTATCTGTTCCCATGTGCTCTCTCTGATAGCAGCCAGACTCAAGATTAGGTGTTTGGTAGCGGCCACTTAGCTGTTCTGTGTAATTTGAAGTACGATGATTGTTAATGACATAAAGCCCTTCCGTGGCCACAGATCCAGGTTTGCTAAGGCTCAAGCAGTCACTCGTTTCCCAGCTCTTCCTGTTACCAAACAGCAGCAAAGCAATTCACACGCTAGCAGAGAGCAATGAGGAAACAAGAACCCGTCTCCAATAACAAATCAAGCGCAAGGCGCTTTCCCTCCTTCCCGTCTCCATCCGAGCCCCAGCTCATGGACGCCTGAGTATGGGGCGGCCCCAGCCCTCGTCCCCACGCTCTCATTTGGGGCCATGACATCTGCTTTCTGGAGCTACCTGCAAATAGTGAGATGGTTCTCCAGCCTGGGAACTGTTGTTTTTAGTTCATAAACCCCAACTTGTTTTCACAGCTCCTTTCAAGACAAATTTTTGTTCTAATACCAAGGGTCCTGGGACATGACCAAAGGAGGCATGTCCAGCTTTACAATAAGCTCACGCGAGTCATGTGAATCTTTCTCAAGGATGAAGAGCCTTGAAATTACTTGGTCTGCAGGGTAAAACGACTTCAGTGTATAATTTTCTTAATTGTTTTCAGAAAGAGGAAATTGAACTTCAAAACATTTAGAAGAAAGCAAGCAAGCCTTTTAAGAGATCTTAAATCACAGGAGGTGCTTTAAAAAATAATTTCAGTATAAGTTGAATTTTAATTGCCTGCCCCTTCTTCTTATTGTCCTGGTATTTTCATCCCTTCTGTTTTCCAGGAAGAGAATGTTGTTATTGCTGTTTATTTTAAGAAATCTAGTGGAATTTCTCCTGCAATGCAGCAAAATTTCAGGACTGGATATGTTTTAATATTCTATATTATGAATTTTTTTATATCTTTGTAATTAAAAAAAATATGAAGTTTTAATGACTGCTCTTCTATAAACCCTGGGCTGCTACATTTCCAATACAAGCAACTGAGGACAGACAATACCAGGTGCAGCCAGAATATTGCTGCAGCCCCACAACATATCATTTTTTTAACATTATTCAAATTAGTCTCAACACTCATAATTCTGTTGTTTCCTTTATTGCTGTTGTAAAGCAAATGGTTCTTTTATACAAATGTTATCTCCTGGCTATTAATTCAGCAGTTATTTTGGATTATGGCACTCCTGTTAAATTTAGGAATGTTAAACCTCATAAATATTTAGAAGTTTCAGACTGACATGGGAAGAAATTGTTTTTGACTTGCTTTGTTAATATCCTGTTGTTCAGTTTATAATAGATTTTGAATATATTGTTATTTCTCCATTGTTTGACAAAGAGAAAAGCAATTGCAGTTGAGCAACTGCTTGGAGTGTTTTCCCTTGAATTGTAACAGGTTGGTAAGTGTTTGTTCCCAGTGCAAAATAGCAAGGAAAATAACTGTTCTCATTTTCCTTCAAGAGGAGAAAACATACATGAAAATTTTAATCAGAGCCTCTACTACTTCAGAGTTCATGAAAATGCTACAGATGGTTTGTAAAATATTTTTGGTAAAACAATTTCAAGCAGATTTGCTTATAAGTGTGTACTTCTGTCTCAGAATCTTTGCTCTCTAAGCTTTGTTCTAAGGAACAGGTAAGTTCAATGGGCAAATGTGTTTCTTCTGTCAAGGCATTTTATAGAGAATGCATTTACTATATTACTATACATATTGAATGTATTTATAGAATAAATATTAGCATGAATCTTGACTGTCCCTAAAAGCTCTGAAGAATGACTGGATGTTTTAAAAAAAAAGTCTCAATTTTTTTTTTTTTAAGACCGATGAAGGTCTGGACAGCAGAGTCTCTGGGCTAGTGTTTCTGTTTCTCTAACAGCATTTTCTTTCTTCTCTTTACCCCAGAAGCAAACACACAGCCTTTTACCCTTCAGAGTGTTAAGCTCTAACTCCTGTTGGTATCATTTAGCGCTAATGAGGAGGTTTCAGTAATTGTTCCAAAAAGATGCTGAATCAGTTTGACCTGGACAAATAACACTAGTAGATGAAGCAAGTGTGCAGGTGGATCTTGCTTCTCCACCTGCTTGTTCCAGAAGTGCTTCAGCTGTGTCCTGGGTGGACACTTGGACTGAATGGCTTGTTTTATTTCCCATGCCAGTTAACCTCTCTGGGGTAGCACCATGACTTTTTTGTGGTATTGGCATGCTTTGCTGCACACTGAACTGAGAAGACGATTTCCTTCTAATTAGCAAATAAGTTAACACTGCGCAATAATATTTTATGGCAAGTTTACACCATCTTGTCTTTTGTGGTATGGCTTAACCAGTTTAATCCTAGTGTGAAGTAATAATCAAGAAGGCACTTTGACTAGAAAAGAATTTTACATGTCAGTGACTTGTCATATTTGTGGATACTACTTTAAAATATGAGTTTGCAAAAAGGAAACCATAAGGTAGTCATATAGAAGCTGTAATTGTAAAGGTGAGCCTATAATTGCATGAATAAATGGGTGTTTTTATGTGCAAAAGACTAGCTGGATGTGCCACACCATCTCAGTCCATTTAAGTTTAATTCTGCAAGGTTCAGCTCATGGCTTGGGGGCAGTCTCCAGTCCCTGTGTGAGGTTTCTACCTGACTCGTCACCTCCTCTCTGTAGGAGACAAGGAGCAGATGCTCCTTCAGCAAATAGCCTCCTGCACCTGCCCTCCCTAGGGAGCAGAGAGGCATCTCTGGCAACGTGTAAGGAAGGGCAGAGAAGCCCATGAGGGTTGTCAGCACCTCTGTCTGGCTCCTACAGATGCTGCCACTGGACCATGTGTGTGCACAGCTGTATTAATTAGGCAGGCTTGCACGCGCATCTGTATGGTTTTGTATACGCTCATTCTTCTATTACAAACAGAAATGAAAAATCCACTGTTGTATGGACAAGGTAAAATGTAGGGCTTTTGCTATGGTATGTCTACTTACTAAACGATCAGAATATTTAGAATGATTTTTATATTGCTTTGAAAAGTATTTCTTTTAGACATTTAGTACTTTTTTGGTTCTATGAATGTATAGTGAATAGTGTAAAGCAAAGGGCATTTGTATACTTATTGATGTAAAGACATTTGGATGGAGAAATTCTGCAGAGTGGTATATTTACTTTGCATTTCTGAATGGTAGCAATTAAAATTCACAGCTGCTGGCTATCCAGATGTTTCTTGCTTTTGAACATTGTAATTTGCATTCGAATATATTGTGTTACTGCAGTAGCTGTAAAGTGGTCAGCTCTCTCAGTCTAGATACTATGTATGGGCTCCAGTTGGGACGGTAAGCATATTTCCTGCTCATATCAGATTCTTCTCCTTCCCACTGCATCCCTGCTCTATTGCTTGGCCTGCTTGTATTTCTCTGACGAACGCTTTTATTGCTCGGCATTTGGATGAAGCAGGGGATGTACTGGCAGGTCAGAACAGAGATATGGGAGGTTTCTCTTAAGGGACTGTCAAAGAAAAAAGATCCAAATTTAGAATCAGAAGTTTGCCTTTCCCTTTGGCATTTTCAGGCAGCAAACATTCCTCTGGTGTCAGAGCTTGGCATTGATGATATCCATTTCGATGACTTCTCACTTGATGTGGATGCCATGATCACTGCGGCCCTCCGGATGTTCATGGAACTTGGAATGGTTCAGAAATTTAAGATTGACTATGAGGTAACCACCTGCCCTGCCGAGAGAGCTGCTGCTTTGCCTTGGCACTGCTCTGTCCATCTGTACGCATTTAGTAGCCCTGATGCAATTTGTGCTTTTCATTTCAGACGCTGTGTAGGTGGCTTTTGACAGTTAGGAAGAATTATCGAATGGTTTTGTATCACAACTGGAGGCATGCTTTCAACGTGTGCCAGCTAATGTTTGCAATGTTAACTGTAAGTATCCAGCTACAGACACAAACCCATAGGAGCTTTTATTGTCCCGTTGTCTTACCTGTCCAAACAATTTCCAACCTTTGTTTTCTTTTCTAGTTGTTGTGAAATTTGTTTTTTTCAGATAGAAAGGCACACAGAATGAGGATATTCAACTTCAGGCGGCACATATTTGGCAAAACGTTATGGTGTTTTAGTGACAGTGATATCACAGGCACATTAAAGTGACTGAAAACAGATGGCAGTCTTGGAGTGAGCTTGCTATTATACATCTTGATCTTACAATAATGTTTTTCTTTTGGAACTCTTTGTTTTGGCATTTATTTCGGTCTCTTAAATTGGAGGCTACAAAAACATGGAAGATTAGAATCCCAGAAGAAGGAGTATTTATTAAGTTGATACTTATTACTTTCTTTTCTGGCATATGAACAGTTGTAGAATTTGTCCTTAAAGATCATCTTCCAACAGCGTCATCTGAGTGAATCTTGTATCTTCATTGGACACTATAGCACTGCTGGGTTTTATTAACGTATGTCTCTGTTGGTAGCTTTATCTCCTCTCAAAGTAACTCCTGTTGAAAGTAACGGTGCTTTTATCCTCTCGCTGGCTTGTGCTCTCCCTGCACGACAGCAACCTCACCACAGGGAAGAATCCAGATTTAGTAGGTGGTTAGTTAGTTCCTGTAAATGTATCAATAAAAAGACTGGTGGTTCCATAACATTTAAGATTCTGGTTCATATGCCTTGATAGAAGGAATATGGCTGTGTGCACACAAGACTTTACTTTCCATCTTGGTTTTGCCTTACCTTCAGATAAAAATTCAAACCTCCATTTTTATTTCATTTTAAACCTCAAATTCATTTTTTTTATTTTTTTTTTATTTGCAATTTTGATGTCAATTTTGATGTTTTTGAGAGTTGTATAAAGGTATGGTTTGACAGCATTTGTGCAGGTAGTTCTTCATTTAGTTGAAGAGAAAGTTTATGAAGACCTGATAATTTTAAATACCTTCTTTTAAAAAGTAAATAGGTTTGAAGACTTGCTTTTGCCCTATGGCATAATTTATTTTATAACAAATCTTTTAAGTAATATTAATACCAGCATGGCCGTGATTAAAAAACTCTTCATTCATCATTTTCTATATTTGTACACACTTACCAGGCAGATGCTGTGGTAGGCAGCACAAGCTTATGCCTATGGGTCAGTAAAAGATGTGACAATTTTACATTTTTTTTTTAATCTTGTGAAAAGTCTTTTGAAGCTTTTCCCTTTTTGATGATTTTCTTTGTTTAAAATTTCCATGATTTTTAATGCTTTAGACATTTGAAGGCAATACTCCAATATTCGTGAGTAGATACTAAAAAAAAAAAAAAAAAAAAAAAAAAAAGTGGGTGACAAATATGTTTGTTTAATGTGGTCTCAGGTGGACAACACAAAGATTCTCACATCTCAGCAAAGACATGGAAGGAGAAACAAGTTTTTCTGTGAATTATCTGGGTGTTGGCATTTTGTTGACAATAAGAATACCACTGGGCTGCCTTTGATGGGCATTTTTAAACACTGAATTTCTAAATTCTCCTGGCTTGCCAGTCCGTGAAGCGTGCTTGGCACTCAGGCACTGTCAGCACCGGAGTTATCAGCGGAGACTGTGCAGTCTGTCCCGTTAGCAGTGCAGTGCCGATCGCGGCTATATCTGTTGCTCACTGAAATATTTCCACTGTTTTAAGTGGACTTCAGGCCAAGCCTGTGGCGTGTTACATGTTTGTGGGGCACAGCTGTGTCTCGTGTGTATTCCCCCCCCCCATCCTGCTCAGTCTAGCCTCATCTCTGACACAAAACTGTGTACATCAGTCAAGAAAAAACAGGGTATGAAGTCACTTAGCAAGTAAATGACATTAGTTCTAGGTCTGTCCTGCAAGCTACAGTTGCTGCGAGCTTTTACCAAGATGCAGTAGGTTGTATCAGTTACTATGAGGCAAAGTAAATGGAGATGTTAAATAAGAGAGTAACTATTTGGGAGTGAGGTTGTTCAGCTAAACAGAATTAAATTGTTTCTGTCTACCAGCAAATGTCGATCTTTAATGAAAGCTCATGATAATGTGTGGCCATTGCTAACTTTTGAAGTTTTGCAATCTTCACTTTTTTAACGTTATAGATTTAAAAGATTTTTCTTCTGAGGAGTAAAAGCCAAGCTAGGGGAGAAAGTGTTTAACTGGGAGGTATGTTCACTTCTGTCAAGTGCTCTCAGTAAGGGAGGTAGCTCCAGTCCCCCAGCTTTGCAAATCTCGTTTGTGAGGCAAAACGTCCTCTAGATGGAGCTCTGAGGCCAAGTTTTCCGCAGGTTGTTGTTTTGGGTGGGCGACATGCCTGCCTACCAGGCAGCTCCGTCTCATCTGCAGATGATGGAACTGGCAGCCAGCAGAGAGAAAAAAGGTCTCTCCGAATTTCCTAAGCAGCCAACAGCAGGCCGATAGGCCTAAATCTTAAACTACTTTGCCTGTGGTTTGCAAAGCACAATTTCAGGCTGTCCGTAGCAATCAGTGCGTGGACAAGTCCTGTGGGAGGTGAGCTGGAATTTGCGTACCGCGCTGATGCTGGTAGCTGCACCCTGACGGGCCCAGCCATGGGGCGCAGTGACTTCTAAGTGGACAGCTGGACACATGTACCAAAAGTGTTTGAGTTATCGGAAGTCTTATTCTGCTTTGCTGCCATCTTTTGTGAGAAAATGATTTAAGTTCGGTGTGTGACCTGCTGTGGCTGCTGTCACTACCAGAGATGGGAAGATTGGCTTTGGGGAAAAAAGGCCCCAAAGTGATGGTCAAGCAATACTAATAGCACAAGGATTGTATCAAAAAAAATTCAGTAAACCAGCTGTTTTACTTCTGCATCAGATTTCTGTTTATGTGAACATATTTTCCCTCTCCAGAAAGCCACTAGAGAATTATTAACTCAGTCCTGCGAGCTACATTTCGCTATTTCAGACTCACCCAAATATTCCAAAGCCGAGCACTGAAGCAAGACTGCTCCTGACAGTTAGTAGCATCAGACAAGAATAAACCGCAGGATCAAGCCCTGGCTGGCTTGATACTGATGCCTTTGTCTGACACACTTCATATAGATACTTATTTTAAAAAGTAAAAATAAAAAAGTAAGTAGTATAAAATTAAAATCCCATCTGGTGTGCTAACAACAAAACATATAATTGTGGGGCAAGATGTAATGAATGCAATTCATTTCTTCACAGGAAAGAATGACCTCCATAACTCACAGGAGACTCTGCCACTCATGAGTTATGGGTCATTCCTTTTCTGGGGAAAATAAATTCTCCTGCGCCATCGTCTATCGTTATGTATTTCTTCTTTCTATGTGTAAATTTTAAAAATGGGGAAACATAATCTTATTTCTTGCATTATATACAAAAAAGATATCCTTACTGTAACACTGTTTCTAAATTAAATGTTTATTACATGAAATATTATATATATATACATATATATATATATATATATATATGATATATATATATATATGACAAGATTGTTGATTAAATAAAATGTTGATGTTATTCTTGAGACATTGTTACTCTCTATGTTTACAATACCAGTTGAATCCTTGGGTTTAATCAAAGCTTGTGTTAAGCTAAGGACCATTTCTTACAGCAACAATTTTCTATTATAAAACGTCTATTTTCAATGGTTTATAACTCAACCATGAACATTTTCTCTGGAGTGAAACTTGGCACATGACATGTTGTCAGTTACAAATATTAAAAAAAATTTTTTTAAGAGACCTTGATTATTCTTTGTTATATGACAGCAATATTTAAAAAATCAAAACAGAAAATGTATTCCTGAGCATCTGGGGGATCTTGGCCCTCTATATTGCCTAAATATTAACAGTCACCTAGCAGATTAGAGAAACAGATTTTCTGATGTGAATATGAATTTATTGAAATGGAGTTTATGCTCTTCAGGGTCACTAGCAGAGTTGTCGCGTGATGCTTCAGGAACTGAGTTGCGTCCTTGAGTAGGTTGGGCGAATTGGTCTAAAGGAGAGCAAGGACATCAGATCTCACTGATACTCACTGCCTTTGAACCACCTAACCCTCTTTTTGTCAGTGGGTAAAATTATGCTCCACTGAAAATCAGTGGAATTCAGGATTTTTTACAATCTAGTGTTCAGGCTAGGCTTGGTCTTCCAATATAAATGTATTATGAATTTCTTTCATATGTTTCTTTCATAGTAACTAGATTTTGCTGCTAGGTAAAGAGCATAGTTGGAGATTGGCACTAGGAAATACAAATGTTGTTATAGGACTTTCTCAGGGCAAGTTCAGCCAGTTATTTGTACAGGCAGTACTACCTTCCATATATGAAAAGTTGAGGAACCAGATTGTTTCTGTCCTGAGTAAGATGCTCGAAAATAGTGAGGTGGTATCTCACACAGGCTCCACCACCTCATCCAGGCATACTCTGCTCAGGATGCTTGACACTGTCAATGACAGTAGTGTCCTTTCCCTGGCATGAGACAGTTCTGGCAGAAAAACTGCTGTGGCAACTATCTATGAGGAGAAATAGAGTGATAAAGTGTTTCTAGGATCAGCTCCCCCATTCATATGGGCATATTTGGAGCTGATCATGGGGAATTTCAGTACATTAAATTTTAAAACGTTTCCTCAAATTCAAACAGGTATCTGCAGCAGATTTATGCCATTTGTGACAAAATTGTCTCAAATGATGTCACATTGTTTTTAATTCCTGTGTTTCAGAGAATAAATGTCTTAATAGATTGTAATGGTTACATAAAATATATTTTAGCTGGTGTCTTTTATAGGTCTTTTGATGTAACCTCTCAAATATTTTCTACAATAGGAATTAACTAAGATGGTCACGTCAGGATTGAATAAATCTGTGTCAAATGACTTCTCTTGATAATTTTCAAATCAAATGAATTTTGTTTTGTATTGCGCTCTCATGAAATTCCAGTTCCTATCTTAGTGTGCAGTTACTGGTTTTTATTTTCAGCTCTTTTCTCCTCTGGTGCCTTCTGGGTAGCGAGGAAATGGCATATGGGAAATGCAACCGGGAGATAATCGTAGGTCACTCCGAGGATTATCTATTCTGCTAACCATCTAACATACTGCAGGGAATATAATACGACAATAAAGCATTTATCTTCTCTTTACTGAAAAGTTTGTGGTATCAAAACAAACTTGACTGTTGTCAATGGACTTATGCTTCTGATAGTTACAGCTGCTATTTTTTCTGTTCTCAGACAGCAGGATTTCAGGAGATTCTATCTGAAATTGAAATCCTTGCTTTGACTGTGGGATGCTTATGTCATGACCTTGACCACAGGGGAACCAATAATGCCTTCCAAGCCAAGTAAGTTTTCTAATTCTTATTACTTTAATTTGTTTCTCTTCCACAGAAGAGCAAAAGCTGAGCGGGATAAAGGATGACATGTTAATTCCAGGCCACCAAGGCCAAGTATTCTTATTTTTGTATGCAGTGAGGGACTATCCATCTTTAGGATTATCTATTTTTTGGAGTAATTGCTGACTTGTCCTTTGTGTCAGGCTGTGGACGGGGTTACCCCAATGCACTGAGACCACATGCAGAAATAGCAAAGCCTGATGTTCCTTTCAGGCTCAGGTATGAATTCTGATATTAGACACAGGTAACTGAAACTACCTGAGTTGCTCTTGCTGGCTGCAATGTCAAAACTTAAACAAAATCTTGTTAAGCTATTAAGAAGAAAATAGGTAAAACTAAAGTCATGCATCTAGTGCCACTGGTTTGCATAAATGCCTCTTCCATGGCCTGTCCCATATGCTCAAGTATACACAGCTTGTTTGGAAACCTGCCTTGGAGCACAGGGCGGGGGTTGGCCACCCAGTGAAATGGTCAGTACCCACCAGAATATGATGCTGGTTTTGCAGTCAGATTCTTACTCTTGCAGCCGACTTGCACTTCCTCCCCCCCCCCCCCCCCCCCCCCAAGTTTGGTGGTATTCCTTACTGGAAGGTAAGGAAGCTCCCTGGACCAAGGTCTAATTTTGTCCCAATTCTGTTTGGAAGGCAGCAAGAAATATCCTTTGACAACATCCTGGCTCAGCTCTGAAATGGAGCTGTCAGTTGCACAGATTTCTACTCTATAGCCTATGTTATTTCGTTGAATTTCAAGGTTATCTTAGGAGACCTGGAGGGAGACCTTGCAGCTGTTGTCCCACAGATCCCAGGGTGTGTTTGCAGCTTTGTCTGTTTTGTATCGCTGCTAATCCTCTAGTCTGGGGAGGAAGTAGTCAAATGGTTGTCCAAAGGTATTTGAAATTCAGGGTGATATTGTGTTAGCATGCTCTGTCCTACAATTTTATGTGCAAAAGACGACCCTGTTTGCTGCAACTTGAAATGCGTGCATATACTAAGGGTTAGTTGCCTCCCTGAACATCACTCAAACTGATGTTTCCGATGTTCTCTAGGCTGCCATGTCCTCAGCTATTGGTGTTGCTGTAGAGTCTCAATGAAATGACAACACTATCTGGATCTTCAGTCATCATAGCCAGGAAAATCAATTGCAGTGTTCAAAAGACAGTTCCTGGCGTAAAGGTTACCAAGCACTGCTAGATACCTCTTTGCAATTGAGTCTCGAAGAGAATCAGAAAAGATAAGGCAAATACAAAGCTCAACTGATTGATGTTTATGTTCCTGACTTACAAAAATGAGATATAAGATTTGCATCTCCACAGTTTTAGCCCCTTATTAAGTTAACCACTTCTTTACACAGCAAGATTTCTTGAGCAGAGGGATGGATGAATTAAAGGGAGAGGTTTCAGCATTAGTCTGCTGTCAGTTATCCCTGTTGTTAGACAACAGTGTGCAAAGTACTCAGAACAACCCTATAAAGAAATTGCTAAAAACATATAAAAAAGACAGACATTATCACATGTATAAAATAACCCTGAAAACAGAAGCTGTAGCTTTTAGAACAGCAGCTGTGATATATTCCTCTAACCTGACTTACAAAATTAAGCATCGTGTTTTCCTGTCTTATCTTCAGAGTTCGATACTGCTGTTTTGTATGATGAAAGTCCCAGTGGTATATCACAGCAGTATCACAGTTGTCTGAAATGGCTCTGTTACATTCCTTAATACTGCGTCTTCTAGGTTTCCTGATCAACTCTCTCTAATATAGCTGCCCCTGATAATTAAATATCAGTATGTGGTGATTTTGTAGTATATGGTCCTCGGAGACTCTTTCTGTTTGCCTCTACCATAATCTCTAATACTCATTTCTTTGGAAAGAAAGCCCATCTTGTTGCTCTAGGTTGGGTCCCAGAAGTGAAGTATTGGTGAAACATTAATTGCCCTGACAATTCAATCCTACTCCCTGTACTTCCCAACAAGTCTCAATTTCATGATTACATTTTGTATTTTTTTGTCCTTTAAACTTGGAAAATCCATCTGTTCTATGCATTTTGAAGCTACTTTGTTTGAGAAGATAAATGTGATTAGCAAATTTGTTCTAAGGAGATGTTAAACTTTCCTTTTATATTTACTTTTGTTTTGTTTACTGCAGTATTTTTAACTGCCTAGTTCTATGGGCTGTAAAGACAGGAACTCAGCTGCATTTGCAGCATTTTTTTTTTGTACTAGGAACTGAGAATAGAAAGCAGCAAAAGAAGAGATTGCCCCTGCCCTACAAAGGTTTCAGTTGGTCTTCAGTGCAAATTGCTGCACCTCTGCTGCAGAATCCCTGAGGCATTTTTGAAAGTTCCATCCCAAAATTTCATGTTTTTCCAGAATAATCTTTAGTTTGCTGATGATACTTAGCAAGATCTGGAACATAAATGCCTAGTTTCTAGCTTTAAGTGGGTATTTTGAATTTGCCAGCTCTCTCTAGTAAGGTTACCGGAACAGAGAGCGTGACTGTCTGCTTTCATGACTACATTGTCTCTGAAATCTGCTGCATAAGCAGCCGAGCAGTGTTTGACTCCCTGCATTCTGTTTCAGGAGCGGATCAGCCTTAGCTCAGCTCTATGGCACCTCTGCTACCTTGGAGCACCACCATTTCAATCATGCTGTCATGATTCTCCAGAGTGAGGTACAAAAGCATTACTATTAATCTCGCTGTAAGCTGTTGGGCACTTTCAGCCAGGGAAAGGAAATACCACACACAGTACCTTTTTAATGCCCTCTCCTTGAGGAATTATTTATTGGTTACCACAAAGGTCACAACTAGCACAAAATTAAACAACTACAAATGCTGTTCATATAGCCCAGAGGTTATATCTGTCTCAATCAGCTAGCAGCAAGGAGAACATACCCTAATCGTGTGGCCTGCTTTTACTCAGTTTTCTTACATATATCCTGCTTAGTGGAATGATAGGTAGAGGAGCTCTTACCTTTGCCACAGGTGGAGCGTTCAGTATATCGCAGTCATGCTTTACTGGACAAAGTTAATATTTTGACAGTTCTTTTGTAATTCATATTTTCAAAATGGTTTTGAATTATTTTGTTAAAGGATGTTTTCACAATTACTCTCATTGATACTGTACTGTCCAAAGTACACTAGCTGCTTTGCAGATATGTATAAAGATACAGTTCTAGCTTAGAGTATCTTTTGAGTAATGGTATGCAGCACGCACTAGCTAAGAGACATAGTAAGTAGGGAAAGTAGAAGGATGGACCATGTTCATTACAAAACAACGATTACATTTTGTTAATTATACAGAAAGCTTATTACAAAAGGTGCTCAGTATATAGAAAGCAAAAGTATTGTTCGTATTTACACAATTGGAGGCTATATGCTGCTCTGCAGTAACTTTCAAAGAGCATTTAGGAGTGTCCTATAATCACAGACAAATGGGAACAAGGTGATGACTTTACCTCTGTGTTCAGTGTTGCAGAGATCAGTCATAGGATACTGACTATGGCTCTACTATTCAGGTTCTTGATATTATGGTAAAAATGTAGCTGTGAAATGAAAGAAACAAAGATATGAAAGCCCTAACATCTCAAATAGTCAACATTTTAAATAATCAACTCTATCCATATAGCTTAGGCTATCTTATATGCCAATAATGGGAATTAAGTGGCCCTTTATAATAGCAGAGGAAGATATAACAAGAAGCTAATGGTGAAAGTTAAGCAAATTTAAATGAATTCAAAAGGTGAATTCAAAATAAGGAAAAAGGAGCTTCCTCCCCACCCCCAAACCAGTGAGACTTCAACCACTGGAACAAGCTTTCCTGGGAAGTGGTGAATTCTCTGGTTCTTGAAATATTCACCATAGCAGGATATCTTTCTGGGGACAGGCTCAAGATGGACGTAATTAGATGAACGTCTCAGAATAGATATTTTTCCTAACCCTTACCAGCTGTAAAATCTTTTTTTTTTTTCTGAAATATGTTCTAGCTTCCTTCCTAGATATAAAATACTACTTCCCTGAAATGCCAGTCCTCCTTTTTGATCATCAGGCATCATCTTCTCCAGCTTCTTATTTCTAGACCAAAAAATTAATCCCAGTGGGATTTTTATTCGATACTTATTAATGAAATGCAACACCTATCAGTTTGTGTAAGTGCAGTATTTTATTTATGTGATTTAGTCACATATGACTGATGTTACAGCTAAAATTCTCCATTAATTTTTGCCACTTAAAGTTTGTTTTCTGCAGGATTTAATGGAGAAATTATAGGGTCTGTGTTCCTCTTACCTTTCAGAAGTTCAGTTACAAAAGCACCTTCCTGCTCCAAAATATCAATATTAAATAATTTGTTCCCTTTCATTCTGGTTATGGAACATCATCCAAGACCTTAATCCACGATTCTTTAAAAAGTCATGTATTGGGCCTACAAAGGGCCATCAAACTGCATGAGACTGCTGTTCTTCAGGCTGTATAGTAAAGGCTTGTATACCCTGTAAGACAGCCTCATAATAGTCAGAGTGAGCAAAGATACTGTTTTGAATGAAAAACTGATTTAGTGTCTTTGACTGCTCTACAAGCAGTTTGTGTGCCTGTAAGCAGCAGCACAGATAAATCTATTAGGAGCACAACTCAAAAGCTGCACTGCACTGCTCCCAAAAAGATTTAATAAGAGGAAAGATTGAGATGTATCTATAGTTTTTGTCCATAAACTGAATCTGTGCAGTGTCAGATCAAAGAGTAAATCTTTTCTCAAGAGGCTATAATTTCAGCAGAGTTTAGAAAAACATCCCAGGTGCTTGATTACAATGGTCAACTCTTCCACCTCAATGTAATCTCAGTAGTATTAACATTACTGTCATAGTTTTGCCATGAATCAGGAAAAAGCCTCTGTTACAGGGAAATAGTAGACTAAAGAGTTAGAAAACCTTTTAAAAACCTATATTGATTGCTAGCCCTTTACCTCCTTTATCTCTTTCATTATAGGGTCACAACATCTTTGCTAACTTGTCCTCTAAGGACTACAGTGACCTTATGCAGCTTCTAAAGCAATCGATATTGGCAACAGACCTCACTCTGTATTTTGAGTAAGTATTGGCATTTTTTGTATTTGACAAATGAAAATTCGAAGAACATTCTCTAATGACCTATTAAATCCCAATAAGGATACATAATATGAGAAATTAGTGTTCAGCTGTGGTTGAAGAGATTTAGTGTAATACTTAGTATATCTTAGGCTAATAGAAATATCTCAAGTGTCCAAATAAGTTTTGCTTTAAAGCATAGCATGTTTGTATCAACAAAAGGCAAGTGACGTCATAGGCTGATACTTCAAGACAATCCCAGGAATCAGCTACAGCGCAGCCCTGTAATTCCTCTGTCCCTTCTGTGATAATTTCTCCAGTTTCCTTTATTAGGCTTAACTTCCTGTGATAATTTCCTTGTTCAGAAAATCAAGAGTGTTTTATAATTTTTTCCACCATTTCTGAGCTTCAAATCTACAGTGGTACACAGACCTATGCTAAAAAACATACTATATTTAATTACAGAGCCAGATGCTGAGGTAGTGAAAGTACATGCTGCTGCTTTGAAGACAAACTATGCCAGTCTGCATCAGATGAGGGTGTCTCTGTAGAAGTATGATAGGATATTTCTCAAAGTTTTCCTCACTTTCCTTGTTTGCATATCAAGTCTCCAAGTAATCTTCAAATTGGTGCTTTTTTTTTCCCTAATACTGTTAATAATTTCAAAATATTCACAGAGAGAACGCATGCAAATATGCCTGCGGTTGGAGGAGCTGAAGTGTTGTGGTGACATTACACTTTTGGAATCACGTTCTGTAGCATGTGTATGTGACTGATTTGCTGAGAGAAGTGCAGTGTGTGCAGTTTTGTGTACTACCTTCCCAGACTTGATAGCATTTCATCCTTAGGAATTTTTGTGCTGTAAGAAATGGCTTGATTTTCATTAGCATTGTATCTTGTCCAATGCTACATTGTGACACTACAGCATTTAGTATTGTTTTCTTAACTTTTATGAGAGGAAATACAGATTTTCTCCATCCTGAGTACTGATGGTTTCCAGAAAGTTTCCAGAAAACTTTAGGCAAAGTCTCTACTTTGTATTCTGTTCATCTATCTATATTAACAGTGTGTCTTCAGCTGGGTAATAACAGCGATGGTGCAATGTGAGCTGTGTTGATTTTTCTCAGTATTTGATTAGTGTCAAGGACTCTTTCCTAACAATACACGCAATAATTGAGACACTGATGGTCTTTACTTCCTGTAAGTCTATTCTCACAGAAGCTTTAATAAGAATGTTTTTAATTAATAGTGTTATTATGAATGACTTCTAAGAGTAGTTTATGAAATCCTGCTTATAATTTACCATAAAAATCTGAAGCAGGAAAAATAACATTCTTTCAACATACTCTTTCTGAAACTGTCCGCTAAGATTGCTTGTAGTTTTTAGGAGTAATAACAATTGAAATTGTTAACAGCTTTACATGAAATACAAGAACTACAGTGTGATTTCAGTATGGATTCTCTTGTCTAAACACAAATAACAAGAGCTGCGGAATTGTTTTGTGCAACTGGTTGTGAGAGATCCCTCTCTATGGGAGGCATCTTCTGCAGCTCTTGGAAGAGCAGGAAGCTCTCTCTTAGGGCTAGTGGCAGTATCTCAGAAGGAAACCCAGTACAGACTGAAAGGTGATAGAGCTTTCTCTCCTGCCTTCCTTTCATTGAAAAACTACAAGATTGAGTGGTTTTTTTAGTCTTTAATGCAGCAAAATAATCTCCAAAAAGGGACATCAGCTGAATTTCAGGATGATTCTTCCCTGGCTTGCAAAACTGATTTTTATGTGCCACATGAATCAGAAATCTTTTAGCAAATGAAGCCTCTTTACTTAGAAGTCTGCAAATAAGTTATCTTTTTTTCTCCTTTTGTTACGAGTCATTAATCAGGACACTGTTACGCTACTGTACTTCCAAACATGAATGAAAATCGTTTCCCAGAAATGATGATCTACACCTATAAGAGACACCCTATGTGAACAGATGTTACCATGCAAATACCTTGCTACTCAGGCTTGATTTTCAGTTTAGTATCTGTTTTTGTAGAGAAGAAAATTTTCATATTTGTATTCTTAGAATGCCTAAAACTAATGCAGCTAGGACAGCAATCAAACTCCAGGCACAGCAAGACCTGTGTGACCTTCTCAGGGTACTGCTTTTCTCTAAATAAATAAAAAGATGACTTTCAGTGAAAGATCAGATGTGGAAAATATACTTGATTTTAGTAGATAACTTTAAATGATGCTTGTAGATAATACATAGATAATAGATAATACAGAAGCAGCCTATAGGAAATACTAAATTGTTCCCTTATACGTGGCTGCTTTCATTAGATCGACCCTTTTCTTTCCTGGAAATTCCTTATAAGAGTTAAGAGTTAAGAGCAGTTAACAGCAGTTAAGACTGCTGTTTCTCCATCCATTTCTGTAGATTTCAAAGCAAATTCTTATTTAAAAATGTTTATCTTAACATAAAGCCTTGAGACGCACCTACATTTTCTGTTACTGTTTATGGATCTCTATAATCCAAATTTAAATGTTTGAAGTGTCTAAAATGTCACTTTCCTGAGCTTTCAACTTAAAAATTGTTGCTTGCTTTGCGTCCAATAATATATGAACTGCCCCAAAGTACCATGACTTCAGAATGAAAGAATTACCCAATTTTACAGTGTGTTGCCACAGAAAATTATGTTAAGTCCAAATTTTGATATTTAAAGGCTCCAAACAAGTGTTAACATGTTCTAACTCATTTTATCAGACTTTGAAAAAGTAGGTAAGATCTTACAGAAGACAAAGTATGCGAGCAAACAGAGTGACCTAGTTTCTAGTTGATGATAGTTACTAACTCACTGTGACATCTGCAACTCCTGTGTCTCAGTGTTCTCTTCCATATGTTGGAATACAAATACAGCAGTATTTAGATCTCTCTGAAAAACCACCCTTCAGTATGTAGAGGTTTTCTAAAAAAAAAAATAAAAAAGCATTTTGCAAGGACAAGTAAAGACAAGTGGGCATATTCCAGGGGCATTGCTACTGTCTTGTCTGTCCTGCTGTAGTCAACTATTTCATGCTTCCATGGAAGACTGAACATTTTGGTATACTTTATTTCCTTATCTTTGGAGACCATAAATACAGTATCTCTTCTACCAGGCAGCTCTGATGTTGATGACAGACATTTATAGAATGTGGTTGGAAATTAGCATGTTTTGCTTAAATGGACTGTCAGTGTAATATCTTTAATAATAACGCATGGGGTGTGAGGATTTCGTGTTGTCGAGAGAACAGTGTTTCTGCTGCTGCGCTACCCTGGAAGTGTCTGCTGCCTTCTCTGATGATCTGTTTTGCTGCAGGAAGAGAACTGAGTTTTTTGAACTTGTCAGTAAAGGTGGTTATGACTGGAATATAAAAGACCATCGAGAAGTATTTCGGTGAGCACCATTATTTCTTGCTTTCTGGTTATTTCACGGTGTAGCTTTATTTGTTTGAAGGATTTCGTATGTCAGGGAGAGAAGACTGCAGTAACAAGAAAAGGTAGCTCATTTTAGAATAAGCAGGTGATTTCTAAACATTTTGAAACCAGAAATGAGCATGAAAGGAATCAGTATGACCTCACCTTTTCCATTCCTGTTTCTGCCTTCACTTTCTCTGCCATGTTTTCTTCCTTTCAGCCTCACCAGTTACCTCTCAGCCCTTCCATTCTTTCTCCAGAAAGCACCAATATTCTGCCTCAGGACTCGAGGACCCTTCTTGCCTGCCCATTTCTCTTTCCTCCCTCAACTGTTTACTTTCATTGCCCAAGTTTCTCTCTCCTAGTCTGTATCTGAGAATTTACAGATACACTGTACATTTACACTGTACTCTGTACTCTTCTAGCCTTCAAGAATGATCTGGACATGCACACTGTAAGAAACCTCAGACATTGTGGGTGGTTTGGGTATACCCCACTTTTGAGACACTAAAATGTATGCATTTGCGTATGCATGTCTGGTAATGTCTCAATTTATCTGAAATTTCATTAAAATTGTGTTTCTTCTTGGTCTTTTGACTGAAATATTGGCCATTTTCTATTTCCCATATCATTTCACCCATCCGTAATTTCAGATTTGGGCAATATATTTGATGCTTCATTTTCAGTGCCCTTGTTCTTCATTTAAACTTTCTCAGACTTTTATCTGCATCATGTGCTGTACATAAACGCTTTCTACAGTTGAATGGTTTCTTTCTTCTAATGCATATAAAACATGGTTGTAGCCAGGTATTAAACTACAGTGGAACAGTATAGCTCATATAATAAATTTTAATTTTTTATTGCAGATGAGCAGTAGAAACTGCTTAAACAGTGTCTGGGATGCCTCTTATGATTATAGGTTCTCTTGCTACAGCAGTCACTTACAAATAGGCAAATAAATTAATCCAGTTTTCAGGTATTATTATATAACTAAATACCCTTACTTATATTATGTGAAGCACATGCTTTTCAGTTATATAATCTAAATTAATATAAATAGTATTAGGAGCACTGCAAAATTAGCAACTACTCTCTTGCAATACCATTTCTTTTCTAGTGAGCAGAGCACAGTACCAAATTCGTCTTCTGATGACCTGCAATAGATTAGGCTTCCTAGGCACAATTGTGATGTAAAAGCAACACTGATGGCTGAGATTTCAAACATGTCATTCTTTCCTGGAGGAAAAGGAGGTGCCAGGACTGACATTTTATATATGTATTATTTATTTATGCATCCAGAACAGAGTTGTTTAGAAATCCAACAAAGGTTGATTCAGCTTGTATTGTTCATTTCTGTTTTTCAGATCAATGCTAATGACAGCCTGTGACCTTGGAGCTGTGACCAAACCGTGGGAGATTTCAAGACAGGCAAGTCATGATTAATAGCAGGGCTGGGAAGAGGCGGGACTGGTGGGACAATATTCCCAGGGCCCTGTCTTACAAGGGAGCAAAACTGGAATCAATTTACAGCAGTGTTAATGCTGTTAAAAAAAAAAAATAGCAGGGGGTTTCTGCAAGAAATGGTTTATTGCAAAATCTGTTCATTTGCACATGCTGCTGGAGCAGTATGTAGGCACCTGAAGAGATCTAGTTTTATAGCTTCTTCCCCTCTTACAAACCCTTTAAATCTGTATTTAAAAATGGATAGATTAAAAAAAAAAAAAGTGTTAGGCATATGTAGTTTTGCTTGCTTGGTTTGTCCCAAAGCTTTCCTTTGTAGTGTACATGGCAGTGGCAGAATCTTCCCTAAAGCAAAAACACCAGCAGATGATCTGCAGACGTTGATTAACATCAAATCTTTGGTTTTTATAAGAGAAATGTGCTAATTAGCTTAACAGTGATGGGAACACTGCAAGTGCAGTACAGAGCCTTATTTAGCATCCTGTATTTAGAAGTGAGCAAAAACTCTGGCTTTTGCTGCTGATTAGGCCCCGAGTATACATAATACTCAGGTCTTGTAGCATTTGCTACAGCAAGCAACTAAAATGCGAGAAAGCAAGCTGTTGTCTTGCGAGACCAAGGCTCATTCCAAGAGTCTTGTCCATTACTGTATGATTTTCCCACTTTCAGGCATCTTTCCTTACTCAACATCCATCATTAATATTTCTTCTTTCCTATGCTAATAATACTCTGTCCTGTCTTCAGGTCCAGAACAAATAGGCAGAAGGCAGGCTATGTTGGGAACTGGGGTTTTGGAGGACTATACAGCATCAACAAGCAAATAGAAAATACACCAGTGCAGTTCAGTGTAGGTAAGAAGCTGTCAGGAATTTGACTGGCTTAATGGCAAAGTAATTGTTTAAAAAAAAGGGGGGGGTGAAGAAGCGAAGCTAGACAAGACTAGTGTAACCAGAGTTTCTGGAGAAAGTCAAGGAAGGTGGTAGAAGCTGAAAAGGACTTGCACGCTTTTGCAGTAGTACACGCACATTAACTCGGGCAAAAAGCATTCATGTGGTAAGGGCTTCAGCTCAGCTTGCAGTTTTATCAAATGAATATATTTTGCTTTTATAAGCAGACTGTGAGAATAGACCTTCTAAGGCTGTTATTCTACTTAGCCAGAATATGATTACTTCTCACAGAAATTAGGCAGTATGTTGTTATCCTACAGTGGGAAAAAGAGGCACAAGTCTTTCCAGTACCACCTAACCACAGCTGTGGTATATGGAATTCCTCCTATTTATCTCTTTAACCCAATTAGCCCCTCAGTTTTCTTTGACAGCCAAAATGTTAGGAAGAATTTGCTTTCCATGGTGTGAATCTTTGTGCTATGGTGCTAAGTCAGTGCTGAAGCCTCTGGCAAACTGTCTTTTACTCTTACCAGTTTCAAAGTTTGCTGAAAATTCCTCGGCAGCCTCATGTACAAGTTTACTTCATGTTGAAAAGTCCAGTCTGGGACTGATTGAAGCATTATCTGGTTTAGCAGAGAAGCCAAAAAGTCCACAGAGAGAAAGCAGGAATAATATCTGGACCTCAACTGTGTCTAAAGGAAAAGAACATGAGAAGTGAGAGAGAAAGAAATTGAAATATATGAATCAAATGGAATAAAGATAAATTTACAAAGGCAAACTTTCAGAAAACAAGATAGAAATAGACAAAAGAAGAGGGAAAGAGACACAAGGAGAACAGGATGAGAAGAGCAGTGAGACAGGGGTGAGAATATATCTTGATTATTTTATAGAACACACTTGGCAAACCCTTAATTGCTGCTAAGTTGTTATATTATTCATCCATCTGGAGTATTGATCCAGAATTTTTTAGTGTGCTGGGATTTCATACATTATAAAGTTCCAAACTGTGTGGAAGCCTGGCTGAAGATTTAAGAGTATTTTATAACATCACTTCACCTACTTCTAATTTATTTTGAGACTCCCTATTTCAATTGTAGCAAGCTTAGAATTTGTGAATGTTAACTACCAGGTAATTGCTGAACCAAGAAATGTTGAGATTTTATGAGAGAACCCTGTTGAGCCATGGTATTATGAAATCATTTTCCATCAGTGCACTTGAAAACAATAAGCAGGCATGACAGGAAATACAGTAGATGCCACCTTCAGTGGATAAGTTTTCTTTTGTTGCATCTTAAATGTCACGTGCACATACCTTCTAAGGCCCCATATATGGGAAATAGTATAACTTGTTTAGGCTACTATGTCAGGATTGCTCACTGGGTGACTTCTTGAAACTCCTGTTGTTTCTACAACTATTGTTTTTAAATCTCATTCCTCCAAGAAGCATAAACCTCTACTGAATAGAATAGTATCTTCATTCACAAAAATCAGAAAGACACATGCCACCTTCCATCCCTCCAGTACTTTTGTTTAATCCAATATGATAATCATAATCTGAGTTTATGTTCAGATGTTCAGGTCCTATAGTGATGACTGTCACAGAAAAAAAGCATGGTGGAAAAAACCTTTCATGATCTCATGTTAAATCTGGCAACAGAGGCTACTTAATTTTCCTTAGCAAGAGAAGTTGTTCAATAAGGTAACAGCCTGTAAATACCCAGAGAGCTCTTGCACACCTTACAAAGCATTTGTACAGAGATAATTATATATGCCAACAAGAAACTATACTTCTCCATTCCTTTCTTAATATTTGAATAAGTTACAAGGAACTGCAATGAGCATTACCTCCACACTGCAATGTAATTCCCCAAGTTCTATATCAACAGATGACAAAAACATGCTTGTAGGTGGGTATGGCTATCTATATCCACTGTATGCTCAGTTCTGAAAGGTTTACAAACATCAGTAATGTAAGCGGGGCTATTAACCTGTTTATAGTTAAGCATAGGCTAAAGTCATGGCCTGAGTGACAACTCGTGACCCTAAAAATTATGTAACAAGAACTCTAATCTTTATCATGATTTATGTTTTAGGCAGCTGAACTGGTAACCAGTGAGTTCTTTGAACAAGGAGACAGAGAAAGATCTGAACTCAAACTCACTCCTTCAGTAAGTTTTTATCACTTTTGAAATAGCTACCTACTTGGATAGTATAAAAAAATACTGCATTTATTCAGGAAAACAAACTATATTTTCTATGGAGAGAAATATCTTGGAATAAATAAAAGCTCTGTCCAACAAGGAGGTGCATTTACAGCCAGATACAGAGTTCTCCAGTCAACTCAATTATAATTGCATTAAGCCCTTCTCTCCATCTTCTATACCTATTCCCAAAGCTGTTTTGCCTGTCAGTTTTCTAAAGCAACAAGTATTATTTCTAATGTACAACATTCAAACAAAAAATCACCAGACAGTTAAAGAAATAAAAAATTTCAGGTTTACTTTATGCTGCAGCCATCTGCTATTTGTGTTATTTAATATATCAAATGCTGAAAAGGCATTTTTGCAGATATGCAACTAAATGTAACACTCTGGTGTTAAGTGAAGGATAGGCAGATGAGTATAAAGTGTCAAACAAAAACTAAGAGGAAGAAGACTTTTGTGAAGATTTTCAGTGAATGATTTGAAGAGAAAGCCTTATCCAGATTAAACACCTCAAAATGTTGGCAAACCATTATCTGGATAAAACAGGAGAGAGGAAACTAGAAAGTTTTCTAAAGAATTTAACTTACAAGCCATTGACAAATATGTTTATGCTTCTAAAAATATGTCCCATTGGTTCAGACTGGTTCTCACGTTGGTAGTATTTGCACATGAGCATACTCCCTGTGGAGATACAATGAAGTCAAAAAAGTTAATCAGTTTGAAGTAAACAAGACTCAATTACAATAAATGGCTTTCCACTCGTACACTATCATAGCTTGGGAAATTAATGGATTTCTGTGTGGTTGTTCCATGCATACATCTTCTCAGTAAAAGAGTAGCTAAAATCCAGTAGCACAATAATCAATCAGTCACAGCACTAACAATTCTGGGACCAGTTCTAGCCCTGAGTAACTGCAATTTCCTTTCCTCATAATGTGTGCCTTTCCTACCATGTAGATAAAAGTTAAAAAGTGTGTTCCTCGTGCTAATAAAACATACAAGTAATTTTTTTCAGCATGTACATTAATGTTACTGTCTTCAAGTAGCAATGATTTCCAATGCAAATGGCCCTGGTCTAGAAATCTTGTGAATTATTTGAAGTGTGCTATTACAGCTTACATTTTAGTCATACTGTGGACTTGGTAGAAGTGCAGAGAAAGACCAAAGCCAGAGCTTTCTGCCGGGTTCCCCACATCTTTTGAAAATCTGCATCCAACAGCCTAGATAGGTGGGGAAGAAGAACGTATTGCTATTGTATTGTATCTTAAGCACTTTCTCCATCAAAGGAGCCCTCTCACTCCTCCTTTGGGCTCTTCAGTTTACACCAAGGAATACAATCATTTGGGGCCTATGTTTGGCATGCTTTGAAGCAATATAAATGGAGGATTTTTTTCTCCCTGTTTGGCCCTTCAGTTTCCAAGAGTCCAGTTAAGTGACATGTGAAGTGTTTTACATTGGAGATTAGACCAGTAATTAAAAACAAAATTTATCAGTTCTAACATCCGACATCTAAGGATAAAAATCATGTGCGGAATTTCACCATATTAATAAGGAGGAATTTTTAAACAAGATCAGTTGCTGATGTATTTTGTGACATACCCCTATGACAAAGTCACGTAAATAGCTATTGCTTGTAGTTAGCTAAGATAGAGAAGAGAGTTGTCAGTAAAATAATGTGATATTTTTTCTGATAACTGGGGGATTTTTTTTCTCACACTGTGCTTAAAAGGTCTGAAAAGTACAGGAGTTTTCAAATGGTTTCATGATGAAACATAGAATTTTCCAAATTCCTACCCCAGATTCTCTTTTTAAGATGATTTAGTCATTGAATCTTATCTCTATGTCTTATTTTAATACACTGGGATACCTATACAGCAGGCTACAACGATATGAATTCAACCAGACATTCAACATAATGTAATTGAATTTCTGGAAGATAGAGATGTTTGAGAAAAGTAAGTTATCAAACCTAATGGAGATAGGCCCAGAATAAGAACAAACTTACCATAGGAAAACACAGGAAGGGTAAAAACTTAGCATATTCACAGTAAAAAGAGACATTAGGCGAGTGGTGTGAGTGAGCCAGTAAAGGAAGACTAAGATCCTGTAGAAGGAAAGCTGATGGACCCAAGTAATCTAAGATTATGGAGGAAACTCACGTTCACACTCTTCATGACTTTTTTTTTCCATCTCCTTTAAGAGTGGCTGCACTGCCCTGTGAAACATCAACTTTGGCCTCTGTAACTCTCTTCTCAGGAGTGGCCATCAGGCAATGAATTAAGCTGAGTTTGTTCCTGCAGAGGAACAAACTGGTAACTACTCCCAAGATTGGACTGTTGGTTCCCCACTTTTGGTTTCACAGACATGGCTGGTTCTGCAAAAAGGGTCTGTAATTGTGAGGGAGGGAGCTAGCCCAGATCCTTCACTATTCATTTTGCTGATATGGAAAACCCTGTGCAAAAAAAAAAAAAAGGGAAATTTCTACTCAAAGGTATCTACTTTACATTTCAGAATTATAAAATTTAAATACATTCAGCCTACAAATTTCAAAACAGGATTGAAAATAAACAGTTTATTTTTCATGCTAGACGAAGCAGTAAGAACACTTCTGCAAAGATTGATTATGGTTTACAAAGTGTTCTGTTTGTGAGAATTTGATCATAGCTCTAAAGTGCTGGATGATGTGTCTGTAAAATACTCTGGTGTAATAAAGCATGACAGTTTTGTTCCCTTCTCAATTCAGGCCATTTTTGATCGGAACAGGAAAGATGAACTACCCAGGCTGCAGCTGGAATGGATTGATAGCATCTGCATGCCTTTGTATGAGGTAATTTTTACTTACTGCCCATATTGAGTCAGGAGAGGATTGTTCTTTCCTCTCTAGGGAAAAAGAGTTAGCTTACAGTGCGGCCTTAGAGGCTCTTTGAGCTCTTACCTGTCTTTGACTTTACCAAAAGTCTGAATTCTATGCAGAAATTTTCAGATTCCCTGAAGATGGTAAAATCTGTAAATACAACTTCTCTTTAAGCTCTAAAAGCTCTTAAGGCAACAGTTTATTATGTTTGAGGCAAACTGATTCTGATTTTAGCAAGATGTGGACTGTGCTACTGAGTAGGGCCAGTGGGATGTTCTAGGATGTTCTATGACTTCTTCCCAAACTGCTAAGGGGCACTGTAGGCCAAGGCTTTAAGGTCAGTGACAAAGATTTGTGGTTCAGCCTTTGTGCTTGTTTAGGTTCTTGGAATAAATTATAAGTCCTTAAGTACCAGGGCTGTGAACGACCAGGATAATGTTTCTCTATTTTGGATTAAACTAGCTTCAGAACTTGACTCATGTAACATACGCTCCACCATTTTAACTTTTTCTCTCTTACCTGTATACAAAGCAGAGGTATGCAGGCAGGACAATAGTTAAGATTCTCTAATGTTATTTTCTATTTATCAGTAACTGTGTGAGCCGGTATTCCTCCTACTCACTGAAACCACATGTACAGCCTTATGCCACTAAAGACTGCCACTTTAGTATTTGAGAAAACGTACAGATGTTCTCACTAGGCGTTTCTGGGGAATTGCAAGAATGTTCTCCCTTTTACCGCTGCGCCCAAACTGCCACACATCTCCACGGAATACAAAGCCAAACGTCAGGCAACAGGTACCAGCTCCCCTCTTCACGTTTTACTATTGAAAACGTGTGTGAATGTAGCTTCCTGGCACACACAGATAAAAAGGATTAGCAGTTGTTTTTTATAGACCAGATGTGTCACCAACAGCAACTGAGATAAGAAGGATGGTAGGTTTCCCTTGCCCTCTGTACCCTGTGGCATCTAACACTGCAGCTGTGGTAGTAATGAAGGGACTGCCCAGCAGCAAAGACAGCTCCTGTTGTGTGACATGATAACATGCATTGGTGTTAACAGCAAGCGGGCTACAGCTTTGCCAATATTCTTATTCCCTTCCTTAGGTCAGGTCAGTCTTTGTAATGATGAAATAAACTGTAAATCTATGGCTTTTGGACAATTAAGATAAAGTAAGCACAGAAGACCCATAGACACTTACATTTTTTTAAACTACCAACGTGACCATAGGAACTGATCTTGGAATAAAACTCTTTAAAAGCAATCTTACTCTCAATATAACAGTTACATTAGAATGCATATTATATCGGAATTCATGATTTGTAATAGTATCTGTAATCCAAAAAGTACGATAAAGCAAGAAGAGCTGATAATCAGGCCATCCTCTGCATGAAAGACTAGATCTGAGCCCTAAAGCTTTGGTTAGTTAGCTCCATCTTAGCAGGAGATCTCTGGGGAATATATTCACATCTGATTTCCCTGCTTTCTGCTGTCTTTGGATCATGCTGTGCAGCTATTAGCCTGCTGCTCAACAGCTTAAAATAGACACTATCAAACCCCTAAGTCATTGCAGCACCAGCCTTAGGGGTAAACAGAAAACTTGATGTCACAGTATCACACTGCGTGAGATGCTCTCTTGAATATGAAGCCAAGTTTTAATTTTCATATCTGGCTTAATCAAACCTCAATACACATATCACATCAGTGTGTATTCAGGCATTGTAAATGCTCTGCTTAGGGCTGGCTAAATACACTACAACTACAGCTAAGTCTTGAATTTTTTTTCTTTCTGAATACATTCTTTAGAATTCTAGCCTCTATAACATGTTGTACAGACTGCATGTGGGGATAGAATGGGTTACATCATTACACATGCAATATAAAGAGGCAGAATGGCAGCTGACAAATTAGTAAAATCTTAGCGGTGCCTATACAGCTCAATAGATAGTGCTTATAAAAACCATATGTTTGACATAAACACTTGACAGTCATTTTGCTATCAAAATGACAACATTAAACTACAGAAAACACAATCAAGGCTTTTGCATATAGTTATTTCTATTTTAGGAATTAGAAGTCCTGAATCCGTGCGGGCAGATGCCTGTGTGGAAAGCCCTGAAGGGAACTCTGTGGGGGAACATGTGCACCCATACCAACCCAGCTGCTGCAGCAGGACCTTACACTCTGCCTCATTCTACATGACACCCACATGACAGAGATGGTCCCAGCAGTCAGTGAATGCTGGCAACTCCCATTAAAGTCAGAAGTTTGGCTTTAACCAGAAAAGCAGTAAAACTAGCACATCAGGGTGACTAATGGCATATACGTTATTACTATATAACTGTGCAACTCATGTTTCACAGAAAGCAGACCAAAAAGTGAATGTAAATGCAGAAGATGTCACAGCTGTAGCAGAATTCCCTCTTCAGCAGTTCATCAGGATAGGTGACAAGGTTTTATTTGTTCGAGGCAGTCCCAAGAGCAGGCTATTCTTGGCACCTGCAGATTTCTAATGTACAACTTCCAGTACAGATGGAAATTTAGAGCCCAGACTTCTAGGAGCGACCACTGACTTCCAGCCACCGCATGAGTGCCACTGACCACACCATCACATACCTTCTCCAGAGTTCAAGCTTGTGGGCACTCTGGGCCACAGCTTAGCTCATGAAGAATGCTTGATAGTTAAAACACTTACAGACTTTGCAGCGCTTTCTGCAAAGAAAGAATTGTTGCTTGCACAAAAGAGATACAGATCCAGATTAAAAAATGCCACACACATATGGCATTTCTTGCCTCAACGTACTCTGTGACATTCTCTAGGATCTGATCAGACATCTGGGAGCTTTGGCTCTGCCTGCTCCTCAAGTATTTGGTCTCCCCTCTGCCTTTCCTCAGAGCAGCTTATGACAAGCCTCTTTGACGTGCATGTTTTTTTTGCCCCAATATGATCAAGTCTCCTTTATCAGGGAGATGTATATCTTGAAATGCTCACCTGTTTCTTTATTTGGTCTCCTCTTTTTTGTGAGAAGGTTTACAAGTGACTAGCAAATCCTCCAGATTTGTCTTTCAGCAATCCTGTTTCACTGTCCCTTGGGGACAGGGAAAGTCAAACCCTGAAGAAGGTCAAAGATAGAAATAATATGCTATATGAGCTAAGATTACATTTGGAGCTGAGTATAGATACATAATAAGAATTGAGGACATTATACACACACTCACCCACACCTATATTTCCCATATCTAAGTGTTTAAATCCAAACCTTTTTGTGTTTGCTAGTGAAGGGGCACTATCTAAGCCTGACTCTACTCTTGTCACAAGGTAAGCCATGGCTCTGCTCCCTTGATCTGCCCCACATACACTGTTCCATGTGGGAATGAAGCCATCTCCAATTTCAAAATACCTTAGTAATAAAATCTGTTTCCTTCACACGATATATTAAAGGATTGTGAAGATAAAAGCTTTCCAATTTTTTGTTCATTGCTTTTTATTACACTTGGGACATTATAATTTTATTGAATTTACTTTTTTGTTACTGTAGTGATCACTGATCGGAGTATTTTTATGTGACAGTGGAGTTTTGCCCTGAGTAGCAGAACAGCCATCCATTTACTCTGAAGCTCTAATTTTAGTTAAGGGCTTTAGTTACGCTTTACTGCATAACATTTGCTCTTCGTTCAAAAATGACAGCAAGGAAAGTGTTCATCAGTAGAGATGAGAAACAAGTCTATTAGAATAATCATTTATATGGAAAATATATTTTTTGGAACTGTAGACCATTTAAAATGTACTCATATCACTTCAATGTGAAATTATCATCCCCCTTTTCTAGCTAGAGCACTCTAATAAAGGGGGAACACATGCAACTGAAGCAGGAGGTCTAAAACATCCCACTGAAAATAAAACATTATGGCTAAACTAACAGCTGCATTCACCATACAGATAAAGTATTCTGTACCTATTAGACACATAGGTTTGTGTAACAGAAACATAAGCAGAATTTGGATCATTAACACAAATCATTTCTCTGAAGCTGCAGTAAACTGAGGCTAGAGTTTTAACACCATCAGATTCCAATCCTGGACTCTGTGATCTATACGTACCTAAAACAAAACCAGTCACAGATTTCCACCAACTCAGATTAGATTTCTCTGTGGGGAGCAGACAGAGTGGGAAAGTGCAGATCTTACTCTATCATTAGTTTTCTCACAAACAACATCAAAGCTTTAGTGATTCACTTCAAACAAAAGATGGTAAAAGAAGCCAAGCTCTGTTCACAGCATTGTTAACCAGAGACAGTAGCACCATGAATAGCAGGGCCAAAGGCCATGCACTCTGCTTCTGGCCAGATAAATACATAGTCAGGTAGTCAGTGACAATGACAGCAGCTATTTAAATTTAAGGGAGATGTCTTTGTGGGAGATAAAGAAGCTCACGACTTATATGTGCCTGAGGTTGCCCTGCTCACCTCTACCTTGGTGCTTCATTGAACTGCTCCATTTTAGTGCTATTTTTAGTGCTATTCAAGATTTTCTTGGGTATTAAGAGCTTCAGACATAGAATATACAGAAGTGAATATGCATTATTCTCTCCAAGAATCTAGGAGGAATTTGGGAAGAGTAGAAACATTTATGTTTATTTCAGCAAGTACTTTACATTTTTTAGACTTTCTGTGGAGAGACAGTAAAAGTCCTTCTTTATGACGTTGCTTGACATGCTCAGAAGGAAATAGTTACTTGCTCTACAACTCTAAGTGCTCTTAGATGCCTGTCTTCCTGCAGAAGATAATGTCTAGCCTTGTAATTACATTCATCTTCAGAATAATGCTCCTATAACAATGTAGCTGCAAAAGCATCTATTCTGCTTGGAAGCATACATTAAGACACAAGGTATTGCAAGTGGTAGAGTTTCTGCAGAGTGCAGGGAAAACGGACAGAAATCCAACAATCATGACTGACTGTGCTTTAGTTTTTCCTGTACAAGAGTTGACTTTGAAGCCTGAATTGGAAGTGTGTATGCACATGCAGCGATTTGTGCCAAAAGCTTAAACTCCAGTAACACTTAAGAAGGTAGGAGAGCTGTGCTCTATAATTCTAACTAAAGAATTTTTAAAATGGTTTAATAGGGAAGAGCTTACCTGTATGAACATTTTTGAAATGGCTGATTGTACCCTTCATTCAACCCACAACTGCATCTGTTTGTACAAAAGTCAGGGTACTGCTGTTCCTTTTTAAAAGTTTCCACCTAGTTACAGGGCAGGGATAGCATTAGGTAGCAAGTTTTTCACCATGAACAACTTTTACAAATATTCACTAAAATGTGTTCATAAGTTGTTAAGAAGTGTTTTAAACAAACAAATGAGAAAAAAAAAGACTAAGCTATAAAGAAAACATGTTCATGGGAAGCAATTCAATCAGGTCTGTGCAATTCCCATTCATACAAACTTTATAGGAAGAAGAGGATAACTTTCAACAGATCCTAAAGAATACTATAAAGATGCACGTTTTTGGCAGCACTTATTTCTGACATTTGACTTGGACAGAGACAGCAAAAGATGATGTATCTGTTCTTCTGGAATGCTTGGCTGGCAAAGATTAGTAAGGCAGATAGCGTCAGAATGCTGTATGTGATATGCTCAGGCTGTACAGAAATTGGCAGATTAAATTAGTTTCACTTTCTGGTGAAATCTCAAGGGAAAGTTTACTCATACTTTACAAGGAAGAGCAGGTGCAGCATATTCTGCTGTATTTGTAAGAAATTTACTGCAGAAGAAACTTAATCAGGTAAATTATGTCAAATGATTGGGCTGGGGGGAGTTGGTAGCTAAGGATCATGTTTGTCCCTGGGAAAGGAGATTTTAGCACTGCAGAAGGATCTCTGTGGCCTTGAAACAGGAACTCAGCTAGGTTCAGCACTACTGTTTCCTTGCCAGTTTTCTACTAATGATGAACCTAAACAAGACAACCCAGAATTAATTTTCTTGAACTTTTAGAAAATTCATATGCTATTACTATTTTCCAGCTTCCAGGGATTGAATAGACATCATCAGACTGGGTTTTTTTGTTACTTTGCATCATTAAGAGTGTGTTTTTCCTGCTAGTTTTATATTAATGGAGAGAAGAGGTGAAGAAGAGTAATACAGTTGCAGTTTCTCTCCAAGTCAGTCACCATTTCACAGTGTAATATGGATGATTTAGGAGGTTTCAGAGCAGGGATTTTTGAGTCACCTATGTTTTTTTTTGCTTTGTTTTGTTTTTATGAGGGGCACAATGATCCTGGCATTTTTTGTTGTTGTTGTTGTTTCTTAACAGCAGTGAGGGCTTTTTGGCATCGGAGTTAACAGAAAATGTTGTTAAGACTTTCATAATTTGATGAGATTATTCATGGGACATTGTATTACTATGGACAATTTCAGGAATTCATATGTTTCTCAAATTGCTTAGAAGAGACAGCAGAAACATTTATCCCTTCAAATGAGAGTACGTTTTCAATTTCTCAATTGGTCATCTAATGCCAGAAAGGAAAGCCATACAGTTCTCAACTGAAAAGACTATCAGCAACCAAGATATTTTTAAAAATATAGGAAAAAGAAGCAACATTTGTCATCGACTTCAATGAAGCTAGGCTTCATTAAAGGTTTTCACCACGATCTATGAGAAAAAAGTCATTAATCCGTAATACTGCAATTTCTGTTGCTGTTTTACTTAGAATTATTTGCCCAATGTATTGCAGAAGACATGCAGTTATGTATGGAAATGCATATAAAGATCTGAGGAAGCAGACTGAAAAGTTGGCAGATAAGGTAGAAGAGACGGCCAATAGAGGGAACTCAAATTGTACAGCAAATCTGAAAGAAGATAAATGGATAATTTAACAGCCATTCAGTTTTCAAGAAAGACAAAGTACAAACTACATTGTATCAGAAAAGGACTAGAAATGATGATGGATGAAACACTTCAAGTAAGTGTTTAACACAACAGAATCACAGTTGCCTGCAGAATTCCCAGCTGAGGGCAGATTCAAAGAACTAAATAAGGATATGAGACAGATATGGTTTGAAGAGTTTTTCAAAATCCATTTAATAACAGGGCAGAAGACATTGATCGGCTGCTTGGTTAAAATGTTGAAAGGAAAAGGGGTAGAAATGTTCTGTCTTTTGCGCAAACCTTAGATATAGAATCAAAACCATAAACAGTAGAGCCAAATAAGACGTTGCTCATGAAACAATAGCTCTTCTCCTCTTGTGGAGAAAACCTCCATTCAGTGCAGTTATAATGAACAGATAGGTTAATTGTTTGTCTAGCAACTATAGCAACATGTCAGCTACTTCAGCAAGTGTCCATCCTTCAGTAGCGTTCTTTCCCTCTGACAGCAAAAACATGGTGAGATGATAGTCAGAGCACACTTCGTTACCAGGACCTCTGTACATATTTTCCTACCTGAAGTATAGGACATATTTTACCAGTGCAGAACCTTATTTTATGACTCATCCATCCATATTATGTATGTTAGTTACAAAGGAGTGCAACATTATTCTTGCTAGTATACCATCACCAGAAAGAAAACATGACACTAACTCATACCAGAAGAGCTGACCACTTGCTGTATTACATCTGTTTCCAATCACAATTAGCTCCCTTCTGCACTGCTAACAATTTCTATAGAAGATAAACCAGAAACTCATCTTTCCTATCAGGGAAGTTAGTGCTATTAATTTCATCTAGTTATTTCTTTAAACACCAGAAAAATTTCTATGGCTGAAATGCAAAAACAATGCACTGATGCATTGTGTACTTGACTATCTGGACTTCTCAATAAGCTCTAGAAAAAAATAACAGACTCCATCAAGTGTGAGGAGACTGCTTTCGTGGTGGTGTTGTTTTAAAATTACCTCAGCCTCTCCCAAATATGGTAATTTTTTCAGGAAAGTAATGATTAAATAGAGCCTTAATCAGTGGGGCACATACACAGCCATAGGTTCACAGAAGTTAACCCTTCTATCTTCTGTAGAGGGTCTACTGAAGATAGAATTTTAGTGATCTTTTTGTTTCCAGTATATGGGCATATGCATAGAAATTATTTTAGTTTTTCAAAACATCTTTAATCAAGTATTTTTATTATGGAGATCAAGTCTGTGGATGAGCACAATATAGGTTCCAGTTTATCTGAACTAATCTGGAGTTCAAGGACTTTAAAACAGATGACTCACCTCTGGCCTATGTATTCTCTCATGAAAGCCACTTCAGCAAAACTCAAGCGTCCAATTCAGCTTTGCTGTAACTGGTCACAACTCTCTTGACTTCAGCAATGCTTCATATGCTTACACCAGGACTCAATTTATCCTTACAGCTTCCCGGTCACTAGTCCTCCCTTTCAACTCAGAAACTGCCTACATAATAAAAGTGATTCATTAGAAACCACTGGGTTCCAAAGAAGAGTGAACACTGTGACCTATAACTTTTTGATATGTGCTCAGTAATAAAACTGAATTTATACGGTCTTATTCCATAAACTCACTTTACAAATATTAGACCCACAACCATACTTCCACGAGCTGTAATCTTGTCAAAGCTCATAACTTAAGCAAGGTCAGAGCTGGTCAACATTTGGATGAGAACCTCCAAAAAAAAAACTCAAAACAAGCAAAAAAAGCCCCTTGTGGTCCCACATTTGTGGGTTAGGAAGTGCCATGCCCCCCTTTGAAAGGATTTGATATTAGAATACAACAAAATGTTGTATTTGTTGTAGCAGTTTTGACTCTGGCCACATCGTGCTGCATCTTGGATGTTTCCAGTAACATCCCTTCCCAGCACCAAAGCTGAGGTAGCAGATGAGTCCTCTGCCCCCACACCCCCTTGCTGCCCTTCTATCCAGCAGTGAGAAGATCTAATAACAAATGTCTGCTGCTACCCGTCATCCCCCCGCAAAAGGATTTTTCTGCTATTTCTGCTTTTACTGCATTCTCTTTGTTTTACCTGCCAAGAAAAGCCGTTCTCCCCTTCAGCCACCCCCATAAATAGCTTCCTCTGAATATCTCATGCTCTCTCCCTTTGGAGCTCTTCCCTCAAGCAGCCATGCCCCTCTCCCAGGTATCATCATGGTAGTGCTGAAGGCCCCCTGAACCTCATTTTGTGCAGGAGGAGCTTATGGGAGAGAGGAGATACACTTTGTAACAACATATCATAGGCAGAGCAGTACGTAGTGACAAAAGGTACTTAAAATTGTTAACAGAGGTAGGAAAAGTCTGTGCTATACAGTAAATTTCTGAGGAACAGCTCAGTCACTTTTTGAGGTCTGTAATACATAGACGCAGAAGGGAACTGCAAACTTATCTGGCTTTTCCTAACGCTGGAATGCGCAGCCAGCAGCACAACTACTCTCATAGCATGCTTTAACAATCTGTGATTCAGAACTGCTTTTACACTAAACAGGATAAAATCGCAAAAGTTACCAATCTTACGCCTATTGCTTTGTGACAAGGCAATTGCATTGCAGCACAAGAACTACGTACAGGCATCCAGGTCCCAAGGCTGAGGCTTGAAGCAGGGAACGGAAACTCCCTAAGCGCTGCCTGTCCTAATGCATCCATGAGGACATGGCAAGCTAGAGAGCAAGCGCTCCTGCAATGCAAAGGAGGGACATGATAAAACAAGGCATTTCTGGAGCTATAAGATTATTTGGTGGCATCTCCTGTCAGATAGCTCTTGAAGACCAATCCTTTTCCCACTGAAGCAAAAAATAAATTGGGCCTCAAGAACCCAGATACGAAACTAGACAAATCGCTAGCAAAGGAGTTCCTGTGATGCATGCATCAAAAAACAGTAGCATGAAGAAACAGTATTATCAAGGGATTCTCATGCAATAAAACAGAAATAAAAAGTGCAGCCAAGAGGTAGAGAACCTTGACTAGGCTACAGCCAAATAAACTTAAATAGCTTTAAAAATAAATTGGTTTAATTCAGATCAGAAACGAGTGTTATGAACGTAATTCAGTAAATGGTCAAGAACCTGCCAGAAGGGAGAGAAATGTGTTGCTTTTGAGATAATTTCCCTGAAGCTTCATAAAAGAAATTGATTACAGGAGTTTAATAATTAAAACAGCCAGAAATATAGTAATCAAATGAGTTTTTAATTACATCTCAAGTAGAAATAAAATAATCGGTGTACTTTCTATTGGAAAAGTCCTAGTGAAATGCTTTAGTAGCTGAAAAAATAAAATAAAAGCTAATTTCCATAGGAATTATAGTAGTAGGTTTAATTAAAAGACCAGATCAGAATGAAGGAGTCCCAAAGCAAAAAGATACTAAATACGTAAGCAGCGGTTTAAACATCAAATCAATGTCTGAATAAAGACATTTAATAGACCAAGTGCAAAATCTGCACTGTCAAGTATTCCTAATCTAAATTAAAGCATAACAAGATAAAGTTTCTTAAAATTATACTATATATTTTGTAAGTAAGTATTCAATAGAATTAATTGCTTGTGCTGTAGTAAAATTGAAAATCAAAGATATGTTTTATTCTTTTTTAAACACTCCTTTTTATTTATTTTATCAGTGTTTAATGGTATTAATTAACCAACGAGGAGTTTATTAAGTAACTTTATTCTTGTTATTTAACTGGTAACCTCTGTTACATGTGCATTATTAGACTCTGTTATATGCATACTACTTTTACAGGAAATCTATACATTTGCTTTTGGATTTTAAAGTGTGTTTACAGCTCATAAAATAATGCTGAATAACTTGAAACAAAAGTAAAACTGTGCAGAATGCTTGCTGAATCTGTTCCTAATCCACCTGAACCTCAAGTCCAAGTTTGCAGCTAATGCAAATCTGAGTATTTTGAGTGCACACAGTCCTCCCAGCACCCCTTGGCCTCTGCAGCAGGGGCAGAAACAGAGGGAAGAGGGGTTTCTGCTACCAGAAGAGCACGGCATACACCTTGGTCTGCAGCGGCACAGCGCTGGGCCGTGCCACCCTGGTACTAGAACTGAAAACACCCTGGTCTTGTGGCAAGTTTTGCAACAAAATGTCACAGAAAAGACACAGATATAGCCTAGAGTTGACCAACCACACTAAAACCAAGTCAGGTGTCCCAATGAGCTCCTCCTTCTTTACACTGCCTGTAGGCAGATGCAGGTTGCTAGAATATCATTTATGGTAGGAACAAAACATAAAGAATTTAATGCTTACAGATCCTGGGACTGACGAGGTCAGAGGGCAGAATGCCCTCTTTGGGCTTAGAGATGTTTGAAATACCCTGATTTTTAAACACAGGGAAAATACTTTTTAAGTGGAAAAATGTTTTTAAATATTGGGAAAACATCTGATGAAAACATTTTGAAGATTTAAGAAAAAACAGCAGCTTTAACTGTCCGTGGATGGATGCTGGCATCACTCTGACAGGGCCCTTCACTTTCCACAGAAAGTATATGATGAATTGCTGTAAAGGTCTGAATATCTGATTTGCTAAATCAAGACCAAGCTGGGAGCAGTAGTGCAGGTGCTAGTGAGCCTCAGCAGCAAACTTTTCACACAGGTATTTATAATGGGTTACTGTCCCTCTTTTTGGAGGAGGCCAAACGAGATTTGGAAATACATGATAATCTGAAATAAAGAGCTAAAAATAGGCAGCTCTGAGGTATGGTGATAAAAACAATGTATTTCCAATTCCATTTAAGCATAGGAATGAAATGTCACCATCAAGCAATACTGTATGTGGCAGAGACCACAATAAGCTCTGCCTCTTACCCATGGCCCAAAGGTGCATTATTATCTGCTCAGTCCATGCCATATTCTAAAGAAATAATTTGAAGTGGATTTGCTTCAAGTTCCACACAAATAGGGTAGTTATGGCATGATTTTTAGAAGTGCTGAGCATTTCATATTTCCTACTGAAGTCAACTGAAACTGCAAGTTTTCAGCACATCTTAAAATCAGGCCATTAACCCTTAATTACCATATAATAGCTCAATTAAAAATCTACCAAGACTTACTTCAGTAGCTAACCAAGCTCCCATAGCTTGCAGGCTAGTTATAAAAAAATCCAGTTCTTTAGTGGTGTCTGACTTCTGGGGCCATTTAAAGTGGTTGCTGTTAACTGTGCTATTTAAAGCAAAATATAAAAAAGATCAACTGCAAAGATACCTTCTTCTCTTCTCTTTTTCTTCCAGTTTTCAGCAATTTTAAGCAAACTTTTGTTGTCTTCTCTATCATTCTTTTATTTTTTTCACTGCACCAACCTTTTTTTTTAAATGACAAATAATGTCCCATACTGTCAGAAACACAACTTTCAACAGAATCCACTTCTTACTAATGAAAAACTCTGTAAAAGAATCATACAACCCTTTGTCCCAAAACTGAGCACATTACATGACTGCTTTGGAGGTAACTGATTCACCCTTTCCTCACATCTCTGTATTAGTGTTAGGAGGTGCTGTCTTTTTTTAATGTAGAGATAAAAGTATATGAAGCAATTGTGGTCCTCCCCATAAGCATTTGATATTAAAGAAGAAGGTAAAATAAACTTCTAGCAAGGTATGTGATGATTATCATCACTTCAGGGCTGATTCAGAGCCTAGTGAAAACAGATGATTCTCATTCATTTTTCGGGCTTTGGATTGGATATGTAGAAAAGAGATAATTTCAGTGACATTTAAAAGAACAATTTTTTCTTTATTTAAAGCACACAGCAATGGATGCTCTAGCAGCTTAGTACTGTTGTGGTTTACTCATTTATAGTAGGAAATAAGAATCTAGTACATGAGAGAATCTGAGGCTTATTTCAGTTTTGTCCAACTTGCCATCCACCTGGTGGACCTCCTGCTCATAGACACCAGCAACCAGATTGCCTCAGGCATTTGTGGGGACGCCTCAGAAGTAAGGACCATCAACAAAGATCAAGAGAAAGCTAAACTATTTGAAGCCCTTTTTGCAATTTTTAGTGCCTTAAAGCCTCAACCCTCAGATCAGATGAGTATGAGATAAAGAGATGCCAGCAAAAACCAAAAGCCTCACCTACACAGGAATGCACAGCCAGGGAGGGACTGTGGGGTCACAGTGTGCTCTACAGACTAGACTCTGTTTACTCTGTTACTCTCTAGACTGTGAATCAGAAAAGTAGAAATGTTGTCAATATTTTCTCTCCCTCTTTTAATTTTTTTTTTATCGTCTTCCAGTGTCTAGTGAAGCTGAATGTGAAACTGAAGCCCATGCTGGACTCTGTGGCAGTGAACAGAGGTAAATGGAAGGAGCTACACCTGAAAAGACTTCCTTCTCAGGCTGCATCCTCGTCCTCCTTTTCTTCTAGCTTTACTGTGTCTCTTGAAGACATAAATTAAGCCTGCAAATGTCAGCGTTGGTTTATGATAAGAGCTGTCTGAAAGACTTGTGTATGCTTAGGCACACCATTAAAAAAAAAAAGGAAAGGAAAGGAAAGGAAAGGAAAAAAAAAAAGCTTTCACAGACATGCTTAATTAATTGGATATTATCTTGATAGCAGTAGTTTGCTTTTACTTGGAAGCTTAGCGGGTCTGAAAGAAAAGCCTGCTGTGAGACCGTGCCGGTATCTGGAGCGACATGGAAGACTTAGCACAAGAAGCATTCATTCAGCTCCACTACATTTCAGCCACTGCTGTAAAAATCACACAAAGCTGACAACAGCCTGAAATATAAGAACTTACGGCTTAATAAAATTAATAATACAGAGCAGAACTGGGATGCAAGATGGTCAATTCATATGCAAGAGCTGCAGGAAAGGAGTAGTATGTAATTACATTGTTGTTTTGCATCTCTTTAGTACATGTTATGAATCAATTATGCCTGCTTTTGCAATGTTCCTCTCTCACTTTTCCTTCTTCTTTTATGCTTGAATGTTCCAAAAAGCCTGCTTTGTATTCCAAAGAAGTATTTTTTTACAACAAAGCTTCTTAGTGATTGATAAGGGCCTTTAGAATTGCCTACCTTTGCTACATTTAAAATCAAACTTTATTATCTTTAAAAATACCAACCTGTCCCTGCTTTCCTGAGAAATTCATATTAACAATGCAGTAAATTTCCCTGCAAGGGGAAATTTGTATAAAGGCAAAATATTGCATGATAATTTGGGGGGGGGAATCTTTTAAATATACTCCTTTAATGCATTCTTTTTTTTAAAGTTACAGTGTCCCCTGAGGAAAAGATTAATGAACCTTAATGAAAATAAAATAAAAATAAAAAATGAAATCTGTTGCCTTGTGCTTCAGGTTTACATTACATTGAAGTTTACCACGGATATGCCTTTCTGGTAGAATTTCCAATTGAAACGAACATTTTGGAAATGGTAAAGGGAAAGAATACCATCACACTGGACTGACTACCTCTTACTCCTCTTGCTGTTCTTTCAGTACAATTTAAGACAATGTTGTTAGAGCTAGCAGAGTACTAGTCAAGGCACACATGTAGATGTCTGTGGTAGAGACGTCATAAAAGTTTAATCAAACACGACAGGCCACAAAACCAAATGTGTCTAGTTCTGTGTGATGACACCAGTGTTATGTGAAAGTTGCTTTCTTTCCATTAGTGCAGAGTTCACTAGCACAGCAAAACTGTGATCTCTGATTTGAGGGTGCTTTCGCTGCTGCATGATCAGATACAAGAGGACTCATGCTGCAACGCTTAGTAGTTCCCATTCATAAAGGGGGAAAAAAAAGCTTTCGTACTCTATGAAAAACGCAATTTTAAAGATAGGATCGTCTGGCAGTGGGTAAAAGTCGCACAAGAAATTAGAGCTAAAGTCAGTTCTGTTTTACACCAGCACCCAACTCACTCCATTTACTTCAGTGGAACTACTTTGACCTGGCACCAACATAATTGAAATCAGAACCTGCCCCAAGTGACGAGGTGATAAAAAGACATTTTCAATTTACAAATCTAAGGAAAGCAAGTTGTGAGCACCTTTGAAAAGCTGACTACATCTGTCTGTCAAATAAAAACAAATCTGCTGATCATTTCTTACAGAAAAAAGAAAAGATAAAACAAAATCCTCTGTGGTACTAGTCATGTGGATAGGAGAACTGCTGGAAATTACAGTACCATTGTAAGAAAATCTGTTAGTACACAACTGAACGCATCATTTTCTCTATTAGAGAGCAGCAGAGAAGGAGCAGAAATTCAGGCTACACAGCAATGAAGACATGCACCAAACAGAAATGTTTCTGCTATTATTTTACCACCTTCTTCTTCCCCGAATAAATATAGATGCAGGATAGTAAGCCGCAAGCCATATAAAACATGCAATATGTACTTTATGGGAGAAATGGATACTAGGGATTGACAAAGTACTGCTGGAAGGTACACAGAGCTTTCCTGAATTTTGATATTGCATACTGCTAAGTATAACATAATTTATAGTGCATACCCTACAGCTTTCCCCAAGGTTGAGTTTCCCCTCATTTCCTTTCCTTTTTATTGGCTTCAGCGCACTGTTGCCCATAGCAACGCCCACCGGCAGAGATGGGAATTCAGCATCACTGCAACCTGACATACAGTTGAAGCTCTAACAATGTCAACCATCAATCAAATGACTGTTTGTAATTGCCTCCATCTATTTCTCCTGTCTTTAGGTATCTTTCCTTTTGGGGGGTCAAAATTCTGAAAGTGCTGACTAATGTTATGGTTCTGTTCCTCCATCAGAAGGAAAAAAATAAAGACTGCTTAGTTAGATCTTTATCAGATTGTTCATAGGCAAAATGAAGCAATCTTACTGAAATCAGTTGAGTCATGGAAGTATATCTCAGAACGAAATCCGATCTCTGAGAGTGATATACCTCAGTCTCGGGGGAAAAAGATCTCAGAATATACTAAAATCTTCTCAGTGCTCAGTTTAGGAATCAGCAAAAGACTTGCATTTTTAAGAGAAAAGGTTCTTTGAATGGAATCACATGGTATAGTAAAGAACCATCTATTTCAAGTTTCTCATATTTAAGATGGTGGGAAGCAATTTTTAGTTAGTGTTTATGAGCTTGATATATAGAGAGTGTATCTGCTTTTCATCATTTTCTTCTGATACTGAAACACTTTTCTAGTATTTCAGTCAGTTTTGTCAAAGTATTCCAAAAGAGATGGGCATGTGAGAGATTTCTGTATAAATTATTAAGTCTGAATTCTCCATCTTTTACTTATTTTCCTGACCACTGCACAAGCAGACATCAAAATCCATTGATACCAGCTTATTTCTGCAATTGTCTATAAAATACAAGAACGTAACAGGAGAGGACAAATTAGAGGACATGTAGAGAGTAGGACAGAAAATCCACTGTTACCTAGGTGCTAATAAAGCCCTGCTTGGCCTTTCTCTGAAGGTGTCCAGTATGCTGTTACATCTGAGCAACAGAAGCATCCTTACTTACTTGCTTCTGCAGTTAGTGGAAATTTTGCCTAGAATAAGGACTCTTAATATTTACAATCCCAGTGCTAAGATGTGGTGAGCGCATGAAACATCCACAGGACCTTAGTGGCCTACATCTTCCCTGAAGGTGCTTTGAGCTAGTTGCAATATCTTTTTTTTTTTTTTTTTTCTCCCCCCTAGGTGCCCTACTGCACCTTTTATTCTAGATGCAACCTGAATCTGATCTGGTTTCCTGTACTATGGGCTGCAGGCCAAGAGGCCTCAAAAAAGCCAGCCAGCTACCCTCACTTTATCAGCGGAAGATGCTGAGGAGAACTAAGCTTCATCTGAGCCCTCCAAGATAGTTCAGGCCACACAGTAACTGCACTCAGGATTCTCACCTTTGAGACCTCTTACCTAAACAAGCACATAAGCGCATTGCCTAGGGCGAACAGGGGGAAGACTTGTGTTCAAATCTCACTCAATCTGGAGCAAGCTTTTGAACTATGGTTGCACTTTAATGTGTGGCCTTTTGGGAGTTGCAAGGGTAGGCTTGTCCCAAGCCCTCCTGTTGAAGCTTCCCCACTTTAAGGAACTGCATACGTGTTCCTAGCGAGGATGGCAAACTCCCCCTAGTTACAGAACTGATTTCTGTTTGGCCTGTTCTGCTTTGGTCATTTATATAATGCAGAACAACTTCAGCCCAAGGGCTGGAGAGGGGCTCACATGTGCCATTCTCACAGGCCTTTGGTTAAAGCTCTCTCCTGGGATGCAAGATTGTGACTTGCCAAGAAAACCACATCCTAATTAAGGCCACAGGAGACTGGGACAAGGCTCTCCTCTGAATCAGACTGAAGAAGGGTTTCTCCCCCTGTTTAAGAACAAGACTTCTAAGAGGAGTCTTTGGCCATAATTCTAGTAGTAAAATAAGACAGAGATCTGCCCTAAAAAGGCCCAGTCATTTTGCCTCTCCCAGGCTGGGACCTGCCTGGGACTCAGGCAAGACTGCAGAACTTTGCCCAGACATGGATGGGTGCATACATCTTGACAAGCTTTTGTTCGTGCTCCAGAGCAGAAATGTACACACTTACAAGGTTAGGCAGCAGTAGCTCGTAACAGTCAAACGTGGACACTCGTGGCAATTAGACACTTAACTCCCAATTAGCTCTGTCGTAGCTGGCTCCTACTCCTTCGCAGGACGAAGGGGGTCTTGCTGAGAAGGTTGTTAGTATTACTGTTTTGTGCCCTAAAGAAAATAACCAGAGAGTAGATTAGTATGTTTCATTTTAGCTCAGGTATTCATCAAAAGGTGCCCTTGGTATGGTGGCTGCATTTTCTGCACTGGTGACCTTGCTAATTGCTCCTACATTTAGTGCACTTCGATTTCATAACATGCCAGCAGTTATCAGCAAAGCCAATACTAGTGCTCACAGACTGTTTTTGAAGACTGCAACCAGCAGTGCCTAATCTAATTTGTAAAATTTAGACTAATCCTAATGAAACATAGGACAGTGTTTCAGTCTACAGGCTAAGTATTTATTTTCCCTTCATAAAACAAAGACAATTTTAGTTAGTTACATTTTGTATAGTGAGTGAGATTTTAGAATAAGATTATTTTGAGGTTATGCAAAACATAACAGACACTTCCACCGCTTAGAATGCTCTGGGCAGAAAAGAGTGGAGCAAGAAAACTACATTGGCTTTATCAAAGAAACTGAAGATTTTAATAATAAAATTATATGAATTGTTTTGAATCAAACAATGAAACCCAAGTTATAAATCAGCTGAAATAAAGAGACTCCAGAGGTTTTAATGACTTAAATGTGACAGTATTAGAATAGGTATCAAATGTTGCTTGTTACCTTTTCTTTCCTGGATTATCTTGTATTTAATTACCAATTTATGAGCAGGCTGGACACTGCATCTTACAGTTGTGTGTGGAACATCATTATAAGCTTTCAGTCTTTGCGTATGGGAAACTGACACATGCAGAGACAAAGTGTGTATATTTTCTTATGCAAGTTAAGCCTACAAGCTTTCAAAATGCACAGTTTAAGACTTGTGCATCAATTTCCTTTTTGCATTTTAAGACCATTATCCTCATTATTTTGCTTTAGTAGATCAAACAATGCTGATTCAGTTTTTAAGCATGTTTTTGAAATCAACAACTTGGTTTTATTAGTCTCACTAAAAAAAAGCTACTTTAAAGGCTCCCTGTGATTTACTTTTTTTTTCATTAGAACAATATTGTTGAATCAGAACTGTATTTATTGATTACTGATTCACACAGACAAGCTAGGAAAGCACATGCAACTGAGCTCACATATAATTTCTGAAATACGACCTTGCAGCATTCATTCCCGGGAACAAGCCTAGCTTCACTAGATACACTATATACATTATTTTAGAATAATTAGAATCTGGCCAGTGTTATATCTTCAGAAATTATATAGATTAGTGCGAACCCCTGATATTGGATCTTTAGAATGTAGTATTATTCAGCAGAATACTTTGGGGCAAAAAACAACCTCAAACCATAAAAGCCCTCCAAAGAGCAATTACATTGTTGAAATTAGCAATTTTAGAAAAGCACTAAAATATATGTTTTACTATTAGAGCTCTAGGAAAGCTGCTGTACTCTCCTAGGATACAAACATCTCTCATCAGGCTTTTCAAACTTTGGATCGTGATAAAGGAACTGTTTTGTGTTCAAAAAGCACAAGATGTCAATAAAATATTTGCAACTCCTCTCCTCCAGGCCTATGCATTTAGCCTAGGGCTTTCTTTTACAGTACCACTTACTGTAAGTGATACTTACAGTACCATTCCGCCAACGCCTCCGCTCCCGGCGCCTCATGGCGGCCTCACGGCGGCCGCGCGAGGGGGGAGCAACGGCCGCTGCGCTCGCACCAACGGCCACTGCGCGAGCCCCGCCCTGCCGAGGCGGCGCGCGCGCGCGCGGCGGACTGCAGCCCCCAGCGTGCCCCGCGGCGCCGCCCGCCGCCTCCGCTCCCCGGCGCCCCGCGCGCGCGCGCGCGCGGCGGACTGCAGCCCCCAGCGTGCCCCGCGGCGCGGCCCGCGCCGGCGCGCGGGGAGGCGCCGGCGGCGGCGGCCGTTGCCAGGGCGGCGGCGGCGGCGCGGCCATGGCGGCGGCGGCCGTGGCGGCGGCGGACGGCGAGTACACGGCCGTCACCTACGGGCTGATCCGCGCCGGGCGGCTGGGCGAGGCGGCGGCGCTGCTGAGCGGCGAGCTGCAGCGGAGCGGCCGCTCGCGGGGCGGCCTCTCGCTGCTGGGCTACTGCTACTACCAGCTGCAGGAGTTCGCGGCGGCGGCCGAGTGCTACGAGCAGCTGGCGGCGCTGCACCCCGAGCTCGACGCGTACCGGCTGTACCAGGCGCAGGCGCTGCAGCGCGCCGGGCTGCACGGCGAGGCGCTGCGCGCCGCCGCGCCGCTCCTGGACGTGCCCGCCTTCCAGGGCCGCGCCCTGCGCCTCCAGGCCGCCGCGCGCTACGCCCAGGGCGACCTGCCCGCCGCCAAGAGCCTGGTGGAGGAGGCGCTGGCCGCCGCGGCGGAGGGCGGCGCCGGCGCCGCCGAGGACCCCTCCGAGCTGCCCGACGCCGAGGTCAACCTGGGCTGCCTGCTGTACCGGCAGGGCCGGCACGAGGAGGCCTGCGGCAAGTTCGCCGGCGCCATGCAGGTGCTGGGGTACTGCCCCGAGCTGTCCTACAACATGGCGCTGTGCTCCTACGCCGCCAAGCAGTACGCCCCCGCCCTCAAGCACATCTCGGATATCATCGAGCGCGGCATCCACCAGCACCCCGAGCTCAGCGTGGGCATGACCACGGAGGGCATCGACGTCCGCAGCGTGGGCAACACGCTGCTGCTGCACCGCACGGCCCTAGTGGAGGCCTTCAACCTCAAGGCCGCCATCGAGTACCAGCTGCACAACCTGGAGGCGGCCCAGGAGGCGCTTACAGACATGCCGCCGAGGGCCGAGGAGGAGCTGGACCCGGTCACGCTGCACAACCAGGCGCTGATGAACATGGACAGCCAGCCCTCGGAAGGGTTCGAGAAACTGCAGTTTCTCCTGCTGCAGAACCCCTGCCCACCGGAAACGTTCGGAAACTTGCTGCTGCTGTATTGCAAGCACCAGTACTATGACCTGGCCGCTGATGTGTTGGCAGAGAACGCTCACTTGACCTACAAACTGCTCACACCTTATCTGTACAACTTCCTGGATGCCATTATAACTTGTCAGACTGCCCCCGAGGAGGCTTTCCACAAGCTAGATGATTCAGCAGGGATGCTGACAGAGCAGCTGAGAAAACTCACAAAACAGGTACAGGAAGCTAGGCAAAATCGGGACGATGAAGCCATAAAAAAGGCAGTTAATGAATATGATGAGACTCTGGAGAAATACGTGCCTGTCTTGATGGCCCAGGCAAAGATCTACTGGGACATGGAGAACTATGCAATGGTAGAAAAGATCTTCCGCAAATCAGTGGAGTTCTGTAACGAACATGAGGTTTGGAAGCTCAACGTGGCTCATGTGCTCTTCATGCAAGAAAACAAGTATAAAGAAGCTATTGGCTTCTATGAACCAATAGTTAAAAAGCACTACGATAACATTCTCCAAGTCAGTGCCATTGTGTTAGCTAATCTCTGTGTTTCCTACATCATGACAAGCCAGAATGAAGAGGCAGAGGAACTGATGAGAAAGATTGAGAAAGAGGAAGAGCAGTTGTCCTATGATGATCCTGATAAAAAGATCTACCATCTCTGCATTGTCAATCTAGTCATTGGTACCCTTTACTGTGCAAAGGGAAACTATGACTTTGGCATTTCAAGGGTCATTAAAAGCCTAGAGCCATATAACAAAAAATTAGGCACCGATACATGGTATTATGCCAAAAGATGTTTCCTGTCCTTGCTGGAGAACATGTCCAAGCACATGATAATGCTGCGTGACAGCGTCACTCAAGGGTGCATCCAGTTTTTGGAGCATTGTGAACTGTATGGAAGAAATATCCCAGCTGTTATAGAACAACCACTTGAAGAGGAGAGGATGCACAGTGGGAAAAATACAGTTACATATGAAGCCAGGCATTTGAGGGCACTGATGTATGAGATCATCGGGTGGAATACATAAATGGTGTTCCTACGCTGTAGGAATGAGAACTCTGTTAACTGTCTCACACCATCGTTGATGCTGACCTGGGTAGTCCATAGTGATACATTTTTTCCTTACTGCTTGCATTTAAATATTTTATCCTATGTATAGGATTTAACAGTATTCAGTGGAAAATAGAATACTTGCATAAGTTAACGTACACTAAATAACTGTGCACATTCTCAGTTATCAGTTGTATAAAATATGCCTTAAGATTTGGTGGCCAAGACCTTCATTACCAAAATACCATGGAGTTCCCACCTGTAAAATATTTTATCCCTGTGAAATTTTGATCAAGTTTCTTTTCATGGGTTCACAATTAAAAATAATACGTTATCCATCTCTCCTAGCACAGAAATTGAAGAAACAGAACTGTTTTAATTCTCTAATTTGTACATTTGTGTGAAATGCTTCTTTCTTTTGCTTTTTCCAAGTTATACTTAATGTGTTATAGGCTAAGTTGATTTTATATTCTAAATAAAAGATGGCTTTACAATAAAAATTGATCTTAAAAAAATCAGCGTGGCTTTTTGCTAACTCAATAATAATGCTTGAGTATTCTGGCAAATTATAAATCTAATACACGGACCAAGAAGGAAAGGATATACTAGCAGTAGGAAAACAGAGCTGAATTTTACAGAAATTGCAGCTTTTTCTTCCTTCCACAAGCACTGTAGAAGAGTCCTGCTTCTAACAGTACGTTAGCCAGCAGGTTAACGATATCCCTGCGTATTCAAAAGTAAACCAGAAGGTTTGTCTCAAGCCTATCTTCATGGTGTGTCAGTTTAGGACTACCCTTGCAGTAAACGCTGTTACGACTGCAAGTAACAAGCCTCATGTTGGCTTTAGACACTCTCCAGCGCTACCCCCTCATCTGCAGTGATCCCCAACGTTTACTTGCCAGCTCTGCCTAAGCAGCCTCTGTTGACCTGTAGATGCATTTGGAGTTAAGTGCTTGCTTACTTACAAGCAGTCCTTGATTTACAGCCTGGCTGCCTGTCTCCTATTCAAATGCCAGTCTTAGAATTTACCAGGGTCTGGTAAAAACCTTGTGAACATACATTATTTTCCATATTGCTCAAAAAAGCACGCAGTTTCAATTTACATGGGACTTCTGACTTCTTCTCTCAGATGGAAGAAATCTGCTCCTCAATTTTCTCCTTTCTTACTTGCTTCTCCAACACCTCTCTGAAACCCTCTTTATTTACACACTTTCTTTAGCATCTCCATCGCACTGGCATTGAACAGTTTATATTCTCAACAGTATTCACATACTTTTAAAAACATATTACATATATGGGTTCCTCACAAAAGCAATCTACCTTTCAGTATTTTTGTGTGGTCTAGTACTGATGCCCTTGTCTGCCCTCCTTTTTTGTATGTTCTTCCTTCTGAAGCAGCAGGTGACCTGCAGTTTCTTAAGTCAAGGATCAAGATCTGCAGCTTTAACTCGTTTCCTTACCTCTGATACTGGCTTCCTGAACTGCTATTGCAGAATCAAAAGGCACATCCTAAAAAATGAAGTTTCTGTGCCATGGTTTACCTGGAAAGAGAGGACAGCATTTTTGAAAGTTGCAATGGAGTACTAGGTATTTCTAGAGAATTAATATGTGTGTATATACATATATGGGAGGGTGGGGACGTGCCTTCATCTAGCAGCAGGCCTGTAACCATTTCCACGTGTAGAAAGCCGGCTCTGCTTACCCCTGAGCAAGAGGCCTGTCGTGCCTGGGGCTGTCCGCAGCCGCTAAAGGGAGCAGTTGCAAGTTAGGTGCAGTTAACCAAAACGTTCGAGAAAGTATGATAAAATTTAACACGGTTGTCTTCAGTGTCTACAAAGGGAAAATATTCTACTGTAGGTAAGACTAAGAAGTAGGCAGTAACGTGTGACAAGGTGTCCTAGAAAGGCCTCTGTGGCTCATTACTAATCCATAAAGCCATCCAGGACCCCTGTTACGAAGATATTAAATATTTTCCACAGCTGCTTCCACATGAGGAGGAGACCTGTGATTTCAAATCTTGTTCACCTTCATGAAGCACAGCAGCAGGCTCTAAAGTATGTTTCTAATTTACAGTGGAATTGTATTATATATTATGCAGCACGAACAGCACGACCTTTAAAAAAAAAGTTTTTAAAAGTCGTGGTGCGTGTTGGAGAAAGGAGCGCAGCGATCGGCGCTTTGTTCGACGTTCACAGTGCGTGCTCTGTGAAAGTCAGCGGGCGCTTAAAAATTTGCGCTTTGCAGACTTGCGTCAGCGCACGCCTCGGACGAGCACCCTCAGAGCGATTCGGAGCAGACCGGAGCAATTCGGAGCGTCCTCCGCGGCCGGCTCTCGGGCGAGGCGCGCGCGCCCCGGCTGCTCCCGCGCGGGCCTGGGGAAACGCCGGTAGCAGCGCCTCCCTCGTTACCCCCTTGCGGCGTGCCTGTACCTGCCTGTCCCCTCAGGGAGCACCGCGCCCCGGGGCCGGCCGGACCGAGCGAGTCCAGGGACACTGAGCGTCGCGACCCCAGCGTCGGGAGGCCTCTGAGGCCCGAAGGGGAGAGGGACGGGGCAGCGCTGCGCGGCCGGAGGGGACCCGGGACGCGCGCAGCGTCCGCGTTGGGCCCCCTGCCCTTCCCGCGCGGCGTTGCGCCCGGGGGCCCTGCTGCTGCAGCGCTTCGCGGTGGGACGGTGCCGCTGCTCTCTGCGAAGTGCGTGCATTTATAGCATCGCCAGCTGCAAAGCACTTCGGTCATGGGAAGAAAAATATGAATGTTACAACCAGTTTTATTACTATCTTTATACTGCATTTAATGTTATCACTATGTGACTTTCACACAAAATACATTTTTAAAGAAAGGCACATATACACTTTTATTTGGTGAGAAGGGAGGAAGCCAAATAATGATTTATGCTGCTGAGAAATATTGTAAGATCTGCCTAAATTAATGCCCTATACCAGCACAGCTCTTCTTTAGTCCAAACCCCAAATTGCCATTTTCAGGGCAGTCACGGAAGGCAAACCGCCAGAGCAAACCTTGAGCGGGAGCAGCAGCTTTTTTGGAGGGCGTGAGGAGAAGAAGGCAACACCACCTTTCTCCGCATCGCCCTCTGAAAGACCAGCAGCACAAGCGTCCCCCCCCCCGCCCGGCTTTCGCGAGCCCGGGCTGCCCTCTCCCCGGAGGATATGGTCACTCGGGCTCCCACCGCTCTCCGGGCTTCGTCGCGCCCGCCAGCCCGGGGGACCCCGAAAATTAGAGCCGGGGAGGGGAAAGAGGGGACCAAAGCAGGAATTACAGAAATGCATCAAACGGTGAAAAGTGAATTAGCATTCGCCTTCTCGCTGCGTGAATCGATTTACTTATCGCTGATCAGAAAGGCAAGGATACGCCGGCGTGCAGGCGCCCTGAGAGGCGCTGCAGGGACGCACCGAAACCCAGCTCCGAAAACGAACAGCTGCTTTTCAGCCCCCTGAACCTTATTTGGGAAGTGCGACCCAGCCATAACTCCCAAAGAAACAGTTCCTGAACAAAGTAAAAGAGAGACTTTCAGGCCCAGTGAGATTTCAGGATTTACTTTCAGCAAACAACTCTTTTTTTTTTATTTTATTTTTATTTTATTTTATTTTATTTTTGTGGCTGACATTTTTTCCCATTCAGTAGAAAAATGGAGCCATTTGGATTCATTTTACAAAGAATCTCTTGATTAGTGTAATTTTCCTAAGTCTTGCTGGAATCTAAACTAATAAAGCTCTGTTGTAGAGCAGACCCTGCCAAATCCAACAGCTTTGGTCCAGGATGCTTCTATTTTGGGGATTCTTCCCCTAAATTCAGTAGAGTTTATAGCCCAAACTGAAGGCCAGTAAAGCCAATAAAAAGTTCCCGTAGACTTCAGCGAGCTTTAAATTGGCACCTTAGAAAATATCCGTTTTCACAGACTGCTTTTGCAGACCGTCCAAGAGCAGCTTCTTGCAAGTGCTGTAATACTGAAACTCTGGTCAAATTTGGGAGGAGGGGAAAAAAACAAAAAAAAAAAAACAAAAAAAAAAGTAACAAAACAACTTGTTTCCACGCACTTAAAATGCTGCAGCGCGTCCCCTTCGCCTGCCCCCGTGTACCCTCCGGCGAGCAGCGGCGCCGGCGGCAGCGGGGAAGGAGCTGGCAAGAGGAAGCCGTCGGAGCGGGACCCGGCCCGAGGGGCAGACGCCTCCCCGGGCTGGCGAGACGCCTGCGGGGAGCGCGGGCGATGATGTCCCGCAAAGCCCTTGCGGCTTGCTAGGTTATAAAGCTGGGTATAGGAGAATTTAATAATAATAATAAAAAAAAAAGAAACCAGTTTATCTCTTCCTGATGATTTCTCTCTGGCTTCGGGGTCTCTTTCCGGCTTCCTCTCCCCGCCCGCAGAGGTGAGCCTAATATTCACTGTAAAATGCACAGATTCCCTAAAGGGAACTTGAAAGAAATTCGCTGCTTCAAATTCAGACCTGACAGTACATATCACATCAGGGGATCCCTTTTATCAGCAGGACAGTCAGCAGGCACAAATGATTTACTCACATAATCTCTTAAACCTTTCACTTGCCGAGCCTAAGATAGAATTTATAGCATTTTTATCATTTGGACCTAAAAAAATACCTGGTAAAATTCCTCTATGAAATCTGAAACCCTCGTCATTGATTTTCTAGCTGATGAAATTTCAAAGGAACGTGTTCTTGTGCGGTGGAGCAGCAGCAGGCCCCTTCTCACGTTAGGAATCAGGTAATTCCTCCCTGGGGAGGCACGTTAAATAGGCACCTCCTATCTTTTGCATTTGAAAACACTAAGGATTTATATTAACCTCCTGAAATTTAAGACTGTATCAAGTTCTGTGGAATTTATTTCTCCAATTTCCTTTTGCCAAATAGACATAAATTTACCCAAGGACCCTAAACAACTAACGCTTTCATTTCGAGTTTTAACCTAAGTCATCAGCTTTGTATTAAGGACGAGAAAGGCAATTTATGTGACAACATTTGCTTAATATTTCTGCCAAGGGGCTGCGGCAGAAAAATAAACCCAAAGTGGGCTGCAATGTTTTATTTCCCTTCCTAATAATCTTTTGGTCTGCCGGATATGTTATCCTTTTATCTGATGAAAATATAAGCCAGTCTGATTCCAAGTCTTACTTGGCCTGTTGCAGGAATAGAATGGTATGATGTTATTATTATTATTATTATTATTATTATTATTATTATTATTAAGTTATTCTTGAATTAAACTGGGGAACATGAAATCAGAAAGAGGATGTGAAACAACTTCCCGTCTCCTCTCCTGTCGCTCCTTTTTGGCTTGTTGGGTGGAACCGGAGCCACCCGGCGTCCGGCCGCCGAGCGAAGGCGGGCGGCGGGGGGCCGCGTTCGGATGGGGACGGGCGCACGGTGCTTATCCCGCCTTCGAATCGGGACATCCCAGGGATCCGGCGAGGAGGGCTGTCGACGCATGTGAGCATCCAGGAGTTAGAAACATGCTGTAGGGGCCGTCTGACGATTTTGCAGAGCCGCTGCGGTAAGGGAAAGCCCACGGGGGCTTTGCAGCCTGGAAGCAGGAGGACCCGAGCTGCCAGGCAGTCGGATTCTGGCCGCAGCTGCCGGAGCCTCCCGAGCAGCCTGCACCGTGCCCGGCTTGCTTTACCCGCGCCGCGCCAGCCCCGCCGCGCGCTCACCCTCCTCCCTTAGTGCTTGCCAACCTCAGCGCCTCAGATAAACTTTGAACCCGTCCTCTGCTCTGTTTTTGCTTTTCTGCTTGCTGTTTCCCTAGCCGCGGGACATGCCCCCCGAGACCTCGTCTTTGCAAACAAGGAGACCTCGGCTCCGCGTGATATACGCCCTGGCTAAAGTAAACAGTAACATTCGTATTTTCCTGTAGGCTGCACCAGAGCATTGGTCAAGCATTCGCTAACTGGCCCATATTTCTTATTTCAATTTATGGCCTTGAGAGGGGCAGGAGCTGCTGTAAATGTCCTAGGCTTTTGCGAGGTATGATGCGGGGTGCGGCGTGGCTCTGCGGTTACCTCTGCAGAGCAGATTCGCAGCTCACTGGGCTGTTAAGCGCTTTTGAAACCATGCAGTGTATGGGGGGGACCCCCACACTACGCACTTGTAAATGTCAAGAGGAGTTACTGATATTTATAGAAAAGAAACTGTTTTACTCTTTCCAGTTCTATGGAGCAAATATGCTGTATACTTTAGGGTTCAGCTTCAGCAGCTCAGTCGTTTCTGTGCGGATAAGATTTTTTAAGGTCATAAAGAGATTGAGATGACCCCGGCAATTCAGCATCAGGCCTAAGTCTCCTAAAACCCAAGAAAGCGCAAACGACATTTAGGGATTGGGAAGCAAAGCGAAGCAAAGCAAACGGAATGAGCGGTTTTGTAATGCGACACAAAAACAAGGCATACGCACTTCATCACTTGAATTTCATGAGGAGCTTGATCTTGCTCCCTTCTGCAAAATATGCCTGGACATACAAATTCATACGGGAGTCCTGAAGCCGGGCAGCTTGCGCACAGAACTAGCCAAACTCCAAATCGTGTCAAGCAAGAAAAAGAAGGATCGAGCCTGACAATAACCACAGTCCAGAAATCATGACTCCCTAGTTTAATGCACCACATAGAGGTCTTTGCATTTTAATTTATCGGTTTCTTTTTAATTGACCAGATTAATTATTTCCACCTTGCCATTTGGCAGGTAGGTCACTGTTCCTTTTCACAACATTAATGAACTAATTCAGTTCTTCCCCTTGTAATTAAAAGTGTGAGTTGGAGAGATCACATTTATAAATTGGCTTGGAGCTGCAGCAAAATTTGTTCTTTATTATATAAAATACAACACCAGTTATTTCTCATGCCCAAAGGGATTTCTTATCTTTGCATTTTCTCACTAGCAAAAACACAACAAGAAAACCCCCTCAGCCCTACATTTTTCAATCAACAATAAAAATGGGTAAAATAAGATGACTCGCTAATTCCTGAATACCTACAAATCTCCCTGGGGATACCAAACTCAAGTACAAATGTGAACGCAATTGAAACATTCACGTTGTCAATGTGTTATGCTCTAATCAAGGTCTCTTGTGATCAGGTCGAAAAGACAGACAGGCTCGCAAATATGCTTCCAGGTTCGTAGAGGAAGAGGCACTGCAACTGGCCCATTAGCTTTATTTGTTTGCTTTAAGAGAGACTGGAGGAACATTAAGACTTGCTCACTGCAGTCAACACAGTAGTCACACTCACAGGGGCTGATTTGGGTCTGACTGCTTTCAAAAGCTTGTCTTAATTCTTAAGTCGCCCTCTCAGATCACTGGCTTAAATGCAAGCTTTTCCTGCCTTGAAATATTGTTGCCCAGTGAACTTGTGGCACCTGAATTAGTGAAAGCGAGGTCTCTTATATCCTGGTTGCACATACAGGGGATCAGAAGTGAATACTGGAATTGTTATGGGAGGAGGAAGAGGCAGGAACAGGGCTGGACAGATATTACAACAATTATCTGAAAACATTGTTTTGTACTTTTAAGGAATTCTCTACTGTCAGACTGAAGGTTCTTCTATGTTACTGCTGAGTAATGAATTTAGTTGTCTAACATATTCCCAGAAATTTAATTTCAGAGTCAAGTCCACAGCCATCCATAGCATCAACCCCTCCCTGGTTTTTAAATCCTCTCATGTATGTGCTGGCACTGAACATATCTGTACTTGTGCATTCAGAGGACAAAACAATTGGTGTTGACCATCCCCAGCCAAGCAATGTACCTAACCTTTAAGATATTAATGATTTAGCTGCAAGACAGAAAAAATGTTATAAGTACATTAAACATGTTTCAGGAAAGAACAAGTAACACGATATCTAAGTGTGGGTTCTCATGCATGTGAGAAAAAAACAAACAAGAGCTTTTTCAAAATGTTTTCTTACCAAATTCCTTGCCTTTCTCTGGCGAGTCAGAGTAGACAGCACAGTGCTTAGACTGTAGGTGCTAAGTGAAGGAGACTCGTAAGGATGGCAGAGAAAAGAGAAGGGAAACTGCAGGGATTTGAGAAGGTCAGGGAAAGGGGAAAGCATCAGAAACTAGGGTGCTCGTGCTAGCCTGGGAAAATAAGTATCCCAGTCAACAGAATTACAACTTCCTAAGTACAAATGTGGCTGACAGCCCTCATCTCTTTCAACTCTGCCATATGCATCTGAAGCCCAGCTGTTAAAAAACATGGGTTTTTTCCCTCTAGATTGCATTTTTTCCATAAAGAAAGAATAGGCAAATATTTAAACATATAAAACAGCCTTTGGAATGGTTCTCTGTGCATCTGTGAGACTGAGATGAATTCAACAAGATTGTGAATAGAAATGCAGCAACTGGTATTTCTAATTCCATTTCTCAGTGGAAAGCTTCTAGTAACAGCTAATAACTAACTCATACTAATCAACTCAGTGACAAAACCTCTAAAGTATGTAATATAACATAGTTTCTGATTTTTTAATGGCACCTACATGTTTCAATCTTCTACTCTACAGTCATAAAGTTTTATAGTGTTCTCTTTCGTCTACTGAGATTTCAGGTGTTTAACCACTGACTTCTACCCAAACAAAGTCTAAAGCAACAATAATGCTATCCATGTGCTCCAGTAAATGAGCATTTCAGCCTGGCTGCTTGCAGTTACAGCTTTTACATGCATACATACAGCAGTCCAACTTTCATTCAAAAGTGCAAAAGTTTCATTGTTGCAACTTCACTGCAGCCTTGACGGTTGTCAGTGGAATTACTTCTGATTTACTTCAAGAGCACCGAGACAAGAATTTGGCCCAGTTTGTATACATTTATGGAAAGAAACCTAAAGGACGCTGTCTGTTCTTGTTTAAAATACAGCAGGAATTACAGTGTTGGTGAAGAAAAGCATACAAGCCTAGATTGCAGCCAGCAGTGGTGTTGCTGTGGCATGCCATAGACATATTGTTCTCAAAAGGCCTGGAGGTTTGGTGTGTTGCCCACTGCCTGTGGGACCACGATAGATATGTTAAAGTATTTACATTAAATGACTTTTCAATTCAGCTTTGACCCAGAGGCACCTCTGGAGGGACAGTGGTGGAGGAGGAAGGACGACATATGGGAATCTGAAGCAATCAAAGCTGCTTCATGCACTCCTAGCACACCTCTGTCCGTGCCCTGCATCGTATTATATTGAAGCCTGGGACTCTGGAAAGTTTGGTAATAAAAACACAGCAGTTCAATTAAATAAACTCTCCAGGCATAGGAATGTAACAAAGCTAGGGAGTCACCTAAACTCATTACCGGTCCTGACTGGCCATAGTTTTGCTGCAATGATAAAGAGTCATTACAAATAACTATAATTTATTTTCCACATCTTACCTTGTAAGAATGGTCAAGGGACCCTCCTAGTGCCATTGGCCGTGGGGAAATCTTCACTTGCTAAAGCTCTCTGCTTTTCCTACAATCTGGTTTTCCTTTGGGTAGTAATACAGAGCAGGCACAGCACTAATAGCACCATTACGTATTATTGCAGCTCCTGCTAGCGCTGCTCCAGTTAAAGGCCTAACAGTACATTCAATAAAATAACTTGTTCCAGGGTTTTGGAACTTGGTTATAAAAATTTGTTTGAGGCTGAAACTTTGTTCTCTAGTGCTCTGTCAATAGAGAATGGCAAAAATAAATTAATAACTAAAAATATAGCTTGACAGTTTCAAGGTAATAATGCAGAAAGAAGGAAAACGGGGCAAGCTGGAACTACAAAAATTGGATTCAGCTTTGCGAAGTTCAGGTTTCTGCTTTTTTAGTTCTGTCCATGATAGGAACGACTTGAGCTCTAGTGAAGAACTGCCTTAAAACTGCAGGAATTTGTATCTTGAAAAAATTGTTTTGATTGTACTACCCTTCTCCCAAGTTCACAAATTTCCTGAATTTCCTGGAACGATGCCACTAAAATTAAAGATTGGCCTCTCTTTTTCCACAGAAAGTCTCTGGGTATTTCGGTAAGAGAAGCCTGTATTCCTCCACCACGCTACGTTCGCATATTCTGTTTCAAAGTATTGCTACTTGCCGTTCGCTAAACACAGCAACGTGCACGAAGGAGGCGTCCTCGCCCGGACGCGCACGGAGTCCAGGTGCTTTTCCCATAGCCTCTTATTCTCCGTTAACGTGACACCAGCCCAAACCACCCGCCTCCCCGGACGGGGCTGATTTCTTGTCTTGGGCTAACACAAAATCCACCCGCCGCTTTTCCCCCCAGACGGTTGTCTCCGGACCCCAGTCTGCTCCGCTCCTCACCGTGCCTCCTTTCCCCCGAGCTCCTCGCGAGCTCCGCTGCCCACTTTCCTCCTGAGCCCCACGGAGCCAGCCGGACTCCCCAAGCCCGGTGGCAAAACACCAGCGCAGGTCTGATGGTCCCCCCCCCATACCAACGTGCGAGTCTTCGTGCTGCCGGCCCCAGGGCAGGAGGCAGCACCGCAGAGACGACGGGAGCGACGCGCGTTCGGGGAGAGAGGCCAGGGCAGAAGGCACCAGCCTGGAGACCTCGTGTCGGGACCGGCCTGGAGCCGGCGAGAGGCAGCGGCCCCGGGAGCACGGGAGGTGCCGGTCCCACGGCGGAGGGCAGCGCCAAGCGGCCCCTCAGCCTGGAGCGGGCGGCATCTTGCGCTCGAGAAGCGACTCCGGACAGGGCCGACGCGGTGCTAGCGTAGCTCGCGTCTGTGGTACATCCGTCACGTGTGCAAACAAGCTGTAAAAAACGGGTTTCCAGAGGTTACCGAACTGGTGCACACTAACCAGTGTTATTTTGATTTAGAGGTAGTTTATGTCAGTTTAGTAAGTGCGTGATCCTGATCTTCTTAAGGGAGTAAAAGAAAAAAAAAATACATCAAAATACACCGAGTTTAAACCAAGGCAGGGACGTTTATGCAGCCACCTGCCTTTCACACGTGCAGTTGGTTCAGCGCGACTCACTCCTCACGGCAGGGCCTGAGACACGGCCCAAGCGGGAGCTGCCCAAGAGGCAGCGCCTCGCTCGGCCCCGCGCCCCGCACGGCGGCGCCTCGCGAGGGCCGAACCGCCGGGGGAAAACACAGCGCGCTCGCTCGCGATCTCACGGAAGAAACGTCGGCAGGAAGCGGCTTTAAACGTTCCTGCAGCTTTTCCCGGGAAGGTACGCACTCGCAAAGTAGCAGTTAGAAAAATTCGGGTCGGTTTTTCTGTCGGTTTGGTGAGCAGCGCCAGCTCCCCGGGGGCTGCCGGGGGGCAGAGGGACCCCGAGGGCGGTCAGGAGGCCCGACCCTTTCGGCCGTAGCTCAGCGTCCCGGGCAGGACCCCACGGCGTGAACTGGCACCGTGGAAAGGAGGCTTTTTGTTTAAGCGTAGTAGCTATTAAAAGGACTTTAAATACAAAAGTAAGGAAATTAAAATTTTCAGACTCAGCATGGGAGCTATTTAAGAAACTCTAACATAGTCATGGAAAGCACACACACACACAAAAAAAAAAAAGAGGTGTGTTTGGTGTGGGGGAGAAGAAGGCAGGAAAGTATGGGGGAAAGCAATAAAATGGTTAAATGGCAAGATATTGTTCGGGCCAAACAGGTGCCTTCCAAATGAACACCCTGCCCAACTGAAGCCAACAGAAAGGGAACATGAACTAGAGCAAATAAAATGTCAGAGCTTGAAAGTCAGGAAGGCTGAGAGCAATTATGAACAGCCAACGATGAAAGACGTAAAAATAAATAGCTAGGAATTCCTTTAGCAAATCGGCTGCTTTACACGGGATTAGAAGAAGCGTTTCATAGGAAGGGCACCGCAAAGGAGCTGTGCAATCTCTGAGCCGCGGGGACAGTTCAAGAGACACCTACTGCAGCTGTTTTCTTACCCATGATTAAAGCTGAGACGCTGTCAGAAGAGCGGCTAATGAAACGATTGGAAACATTAAACCAAGGGGGGAGCGCTCAGGAGAGGCTCATTATTCATGAAACCAGGCTCAGTCAGACACAAAAGGCTAAATTTTTCCCCTGTGGTTGTTAGTGCTGCCATAGTAAGTGTGAGCGCGTTTGCTGGTGTGCACTGGAAAGGTTGGAGCCGTGACACTGGGGGAGGTGATTCATACTGGCACCTGCCTGAGAGAGCGAGCCCGTCTGTCCAGGAAAGAGTAATTGCTGTCCAGTACGGCCCTGGCTGTCCAGAGGCACACACGTCTCCTTGCCAGAATAAGGCACTGGGTCCTCCAATGGGCAACCCACTGCACCCGTTAAAAAAAAAAAAGGCGTCCAGAACAGTGATTTATGTAGTGTGCCTTAACATCAATCATCTTGCTCCTTGCCAAATTTAAATAGCAAATAAATATCTGGTCTCGATGTCCAATCTGCAGAACAAATCTGGTTACAAAATAGCTTAAATTTCAGCTTTTCCTAATTGCTGTATACATCTGGCAACATTAGTTACCGGTGAATTCTATCACAGTAAGCTCTGCCGCTGCATTGATTATGTTGTATAAGGCCTTATGCATCTCTTGTATCCCCTAACTGGTCTAGAAATAAAGCTATCACTTATCAGCAATATTAAAAAAAGCAATATGAATTCATAGATGAACTAAATCCTGCCAGACATATGCAGACAGGCATGCTCTATGTCCGTTGTCACTCTAATTTCAAATAAGGTGAAATGAAGAAAAGGTGAAGCAGACACAGAACATTTGGTCTGCATGCTTGAAGAAAATATGGGCTTCTGCATTATAACTTAAAGTCCTCATACTTGCAGCATTTGGATCGACTTGCGGTGGCCACAAGGTGTGATTCAATTTGTTTTTAAATTTACTTTCACCACACTGTAAATGTACTCATTGCTACAAGTCTCTGTAAAATCAAAAGGCAGAGTGGGTAGGCAGACATGTGGGTAAAATATTCCCTTGCGATCTGTAAATTCAGGGACTGCATCCAAAAGGCATTAAACAAGAAAGCCATCAAAACAGAAGGCCAAAAAAAAAAAAAAAAAGAGAGAGAGAGAGAGAGAGAGAGACAGAAGGAACTGCACTTCAAATGCACGTAAATATTTAAGAGTAGGCAGCTTGTAATTTCTATTCAATTTCACAGAAACTGAAGATCCAAAATCTCTGTTGGTTAAATGCACAGTCAGATCTACGCTCATCTAACTCTGCCAGAGAGCTGAAGAGGGTTCAGCAGTGGGAGTTCAGCTCTGGACCCACAGGCTCCTTCTTCCGTGGCTGTTCAGAGGTCCCCGAAACGAGCCAGCCTGGTGCCCCTGTGCACCGCTGCGAGGGGATGACCTGCGCCCGCAGGAGCTCCTCGCTGCCTCCACTCCACGAGCAAACCTGGCAAGGATCGCTGCGGGCCGCGAGGCTCGGTAGCATGTTATGGACTGCAACTGCATGGCCAGACTCTCTCCAAACCCTACCAGGAAGGCAAGGCCTCCAGAACACCTCTTGCAAATCACAGCATCACGCAGAATCAGAGAGTGGTGGAGGCTGGAGAGGGACCTCTGGAGATCATCTAGTCCAACCTCTCTCCCCCTGCTCAAGCAGGGTCACCTAGCGCACGTTAGACAGGATTGTGTCCAGGCGGACCTTGAATATCTCCAGAGAAAGAGGCTCCACAGCTTCTCTGGGCAACCTGCTCCAGTGCTCTGTCACCCTCACACTATGGCAACACTAACAACCACTAATTGTTTTAAACAGTTATAAAAACAGCTATATTATCCCAATAGTTTAAAGCTGAGTGGTTTTAAGGTCATGGCTGTTAATTTCAAGTCCCACTTAGACAACTCAAAAGTTCATTTTAAACAGAAAGCTTTGCTAAAAAAGAACATCACCCAGCTTCTGAGGCAGCCATATTACAAGAAATTTTGTTTTGTACGATGTGTGTTCATCAGTTTATACAGAATAAATCAAACCTTTGTCATCAGTTAAAAGTGCTTCGTATCCTCAAATAAGGGGAGGGCAGAATTTAATCATTCAAACACCAAAGCACAGCCTTATTCTAAGACTGCTGTCAGTTTCCAGTGCTGGCATTGCAGGAGAGAGAAAACAGCACCAGCCCAGTAATGGGAACAGATTCTTCAAGGGAACAAACCACCAGGAAAATAGTAAATCTGGCCACAAAAGCGTGTGCTGGTGCAGGGCACGCGCTTTATTTGTGGGGCACCGAGCAGACAGGGTTTACACCCTCCTTGCCCCCAGCCCAGCAGTCAGGCTGTAAACAGCCCTGCAGCAGCGTTTGCCGTGGGAGGTCACAGCATGGACCCAGGTGTGGAAGCGAACGTGGCAGAAGCAAAGGTGAGGACCTTTACCGTCGCCCTGCGCAGCGAGAACAGCTGAACGGTGTCTGCTCCCTTAAACCATTCGTAATCTGATCACGTGCTATATGAGAAAAACAGATTTAGCTTCTGCGAATAACCCATTCTAAAGTTATTTCAGCTCCTATTTTATACAGTACTGTGGTACAACATGAAAAACAATCAAAGGTTACTTGTTGGGTAGCCTTTGAGATCTGAGTGAGTCTGGTTACTTAAAGAGAAGCCTGAGACAGAGCATTCGTAAAATATGTACATGCAACTGCAAAGTTCCTGAGGCAGTCTGAAGATGTGTGTAAGACTTCAGCATCATGGATTGAAACTCAGGCTGTTTGTTGAAGGAGTGGTTGTAAATAGCATGAGAAAGTATTCATGGAAGACTAATACGTCTTATCTGTAAGGTAGTTGGCCAGAATTACCACCATGGAGGAGAGGACGAAAAAGGTGATGGAAAATTTATTACATAATCAACAGGTCACTCCAAATCATAGCACAACATCCCTGCCACTCAGACCTCAACACATGCAAAACTGGCATTTCCAGCACATCTAATTCCATGCTGCTGTTTCCCAGCCTGACGTTATCCACAGGAACTGCTGCTACTTAAGATAGCCAAGTTCCTGAGAAAAAAAATAATGCCCTACACCACGAACGATTCACTATGAATCCTGCTGATTCGTTGAGCAATGCTGGGTTTTCATCAGCTAATCTTGTTATGCAAAGCCTTCTGTATTAGAAACAGTCAAATCACAGCAATCGCATTTCAAACACACATGACGCAGTTATAACTCTCCTGAGACGTGTTGTCCACTCCATTAGAAATAACAACCTTTATAGTTATTCATGCTAAAGTAGCAGTAATCAAATCTCATGCTTCATGGTTTGAGATGATCACTAGAAGTGTCAGGAAGAAATTATTCTCCTCAGAGATGGCACAGCAAAATAGGTTTGTGGCTTTTGAATCATCACGTTGTCAGGAACAGCGTACTTGTTGTGTTAGATCATTGATCCAACAATTTGTTACAGATAACTCTATGAATTGCTACTCAACAAGTCAGTCCAAGACAGCCAAAATATAAATCTGTTTTGCCCACCAGAGCTAAATTTTGAGATGGTAAGAAATCCAAATCTGGCTCCAAAACACATTTTGAAGAAAAGACAGAACAGGCTAAACCAAAACTGCAGATCTAAAATCTCCTCAGATTTGTGGACACCAAGGTTTGGCTCTGAAATTTGCTACTTGGGGCTAATCACTCTTGATACAGTCTAAATTTTCTCTAACCCTTTAAAGCTGCCCAAGCAGAAACCTATAAGACCAACTGTTGGGACAACTTGATTTTGCATTGCTGATTTCATTTCACTTTGTCCACTGCTTTTATGATGATTTCCAGTGAAGTTAATGTAGCAGCACAACCACTCACAAAACAGACCAACACCATATAACAGCTGGAATTAGGTAGGGGGTGGAATGCAGACTCAGTGGTGTGTTTAACACCTCACATGAGCCTTGTTTGGCACTGATAGGCTTTTGGCAACTACAGGAGTAGAGAGAGAATCTGTAGTTGGTGGACTTCTTCCCAGTAGATGAAAATAGCAATAGCAAAGATGCGCCATTTCTGCCACTGTAATACGGATGCTATTTCTGGTGCCATCTGTGAAATAATCCTACTGTAAGTCTGGTATTTTAAGTTACTGAGAATATTTCTGGGAAAAAAAGAATAAGAGCATTTGCTCTTCGGTAGATTAAAATATTTGCAGGACTGCAAACTCTGACAGTTTTGTGAGGGCAATTTCTAAAGGCTTGGGACAGATTTCTTAAAATTAAAATAGATTACTATTTTCTGGAAGTGATTTAGAAACAGCATTTCATTATCATCCTGGCAATTCTTGCTCATGCTGGCTGCTATTCAAAATCACCTTGGCACCAGAATCCTGGCCTGGCTGCAGTTTCAAATCACCTGGCATCAGTAGCCTGGAAAAGATCCTTTGAGATAAATGACCACAGTGCCAAAAAGCAGCGTAAAACTGGACAATAAAATGTTTTCCTTTCAGGAAACAACCCTGATGCCATGGAGCTTCACAGCTTCTCCTTTCCCTCTCCTGCAGGCTCCCTCTGCTCGCAGGAGATACCCTGTTGCAGGGCCTGAAGCCTCCCTTCCCTCCAGAAGACAGGTGCTCAAGCAGCAGGACAGCCCGGGATGCATGAGCGTGATCCTCCCTCTGCTGTGGCCTCTTTCTTCTCCGTTGACTCACATGAAACAGAAGAGACCTGTCCTTGGTCTTCAGAAGAACAACAAAAAGGTTTCCTACATCCACCTCAAACAACACACCGGCTTCTGCACCCAGGTCCCAGATCCTACGACCACCCCAATCCCTGGCAGCAGCAGAAAACCCTCTTACAGTTTCTAATTTTTAGCCATATTTTGGATTGTGGGCAAAAATACACAGAAAAGTGATGACAGAGAACATGCCACTACCTAAGGGAAGTCATCTGCCAATGTGCAGCTGTCTTTTCTGCAGTTTAAAATGCTTTGGCCACAATTCTACAATGAATGCCCCCAAAATCATAAGTTTTGTGTTACAACAAAACAAGCAGACATAACCCAAATTATAATAAAGAAGCAGATATTCCTTCCTGTAAGTGATTGAACAGGGACCTGTTCCATTAGTTGAATTTTACTTTATTTAAGATTTGAAAAAGTCTGAACTTGTGCTTGTAATATCACTAGTTCTTCAGAACTCCAGAAACATGTGTCGGGATTGGAAACAAAAAGCCAGACGCAAGGAGGTTTGCTTTTTTAGAAATAATAATATTCTCAGTTCTAGCAGCGTTACATTACGCTACCTTCTAGCCACTATTGCATTAACCAAGAGCTTGTGTGCTTGCAGGCTCCGCTGCGTCTGTGTACGCTGAATTCGGTCAGCTGCTCTCACCCTACCCCACTTGCTTCTGATTCAGAGTCCACAGAAACTCCCAGGACAATTCAAAGAAAAGCCGAGAGAAAAAAAGTAATATTTTGCTCTTGCAGTAAACGCTGCGGTTTACACGCAGCACTCGAAGAAGTCTTTTACAAGGACAGAGATGAGAAATAACGCTGTCTTGTGAGAGCTGCAGCTGACAGTAACTCAGGGAGAATAAATGAGCTGGCAAAGGCCAGTACTTCCAGAGTCAACTTTGATTCCTAAACACAGATAGGGTAATCCAGTTTTCAGGGACCAAGGTGCTCACATCCCAGAATAATTCCTGGGAATTGTTGGGTGCTCAGGGTTTCTGAAAATTTAGGCACCTACATGCGTAACTGAGAATTCAGATTTCTTGCCCTGTCAATAGGGGCACTGAAGCTAGAAGCCAGATGTGCTCATGCTGTTGCTGTTGCTCAGCCCAGCAAACCCACCTACACTGGTGTGTTTTACTTACAGCATCTTCTAACTACCATGTTAGTGTATGGGGAAGCTCATCTATGCTTTAAAAGCTGCAAAACCTTTCTGTCAGCCCACCCATGCTAGCCAGAGCCTGCAATTATGTTGTTTATACAAAATACCTTTTGATTAATGGTTAGAGAAATAAAAACCATAACATATGTTGTTCTCCACAGAAAATCATAAGTCTGTCAAGCTTTTGGTGCATCTGGCCTGGAAGGGGGGACAAAGATTTATGCCTTCTGTCATACCTTGTACCTCCACGTTTAGGTTTGAGCTCTTGCCATCATTTCACCTATTACGGTCTAAGCCAATTTGTAGAAGACATCTAAACACAGTCTCCACAGCAAATTCTGCTGGGATGTCAGAAAGTATTAAGACAAAAGTGGCATGTGTACGGGCTGACAGAACGAACAGTAAATCTTGGATGAAACCGAGCCCTCTCTGGTGGAGGCACCGTGGGGACGCCGCCGGAGCAGCAGGAAGCGAGCTAGATTACTATTCCAGACGAGATGTTTGTTTCGCTCTTTCTTAGGGAGGTTTAGGAAACAGCTTCCTTTCTCAAGGAGATTTATAAGAGGCTGAACTTACACGTGGGATGCTGAGCACTGAGTACACACAAGCGTTGAAAGGTGGTATAACCATCTCTGCTTGGTGAGTGTCTTGTTCTGGTTATAACCACAATCAAAACCAAACCTACCCTGTACGTTCACACACACTAACCTGGCAAGGTCTCTCAGTTTGGAGAAAACAGACAGGATCCCTTACCTTCCCGTGTCGCCACAGAAGCTCTCCAAGCCACCGCTGCTGACCTGGGTTGCACGGAGGAAGACCCAGCACTGCCCACTCACTCAGAAAGAGTCTCGGCCACCTTTTTCATCCCCAAGTCTCATCTGAACAAATAGTAAGATAGTATTTCTGCAAGTACGTTCAAATTCACATTTTCTAACTGAATCCCATTACTTACGAGAGGTGAACAGCAATGCTGGATGTACGGCAGTGCAACAAAACGAGACTCATCGTAGGAGCTGGTGAAGAGGCTCATGTCCCTGATCATAGCTTGCTTATATAAACCAAATAACATGGTCTTATGTGCTGCCTTTGTTCCAAAGAAGAGAGAGGTGACACTGCCGGGGAAGCACCTAACATTTAAAAGGACATGGCCAAGTACCACATCAACCTGAATGAGCAAAGCAGCAGTAGGTGTGGGCTGGAGAGCAGAGATGAGAAAGATCCAGCTACATCGAAAACTCTCAGATCTGGGGAGAACTGAACAAAAGACTTTTCTCCCCCTCAGCTAAGATAGATAAGATAGAGAGGGTCTGAAGAGTGCAGGACCCAGAGCAGAAAGTTCAGTGCTTTGGCAGTAATTCACACTTTTTTCACATTTTTCCATTTATCTGGAAATCTTTTTGCTGTGGATAGACTGTGATACTAAACTGGGGTAGCTGAATCAAAGCCCAGTGGAGTTACCCAATCTGGCTTATTGTCTGCAATGCAGATTAATAGAGGAACAGGACTCTAAGCCACCTGTTTGAAGCCAGGCCACAATCTCAGGCACTTCTTTGCCTGTTCCTTGGGGCTGGGGCCACAAATCGCAGAAGTTACAAAGCAGATCAGATCACAGTGTAAATGCATGGATAGCCCAGACTTTTTCATGTTTGAGAGGATCCTTATAATGGGAGGGGAAGGAAAACAAAGAAGCAGCCTCAAAAGGAACAAAAATGGTAGAATCTATGGGCATTGAGAAATTCAAATACACAACAAAGTTTGGACCAGAAGGATTCTGCCTGCAGCCTGGGGAAACTCAGCATTTATCAGCGAACTGCCAGAAACACTGCTTCCGAATTCCACATGCCGAAATCTGCCAGGCAGGAATCCCGCTCAACTTCTCAGCCCAGCTGAACAGAAGCGAAAGCCAGTGGAAGTGGTGGAACAGAAGTGAAGCCAAATAGCAAACAAACACATTCAAGCTGTAGCCTCGATAGAATGAAATAACGGCCCACATCAAACCCTAACATGTTCCAGCACACATGATCGCTCTGCCAGGGCCCATTAACATCTAATAACCGTAAACCAGCACCTACAGAAGGAATTATATTTTCATATAAAACAGCACAACACAAAAACCAAGCTAAGCTCAACAAATCACCAAAAGGTATGCTGGAGCAGCTAACAGAAAGAAGTCAGACTCTGTTTCCAAAAAAGATGTAACACGAAGCAAGGACACAATCCCAAAACTTTTGAACGGTCATTCTGGAAAAACTGATTGGCAGCTTTTGTCTCAGAGCAAATCATTTACACAGCTGCTCAGCTGGCACCTGTACTTTCATCAGGAAAGGGCAATTTCCCATAAGGGACAATTTCCTTTTTGGAGCTACATGCCTTGTTGAGAGTGCAACCGTAGCATAGGGAGAGACTAGGAGAAAAAACGAATGAATCTAAAGGGCTCATTTGAGGAGGTAACATCTTCTGACAGTCACGATAGGGTGACTCAAAGTGTAGGCTAATTCATCTTTTGGGCTGAAGCTTTTTCCTGGCCATTTTCTTAGAGAACAGTCCTTTCTGATGTTGTGCCTCGGTCCCAGACAGCCTGTAAGCTTCCCCATCAAGAACCTCTCAGGGTATTCAAGTTTCCCTGCCCTTTGCTAGCAGAGCAAGTCAAACCAAGCTTAGGTTTGTGGAAATAGTAATTCTTACGAAAGTGGCTAAACACACACACTCACACACACACATATATATATATATATATATATATATATAGTGCATTTCCCTTGCTTTGTTTAGGAAGCCAATAGAAGAATCCAATACAAGGTTTTTGACGGTTGCCAAAAACTCGAGGATACAAGTGATGCAAACAGACTGTGAAGCTTTGCATCTCCTTGTTGCATCTCCAATTCTTGCCTAGGCCAGAGATGATTAGCTAGTTCTAGACTGCAGCATTTATATCCACATTTTGAATGTCTTTGAGTTTAGCATTTTTGGAGCAGATCTTTTGGCTCAGTTGTTGAAAGGGAAGCCAGTGAATTCATGTTCACAGTGAATTGCCCTATGCAGGCTGAATTCACGCTGGAATTTGTCAGTACCCATGTCAAGGCTAGTGGCTCACACATTTGAGGAGCTGCTGGCCTTAGTAAGGTCGTTAAAACCAGATAGCACTAATAAACTCTCCTTGTGTTAGCTGTTAGCCCCAGCAAGCCCAACGCTTATATGAACCAAGAATCTTCTTTCTTTTCTGACCAAGGTTTTTGCAGATCATGACTGATGGAAGGCATTTGCCAACACAGGCTGGTGCTTCCCTATGGTACAGCAAAGTAAGTAGTGATCAAGTTGTTTGAATTTTCCCGTAAAATATGATGATTGTTGTATAGTACGCGTGCAATGGGAAAACAAGGAAGAAGATTTTCAAAGGTGTGTATTCGAGGAGGGGAAGGGGAAGCTAATTCTGGAAAGCGAAGGTTTCACTTACAACACCTCAAATTCACTTCAGAAAACTGAAGTAATAGCATCAGACTGATCTTTGGTTGCTGTGTGGTGCAAACACATTTTAAGGAGAACAGAGGAGAAGCCCAGCAACAGTAAGGAAATTGGCAGTCTCTGTCTCAGAGCTGTTCTCATTTGTTTTTCAACATCTTCTTTCTCAGCATTCAAACCTGCACCATCTGGCTTTAAAGCGAGAGTTAACTTCCTTTGCTGCTGCGAGGTGATCTTTGGTCTAGAGTTAAATGAGGATTTACTGTATACCCAGGCCATTCTTGACCTGGGCTGCAAGAGCTAGAGGTGGGAGACCCCTTGCCTGGGACATCGTTTCGGCATGGCCGGCAAGAGACAGTGGCAGCTTTACCAGGCAGGGGGTGTTTAGCTTCAACGCTAGTAAATGGGATTGCTTGCTCTGCCAATAGTCATGTTGATAGTTTTTTTCATCACTCTGAATTATAAAAATGTTGGAGTCTTTCTGAAAGTGCCTCAGGATGGAAGCAGACCAAACTGCAGAACGGGTAGCACTTACAGTAATAGGCATATTAGAAAAGGGGCCAGAACATCCACTTTACTCCACGGTGGCCTATTAGAAAACAACGACACGCACATGCAAGGCAGAGGGGCCCAAGTTAAGCTGTTGTGCCGTTCTACACTCAGATTGTATTGATCGTATTGATTTATAGGCTGACCCAAGGCCCATCTGGCCCCTGGCGTGGTCATTGCTTACTACATCAATTAGATATATATCTATTTATATTGTAGCCTCTCTGGTTTACAGCCTTTTTTTTTCTTTCTTTTTTTTTTTTTTTTTTTTTTAGGGAAGAACAGAGATAGAAAGAAAACAGAGGTAAGATCATAAGCATTGCTAGCCATATCATGATAGTTTTGAATTACCTAACAGAGCGCACACCTTTCATTCGTGCTGAGCTCTGATACACCCTCTTCTCTGAAAGCAGTCATTCTACATAGCGGTTAATCTTTATCACACATACGGCTGCTCAGACATTTTAAAATTTGATTAAAAAAAACTAAAAAAAAAAGCCAATTACAGATGTCCTGCAGGCAGGAATATGTTAGGTGATTTGTGCACATCGTGCAAAAAACAATTTGTGCACAAACTAGCTTGCAGGAATGAATTAAAAAATAAGGAAGTAAGAAAAAAAAAAGGATTATCCTTCTTTAAAAATGCATTGACTTATGAAGAACTTGTTGCAGATATCAATCAGACATGCATTATTTCCAATCCAGAACTAGGATCCAGAGACCTGAGATACGCTTGCTTGTAAGCATACTGCTAATAGAAGCGTGGTTCAATCAAAGTTTACGTTTAGCTCCAGACCAGTACATCATATATTTGTCAGTGGTTTAGGTCAGGGATGTAGCATCACGAATCCCAGCCCCTCCCTGCAGTTATCTGGGCTCATTCATGATGCTCATGCCACATCTTCTCCCATTTTTTGATCTGTACATTTTTCATTTTTGTACATCATTTATTTACCTCAGTGGAAGACCAATCCTAAGGAAAAAAATAAATTGTTATAAGCAGCCTTTTAATGGACCAACAGTTTTTTAACTAAGGGGGAAAAAAAGAGGAACATTAACACCATACAAGTGCAGAACATTACGAGCGGTCAGCAGGCGCGTGGCGGAACGCCGGGTCCTCACTCAGAGCTGTTGTTGCCATAGGAAAATTCATTAATTACATAGTTTAGTCTGTGGAAGAACAGCTAAGAGCACTGACACGCTGCAAGGCAAGATACATGCTTGTACATTAGTCAATACCATAAATTTATCTTAGTGTTGATTTGGCCAGTTTTATATATATTTGATTTTCTTGCGAGCCATTTCATCCTTGAAACAAAGCTTCCCCTCCTTGGTAGCATCCACCAAATGCTCCATTTTATTCTTCCTTGGGTGAATTGGGCCGAATTCTGCCCTGCTTTGCCCACCCTGAACCCTTGTTGGCTTCATCATGGCACTTGCTGGGGCTCAGTGCCAGGCAGCTCCAGAGGTGCCTGCAGCGTTGGCAGGTACTATGGACATGAAACTCGCGTGTTTTCATTATGGCGTTATTCTGTGATGAATTCTGATTCCAGAGCATTCTCATGTTAGGGCTACCAGTCAGGCTTGCAATAGCAGGGGATGCAAATCACAGCAGAAGTTCAACTCTGTGCCAAAAATAATTCAAGAGATGCATGTACTTCTGAAACTAGTTGTTTCTGGCATGCAGTGTGATCTTCATGAATTTTGTACTAGGTAGAGAACTTGCTCCTATCTCTCAATTGTCGTAGTCTTACTTCCTGTATGTAACGGCTAAAACATTTGAACACTTTAAAGAAACGTATCTATACTCATCGTAGCACTTGGCTCAACTCAACTAGGTTCACACACTTCCTTTGCCCGTCTTTTTGGTGAACAAAATCTTATTCTAACAGCCTCAGTACATCAGATGCATCTCTGGAAACATAATTGCACAGACTGAAATAGCCTCGTTTCAAGTTTAGTTCATTCCCAAAGCCTATATTCTGATCCAAAATCTTTCCCAATATGCACTTGTACCATTTTTCTTCAATTATTGCTAAGGGCTTGCCAAATTTATGGCTAAACTTGCTTGGTTTGAGAAGTCAAACAAGTTCAGGTTGCACCAGACATTATTTTAATGAGTTTAAATGGGGTTTGGAAAGCTTTGTCATTTTGGGATAATTCTCTTTCCTTTTTTTTTTTTTTTTTTTTTTTTTTTTTTTTTTTTTTTTTTAATGCAAGTCATCAGTATGGACATTCTCATCTGTCTTTGCTTTTAATCTGTTTAAAACTTTATTGGCACAATCATATGAAGTAAGTAAATATTTTTTCATGAGCCTATAAAACATCATTAGTTTATTTTTTCATCATGTCAGGTTGAATAAGTATCTCATGGTGCCTGTACATCTTCATGAGGATTTTATTATTTATTTTGATTTAGACTAAACTAAAATGAAGACCTGTCCCAAAGCCCTGGGCTTCCCTGACAGTCTTTAAAATACACAGTAATAAAATTAAATTAACAGGCTCCCTCAGTGACTTCCAGATGGCAATACCAGAATGGTTACAGCAAAGAAGCCAAGACAACTTTAGCCTCCTCTCTTCTGCCCCAGCATCGCAGCAAACACGTCCTTCACCTCCCTCCTTTTCCAGAGCCAAAGGGCGGGAGGGCAGTGGGTGTGAGGCAGGTGAGAACGGGCACCTTATCATCAAAATAACAATTCTGCCCGCTCCTCAATGCCAGAAGGAATCAACGGCTTTGCAGAGCCATGCTAGACTCCGCAATTTTTGAGAAACAATAGCTCCAGGATAGATAATTCAGCATTTTATCCACAGGGAGATATTAGAGTAAGATGGAGAATGTGTTAGCAACACAATGGTTGTATTACTGTGGCCAATCCACATTAATTCTCCATTTAGACTGCCTTGATGCCAGTTAAGACCACCACTGAGCAGGCAGCTCAGCCCAGTTTTGAGGGCAGATGGGTCTGTATTGGGGAGTCTTGGGAAACAGCATCACACAACTGCCAGAGATTCATTCTCTAGCTGAGGGATCATGAACGTCCCAGAACAGACAGTTCTGAATCAGGGCACTTTTTTAAAAAATCCTCTTTTTTGTCCGTATGAAATAGGCTAAATCTTTTCTCTTCAGCTTTGCAAATGTGGTAAAATGGACAAACTGTTTTCTTTGAATGAATCAAATGCCAGGAGAATCAACCTTAGAGAAAGTTTTGTCCTACATGAGAAAGCTTGCACAACTCTCATCAGTGTAGACCCAATTAATGTCCCTATCTGAAGTGAAAGCCACTAACAGAGCACAGAAATCGCTTTTGCTGAACAAGAAATTCAGAAGGAGTGTAGTATCTCAGTCAGACTGTGCGAACCTGCCTTGGTGCTTTAAAAACTATTGCTTCTGCAGCCCCTGCTAGCAAACACTGTATAGAAATAGGGCAATATTCAACTGCAAACAGGCAGAAAATCAATTTCTGCACTCAAAAGGTAGTAGTTTGGACTACCTATGAGATGTAGACTTGGTCCACAACAACTGAGTTGTCTTTGAAGGCGTTGGTAACTGAAGAGGCTTGGAAGGTTGCAGGATAGAGGCTGCAGTTCTGCAAATGGGATGGAAAGACAGAGAGAACAAAACGATGCAAACCGAGCTAGTTACTTTAGATGAAGCCAGGTTTCTGTGCCACTCACGTTCTTCTCCCTCTTACATCCATGGCAAAGACAACACTACTTACGGGTCCGAGATGCTCAACACTATTTAAACGTTCTCTTCTCTCTCCTCCTCCAAACTTCCTCTTCCCTTCATGGAGTACACTGGAAAATGTCCTTTCATAGGAATTACCATTTCTTGAATGCAAAGAGAATTCATTCTGAAGACTCCAGAAAGGGAAAAGGGGTTCTCCCTCCTTACCCCAGCAGGTCTCAAAGCTAGAGAGAAGATCCTCTAGTCCACCTTCAGTGGAGGTCAAGCAGTGTTCACCAATAGTATCAGTAAGCCGTACAACTCAGCAGTACGCAGACGTTTCACTCCTGCTGTTACTGTTGTTGAACTAAACGGAAACAAGGCCTTGGACTCTGGGCCTCCATGGTTAAGCATTTTTCCACATTGCTCATGACAAAAGAGAGACTTTTCCAGGAGTGATATCAAGTCTCTCTTTTGGCAGGAGGGAAGCACCGACAGCACCTCCTCCAGCCCACTGGGTCTGCACTGCCGACGTGCAGCAGCAGGCAGCCTCCAGGGCCAGGTCTCCACCACCACCACCGCCGTGCAGGGCCCCACAGAGCTGGGCAGAGGTGTGGGGCTGCTCGCTGGGCACGGACCAAGGGCGCCCCAGGCAGCCTCACGGTGCTGGTGCCAGGTGGCACTGACCACAGCAGCGCTAGCTACCTCTTCAGCTCCCTTTTTCCGCTTTGCTCCTCAGGCTTCCTCCATGGCATCTCAAAAGCTAAACACACAAGCTACCATTGCTGTTGGAAAAACACAGGTATGCAGCTTGAGTAAATATAACTCAGTTGTACCAATAAAATTCAAGACAGAGGAATGACATAAAAAGAATGTACGTTATTTTAAATTGCAAGTTTTTATATGTTCATTTTTATTGCCTCACTCTTTAAAATAAATCCAGGACCTTATTTACTTTTATTAAACTTTAATTTCACATCTTGGTTTCAGTTCTATACTCTTAATTTATTCTATAGGCAGCCTTCCGAAAGGGAAAGAGCTAGAACAGCTGGAAAGTTTTACAGGCAGGTTATACTCAAGTCACTGTAATACAGTGGTTAAGAGCAAATTCATTTGCAGCTTCCACTATATGGAATTTTTTTCCTGCCTTTTTATGTATTCTCAAAAACAGCAAGACTGAAATTGTACAGTTCTTCATAACTGAGGTTTGAATGTCTGCATCAACATTTTACAGTCGTGTTTTGAAGTTGACGGAAATGGAATATAAAAAAAGTCCAAAAAAGTCCCAAAATTAAAATCCTAATCAAAAGTGTATAATGCACAAACAGCGCATAGCAGCAGCACAACCGAATAGGCAGAGCACAAGTGCCCTGTTCTCAGAGTCTTAATACAGCAAGCAAAATTTGGAAGCAAGAGGTAGAAATAGAAGAAAGAAGTAGAACGCAAAGATCAGTAAGAGCTTTTAGAGCACAAAGGCACACGACAACTCCTGCCCCTGCTCTGCAGCAGAGAAGTCGCTAGGCTCAAGCTCATTCAACAACCTCAAAGAAAACGCGAAGAGTAAAACGACTCCCCTGCTCCCCTCTCCTGCAGCCGTTAGGAGCTTTATACGAAGGAGGCTGTCGCACCTGAGCTGGCATCCCTTGTCCCACAGACTTCCCGAAGCTCCGCTTCGTTAACTCTTCCAGCGCTTATCATTTCAGTAGGCACGACCGTACCTGGATATTAAGAATTTATCAAAAAAGCCACTTTGTGCCTGCAGGCTGCAAATAACCCCCGTGTTTTTGTGATGGTGCAGCTCTATGGGCGGCACTCTCTGTTTAAAGAGAATTATTTTCCTTTTGGAAGCCGACGAGTTGCCGGCTACAGACGAGCTGCCATCAGCAGCGGGGCAGGCGGAGGTGGCCCCGGGAGACGACCAGCAGAAAGCAGCTCGCGGCGCAGCACCTCAAGGGGTTCGCCGCCGGCAAACCGGTCACCAGGGATCGGCGGGTCCGGGCGCGAGGGGCCGCGGGGAGCTGCCCGGCCGCGGCCGCGGGGCCGGACCCGAACGCGGCCGAGCTCCGGCGATCGGCAGTCACGGGTTTCCCTGTGGTGCTAATTCTGAAAAGCGCCCGCATTATTTATGACATGTATAAAATTACTGTGAGATGGAAGAAAACGCTTTCTCCTACAGAGAGAGAAAGAAAAGGAAAGAAACTTTGAATTATGGAGCTGAAATTATCTTTGCAGGCCTGGAAATACAGACCACCAGGTAGGATTTACTCATTTTAAATTTTGTACTTAAAGTGTGTTTTTTTCCTTAAAGTTATCGAGACATGAGCTATTAAAGAGCCATTTGTTACGCAGAAGAACAGTAATTTAGGAAAAGGATATAAGGCTTCATGACATGAACAGAGACAGTAAATATTATCTAAGTAATCAGTATAGCAGATCTCCCCTCACTTTTTACGAAAAACCTACAGCTCAGGCCACACGTCCGTCCCTGCTGGTCTCCCCCTGCCCCAGACCCTCCGCTGCCAGTGTCTTCTCCAAGCAGAGCAGCGAACATCATGAGATGAAGCAGCAACCCGCGGCACCACCTTCTTCAGCTGGGAAGGAGAGAGGACTGGATCGCCCAGTCACAACCCCCTGCGGTCCCAGCTTGCCCCCGCGGCAGCACCGGGCTGCCCTCAGCCCCACGGCGCTTCTCCTTCCCCGGCTCGAACGCGGCGGCGAGCGTGTGTGCACTGGGGACACGGCGAGGGCGGGTGGAGGTTGGCTTGGCCAGGGCCAGAAACCTTTGTAGCAACCAGAGCACCTGCAGCTGGGGCAAACACCAGCACAGCTGGAATAAAACGACAGGCGTTCGCAAACGCAGCCAATAAAAATAGCACATGTGAGATGGCAAAGCTCTCCACGCTCTAAAGAAAACACGCACGCAAGCTGTGGCCTGTATCTGGAGGGAGTTCAAAAAACCTGCAGCATCTCTCTATGGCTCCCCAGGCAACATTATGGGAAGTCAACACAGTCATTTTGTTTGTTTGCAAGCAGTGAGCAAACACTGTCATTGAGACTCGCAGTGAGACATCACATTTATGCTTCAAGATGTCGAGTATCAGCACCACGCGCAGGGCTGCGTGTGCCGAGGCTGTAATAGATACAAGCATGGTTCTTCCTCCACGCTAGGCCCCACATTCGTACAACCTCCTTGCCGTCGAGGAAGCTGGCGTTTACTTTAAGTGATACACACTAGTGCTCCAGGTGCCGAAGATCTTGTTGACCATTGCAGAGCCTCTGCGCTTGTGCAGCACATTGCGCTCGCATCCTTCTGCACCAGGACTGCTGCCCTGCTAGTCCCCCGCGTCTTCGCGGTGCTGGGCACCCACCGCTCTGCACCCGTAGCATATCAGCACACGGTCTTAAAACAAATAGAACAGAAAAATCGCCAAACAAAGCTTTCGCTCTTTTAATATTTTCTTTTCAGCAGTGAATAACAACCAGGCTATCCTTTCTGCAGCAGCCACAAGGATAATTTTGGCTTCAGTAACAGAAATCACACTGCGATAGAGACTGGGTGGAAGAACCCAAAGCTCAGGAGAAGGTGTAGGGGGCCAGCTTGCAAATGCATAGCTGTAAACACCTGAATGCTGATTCAGATACGCTGACAGATGTGTAGGGGAACCTTATAAAAGAACAGGAAATAATGTCATGTTGTGGACATGTCTTCACATCCACAGAGCAGCATACTGCTCTACAAATGAAGGGACAGAGATTTCCTCTCATCGATCTTAAAGTACTAAATTTTAACTAAGGCAGCAGATTTGTTACCATCCTAAAATTTATCGTTTCTCTGTAACAACCAAGTTCCTTCTGCTCGGCTGTTGCTGCCAGATGTTCATTTCTGTGTAATTTAGCCAGAGAAGCAAGACACTGCCTTGCCCTGCCCTTGCTCTGTTTTCCCACTTAGTAATTCTCGCTGCTTCCTGGTCACTACATCATCTGCTCTAAGGCATACGACAAAGTCGTACAAAGAAGTTTTTATTCAGCGTGCGGAGGGGACAAAAGTTCTTCCCGAAAACCTCTCTCTGCTCTCTCTTGCACAGCAGTCGCTCGTCTCCTCTGCCTAAAACCACAAACCCTGCGTCCTTACCCAAGCGCCGGGTATCAGCACTGCAGGAGCGCACGCTCGTACGGCCAGCACAGCTCCTCGTCGGGAGGACGCTTTCTTCACAGAGATGCTGGAACTGCAGCCAGCAACACGCGTACAGACCTGGCTCTCTGCTGGTTCCTCCCAGCACCTTTTCTCTTCCCTCTTCTCCCCAGCACCTCTTTTGCAGGTTGCCCCAGGTCCCTGCAGGCTGTCCTTAATTCTTTGCTCTAAAGGGATCTCCTCCTCTAAGCAGAAGCTACCACCCAAACTCCCTTTGAGACATGCTCTAAACCGAGTCCCAGAAACATCCCAGGGAAGCCAAATCTCTGCTCTCGCACGTTCCCGCGCCAGGACACGAGCTGTAAAATAGCACTGAGCACAGCTGAGGACAACGTGGTCACAACACAGCGACAAGCATGAACTAAGGCAAGACCTTCATTTAATAAGAAAAGCTTATATCAAAAACACTAATTGTAAGAACAGCGTTGTCTTGTATTTCCAGGAGCAGCAGTACAGAAAAGGCCAGTTTGCAATGGCTTTGCCTTGGGATTGACCCACTCATGAAAATATTTTAAGGCTACAAGGAAAACAAAAGAGCTATTAGTAACCAGAGGACCGTATAGCAGAGCGCACTGATCAGCTGGAGTGAATACCAATTAGTTTCTCCCATAGTCAGAGCATTCATTTTTCTACCACATGGGTTGTCTGGTATTAAATAAGGGTTGAGCTAACATTTCAGCTCCTTGCCAGTACAAATCAGGGTTGCTTAACTGCATGGCTGCCTGTTTTCCACAAAATCCTGAGAGAACTTCATGTATCGAGTCTCCCACCCACTTAAGTTTGGCTGAAACTGTCCACAAAGCTCAAAAGGTTTGTTGGAGGCAAAGGGAGAAAAATAAGGAGCAAACTGAGCAGTAAAGAGATTGCATATACTTAGCTTCCTTTAAAAAAGCAAACAACCCCCCCCCCCAAACAAGCTAAAAGTAAAAACCTCCCCTCTATCCAGGACTCCGCACTAACCCCATGGCCTGATCTGGTGAGTACAATGCCCAAGGCTTGTCCAAAAATGCCATTCTAAGGTCACGATGTTCATGCAGCGTTCCTCGCTCAGGTCTTTCCTACAACATTTGCTTCCTAACCTCAGCAAGATTTACTTTTTTAATGACTGGCTTTTATTGCCTCATCTCTACACATATTTATCCAGCTGCTACGTATTTGCTAGGTGAGTGCATGTGTCACTTGACTTTTCAGAGCAGCTTTTAACCCCTGCCTCTGGGCAGTCAGGATTTCCTGCGCGGCAGCAGTAACAGAGTGAAACGGGAAATACTGATGGCTGCTGCTGCTGGGCAGAAGAAATAAACGTCAATGGCTGCATTTGTACCTACTCCCAGGCCCTCCGGCTTCATTACTCCCTCATCCTCGGCAATTCAAGGTTGCTGTTCAACCACTTATCAATACCAACATCAATAATCAATTTACCAGCAATTACATATATCAATTTGTCTTGCCTTTGCACCGATCTACCCAAATCTACCTTTTTATATGTTTCCAGTATTCGGTGCTGGATTTCATTTGAGTGCGTAACATCAGCGCTATTTATCGCCTTCAAACTGCTCTGAGCATTTACGTTGCTCAACTTGCACCGACTGGCGTGATGGCAGCACCAGATACGCCACGGGGACGGATCCAAGCCCTTCCAGTAATCTGAAACGAGAGCACCCTTATCAAGGCCCCATCTTCAACTCTATCTAATATTTTATTTTGTATACCGTTATTTTGTTATTTTGTAGTAGCACCTTGGAAAGCCAGCCACACTAAGATAAGCCATGTGGTATTGAACTGCAAAGTCATAAAAAAAATCATTTGACATTCTTCATTAGAAAACATAGTTTAATTTTTAAATAAATTTTAAACAAAGACTAACATTTGTCACTTTTCTGATTTATGATTTAATCTGAACTCCTAGAAGTTTATGCTTTATACAATTACAGTCACATCATCAGATTGTGTCCATCATCTTCTGGTATACATACGTTGCTCTGATCAACGCTTCTATTTCACAGACAAAAGGCTGCTATGAGATACTTTACAGCACTACAACAAATTAGTCTTTCAAAAGCTGTTATGTCCCCATGCTTTTATCATGAAGGTAGAAATGGACTGGATGCTCCCCAAACAGAATTATTTTACTGGAGTTTCTCAACAGTCAGCTAAAACAAATTTAGCTTTATTCTGAATCAAAATGAAACATTCATAAAGGTTCCCATTAAAAAAGTTTAGTTTTTCAAAAGTGCAAAAACAACTTCATAAATAAAATATTTCACAGCATTTCAGAAGAGGTACATGTTATTGCAACTTGTATTGGTAAATACTGCAGGTAACAATAAGATTTAAAATGAAGTTCTCATATTTTGAAACAGTAAGTTTTAAATTTCAAACTGACAGTATGGATATATTTGACAGTATGCCAAACAGTTTTGGAAAAAGCTTTGGCCACCTCAGCACTTGAGCACCACGGGAGACCCGAAAGCTGAGCACGAACAAAGTAATCACCTGCCAAGTACGGTCTCCACAAACCACCGAGGGAGAGACACCAATTTTCTTCAAAGATAATGTAGGACTGAGTCAGCTTTGGGACTGAGAAACCATGCACAGCAAGCTACAGTATTTATGCAGCTGCCAGTTCAGATCCAGCTTTTTATAAAATGCAGGATTTTTGTTTAAAAATGAAGAGGACGTTAATGAGACTGGTCTCATCCTGAGAGAAGTATTACACATCGCCCAAGAACTGCTCTGTGTAGAGAGTAACTAGATCAAAACTAAACAAAACCACTGCATTTTTATGCTGCTGATGAGAAGGAAACATACAAATAATGCCTAAATATCAGGTAATTTTCCTCCTTCCTGTGAGAAACTACACCCCAAAAAATTGTAGATAACAGTGCAATATTGCCATTTATAATTCTCCAAATTAAAGCACACCATTGCATCTCCTGTTCTCCGCCTACAATGCTTTCTGCAGTTTTAAAATGAAGTGAATTAATGAAACTGCATTAGCATAAGACAACGCAACAGACCTTTTAGCAAGATGCAATTTCAGTCATTTTAGCTTAAAGGACATAATAAAATATAGCAAGGAGAAATAACTGAAATAAGCTTTTGCTTGTATGCGCATATTCATGCGCACAAAACTTTCAAATAGAGATTTATGGAGCTTTAACAAATAGTTCTTATCACAAATACATGCAACAGCAGGAAACTAAAGTCATAGCTGGTGCAATCACTTAACCCAACAAGCCTTTGAACAAGGGGAAGCTAAAATAAGGTGTTCTCCTGCGTCGCATACACTGAGCTTCCCAAGAGCAGAAAGTCACTCTGCTGTACAAACAGGGAGAACGGGGGAAGAGAAACCTCTGAACTGAGCAGACCAACAAATTTACATAATCCAACAGAAGCCAAGTATTGTTTTCACTTTCCTTTACTGAAAATCTACTATCTTAATATTCTGCTTTAAACAGCATGCAAAAATAAATCTTCTATCAGCATATCTTTTCAAATTAATCTCCTTTCTCTCTACAAATACAAAAACCTTCCTATTAATTTTCCTCAGAAGTTTACCACCAAGTTACGATGAACCAAAGTGACAAGTGTGGGGAACATATTTTTTAGTTTCAGCACAAAAACACATAATGGTTTAGGCCCATTATTTTTATTAATGACATAAGGTTTGATAATCTCTTAACATTACAACTGCAGTTTTACAGTTAGTCTCACACTAGAATGACAAACACCGTTTGGCTTTACTAGCAGAAAGTTGAATTACAACCTTGATAAGCGTACATTTTCCAAGACTGAGAAACAGTTTGTGTTTTCTGGATTTCAATGCTAGCATATCCCTGCCTCTGAGGTTGGTTTCAATTAATTTACATCGCTATGGAAGAACTATTCGGCCTGGCCTACGTTCCCAGCTGTAAAGCAAAGATGACATCTCCAATGTAACCAATATACTGTAAGTAGTAACATCCACAGTATTAAAATCACAAAATGACGTGCTTTTCTTTAAGATCTAGACTCTGTGTTAATTTCTAACATATGTTCTCTGATGACATTCTCTTTCAAACTTTTATAAAGGTGTGTCTAATGGAAATACACTTAGTCAAGCATATTCATTCTGCATCTTTCTTGCCTTTAAAGGGGGGGGGAAAACAGTAGCTGTGTACTTGCAAGTCACAACAAGTTAAACTTGTATCTTACTCACGGCCAAAGTAGTCAAATGAAAAAGAAAGATGCTTTGCCAGGATACGCTTCCGACCTGCATGGAAGAAACTCCACCTCTGAACAGGCTGCAGCTATGGGAAGCGTAGCCCGTATGAGGAAAACGGAGAAGGAAGAGAGGTGGAAGACTTAATTCGCTATTAGAAGAGGGAAGATTTCTTTTAAAGGGCTAATGACCTGTGTGTATCTAGGCCTCCCTCCTGTCTTTGTACTGCATGTTTCTCCATTTTCATTACATGTTTAAAAGGGAAAGAATTAAAGACAGCCAATAAAATCTGCATTTCAACTGTAGGATTTCACTAAGCTCCAAACAGTTCATACGACAGAAAAATATTTAGGAAGACACCTTTTTCTCTAATGGCTGGCCGACAGCTATCTATTACATTTGCAGTTAATCCTTTCCCTGGGATTATCCTGCATTATATCTGTAGGACTTCTATAATCTGTTATTTCACCTTGCCATAGGAAAATTGATGTGCAGTGAAATTTCAGAAGCCGCTGGCTATTTAAAGATTGAAAATAAAGGGCATAAAGAGTTTTTGGCTGTGTAACTTCAATAAAACAGTTTGGGAAAACCATAGTTAGGAAGTTAAGAGTTAGGGAGGAAGTTGTACCTTCTATGTAGTACTTTAAAAGTACTACATAGTAATGCTTAAAGTCAAATAAGTCTACAACATCTTAAGAGACAAGTGTATTACTGAGCTATAATGACTTGTTTTAGTTCTGCTTGTGCTGTCATTGTGCAAAAATGCTTCTGGTTATCCACACAATTTCCTTCAAATCCGATTATTTCATGTCAGCATACCATGCTTTCACTGAGGCACATAAAAAAAAACCCACCCATATTTACCAGCTCCTAGAAAGGTCTCTATTTCAGTGACACTGGCCATCAGCAAGATTCCAGCCGTGGCCAAATAATCACTGTTGTGCAGCATGCAAAATGAAGAAGTCTCCTGCAGAAACGTGCGCAGACTCACTTTGCTGAGACAGCCATTGTGCACATATCGAATAAGGAACACTTAACCACAGTGCCAGGAATCAGTTTCCTAAAACGGACTACAGATACCATCGTTTCGGGTGCTGCTGAAGTATGAGCTCTGTGGGCCAAAATACTAAGAACAAAAAATGCAGAAGACTAGATTTTTTTTATATATCGAAGTGTTATGAAACAAAGACTATTAGAAATAAATCTAACTGCATGACAAATACCATCTTAGCATCCTATTTTATGACCTGTGGATCATAAAAGGCTTTGATGTGGCATCAGTCACATGCATTTTAAAGTGATGTTTTGACTGTTCATGATTTTTAGATGATTTTAATTACATACTTGAAATTTAAGCAGTTTCAAAGTTGTTTGATATGCAGTATTCTTCAAGCATGTATATCCTACTTTATGGTGTATTACCAAAATTGAGAACTAATTAGACAGTATCCTAAAATAGTTTAAAAACAGAATTGCAATTTCATCTTTTTCTCCTTGTTAAGGGCACTACCAATACAAAAGGTGCTCAAACTGTCACTACAGAGCAGTGAAGCAGTTGCCTAGAGAGACAGTGTCCTCAAAGGACAGTCTGTATTTTGTTTACTTATGTGATCATATACTTTATCAAAAAGTTGGATAATTTGCTTTAAGAAAAGAACCCACCTTAAAAATGGATCATGAGTATTGACAAATACTTCTAGTTTTACTGATTAAGATTCAAGTTTCAATGTAAAAATGCTTACTCACATACTGTACTCAAGAAAATTTTCTCCTAAAGTTAAATGGACAATTACATTTGTGGCTACCAGTGAAGTAAACAAACAATTCATAAAGGTCATAGGAAACTGTACAAAATTAAAATGGGAAACTGCACTTTTAGGATGACAGTATGTTGTCCACTTAAGCTTAGTAAAACTGTTGAGACTGTTTCAAAAAGACAGTGCTGGGCAAACAGTTTCATTTGAATAGCTAAAACATTTCAACTGAAAAAGGTGTTTTGCATCTCTGCAAAACAAAACAGAAGCAAAACCATACACACAAGGACTGTAGTACAGATGAAGGCAAAGTTTTATGTTACAAACCTGTTTTCAACATACAGTGAGAAATGTCCATTGTACAAAACTTCAGTGACTTACCTAAGATTAATTTAAGCAGATTATCCCAGCAATGCAAATACAACTCAGAACACATTAAGATTTTCAGTAGTGCTAAGGTAGGTGACTGCAGAGTTTTTTTTTTTAGAAGTAGTTTGACTTAATCCTGTCTCTTACGATCAAAGCCTACATTTGTGCTTTAAAGGGTTGCTGATTACAAGTCTATTATACACTTAATTCTTCAGCATAGAAGTACTTCTTGGTGTAATCTCATCTGTCTCCTAGTAGCTTTCCTTTAGCAAGGGGCTGCATTGAGCAGCTGCTTCTGTAGACAACACCATTGTCAATCTTTGTTCTCCTTGCAGGGGATGCTTTAGTAAGAAGCAGCTGGCTGCATCCAGCACAGAAAATACTTTCAGCTGTGTTGCCTAAGCAAACTTGGAAAACCAAATTTGCATTTCCTGGTTGGCAATATACTTTGATGTGCCCAGTGGGTTGTTCAAGAGTTTAGAAGCAGTGTAAGTAAAAATCCATAAACATTATCAATGAATGAAGGAATTCATTCCACTTTATTGGAAGGGAAAAGACAAAGTAATATAGTAGCCTTAAAGTTTAGTCTATGTTATATTTGATTACTGGGATATCAGTACAATGAAAATGAAGGAATTTCAACAGCAATTTTGAAGTTTTAGTACATCATGTTGTACAGGGCTTTATAAAAGGTTTTTGTTTCCAAAGATGTTATTGGGGTCCACGTATTCTTTAATGGATCTCAGCATTCCCAAGCCGACATCAGAGATGCTCTCCTTCATCCAGCGCTTCCGCAATTTGCCTACTGGAAAAACAAAAACAAAGTATTTCAATATATGGCAGGATTCTAGGAGCCAATCAATCTTGTGACCATGAATGAATAAACACTGTGTGATAAATGCTTTTATTCAAAAATGAGAAATGTTTTGCTTTATTTGATTTATTGAGCCCACCAGACTATCAAGCTCATTAAGCTCAGCATACTCCCAGAGGAAGCCTGTGTTCCACACTGTCTGCTTTCTTTAGAAAGTACGAAATTTAGATGAAGCTTAGGCTGAGATCACATATTCTATTAAAAATAGTGAAATAGTAATTATAAAATTTAAAAAGCCAAACTCATTTTAAGTAGGAAGCTGAAAAGACTTAAAACTAGATCCCCATACTGCTTGACTACCTTAAAGTAAGCAAAAATAAGTCAGAACCTACTGCCAGAAACAAGTTTTAAATAGTATTGGGCTTAAATAACTAAAAATTGCTTTCTAAAGAGAAGACAAAGCCTAGCTTTCAATCAAAGCATTTTATTTCATTCAAACTTTCACACAGGCTAGCACTTGCACATAGTATTTTACAAAGGAACTTAGTTTCCATATTAAAATGGATATTCACAACAAATATCATATACAAAGCACAGCTTAAAACACTAGCTATTTAACAGCTCCTTGCACTAAAATTCTCACAGTAGTCCTGTTACATGGCCAAGTGTTCATCTCTTAACCAAGTCATCAACTCCAATTTAACAGATCATTCAAAATAGAGGACATTTTTTCATTAAACACAGTATAGCATTTAGCCTGTCAGCCTAAAATACAGTCCATTTATCAGTACGATGTGATACAGTAAAGGCTTGAGAGGCAGATGCTTTAAGAGTATCTGAAGCTAAATTCAAGCTATCTTTTGTACCCTGTTCTCAGGCTAACCATCAAGCAGTCATCAGAATAATAAATTACAGGCACATCTCTGGAGAAAAGAGCATATTTGTTTATACCTTAAGGAATATGAGCTAGTCACAATGCCAACTGAAAAAGCAAATGTGAGAAAGAATGAAATTTGCAGCTTGCTAGAAAACAACTATTACCAGCATGCATGTCAAGAGCAAAGATCATAACTGAAGGACAAAAGCATTTGTCATGTGGTAGGAACTATAGTTGTATCTTGCAACCCAGCTCCAAAAATCCCCATCTGTAAATACACCACGATTACAGTTTGATTACCTGGGCAAGTTGATCTAGTTGAATTTTGTGTGGGGATTGTTTAAAAGAGGGAAGAAAAAAGGATGTTGCTTGACCATTACCTCAAGTCACTCACACACTGGCTCTTACACAAGAAGCTAAAGAACAGTCACTACCATTCTCAAATGTTATCTGTAATACAGTTTCAGTGAATGTATCCTGTGGTTATGAATGTAATTGTCCTGAAAAGACTGCAAACAACTGCTCCAACAAGATGGAGCACATTAGGATCACAGCAGGATGCCCAACAGCTAGCACGCCCGCCTCTTTTACACCTCCAGTAACAATGCAATTCCACGAGGAACTGAACCACTGTCTGAGCAGCACCAAACAGTCGTTGCATATTTAATGAAGTCGCTCACCAAGTGCTGGAAAACAGAAGGTGCTTGGAGTGCATCATTAGTTCTGTCAAAGTGATAATTTACACATCTATCTTGTCAAATTTTCTATGGTTTATACTTTCACAATAATAAATCTAACATACATTTGATTAGTGAACTGGAAAGAAAAAAAGCTGTACTACAGATACCAGTGGTCCTTCACAAACATGTTCAATGGAAAGATTTTAACCCCTTGATAACAGCAGGTCAAGACCCTAACTCTTGCTGTTCACATCAATGAGATGTGTGGATGTGTCAGCTACTGCAAATTTTGATATCATAGGGTTAAAAAGAGTTGAGGCAATTCTAGCTTTCAAATTCTAAGCTGGTCCATCTGATTACACAGAAAAGTGAAAGGCTAAAGCTTTGCGCAGATGCGAACATCATATAGAAAAGCAGCATTTACACTTATTTCACTTCAGGTTAGTTTCAGGGTATTCTGTTCCTCCACAGTACTGTAATTAGATTAGCTTCAAGGATGAGAGGAAAAAAAAAGAAAATTCTGTAAAAGATGTTACCATACACATTGATAATTACAAATGACAGTTTGGTAAAAGACAACCACAGTCCATGCTCTTCCTGTGCAATCTATCCTTTGCAGCAGTTAGGCACTGACATTACAGTCTCTGCCATAGATAAATTTCATAGTGTTGGACATGTAGCTTGCTGCCCAGAAAAGAAGCTAGAATGAGAATAAAGTGCTCTGGCCCATCAAGGCCACACTAGCTCATCTCTGAGGATGAGTCTGGATGGCTGCAAAAATCTGGCTGTTAAAGATGGAGCTAGAAAACAGCAGGCAGTGATCAGTTTTCTCCCGTTAAGTAGCACCTGAGCACACAATCAGGCTTGTAAGCAAAGTTTAATTGCAGCTGAGGAACTATGGGTCCCGGGAATAGGTCTACCCACACAGAACAGATTCATGAGAGTGTGTGGTCTCAGCTGAAAGAGGCTCTAGTGGCACTGCATACGGCCCTAGGCTTCCTCTGCTCCAGTTCTTTCAAGTTAGAGAGGTGTAACTGCAGAATAGCTCTGCAAAAGCAAGACTGGCAGCTTGGGCCTTAAGAAGGACGGGGCTCTTCCAGCTGCTGCATGCTCTTTCTGAAGTCGGTTCTCTCTACGGGGAGCATCCTTCTGCTCTTCGAAATGGCTTAGCCGGTTATTACTTTTCCAGAGATAACTCTGCAATTCACTGAGAAAGGTCAGCGCATTAATCTAATACTGCAGTAAAATGGGAGTACATAGGACCAGCCTATCTGAGGCCTTGTCTACTGCATAATTAGCACTTCCTATCACTGTCCAACACCTGGCAAGTTTGTACTCAGCATTTAAACAACTCAAATACTCCAAAATTCTGTGCTGATGAGTAAGAATCCTCTGCAGTTGTTTGGAAAGAGGTATTGAAGATGGCAATCACGTTAAGACTTTCAACAGATCACAGAGGAAAACACAGTATGAGCAATTATATTATTTCACATAACAGCGCTTCTTGGTGTCTGACAGAGAATGAAGCATTTAAACTGTAGCTGTTCTAATCCAGCTAGCTAGAGCTAGCAAGCTCTAGTTTACAGATCAAAATATGATCCACCTCGAGTCTTTAACTTGCAAAAGAGGATACTTAGCATCAAACAAAATGTGTCCAATTGCTCCCCATGAGAGACTTTTACAATTTCAGATTGTGATTTGTGAAGGTTATTTTATGCCTGAGGAAATAAGGCTGCAGTTAATTACTGCAGCATACAACTAAGCCATGACCTCTTAACAATAAGGAATTGCAACACCAAACATGTGATTTCATTTTTTTTTCAAAAAAAAAAAAAAGGCTGTCAGGAAACTGATATTATTCCTGACTAACCCTGTGGGGTTTAGCCTGCATTAACATTTATCCTAGTCAATCTGTCTGTAAAGTGAAAGAAAATTAGTTCTATTAAGTAGCTAAATGAAGGTACTTGCTCAAACCAACAGGCCAAATAAATAATTGTTTCCTTAAGTAATCATTTCTTAGTTGAAACATTTTCTGCAAAGGAAACAATTTATCATTAATTTTTAAACTGTACCATCGCTCCTTTTACACGGCTGCTTAACTTGGTAAAACAAAGAGTCCAGCCCAAATCCAGCCAGTACCCTTACAATCCTGTACTTCAAAGAGAAACAGTTCTGTTTATACACCCATCCTGCCTAGCGATACTTCCTCAGCATCTGTTATTTTATGTATACAACAAAGTAGATACTTTATAAAACAGGAATTCAAGAAGATAAAGTGTGAGATTTCATACCAGTTGTTTTAGGACTTGCCATGATAAGAATTTTATTTACCTAAGTTTGTATCTATGAAGTTGTCATTTCCAAAGTTGCTTTTCTAACAAGAGGTATCTAGAAGCACACAGACTCAGGTAACCCTTACATACATGACTCAACAAGCCTAAAGACACCCACAGCTGTTGCCAGGAAAGCAGCAGGATCAAAGCTGTGTTCAAAGTTATGCACTATCGCTTTCTACAGCCAGGACTCAGTAAAGGCAAGGAGAAATTATAATGAAGGCTGAAGAAGGGAAAAAAAAAAAAAAAGCACACACATAAGTGAAAGTGAGGATCACTAGATGCAGAATACCTAATTCCTGAATCCCTTTGAAAAACTTCTAGAAAGCTGCACATGAGGTCAGAGCATTGTTTAAAAGAGACAGGAAAAAAAACATAGGAAACAAAATTCACACATCAAAAATATTGCCTTTAAAACCACTGAAAAGTTTTCAGCAGTTTGTTCTCAACAAATTTAGTGAGAAACAGACCTACCGCATTTAGTCAAGACTATCAAGCTCACGAAAAGCCAGATAACTTCTGCTACAAAGGATCAATTTCTGATGCATTGGAGCATGGCTGAACTCCTGCACATGTAAAGCACCTACCTGTTCAGTTATCCATTTCAGATGGACTTTTATAGCAACATGTGCCCAAGAGCCTTCCCAAGTGTAAATCCTGTTTATTACATATTCCAGAAACATGCTCTCAAATGTGGAATGCTAAAATTAAAGTAGAAAAATCACTCCTGACACTTTCAAATACTTAAATCTAATTAATACTCTAAGTCAAGAATGAGAAATAGAATTTGTAAGGAAAAGGCAATATGATTAAAAGAACAGAATGTCATTTAAATTGTAGTGTCAGCAAAAACATTCTTCTTTATAATAAGAATTACTCAGATACTGCACACCAAAATACAAGTCAATGTTATATTGAAAGGATAAATTGATTACACAAAGGCATACTTTTAGCTTTGTTAGGACTTCTTGCATGTATGTGATCCTCTTGCTGTAATAGGCTAATATTCACACACACTTTCTGCAATTTATTTGCTGGAATGGTCTTCTTACAAATTGCAAGATACGGCAAGGTATGATGTTATGTATTGCAGGGTCCATTAGCAAAGAAAAAATACGCTATTTGAAAGTTTTAGATTTCAGAAGTTGAGAGGGGGATTCTTCTCATGACATTGCTAACTTTTTCCTAAGTATTGTCCAAGAGTTACAGTACTTCTCATTAGCAGGGGGCAGCAGTTTTGGGGATAATATAAAATGAATATAAAAATCTCTTAAGTTATCCTTTATAAAATTAAGTTTATCTGATTTTAGTTCTCATTCTAGGTGGTATGGGTATATCTGAAGTTAGTATTTCGAGATTTAAACTACAGCTTTACATACATCTAAAACTGACATATATGACCACATCCTCACTCAAGAAGCGTAGAAGATTGAATTAAGTAGGCTTTGTATTTTCTATAGCCTCAAGTCCCAGACTACATCTGTTTTCTTTGATACACAAAACCAGAGCTAAAATAGCTCCATTTATCACAGCATGATTGTAGGCAGACAAACCAGCCTGTCTGTTTCCAGATAGTGAAAACAACTGTTATTAATCACAATTACAAGACAAATACTAGAAGAAATTGCACTAGTATTTTCTTTTACCCCACACAATACACTAGTCTTAGCAGTGCTAAGAATGACAAGGCCTGAAGGTCAGTAAATAAAAGCAATACCTTTGGACTAATTCTTGGCAGCAAGTCTACTAAACACAGAAAAAAATGATCTTGCACATTGTATACAATGCACTGCCAGACCAAAAAAAGTACTTAAAGCAGCAAATATTTATCAAGAAAGATAGCAGTTGAGCAGAGCATGAAAAGTTTAACAGAGACCAAGTTTCCCGTATCTGTCGGGTCAGAAGTTCAAGTGTGCAGGGGTATGAAAATGCTATAACACAAGTAATTTCTTCTCTTGCTCAACACATGCTGTAAGTAAGATTTCATATGGTGTACACAAATACATCTGATCATACGACAAGCTAGAGCTGCATGCAAGTTAATGGATGAAATACCAGTCACAGTAAAATACAGGTGCCACAGCAGGGGAGAGCACAACAGCAGATCAAGGGGAAATTCTACACTCTAGTGCAAGAATTGACCAGTCCACTATAATACCACACACAAAATGCAATCAGTGGACAAAAACACATTAAACACTAGTACTTTTCCCCCTCATGTTATCACAGCCTGAGTTTTCCAATCCCTTCCTACTCTGGTATTGCTGAAGCAGAGTACCTTAGAGTTTGCATTAAAGTTCTAGGAAGAAAAATGAAGAAAAACAGGCCTAGATACAAATCTCAAATTTCAAGATGTTCAAGTCTAGAAAGTCACCAAGATGTTTCAAAACACTGCTTCTGCCCTCCAGTTTTCCCCACACACACAGCTATACTGGAATTTCAGAATTATAATCTATTTTTAAATCATTAGGCTTCCTTCTGTTTGCTCTCAACTCTGTGATTCTGTAATGCCCCAAAAGAGGACAGAAAACAAAAAATTACAAGTTACACAGTTTAAAAGTTAATTACACAAATCAAGCTGAAGCCAGAACAAGTATTCCTGACATCCTTGTTTACAGCATGATACAAGACATATGTAATTAAGTTAATTAGGCTGTGTGGGAAAAGCACATGTAAAGGATTAGGGTAACACTTTAGGCATGACATTGATCTTTGAGTCAAATATTAAAGCAGAAAATAGCCTGCAAAGGAGATCAATAACTCATGACAAATCCTTTCCAAACTACAAGCGAGGAAATAAAGTCACAGGAAGTTAGCAGACACCAATACAGATATGTCAATGCTCACACCAACTGTGTCACAAGTAGTAACCTACAACACGGCCTAGTTCAAAGTCACTAGCTCTTTCAGGCAGATGCCTTTTACTCGGTGCTACAGAATTAGGGCTAACAGCATTCACTTAGCCGCAAGGGACACTAGTTAAAATGTTTCATCTTGAAATTGTGAAGGAACTGGTATCCCATTTTGAAGTCTAAGTACCTGAATATACTTCTGCACAGGATTCAGTAGAAGTTGCTTAAGACAAGCTATCTAACTACATTTTCAGATTCTCAGCCAGCCTGTAGATTTCCTGTCAAAGGTTTGAAGATGGTGGCCATAAATACACCATGTTGTATGACTTGACATCAAGCAACCAAGGCTAGGGATACTTCCCCTGAAAGTCTGTCAAAAGTGTGGTAAGTTCCCTGGAAGAATGCCAAAAGATCTTTCTCAGTTATTTCAATTAATATCTTTGAAATATTTTCTAAAGTTCCATTAAAACCATCTTATACACTGGTAAATATCTGGCACTATAAGACAGATAAGCATTAGACTGGGAATTATACCTCCATGGTGATGTGACAGACTTCCTCCATTGGCAAGTATTTCTTCTCTAGCTGCCCTCTAAATTAGAAAGACAAGATATTTATTCAACAATAAATGCACCAAATGCATTTCACTAAACAAATACTTGATATCATACTCATTTACGCAGGTGTAGGAACAATTTCGGAAATAAACAGGGTACACAATACAGACCAACATTTTTGTTTAAGCTTACAGATAAATGTAACTGGGAGCTTTCCAAATAAATATGGTCAAAGTCAAGACATTTCAACACAACCATTGTTCCAGAATGGAATTTCTGCCTTGCAAAAACTAGTCTAGTAGCCAGGGTGCTCACCCAAAGGACAAGATCCTACTGAAAGGAAGGCTTTAACAGAGAGCTGTTATCACTCTGCAGAGAATGCTTTCAAAGTTCCTTATTCAGGCCAGAGTTTACATTCAGGTCTCCAAGATTCTAGTTGAGAAATGAGTCATTTTACAATTAAGACTGTTCTTGTGTTGATAAAGTTTGCAGCAGGAAAGTTGAGATTTTCGTGCTATAGAAAGTATTTGAATAATTTCAAGCTCTAGCATTTTCTTTCCCATCCAGCTCGGATTATGAACAGACAGCTTTTTAAGGAAGCTGTGACAGAGAAAGTTTTCCTAAGCACAGACATCATGTTGGTGATTGTGAGTTTGAAGGGGAAAAAAATGTTTTTCTTGGAATAATGTATATAACCATATCTATGCAGCTACAGATTTTTCAGTCTCCCACAGAGTACATGTATTTTGTTGGCAAACTCATCAGGTTAAATTTAGTAACCTAAAATGGAAGGCATGCATCCCCATGATCGTGCTGCTAATTCCAGTAAGTGGTTATAGCTAAGTATGAGTGAGTTTCATTAAGAAAGCGCTTTAGAAGTATGCTCTCAAATGCCCTAAATTTAACAGCACAGAAAACCTTGGAACTTGTAGATACAACTTTGCATCCAATTGCCAAGTTCACAAGAAATTTCTAAGAAACAAGCATGAGAAGAATCATATCCTCATTAGAGGACAGACTATTTCTCTATAGTCCTATTAACAGTTATCTGCTACTGAGCATATGAAACACAAAATAGAGAGGAAAGCAGTTTAGCCATATTCCTGCTACATATAAGTACTACATCTTTACAATAAGGAGATTACTTTCCCCCTACAGAAGTATAGCCTTTCACCAGTCAGAGCACTGAAGCAGCTAACACTGGCTCTCCTGTGTATTCTTAACAAACTTACAGGACTAAATAGGGCTTCTCTGGAAAGAATTATTCCAGAGGTTTCAGTAAACAAAGAAACTTACAGCTAGTGTAACACAGCACTGCTTAGACCAGGTCTTATCTGATCTTTTCTGTTAGGTTGCACATTTCCCTTGGCTGCTGCTGAACAAATTCTTGGCATCTCTCTCCTGCATTCAGTTAGCTTAGCCAATGTGTTTGAAATACATACTTCAATCATCTGCTTCTCCCCTATATCCCACCCCAAACATTGTTCATATTTACATTACCTCAATTTGTTCATACACATGAATAGGATCACTAATTCCTCTGTAGTTAAAGGCAAAGTAGAAGTAGACACATGCACCTGCATCGTAAGTCTGTGTCACCCTGTTAAAGAGAACCGCATTACAAGCAGAGCTTTACGATATTAAAAACAGCCACTATGTAACACTACACAATAAGGCAACTAATTTTAAAAGGAAGCATTTGTTTTAAAGTTTTGTATCCTTTTTGCTCATACTTTGAGAGTGAATCAGTGCTATTATTTTGAGATGAGGCTCTTAAATCAGTCTTGTTTACTTGAATCCTTGCTGCCTATAAGCAAATGTCAAAACTAATCAAGTACCACTAATCTCCATAAATGGTTACTTTGCTATACAATCTACTCGCAGATTAGAGATGAAGATTACTAACAGCAGTACAAATAGCTTCACTTCATCTTTTATATAGAAAGTTTAATGTACTGAAGTCAAAAACTATTCCTTAGCTACTTAACAAATAAGATTCCAAAATAACAAATATTTTAATTGGTGCATAACTTACCTGCAGGTGGAAAAAGGAGCAAACTGGACACCCTTTTCTTTACATTCTCTTACTATCCTTTCCTTTACATTCCTACAGAGGTCTAAAACCCTGTAAAAGAAAACAGTAAAATGGTGTCTTGATGTCCTTTTATACAACCTCCTTAAAAAAAAGTTTTCAGCTTTAGTAATTTATTTTAACGGCGTAAGTAAGAAAACTAAGACTAGAAGCAACTTTAAATCAGTTTTTGTCCTAACAATAAAATAGTCCTAATCACACTTCAGTAGTATTATTACTCTTCCTGTACATCTCCTGAGCAGGGAATTTAGTCTGAAGTAGAGCACTGAATGCTCTTTTGCGTAAGGAATAGGACTCAAAAAAAAGAGATTAATGGAAAATTGAGATTACCCAATCCTGTATGCCTTTGTATTTTTCCTACCAAAACAGTCAAATATTTCACAAAGTATCTGGCAAAACGCAACTCACAACAAAAGACCTTGTGCTAACACCACACCTTTGGTATGCTGCAAGGCAAAGACAAACTTTCCAGCTGTGTGTTAGCTTGCAAGCTCAAAATGCTGTAATACTAACATGGCAATAAGCTATTAAAGCTTGTCATGAGCCATATACTTTTCCTTCTTCTTCCCCTCCCACCCCACAAGACAGACCCAGGTGTGTCCAAAGTGCTAAAATGCTTTAAACATTTTCTTCTAATATTTTTCAGATGATCATGTGTTCAGTTAGTGTATTCTCCTGCACAGATCTGAAGTGCTATCCATACTAGATGATTCAGACATTGACATTTTACACAGATTCAGGCCATTTTGTCAACTGACAGAACTGAGTAATAAACAAGGCAAATTTATCCATTTATTGAAGAGTATATACAGCTAAATATTTTGTACAAGTATCTTCAACTACCCTGGTACAGTTTTCCAAAACTGATCAGTTACCCTGTATAACTCATGAGTTTAAGCAGAAATGTTAGGTTGTGTTGTCAAATGTTTCTCTACTACAGTGGATATATAAACCTGAGAGAAAACTTCAGATGCACATCAGCAAACCTTTCCTACGCACAAAACTAAATTTCCTCATGAGCAAGTATGAGCTAAGAGTAATTCAAATAAAACTAGGTACAAGTTTTAAGCCATTGTGAAAAATCAGTTTACCTATCCCAAGGAACAGATGTCTCAAATGATTCTCCTATTATATAGTAATCCAGGCCCAGGTCCTAACAAACAGAGAAAAGTTATCAATAACATTCAGCATCTACATCTGGGATTCCAGTGGAGGATATATAGTTAGTACTTGTTCAATTTAATTTGAGAAGCAGAAACAGTTTATTCAGAAAAAACACCTAGCTGTCCCAGTGACAGTAGTTAATACTTACAGAAAGACAGTCAATCTTCCAAAACACAGGTGATGTCAGCATTTTGATGTCATGACCTCACACAACTTGTCAGACTGTCTGTATGCTTGAACTAACCAAATACTTGTATCATTACAGCATCAAGCTAAGAGATCCCTTATGCTAAACAATATAATACGCAGTAAAAGTGCTTATTTGGAAGGTAAGCTCTGCCTATTTTTCCCATTTTACATACAGCCTGCAGAAAAAAAGTAGATTAGGTGTTTTGTTCCAAACTGTAAGAGCTAAATGCAATGTAATACTGAAGATGTTCAGTGTATTCTGAAAAAAAAAAATCTCTAAAAAGACAGTGGAACTAAAACTCCTAAGAACAGTTGCACCAGTCAGACTACAGTTCATCTGTCCTGGAATTCTGATTCAAACCATGGCCATAAGCAGATGCCCAAGCAAGCTCAGCAAGCATATGAACATTTTGAGTACTCCTCCAACTACTAACTACTTCCAACTCATGCATTTCCCCCCACCCCCATGTTTAATCTCATTTATTTAGCAACCTGTCAGTGGATCTTTCCAATCTCATTTTCCCTTGCCTTTACCAATAACACTCTATATTCCTAGAAGGCGCATAAGTTAACATCTTTATGATGTTTTTGTAGATGAAATGTTGTAACTCTGTAGCGCTTGCTTAAAGATGGAACAGAAAATTCTCTAGGAGAAATTTGAGATTATACTAAGGCAATATGCAGTTATAATTCGTATCAAAAAGACACCTCTAGGTTTTGATACAGTAATTAACAAAAGTTTCAGTAGGCCAACAAAAGGTGACCTACCCGAAGGTAAGCAATAACAAATGTCAGCATATATCCTCTCTGTCCATTGTCTTCTCCAGCTGCCAAGCCACTGCAATTAATGAGAGTTGATTAGTTTTACAGCAAAGCATTTACAGGTTTCCAAAAAGAATTAAAAATGAAGAATCAATACTTTAATCAAATATATGGGAAAACTTAACTGCCTCAAAGTTGTACTAAAACAATTACACACTGTGGGGTCCCTATACTTATTCTGAAGTGGTGTTGTCTTCCCTTCAGTGAAATGCTCAGAAAGGAAGTACTCCATAGAAGGCAGATCCAGAAACAATCAGGAAAACAGATTTCAGAAGGATTAACTTCAGAGCAGACGTTCCTAAGTCAGCATCCTTCAGACTATTCCATTCTGCCAGGTCAACTAAGATATGTCTGAAAGCAAGAGTATTTCTGGTCTGTTTCAGGGCAATCAAACTAAAGCTGATCTAGACCAAGGTCAAGATAATACAAAGCATTGATACAGCAATGATTAAAAAATTTAGAAATCTTAATCAGATTATCCAAGCAAATAAGGGTTAGTTTCAATATTAAGACTGCCATAATTAAAACTTTCTCCCTTAAACAACATCTTCTGCATTTAACAGTAATATTTCTACATTGAACAGAAGGCAGATTGCATTCTTCTGAAGACTAGATATGTAACAAGAAAAAATCTTAAAGCATACAAGGATCAAATATCTGGAGATCATGTTGGTCTTTTGAATTCAGCTTCACCTTCTCCCGTAACAATGGTGCAATTTCACTAACACATAAGTACACTACTCCCCTAGAGAAAAAGGAAAGGGCATGGTGTCTGGATAATAGGAATACAATCTTTGTTTTGTGTAACCTTTATGGCCTCAGAACCTAAAGAAAATAATTTAGAACAGCTTATATTTCAATTTCAATACATTTACTAGGGACATGTAGTAAAATGAAGATATCTAGAAATTAAAATTTTTTAAAAAGCACTAAATTGCAGATTGGTATTAAAGCTGTATTAGTTAGCGTATAAACCTTTACATGCAAACATTATATAAACTATCTTCAGAGACTTCTTTGCAGAGTTTATTAAACCATTATAACCAGTCTCATTCTCCTGACTTTGGTATTACTGTGAATCAGGAAGAAGGATGAAATGAGCAGAGGATATCATATCAACCATTCTTTACCTAATCCCCTGAATTTCTTTCAAAAGAACACTTGTTCTATGTGAAAATTGTTTTTTTCAGAAGCTGGGATATAATGTAAGTATTAATCATAGGAAGGCTTATGCTAAGATTTTGATACAGTAGCATTTCACTTCCATATGAAGCTATAGAATTTTCAACTTCTGTTTAATAAGAATACATTAAAAATCCCCAAAGAATCTTCAGTTAAATACAAATTTGATTTGACTGCTACTTTCTCCTAAGAAACTCCTTTTAGAATTTAAAAAGTTTATAAACTGAAACAGATTGAAGTTCTCTAATTTGCACTAAAAATTGATGTTACTTTACTCTAGCCCTTCTGATCTGCTAAAGAGCTGCTACATTTCATCATTACAGAATTGCTGCGTACTCCTGATCTGGTAGAAAAATACTTTCAAGACTGCCACTTTAACATAATGAGGTTTTTTTTTTTTTTTAATTATCCTTTTCACACAAATCTGTCACAGACAGGGAGGCGTGGCAGCGAATTAAGTCAAATTGCAGCCAAGAACAGAATTATGTTTCCTGATCAAACAATGAGTCACCTCAGGTTTACTTTTGGACTGTGTTTTCATGATAGAGGACATATCTTTTGCACACTAGATATAAGTATTGCTTATATATATTTGCATTGTGAAGGCTTATTAGCCACCTAACATTCTTAGAGACATTTATTTCCTTGCAAATTTAAATACACCAGAAATTTTGTTTTCTTCACTGGAAATGACAGTTTAGTTCAAAAGTAGATCTTTAACTCTTCACAGCTCTATTTTTATTCAATACTCTGAAGAGAGGTAAACACTAAATAAACATTTGATGTGACCTTTAAATAAAGGTCTAAGCTTCATAAAAAAAGCAGAGGAAACAGAACTGGACAGAGCACATCCTTGATGTTCATTTTCAGTAATATGTGCAATTACATTTCTAAGACTATGTTGGATCTGTGAACTTGTGCACTCACAGGTCACAGCAGCAACTCTGAGTAAGATTTCTAAAGTGAGAAGTGAGCAAAAAGCCTGAGCTACAAAGATCATTGAATGATATCAGGCTGTCCACGTGAAATTCTATCTTTGTAAACTACCTGAAGCAGCAGAACCAAAGCACAAGTCTCAGAAAAGATACTCTAGAAACAGGTAAGACATTTATACATATTTAAATAGTTGAGACTAATATCTGCAACACAATTCAAAAACCCCAAAACAGACAAAGCCCAACACACATTCTTGACAAATGACACTTAATGATGGCTCTCATTAGTCACTCTTGTAATCAAGCCAAACAGATAGACAAGAACCATTTGATCATTACTTAGCCTGCTACTGAAGTGTTTTTTGTTCTAAGAGTACAAAACAATCTGTGGGATAGGGTAGGTGGGACATATACCAAATTCCTTTAAATACATTAAAAAAACCCACAAGTTTTCTTTATTCACGTGTTGATGTTGATTCTGCAAAATGTTTAACATCACCTTTATGATTTTTGTCTTTCCCTTTTGCAGCTAGAGGAAAAAGATTGATTTATTTTTGAAAAACAAGAATCTTCTAGGTCTGTAAATAATTATAACAGCTAGCCTAAGTTCTAATAATCTCAACTGCATATTTAATCAAATATTCATTTTGCTCTAATATCAATATTAAATGACAGAGCACTGGAAAGGTTGCCCAAAGAGGTTGTGGAGTCTCCTTCTCTGGAGATATTCAAAACTCGCCTGGACACAATTCCGTGCAACGTGCTCCAAGCTACCCTGCTCGAGCAGGGGGGTTGGACTAGGTGATCTCCAGAGGTCTCTTCCAACCTCAACGATTCTGCAATTCTGTGATCAATAGCTGAAATACCTCAATAAGTTTATCTATTAAGAATTAGTACAAACTATATTTAAAGAGGACTAAGTATCTAGTTGATTATTCACACTTCAAACTTGTAAGCTGAGAATAGATCCACACAGTAATTGCTATAAAAACAGAGTACTTAATTTACTCCTGGACAGTTAACTTGTAGCTTCATATGAAAGAGTTCTTTGAAAAGCATACCCAAACTTGGTGGCAATATCATAAACTTGCTTTTCATGCTGAAGAACCTTCTCTCTGTCACCCTCAAAGAGTAAGGTAGCTACACACAGTACATTGGGATCAAATCCTTTAAACTGCAAAAAGAAAACACACATTATGTCATAGCCTGTGTAGTAGAACAAGTAACAAGTTCTTAATTTGCTTTTCAAGTACACGAGGTACATTCAAGTTAATAAATGTTGCTTTCAAGAGAAACTGAAAATTTTCAAAGTTTACTTTCCAAAACAATCAAGTTTTCTTCACATACGAACAGCTCTGAAGAGTAGAAGTTTGACTATTAAATTATAAGCAAGAGTAGCTCTACTCAGCACCAGGGTATTCCTTATACACATGCAAAAACATTATTTTCTTAATGGGACAAACACTCGCAAACCTACTGAAGCAGCACAGAGATACTTCAGTCACCTTTTTCCCTGTCAGCACAACAGCTGTCTACTGATGAAAAAAAGAACAGTTCTTAAATGCTTTGAGCAATAAGGAGACATTCTATCAATTATTCCTTTATTAGTGTTAAAAGGATGACCATAAATATGTTACACTGCTCTCAAAAGGGGTATAAGTAGCATAGCACAGGAAAAACTCTAAGCCTGAGGAAGTACTATGGAAAGGAGGGAAATTAACCTTTAAAATTGTGCAGGGAGCATATTCTAGTAGAAATGGGAAGAAAACTGCATTAAAACGTTTAACAATGCAGTCAGGCTGTCTGCATGGCTTTGTTCCAGGAATAAGAGTTGAAGATGCAAGAGGCAAGTCTTCATGAGTGGCCCAAAGAGAAAGAGCCTTACTTATTTTCTATATACATTTCTGACTATTACTTAGATCCAGTGAATTACTATGAGTAGATTTCAGGAAGAATGGGGAGAAATACAAGATTGGAATGTTAACTAAATTATTCTACAACAGAACAAGAATTGACAATCTAAAACTATGTATTTCTAATATTAAATCAATACACATATAACAAGATTTGTTTTAAATCTTTCCCTTTTCAGTGGTGTTCATCTCTTCTAATCACTAATTTATTTGTGGTAGCTTTCTGCTTAGGGCTTAAGCAATGTTATATGAAGTTCGCATTAGTAGCTGAGAGATTCAAATTCATCTTTTTCAAGGAATGCTTCAAGGAAACATTTCCTTGACTGAACAGATTAACTGTACTGAAACTAAACTAAAAGTAACAGGAGGATCCCAAAAAACAGTGAGAAGGCATGGTATCTCACGGGTGGCTCAGTTTTCCAACTCAGACTGAAATCTCTATGGTCATCCCAGGTTAAGGATGTCTGAATTAGTATTTTGGAAAAGGAATGCACCACCTCAAGAAAAGGTACTACGAGAACTACTGGGAAACAGAATACATCTCCCTAGGCAAAAAAAAAAAAAAAAAAAAAAAAAAAAAAAATCTGTCCCATTCATTAATCCTACAAAACCAGCATAGCTAACCTAAGCAGAAAGAAAGTAGACTGACAACAGTAGAAAGACTACAGTGATAAAGACCAAGCAGAAATATAAAGGTCTATTAAGGCACTATTTACTGCCACTTCTCATTCTAGAACCATTTGTATTTCTTCCACTATGCATTCTTTCTTCTATTCCATCTTTCTACCACAATGATGAGCCAGCACTTTACAGTTCTCTTCAAGAGGCATTGGAGAATGACTACAATGTGAACTGGCAGACAGGCAAAAAAAAACTAGAGCATTTGTGAACTAATGAACAGTCCCAAACTTTATGGAGTAATCCAGGAAGACTTCATCCCTATTTTAATAAAAGTATTAATATAAGCAATTAAGGCAAGAGTGAGTTGACACTACCTACACAAAGGCACAACATTTAAGTGAAGCAAGAATGTTTTCGTACTTTTGTTCTTTGATTTGCCAATGCTATTCAGTGGCAAGCTACTTTGCTTTGACTCCTCCATTTTCTTCCCTACCTACCCAAACAAGGAGGAACAGTAGTACCAAAGTTTTGTAACATGCTGCATTAAAGCACTCATACATGACTGTCTGAACTTTGACCCTCCAAGCCACACAGAAGTCTTCATATGGCAAGGGATCAAAAGGCTCGTCACAATCCATAGTCACACCACATTATGACGAGCAGTTCAGAGAAGAAAGGTAATTGTGAATTCCCAAGGACCCTACTACTCCTCTGTACGATGGAGTTAAGTACCTTACTTCCAGGCCAGCTTCCATTGCCAGGGCAATGGCAGCCACCTCAGGGTCATCAAAACTGTTCCTTTTTCTATTCCCACCTCCCCTCCCAGTTAAGAGTTTTACTTAAGTGAGAGTTGCTTGTATACTCCAGAGAACTGAGCCCTAGCAGGCTCAGTCACTAACTTGGACTCTCTGCATCAGTATTACATAGCATATTTCATATTTTTCCAAATGTTCTTTCCTTTTTGCAGAGCTAGAAGAGTTGGAATTATAATACAACTTTCCTTGGTAAGTGGTGATGCTTGTTGCAGTAGATATTGCTTACTAGGATTATGGTTTCAAACCTGATAAAGATCATATTGCTAAAACACTCATTTCTTTGAATATTTTTGTGTTACAACAGCTTGGAGAGGGGAGGTAGAATTCTTTCTGGGCCACCTCTAAACTTAATATGGTTTCCAAGCAAGAAAAGTCCATGGCACTTTCTGCTGAAGTGGCAGAACAGAAAGAAGCAGAATCTGCTCAAGAATACCCATTAAGTCTCTCAAGCATGCCTGCTCTTTGAAGATGCTCAATACTATCAGATTAGAATGGAATCTTTACCATCTGCTCCTCCTAACACAACAGGTATCCAAATACGGGGTGATACAGTTTTCTACATTAGAATACTTGTATTTGTGTGAACGCTTTAGCAAATGTATTTTAAGAGAAAACTCAGTAACAAGACAAGTTAGTTAATATACAAGCCTAGGTGAAATCATTCTTGAACCTACTGATTCTGGATTAAAAACAGGTACCTACTTGGATGAATTCCAAGAAAGAACAATCTATATGGGAAATTCAAGAAAAATTTCTTGAGGCTCTTCCAAGATTCTAGTTTAGTGCAATAACAAGGTAGGTTACAGCTTGACAAAATCTGGGGAGATACAAGAAAATTGTAAAATGCTAGCCACATTCCATCAGTATTAACTGATGATCAATGGATTCTAAAATGTATTTTGCTTCCAGTCTTGCTCTGTCACTTACTCATTGCTAGACAAGACATTTTAATCTTATCTACATACGTCACTGGAGAGAATAGCTCTCACTGAGTAACTGCTCAAAGAGATAATCCTATTTTGGATTAACACCTTGAGACTGTCCAATTAACTGATGTGCAATTTCCTACAATTTACACTCATGAACTCAGCTGCACTGGAGACAACACAACAAAAAAAAAAATCTAACTCTATGAATGGCATGCAAAGTTCCAAACAGTATTAAAGCAAAAAACAGGTACCTTTGTGATGTAGAACTTTTTCAGTCCATCTAAAAATGATGTAAAAATGGAAGCAACTTGTGGTTTAAGAGCATGACCTACGGCAAAAGTGGAAAAAAGTGTGTTTAGGCAAACAGTAATCCCAAAATTCATAGCTCAACCAGCAAACAAAGAAAACAGTCGGTACGTAAAGTTGCAAGAATCACTTGGAGCACTTTGATTACCATAATTGAAGGGACTTTTCACTCATTTAGAAAAATGATTTAGGAAGAAGTTTTTGTTAATTTTTAAAAGGCATGTGTGTAACTGCATGAATATTCCATTTAACACTCGTTCATGCAGAGATGTAATTAAGGCTGACCTAGTTTAGATCTTCACAAGTACACAGTACATGTAAAGTTTTTTTAAAAGAGCACTTCATTAGTCTTTATTCTATAAAACTAAGCGAAACCAGTGACCTTTTTAAAGTTATGCCGAAACTACTGAAACCAACAGCCAAAAATGGTACAAGTAAGGAGTTAAGCAATTTTTCCTTTAATGGTTATGTCACTTGTGCAAAATTTTCTACATAAAACTAGTAATTGCTTCCTTAATCACATACAGAGAACTACAATTACCAGGATATATAAATGGTGTCTTGGAGTCTGTTAAATTAACATCTCTGCCTCAGGACTGGGTTTAATTGAGATGAAAGCCTTTTATTATTTGTTCCATTGTTTTCAGTTACAAGCAACTTCTGAACTCCTATAACTGCTCCATTTTAACAGTCTTGCATCTGGCCTACGTGCTGTGAGCCCAATTCATAAAAAAAGTTATGCACCATTTACGTGATAGTTCCTCTAAAATACTTCGAAGTACTTCCTCCCGAATAAAGCATGAACTTCAATAACTGATTACCCTTCACCCTTCTCTTCTTCAGGAAGGGGAAGACTCTCCCTTGTATACTGAGCAGACAAGAGCAAACCCCAAAGACTCTATACGCAGAAACACACTTAAGTGAACATGCACAAGAAAAAAAAGCAGCACCAGATAAGGTAATGAAAGAACATGAATTTATTATTAAACAATAATCTGTAAAAACAAGGATTTAAGCCTACGTAATGGCTACAAGAAAAACTTCCTAAATACCTCAATAAACCTAAAAATTCTCTCTCAACCAACAACCAACCAACCTCAGATCAAAGCTGCAGAGTGGAATATTGATATTTATTGAATTTATTACTGGCATTGAGTTTAAAGCTTGTAATTGATCAGACTCATTTCCAGTAAAAAAAAAAAAAAAAAAAATCTCATTTGCCTTCTGCTCTCAATGTCTGAGAGAAACAGTACAACACAAAAGATGGCCAGAGCAAGCAGCAAGGCTTGCTGGATCTCAGCTTTAAAAAAAAAGTAAGACACCCAGATCTCAACATTCTGGGATCAAAAAGAAAGTTCAAGTTTCTCACTGCCATCAGATTAACACCATTTAAAAGTCAAGATTCATTATAGACTTATCCAAATCCAGTTTAATAAATTCCAACTCTTTCAAATGCTATTAAAATAAAGATTTTCAAGATTGATCAGATTTCACATTTTTATCTTGTGGGCACAATCTAAATACTACAGCCTCAGCAAGAACTTGATATACTGTAAACTGTTAGCTCTTTACATAGTTTAGTTTCAGGACTCTTCTTAAAAAAAGCATCCTGAACTAGAATACTTCTTTCAAAGTTCCTACGTTTTAATCTGATCATTGCCCCTAAAATGGGCTCAGATATGATCATCTGCATGTCTGACATTTAACTTGTTTAAGTACAAAAATAGAACAAACTTTTACCAAATCTTTGGGCTTAAAATCTTTCTAGTAGCTTGATTTTTACTTACATACTTAGAAGCTCAGACATAATTAAATACCATAAGTGCATGCAAATACAATTAAGCTGTAGGCTTTTTTAAAAAAAATATACAGCTCACTTGACAAGTATGTCTTTGTCTCCACCCCACCAAAGCATAATCATTGCCAAATTAGAACACACTTTTCCAAAATAAACCATTGCTTCTCAGGAATCTATAAGCCATCTGCGAAGCTTTTATGAAATTTACAGGAACCAATCAACTTACCTTCAAGGCAATAAGGTGCAAGTTACTACTACATGCCGAATTTCCCTTTTTTGACCCCTGACCTCCCCTAAGTGCTTTTAGCAGTAACACGTTTCAGTACTGTAACACAACAACGAGCTCTGATCCTTTACAGCAAAATAGTGATTGTACTTCAAGAATTTCAAAGTCCCCAGGAGACTCTGATTTATACAATTGTGATAAGTGGGAAAGGTCCCAGAAGTCTTATGTATCTATATGCAGAGTATGGTTCATTACTGACTGTGGTACCCAATCTTGCTCTTCTAGAGGAGAAGACAGACTTTTCCAGACAGTATGTATTATGGCACTGTCTGGAGCTTGATCTTGTGGGGTTCATTGCTTTCTTTGTCTACTTTTGAAGAAAAAGTGCCAGATAAGACAAACAAGCTACTAATAGATAAAGAGCCATCAGAAACAGATATTCATTTGAGAGATGTATGAACTTACCAAACTGAAACTGTGCATTGTCCACAAGGCGAATTGATGCAGGAGCACATCTCTTGAGGGCAAAGTTGCACAAATGAGGGAAGAATTAAAAAGATCGTGAACACAATTTTCCTGAAATGCGTGACAATCAGATTTTCATTTAAAAATAACACAAACAAAGCAAGTTTTGTTACCAGAGACATATGATCATAACTACTAAACATTTTAGTTTTCATCATTGAAAAGGGGCAACTGTAAACTTTTTCTCACTTGAAGAGCAACATCCACAAAGTATGTTCAAATATACTGCATCAAGAATTTTCAGTTTAAGCTCAGCTCTGCTACACCATACAAATAAAGGTGGTTTTATGTTTAGCAGTATATACATGCTTGTAGATACAACACAAAATACTACTAGCTTTTTTTAGAACACACCCAGTGTATCATAACTAGAACAGTTGAAATTATTCCATGTATACTGGGTAGGGATATTGTGAGGATGCTTTGGGGACTCAGAAGTGTTAAGGTGACCTAAACTACTAAAGCTTAACTTTTCCACTGGATTTACTATGAAGTCCGCAAAAAGAAAGTAAAGAAAACCTTCAACCTTATTTCCCTCTGCTTGTGACATGTTTTTAAAAACTAAGCATCTTTCCCAATTTTCTGAAAAATACTAACAAGAAAACCCAATAAAATAGTTTTAGATGTACATATTTTCTGATAATTGTTATACTGATTTTCAGTGTTCAGACCATGCAATCTAAAAATATTATCCAAGTTACAAGTGGCAAGTGTAAAAATAATTTTTTACATTTGAATTTAGTTGCTATAAATTAGAACTCCACTAAATTGAACTCTAGCATGGAAAAGCAACTGGCATATACCAAGTGTGTTTTTTCTTTTTCTTTTCATCAGAAACTCCATGCTGACACAACATACTCATTTTTTTCTGTAAGTCAGAGCTTTGTGCTTCACTTATTTTGGAAGAGGCAGCACCCACATTCCCCTCCCACCTCCCAAAATAGACAAGAATCCATTGGTTATTACAAACACTCAGACTGCTACTATGCTTGAGACAACACTGAACGTCAATATACCAAGAACTTTAGGTGACATATCTGAAGAAAAACAAAAGTCTTATTTTTTTTAAAGTCTTCTACATACATGACAGTACCTTTGACAGAATATTGAAACTAACAAGAGCCCTAATATGCACCCCATCACTGTGATATTTAGATTGAAGAGTATAATTAGAGACTGTCCTTACATCAAGACAGTATCTTTGACAGTGTTAGAGGTAGATAGTGTCTTCTCAAACAAGCTGCCTTTTTCCAATTTTCCTAAAACAAATTTGTTTTCACATACAGTGAATAGTGATACAGCAGTAGTCCTTACATGCATGATCTGCCAAATTAGGGTAGGTTCACTTAAGTTTTTGGGTAAGACAAACAAACATATAAAGCTTTCCCTAGCAACAACAATATTGAAGAAAGGTACAATTTTGCCAGCTTGGAACTACACCCAACATAATCTACAGCCAGTGCTGCTAAGGCTTATCCCAACCTATGGGAAGGTGCAACTCATGCCCCAGGCTACTCCTTTCACCTAGCTTTGCTGGCTGAAAATGTCACTGCCTCCATTTTTATCAACCATTGAACACTCTGTAATGATTTTGCTTCTGAATGAAGATAATTCACATTCTTGGCAGAAATCTGCAGTGAAGATGAGATGTTTTTAACTGTAGGTACCAATAAAGGAAAAACCGAGTATGGCAACAGAACGGACTTCTAACATTTCCTTCTTTCAGGAAGGATTGAGTTTAGCCAGTAGCATAACTAAAATTTCTTGAAAGTTCCAAGAACATAAGAGTGACTACATACAAAAACTAAATTGTGATGAAAGACAACTAGTGTAATGCTGTTAAAGGTAAGGCTTCTTTTATACGCAGAGAGCTACATAATACATAGTCCTTTAGAACTCAACACAGCAGAATTTCATAAGGTTCAGCAACATGAAAAGATCAGATATATACTGACAAGCAGTTACACAAAATAAAATGACTCATATCAGAGAGAGATGCTGAAGAGCTGTTCTTTACAGGAATTAAGTTTGCAACATACAAATAAATACTGTTTCCTTCTATAGATAGTCCTGAATGAACCTGAGGACAAAACTCTGCACTGATGGAGACACAAAGCCAAATTCTGTGCTGGGATACATTAGTAACTGCCATTGAAAAAGGGTTATCAAAAGGCACTTCTATAGTTTGGCTCAGTACCTGTCTAAATGTACAACCTGCTCAGTCCTCAACTAGATCATTCTGTGAAGTCTCATAGACCATATACACTTATTGACTCCCACATGATCAAATTTTTGTTTATCAATTACCAAAAAAGGTAGACTGGAGCATCAGCCTACCCTTAGCATTAGAATGAGAACAAGGCTTGAATCAATGTTTTTGCACCAAGTCAACACATAGCTTCTATTTACCTGCTTTGCCACTTCCCTTAAGCAGGCTACCCCTCTTTCAAAGTTGGGGAAGACCACAGAGCCATACTTCTGGTACTCAGGGACTGGGCGAATCTTTATTGTAACTTCAGTAACCACTCCAAGAGTTCCTTTAGGAAAAAAGGAAAAACTAGGCAGTAAAGTGCTGGAAGATGCGCTTCTCAAAAGTTACCCAACTTAATGGCAACTGTTTACCGAGAAGTTGTAAACTAACATGTTAGAAGTCCCTTAAATTCAAAGCTGAACTGCTAGATGATTTATCCCTGTAAATTTACATAATAAAAATCTTTCAAGCTACCCCCTAAATCACAGAGTTGCATAACTTCATGGCCCTAATTAAAGTCTCAATGTGTTATCACAACACAAGAAATCCATGCCTGCAGAATGTCACCCATAAACACGCTGAAAGCCACAGTGTTAGGGACACTCAAATTAAAGCCACTAGAGAAGCTGAATTAAGATGCAGTTATATGGTATTACTGTGTTTATACCTTCAGATCCCATAATGAAGTGATGGATGTCAGGTCCTGTTGACATGCGAGGTACTTGACAATTTTTTTCTACTATTCCTCTAGGAGTTACCATTTTTATATGAATCACCTGTTTAAACAATATACAATAACTATACATCCTAGCATTCAGCACAGATTTTTTAACGATAATACTCTTTTACCACAAAATGCATATTAAGCTTGACATAGTTCAGCATTGTAGGCTGTAAATGTTCTGTAGGTTGCCCCAAGAACTTTTGGGATTACCAGAGACTGTTAACAACCATTATTTTTAATGCAATATAGTTTGCCAACACAACAGATTGTTCCCAGGTCTCCGCCAAGCGAAATTAACTTGACTGCACACAGACAGTAGTGGTTAAAACTGCTTTGTTCCTCTCAATGTTAACAGTACCTTCTTTGTACACTAGATTTTTAATCCAGGATATATATAATACTTCAGAGGGAAGAAAAAGGGGGGGAGGGGGATTTTTGAAACAGAAGGAACATGCTTTCTTGCTTGAGCTATGCTTTAAAACTGCTGCTTGATAGAGAAAGCAAGTCTGATTCAGACATCAGTTGCCACAGAAAGATATTTCTATAAGGAGGAAAGAGAGAAGACAGTTGTGAACTGAATTATCAATGTTAATTTTGCCATAAGCCCAATACGTATGTAAGGCTAGAAGACTTGTTTGTTTTTTTAAATGTTCCTTTCAAGATTTGTTGCTCCCAGCTTTATTCACGAACATCCAATACAGAGCATACATCTTTTTTGTATTGCATTGAGTTTTTTCATAGAAAGGAAGGATATGTTTTAGTAAAGCCTTCAAATGCAGCAAAATTACTAAATTTCCACCAACAGTTCTCAAATATTCAAGCACAGGTAGCTAAACAATTTTCACCCCATTCTGAATTGTTCAAGATTGTTACATGCATTTTATGAACTGTTGATTCTGTAATAAGATGATGGATTTTCAGCAGCTTATATAACAGGTCATTTCTAGATATTAAGTTTTCCCAGAAGGTAAAAACCTCCCCTTTCTCATTTTGACATTAAGAAACTCATTAACAGTTCTGGATCACCTTTCAAATAATTTTCTCCAAATGACAGTTTCAGAAGCTAAGTTTTAGCTTGAAGTTATGGTGTCATGACAGAAAAGCCTTCTGCTTCACATTTCTTAATACCAGCAAAACTACACTACATAATAACGCTTCAGGAGTACGCACAGACGATACTTTTAAGTGCAAGCAGTTTATTTTGTTCAAGTCACACCTACTGAATACAATTTAGTTCCTGCCAAGCTCGCTGACAGGAAAATGTCATGTGTGTATACAGAAGAAATGTTTGAACTATGTGCTGATGAAAAAGCCTGAGGTGATACGGATAAATTGCCTTAGTGTGTCATGGGAAGGGAAAGGAATGAGAGTGCCAGGGTGTGAAAGGGTTCTTCAATCTACTAGACAATTAAAGCAGTCTAGAAGATCAACCCAAAAGCAAAGGCAAAGTCTGAACAGTAATGTGCTTTTGACTTATTCATTAGAACACAAAATGTATTTTTTTTTAATCAAAAATATGCTTAAAAGCTACCTGGTTCAGTATTTTAATGCTTAAAATGGATTTAAGGGCAGAACACTGTCATTCCCAGTTTCTTGCTTCTTTCCTCGTGACTCCCACATACTATGTGGTGGCAAACCATTTGGCAACTGCGTGTCCACAGGGTCAATCAGATCAGCTTGCTGATTTGAAAAACTACTAGCTTAGTGAGGTGGGGAAGGTGGAAAGAACTAGCTTGCTGGCAGAATGAGCTGATCCAACTAGACAACTTCAAGAACACACAACAGGTAAGACAGCACGTGCATTCTGAAACCACCCTGAATAGAACGGACTAATTGCAAGTTAAGACAGGACCAGTCACAGAGAGCCAAACAGTGAAAGAAGGCAGAGTCAAGAGAGGGAAACAATTACCACTGAGCACAGCACCCCCCCAAAAAAAAAATCTTGTTTTTTTTTTTTTTTTTTTTAAATCAGTGATATGGATTATCAGTACTAAAAAAAAAAAAAAGCAAACAAGCATCTCCGTCAAAATTTGACATCAATACTATATCACTTGCCATGCAATTCACCCTCCCTTCCCCCTCTTCATTAGTTATTACAAAAGTTAAATCTTCAAGCAATCAAGAGAATGAATTAGAACAAGCATTAGAAATATTTACCAGATCTTCAATGTTTCCATAGATATTTTTCTTCATGCCTGATGCTCGTGTTGCCACCCATCCTCCTAGGGAACTGAATTCCATAGAATCTGGTTCATGGCCTGTACAGAAGCCACTTTCAGCAAGCTGAAGAAAGGAAACATTATATTCTACACAGAGCCTGGATTTGCTTAGTACTCCAAGGCTCAGTATGTTAGTTTAGGGTTTTATTTATATATAAAAAAAAGCATCCTGAACAACCCCTCCCCCCCATTATTCAATCAAATTTATGAGTCGTGCTTTGATACCTAAGTGCAATACAAATTGATTCTGCTTCTGTCTATACTGTGCTGTATGTCAACCTATAATACTTCTCCCCCACATTTTAAAACCAAGATCTCTATTGTTTGTAAGAAAGTACAATGCAAATGCATATGGAAAAAATAACTAAGTAACTGTCAACTTCACACAAGCATTGCAAATAAGGCACTTAAACTCTTTGTCTTTTTCTATCCTAATACGATATGCAGCAGGTCTGCAGAAAAATGTGACTAAATTATGTGTACTTAATTCCCTCAAGGAGTGATGTGTTTTAATACACAGCCATCTGGCTGGGCTTCCTGCATGCAATGCTGTCAACTATTTGTGATGCAGAGCATGCGTTCCTGTGCATTAAGTAGTCACTTGTTCCTTATTTTTCTGTATTAGTTCAGCTTTGCCATCTGCATAGCACCTGAGGTCTACTGAACGCCCTTAGAATTGCAGCACCGAAACAGTCCCACAGAAATAGAGAGCCAGCAGTCTCACACTGAATAATTGTATTAGTGCATTTGAGACCATCAGTTTGCACTAACTGTAACAATCTAGTTAGAGATATGTATGTAAATACACAACATAGATGCAGATCATTAACTGTGTTCTGCTGTATAAAATGATCCTAACTTCAGTGACTGAAAGTCATTTCTGTGTAATGTGATTCACCTAGCTCATTGCTCTTTCTCCTACCAGAGATGACTTTAGATCCTTATTGGTCATACATCAGGAAAGGGTTGAAGTCTATACCCTCCTCATTCCCCACGAGGGCAAGAAGTTTGCTTCAGTCACAACTTACCAATTTGTACTACTGGCATAAGCACAAGCACAACAAAAGACAACACTTTCAAAAATTTGACTACACACCTACAGTGCAGTTGGTCCAAACTCCTTGTATGTGGCAAGATCACTTACAGGATAGAAAAGGGACTATGCCACATACTTTCCAAACGTAAGAGATTGCCAGTACGGCACGATCATCCAGAATACATGAGCACATACTAGTTTTTCCCCTATAGAACCATAACTTGATGGATAACATTCAGTACAAAAACAGCAAAGATTGTTTCATCTTTATCACCCTTTCTTCACCTCCAGCCTTTATTTATCACCTATTATTCCATGTTCTGTTCTAGCATAAAAACAAGTTACTTCAGAGGGTTTTCAACAGAGCTCACTGTAGCATCTGAAGCTTTTCTGAGAAAGCCTTTTTCATTCTAACTGCTGCTCTAGTGGGAACTCATACCAGTTCCCCATTTTATCTTCAAGCCTCCAGAACCCAATTTCTTCCCTCCAAGCCTTGCCCATTCCTAGCTGCATATTTCATGTGTTCACAAGAACTCACCTTTAATCCAGCGATGTTGAGCATCCTACCCTACTTAACTGTCTTACTGATGTCACTCTTCCGTGAAAATTCTGTGCACTCACAGCCTCCAACTCTACAATCCAAAGCTTAAGGCTAGCAAGTTACAACCTGAATCAAAGATCTTTTAAGCAGTTTCCTTTGTTGCAGTGTCCAAATGTATATTCTCATTTGCATCTGTATTCCAGTGGAAGTTTAAATTGGTAAGAGCTATAATACTAGTCAATTATGCTAACAGACTGTACTAGAGAGAACAAGCACCACTAGAAGTCCCAGTCTTAATCATGTCTGACTCATTAAGAGTCCTATAATTCAAATAGGCATAAAAATCCCTTAAGTATATAGGCACATTTTAAAATAGATAGATCTGTTCTGCAGTCTGCATTCTTTGCTCATTGAGGATGTCACACCAAAGCTCCTAGGGTAGTCAGGCACTCTGTATGCTAAAACCTTTGTACAGACACAAGTTCATATTCAGCACTGAACAAATTGACAGCCAATACCCTTTTACATAATTGAAAAAAAATTGATTGGAAAAAAGTTAGCTTCCTATCAAACAGGGGATTTAAATGGAAGAACTGCAACAGCACTATTTCATCTTGTAAGAGCTATAATAGGCAAAGGAATATTGTGCCTTACTTTAAGTAATAGAATAGTAGTGAAATACCAGGAACTTCCACTTAGGAGAAAAATTTCATTCAAATTAAGGGATTACAACTTCCATTTTAATTCCTACCTTTTAGAAGAAAAAGATCTGGAAAGGTTAATTCCTTTTTATTGTTTGATGTTTATCAAATAAGAGACATGAAAGGCCATCTTTCTCATCATAAATTGCTCTGTTGGTAGAGTCTTACAAGTTTTCCTCCTTTCCTCTATACTCAAAAATAAGGAGGGGAGGGTAAAAAAAAGCTTTTTAAAAAAAATTTTTTTTTTTAATTTTTGCGTATTTGTAAAGTGCATTTAGGCACTTCAAAAAGTCTATATGGCATACAGCTGTCAAATAAGGCAAGTCCTAGAAATTGTCTAGCAGTTTTTATGAATGGAATGGTGCGTTTGAAGAAGACTAGCAAACACCTGCAGCTTGCTCGATTATAAAGAAATACTGAGAAAGACCCTGAGATGCTACTATGGCTTGTCTAATAACCCCAATTAAAAGCATCTAAAGATCACTCAGAAATTATTAATTTTTCCACTGGATCCATGTTTTGGACTACTCTCCATCCTTCCCTCAACAGAACTTTACGTAGTATCAACAGTAATAAACCTGCTATACACTCAACCTTACATGAAACTCTGCCTCTGGTTAAAATATTTAAAACATGCACTATAAAATGATAATTAATACTTTCCCTGGTCTGTAAATATCCTGTGAAGTTTGCCTTATATCCACAAAAAAGACATAGCTAAGATCTGCAAGAAGCACAGTGTTACATCCCTATGAATTGCTGGCCTACTGCATATGTGTTTTATAGCTAGAGCTAACAATAGTTTTAATTTATATGCATCTCAAATACAGCATCCAGTATAATATAGTTCATAACCATATATGTAATGCTTACAGACCAGAGTCTACATGAAAATACACCAGAAATTTAATGATTTAGACAAGATATGAAGAGCAACTTTAAAAATAATATGATAAAACACTAGACAACAAGTTTAAAATACCTGTTTTTCTAAATCTTGTCCAACAATGCCAGCTTCTACACAAGCTGTTAAGTTTTTCTCATCTATCCAGAGAATCCGATTCTGTTGGAAAACAATTGAAATTAAGAATTAGTACTAAAGATTTGTTTACTTGCTTCCATAACACTATGACCAATATACTTGCTCATAAAATTTAATACAATTCTACTTGTGACAGCAGTGGAAGATGAGCTCCCTCAAACAGCTATACAATAGGTTACAATTTATGTAGTCACTACTATAGGTGAATATAAATTTTATACTCATTAATTTACCCTGGGAATGCTTAGAGAAGCTATGTAGAAAAGCCAGAAGGAATTAAGTCACAGTTCTTAAAGAAATTAAATGATACAGTGATTTTTCCACTGTTAAAACAATTTAAAGTGCTTGAATCTAAATATCTGGACATTAAGTGTGCACCAAGAAAAGTATTCCTGAACATATTTCATGGGTTTAATAGACTTTGGCCAATAATCCACCTCAGCTCTTGAGGGCTGACACACTGTATTAGAAGCAAGATACACTATAGCATGTCAGAGTATGCAAATACTTTAGAAATTTAAGATACCTAGAAAGATTATTTCATTTTGCTTGATAGGGACATTCACTGTCCCATTAGTATACTATACTAAATAGGAAAAGCAAATAGTATGAATAACACGCTACACTAAGTATCATTGTCAGAAGAACAATCCACGTGAAGCAGAAAAATGCAAGTCCAGGTTTAGCTCTCTTAATATTAAGGATGTCACAGAAGCTTCAGCTTCCAGTTCTCACTGTTAATAAGGGATTATTATCTGGTAGATATAGGACAGAGGTCAGAAAGTGCAGCATAATGAATTAACAGACAGAGGCAACATAGTAACAACTCTTTGCAAGTTATGGAGCAAAGAAAAAAGTGTGAATATTAAATTTATATTACTTGACATCACATGTTTGTTCCCTTAATGAGGCTAATATGGCTCAGTCTCAACAAGGAATTAAGATCTGTGAAGGATCAGAATACTGCACGTATATCCAGCACATGGCACCATCTCCTACACAACATCCATGCACTGACTCAATAGGTATAGTTAGTTGTTCCAATTCAATTTCAGTTTTTCAGAAACATCTTAGATATGACGCAGAGCATAAACCTGTATAACCCGATTTGTTGACAGAAGATGCATCAAGCTTCATCTGTCAAAAACAGCTCTGTCCATTCTTCAAGTTTCCATATACAGGCCTTCTGTAGTTACCACCGCTAGCTATACAGCTTCTATTTCCTACAATTTAAATGCCATAAATAGTAGAAGCATTAGGAAATAATGCTCTGAACTGTTGTGTTACTTCTAGAGAAGTTGTCTGCTGCAGCAGAAGACTGCTGGTTCTCCTACTCAAAGACATAAGCTTTCTTATTTGCATACCTGCCTATTCAAAGTCATATTGTTCTTAGAATTCACATAGATTTCATGAAAATGAAAGGAAAAGTGAAGGTCATTCTAAAACACTTAGTACAATACCAGATCAAAGAAGTATTTTGTTTAGTTTCTGTTTTTCAAGTATTTCTGTACTATGTATTCATATTGCATGGAAGGAGAACAGCTCTAATTTCAGCTTCCTTTGATTTACAGAATGACAAAGATGTGGGCATCTTATAGTCCAGACTAAACTATCATTTAAAACTTTTCTCTCCTCATAGAGTTGGGCTAGTTAATTATTCAAAGCCAACTCTTTAAGCTTCTTTTAAACACCTCTGGTTGCAATGTAAACATCTTAATCGATGTGACATGCTTAGGTAAATCACAAAGTTTAACACAACAGTAACAGACCCTACCATAAGATCAAAGATGACTGGCTAAGTTGTACTATTTCAATAGATACTTAATAGGCATCTTAATTGTTCTGAGACCCTCAGCTTTGAATGCAGACAATGCACCTTTTCAGCTCTACTCTCCTTATTTACACTCCACTCTAATGTCTATAGAAGCTCTCTGGCTGTGATATTCTAAACATGTTAGTAGACAGTGGTCTATTTTTTGACTTAATACTTACCTACCTACTGTCATGTTTTTGTCTACTAGGTAAGTCATCTGCACTTTCTCCATCCTCAAACCAGCCAGAAGTCAAAGTTGCAGACTACTGAATCACACTAAGTTCAAACGAGACCCTTTGCCAATATTGTACTCTTTGGATTTCACTCCCACAGAGATGGTCAAATGGTAAAGTAGCTTCCTTCAGTGTGTAACTACCACTCTTGTAAGAAAGCTCACTTTGTAGCAAGAGTAAGAAGCAGCACACCTAACTGATTGCAGGGTAGAGAGCCAAAATCCAGGCCTTACTCTCAGGCTAGATGAGTTAACAAGCTCATAGTCCATGGGAGCTCACACAGTAGAGCTTTACATTAAGAATACAGAGCCATTGCTGAAGCATCTCTACCATGCAACCACATAAAGAACTCTTCATAATGGAAAGCTGAAAACAGAAAATTGATATTAAGAACTATAAAAACTTCATTTCTAGAATGCCAGAAAGCCGTGAATTTCATTTTCTTAAGATACTATCTACAAAAAAAAAAAAAAAATCTAGTCTTTGCTAAGTTAAGTCTAAGTGGAGTTACAGACCTTAGATCATCTCATCCTTCACTGTTCAAGTATTTTTTTTTTCTAGTCTGCAAAAAAGTCAGTGAAATTTACAGTAAATAACTTCCTCTTAGGCTTTCATTTAACCTTGGATATCACTTTCTATCACACAACAGTATGAAGAATCGCAGCTTCCTCTTTTACTGAGGTAAAACTACTATGACCAGGCTTAACGGTATATATTTTGAATTTTAAAAGTACACAGGTCATATGAAGTAGTATACGGCTAGTATCAGCCAAACACCACTTGAAGTAAAGGAAAATAAATCATGCATGGTACAGATATCATAATAATTGCACCACCACCACCACCCCTGGAAGCTCTACATACCATTTGCGATGTGTCCAAGGAGACAATTGTTCTTTTTTCCTCCTCAGGACATTCAAGAGCACTAGAAACACTCGTTCCTCCTGAAAATATGGAAAAACACATTGTTGTTTAATAAAAGTTACCCAGGAATTTTACGAGTACCCTGTTCTTTCTACTTTCATTCTCATATTGAACTTGAAGATCACTGAAATCAACTGTTTACCTGAGGCTCATGACTAGTACTTTACAGCTGTCCATGTTACCAAATCGAGAGTCTCATGGAAGCAGGGCAACATTTAAACTGACTGAGTGCTTTCAAAGCACTTGGTAACAGAACCATTAACCAAATCATCTCAGCTGCTCACAGTAAAGTCCAGAACAGAATTTTAAAATAGGGAAGGATGAACAATATCAAAGCCATTCAAGAAAGTTATTGTTTCTAAATACCTTTTGACAGAAATACAAAGATATTATGCTTCTATCTGGAAAGCTGGCTGAAGTAGTCTACTTAACATAGGAATGCAGTATTTACCTTAAATCAAGTAAGGAACTGAAAGGGTGTAATTACAAAAACAGATGAACAAAAAACAGACGGCAAATCTCTTTAGAGGTTTCTAATGCACCTTTATAATATATTACAGAAAAGCCTCTGAGAATCCTCTGGCTTCTCAAAGTCATAGGGGGAAGAAGAGACAGGAACACTAAAGAGAACCCCAGTAAATAGAATCCCAGTAAACTACCACAAGAATCCCTTTCCAGCAGTAGCAAGGGCAGAGACAGTGCCAAGCATCAAACACACTCCAAAAGCAGTATCACCAGTCACTTTTGTTTCTCATAATAGAAAAGAAAGTATTTTCCCTAAATACCCCTCAGCCCCTTAGGTAACAACTTCAGAAGTAGATCATAATTCAATGCAAGACTTGGACAAAATTTGAAGATTCTCCTGTACCTTGGTCAGTGAACAAGAGCTAGTCAGCATCACTGCTTTTTACTGTACTCATTCACTGGTGCCAAAGGTAAGTTGTAGCAGTCATACACAGCTCTCCAAACGTATCTGACAAGGATGATAATATTTTAAGGAGGCACAATACCAGACTAATGGAGCAGATTAAGTAAAGATGCTTTTTGTCAAACAGTAAGTGTCCTCCCAAAAGTCTATACAGATGGTATGAAATAAAGCATGCGCAAACTTAACCCACAGAAAAGTTTGTGAGATAAAGCTTTTCAGAACAAACTCATGAAAACTAACATCCTTTATTCCTTGAGCTCTAAGTCAAAACTATATCAGCAGGCTTAGAAGAAAAAAATTCCACTATTAAAGTCCTTTAGAAATCTTCCAGACTGAGAAGGCACCAGATTATACAGTCAAAGAAATAGCCTTTGAAAATAGGAACCTTTCCTGCAAAATGCTTACTAGAGGAGCCTCTGCTCTAACTCTAATGTCCAGCAGTCCAAAATGAAATTAGAATTATGGTTAATGATTCTGCAGAATAGTGCCTGACCATTCTAACTCCCTGGACCCATGAGCCTCAATGGTACACAGCGCCCCAACCACGAACAAACTAATTTACACATGCTTGTGGACGCAGAGTGCAAGTAGAGCATCCAAAAACATGAGATCTCTAGCAGAAATATTTGAATCTGTTTAATATTTCCTAGGAGGCTTCCAAGTTACAGAGCTACAGAGAGAGTTTTCAATCTCAACCACTACTCTTACACATGCAATACTGAAGTTCCTTATGCATTTTTATTGACTTCTGCTAAACTGAACACAACAGCTGTTAATATAGCAAGATCACTCAACATTCAAGACAGCACTTAAAATATCACGAACAGCTCTAGTTTTCGAATTAGAGGTAAAATTTATTACCCCTACACATCAAAATGGAATTCAAGTATGTTAACTAGCGATGTTGAACAGACTGAGATTTGATAATACTTACCACCAAATGGTATTATGCAGACACTGTGCTTACAGGCTAACTCCACAATTTTAACTACATCTTCATGGCAAACTGGAGAAAAAAAAAAAGAAAAAAGAAAAAGAACACACACAAAGAAGTTACAAACAGGATTTATGTCTATTCTTTTTGTTTAAATACAGCAGTATGAATGAGTAGGAGCACCCTTTCAGACATCACAAGGAAGATATTTCAAAGGCAGTTAGGTAATAAATACAGGCCAGGCTCAAAAGTATCAGAGCTCCAGAGTGGAATTCAGACCTAAATAATCCTACTTTTAAGAAATCATAGCCTTGGTTTGCTGGTCGTCTTATGGACTGAGACTTCCTAGCAAACATTCCAGCTGGATTCCTTGGAGACTAAATTAAGTTCAAAGCTTCTTTAAAGTAGGTTATTCAGTCTATTTTAAGTGAGAAAAGTCTCTTCTGAGACCTGAAGAAAATATCTTTTTCATTCTGGCTGACATTAATTTTCAAGAGTAGAGCTACTGGTCGTATTCACTTTTTTAGAACGCGTTCTAATCATCTATCCACAAAACTTCAACTACATTTAAACAATGAATTTGACTTCCCCATGGTGATAAGAGGTGTTGAGATTTCCCAGGCACAACCAGTAACCCAGATGTTAAATGATCATGGTTACCACTCAGGAAAACTCCTTCACTTCAGCTTCAGTAAACACATTAAAAAAAAAAAAAAAAAAATCAATGAATGAAGAGACAGTTTCCCCAGGACAAGAAAGCATAGTTTGGGAAACAACATCCAACATCAGAAGGGCGGGGTGGGGAATTAAAGCTTACCAGGCCAGACAACTATATCAGGAATTCGCCTAAAAATTCCTTCCCTGAGTGCAAATATCTCATGTAGGCAGTGACCTGAAATATAAACAATAAATTAACAAGTTAGAATAGGAAACATCTAAAAAGCACACATAAATGACATTCTCTTACCATGAGCTCTGAATACCCTATCTTCTGCATCCTGTGAATATGATATTTTAGTGGCTATAAGATCCTGAAGGAATTCTTCATTTACAATAGATGGAGGTACATCATTAACATTTAAGGATGCCTACAAAACAAGAAGTTCATTAAAGGTAAGCTCACTTTTGAAGTATTGCTGCATATAAAAGAGTAAGACTGAGGTACCACTAACCAATGAACTACCAAAGCCTAACTACTTAAAATTTAGGATTAGAAAGTTATCATCAAGCATATTCATCCTACCTGGCACTCAACAGACTAAATGCTCACATGAAGTTTTATTTCAGTAGCACACTGAGCTAGCCTGCCAGTCTTGCAAAGACTGTATGCACTGCATAGCAATGCCAAATGAGCTTGCTTACAACCTTACTAAGAAAATCCAAGCATTTTATATAAAATGATTTACATAATCAAAGAAACAGCATTTGTTTTGGACTAGCCTATGTTTATTGACAAGTAAAAGCTGAATTCACTCTTCTTTCACTTCTTAGTGTTTCAGCCTTCTACAAAAAAGTGTATCCACCCATTCAAATTTATTTTCCTTGAAGGAAGGGTTTCATGCATCTTTGTTCTACACAGCCTCCAAAACAGCCTATACTTTCTACTGACATGTTATGGGTGGCTTGTTAAGACAAAACCTTAGAGTATAGCACCAGTTACCAAGCTAACAATAAGGGAAATGGAGATTAGTAGTCTTTTATCTGCCATCTCTGCAGCAGTCTATTCTGAATGTTTTGGTTCTCACAATAAGATATCTGCATGTAGGAAGAATTAACCTTCAATAGGAAAGTTTCCAGGTAATTAGCAGACCCATGATGATGCGACTTGCCTAGTTGCCTAACAGTGTCCACTCCAAAAGGGAGAATGCAATGTTGAGACTTAAACACTTACAGTGATAATTCAGTAAGGAACATCTGCATGAGACAGCTACTTGGCTGCCTTCAAGCCTCAAAGTGTTGTGAGCTAAGTATCAGCTATGAACGTATTTAGTTTTAACACTGACGGGGGTATGTGCTGTTTTGACTTGTTTTTGAATGATGATGATATACTTCTTGAAATACGGTGTCAAACATCTGAGAAAGGAAGTTGGAAGTTTTTTTTTTTTTTTTTTTTTTTTGTTCCCCCCCCCCCCCCCCCCCAAGAAAAAAGCTTTTTTCGAAGCTCAGATTTAGTGTTGTGGTTAAGGCAAGAAGCACATTGCTACTAAGAGATGATGACTTTATCAGCCTATCACAATAAGCACAGAGGAAGCCAGGATCAGATCTCCTGTGTACTGTTCAAATGCTTCATCTCTAAGTTTGATTTTACGGCATTTTCTAGGGAAGTATGTTCAATCTGAATAGGCTCATCCATTTGATGAAGTTCATTTACTTAAGGAAGTATTCTCAATAAGACAACTTGTAGAAGGAAAAAAAGGCGACCTGTGGCAACACTAAGTACTGGCTGGCAAACACTGATCCCAGGTGACAGGACCTCTAAAAGGTTGACCATTTCTCAGCTTTATAGCTTCTGCAACAAAGATTTATTGTAGAAAGCAGTAAGTTTTCACTTGTGAGATCTAAGAAAGCTGACCAGGTGTCAAAGGGCTTCCAGTGTTAACAAGGTCTGAACAAAACTGTCCACAACAGCACCAAGAGTTCTAGTGAGAAAGCCCTCAAAGAATTAGATAGGACATCTTGCCCTTTCCTTCCCCAGGACTGCTCCTAATGCACATTCACACAGCACTGTTGCTAATCCAAACAGCACTGCTCCCAGGGAAACACTGTCAAACAAAGAGGTGCCAAATGAATAGAGATCTTTAAAGTACTTTGTTAAAAATCCCTGCTAGCTGTGCTCTACATTTTAAACTTCCACTTCTTCATGGTTTGTGTAGACAGAATCATTTACATCACTTCAAATTGAACAACAAATGCTTACAGATCTTGATTCCCCACATAAGGGAACATATTCTACTTAAAACTATCTGCAAGGAACTATTCTAGTTTTAAGTACCTCAATTCTGCCTCTCCTGCAAGGATTTTAATCCTTTAGCTGTCATCTTTAAGATTGAAAAATTAATAACAATCTGTAACAATGTTAGATGAAAAATACATCTTTATTTTTGTGGGACTGAGCTATTGCAATAGGATTCCTACACTGGAAGGCTGGAGATGAAGCCTACTTGAACTAAGTCCAAATTGCTCCTGTTGATAAGTCTTTTCCAGTCTGAAGAGGAGAGAGAAGTCATGAAGTCCTGAACATCAGAGAAGCAGGAGTATTTACTGCTTGCTAATGATAACAAGAAAGTGACATACACCAAGGAAACCTCCAGTCTTAAGGAAGAGAGGCAAGAAAAGACGAGTTAGAAAGTCTAGTGGACTGCTGTTCCTATACCTGAGCTCCTTTATGCTCTGATAATAGCAAAGAGATAGTAAAATAAAACCATACAGCATAACAATCTGAAATAAACTAGTAACCATCACCGAGACATTAGAACAGAAGACCCATAGTAACAGTTGGGAGTCTGTGAGTCCAGATATGTACTGGAGACTCCAAAGGAGTCTATTCTGTGTTAACATTGCAACAAAATCCAGATAAGAGCATCAGAACTTCCTACATAATAGGAAAGCACTCACATTGCTGGCAGATCTCCTGAGGAGCTCATTTGCAAGATGTGCTGTAGAAACAGGATAATATTTGAGAAATTTCTTTTGTCCTCTGAGCATTCTTCTTTGTACATTTACTCTACATGTAAAAAAGGAAACAACTGCTCTCACAACCACTGGAAGTGAAAGTGAACTTGCCACCAAGTGAAAGCAATTTTGCTGTGAGCATCTGCCCCTTAAAACCAATCTTGGTCAAGGAAGATGCTCATATGAAGACAGATTTTTTCCAAACGTACTGGCAGTTATATTGGCCTGCAAGTCACAACAGATGGAAGGAGGGCTTGATCAGCAGAAGACTGAAGAAATGTTCAAGTTTTCAGGCCCTAAGATATTACCTGCCTCAGAGAAAATGCAACTAACTGAAGGAACTGCTTCCCAAAGCAGGGTCACTTCAAAATCACTGTATGAGTGCAGCCTGCTTTCAGAAAATGCACTGAAAACTTTGTTTAACTTCACTGTATCTTCTGTCCTTGTGATCATAAACAGCCATTAAGTTCTCATAAATGATAATTCCCCCTACACTAACAGTTCCAGCAAACTGGGAAACAACCTACAACTAAGGACAAAAAACTCACTGTGTGGGAGACTTATTTGAATTCAAGTATTACCAGTTGACCTAGAACAAAAAGTTTTGCTAAATCATTGAAGGTTTCATGTAGTAGTTTTATAATAAATATCAACTCTTCTGTAGTGTTACTACACCATTCAAGTCAACCATATGCAAGGCCATCTTACAGCTTCTGAATATCTTTAACATACAGACTGGTCTTGATCACCAAAGCTGGTTCAAAAGCACCAATTTTTTTTCAGCTATTTACTTACTCTAGAGGTAGATTTGTGCTCCAGACTTGCTCCAAAGGTTTTTTCTATCCATTCCTTAAAAGTTGGTAATACCATACCACCTAACCTGTACCTGAAAAGTCAATATTACAAATGGTCATTTTAAATTGAAACAATGCATGTCAGATACACTACTATTTATGGTTATGTAGAATCAAAAATAAATTTTAAATAAAATGCTTTATCTACAAGTCTGCAAGACTTCTATATATTCAGCTTTCATGTAATCACACATTTTGTAGTATTTAGGTGTTCCGTACTTAACACAAAGTCATATCAATTCTTAATTTAAATATTATTTTCACTTTAAGATCTTTGAGAAGCATAGCACAGGCTTTTTGGCGGTTTGGGGTTTTATTTAAAAACTCCCAATTTTTTATTAAAAACTCCCAATACTACCACCCTCTCCATTTTCAAGAAAACCTTCAGTAAGGTAGAAAACTGTGACAATTTTCATGCCAGTTACTACTACAGAGTAGGTATGCAGGGACACACTGCAATATAAACAAAAGCTGTCAGACATGCACAAATCTTGCTTTCAACCTTGCATGTTGTCAGGGGGAAAAAAAAAGTGTTAACTCTTTCACCCTCGGAATCCATGAAGTGATGTGAATATGCCTACCTCAGACTCAGAGAAGAAACAGTTGCAATATTTCTTTGGTGCTTTTTTGTAGCTTTTTTTGTAGGGAGTACTGCAGAAGTTATCTGCAGATAAGTCCTAGTCAACTAGAGTGATTAACACTCTAAAGAGGTGCCACAATGTTGTTAAAACAGCAAAAAATTTGGTGCAGAAGTGAGACCTGAAAGCTCAGATCCAATCCAAAACACCAAAGACATTCTGCAGGAAAGTCATCAGCAATTCTGCACCAGAACTTCTAGAACTAGTTGTTTTTACTCTTTCTACATTTCTGATTCAAGCAACTTGATCTCCTCATTAAATATTTCAATAAAAAGCTAGGAGTCTTAACATTATAGTGCATAACAAATTCAACACCTTCCAGGCTGTACAATCCTCAGTGCTATCTGAATGCCACAGAAGAGGAAGAAACTATGTATTGCCCTAGCAGAAGAAACTTTATGGCACAGGGAGTCTGAAAGTCAAACCCCAGAAGGGGAACATGGAAATTAAAACATATTTAGTTTCTCTGACCAGAGCTTATCTACATGGCATATGTGAATATTTGAGAATTTATTCTGAATCAGCTAGACAGACAAGAAAGAGATGAGCTGATTATAGTCATGCATACCACATGCAGAACAGGTGAGGCTGGGGACACACTGCTGAAGTAGAAGTCGTTGTTAATTGTTGTATGTACACACTGTGCACATTTAGGTATGTACAAACCAAGGAGAAGAGAACAAGAACTTTTCTTTAGTATTAAGAACTTTCAGCAGTTGAAAATTCTTATCATAAGTTGCACCTGGACCACTGCCTTACGCCCGATAAGTGCTCTTAAAGATTTTTTTATTCACTGTTAACCCAGTTACAACTCAACCTTCATAGTTCTGGGGTTTGCCAGAGTTAAGTCACCTATTACGCAGAAAGGCTTGTTTCCTTATCTCCTAGTTCTCTTACTGGAGAGAGAAACCCCACACCTCCCCATTCTATTCCTTAACTATTCTCTCAACTCAGACTCTTCAGCTTGAAAGACTGTGTTCAGCCACTCCCGTGGCAGCCCTTACTATATCACCATATCTGCAGGGAATTGTTAAATAGTTCTGCGGAAAGGAAAGTACAATAAGCAATAAAAGGTTAATGAGTGTATACATATACTATACATATATATAAATCTGTAAATGAATACTAAAAGCACTAGGCACCTCCAACACCAACCTTAGTGGATGGTGAAGGAGTACAAGGGTAATCTGTCACAAAAGTCAGGTTCTCACTCTTTTCAGACAGCCTTTCCTACCACTGAGGCAGATTACTGCACAGGAGCTATGCTGGTATGGCCCCTCTTGGGGTCACACCATATTATTCATCAATTAGGGAGAGAGAATGCAGATGGGGAAGAGCAGCACCATTCTGGAACACTGACTGATACTAATTAGTCAAACAAGCAGCAGCCTCAATGCTTCTTCAAAAAGGAAAGTCCTGTCCTATACCCTTTCTTCCTTCAAAGCATCCGGTAGAGAAGCTTTCTATGGAACATAACCTACCCCAGATAAACAACTAAAGAAATAACAGCTGAAAGAATGAATGACAAAGTGACAAGAGTCAAAGTCCAGGCCAAAAAAAAAAAAAGAAACCTCTTCAGCATTGTATGGAAGAGAAACTATGGAAACAATGAAATATTCTCTACTCCGACTTTGTTAGTGTGGTATGTCAGCATCCTCAAACCCTATCTACCCTCAGCTTTGTGAGCTATGAAAGTAGCTCTGAATACTTTTTGTCATTTTCCCATTCTTCCCATTTCCTTTCAATATAAAGAACAACGCAAAGAAATAAGGACAGGGGATACACTTGGACAAAACTCAGGCAAACACAACTAAAAGCAAAATCTCAAAAACCTCAACTTAACCCCAAAGGCAAATAAGTTTTCATCAATAAGTCTGCCTGGCTTCAAAGGCTCTTTCTGTGGCTACCCAAAGTGCCAGACAGATTATGGCTGAGCAGGTGTACTTACTCAGAAGTTGTCATGGGTATGATGATGACCAAAGCATGCCCTGAGCACATCAAGCTTTTCACAAAACAAACAAACACAGCAGCAGCTATGCTCACCAGAAGACAACAAATCTGGAAAAAGATGCATGTTCATAACTAGCCAGCTGTCTAGTGGCTAAAGCAAATGCTTAAGGAATCACCACAAATAATTACTGGAGATCTTATAGAAATTCTACAGAAAGGAAGAGATGGTCCTATTTGACTTTTAGAAAAGCTCTAGAATAGCTTTCAATTCCAGGAAGAGGCTTCACAGATTCCATTATTTCCAGGAAGAAAGCATCATTCTGCTCTTCAGATATCAATACTGGAATAGTATGAAGGGCTGGTTTAAATATGAACTTGTCAATGTGATGTACAGAGGAAAGCTACTAGTTACCTGTTAAATATATTGTGAAATACCATTCAAAGGCATCAGAGCCTCCCTAAGTTTATAGTGAGCTGAAGTGCCTAAATCAAGGCTTTGTATTTTAATCTGAGCCTGAAAGTTAAAAAATTAAGAATTAAAATGCTCAAAACCAGTTAGGCTTTTGCCTAACTTCATCTCAAACTAACTCACGATAGTTTACACAAACTCAAAGAACTGTAAGGAATTTTTCTGAAGGACAGCTCGCTAATCTTATTTCTCTTTCCCATTTTCTATATTCTTAAGAATATATTTATATCTTTAAAAGTCAGGGAGAAGACTGTAAGACTTTCCATTCATGGAGGAAAAAAATATGTCAAATTGTAGGCTTAAATTCTACTAGAAGAAGGTGAATAGATCATTTAGTAGACTTAATTTTCCTGTTATTTACTCAGAGACGCCATTTTTCAGAAAAAAAAAGATTCACTGAACAAAGATCTAGGAGGTAATAAGCCAGGAAAGTATGTTACCACCACAAAAACATAGAATTAAAGAGCAATTTTTATTTTAAGTTCAGAGGATCAAGTAGCTCCATGCATGAAAGTTTAGGAAAAAAAATAAATTGAAAGTTATGTAGTAAAGCTACTGGTTGATGCTCATGAGATTCAAAACTGGCAAAATTGCACAGGACTGCTGCATATTACCTAAATCTTTAGGACGCAGTGCAGGTTCTCAGTCTGATCCCATTCTTCAAGGGAAATGTAATGCACAGCGAGTATATAAAGTTATGGAAAAGACTGATTTTTGTCCCTTTACAATACCTTTGATAAACCTTACTATAAGCTACACAGTCTATTTTAGTACATATGTTAAATACTATAAGGTTCAATAAACCTGTTAAATGCCAAACAACTTCATAACTTATTCTGAAAATAGACAAAGCAAAGAACTTCTTGTAATTGAACAATACTTTTTTTAATATATTAAACCTGAACACTTTATTCTAGTTCAACGATACAAATTTTCAATGTACCTTCTTCCTGTGAATTCTGCTTGACCCTTCTTATTGAATATGAATTTGGAGTCATTATATCCCCAGCCATTCCACTTTAGAAGTTCTTGCCTTAAAGGGAAAAAAATAAAGTGAGAATGCATTAGCATACTGTAAGCCAAAAGCATCTCTACAATTTGCAGTTCTACGGCTTTGAAAAAGCTTTATTGGACAATAACTCAAGAAAGCAAGTGCATGTCACAAGCACGTAGCTTAAGAGCTTAAAAAAATATTTCTGTAGTCACAGCTTTATTCTTTCTGACTGCAGATATGACATCTTAACATTTGAAAAACACTGTTTTACAAAAAACAATCAGTTGACGTCAACACACAGTATGGTGATATTTTCAAATCAGCAAAAAAGTGATATTTGAAAGATACCGGTTTTTAATTCTATACATGAATACTAACACACCAATAGGCAATAGCTGAATTTCAGAATGAAGAAGCAAGACATATAGCATTGTTATTCTCTGTAAAGAAATAAGCTTAATTGAGGTTTAATATAGCATCAACATTGTAAACCCACTTCATTCTTAAAATATTCATGTAACAAGGCACTCTTAGTAGGTACCTCAAACATTCAAATTTAAAAAAATTTTGAAAAATAAAACAAGAGTTGCAGGAATAATGAACCAAACAACCTGAATGTGACCTCAAAGTAAAGACATATAATACAAATACAATATACAAAATTGAAGCGCCTCAATGACAACTACTCTACAATAGAGAATATTTTAATTATGATAAAGTCAGAAGTTAAAAATATGAACACATTTAAGATGTTACACAATAACAGCAATTATACATTAATCTAACTTTACTTGAAAAATTCCTCATTTATTTACATTAGAAATAAAGTGCTAACTTAAACCTGAGTTTTCTCATCATTAAAAGGCGTCTTTAAGAAGTTAAAGGCAAATGATTTACCTCAAACCATTGTATAACTGTGAATGTAGCTCAATCTTTCAGTATACAGTCAAAGAATAAGATAGGAATCAATTGTGACCATTTCAAAGAGACTTTAAAAATTCAGAGAAACCACTGCCATGAATCTGCAGTAAATCCAGCTTTACATATAAGATAACTGGGTGCTAATTGATTACCGAAGGCCTTTATAATAAAGATAACAGTAACCTCAGCTGCTGACATGACTGTCTTGTGTTATAATTAAACACTCTGCTTAATCAGGGTTCATTTTCTACAAACGGCCTGTACACAAGGTTTTAATTAGTCAAATGAAAAACACAGACACCACTTCCACTGCAGTTTGAAACAAAAGCGTTTCGACAGGCATATTGCATATATTGTTCCTCCGTACTGAAGTGATTCTAAAGTTTCAGTCAAAATTAAACCATTTAGGCAAACTGCTGTTAAGATACAGAAGCCCCTCTGTTCTGCTGCCCACTTCAATAGGGCCAAACTTTACATTTCTAATGTTTTCTCAGAAAAGGGCCAGGACTCACTCAAGTTTCATATCAAAGGAATGCCTTGGGATCACCTAGAATATGACAATGAATTAACAAACTGGTAACAAGTTCTTGGATTTAGGCATATTTTTGTGTGTGTATGCATTTATAATATTAAATACATAAATATACACATAGTTCTATATTACTATGACCTGCATTTTTGCAAATAAAATATATTTTAAAAACAAAATCCACACAGACACTAAGTGCTATGCAGTTGAACTACTCCCAGCTGCGAGCAGGCTGATACGGAACCGACCAACCGAAGTGGCATTTGTTAAACGAAAGGTTCCCCTCAAACCCGCCAGGCCTGGAGTCCTCCTCAGAGCGAGACTTCTCCCTCTGCTGACTAAACACAGTATTTCTACACACCTGATCTCTTCTTGTTGAACCACAAAGTCAGAAGAGACTTCACATTTATACGGCAAGTCAGAGGAAGGCTCAAGCACCGTTGCCCTGATTTAGAGGGCTTATATCCTCTTGCAAGGCAGTGCCAAAATAAGCTGTTAAATACGATGCATGAAAAGGCTGGAGTAAGAAAGAAGAAACCCGCCGTCAGTCACGCAGGGCACGAGGCAAAGGGCCAGGTTCTCCTCTGGATTCTAAAGGGCTGGTGACATTAGGTAAGCTTAAGTGCAACTTTGAAACTATCATTTGTCCTGATGCATGTCCAGAAAACTCTCCCAACGTTCAGGAGGGGGCACTTTTAGTTAAGGCACTGAACTGACACCCAAACAGGGGATCTTTCTGCTAAGCAGGCTGTATTCTCGTCGCGTGCCTTCTTTAAAAGGCCCACTTACCCAAGTGTTAACGTCTTTGGTGCTTTCATCAGACAAAAAAGAAAAAGAACCCACACCCACACACAACAGCACCCGATCACAGTTTGGATGTCAATATTTAATTCCCCCCCCCCGAAAAGTCTTTAATTGACATTCACCTATTCCTAAATGAAAAAAAGCATATAATGGTTTGCTCCGAAAGACAACACAGCTCTTGTTATTGGAGTGGTGAGAGTAATTAGAACTGTTACATACTGCATTTTAGATGTTGGTTAAGGAGAAACGGTGCTGGGGTGGGGGGAGAAGTTTAGAAGCAACTGTTCTGATAACCCTGGGTCAGGAGATGCTTGTCTCCTGCCCAATGGGCAACTCGCATCTTGTGACAGGCAAACAAGCCATCAATATGAATTGCAAGCATTTTGTTTTATGTTCAGAACTATCCCAAGCAAGTTTAAGAGCTTTATTTGGAGATAGGAAGGGCTGTCTTCCTAACCAGCCTGTCTGATATGTATCCTTTATTTTGTTCCATAATAGTTATTATATTGGCAGTACTCTCTGTTATTTGGTTTACGTGATAGTAGTCAACAGCACTTCAGACTTACACAGTGAAAACAGGTTACAGAAAATACTGCATGCAGCTTTTTTTTTTTTTTTTTAAAAAAAAAGCTTTTAAAAAAAGATGAGATTAAAAGACAATGACCAACCAGTCAGCTCTGACTTATAATTGATGTAGCCTCTAGTGAAGGCTGAGCTACTTCGTTTATGTCAGTTTTACCAGACTTCATGGTTTAGTGCTTGATGAAACTCAAGACTCAAAGAGAATTACCTCTGATGCAAAGGGAAGCAGAAAACATCCAGGAGATGCGCAAGCCTCACTGACTACTGAGGCAATAGCAATGATGCAATCTAGTCAAAGGCTTTAGCAGAACTTTTTGGAAAAACCTTCTGAGTATGTGGAATGCTGGGCATTAGTTTATGTATTATTCAGAATAGGTGCAAGATAAAAAGCCCTGCAAGATACAGGCTAGGGCACTGCGCTGCTTCATTATCCCAAGTCCTTCAAATAAGGGAAGCTATTGTTAAACACCTGCTCTACACTTCCATGCTTTTCCAGATTAAGTTTGGAAATTTAATTTATAAGAATAACAAAAGGCAACTGAAGAAAATTCTCATAATGTTCCAAGCCCTCCTTTGTTTTTTGTATTACCCTTTTGTAGCATTATTTGCTTAAGCAAACACTCTTCCTTAGCCCAAACTTTTCACACCACAATGCCAGTGCAGAACTGCTACTGTCCTTTGTGCAATGCCACTGGTGTAAATGATTACAACCGCTTGGCAGATTAGTATACCGCCTTATGTTTACCCTAACTCTCAAGTATGATCTAAGTTATGACAGTTAGCAGTGTAGTCTTCTGTATCTCCATTTTTGACTCCAAAATCTCAACGATAAACTCTCATTCCAGAAGAGTACACAGACCAAAAAGAAATGCAGAGACTATACAGACCTAAATCCATATTAAAAGCTCCCCCCATGTATGAGTACTGAACATATCAAGTGGTGACTCTGAAAATAGGGAAGTCAAACTACATATTGATCTGCAAGCAATATGTACTGCCATTTTTCCCAGACTTGTACAGATAAGATATCCTCTAACATCTCAATATCCCATACTATTTAATGCAAAATCTGCCCTGCAGCAATACCTTAATTTGCATCTTCATTTTTCAAAAGTCCAAATAATTTAAGCTGCCAGCTAAACAGTAAATAACAAAAAAAAAACACACTTAAATATTGCTTAGAGTATACAGACTGATCATCTCAAAACATTTTAATAAGTTTCATGCCCCAGCCTGAAAAATCGGAAGTTCAGTTTGGTTTAATTGATTGGCATGCTCATGTTAACATACAAGGTTATTATGTCTTGCTATATTATAAACATATCCTTATATTTTTCTTCCTACCATCACTCCGAAGACTACATACAGCAAAGTCAAAGACTCTCATCAGCATTTGGTATTGTTCGTGTTCTAAACTGTATGCTACTCAGCTCTACATTCTACCTGAGCTCTATCATTTAAAAACAGCTTTTCTATTCATTATCTTCACAGTAATAGAATTAAGGGTAAATTACCTTGATATTCTGTTAAAGATGAAAATAGGAATATTTTAGACAGAAATACTATAAGGGAAAAAAAAAAAAAAGGCTTTCCTTTCCTTCTGGCTTTGGCTTTTAGCCAGAGATGAACAAAAAAAAAAGAAAAAGCATGAAGTACTAAATATAAAGCAAAGCTTGCTTTTAACATTATATATAATGGTATTGCCTGAAGGGAAAAACCTGAAAGAAAACAAGTTACCATGGAAACAGTGACAATAGAAGCTAGTGTTGTAAAAACAGTGCAGCTAGGCTAAGTGAATTTAAATATTTCACTTTATTACAGTATACAGCATCGAAATATTAATTTGACTTAATGCAACAAGGATTAATTTTTACAGCAAAATACTTGTTAAAAACAACAAGCATTTTCTTCTCTTCCTCTGGAGAACTTGTTACAGAATAATCAGTAGTCACTGGGCTGAAAGGTCTTCAAATTATAGCACAAGATATTACACATTAAGTTCAGAAACAAGTAAAGGCATCTAAAATCGGTAAGTCCACGCGGTGGCAGTATTCCCCCACGCTAAGCAGGCACGGTTTCCCCGCGGGCGTACGCGGCTATGGCAGTGCGGCATGGCCAGCCTGAAGCAGCACACCGCAAATTGCTTTGAGCATGCAAACTCTCACCTCTCACCCACCCCTGGAGTATTCTGCCTGCTCCCCAGCCTAATGCTAATGCTAATGCAGCCTAAGGCCTCCAGGCTACTAAACATTTTAATTAAACCAATACAGGCTTCAAAACTCATACTTTGGTGACAGATACTGTTCAAAAATTTTCCTTTCTCTAGAAAACCAGTCCTAACTGAGAAGGAAGCACAGAGCTTCCAGCAGGTACTTCAGTTCAGTGTCCAGATGCTCAGCTCCCAAGGAAATCATACCATGGATATTAGTTTCAGTCCTTTCAAATACAAGTCACAAGTACATATGAAATAACTACATACACAATACCGAACTGCCAATTAAGTTTTTACTTCAAATTAAAAATACCGTAAACATTCTCAGCTCTATCTTTTCCAAAATCTGAAACACAGATTGCCTTTTTAACATCAGAAAGCAAACACTATGTTTTTTCACTTACGATGAAGCTATGAAATCATGCTCAATGAAATATCAGAATCAAGCAATGAACAAATTCTAATTCACCAGTGTCATGATCAAAAGATGCCAACATTGAATTACTTGCCTCTCTCATCACACAGCTATATCATCTAAGCACACAAATATCAACAAAATTTATCCCTCTTCTCCAAAACAATCTGGAGAACTGGCACACTATACACAAAAGTGAAGTAAACTTGAGCTAATTTGCTAAAAGACCAAACTATATAGTTCCATGGATTTCTTTCAGAAAAGCCACCCTACAGCAAGATGAAAGATGTAAGAAAGATGTAAGAAAGAATTTCCTCACCAAAACCACCTGTATTTTTAACTCAATCATCAGCTGACGCTAACCATTAAAATATATTCATAAAAATTACATACATATATACGTATACACACACACTCTCCTGTTCTATCAGCCAAGAACTAGCATAGGAGATTAGAAGCAAGTTTAAAGAGGCAGTTGTAAGGGCTACCACATTGTCTAAAATACCAGTGTTTACCTAACACAGCAGTGCAAAAAAGTCTTACACTGTATAGCTCTTGCAGAACCCAAGATAAATGTGCAGTAAGATACAGGCAATATTATGGTGCTAAGGAGTTATATCATCCAAACAGTAATGGAGCTAGGTCTCAAAACCTAGCTTAACTGGGCTTTTGGTTACAGATTCAGAAGACTGCTTGGAAATTCAGAACCCATTTCTTCAGTGATGCTGGAAGGTCACTGTCCCTCCCTATCTGGAGCAGGGACCCTATTTAGGTTATATAGTGACTCTGTTATCAACCACCAAGAAAGCAAACCACTCAACTGTTTTTGAAGTCAGTACTAAATTAGCATTAGGTGCCTGGAAATTACGAAGGTGGATGTAGCCCTAGGAATCTCTTCAAGAACTGCTTTGTGATAGCATCATTTATCTGGAGAAGAATGACATGCTGTAGGCAGGGAGTATCTGCTGTTTGTCATTCTTATACTTCTTTCCTCTTGGAGAGTCTTCCCTGCAGCAAACCAAAAGTAATCGCTCTCAAGTCTGTGAAGTCAAATAACATGTCTGTTTTACAACCTTAGACACACTCAGGTTCTGTAGCCTCAGCTTTCCACAAAACCCTTGTGGTTGCATATACACCTAAACTCAGTTGCTATTCTGTTTGCCAAATATCCGATACAGCAACATGAATCCAAGCTCATCGTTAAATTTTAAGAACCAAGTTAAACTGCAAGCACAGTCACAGAAGTTAAGACACAAAATATATTTGAAAGTACTAGGTACTCCAAAGCAGGGTGTGTTCTCCTTTTCCAGCTGTTGTGATTTAAAAGAAAAAAAAAGTTCTTCTCCTTACACATCTTACTAGCATATGTGGAATAAATGAAGCCCATAAGAACAGGGAAATTGGTCTAATGTTCTCTTGTAGAAAGTTTTAGTCAATACGGGTGAATTAAATATGAAATACTATAATCAATATCAGGAAAACCAATTTTACTAAGCTTCCAAACGTGCACACTTAGCCAAATAATAAGGATTATGCAACAGAACACAACAGATACTGCTTCTTGTAAAGTATCTTCTACTTCAGAAGGATGCTAGTTTTGTCTTTTGAATAGACTGCCATACTACAAAATGCACACAGTTACTTTCAGGTAGTAAAGGAAGAGCCACTAAAATTTTTATTTTTTTGAACCCAGGGATCAGTCTTGCAAGCAGTATTTCTTTAAGCTTGCCAAAAAAAAAAAAAATCTGTTTCACCATCTTCAAAAATTCAAGTTAATAAATGAATCAGAAGTCTGCTATTATTCTTTTCCATCAAAATAAGCTGAGCTCCTGGACAATACTGCTTTACCTGCTGTGAGTTTAGAGAATTTAGCTCTGTAGCACATGGAGATAACCGCAAAAGAATACTTTTGGTGTTGTCAGATCAACCCTGAGAACCCCCACGCAGCAGCCGCTTCTGGACTTTACAAGGCATTAGGCTTGTCCATCACATTCAGTCTAGGAGGTACGGTAGCACTTCAGGAACTCTAGCTGGCTACAATGTGTTACACTACAGATTGTCTTAATTTACCTCAGTTCAGAGCACCTTTTAGGAAGTCAAAGCAATTATTCTAGTCTATTGTATTAGCAGAGATTGTTCTATTCAGTTCAAATAAATTTTAAATAGCTACATACAGTCTTTATTTTCTCGTGCATAAGGTTTCAGACTTCAGTAAGTATCATGAAGTTGATCTACAAAATTCTTTTCCTGTAAATAGCTATTTGTTTTCATATAACACTCCTTGTTTTACTTTATGTATTAAACATCCTTTACACTTTTATTAGCATATAGGGTTTTTTCTGGCAAAGTTTAACCAATGAATCTATCTAGCTTGGTTAAACTGATATCAAAGATTTAACAAGTTATCTACTAAGCTAATGAATAAACGTAATTGTGACAGATTACTTAATTGTCATCTAACTATAAGTAGTTACCTCTTCAGGCAGATAACATGAAAGTATTATTACTATATATGAAGTCACACTTGCTTTCAAATTGTGTTTTATTTTTATCAGGCTAGCATTTAAAAATGAGAATCTTACGTTATCTGTTCCTCTATTTTGAGCATTAATCTTGATTAGCAGTTAACAGCTTTGATTCAAATCCCTCTGCCATGCCTTCCTCAATGCAACAGGCTTACTCTTATCACAGAATCGTTGAGGTTGGAAAGGACCTCTGCAGATCATCTAGTCCAAGCCCCTTGCTCAAGGAGAGTCACCTAGAACACATTGCCCAGGATGGTGTCAGACTTCTTTACCTCCACAGCAAGTTCTTCCTTATGTTCAGATGGAACTTCCTGTGTTCCAGTTTGTGCCCATTGCCTCTTGTCCTATTGCTTGGCACACTGAGAAGAGTCTGGCCCCATCCTCTTCACATCCTCCCTTCAGATACTTATGCACTTACATACATTGATAAGATCTCCCCTCAGTCTGGAGTCTCTTCTCCAGGCTGAGCAGTCCCAGCTCTCTCAGCCTTTTCTCATGATAGATGCTCCAGTCCCTTCTTCATCTTAGTAGTCCACTAGACTCACTCCAGTAGCTCTCCATCTCTTGTACCGGGGAGCCCAGAACTGGACACAGTACTCCAAATGCAGTCTTACCAGGGCTGAGTAGCAAGGGGTGGGGAGGGGTGGGAATCATCTCCTTCAACCTGCTGGAAACACTCTTCCTAATGCACCCCAGGATACCATTGGCCTTCTTGGTCGCAAGGGCACATTGCTGGCCCATGGTCAACTTGTCATCCACCAGGACCCCCCAGGTCCTTCTCTGCAGAACTGCTTTCCAGCAAGTCAGCCCCCAGCCTATACTAGTGCATGGGGTTAATCCTCCCTAGGTGCAGGACCCTGTAATTCCCCTTACTGAACTTCATGAGATTCCTCTCTCCCCCTCTCTCCAGTCTGTTGAGGCTCTTCTGAATGGCAGCAAGGCTCTCTGGTATATCAGCCATTCCTCCCACTTCTGTATAAACAGCAGACTCGCTGAGGGTGCACTCTGTCCCTTCACCCAAGTCACTAATGAATAGGTTGAACAGTACCGGACCCAGTACTGACCCCTGAGGGACACCACTAGCTACAGGCCTCCAACTAGACTGCACCACTGATCACAACACTGAGCTCTGCCATTCAGCCAGTTCTCAATCCATCTTACTGTCCACTCATCTGGCCTATACTTCCTTATGATCTAAGACTTTTTGAATAGCATCAGCCCTCTCCATCTCTCTCTAAGTTACCACCAGCTTAAGCTAGTGGAGTCGACTATGTCAGGATTTAATTTAGGTCAAGCTTTGCTTTGGAACACTGTTCTCTAAGGAGAGTTAAATGTTTTCATAGTAGCACTAAGAATTGGCCTACAGAACCGAACCTTTCAAAAAAACAGTAACCAAGTTCAAGACACATACAGATGACAAGCTAAACTTGAGGGAAAAAAAAACTCTTCTCCCTGCCCCCCAACATCCTCCACCCCCTGTTGCTCACCTTATACTTTGGTATTGTCATCCTCCAGTCTTCAACCTAAACAAACCCTGAATTTAGTTTGGAATAAAAACAGATTTATAAACTTTTAGACATTTAAGGTGCTCTTGTAAGCATAGTTGCATATTCCTCCAAAGTCAACTTTAACAACTGTGGTAAACGATCCTAAACAATTTACTAACTATTCAAAGAAAAAGCAACCCCGTCACTCAAGATAGGTTACATAAAGCAGTAGTTACAGATGAACTAGAACAATTGACCAAGTGATTGTTAGTTAAAAAAAAAATAGCATTTGCACTGGTCATCATTTAAATTTACAAGATACGAAAAAACGTGCTGCAAAAGGTGGCTGAGTACTGGTAGTGAAATACGAAGCATCTTTAATGTTACTTGTTAAAGTTGAGCTAATTTTTTCCACCTACTTCTGCTTGACATAATCATAATAGCTACCAGCAGCTTCTGCAGGAATGTCAAGTCTTGATGAAGATATATGAACTTTATTCATATCTTATGCAACCTTAGGCAAGCTTGGTGTGAACACGATACAGAGACAGTGTCTGACTATAAAAATCATCCCTTAGTCTACCCTAGATAGCAGTATGTCCATACCAACTAAAAAAAAAAAAAGCCAACCCAAATTTCTCTTCATCCCAACAGAAAGAAACTCCCCCACATAGAGGGGAAGTCAGGAAATCCTGCCCTGCTTTTTCCTGCTCCAGGACAGAAAAAGATTTTTAGTCTGTGACCTACAGAGACAACATTTAAATTATACCTGGTCAATCTTCCCCTTTAACAAGGAACACATTGTGTAAAGTTTGATTTGAATTAGTTATAATACAGACTATCGTGGCTAGATTAATATCAATACAAGGTCCACCTCTGAGACAGATTTTTCTAACATATATAATAGCTACACTGCTATAACTGTGTTCTAAGGAGTTTTCTAACTGTTACAGTCGCAGTGTTTTTAATGCAGTACAATGTCTCAGGAATAAAAGCTGAAGAGTAACTCTTCACCACATACTTAAACCTCAAAATACCATATAACTATTTACATTTATAACGTGAGATCTCATCACCAAAATGGCCTTGCTAATAAGCACTCAAAAAATTATAGAATAACACGAAAGTTTTGAAAAAAAGATTTAGATTTTTCAGAAATTTTTAGTCATTTTTCAGCACACCATCTTTTTAAGGCTTTAAAACACTGCAGTTTAACTAGACTCCCATCCCTCATTGGCACATAGAATTAAAACATAAAATTCAGATCAATAATACCACCAAGATACAACATCTCTCCCTTCTTAAAACATATAGTTTTCCTCAAAAAACAACTCATTGAAGTTTATAGTAGCTTACCTTTCTCAAAGAAAGTTCCTCTCATTAAAAGAGACTTTCTAAAATAGGAAGCCTACTACAATTTATAAACATGCAAATTTGCAAACTCGTCCTGCTTAGCCTTCATGAGCATTTTTATGTGGCAATAAGGACATCACATGGGGACCCACAGAACCTCAGTTAATTCCCCCTACTCTCCTTCTTCCTGCCTCCAGTGGTGGTGAGAAAATGACTCGGCAAGATCCTCAGCCTTAAGGTCTTTGAACCGTCAATGACGAGCAATCAGTGCTGCTGTAGGTTAGTTACACTGGTCAGTGTCTGGTGACTATGGTATAAGTAGTCAGAAGAAGTTTGCAGTGATCAGAGACATACGTTTAAAGTGCTATAAGGATGCAGTCATAGTAAGTGTCCTGCTTTGTAGAAGAAAAACAGGCTGCAGCTAAATCTTGTAAAGTGTCAAATGTTTTGATGGTATTATTTCAAACCTTACTAGAAAGATACAACAGATATAATGAATACAGAATGCTTAAGGTACCTTCAGCTACAGCTTTGCTAGGCAAAGTTAAACTAATAGCTCAGAAAGAGGTGAAAAAGCTGAATCATCATGTACAGATTTAATAGGAGACTGTAAGAAAAAAAGAAAAAGCATCTTGGTTTGGATTGTGCTAATATTGCTGACAAAAAGCCACACAGCACCACCATAACTATCTATAGATCAATTATTCTTGTAAGATTTTTTCAGTCAAGCTTTTCAGTAACTTATAGAAACATTATCTCGAAGATCTTGCCAACATAAGGTCACATTAACTCCTGAAATCCTCACTGTTGTCTTCTTGATAGATAGAAAAAGACAGCTACGAGTAGTACTGCGTACCTCTGAAGTTGTGACTATGCTAAGACATAGCAAAAAGCTTTACTAAACAAGACTGATAGTCAATTAACCTGATAGTGATATTAAATTTGGTACAAATTAGTTTAAGGTGCTTCAACCTAACTAGACCTTACAGCTTGGTGCAATGGTAAGTGTGAATATCCATACATCTCAAAAAAAAAAAAAAAAAAAAAAAGAGCAGGAAAACTTAACAAGTTTAAAATTTTATTTTTAAGAAACTTCAGAACCTTGTAATCTGTTCAAACACTTAGAACTGATATGGCTTTAAATACTTGCGTCTTCTGTTCTTCAGTGGTGCAGCTTCACAAGATATGCAGACACTTTTGAACTGAAACAAGGAGGAAGCATAACCAGTGCGGGTTAAATGCTGGACATAAAACAACTATCCCTATTTGAAAAAAAGATATTTAGCCAGCTGAGTTACCAAACAACACAGCTCCTTACACTCACGTTTACATTTTAAAGACCTATTGTACTATATTTAGCTCCTCCATACTTCATTCTTCTGTACTCAGTCCCAAATGCAAGTTCAACCATAATCTTTCAAATCTATTTCTTTACTGCATTTACTATAGTCTCCATACATCCAGGTAGTGTTTCAGCCATCTAAACTTTCCTTAGAGATGTATGATCATCAACTCTGAACTCCTGAAGGCATTCTAGATATAGTATCTTTTGAAGCTACCTATTCACCACATCACCTTAACAGTCAGACTGTCTTTCTGTCTACTTCTTCGTGTTCTCATTTACAGAATCATTTGGTTTGGCTGTGTGCACGTGCAGTTTTGTTTTTATTATCACATTTTACTCTTATCTACTAGACCATCCAAATAAAAAACAACTAATGATTTATTATTAATTATACATTTGCCTAAAACAAGGAATTCTGGGAAGACTCCCATCAACATTATTAATACCCCTAGCCTTATAACAATGACTTTGCACCATCCAAAAACACCCTTAATTTCACTCATGTGATAATTTTAACTAGTGCTAAGAGTGCCCAGCATTTGCTTTATCAATGGATAAGCTAAGTGATAACACAAATTGATTTTCTAAAATTCCTTACTCCTGGTAAGCTTTAAAGACAGCTGTTATGGTCACTGTGTAGCACTCTCCAACTTCCTCCCCAAAATCCCTTTACCTTCTCATTCAACCAGGAGCACCTTCATCAGAATCTAATCTCTTAAGCAATCTCTCAAAGTCCTTAACATTTGACTTCATGCACATAACATCCCAGTCCTCCCAGCTTGTAGCCCTAGACAAAACGCACAGCCTACTGTAATAATTCATACTCTGGCTTGCTCCCACAAAGCCCTTGCAGGAGCTTGAACTTGTCTGGAAAAACGGGTTCAAAGTAAACCATGGGCTGAATGGATTTTCCTCAAAGGAGCAACAACTCTCTTTACCACTAATTGCCTCTAGGCCACCTCCATGCACCAACAAAAACCACAGTAGCGCCTATGCTCAATGGAGAGCAGTTAGATTGCCTATAAGCCAAACCTTAAGACACTCTTACAAGATAACAAGCCAACATACATGCAGAAAACCCACATCGAGGAGAAGAGAGACTGCAAATCAAATACAAGCCCACCGCATCAGAAAGGCTGACCTTACTATAAGTTACATGGAGCTATACCATGGAATTATAACTGTACCATTTAAAAGAACATGGTAAAGAAGATTCAGAAATTAATGAAACAACTATCAGCTAAACAACACGGCTATTTTTTTTTTCTTCCTCTGGTCTTGGGTGAACTACGATTCTTTTTTACTAAATGCTGTTAGCATTCATATCAGGTGAAGATTTCATGCGACTGTGAAGTGGGCACAGCAAAAAGCCCATATTACAAACCTTGCTTTTCCATACCTGCTGCACTCTTCATTAGAGTAGCATCCGAGTATTTTGCAAATGTGAAACCCCCCCTACAGTTATTAAGGTGACTCTGCCCGCCTACAACCCCTCTTACTAGGGAAAGAAAAAATAAAATACTGGAAGTCACTTCTCTGAGCTTTCACCCGCTCCCCACAGCCGTTAACCGCTTCAGCGCTTGACCCACGGCTGCATCTAGCCCCATTTCCCTATCAGCGGCTCCCGGCTGCTTTTCCGGCGACCCCGGAGGCTGCTAAACCCGGAGGCGCCCGCGCCGCCGCGCTTAGCGCCGCGGGGCTCCTGGCGCCCGCAGCCCCGCGCAGCCCCAGCGGGGCCCACGCTCCGCCCGGCCCCGGCCCGGCCCCGCTGCCCCGCGCGGGGAACCGCCTGCGCCTACCGCTTCTTCGGGATGGAGCCGGAGCCCGGCCCCGCGGGGGCCCCCTGCGCCTTGCAGGGGCTCGCCGAGAGCCCCTCCCGCCCCGGAGCCCACGGCGAGCCCCGCAGGTGCCCGGAGATGATGCTCAGCCTCCGCCGGGCGGAGGATGGGGAACCCGGGCCGCTTCCCGCTGCTTCCTCCGCCGGGGCCGCCATCGCACTTCCGTATTGTGCCGCGGACCGCTGCCGGGTGAAAGGTCTGCGGAGCGGAAGGCGCGGCCCGCGCGCGCCCTTATAGGCCGTCCCGGCATGCACCGGTGCCCGCGCGCGCCGGGGCGGCCCCGGCCCCGGCCCCGGCCCCGGCCCCGGCCCCGGCCCCTCGCTTTGGAGCGCGGCTTTGTAAAGCTGTGGCGGGCACGGAAATGCTTGCGTCCGGGCCCCGACTGCGCCTCGTCCAGGAAGTGGCAGGGGCTGATGGCATCTGCCAAACTTCCCTTTCCACTGTGCCCTGAGCGTGAAAAAAACGTTGAGTTTAAGAAGGGAGAAACACGCGAAGGGAAGTTTCCTGACCTAGATTTGAAGTGCTGCTTCCTAGCGTTTGACCCAGACAATTTGTATTGACTAGCTCCAGGCTGCTGGAACCACTTGTGTGTTGCCCAGGGCGGAGTGTGTTTAAGTGCCAGAAAGTCACATTGCGTTTTCTGTGGCTCAGAAAGAACACAGCCATTGCTAAAGCTTTAAAGCCCAGGCCTGTTTGTACGTGCAGACGTACGGGCTGCTAGAACAGCCACCTAGGTCAGCAGTCTGTGGCTCACATTAAGAAACAAGGGAGAAAAGGGGGTTTACTGCAGATTGTCCCATAATTATTATCTATTTTGATCTTCAAACAAATACGAGGGATTACAAATAAGCTGTTAGAGGATTGCACAAGTAAATGATGAAATGCTAATTAACGGCATTAACGTAGGTGGGATACTTAAGAAATAGGTTGGTGAGCTGAGAACTAATCCTACAAGAGCTACAGATACAATTAGAGTTGACAAGAACTGTTTGAGACATCAGTCTCAAAATGAGGCCTTGAGTGATGGATGGAGGGGCTGCTTAGCTAGGTCCCTTTAACTGTATCGTATAAGCTAGCGGCTCTTCATATACCATACATTGCTAAAAGAGAGGCTCCTGAATCCTAATTATCCACTCCCCCAAGAAAAACCTACCCCACTTCCAAAGTCACTTTTATTTGAAAGTAATGCATACTATCGTACTTCTCTTTCTACAGACTCCTCTCTCCTTTCAAGCTGCTGAGGGAACTGGAAGAGTACTTAAATCAGAGAATGGTAGACTGCAAGACATGCACTGATTAAATCATAAAACAAACATTGGTTAACTAGTCAACCTAGATACCTCTCCTCTTGACTAAACTACAGACTGAGATATTCTCAAAAATGCCTGCTTTTGTTAGCAAAATTAGCTTCTAAGAGAAATAAATCTTTGAAGTCAAAAACCAGTAAGTAATAGTAAGAGTACCAAAAATATAGTTTTTCAGAGAGCTACTAATCAATTAAATTACTCTGAGATTTCCTGTAATCTTGCTACAAATTCTATTTCACAAACATTGTTCTGCTAGTCTATACAGGTTCTTTTATTGAATTATGTAGATAACTTGTACCTTAATATAGGTAATATTTATCTGTAGTGGCTATGGAATTATGAACACACTGATACCTGTTCAACCATCAATTCTACTGTAGATTTCTAGTTATAAAATTATTTATCGGTATATGTCAGTTCAAGTAAAATTATTTGCCCAAATAATAAACATAGCCAAGATTTATCACCTAAATATGCAAGATCATCATATTTCATGTTTAAAAGTAATAATGTTGAAGTTATTCTAATTGCTGTCATAACTACCATGGTTATGAAAACTGTAACCAAATGTTCAAATAGTGATAAATATCTTGTGATCTCATTCAAGGACTCTTCTCTTTTTGTTTATAAATATTGACAGATCTCTTGTTGACAAAATCTGTGTAGTTTCTAGACTGAATTCTGAAACAGTTAAGATTTCTTACAGTACCTTTTGCTGTGGGACAAGTCAGGTTCCTATTCCAAATAACAGCAGACTTAGCACAGTCAGGCTAGTGTTGTGCAATTATCTTGGAGAACGCCTCACATGTCCCAGGTAAGTGATTTGCACTGCTTTGCATCTATTCTGGTGAAGTTTAGAGCTTTCAGGATGAACAGATCAGATTCATTTTACATGTTTTGAGGAGTTCACTGAGTAACACAGACCTTGCAGTCACAAACCCAGCCTCAACTTGTCGGCCTCACATATAGCCAATGACCATGTCAACATGCTCTAAGTCCCAGCCTGACACAGCTCAACAGCCTCTGCTTCACACCTGGGTCAGAGCCATGCTGCCTCTTGCAGCTGCTGCAGTCATTCTGGCAAGACTTTCACCTTTAAGATACTCTCAGAGTTGCCTGTAGGCTATAGGACAGCACAAGGTATTGTCCAGCAGGAGAAGAATTTGGGACCACAGGCCTCTCCTTCATTCTAGATAGGACTGGGGGGCAAGCCACATTGTCCCACACCCCCTAGAATTTTTCTTCTTTTTCTTTTTCGGCACCTCCAGACATCAGCCTAACCCATAGCCACTGCTTAGACAAATCCCCTCTTGTTTGAGTGGCAGTTTTAGGGGAAGGAGACGAACACTGACTAGTGGACTATATTCCTTTCTGCAGCTGGGACAGCCAGCATCAGGTACAGAACTATCAAACGATCTTGATCATGTATAAGGCTTGGTGTGAGCAGCTGGGATTCACCCTGAAGCACCGTCAGAAGATGACAATCTTCAGGGAGAATGATCCATCCTTGTACCGAACGGGGTCATTATGACGTTGAGGAGCAGAAGCCTCTCCTGATTGCTGACTGGTGGGCAATAGTTCAGCTTGTCCTAATCCACCATCAGCTTAACTGTAAATACAACATTGTATGGCAGATCCCTCCATCCTTTGTCACCACTGGCACCCTTTAGGTAATGGGAAGGGTCATTCTACATAGATTCCTGGACTATGCAGAGGAAGAAGTGGGATTTAAGGGGAGATACAGATGTGATACCAACCCCAGATGGTGTCTGCTACAAAGGATTTATAGCTACATATTGAGGAGGCCTCAACTACTCCTGGAATGCTTTCATCAGCCTTGAGTTCCCACCTCAGGAAAGATGTGAGAACTGCAAAGAATTTAAATGAGAACAGAAAGAATAACAACAGAAAAGATTTTTTTTTCACCAGAGGATGAAGAAAAGGCTGTACAAACTGAGTCTCTTTAGCCAAAAGAAAACTAAGAAGACTATAACAGTATTCAAATATGTAAAAGACTGCTATGAAGTGAAAGGGAGCAATCAATCTGCCCTTCATGCTCCTGGTATGTTAGTAAGAAGTAATAAGCTCAAACTGCAAGACACAACTTTAGTATTAGGAAAGCTTTCTAATGGTAGTGAAAATGAAACACTGTTGTAGTAGTAGACTATGAAATCACCCTTATAAGACAGATTCAAGAACAGACAACATAACATCTATCAGAAATGATGTCAGTATAAACAGTTCTGCTCAGGGCAAGGTGACCTACTCAAGTTAATTCCAACATTTTCTCTGTGAAGTAGAATACTTCACACAGTTGAAGCATGCTCTGTTGTCCCATGGGACCTATTTTCATGATTAGCTTTTGCAGTTTGATGGAGCCAATCAGCTTTATGGAAAGCTTGAAGTGGAATACTAATATCTATGTGACTATTAATACTTTCATAATGATATTTTCCCTATCAATGTTGATTTATGCATTCATTCCTTTCTCATGCACCCTTATGTTTGTTCAGTCATGTATATGAAAGAAAATAACTTTAAAAATTATAAAACTTTTCCTCTTTCAAATCCCCCTAAAGGACCTATTTCTCCCATGATACTTCACCACGATGCCTTTCCATTAGCTAAGCAACCAGCAGAAAGTTCTCCAGGGACTAGTATCTAGGGTAGGAGCAGCGAGACCTTGGTTCAGTTCCCTACTTCATATGCAGTACGGTGCCTCTTTGTGTCATAACTCCCTATATAGAAACCCTCTCCCTACAGAGATCCATTTGAAGATGAAAACTCTAAGGACTGTGCGACAATGTCAATCAACTAGCGTAAGACCTACTGATGAAAAGCAGTACATAAAAGCCTGACACTAGTAGTATTTGTTTTGCTTTTATTCTCACTTTTACCAATTCATTTTATGCCCTTTGTGTACTTTGACTAGAAGATAGTCTATAAGTGTCCTGGAGCAGGAATTGCACTTACAATGGGCTCTCAGCCTTAGGTTAGGTTTCTGGTATTACTGCAATATAAATAGCTGTTCCAGCAGTTTAATAGTTTGGTTATGGAGTTAAGTTCCCCCTTGTGAATAATTTGTATACTACTTTCTGGATTAACTCACGTGTAACTGCATTTAACTATCTGCTCCTGTGAAAAAACAGTCTTTAGGGAACAAATGTAGGTCTCTTGACTGAGTTTCCATTCTCATTGTTTACAAGTTCTGGATGTAGCTGGAGGGATTTTAAGTCACAGTTATCTAAATCCTTCCACATTGTTTAAGGTTTGCAACGAGATACTAGATTCATTGTAGTGGACTTCATATTTTGCTGGAATGTTTCTTTTTATCCATTACTTCTAAGGTGCAATATTTCTTAATGAGCTGATGTATTTGATCCTAATCACAATGGGTTCCAAGTAAAAAGTGGAATTTAACTAGTATCTGGTCAGGAACATTTATCACTATCTGAGGACTTAATTTTCCAAAACATTCCCAATTACTTTCCAGGTGTGTGCATGTAGAATTTGACCTGTGGGCAGGAGGAACATGGTAGTATGGTTCTAAAACCAGCGGGAACCCTCATCATATAGAGAACAAAATTAGCTAAAATACAGCTAATCAATGTCTTGTTTCTGTGCAAGAGACCAATCTTTGCTTACAAAGACCCACCTCAAAAGGTTATACAGATAGACAAGCTGCCAGGTTCTGGGGTCACTAGTAGACCTTAAGGGCCCTGAACAGTCCCACCTGAGACTTTCACTTACCCTTGCCCTTGGGCCTGGGGCTGTATTTAAGCTCAGCCTAGGGCTATTAGTCCCTGTCCTAGTGATGCTATAGCTGTTGTGCTGGGCACTGGCTTCTGCCCCTGCCTGGCCATAGGCCTTGCTGATTTGGTCCCTGATCTGTGGACTGACTGCTCAGCCTGGCTCTGCATAGGTGCCTGATGCTGGGGGTTGCCCTAGCCTGTCCTGCTTCCTTGCTGGAGGTGGTATGATGGGCTCTTGCTGGCATGGGGAGTCCTGATGGCTCCTGTCATGTGCCTGGGCAGAGGGCTAAGCAAGAGCTTGGAAGAAAGGTCTCTATCAGCTTAGTAAACAGACTGTAACAAGTTTAGGAAAATCCTTGAACTGAAAACGGTTAAAGGATGGCAGATGACTAGGGAGAAGTATCATATGTGTACTACTAAGTATACGTGCTTTATCTGTTCTTACTCTTCAAGTTGTCTGCTTGTGGCCAGCACTGGAGACCGTATACATGCTTAGATGGACCATGGTCTGAAGTGGTATGACCATTCTTCTGCTCTCTCTTCTCTAAGAGACAGCAATGTGGAAAAATGCATAATTATGCTACCCTGGAGGAGAAGATGTAATAAAAATCATCATGGGAGCTAAACTGAGTAATATGGGCAAGCTTAAATATGACAGGTCTCAATTTTTGCTGGACTTTGTAAGCTTTTGTCTTAACTTTGGAGTGTGACTTTATTATCAATATTGTAAGTAAAATATAATTTTAATAAAACTGAATTAATGGCTTACTAATTTTCTAAATGTGAGCTCAAATAATTCATGAATTGGCAATAGGCCATTTCTCTACTAGATAAACTAATAAAAAAGCTATTATAAAATAATCTCCAAAGGTGTGTTGTTGTTCCTCTGTAAACTGTGATAACTATACTGCAATTAAAATATACTTTTTCACTTTTTAGCTTAGAACAAAAGAATTAACCAAGTTTTCTATAATGGGTGAGGAGGACATGAATGGAGTAAAAGAATTATTTTTCAAGAGTCTTCATGTAATGCAACTACTAATATGGTTAAAGAAGTGAATGCCAACTGAATAAGGTATGTATTAGATGCTGTTTTCTCCAGTTCTACTTCACTTCAGATGTGATTGACACTAATGGATTGGCCACACCTTTCTGTTCTGTTTCTACAACCCCCGTACAAAGAGCCACCACCTACACAACAGGTGAGGTTTGGGCTGCTCTGAGTACAGAATGGGTGTGGGACATCCACAGCTGAATCATGGGCTCAGAAGGAGCTGATGAAACAATGAAAAGGGGGAAAACCTTTGAGCTTACCTCTGGATTAGTCATTTTATCACCAGAAATGCAGGAAGCATAAACCAATTCATGAATGTGCCATTCACCACTGAGTAATTCATCTTCTGGGAGTTTTCTTGATATTTGAAAGGACCAAGAAGTTTTCCTGAAAGGAATCAACTTGTCCAAGACCTGCTTAGACTTTCTGCCATCTCTGTAGGGTCAGTGGAGACTGAGGGTAAAGTATCACATCCATCTATCCCTGACCAGCTTATAGCAGTATGAGGCTCAGCTTGCAGGATTCAATACTCTATGGCAGGAAAGGCCCAGGTCTCAGGTGACAGCTAAGGAGAAGCCTGCTGGACCTCAAGTAATAATTAAGGGTCAGCCTGTATCTGGAAAGGTTACTCAGGATAAGAGGAACTGAAACCTGGGAAACTATTTCAGCTTTTTTTCAACAGAATGGTCTGAACATACCACATGAAACAACAGGCCTATATATAAGCAAGAGCTGATCACTGAGAAGCAAGTACCAAATCCTTGTCAGCGTATTCAACACTTTCTAGCCCTCTGAAACTGCTGTGATTTCACTAAGCCCTTTACTGATATTCTAGAGTGGAATTTAATGTGTATATTAATAACACTCAGATTTGACTATTTTCTGTGTATCACTCATGCATGCAGGAATAATACTTGCTAAATTGTTAGTTATATGCATGGATGAGTCTGTGCATCAACTAATACAAGGTAGCCTTTGCAGACTAAGACACTTCATTTCTGTCTACTCTGTTTACTTCTGTTAGTAAAACCAGTTAAACTATCACTGTTAACAATATCAGTAGCTATGTTAATAAATGCACTTGTTTGGCAGGTTCCTACCGAGTCTTGCTGCATCCAAATTACTGAAAGGAAGACAAGGTCCCTAGAACTCTCTCAGTTGTAAAGATGTGTGTCCCTGCCCAGTTCAGCCTTAGCACAACATCAAAGCCTGTCAACGGAAAAAGTTTTCGTATTTGTTTGCTGATATAACTATACTAACTAAATATAACTAAACACATAATTACCACATATGCCATCCTTTGGATTTGTCAGTGAGAGTAAGCATAATTGGACATGTACAGACACTTAGCTTCCATGGTAGATACCCAAAAGACCTCAGGTGTGATTTGTAAGCCTTTTTTTGTTGCCCCAAGACTCTCTCCTTTTCCTTTTTTGTTTGAGAACTGTCAATTAAGGGGAAATCTAACTGCCCAACATAATGTGGGAGATTCTGTGGAAATCATTTGCCTGACCACTTTCTTGGTTGTTGCAGCACCTGCACACCTGCATTTTATGTTGGTGACTTCCTCTCATAACTCATATTTATTTTCAGAACCTCAATTTTTCATTTCAGTTTTATGCTCCCTTTTGGAAATCTGACAGGAAATGTTGCGACTGTGAAAATCCCCCTTTGAGAATGAGCATTGCTTCTGTCAGTCCAATTTATGAATTTCTCCTGAACAGAACCGGTAGTTTCCTTCTGAGGCTTTTAATTCATACAATTTTGATTCTCTTTTCATTTAGATAGTTACATATATCTCTCCATATATCTTCTCAGATATGTTGCTTTGAAACCCTGCAAACACTAGAGAAATGTTCTATGTAGACCTGAGGCAGCAGGAGCTGGATGTAGTAAACTTGAATGTTCAACAATATGCCCTGACATTCCCCTGCATTCTAATGTGTGTGGATTCTGAGATCAACGTGGGATATAGCTAGGATCTTTATGTGTATCAAATGATTGGGGAGGTACTGGAAACTAGATTGCATTATGGCATTTTGTGAAATAATCCATTTTAAATACTTTGTTTGCAGTAAAATTTTCCCAATCTGTGTCAGTTCCTCAGAATTTAAAGAAGGAAGAAATGACCTAATAATAACATGTTTAATTCTGTATTTCCCTTGCCTATGTCCCTAGATATGTTATTGATTCTAATAACCTTTCTTTTACCTCCTTAAGGCTATATAAATTGATCATAAATTGTATCGTGGAAGAGAATGTTGCTTGTGTTTTATATTACAAACACAATTCATGTGTATCTTTTTGAGAAGATTCTAAGTTTGAGAACTTGACAGTTTCTAGGTGAGAAATAACATCTCAAGAAATCAGGGGAAATACAAGGGTATGTAGAGGGCTGATTTAAGTTTGATATTTACTTGCTTAAAGTATGAAAAAGGTGCTGATGAAACAGCAGTAATACATTTGTGCAGTTCTTGACTTATTGCAGAATCTTATTAGAGAATTCTTTAGAGCTGGAAAACAGACATTTATCAGGTAAGTTAATAAAAATGTGTTTGACCTTCTTCAGTTAAAGAAGGTCACTTATTAAACACTTAATATCTGTGGTTAACTCAAACTCCTTAGGTCAGATAGCAAGGCGGCTTAACAAACAAATCAGCTATTGCAAGTCCTTCCACCGAGTTTAATGAGAAGGAACAATTTCTTCTAGTGTCTATTAAATTTTAAGACAAGTACCTGAAGATTCCCTAGGGGATATCAAAGTATACAACATCAGAGACAATTAAGCAATGTAATTGTGTAAACCTGCCTTCCCCTCATGCCTGCAGATGTGGCAATATGCAAAACCACATTGCTCTGCTGTCCCTGCTCAGGACCTGCACAAACCTCACCCCTGCTTGGTGGCCCTGAGACAAGGCAGCTGGAGCAAGCTGGGTGCACAGCGATCACAGTGCAGATGGGGGGATGGAGGGAACGAGGTGAACTGGCCCAACAGGGCTGTGGTTGCAAGCACGACCAGGCCTTCAGGCAGAGTGGAGCTCAAGAAACCCTTTTTTTCCTTTCTGCTGTGCAGGGAGCGCAAGGAGATCCCAAGTATGCTTACTTGGGATGGGAAGAGTGTTTGAACAGGCCTTGCAAAAACTACTCACAAATGGAAGTTGGCAAATAATCATGTGGCTTTTTAAAATGGATAAAGCATCCTTTAAATGGCAATTGTTAGCATTTGAATTAAGTGTTTGATTCTGTTATTAGGGTTCCCTTTGCATAATTTAATTATTTTGGTTGCTTTTTCCATGAAAATTTATGTGAAACCATCACTATTTTTTCCCAAGGTTTTTCCATGATCTCAATGGAAATAGATGTCAAAGCAGAATGAAACATCTACTGCTTAGAATAAGATAGAACTGTTAACACGGTCTCAATAGTATTTATATTATTCTCATATGCTCTTATTTTACTCCGTAATTCTCCTACACAATGGTACAATTGTCCTATAAAAGTAGCTATTAATGGAAATGCATGACTACTAATAAAGAATTTTATTATACATCTGAATTTCCCAGTACATAGTATGTGCTTTGTGAAAATGGTAAAGACAGGATACAACTACCCTGAAGTCTCCGCATTGCTTTTGATACATGTAGGCAACTATATCCTCTTACAATTCAAATCCATAGCCTTTCAATGCACAGCAAAGAGTGAATACTATCTCTGCTATTAAGATCTGCTGGAGGCATGAATTAAGCTGTACCCTTACATCCTATAGCAGGTCTGCAGTTTATGGACTAAACTTAATGGGCTCTCATCCAAACAGCCCACTAGTGTCAAGCTGCTATACTTATATATTTTTTAGCCCTAGCTAATATCACTTCTCTTTTAGTCTTTATTCTCCCAATATCTCCTGTAATGCTACATCTTCCCTCGGTGTTTGTACATTTGCTTCCTGTACAGCCTTCTTTCCAGTTTGACCCAGCTTGCCTCTGTATTGCTAGGTCATAGGTGCCTATTGACAAACCAAAGACTCTTTCCCAGCATATGTTAACTAGATATAGGAGAACAATACAATTCATTTTTAGAGACACCTTAGGATCATTTTAGAGATACCTTAGGATGTCTTTCAGAAAGACATCCAAGAACATACAAAGATAATAACAGATTAGATGATAGTTAGGCGGAGTGCAGACAGGGACAGATGGTGGTACAGAGCACGTAACAGATTCTCTTCCTGTGCCAAGAGCGGATCGAGTACCCTACCCGGCTGTACCACACGATAATGGAGGCAAACAATGTCCAGCGATGCTTGTGCTACAGAAGGCTTCAGCAGGAGACTGCCAGTGCTGTGAGCACAAAATCTTCTGTGTGCCTCGTGCTGGGTTTCTTCTGTACGCCTTGGACCTGCTATTCCCAAGGAATGGAATAACAATAAGGAAGAATTCCTGAAGAGAAGATTCCTGAAAGAACTGGAGGCACAGACCTGTGAGTCGGGAACTTCACTGCAAGCTGGTGAGTGCAGCCCTCCCCCTGCCCCCCATGCATTTTTGCAGTCAGGTGGCTAACCACAGCAGAGAGGGAGGGATCTCCTGGTTTATATTCACTTAAATTATCATTATACCAGTACTATACTAAATACAGCGCATTTTGTTTTGGGGAGAAGCATGCAACATCCACACCTCATTTTCATTTTCCTTTTCCAGGACTAGCAGCTAAGCTCTTCAGTTTTTCCTTATCTGAGAAACAAAAGTAGAGATTGAGACTGAAGTGATAGTAATAAAAATGAGATCAAGTAGTAAATCAAGGAATTCTGATAAAAATGTAGCTAACTGTCATTCTATGAAACAAATGTTGATTCAATTATAATTTAGGCAGCTGAACAGAAGAACACTTGTACAAGTAAAAGCAACATTTCTGCTCAGATGTAAATCTGTTGCAGTTTTTAAAACACAGTTTTAACATCAGAGATGCTAGTAAAAATGGATGATTTTTCAGGATTTTGCAAATTACAGCACAGTATATTAAGAGGAATGAGTGGCAATTTATGTAAATATGCCAGGCTATAAACCGGAGCAGTTCAGCAGCTGCTCCATAGACAGATAAACTGTCTTTGTGATAGGACTGAGAGCCTCCTAAAGGAAAGTAGGGTAGATAGTCATGGGTAAGAAACACTAAATAGCAACATTACCTATAAATAAGCAAGCAGTGCTAAAGCAGACTGAATCATATGAGTTACTAAGAGGTAGTCTGGAAGACTCTTCCCTTTAACTTTTGGAATTATTGGTTATGTTTTAGGGGGGTTTTTAGATTCTATTTTATTTAATTTTGCTTCCTTCCTTATGATAAAGTGATTTGAATTCATCTGCAGATCTGATGATTAAATGGTACAATCGTAAGTATATAGAATTAAAGCAAGGCTTCAGCTCACATTGTTAAATTTGCACCAGCAGGACATCTTAAATGTCCTTACTGCCACAGCTTTGCCAGACCTGAGGACTCCAGTCTCAAGCACTGTCAAGCCAATGCTGTTCATCAGTGCTTTGTTTCAACAGAGAAATGTGGTGCATACCAGGGATAACAAAGGCAGCTCTTTTTTTTTTTGAAGAATACAAAATAGATTAAGCTGGTCTCAGCTGAAAAGGACACCATCAATTTAGACAGCAGCCTGCTCTTTCAGCTGAAAACATGGGAAATGGAGCAGCACAAATGGGTGAACTGCTTGATTCTCCAAAATATTTGTGAGATAATTAATCTCTACTGCTTTCTTTGTTTGATGGGGGACCAGCTTACTGCCCCATTACATGCAATGATATCACTGAAGAAGACAGGCACTTTCAAATGAGACAGAGAGAAACAGAATTTATTTTCTTTAACACAACATTCTTTGTATTTTGAGAAGTAAAAAACAAACTGTCCTTGTTCATGGCTCCTCAGCGCTGCAGCACTGGAAGTTTAGGGGCAAGGAACAGCTGTAAAACAGAAAGTGGGGGTAAAGAAAGCAATGCCAAACTTTGAGAAAGCACTACTGTAAATATAGCTAATGACTAGGCATAAAAAGAAGTACCAAGTGATTCCTTTTGTTCTTGTGGATTGAAAGCAGCTTGGTAAGAAATGTCAGGGCGATCATTCCCCACGCTTGCTGGAACAAGGCCTGCTAAGACTCTGGAATAATAGTGTCCCCGGCTACAGCACTCCCTTCTGGCTAATGTATAGATTAATTTTAAGAGAGCATGTAATAATAATAAAATCTTGTGACGGAAGGAAAAATAAACCCATGATAATAATTTAGTAGCGGAAGAGTTAGAAAATTAAGATGTTGATCAGGAAGATTGTCTTGAAGTGACAATGGTAGTACTTATCCTGGGTATCTTTGCACAAAGAACCATGGGCCAAAAGCACTAAAGCTGCCTTACTCCTATTTAAACATTTAATTTTAGCTGGAATAGAGAGGGTGAGATTTCTAGTGCACAAGAGAGCAAGACAGAGCTGAAGTGCCTGTATTTGAGCCCCTCATTTGAATTTTTCTCCTGTCTTTGAATTATTCCTTAAATGGCTAAAGATAGTTTCTCACTCATTCTTGCAATAAGATGTTTTAATTTCCTCATTCACTGCTCAATGCATTGTTCAAACTCTCCAACAAAAGAATCCCTGCTGAAAGCACTGCTTTGTCATGCTGGATTTTCAGAGGAAAGTTCACTGATCATGGAGCAGGAATGCAGAGACATAGCACGATTTCTCTATAGAAAGTTCTTTTTAGCATTTTTTTTGTAGTTAACTGAAGCATCTATTTGTTTATTAACAAAATATTTTCTAAGCACTTTTGTTACAGTGTCTAAACATTATGTTGTAGCTACTAACAAGCTTCTAAACACTATTTAAGAAATTAAAAAGGAAATATTACTTACCTCAGATTTCTTTTCCTAGTAATTATGTATTCCCGGTTCTATACCTTGTACCTGACTTACATGGCATTGTTGTTTGTTGTTAAAACAAGTAGACTTGATCCTTGTGCCTAATCAGTCACACCTTATCATTTTAATCAGTTACATTTTTACTTCATTTAACAGAGAAGCTTTTCAAAAATTCCAGTTACATCATCTCTAATTTCTTTGTGGCAAAGTTTTTTTTTTTTTTTCCTCTCTCTCTTTCAGCTCTTCAATTTTCACTCCATCATACCTTGTGCACTGGCCCCAAGAGATCTTAAAATATACTAAATGTTAGAGCAAGACCAAGGAGTCAGCAGCTCCTGAACACAGATATCTTCTAAACTTCTGGAATGCTGAATTGAGAAGAACTGATTTAAATCAATGCCTCTGCATAGGGGAGCTTGTTAAGCAGTATCCTCAGTTCTGTAAATTCCTACAGCAAGATTAAGGCTTCTTAAAATTCAGCATCAGAATGGAATTCTGATTAAGGAATATTGGGCACTTGTCTGCAGATGTGCCTGCCTTGAGGAGCTGATAAACTTTATATTTGCCACATGCACTAGCAGCAAGCTCCTAGCTGCTGAAGACTTTGAAGACAAATCCAAATAGTCCCAGCAGAGGCCCGAAAGAGCAGGCAGTGGGTCCTTGGATTCCTATGTAGTGCAGGTATCACCTCATGTGCTGGCACACAGAGGCTGAAGTTGTGCCCCAAAATCTGGTGCCAAAAAGCAAGCCTTGTCTTTTCATCTGTCCTTTCACACCTGAGGGCAGCAAGAATCTTAGACAGCTCTAAGTGAAAGACATTTTAAACTGCATAGTACTGGATTCTGATCTAAGGAGATCATCTTGATAGCTAAACAGGGTGAGTTAACAACTCTAAAGTGAAGGCATTTTCTGATCAGCATAAACATATCATTTGCAAATGACTGGGCTGTAGTATTTGTGACCTTTGCTTCCAAATGCAACAAAGGAAAGCTTTCCTTTTACCCAGCAGATGGCCAACTGCTCTTGGTAACAGAAAATAAAACGTAAGTAGAGGCTCTCTCGCTAACATTTATAGCCCTGCAGATGGACACTTTAAAGGAAAGACAGCTTTGTTTTTTTTAAAAAAAATAGTTTAAGTTCATATACTAATTATTTTGTGCTCTGTAACAGATCTCCCTTCTACGGACAGCTTTCCCAGAGCAGCAGAATAGGAGCAAGGCCTCAGGCAACTACACTGCACGCTCCAGGGAAGTGTGGTATTTCACTTCCACCACATAGTAGGAAACACTGGAATGACAGACACATTAGGCTTTAAATCACTGGAAAAACTCAAATATTCAGCCTAAAGAAGAAAACTTTGAAGCTTTGCTAGATGAAACCCTTATCTACTATTCTCTAATCTAGTTCTTTCTCTGAAGATTTTATGCACAAGGGCACTGAAGATTTGGCTAGATGCAGTTGTAACATGACTGTGACTTTCAATTAAGTCCAAAGGCACACCTAAAAGGGAATCTGAAGGTCTGAACTTGAACATTATGCAGTCTAATCCAATACAGCAACCTTTAGCAGAGGTTCAAAACCTGGAGCATAGGAGGATTAGACTGACCACAGTCACAGGCTTTGTTAACCCGTATCTCCAGGCACTGGGGACAGAATATCTGTTTATTATCCTCCCAGAGCTTTAATTTTTTTATTGCAGTGATTTTCTGTCTTTTGCTTTTCCCACACACAACCGTTACAGTGCTATTTGACGAGTGAGGAGGTATATGTATGTCCTATTAGAGATTACCATGACACAGAGATTACAAAAGAGCAGTTTCCCACTTCATTTGATACAGTTTCCAGTGCAATTTGAGTAACTATTTTAGTGTTCCTCATGTGTAGACAATCAGCTTTTTCTGTCTGAGACTCCTTTACATGGCAACACAGCAAAGAATATAAAGAAAGTATGACTGTATGCTAGGAAATTAAGAAAATTGGTAAGAATATTGCAGGCGGATGAACTAACTGAAATAGCATTAATGCTCTTAGCAAAGCATTCTAGATTTTGAAATGACATAGTCCTTTTTAATAAACTTTTTGCACAACTTAAATACTGACTGCAATGTGTTGTGCAAACAGTTCTAATGTTCTAATCTTACTGAAACAGCAGATTATGCAATCAGACTGCAATATACATGTTGCCTTTTGAAGACAAGTTTAAATCAAGGCCAGGTATTATAAAAGTATTGTTATAGAGGCAAAAGCTCTTTAGGATCATTATACTCACTCATTGCACAATAGAGGGAGGTCATTTAATTTCTGCTTTGTGGTATATTAGCCACTTAAGCCATAAAATGAAACCTTTGGAGACAGAAGATCTGCATGCATAAGTCATAATGGGTGCCATAATCATTTGCCTTTAGAGGTGGCAAATGATATCGTAAGTTATATTGCAGAAGTATGTGCAAATGGGCTAAGAAATGTTAAACAGGTGGAATGAAAGGTTTCTGGCAGGAAAAGCAACTAACCTGAGGGGAATCTCCGAGCAAGTAAGACCAAGCATATTTCCCTCCTCTGCCTCTTGTTCATGTTCTCTGCCATTCTGCCCTTCTACTTGGCATTTGTTAAAGTGATATGTTTTTTACTATTTCCTGTCCTGCTCCTTTTCTCTAAGCTCATTATTTGATTTTTGCCACCCTTTTTCCTTTCATGTTTATGCTTGGTACAGGCAACAGCAGCTGCACAGAATAAATCCTTTGGGTTTTATACAGCCATTGTTTCAAGCTGTCTTTCAGAGTGTTCCTACACATTTTCAATAGTAAACAACCACAGAAAGAAGCTGGAATTAATAAAAACATAATAAAAATGCAGAGCTAAATACTGTGATGCAGCGAGAGCAACTGCAGGTATGCATATACACAGCTTCTTTGATCAGCCTATTATGAAGGAATGATTATTTTTACAGGAAAGCATGCAATACTTATTTCATCCACCAAGATGTGTCTTTTGTTGTTGTTGTTGTTGTTGTTGTTGTTTGAATTCAGTTCTAAATAAGCACCACAAGGCTGAGACGTTAGATTCCCTTTCTTTGTTTTGTAAGTAAATGTTGCTTTAGGTCCTCCTTCACCCGATTAGCTAGTAGTCCACTACATATAGGAACAGCCTGAGATGATCTAGCTATGTTCAGACTACACTTGTTTCAAAGGAAGAGATTCCAGCTAAAAATAAAAACCTACTCCTTTTTCTATCACACACATTTTTTGCTGAAGAGACGCCTCTGGCATAGAACCGCTCTGGCAACTCTGGACCAGCTCAGAAGCTACCTTATATCTGTTCCTTGGAGTCCATATTGAACCTTACTGCTGGAAATGGAGAATGGCCTGGCTGTAACAGAATTTTCTCTGTAGTCTTTTTCAGACTGCGTTACGCATAAATCATTAATTAAAAGAAATAGATCCCCTTAGAACTGACAGATTCTGAATTACCAGTGAGAATTGCTATTTTAAGGACTATTTTACATGAAAGAAAAGAAAGAACTCTACCATGACAGCAAATATCTTTTGGTAATTTTGCCTATTGTTCTATTAGAGTCACCTCCTATTTTGCGAAAAGCTGTATGTATAGTATGCGTGTTTATATTATCTAGAATTTCAGAACACAAGATGGCAGTGTACATTGTACTGAATTCAGGCTTCTAGCCTTCTCTTACTCAAACACTGCATATAACATTTTATTCTCTTATATATTAACCTGGTCACGTAATTGCGGTATTAGAAATAAACCTAGAAGTATTTGTCAACAACAGAAACAAATGCAGTTTGCCAGTGAATGAATATTGCATGAGGAAATGTTAGGTAAAGCTTAATTCAAGATTTTATCATACATAATAACACTCAGGAGACACTGAAAGCCTCTTATGGAACCCCTCAATTGCAATAACAAGAGGGTATCCCTTTATGAAGGAACGGAAGTTGGCTCAGTAATAAGAGTTTCAGAACAAAATTGGCTGCTGGGGAAAAGAACATATGAGAGCTGGCAGCCTAAAATGTGTCAAAAGCTCAGGGTTCTCAGAGGAGTAGTGCAGACCACTGAAGTGGAACAGACTGAACAGTATCTAAAATGGCACAGGTGCCTTTTTATGAAAAAAAACAACAAAGTGGACAACTGTTTGGCATGACAGTTTTGAGAATGAAAGTCCCTCTGAGAAGCATCAAATTAGAGGATAGGTGTCTGGCTGAGGACAAAATTGCTTAAACTGGAACAAGGAATTGGACCTTTCTGTGCAAGGCTTTAGAGAATGCTCATTCAAAGTTTTTTGGGGTACAAGTGGCCAAATAGAACTGCAATTACAAACTTTCTATATAACTACTCCCCAATCTCTTTCTTCCGAGTTGAGTTGAATGTTACCATGTCTGTTTTTCTGAACTGAACCGATAGCATTTGGTTATACAACTGTAACCTGCTTACAAAGGTTTGTGACCTAGTAAAGAATGCCTAAGAAAAATAGTAATATTTCAGAGTATGAAATCATGCTGGAAAACATGATCCCCATGGGATGTGTAACACTGTCAAAACTCTAGGAAGTCCTGCTTTCTTTCTAGGTGATGTTTAAATTACATTACTTCCCTGTATTTGAACTCAAGACACTAACAGACAAATCAAACTGAGCCAACATACCAAAACTCAACACCAAGGTTCATTATTTCAGGATAAAGCTCTTAATGTAACATAGTTATTTTGAAAGAGATTATGATAATGTATAATTTCTATCATTTGGGTGCAACATCATTTTCTGTTCTTCTCTCCAGAATGGGAAATTTTTTCTTCTTCTACTATACTCAACAATAAAGAATCTCAAAGCACTCTGAGTGAGCACGGCACAGAGAATGTGGAGATGGAAGTGGGAATGCTGCTCTGCAAGTCTTCTTTTCTTGTAGTTATTATCCATGTATCAAAATATCACCTCTGTTCCTAGTCCCACAACCACAGTAGCTCCAATGAAAAGCTGTCAGTTTTTCATGATGGTCCATTCTTGTCACTATTTTGATTGCTGCTTGTTATTGCCTTATGTTGCCACACATAAATCACTGGTTTTAGTCCAAGATTTTGGACTCCAAGCTTGCACAGGATTGAATTTGGCATTGATTCAAATCAAGTAATTCAAATGCCATTTTTGCCTGGTATTTAAACTACGTCTGGGTGTGGGCTAAAATAAAGCATCTTACCTAGCAGTTTCAGTCCTTTGGTCTATTTGTCACAATAGATTACAGAAAGTGTGATATGCACAGAATTATGCATGTACTTTTCACTCATATAAAATGGAGGATAAATTGAACATGTCATGCTTCTAAGCCAGTAATTTATATTAAGTACAAGCTGGGAATGGACTTGAGCCAAAACCTCAGATCTAAACTAACTTGTGTTCCAGGGAAATTTTAATCTGAATAAAAAAATTATACCTGCTCATTATATAATTAAGTAAACCAACAAAAGGTGATTGCTCAGTATTCTCAAACTGAAGAATTTACATCAAGATTTAAATTTTGTGGGTCAGTTCACAGATGCCTTATATTGACTCTGGTCATAGAAGTTCTTTGTGTGTAATTATTGCTTTTTGAATTCTGCTGTCTGAGGAAACTATTCTGAATATCTCTGCTGGCTTTGAATATATCCCCAATCTGTGTAAATGAAATTCTTTGGCCTGATAATATTTCCTCACAGAGTGTATGTTCCGAGGAGTCACAGATTCAAGGTTTCCCTGACTTTTCCATATGCAGACTGTTGAAGTCAGTCTCATGGTCTCCCTTTCATCACAGGTGCTTAGTCAAGGTTTAATTTGCAAAGGTACATCTTCTCTTTGGCAACTCTGGGATCTGCCCACCTTTCAAGTTTCTACGAATGCAGATACAGTTAATGTCCAGTTTTGGGAGGAGAAAGGAAATCACTGACTTGCTGCTTTTGTATGGTTTTCTCTATAGGGGTCTTCTTTTGCTTCCAGTCAAAACCAGTCCACTTTTTTATGTCAGTGAAATGCCCACATATACATACAGTCAAATTCCCTCCTTAGATAAAATCAGTTTTTCTTACTTTAGTGTTCAAAGTAAATCCTAATCCAACTTTATTTTACCAGGTATAATCATTTTTCCAATATAATCAAACATAATCTACCCCCCTCAAACAAAATTGAGCTATAAAAGCTCACCCTAAGATTAATCCCTCCCTCTCCAATCAGTCTGTCAAAACCCACCTCTTTAACCCTACATAAATGAAAATTAATTTCTTCTCAGTAGTCCAAAACAATCTCTTTCCCCCTAAAATAAACTCTTCTCTCAACATTAAATTCTAATGACACTTGCAAATTCAGGAAGTTGTGGTGCAGTAGCATGATAATCATCCTTGAGGCAGTTTAACCTTTTCATTTACTAAAAGCATCATCTCTGCCATTCATCAATCCATCATGTAAAAGCCTAGGTCTGGCCTATGAGAGGATGCAGCAGAAAATGTTAGTTTGCAGTGGATTGCTACCTTTCAGTCCAGCAGGAACATCCAAAATCAGACCTGAGAGTTGGTCAGGTCAGGGAATGACTGTGGAAAAGGATGTTGGGGATTATTACTGAAACAGTCACAAATAAATATTGATCATAATAATAAAAAGGCAATATATTTAAAACTGACAAAAGTAATATGCTTGTGAAACATTCTGGCACATGGTATCATTGAGGCCAAGTGCTTAGTGAGATTTAGTAAAAGGTTATACGTACATATTCATACATTTATGTGGGGAATTAGATTGGACTCGATAAAAATTCAGAACAGATATAAATGTTCACAATTCAGGGCATAAATCAGCCATCAGGCTGAGGTTAGAAAATAACTTCCCCCATAGTCAGGTTGTTATATAATTATCCATTATACCTGTGGAGGGGCAAAAAGCAAATTGAAGAATTGGACAATTTCCTCAGAGACATCTGGGAATTACTATTGTCAGACAACTAATTTAGATTTGATCTGGTATGGAAGTTCTTATTACATCAAATAATGTAATTTAGAATTAAAGAATATAATATATTTTGTATTTCTTACTCGTTATGTGATCTAGTTTAGGCCTGAGGGTAACTACAAGCCCTTTCCTTATAAGCAGGCCAAAGTTAGTGATATTCAGTCTTCTGTGTTTTCTCACAGAACCTCCTCAAAACAGCTTCAAATTTTCTGAGGAAGTCAGACAGAGTCTCAGGAATTTAATTTGTTGAAATGATAGCCAAGTATTTGGCTATGTTAGCAGAGCAAAAATTTTGTGCATGAACTACAAAAACCTCATATTCTGAACAGTTCTTATCCTTTTTAATTGTTGCATAATAACCTAACTCCTGAACATCACAAACTATAGCACTTATGCTAGGACAAGCCTGCTTTGTTCTGCTCACTTTTGTCAGTTCACCTAAGCAAAATACAAGCCTTCTAATGGACTTGTTTTCATCAAAGAACCTATCTGCATCTCTCCTGTTGCATTTACAATGTGAAAGCTAACACGATATAACACACATCGTACTCCAATAAAACAGCCTTTGTGACCTTGAAAGCAGAGAGCTTGATTGAAAATGGCATGGTTAAGAATCCATAAAAAAACACTGGAAACAATTTACATTCTGTGCATGGGTCAAGGGATACTAGCTGCATTCAGGTAGTTTTATAGAACGAAAGTGGTACAGTTGTAATTATACTATAAAATAGGACCATAATAAACGTGGGAAACCAAGGAACAGTTATTAACCAAACATCTCACCAATTCTGAGAAGAAAAAGGAGTGATACTTGCCATCAGTCTCTTTTAAACATAATTTCTGTTCCTAGTAAATAATACTACAAACATTGCAAAGCAATCACTCAACAGCTGGAAGGTTCTAGGACCACAAGCAACAAATACTGTGGATTTATGAAAAATAAATCTTGTTGTGCAAACTTGAGTGATCTCTTTGGACAGATTTATAGAGGAGTGACTGAAGAGAAGGAGACAGATGTAATGGACCTTTTTTAAAGGTTCAAACCATATTCCATAAAAACCTTACTTTAAAAATTAATTCAAACTGCCTTTGACAAATAAGCTCTAACTTCTCGTGCTGTTATGGAACATCTGTCCCCAGAATGTGGGCTGACAGATACCTCTTGTCACCTGGGATTGCCCCCAGCTCAGGGCCAAGCACTGTAGGTGTGCCAAGCACAAGGCTTTGCAGGCTCCAGTTACCAGGGCGTCCTCATTAACACATAGGCTCTGCAGAAGTAATAGGACAACTTTATAGCTTTCTTGGAACAAATAGGGCAACTCCCTTAAGCACAATTATTCTAACAGCAGCAACAAAATCATCCCTGCAGTTGAAACTGAAATGAGGGTCATGATAGTATGGGGTGGGCCTTGTTGGGACCATTTTACACCAGTCTTCTGCCAATCACATATGCAGTTTTGTTGTGTCTCCTGACTCCTTATGTCCTCCTGCTGCTACTAATGACACCCTGCCAGCAGCAAGCTATTTCCCTGTGAAGCTCCCATGCTGCTTACAACCCAGCTGCCTCATTTTGCCAGCCACCAAACTGCTGCGCCTGCTCTCATGTAGTTTTTTCCCTCTTGAACATCGTTCACAGTATACTGGAAACCTCAATATATACTGGCAACTTCAATATAGTGTCCAAAGGTGTAAACAAAAGGTAGTTCATGTAGTGAACTGCAAGATTTTTTGGGGTGGGATGAGTATTCGTGTGTGGTCTAATTTTTTTTAACATCTTCATCAGGAAAATAAAGTAATCATCAGCATGATACTGACATTTACAATTGTACACTATAGGGAGCTGCAAATGTCAAATAGAGAATTATAACTGAAATGTAAAGAAATTAGATACTCAAAAGTAATAGTTTAGATCTAGAATCAGCCAATTTGACAAATATTGTACAAACAATCCAAATTTTCATTTGAAGAAATATGCTGAAAAGCACAAATTAGAAAAGAGAATGATGGGAAACTTCTTCCTCTCCACAGGCAACTAGATGTGAGTTTGCAATAGGATACAGCAAGACAAAAATCAATATAATTTTGGGCTCCATATGAAGAACTGTAACAGCATCAGGTTAAGTCATTTTCTTTACAATTCTGGCCTTAAATACTCAGTTCCATCCATAATACTACCAAAAAGACAAAAACAGATGAGAAAGAGTTCTGAAAAAAGCCAGAAAATTAATCAGTGGCTGGAGGGCCAGATTTATTTGGAAATATGTCTTTTATGTTTAACTTGTCCAGACCTCTAAGGCTGATTAAGGGGAACCCATAATAGACTTGTTCTTCTGGAATAAATTATTTAGAAATAAAAAGCAAAAAGAAAAAAAAAAGGTCAGCAAGTCAGCAAGTCATGGACAGACAGAGATCCCAATACTGCTTTGGAGATGGCATTTCTGAGCATCTGCCAAATTACTCTAGCAGCAAACCCAGAAGAGCATGAAAACATAAGGGTTGCATTTGCATTCTTAGAAATCAAGTTTAGTGTGTGTCTCCTCAGAAACTCACCTTCAGAGACAAACTCCCTGTTTCTACCGTATTCTCAAACAATATAGTAGGTACACAGTCCAGTATGCTGCTGAGGATCACACTTATTGCATGATATTGCTTGATATTCTAAACACAGTTCATCCTTAGCCTGTGTAATACACTTTCCTTGTTGCAACAGAGCTATGATTAGGAATGAGGCCAATGGGTAGGAATACCATGACATATTTAGGACAAGACAAAGAGACGCAAGTCAGAAGCTGAAGTTAAACTAGAGAAAGGGGGAGAGGCAAAGACAAAATACCAACAGAAACCTGACAGCAGAATCCATGGTTTCTGCATTTTTGTTTCCTACACACCAAAGCATAGAGGACACATCTACACTGGGAGCAAATCTATGCAACTTGTTCTGCGTATTACCTACACTGCCCAGTAAGCAGTGAGCCTGTGAGAGTTTTCTCATGCAGAACTGGAGTCCACCCAGCTGAATCTTCACAAATCTGAGCACATTGGGGAATTAGCACTCCACCAGACACATCAGGACAGACTTGCACTGACAGTCACGGATAGTTTACAGACTGCCTGCCTGTGAACAAGAAGCAGAGCAGCCTGCGTGTACGGCTGCTCCAAGAGCAGGCCTTTCAGAGCAGCATGAATAGAGACAGCAGGTTGTGTATATTTTAAACACGGTGAGTGAGCACTGCTTGCTGGGTTAGCAGACTATATAGGCATGACAGGAGGCTGAAAGAGGAAATAGCGTATTATACTCCCACATCATGTGACTATCAAAAAGAAAATCTCTCTCTCAAAAAAAACTGGCAATAAAGCAGCCAAATCCTCCTTTCCTTTTTGAAAATCAGAACAGGAAATAACTCTGTTTCCCCCCAGTTAGCAAACTCTTTCATTGTAGCCAACAACAAACAGAACGCTAAGTTACAGAATAAAGGTCTTTCCTAGAAAGTGATTCTGAATATATTACAGTTTACTATGTGAGTTATTAATTCTGTTTCTACAGATATGCCACTAATATCCTAAAATTTGTTGACAGAGCAGATATTCTACCAGATGCTTTTCTTGTCTTTTATATCAGAACATTTACATTGTTCTTGCTTTCACACTTTCTATATTTGGGGGTTGGTGTAATAAAAAATGCAAGAGCAATTATAGTGTTTGGGAAATGTCCAAGCTCTCTGATCCCCTGTGAAGACCTGGCAATTTAAAGGGAATAGCAGGCAGATAGGAGTTGGGTCAGCACACCTAATACACCTACAACATAAATAGATTACAATACTTAAAGGATGGTGGTGAGCTCAACAGCATATCAGATAGGGAGTTCCAACTACCAAACACATGCTGTACTTTAAACTTTTTGTAGTATATTTATCTATATAATAACATAGTTACTTAGTTCAGCTACTTGCTTTAGTAGTTGGAAGTTGCAAACTCAGTCTTTTAGAACTGTTTCCAATATACTGAGTGGAATTCAGGTTGCAAACTTTTCAATTCATGTGAATTTTAAATTGCAAGAGATACAGGGTCATTAATTCTGGAATAAGTTTGTTGGTCTATTTTAGCTGAATTCAATATTTAATTCTGGAACAATTATTCCATTTTAGAATTACTCCAGAATTGTTTTGGCTCTAAAATGTCATAAAAATATCTTTCATTACATATACCTATATTCTAGTATGCCTGAGTAAAAGAAGAATTAGGATTCTAATCCGGTAAAGAGTCCAGATCACAGCATTTATTATCTGCATATTCCAGGACATTAAAACTTTCAATTGTTTTTTCACTAAACTGAATGAGGCAGTTTGTTAATAATTACCTTTGCATAATCAGAATCTAAATCAATGATGGCTTTGTGATTTGAATATTAATTATTTAAAGTATACTTTAAAGTCACTTTTATTAAGCTATTTTGTTGTGCAATTTATCACCAAATAGTTTATTCATTTTTCCTGCTGACTGCAATCTGAGTTTGTTTTTTTTTTCTTTGAGAAAGAAGGAACAAATTTTCAACCATTCTAATTTTCAGGTATGCACTTTGCATTGCTTTTAATTATTTAGGCTGATAGAAGTTAACACTAAAAGTCCATAGTCCATAGGGAGTGAAACATGAGAAGACAACTTAGTGGATTGTAACTGACCCAGAAGGAGGAGTGGGCAAGACCCTCAGAGGAAAACAGGAATTTGAGGTAGACATACAGCAAAGAACTTAAGAGTAGTATCATGAGGGAGCTCTCCTGCTCCTTTTACAGGTGTGGCTCTAAGGACCCGTCAGTCCTTTTGGAAAGAAGCAGTTTTAGAGTGAACAGATAATAGTGAGGAAGGCCTCAGACTACTTACTCTGCAACACAGGATTTTGTATGAAAGCCTCACTGTCTTGTTTTCCTTCTCCTACAAGCATGCAATTCCAGATGAAAGCAGCTTGTGGCTCTGCAGACTTTCCAGAATCTGTAGAGGATTTAGATGGCAATGTAACACAGCTGTTATCACACATAATTCAAAATTTTCTAGCCGGAATAGGAATACAGAAATATTCCTGAAAGTAAATTAAAACAATTGTTTAACTAATACTTCCAAAAAGTCATCATGACTTTTCACTGTGTGGAAGACATAAGCTCAGCAACTAAGAAATGTCCTCTATTTTGTTTTTATCAAGCTTACTCAGTAGGAGGTGAATTCTTACTGCGTAACATTGGTAAAAGCTGCACCTAGAACTGCCTGTGCAAAAAGTATTATGAACAACTCTTCAGAACAGTGTTACCCGATGAGTATAGATCAGCCTGCTGTTGCAAAGGTAAGCAGAGCAGGGTGCTGTAAGTACAGCATCCACATTCACTGTGAATAAACAGGAGGAGTAGCACAGAGTTCCTCCAAAAGGTTTTGAAAATACTGCCACGAAGTGGCTAAATTATCCTGAAAGCTCTTGTATTTATTTCAAACACATTGTTCTCAGGAATTTCTCAGCTTGAAAGGATTTTAATTTCTAAGTTTAAGTCATCAAATCATAATAAGACAGAAACTCTGACAGTCATAGATTCAAAACATTTCGATGTCAGTTTACTCTATAGAATGAGACAAGTACCAGCAGAAGACAAACCACTTCTGATTCCTCTGAGCCAAATTTAAATTTGAACTTTCCTCAGGAAAAAAATGAGTAAAGGTCTATACTCTACTTGTTCATACTTATATATAAAAAGACCTACAACTTCCCTTACTTCCATGGTTCCAGGAAATGAAATCATAACCGGTTTGGGTCAAAGCTGAAGGTTTTAGGTATAGGGTTACTCTTCCACCAGGAATCCACTAGTGACAGGGTCTCCTCTGAGAAGCGAAGAAAGAACCAGCTACTGTACTTTAGGCAGCTCATTAACTTCACCTAACTTTTAGATGGTAGAGATTAGGGAGATAAATTCCAGCCATCATACAGGAGGACATACCGTCTCATTATGCCAACAACTAAGCACCTATCCATGGTCTATCTTATAACTTTGCTATGTAAGAAGGGGACAGAATTTGTGCCATGTATGATGCTGATTCCAGTGTTCTTGGTTTACATTCCATGCAGAGCTCTCCACAAAATATAGGATGTCTCCTCATCACTGAGTTAAATTCAGTTTCACTGAATCTTTTCATCAGTGTTTTTTCCAGTGTCATCACTGAGACTAAATTTAAAGCAAAAGTCCGTATTAAAAATATAAAATCAAAAAAGTTCCAGCGCAAAATCACAGATCCTGAGAGCCACTACTCATTAGGGTCCTATTCAACACAGTCACTGACAAATGTTCAGAAATTCAATGTGACTGAAATCCAATCAGCATATTGAGACTTGTATCCATCATCTTTCAGCAGTTTATAATAATATTATCTTCCAACAGTTATTTTCCTCCATTGTCCTTTCTTTGAAGATATTCAAAAGTAGCAAGGTTTTATAACATATGTTTTCAGCAATAGATGGCACCAGTAGTTTCTATCTTTGTATTATTCCAACATAAAGCAATATAAAATGTTATACAGATATGTCAGAAAGAATTTTACCGAAGTGTCACTAAGAGTCCATTAGCTAAAAGTATGGCCAAATCTTTCCTTCGACCTATCATTTTAAAAAGCATAAGACTATATTACAATATATTTTGATAATAAAATACATGTTTTTACAAATATTAAGACTGATAAAAATTCTAATGCAAGAATAGAAATAATAGAATGACAAATACAAAAATAGCCAACTGGTAAAAATTTAAATGATATGTGTAATTAAAAATCGTCTATACTCCTTGTTACTTTTCAGTAAAGTATCACCAAGGGTTGCTCTTGAATACATAAGTTAACTCATGTACTCAGCTACTTCAGATCTCCTGGAAAGTGTATCTATCTTGTTATACTATAAGCTAAAGTATCCTAAAAATGGGTAAAGAGCTTTAAGAGTAAGGTCAATACATACAGACTACATACCTAAGTTTTACAAGGTGGATGCACATATATGAGCAGAAATACGGCAAATAGAAAAGCATTTGAATTTTTCTGTGTTTGATCAAAAATTTGTATTTACAAGTGGAGACTAAAGCACTACATTGGACCCAAATTCCTCTATATATTCCTTATGGAGATGTTATAATATCCCAAAGAAACTGAATGTTCCTCACTAGCTGCCTCCTGGATTAAAAAGATTCAATGTTAACTGGAAACATTTTCTTTAAAACTTTATTTTACAGAAAGCTACAAGGCAAGTAACAAACCAACCTATGGTTCCAGGTATTTCAGACTGTCTAATCAAATGAAGATAAGAATACTGCAAAATTATAGTTTACACTTAGATTCAGAAAGCTCCTAATGCACTTCTTCAAGTGGTGTATAGTGAGAATGTTGTGGTGAGATACAGCATTTTCATTAAGTTGAAAAGTTGGATGGCTGAATAGCTGCATTACTCATAAGAAATGAAGCACTGGTCTGTCTAGGATCCAGGTGTGAAGATAAGGAAAGGAGAAAAGAAATTAATCAAGGAACATGAATGAAATATATAGTTAATGCTCCTTTATCTGTCCTGGCCAGAAAGTGTTCTTCTTTTTTTTTTTTTTTTTCTTTTTTTCTTTTTTTTACCCTTGTCCACATGGTCCAAGCAAGCTGCTAAGCTAAGCTTTGCATAGTATTTCTGCACTGATAGAATCTATACAAACTCATAACGCTCCCATTTGCTTTTCTTTTGCTTTTTTATTAGATGAAGCATGTAGAAAAGACATCTTTATAGTTTCAGGGCAATTTTTCATGAATTGACATTATATATTACTCATACTCAGCTAATGTGTTTTGTCTTCTGCTTGCTATTTCTTTTATAGTACTGAAAAGGTCAAAAGATGGTAATTAATAAAACCATCATTTGCAGGGGATCTTGGAATGGGAACAGCTGTAACCAAAAGGTTCTTTAAACTGTGACAGCCCATTTCTGTTGCAGAGCTCTGTTTCTCTACAGTCTCCAACATACAGTCTCATTTTAGTTAAATTCAGTTGGATTCACTTTTAGACTGGTACTATAAAAATGATACACAGGAATCTACTTAAGATTTTGCTGCTGAATTCCAGTCATGTAACTTAAGCTAGTTTGCTTTAGATTTCAAATGTGGAAGAGATTCATTTTCATGTTCAGACTAACTTATGGTTGATTTTTATATAATAATCCAAAAACCATAGAAAATGTAATGTGCAAAGACCTTACTTTGGGTCGTGATACAGTTGCCACTCTAGATAACATAGATAAACCTTGTAGTAAAATGGATTGGTTGATCATTCCTGTAGATATTACAAAGCTACATATAAATATGGTGGCAGGTTACTTTCTTGTTTTCGTGATTAGCCTACAATAGAACTGTTTGATTTTCCCTTAGGGATAGTAAGAGCATACTAATTCAATGTTATTTTGTTATAATAGGTCATTGAAAGGAGCCTCAAAAAAGGATTAAAATACATTGTCATACACTGTCAGCTAGTCTACAAACACAGTGGCAGTGGTCACACTCTTTTCAAAGCCATCTTCAGCGCACTGAATTAAGTACTTGACTGCTACTTGAATTTCCAGGTGGAATCCTGCCTGTTCTCTGATAAGTGCTGTTTAACAAATACTGACAAGTGATTTAAGATGAGACACTCATCTTAGTTTGGTATTAATTTGGTAACTATCACACAGTAGGGATACAGGCCTGTGGTTCATCAGCTCTAAGGCATTCCCTATTTTTAGGTGTGCTGTGGAGTGTGCTTGCTGTCATACCTAAGGAATATGATATGTTGTTGAATGCATATTAAATAACTGGAGAAGTTAAATCCCTGTCACTAGTCCACAATGTTTTATCTGTTTGACACAAATTTTAAAAGGACCAATGGCATTATTGCTTTGGGGAGTTGGGGGATGTAGTCCAAAGGTATAAATTCCAAGTGGTTATTGTGTACTAAGTCCCATACCTTCTTATCTCTGTTCTGGATAGTTCATAAGTTTAGTCATTTGTTTGGTATTCTTCTGCTTTGGGGAAGCTGATATGCAAGCAGATCTGCAATGCTGTTACAGTGCTGTAACGCTTTCTTTTATGTCTAATAAAACTCCACACGGATATCATTAGTGTTGTGGGTTACAGCTGCATTCCATGAGGTTTTGCCATGACTTCCATCTTTCATCTGCCAGTGCTGAATTCATTGTTTAACTATACGTAGCCTATATTTACCAAGTGCTATGTCAGTACGAAATACTTAGATACATACGCAGCTGTGCTAAGACTCAAGAAAGAACTGGAAAATAGAAGACTAGATAAAGAACACGGCGATATCATTTTCTTTTAATCTGATCCCATACCAGTATAACATCTTTGACTGAAGAAGGAAATTCTGAAATTTTAATCTTATGAGCATTTCCATTACATCTGTCCAAAAAATATTATATGGGATTCAAATGTACAAATCCTGATCGTGATCAAACAATGTATGTCAATACCTGTAGTATCAACTGGGGCTACAACACAAGTAATAAAATAGGTGTAAGGGAATTACAGCAGTTTTGGGAAAGCTATTACCTTGGTATATTAGAAAAGTACATATAGAGGCTACAAAAGGAACTTTCTAGTTCAGCAAAGACTCAGCTAGAAATAGTCAAGAAAAATGTATTTTTAGAAGCCTTCTAAATTTAGCAAACTATTTTGACGAGGAGACCTAAAAGGACATCAGAGGCCTGCACGAAGTAGTTGGAGATGAACTAGCCGCCTTATGCTGCTAGATTGCTTACGGTCTCATTATGAATTTGTACTTGCTGCGCAGAAACGTGAAAACGCTGAAAAACCACCAACCTTCCGGAGAGCGTTATCATTACTGTACGCAGGCGGCGCATGCCCCAGGCTAGACTGGAAACCTTCAATCTGAAGCTCCCAGTCGCTTGGTGCTCCTCCACCCAGCCCTGTGGGTGGCACAGGGAAGCACACCAGAAAACGGCAGCCGCCCCGCGCCGGCGTTCCGCGCGCCCCCTCACGGCTCGCGGCGGCGGGAGGGCGCAGCCGCCTGCCGCAGCGGCCCGGCGGAGGCGCTCCGAGGGCGCCCCCCGCGCGGCAGCCAGCGCCGCCCGGCCGCCGGCGGGAGGCGGCGGGGGGCCGGGCACCAGGCGGGCGGGAGCTTCCCGGCACCGCGGCCGCCGCCGGTGCCGGGAAAGGCGCCGCCCCCGGCGCTGCCGCGGCCGCTGAGTGGCTGCGCCGCGGCGGGGCGGAGCGCGGGGGCGGCCCGCTGGCCCGGCCCGGCCGGGGCCGCCGCCGTCCCTCAAACAACGCCGCGGCGAGCGCGCAGGCGGTGCCGGGCGAGCCCAGAGCCGCGCCGTAACGGCGACCCCGTCACCGCCGGGCCCGGGACGATGGAGATCGAGGTGCCCCCCGCCGCGCAGGTGAGAGCGGCCGGCGCCGGCGTCGGGGCGGTGTCGGGGCGGTGCCGGCGTCGGCCCCCCGCCCGCTGCCGCCGCCCCCCGCCCCGCCCCGCCCCCCCCCGCGGCGCTCGGCCGGGGGCGGGGCGGCGGCCGTCACGAGGCCGGCGGGAAGCACGTGGCGTGGCCCCGCCCTCGCGGCCGCGCTGAGTCACGGGGCGGGGCGGTTGGGACCGTTGGGCGCGCGGGGGCGGTTGGGCGCGCGGGGGCGGCCCCGCCCCTTCCCCCCTACAAAGGGTGGGTGGCTGGGAAGCCTGGAAGCGCCGCGGCGGCAGCGCGGGGACGATGGAGTAGTGGGGCCTGGCAGCCGGGTGGGGGGCCGCTGCCGCCTCTTGCTTCGCTGCTGAGTAGTACCCGCCTTGCACAGCCCCCCTTTTCCCCCGCTCCGCCCCAGGATTAGGGAGAAAGCGAAGAGGGAATGTAATGGCTCTTGGTCGGGGTGGTTTCAGCCCCGCTGCCGTGGGCGAGGAGGCCGGTGCCTAGCGGGGGAGGGCAGGCCGGCCCTCGGCAGCCCTCCCTCTCCCCAGGAGCCCTCCCGCCCGCTGGGCAGCTTCGGGCGAGGGCGCTCAACGGCGCGGAGGCTCTGGGCCGGGCAGGTAACGTTGTACCTGAGCACGGGCAGCCTGGGCGAGGGAAGGGCTTGAGCTGGGCGAGAGGCTTGTTTGGGGTGGTCCCTGCTGCCGGAGGAGCTTCAGGCCGACCTCCTGCCTGGTCTGCGGAGGGCCAGTTCAGCTGAGACACGTCACCACAGGCTTCATGAATCTGTTTTGGTTGAGCTTTGGGGTTTTGTTTTAACTATACCCCTTTCTCCCCGGTTATTTGAGATAGCCATTGATGTTTGACAGCTCTCCCAGAGAAGTTTTTCTCTGTCTTCTCAGTTTGTGAGAGATCTGGGAGAGCTTGCTCATGTGAGAAAGAACGCCTTGCTGATCATGGGTGGTGGTGTAGGAAATCCTAGAAACCAATACAAAAGTAAATCCACGAAAAACAGTCCTTGTGTCATTGCACAGAAGAATTCATATGGCCTTGTGCCTCCTAGTCCTTTTTTGGGTGAATTATCTTGGGTTTCCTTTTATTTTAGCAAAACTTGATAGTCGGTTGTCACAGTTTCCCTAAAAGGGCCCTTTCCATTCTGTAGCGTGCAACCTTTAGTTGTCTGAGCCAGGAACCAGTTGGAGCTGTTGCACAATCATTTATTTCCCTAGGGTGGTTTTGTTTTTTGATTTAGTCCTTCAAATGCTATGTAAGAAGTAAACTCGGGTAACCTTGGCAACGGTATGTACAATACAGTGTAAGTGAGAGGTTAGAGGTTGTAATTATGATGTTATCCTCGCATATTAATAATATACAGATTCTAAAAAGGCTTAAAGAAGTATTATTTGAAACTTAATCTAGAGTTGTTTTATTTTTTTACTTTAGTAGTACAAACTTAAAACTGAAGAATTTTGATGCTCTTTCAGGGCTTGTCTGTACAGAATGTGACAGACACTGTAAGAATTTTGTAACACAGAAGAAACATTTTTAAAAATATCCTTTTGTCTTTCCTTTAGGTTATATAAGTTTTTACAAGTAACACTTTAACAGTATTGCATAACTCTTCTGCTCCCCAACATCTCTCAGTTCATTGAATGCTGTTCCTTTTCTGTCTATTTAGACTGCTGCTAATAGTTCCACTAACTCCCAGTAGCATGGCCTTGACCTCTATGTTGCCTCCTCAGTTTCTTGGAATATACTGGAAAAAAAAAAAAAAAAAAAAAAAAAAAAAAAAAAAAAAACCTCCTGTCCTGCACTGTGTAAATTCCCTTTGAATTTTTTCTTGCATGTGATATCAAATTACAGTATTTTGTTCTTATTTCAGGGAGAATCTTGACAATACTGATTTTTGGGTATCTGGTTTTGTACCTTTTTGCTCAATCCACCATGACTAGTCTGCCAGCAAACCTAGATTTTATTGTTTGCCCACTTCTGTCAAACTCTTTACTGAGCCACCAGTTAAAGCTTTTCTAGCTGGGCTTCAGAACTGGTATTTTCTTCTATTGCAAATATATTCTGAAAAGGTGCTGTATTTTGGGGGTAGCCAAATGGGTTATGGATTCTCTTATTTTAAATATAAATTTAAATGTAGTTACTAAGTGGAAAATTCAGATATCCTTTCCTAAAATGTTCGGTCATGATGACAGAGAAAACAGTTTTCATTTCACCTCTTGGATTTTGCAAACCAGTGCATGGGAAGGGTGTGCATGAGTACAAGTACTGTACAAGCCATTGGTCTTATGTGTCTGGCAGCAGTTGTCGTAGCAGTGACAACGGCTAAGGTGAATATGAACTGCTAAGGTGAACATGAAGGAGTGATTTTGATCCAGCTTGATCCAACTCCTTAACTAGAATGTAAAATCACTACTTCCTGCTATATACCTCATTGGGTATGGCAGTATCACTGTGTGCAGTGTTCTTGGGAAAAAAAAATCTGTTGTTGTAGCTCTCTTCATAGGAATAGGATGCAGTTCCATCTGTGTCTGCAGAGGTGAAATGGGATGTCTTTGCAAATGATACACTAATAATGTAGGAGTCAACACACCAAAGAAAAAAAATATGATTAAATAAGTGTCAAGATGTTTGAAATTGTTTACAACAGCAAGATGTTCCCATAGTAGCTGTTCTTTTCAACTCTAGAATTATTGAAATGATAATGCCTATTGCTTGTAACTTGGTAAGAAAACTCAAGCTCAATAGTTACCATTAAATTTTAAGGCTCCAGACAAGAGAGCAAAAAGAATGTGCTTTTCAGCGCAAAGAATGAAGCTATATGAGTTGCACTTAAAAGAGCTTAGACTGAAATAAGACCAGCTGTAATGACTGAAAAAACAAATGAGCAAATAATTGAGCGTCTGCTTAAGTGTATCTGTTGGGGTTTTTTCCTACCCAGAAAACTGTCCTGATGAGTCTCTAGTTCAATTAGCATGCTCTCTTTGGTCTAAAAGGTTTTATGACAGGTCTATACTGACATTTTTGACATTAAATTGCCAAGTGAATGGGTTTACCTTTGATTCCCTCATGGCTGATCATTTCTACATGACATAAAGACTGCAGGCAAAGACAAACAAATGTATCACTTGGACCTGAAAAGCAGCTCCCTGGATTTTGTTTCTTGATAATTAGGTTCGATAACTGGTTAATAGGAAACCCTGTTGATAAATAGCTCAAGATATCGATAGAGATATCTATCTATGTATGTTGATGAATTTCAATAAGAAACTTCCACATTTCGGAGTATGATGATAACATCATTATTTATCTCTTAAAATTACAGACAAATGTGATGGAGAAAGTACATGAGAATGTCCTTGTCTGTATCTTGAGTACTAATTCATTTATTTAGAGACTCACAATTCTCTTGTGCTCACTTTGATGTCAAGCTGCACTGAAAAAGCTTTCTTTCCTTCAAAATACACTAATGAAAATACTTCAGTTAAACTAGTGGTAGATGTAGTGCAATGTAATATGTTTAGCTGAAATGTATTCTCAGTTCCTATTAGTTTATATTCTAGTCCTTTCAAAGTAGTTGCTCTCTTGAATTTTTGTTATAATAAATATGACAATGTCCTGTATTTTGTCTTTAGAATGTGCTAAGAGTTTACAATTACGTTAGAATCTGGTGGAAGCACAAGGGGTTAGTTTCCTCTGAAAATCACACTTGCAGAAACTCATAGATAGAGTCTAGAGTTGGAGAAGACTTTGGCTTTAAAAGTTTGCTAGAAAAATACTTGGAAGAGACCAAACTGGAACAAAAAGGAACATTCACTATAAGCAAAGAGCTGCTGGATGATCTTGTGTGCATTAAAGAACCTGAGACATTTTTATAGCACTGTGTGGGTGGTTAGCAAGGTTTGTATACATTTCCTAGCAATGTCCGTGGGCAAGCATAAACTTTGGCTCTCTGACCCCACTTTTGTTCCTTTTTTAATTGGAAAAAATGGGAAAGGTATAACTTTATCATAAATAAGAATACAGCAGGTTGTCTATAACCCTGAAGACCAAGGGTATTGTTAAGTGTGTAGGACTAATATATATATATATATATATATGTATATATATATATATTTCCCAGCTGAAATAAATGTAGCAATAGTATGATAAGCGTATTTATTTCCTTAAAGTTTTGGTCTCTGCCTTTGTGGATTACAAAGGACCTTGTGAGATGATGAACAACACTGGAAGTGGAAGGAGCTAAGTGAAGTATTTGTTCACTAATTTTCTCTGTAAGATGAGTTCATCCTTTTAAAAAGTTTTTTTACGTTTTTCGTAGACATAGGTATCAAATATTGTTAGCTCTGGTCTTTCAAAAAATAAATGCTGAAAAACCCTTGTCCACCCCCAAAACAGTAACACCTGTCAGGTTTTTTTTTTTTTCTTTTTTGAACCATTGAAAGATTATTGGAATGCATTTCTCTTATGAAAAGAAGCAGTTACAGGTTCAGAAAATGGTAGACTTACATACAGGGGAAGGCAAGAGTTCCAAAGGACAGAGTAAATGACATTCGGTATGCACATGCTTGTCAACACTGGACATGTGCTTCGTGGAAGGAAAGGGTTTCTGTTTGTATCTAGATATTTCTTTCCTTTTTTTCCTCTTGAAGTTAAAATAACTAAACCATTCAGTAAAATAAGGTCAATTTGTGAAAGTGTGATGTATTTACAGTAATTGTGTTGGCTGAGGTTCACGCAGTACAAGTCTAGGCAGTAACCCATCAGCATGAATTAAATATTAATCCCCTGCTGCAGTGTCTGAATTGCAGCCAGCAAAAAGTCCTCCAAAGTCTCCAGGTTAATCACCTAGTTAAAGTTTGTTTTGGCCTCCATCTAATTCCAACCTCAAGTAAACTATTATTTTATTATAGGATATTCTTAGAGAACTTGAAACATTTTGAAGTCTTTTCCATTTTCTAATACAATGTATTATATCAAAATGGACTATGTGCCACAAAATACAAGCTTAGGTAGAGGGAAAGTAATTCAATATATTTTTCTGATTAGTTCTCTCTCTCTTTTTTTTTTTTTTTTTGTGATAATCTAGTTTAACTGGTTTTGGAAACACTTTGTCTGCCAGTTATGCAAGATTTCTTTTTTTTCTTTTTTTTAACATAGACCAATGAAAAACCAGATAAGAGTAGTTGAAACTCATGACTTTAAAGATGTGTTATCCAAAGATGACTTACAGTGACCTGCAATCTTGTTCAGGGTTGCTCAACTGTAATAGCTTTATAGCATATTTGTTTTATTAAAGTAAACAGTTAAACTAGTGAGTAAGAAGTGAAGCCAGCAAAACTATTTGTAGTGGGTAAAATTGCGTTAAAACATGAAAGGTATATCTGAAACAAATACAGGCAAATAAATTTCAAGTAAAGGTAATCATTGTGTAATCTTCCTACTGTCTCTCCTTTCTGTATAGGAAAACTAATACTAGTGACAGTCACGTCTTAATTGAGAATAGGAAGAAGCTAAGTAATTGTATTGTGCTGAAGCTATTCTAAAGTTCTAAAGAGTAACTCTGTGCATCCACAGTACTGAAGTAAGCACAGGGACGACTTTGTCTCAGGATTTCTTTGTTTTGGTGATTTTTATCTATCTTATTTTTTTTACTACCTTTTTAAAAGAAAGAACAAAATGAAAAGAAAAAATACATTCCTCAAGTACATTGTTTTACATAAGCGTATTTTTTATGTTGACATAGAGTCCAACAGTGCCTGAGATAGAAGTAATGTCTCTCAAAACCAAAATTGACATGATACATTTGAATTAAATGTTAAATTGGTTAACCAAGAAACCTGTAACATCATCAAGTAAGGATAAAAAATGCTCAGTTATTTGACTCCTTTGAAGAATTCAATTTGTCTTTGTGTTATAAAGTATCTTCTGTTTTCTGTCTTTAGCTGTTTTGAATTCTTGCTAAAATGTTTGCTCAGAGTTTTTTAACTGACAATTGATTGCAGCTTTGTGTAGATGTATTATGTGTTTATGTATGGGCTTCATGTTTGACTCCTAAGTTCCATTTTACTATTCACTTTAAAAGAATTGATTAAAATATTATGGTATGTTCATCATTGGAGATGCTGGAAAGCTAATAGAACTTAATAAGAATGTTAATAACTTCAGGAGTTAACAGTTTTTTTTAGCAGCAGGGTAAAGGTAGCAGCACAAATACTGATGAGTCTTTGATAGAATGAGTAAAACTTAGAATTTACACCCACTTAAGTGTTACTTCTATACTACAGATCTGGCTGAGAGTTTCCATATCACTTCAGATTTCTAATTTGGTCAGATTAGCTGCAGTTTTAATACTGTGAAAAAGGAATATACAATAATGTTTATTTTTAGGTAAGTTATTGTGAAAGTACTGTAAATGACTTCTAATGTTTCCTGTGTTTACAGATAAACTAAACCATTTCCAGAATTGTTTTTGTTTGTTCATTGTTGATGCTATTGCAGTACTGAGAAAGTTGAGACAACCCAACTATGCTGTACTTGTCTTGCAGATATATTGTCTTAAGACTTACAGACCAGCTTGTACAGTATTATTACGAGCAAAGAAGTTGAAAATGAGGAGAGAAGAAAATAAATTTCCTTAAAGTTTAACATTGCAGCAACAAGTTACATAAGATCTGCTTGAAAACAATTTCTTTCAAACCTTTTAAGGAAGTATCTTCTGTATGACTATGAAGCTTAAAGATATCAAATTCTCCTCCTCTCTCCCTACATCTCTGTCCTGCGCTTCTGAAGTTTTATTGCTGTTTATTATATTGGTATTACATGCTGTCTCTTGTAACTAAGAGAAAATCTGCTCATGGAGACTGCTTGCAAAACAAAGTTTGCGTACTTGAGAAATTGACTCAGAGGAGTTTGGTTGATAGCATGCTTTTAAGAGATTTGTTTTGTGATTAAGAGTGTGCCCATTTGCTGTGTTTGAAATTAATGTGTGTTATATGTTGAAGGTGTGACTTTTAAGCAGCTGAATTATGTGTGAAGTTGCTAAGACTTTGCTTTCAGCTCTGATCACTACTGCTGCTTGGCCATAAAGATCTAAGATAGGAAAATGTTGGGATTTTTGTTTGTACGAACTCTTCTGGTAGAATTAATGTCTCCCTACTTATTGCTATAATTAGAGTGGAATAATTCCTGTATTGCTTGGACTGTTTGAAGATCCTTATTCAGAATTCACAAGCAGTATGCAGTAGATACAGGTATGTCATCCTGAATGCTGTCAGAGCCCATGCAAAATGGCCAGTCTCTATCTGCTCTGTAGCTGGCACTTGTAACTTGTGTTCCCTGGACTTGGGCACTTGATCTTTTTTTCTTTCTGTCTTCAGGAGCTGTTTCTGTAAGTTATGTTCTACAGGGTAAGAAGATTGAATTCTATCCTAACAGGGTATTTGCAGTTAGATTTGCCTGATGTTACATAACCAGATACATGTTCCAAAGTCAGCTTGGTAATAAAATGATGGGCAAAGAGGTGACAAAAGAGAGAATATATAAGGGCCTCTGAAGGTTGATGCAGCTCAGTTTTAGACAGGTAACAATTTTTCAGAAGCTTTTTCTCTGTGTTGAGAGCACAAAGTTTAGCCACAGGGGTCATCCAGGATTTGTCAGTGACTGTTCCATCATAGCTTATTATGCTAATGTCTGCCCTCACCTGTATTGCAGAAGTAGTGACTGAGGCACTTATACAAATGAAGATATTGTAGTCATTAGATATCCTCGGAGCAAGTTATTGTAGAACCTGGTGTGATTTTCTGTGACCTGAGGTGTGTGAATGTGTTTCTTACAACTATTCCATAACATTGAATTGTATTTGCACTTACTACTTGTTTTAGTGTAGAGAGGTGTTAAGCAGGACCATGTGTCAGCTGAGGAATTTTTAGAAGATTCTCATGGATATTTGTAAAAATAAATAAAACAAAAACCCAACTTTTGAATAGGATTAAGAAATTAAGGATGAAAACAGAAGTATTTTAATAGCAAAAACAGTACTATTTTAATAGTGTCAGATGTAAGCTCTGTTTTATATATTATACTAAGTCATACCAATTTCTGGCAGCTGGTTTTCCAAATTGTTTAAGCTGAGAATTGCTTAGGTGTCTCATGCTTCTGTAGGCCCTAGCTCCAATACAGTGGCTTTTGATACTGTGCTTTGTAATTCAGCTTGGGTATATGAACAGACTATTACAGGATTATTGTGTCAATTTTTCAGCTAGTATAAATTGTTGTGACTCAGTAGAATTTTGTAGTTCTGCTGAACACTTTCCAGCTGGAGCTGTGATCCTTTATCATCTGCCACTTCAGGAATCTAGTCTGCACAAACCACTCTTGGGAATCCTTGCTCATCTGATAACCAGTGTGGACATCTCTCATCATTCCTTAAAATTTCTTTTGTTGGCAAAATGAAGAATGGCAGACATTTAAATAATGAGATGGAGATAGATTTAATGGAGATATAACAAATTACTGAAGTACTTTAGATTATTCTAAAAATTTCTGTGTTATTAAGGTCAGAGCCATAGAATTATTTTAAAAGCAAATTGGAGTGAACTTTGGGATGAATGTTTTTAGTAAATCATGTGTATGGCAAACATGATGAACAAGGTCTTATAAAATGCAAATAGTAATGACAGATGAACACTTAATATTGACTGAGTAATGATTTACACTAAGATATCAGCATCTTGTTATGTGAAAATTTATATTCTCTAGAAAAATTTTGGAGATTTGTGATTTTTACTGACAGCTTGCTTTACTCTGATTTTCTGAGTATTTACTGAGGCATAAGAAAATGAAGTGGTCAGGGACAGAAAACTGTTTAGCCAGGATCCAAACTAGAAACTTGTTTGCATTCTGCATTAACTGTAGTTTTTAAGTGGTCTTCTGCAGATCGATTTGTTGAGTAAAAGGAATAAAATTAATTCTAATTCTATCTGGAAAGCAATTAAATCTTTTACAATGTCTTCTACCAGGAAAACCAGCAGTAAATGCAGATATTGGAAACATTTTTCTGAATAAACTTACTTGTTGAATTTGAGAATTCAGCACACAAACTTTAATTTGGCAGCAAATACTCAGGACAGTTGCACTTACTTTCTATTTCATACATCAGCAAATTGCTGTCCTTCAGCTGCTGATAGATACGCCTGCAGTGTGCTGGAATGTTTCACCCTGTCTTTAGAGATTAGACACTTTCTTCAGAGGCAGCAAGGTAAGTCCGTTTCTTCTCAAGCTTTTCTGCTCTTGAAATGGGATCTTTGTAAAGGATTTCCTTTTCACTTTGTTACGCTGTTTAAGGTAACTTTAAAAAAAAATACCCCCTACCTTCCTCAAATGACAGTTAATACAGCTCTTCTCAAAGCCCGAACGTGGAGGTTTGCATGCAGAAACTTAGTGGAAAAAGGGTAGGATACCGTCTTGATTCCCCAGATATGTGGAAGAAAGTGCTTTTTTTCACAAAGGAAGCAAAAAGGAAGGGTCAAACAGAATGAATTTAAAAACTCTGAACATTGTTGCTAGGGTTATTCAACCATTGGAAAGATTCTGCCTTGGCTCACCACCGCCACCTCTTTCCTTACTGAGCTGGGAGTATCATGATGGCAGAGAAGAGGAACACAACAGAGAAAAGGTATCTTTGGCTCACATAACAAATAGCACTGAATTCACAATGCCAAGTAATCAAATGTTCTTCAAGGAAATTTATTGTGAATCATCACAGGAGAAAAAACATAGTCTGGAGTAAGAAGCAAACTAAGCTGAAAATAAGAATCGTTTTTATCTTTTCAAATATTATTTGCCTTTAGGATAAACGAAGATTTGCTGTGCTTTTTCACTGAGTACAGAATAATTAAAAGTCTGGTACTTTCTGAAGGAAAAAGGAAGTTTAGTTCTTTCCCTAATTCTCTTGGCAACCTATATTCTTTATCATGGTCCAACATTCTCCTTTCAGAAGCTACTGGAGTGCCTTATCAAACTGCAGCTGGTGGTTGTGGGAGATAAAATTTGCAGTGCTAGAAAATACCTAAAATGCTCTGAATTGCCCTCTTACGCTGGTCAAGTGTTCTATAAAAACAGTTTGTGTCTAGTTTAACTTAGTTAACATTTATTATGTAAATATATTGCTTTATACATGTCCAAGAGATCACTTCATTTTTCAGATAACAGACACAGTTATTAACTAAAAATAAATGTTTAGCAGACTGCACTGAGTTACTTTGGATTTACAATTTCTTGATTTTCTGTAATATACCTTTGAACTGCTTAGGCTTACTTCTTTCCCTTCCCACCCCTAAATATTGGATGCTTGTTAAGCACCTTGACAGGCATACAACCTTTTTACTATTTATAGATGGAAGAGGTGTATTGACATGTCTGTTATTCCTGGAAAAGAGTCTTGTTTTGGTTATTAGAACTGCTGGTAAAGTGTGTGAGGGGACACACACTGGAACTGGCTTCTATTCTGATTTCCTAAGTACATCTGTTCACTTTATCAGAAGGGTGAAAGAGGCAGCCTTGTCATAACCAACTGTTTTGTAGTAGTGGAAAAGCCAGATAGCTGTTCCAGGAGATCCAGTAGGGAGACTCTTCTCTACGCAAGAGGAGCAGACATGGAAGCCCCAAGCAAAGTAGTAGGAAGTAGAGGCTGCTGATTTGTGCAGAAGGAATGAATTGTCGATGGTTGATTTTTTTTTTTTTTTTTTGGGGGGGGGGGTTGGTTTTTTTTGGGGGGGATGTTTAGAGGGTATCAAAATTACTGCATTTATGTAATTAGGGAAGAACTATAAAGCAGTTTTCTTACTCTTGTTCACATCTTGGAATATGAATTAGCTTCTTTTGCTTTCAATTTATGAATTGAATAATAGGCAGAACCCTAAAAAGTAAGGGTTGGATTGCAGAACACAGAAAGTAAAGTTTAGTTTCTACTACAGTGTTACTCAGTTCCTAAGTAGGTTTACCTTTTCTTTATGGAAGTGCTGTCATCGTGTACAAAAATGATAAATTGATACTTGGACACCTGACATGTTTGCCTTTCTTGGCCCTTCTGGTTTAATTGTTTAACCATTCAGGACCTTTATGTATAAAAACTTTCTAAAAATCTAGGGGTTAATAGTTTTTTTTTTATAGAGTTTTTTACTGAGAGATATATGAACCTCAGTGTTTAAGAAAATGAGTGAAGGAAATCTGACCTTCCCTTATTATAGGGAAAAACAACTCCTGTTGTGTATTTTGGTATGATTGTAGGAAGCAGGGAGAATGGACAAACTCATTTCATACAAATTTAGTAAGGATTTCTATGCTGTTTCATGTAAATTTTGGAAGAGCATTTCTGGTTACTTCAATAGTGCACAGTTGAAGAATGTAGTTATTAAATAATGCTTATCTCAACTGAAGCATGTCACTAATGAAGGTTGTGCATAGTGTCAAATAAACCATTTAATCATGAATTATTCCTTTGAAAGATGAGCTGTCACCATAGCAAAATTTTTCCACATAGGGAATTCTGTTTCTCAAAGCTCTTAAGGTTCTGTAGTGTCCAATGGTGAGTTGCTGGAGAGCAATGCATTTTTGGCTATTTTCTGTTCTTATTCCTCTGCAGAAATGGAACAACCTGTTTAACTTGTATTTGAAGTCAAACACTCAAAAAATGGAAAATAAACTGTGCTGAATTTTTCCCTTTATCATATGCTTCAGGGCAATCAGAAGTACATAGCTGCTGTGTATTTTTCTAATATAGTATTACATTGGACACTGCTTGTTTCTGTATTCAAAACTGCGCTGGCACTAAATTCTCGGCATTCATATCTAAAAATCATGTATGTGAAAAGTGTGCATTAATTGCAATATTTTTCTGATCATGAAAAGTATTTAAGCACCTGTGCCCCACAGACTGTAGAGGATGGTAGGTGCTAAATCCCTGCCAAATCTGGGCTAAAGTATACAGGATATGTCACAACTGACCACCTCTGGAGCAAACTATTCCATGCAGAGTTACTATGTAGTTACTGTGTGTGTTACTTTGTGCTATGTGTGGTAACTGTGTGCATTGCTGATTGCCCAGTTTTCTGGGATTGTACCTTAAAACTAAAGAGGCAGAAGAAAGAGGAGGAAAATGTAGAGCTTTTGGCTGAGGAGATAATGCAAAGTGGATGTAATGACTGTCATTGACAAATTCTGCTACCAAAATTGAATTTAGGATCATAGAAAACATTATAGTGCTGCATTTAGAAACAACATAGCTTCTAAAACAGTAGATTTAGTTCAAAGTTAGTAATCTCAATAGAGTGACAACAGTTGTCACTTGTGTCCTCCAGGTATTACAGGCTGTTTTGAGGACCAGGATGTCCAGTTTTGTCTCAGAAATAGAGTACTGGTGCTCATGACTTATAGCAGTTTTCTTTCCGTCCACTTTTCCTGTTGCCCAGTTGGAGTGCTTAATGTTCTTAATATAAAACACTAACTCTGCTCTGTTTTACCTTCTTTAAACTCCTTTCAATTATTAATCTTTTTATTCTTCAGATGGTACTTCTAGGCTGATGAGGTTTTGTGATGAGTTCTCTTAGTTTAAAAGCATATTTGCTCTTTATTTTTCAGCTCAGTTTGGAAGTATGGAAGAATTTCCTTGATTCAGCTTTATGGAATAAATATCTGTGTTACAGAATGAGAGCTGATGGATGTGTGCTGGCACTACAGTTAGTGAACCTCTGCTTTTCTAACCCACACTGGTATTCCAGTTGCTTGCCATTCTAGGTTGGCCCATGAACAACAACAATAAAAGTAAGGTGCTTGTGAGATCAATGAAGTGAAACTTGGTGAGACATGCTTCTTGTAATACTAGGACACACTGTTTCCACATTCAGGCTGTAGTTTAGCTGTAATAATGCATCTGGTGCCTGTCCCCATAACCTACCCAGCCAGCAGCAAAATGATAGCTAAAAATAGGGGCTTTATAGTAAGAGATCTCAGAGCAGTGGTAATGTGTATAGTTCAACTAAGATTCTAAATAATCCTAGAGAATGTTTTGACCTAAGAACAGATGCACTATATTCTCATGTTTGACCTGAAACATGCTTTTCAAAAAGTAGATAATCCTAGTTAAATGAAAATAGTGGCCATGAGGTTATAACTTGAGATTAATATAACGTAATAAATGGGTTATTTGCAGTTGTATTAGGTTCCTTTCTCTATTTCTATACTTGTTTTTTTTTTTTTTTGGTTTTTGTTTTTGTTTTTTTGTTTTTTTTAACTTCCTGATTTGTTTCATTGCCTGTAAGAGCATGCTATTGTTTGACTGGATCATGTTTCCCAGATGACTGAGCCATTATCATACAAATCCTCTTCTAGATAAACTAATGAATAACCTGTGGCAATGTCCACATGGTACATGCCTGGCACGGTACAACAGGATAGCTTGAAGGCAATCATTTAGCAGGTAATTGTTTTTCAAGTACCATGGGTTCAATATATAAAATAGTGAGATGCGAAGGCTTATGTGTTCCTGTGGTTGAAAGGTCAGCAGTATTTTTAGATGCTGGTTACATTCAAGTATATAACTTTTATATTATTTGTTTACATTTAGGGCCAGGATTTCTTACTGTAAACATAAACAAATTCAATAAATGCTAGTTTTGTTATGGTGCAATTTTGAGTTTAACTTGGGAGGGAAAAACAATAGCAAATAAAGCTATTAAAACCAACTTTTCCTGAAATGAAGTAGATTTCTGAGATGGCTGCTATTTGAATACCTTTCAAAATGGAGTTACCTGGTCCGATAAATGGTGATTATGCAGCAGCTTTCTAGTAAGCCCCAATAGAATCACTCATTTTACTTGCTGGGGCAGCAGAGTAGATTTTGGTTGATGCATCCTGCATGTAAAAAAAATACAGTCTATCTTAATCTTTTTTTAAAACAATCCTATCTTTTTGCCAGAGTCTCCCAATTTCATTATGCAGCTTATGTAATGGATTGTAATATGCATGCCCATAAATGTGACTTAATTGTTTTATAATCCTGCTGATGACAGTAAAGAAGTGGCAAGTAAATGTCTCTGTTAAACTGAAAGAGATTCAGAATGTGAGTGGAAGCTTTTATCTAAACCTAAAATTGTTTAAAAGACATTTAACTAAGGACATAGTTAACTAAGAGGACTGGACTAAATACATTGATGTGTTCAGTTTTAGTAAAGTGATAGTGTTACTTCACTAATCAAGCTCAGAATGAAAGCTGGAACTAGATAAGGTCTCAACTGGTGTGTGGAACCACACGCTTTTATGCTAGCCAAACTGTGAAAAAGTAAAATTTAAATTAGACTTTTCAAAGAACACATTTTTTTTTAAGATGTTGAGGGAGGATCAATCTCGGGACCTTTCAGCCCCTGGAAGGCATATACTCTGTATTAAAAATGTGTTATTTTAAAGCTATCTGCTAAAATACACATTGATCATACAACTTAGGACAACTTGACTACTTTTGGAGTGTATAAAGTAGAATGCTAAACAATCTTCTGCAAAGAGATCTGCAATACTTAACAAGAATGCCCTGATCTAGCTGTTGTATCAGAAGTGGTCAGTCAGCTAAAGGCAGATGAAATGTAATGGAAAAAGGAAATTGTGTGTGTATTTCTGACTCTAGAGATTAATGAGCCAGAGGAAAATGTTGGTCCTTCTGCTGCACCCCAGGCTCGAATGGAGTACTGTGAGACCCTAGCATGCTTTCAGTATTTTAAGGAATGGCACAGAGGTGGAGATTTTCTTTTCCCCTCTCTCTCAGAAAGAGAGAAAACTATTGTCGAAGTGGAGAAGTGAGCTTCCCTTTTGTGTTCCTTCTTTTCCTTCTCTTTGCTGTCTTTGTGATGAGTGTTTTTCTTTACTTGCTGTGGTCTTGCTCTATTGTTGACATTAGGATTTTGCAACTTTTGGAGTAGGAATGAATTTAAATGTGTACATTTATGACTATAAACATTCTAAAACAGCTTTTCTTTGTTGCAGTTACGTTCTCACTCATTTTACACTCTACAGGCTTAAAACCTTTTTTTTCGCTATTACTGGAGAATATATGAAGTATATCTTGTTCCTTTCAGTTTGGTTAGCTGGTTCACCATAGCTTGTATGATATGGGAAGAGCTGTAAGCAGAATCAGACCTAATAGTTGTAGTCTTTGTTGATAGCATTCCTGGAAGATGATGCTTCAGATAAAATATATATGTCATTTACTTCTCAGAGAAGTTATTTCTGGAGTGAGGGTTGTGGGGGTGATGGTTTCCTGAAAGCCCTTGTAGGGGAAGACTATCCTTCCAGCCAGGCAGAGCCTCTCACTTTCATTGTTAGCATAATAACACTGTCATTATGCAAATATTGTGCTGTTAGCAAAGATAACACTCTTGGTGAACCTGTCTGAAGAATGCTGGGCTGTATAGCCAAATAGTTTTCCAACTAATTTCATTTATAAGAGAAGATCCTGGCAATTTGGCATTTATTAGGAGAGCGTGCCGGAATACAAAGAGAGCTTCTGTCTGTGGAATGTGAAGTGTGTTTGGAGAAAAAAGAGGCTAAACACTTTTAGCTAACAAAATATCAGGACATCTTCTGCTCCTGGCCTGGAAAAGCATACAAAAAGTTTCTTCAGTAAGAAAATGAAATTTGCTTATAAACATTTACATTTCAGGGAGTAAGCCTGTCTCTTGTGTTTCTGCTGAGGCAAAAGAATGTCCCAAGACATGTGACCATCGTTTTTCAACATGCTTATTCACATAACCAAGGAATGGAAATTCTCTTACAATGTCTGTTCTTTAAATATAGCATTCAGCTCTGTTAGGGTCCTTTTCTGGGTAAATCAGTCTTACTGGCCTTCAAAAGAGGTTGCTGAGCAAGAAATCAGGCATCCGAGGTCTAATTAGGACCAGGCAGAGTAAATGGACATGAAGAAGCCAAAGCAAGTGTTCATTTAGTGTCAGTCTCATCAGCAGGGATACTGGCATAAATATGAAAGACAAAAAAGTTTACCTGCAACCCAAGCACACTGTTTTCCCCTAGACTGTCTGGAAAAAGGTTGTGGTCAAAAATGTGAGACAGCGGGCAGCTCCTCAGGGTAGTCAGGGATTTGACCAGGGATTTAACTTTGTGAGTCACAAATCACAGGTTGCTGTCATGTGGCTTTGTTTGACAGCTGTCTGTTCTGTCACATTTCCAAATCCTAAATCCAGACATCTAAAATTGCCATTGTGCCCCCACTGTCCTCCAGCATAAATAGCTTCTGCTATTTCTTGTTCCTCATTCTTCCCAAAAATGCTGCTCTTCTCAAGTTTTTGATGTCTTCACCATATCCAAATTCTTGAATTAACTTCTGACATTGTGCTTCTAACTATAAGGGATTGAAAACCATGAGTCAGCTTTCAAGGCTAGTTGTTTTTAAAAAGTATTAGTGTTGGGTTAACCTTATCTACTGTTACCAGGGGTTTTTTTTGCTAGTGGTGGTAGCTTACCTTGATAAAGAATTATCAGATTGCAGGATCTGGAATATTAGAAAAAAAAGTAATTTCTGGAGATCATATGAAAATATTAAATGATTTATAAATCATTTGTAAAACCTACTGTAAAAAAAAAAATCCTCCTGAAGATAATGATGGGAAGGCATTCAGCTGTTACTTCTACTGTTTGTGCTTAAAAAAAAAAAAGCCTGCAATGCCTTCTGTTATTTTTTTTTGTTACCCTTCCCCACACTTTCATTCTTGTCTTGGAGTATCTCAGGATCTCTGATCCTTGCTTCCTACAGTTTTGAATACTGCAAGGTTTTAAGATGCTTTTTGTTCATCTTTGGAAAACAAATAGGAATTTGGGGGTACTTTGCCAGTTCTCTTCCTAATAAGCTGTAGGAGTGTTTTCCTGCTTCTTGTGCTTCTGAACGTCCTGAGGATGCAATATCCATTGATTCTATTGCTGCTTCGTTTTTTTTCATCCTGGTATGTGAAACTTTCCCTTTTCTCTAAGTTAGGTTCTAATGGATCAAGGGAAAGGAAGGGAAGTCCTTGTCTGGTGAGCTAGATGCTTAATATTGTCTCAGTTTATGTTGCAAAAGGCATGACATTAAAAAGCATATGAGCAAAAAAAAAAAAAAAAAAAAAAAGAGGTGTGCTCTGTAATTAGGAATTAGTTAATAACAATTTAAAACTCTGTCTGAGATGCTAGATTTTTTTTTCCCCTGCTGATGTTTCTGCTTTACTGACTCTACCCTGTAAGTGGTTGATATTTCAAACAAAATCGATTAGATAAACAGGGAGGAAACAAAGATGAACATTTTTTTAAAAAAGCTGAAAAGTTAGTCTATGAGAACAACATGAAAATAGGGCCCCTTTCCTTTGTTTACCGTGCTGCAAATATGTTTGCTTAGGAGCAATAAGAGTTAATAGTCAAACTTCACAAATATAGTCAGAGGTTTTCTCATAAAATGTATAACAGACTCTGCCCAGATGGCAAATGCTGATATGTAAATCTAAAACATGAAAATTTCCATTGGGGGGCCAGATGGTAGCTTAATGTGAATTGTTTAACATTTAGGTTTATCTTATTAAAACTGCCTTTATAAGTCCAAACTAAGCTATCAGTGTAGTTGGGAGAGCATATAACTAAATGAAGAAAAAAGCAAATCATGAGTAAGAGGCACCTTTTGCTTATATGGATCATGGGAAAGCAAAGCAAGCTCTTCTCTGGTGAGAGAGGTTCTTTCCCTGTTTACAAAACTGGTGATAAAATAAAATCACCACTGGTTTGCCAGGGGAAAAGTGCGCAAAGCATATGACTCCCATAAGTTAGATACTTGGACAATGGTAATACATGCATTAAATATCTTAATATATTTCCTCTCAAAATAGAGATTGATATTCAGTGGGAAGGATCTGAGTTCTAAATTCGGGGAAAACATTGCATCTGCAATCCCTCCCAGTTAACAGACTGACTTCCTCGTGCCGAGGAGAACTAGCTTTTCCTGCGTCTCCTTTTAGCTCCTGCCAAAACAATCATTTCCTCTGATGCAAGTCAAGAAATTACACAACAGAGGGACGAACAAGCGGGCACTTGTGGACTGAGTCACATGATGGGCTGCTGGTGCCTTTCCAGTAAATAGCCCTGATACCAAGGGAAGTGGTTAGCATGGCTCTGAAGTACAGTCACAAGCCTTTGCTTAAACTAATTTTTCATAGAATTTTTAGTGCGTGTATTCTGGTTTGGATATTAATCTGTGCTTGCTCTTCCCTCCAGCCTGCTTTTCCCCTTTAAATGAATCTTTCTGATTCTAGCGCATCATGTTGAGGTGTCTAAAAATTAGAGGGTAGCTGTGCACAAGTGATATTAAAAATACTTCTTGGTAGTGTCAAACACTTTAGACTTCAAATAAACTGTCACTTTTGTGATTCTTTTACAGTGGAAAGGTAAAAATGTTTAGGTGGGAAACCTAAAATACCCTGTATCTGTATGTATACATCTGTGTGTGCGTGCGCCAGTGTTCAGTGGGGCCAGGCAATGAAGTGGAAGGCTGTGGGGAGGCTGAAGGAACAAAATCGTATATTTGCTTTAGACTGTAATTTATTTATTTGATTCTTGAAGTTTTTTGCCACCACCTTACACTGGGGTTATAATTTGTTTGTCAAGGAATCACTGGTCAGTGTTGTCTCCATTAATTTTGACCTGAGGCTTTGCATTTTCTTTAAAAATGCAGTATAAGTAAAATCATTGGTTGAAATTATACATAACTGTTAAATGGCAGGTTAAATTTAAATCAACACAGCATTTGAGTGTTTTACATAATAGCTTACTCAGTAGAAGAATACCAGACAAGCGTATTAAGTGTATTCTGATTTGAAAAGTAATGCTGCTTGCTCGATTGACTGGTGTACAAATACACAGTTCACATACATCCACATCATTTTTTGGCCAGCTGATGTGTCTCATCCCACAAATAAAGCAGTGCCTAAAGCTACTTATTTTCATAATTAATATATCCAATAGATTTAGGAGCTGCACCTTAAGGTTTTGCATTATGGTTCCACATTCTTAAGGAAAATATGACTTTTTTTTTGTGTGATTTAAACTGAAACTGAACATCAGTTCTGTTTTTGTTCTATGGTCTGTTGCAACCCAGGGAGAAAAATAGCTCTATTAATTCACAACCTCATGCATTACATGCATGAAAAAATCTTTCAAGTCATGTTTGTAAGGGTGCCTTATAAACAAATAATTCAGAAATGAGCCCTAAAATCCAGATCCTGCAGTTTTATCCAGAACATATTGCAAATGCTCCAAAACTAGGAAATGGTTTTGAATCTGCTGCAGAAGGAGACAATGAGCAGCTGGTAAACTACTGGCCCTTAATGAAGCTATACCATATTGCAATACCTTCAATTACTGCAGAACCTAATTAGTTCATTTTACCCTGCCAATCTGGAAAGACCAAACATTATCTTGGGCCACTGTAATTATTTCAGCATCTTCATTGCTAGCCATTAAAACTGAGTTTGATCTCTCCCAGCAAAGTGTATTATATATGCCTTAGATCTGTGAATGCCTGCATTGTATAAACATGCAAATATATTATGTCACTGCCTTTTTAGTAACTAGTAGAATATTCTTGCAATATGTGAATGTGAATCTTAATAGTATAGAATTTTTAATGAAATGAAAATACTGAATTGGTATGTTCAAACATAGACTCATACTAAAGCCTTTTGCCATAAATCTTGTAGAGAAGTTATCTTTTTGAGTGGCAGAGTGACTTGATTTTGAAGTTACTGTACTTCTCTGAAAATAGTCTTTAGAGATAAGAGAATATTTTGATTTTATTATGGTGGGTCACTGGTTATACTAAATTTATCTCAAGTCTGGAACTACTAACTGAATCACTAAAAATCTGTTGAAATGAAATACTGAAACATTACTCGTAGTGTACTAATCTGATGAGCAGGTTTGACATTAAATGTTATTTCTGTGCAGAGCTGCTAAAAGGTGATTTTAAGAATAATGAAATATGTCATAAACTAATAATTCCCAGGCACCAGCTAGAATATGTTTGGCTTTACCCATCTGAGAAGTGGGACCACCAAGTACTAAAATTCTCCATCAGCTAACATCCTGATTGATGATTTTGTTGTTAGATTTTCTTCACAGAAAAAAATAGTCCAGATTTCAGCCCTTAGAAATACTAAATGGTTGGACAACTAAAAAGCAAAGCCAATCAAAAAACTCTGTGCAGTTAATAAAAGTAATTGTAGACAGATAAAATATATCAACTGGATGAATTTCCCTAGATTGCAAAGATTACTTTGTCTTCTGAAACATTATAGCTGCGTTTAAGCATACAGGGATAGCTGGTTTCCAGGAAAGTTAGCTCATTGTTAGCAGTCGGATAAATGACCGAGTCTGTGATAAGCCAGAGCCTAAGTGAGTAACAAATTTCACACTTACTAATTTATACTCAACTATTCCAAACCAACCACATCTAGAATGACAATCTGGACTAGGTAAATCTTACTCCAAATTACAAAATTTTAGTTACTGGTCTTAATAGCTGTGTTTAGTGCTACAGTGATGTTATGCCATTTGGTGACTTTGAGACAAGGTTATCTTCCAGCTCTGTAGCACTGTTCTGCTAATCTTTAGGATTAATGCTGAATACTATGATGGAACATGAATATTTTAAAATGCATTTTTCAATATAGCTGTTATAGTTACTTCAGCCAGTCCACTGCCATGTTTTTAGTCAACTTCTACAATTTTATGGGATCATACAGAAAAAATTTACATTAGCAACCTCTTTAATTTCTTCTTTTTTTCTCTTAAGAAAAAATGACTTAAGTCATATAATTCCTCCTATAGCTTTGTTTTCTATCTGTTAATTTAGGAAAGAAAAATGTTTTTTCTCTGACTAGTTCATATGTTACCTTAACTAATTATAACAAATTGCTTAGTTCCTGTGAGCTTGTGTGTGGGCCAGGGCAAGCAAGCCATCAGTTCATGCACTTCAGAAGGGGTATACAAAGCCACATTTTATGGAGGTAATTTGGTAGGATTAAGAGATTAAATCTCAGTTACATGAATCTACCTGTTTAATACAGAATTAAAAAGATTTGTTATTATTCTGAACCAGTTTTGCTAGGAAGGAGGCTTGCTTTAAAAACATATTTCTATTACAGGACATGAACTTGATTGACATTCTCTGGAGGCAAGATATAGACCTTGGGGCAAGGCGTGAAGTTTTTGATTTTAGTCAACGGCAGAAGGAATATGAACTTGAGAAACAGAAGAAACTTGAAAAGGAAAGACAAGAGCAGCTCCAAAAAGAGCAAGAGAAAGCTTTGCTGGCTCAGCTGCAGTTAGACGAAGAGACAGGTGAATTTGTTCCAATTCAGCCAGCTCAGCGTGTTGAGTCACAAAATACTGAGCCACCAATCAGTTTTTCACAGGTAAACTCTCGTATGTATTGAGTGTTTTCGAACCTCTTCCCATTCACATGAAGATACAATGCTAGTGGTTACCTAAAATTAATTCGCATTCATTGCTGTAATGGAAGATTCTTCGGTTATTCAAAGATGCAGTAATATGTTGGGTTTTTTTCCCCCATAACTTTCCTATTTAGAGCACACATACTTCAAAACCAGAAACAGAAGCCTTGTCATTTGATGACTGCATGCAGCTCTTGGCAGAAGCATTCCCATTTATAGATGACAATGAGGTAAATGCTCAGTTTTGCAGTTTCATGGGTGTTCTTTTGGGGGACTAGTCTTATTTCTTAAGATTTGTCATGACTGTGGTATTAACTTGTTGTATGGCTTCAGCTTTGTCCCCATGCTGACTCCCAACTGGAATAACGCTTTGTGGGAGGCTTAAACCAGGGCTGTATCAGGTATGGGTGGTGTGGTGCCCTTGTGTTCCTTGTACTTACCCTAGTAAAGCATGTCAGGATTCAGTTTATGACCACAACTGATGGCAATCATTCCAGTTACTACAAGTAACTGTAGTGGAGTTTTGCAGTTTAGTCACTTGCATAGTTCAGCTCTCTGAACTTGGTATATTTGAATTGCTTTATTTCAGCATACAGACCCAGACTATTCAATGTAGTAAAGATAAGCCCTTTAGCAGTCAGTAGCCTTTTTACCTGTTTTTTTTCCCTTAATATGAAAAAAAAAATGCTTTCATGGGAATATTTCTAGATTATCTGATTATTTACAAGAAATGCTTTTGTTATGAAACACCTGGCTACTTGTTCTGCAAAAGTGGTAGAACATCAAGAATAGATTTTTACTTCAGACAATTTTAAGCTGTTTGTATTTTTTTTTAAATACTCCAGGTATCTTCTGCTGCATTTCAGTCCCTGGTTCCTGCTGAGATGGATAGTAACCCAATCTTCATGTCTTCTAATCAAACTCAGCCACCTGAATCACCTGTTTTAGTTTCACTTACTGATGCAGAAAATATGCAGAACATAGAGCAAGTTTGGGAAGAACTGTTGTCCCTTCCAGAGTTACAGGTAAAGGGTTAATATGATAAGCACCTGAAAACAGTAGCATGATATTCTGGGGAAGCATGGTATTCCAGAGAATGCAGTACAATAGCACTTTAACAGATGGTGATTGTGACTGTCACATTGGGTACTCCCTGTTAATGTTTGTAAATCAGTGTTGGCTTTTAATTTTTTAAAACACTAAATTAGAGAATACATAGGAGAAAGAAAACTGATTATCAATCAGAGTGCTGTAGTAAAACAGTTTGTCTTCCCAACCAGAACTTGCTTATGTTTATTAAATTATTATTTGCCTCTCTATACAACCTGTTACATACAGTATTACAGTACTACTATTACTAAGGTTGAAGATCCAGTTGAATAAAAAATGGGTACTTCTGAATTGTGGATTCTATAACATTTACAATAATGCTTGTGGAAATAATTCCAGTTGTATTTTTGACAGTGGTTAAACAGATTGTGTAAATCACTTATGCTTGCTTTCATTTAGATTTTGTCTTCATTTTTTATCTAGGGAAAAAGGTTTTGTAAGGAAAATGGCAAATATGTAGGCTTATAACTATACCTGCCTCTTATGTAATTATTGTCTATATATGTTCAGTAAGAACTACTAGTGTAACTTACATGAACTGAATATTTCCAAGGAACAATAGCAGGCTAAAAAAACCATTTTCTTATGTTCCTAAATTGTGCATTATAAAGGGCATCTAGTTGATTTTTTTTATCATTATTGCTTCATTTATATTTTACTTAAGTTGACCATAAAATTAAGCAGACTTATTTTTCCATATTTCTTTGTAAAACATTATGGTGCTGCAGCATGAGGTTGCTTTACTATATGCTGTTAACACAAGAGAGAAATGCTTGGTGGAACCCCTGTCGATCTAAATCATCTCTTAAAAGAAAAAGAAAAAAAAAAGGGAAGCAAGTATGGGGACAGCATCTTTGCTATCATTGTACTTTTTCCTTAGTCTCTGTATTTAAAAAAATCTTCCTGTTTTTCTGATCTTTACTGATAGGATTAAAAATCTCATGCAAGGACAATTTGACTGTGAAGAGGCAGCAGTGAAACTGTAAATATAAAACCAAAAGAAAATAATTGTAGCAGTAATTCTGAGTAGTACCTGAATAATCTTCTGAAAAGAAGTGAGATAATTGAAGCTACATTCTTTTTGTGAATTATATTTGAAGAGAAGAAAGAACTCTTACAAAACCTTATCTTAAGCCTTGTATGATCTCCATTTAAATAATCAGTGTGTGGTCCCTTAAGAGAAACAGATTCATTTTGGCAATTGTCTAATTCTGTGGGGACAGCAGGCACACTTATTTCAGCCTCAGTTAAGATGCTGCCACCCTGTTGGAAAGAATGTTGGTCTTGTAGCCAATGAAAGCCCATCAATGAAGTAGTTTTAGGCACTTATGCTGATGTTAGCCAGTTTAACTAAAAGTAGGTGGGATGAGTTAATGTTTGTAAGGCTTAATGTTAGTACTCTTCACTTCACAAGGAGCTACATTTCTCTTCACCAAACAGCTGTTTCATTCAGTAGTTCCTGAAAAAAATCTTGATTTTGAAGAAATATATCATGATATGAAATTAAAGATTGTTGAGAATAATTGTTTGCTAGTAATGCTCAGTAAATCATGTTCAATAATGTTGCATTTACTGTATTGATACTGTTATTAGCAGTAGTGCTTGTAAGAGCTCTGTGATTCCTAGTAGAAATGTAGCAGGAGGGCTCCATGAAATTTCCATATAGTGCAGTGTGTTGGAATGAGCATATTGTTATGACTAACGGGCTCTGCTGGTTTAATCTAAGTAGCTTTGTCCAGAATAAGTTGCCTTATACTCTGCTTAGGTGTCTTGTCTTCTCCCTCTCCATGTCTCTCCACAGAAGAACTGTGTTGTAGTAATTTAGGTCACAGCAATATTAGAATACCCATTTTACATCATGTTGATTTGCTAAAATATTTATTGTGGATTATATAAAAAGATTGATTAGTGAGGTGTTGCTGAATTTCTTTACTTTTCTCATGCAGTGTCTTAACATTGAAAATGACAGCCTGGCTGAGATGAGTGCAATCACAAGCCCTGAAACAAAGCCAGCAGAGATGGACAACAGCTATAATTACTACAACTCGTTATCCATGACGAGGAAAGATGTTAACTGTGGTCCAGACTTCCTGGATAGTTTTGAAAGTCCTTTTTCCAGCATTTTGCCTCCAGAAGACACCAGCCAGCTGAGTGGGAACTCTTTGAACAGCACATCCACTTCAAGTTCAGATTTCTGTGAGGATTTCTATGCCACCTTTATTCATTCAAAGGCAAACAGTGACACTGCCATGACAAACAGTTTAGGTCAATCACTTGCAGATATTCTAAGTGAACCTATTGATCTTTCCAGTTTCTCTCTGTGTAAAGCTTTTAATGGTGACCACTCAGGAACTGTACCAGAGTGTAACGATTCTGACTCTGGTATTTCACTGAATGCAAGTTCTAGTGTAGCATCACCTGAACACTCTGAATCATCTGTCTATGGAGATAAGACTTTTGGTTGTAGCGATTCTGAAATGGAAGACATGGATAGTGCTCCTGGAAGCATGCCACAGAGCAATGCAAACATGTATTCATTGCAAGTCCATGATCATGTACTTTCTTCTTTGAGGCCAAGTGCTCAAACCCCTACTTTGGAACATGCAAACACACCAAAGAAAGAACCACCTGCCAGTCCAGGCCACCCCAAAGCTCCATTCACAAAAGATAAACCTTCAAGCCGCCTTGAAGCTCATCTCACAAGAGATGAGCAAAGAGCAAAAGCTCTGCAGATCCCTTTTCCTGTAGAAAAAATCATCAATCTCCCTGTTGATGACTTCAATGAAATGATGTCTAAGGAGCAGTTCAGTGAAGCCCAGCTTGCACTCATTCGAGATATACGCAGGAGAGGCAAGAATAAAGTGGCTGCTCAAAACTGCCGTAAAAGAAAACTGGAAAATATAGTGGAACTGGAGCAAGATTTGAGTAACCTAAAAGATGAGAAAGAGAAATTGCTTAAAGAAAAAGGAGAGAATGACAAAAGCCTTCGTCAAATGAAAAAGCAACTTACCACATTATACCTTGAGGTCTTCAGCATGCTGCGTGATGAAGATGGAAAGTCTTACTCTCCTAGTGACTATTCACTGCAGCAAACTAGAGATGGCAATGTCTTTCTTGTTCCTAAAAGCAAGAAGTCAGAGACTAAATTCTGAAGGGCAGCACAGCTGGCTAGTGTTCTTCAAGTTGCTATTTTCGTATCATTATGCAGACAGATTTTACTGTGAGGTGGAATGCAGAATTAGGTAATATTTTTCAAATGATTCTATGCAACAGTAATTCTAAAGTTAACTAGTTTATGGAAGATGCAGGTTTAAAACTAATAGTGTAATGCTGGTATATGTATGCAAAATTTGTAATCTCACTTTTATAACAGACATTTCCTTCTTATAGTACCACTTTGACTAGTTTCCATATACATGTAAATATTTAAAGATATGATATTTATATACTGTTCCTATCATTATATTCATAGATTTGATATATATATATAAATGATTTTTAGCTTTCTAAATATAATTTGTTGCAAGACAAACAGTATGGCTTGATACATTTTTATAAATATGCAATAATGTTTGTTTCCCATTTTTCTTATACATTTATACTTGCTTTATATTTAATATATAATTTAGGATAAACATTGACAAAGTATATGATTTTTATTTGTTTTAAAGTTCATTAAACTTTTTTTTTTTTACTGTACTTCATACCTACTTCTTTCTCTAAAGTAGGTTATTTGCTGATTCAAACATCCTCAGTAATTTTCCAAGTACAAGTCTTCATGAAACAATGTGCTAGTAAGTGGAGATGTATCACACAGCATTGTCAACATTATTACTCCTTAGTTCATCAACATTTTAATTGCCTTTGGAAGGATAGTGTTGCATAAATTTAGCATAGACTTGAAGCATAAGTTTACATAACAATTGTTTTACTCTTTGAACAGTACTTAAACTCATGATGGGATCTTTTCTCCAAAGGCATTTAAGATCTGTTATTAAAACATCAACACTATACATTTTTCCAACTAAAAATTCTGTGCATTTCTCACCATTTCTTCTAGAAATGCACTATGCATCTCTGATCAGCAAGCATCATTTGTCATTGCTATTACTTTTGAGGTTATAGAAGATACATACTTGCTGCCAACTAACTGGACAGTCTGGGACCTGTGCTCAATTAAGTGTTGCAGAATTTGAAATGATTTGTAAGAGAATTAAAAATTGGGGTAAATAAATAGACTTGTAAAAGACTCATTGTACTTGATCATAGTGGATTTTATGTAAGTATAGAAAAGTTTGTAATTTGAAACACTTTTGCAGTTTTGTTTTTTTTTACGGTGACAGTCATCTGAACAGTTAAAAAAAAATCTCATCTTCCTTTCTTTCCTGTGAAACATCTAACAGGCACATTTAATCTTAAATCTGTTTTTTTTTTTCCTGCCACTAGTACTCTAAATCATTTTAAGAACATTTCCTGTCTTAGAATATTCTATATAATATAGCATAATAAATGCTTGGTTATTGTGCAAGTTTAAGACCTTTAATACTTTTTTTCAAAAAAATAATTTAACCTGTTTTTCTGAGGAACAGATTTATGAAAGTGCTGAGGTGTTACATTTCTATGACTTTTTTTAAAAACTGGGGAGGGGGATAAGCAGATGAAGAGACCACAATTAGGGCTCTCCTTAAAGGCAAAGTAGACAGAGCTTTTGCCCTTTTCCATTCAGTAAAATTGGTGGCTGGTGCCCAACCAACCTGTGCATATTAGTCAGTTGGTCTGTGCATGCACAGTACAAACCATGTGAAAAAATGTGTCTTTCATATAGCAAAACTGTTGGGGAAATAGTAGGGAAATAAGATAAAAGAAGGGGCTTGACTGACTTAGAGTAGAGAAAGACCCAGAAAGGTGGTGGTAATTATAGAGGGGAAAAGAGTCCTAGATTAGGAAAGTGGACTTCTGGTAGCTTACTGTTCACAAAACAAGCTTTGAGAAGTACTAAATGAAATGGTTGTTGGTAAATTTACAATCTCTTAAGTTTATCCTAAACTGCTTTTATTCAGCTGCAGCATGGCTATCTAGCAGGATGGCTGTCTATAAAATGCAAAACAACCATTTTAATGACCATAATCCTAATTCCATATTAGATCATTTTTTATGGATCTTGTAGTTGTTCTGAGTGTCTTTATAGATTTGGAAAAATAAAAAAGTGAAGAGGAAGGATAGGGAGTTAGTACAAAGAGCCATAATCTTGATGACTGTTATCAGTAACTGCCAAGGAAATGCTCAAGGAGCAAAGAACTCATGTTCAGGACAAAACCACTTGAAATGGGTTTTGATACTTTCATTCACTGGCCAAGAACAACTCTTTGTAAGCCCTTAACTGATTGCTTGAATTTCTGTTATCATAAAGGTTGAGCCTTGTGTGCTGTATCTCTAAGGCACACAGCAAAGCTACATTCCTGACCCTTGGCTGAAGCCTTGGTAAAATTTAATTCAGAGAATAGCTGCATAGGTCAATACAACACAGTAAAACCTGCTGCTTCAAATGCCCTAAAGCTTGTACAGAGTAATTTACCCTGCTCAGAATAGCAGATTACACGTGTCTAGATCATTGACCTTTTTGACTGTACACCCACTGGTTTCCAACACCATACAACTGAGAGACTTCTCAAGCACAGCTACACCCCTATTTCTGTTAAATAGGCTTGGGATTTCTGATAAATTTGCCTAACCATTTGTGAACACATTTATAGTGCTGGGCTCACTTCCTGCAGTGATGCAGGCTGCTGCTTAATTGCTTAAGTCATGAGAAAGTAGCTCCCTTTGAAACATGCAGACTCTTTCTTTCATAGGTTCAGTTTTGCTTACAGCTCCACTGCCTTCATGTTTGCACAGACCACTGTCAAGTCTTTGCTGTGTCCATTAGAATACCTAATTTTAGTACCTTCCTAATTCTAAATTATTTCTTTAGCGTGTATGCTGAGAACCACATAGCCAAGATATAGATACTCAAGGGACTTTAAGTTGCCTATTGCTTTCTTATTTTTTTCTATTAACTCCTAACACAGTATGTACATTTTTGATGGTTCCAGAGTGTTGAGCTATTGTCTTCGTACAACTCTCTCCACTCATTTCAAGACCTTTTTCCTGAATAACTAAATTGGACCCTACTATCAAAGAGGTACGTTTTGTTTTTCCCAGTAGGCACTGAATTTCACATGCTGTTTCATTGCCTGGTTGATAACAGTAGTAGTAGTGCAACTTTACACAGTCAGCTTTTGTTTTTAGTATCTGAGTAATTCCACAGCATTTCCAGTCTTCATCACTTTGTCATTCGGCCTCCTGTTCTGACTCACTTTACACAGGTTCTGAATAGCAGAGGCCTCTGTAGCATATATATATATATATATATATATATATATATATATGTGTGTGTGTGTGTGTATATATATATATAATCTCACTCTCACACACACTCACACACACACGCGCTATCTCTGTTGCTTTTCCTCAGCCTTAGGTAACCAGGGAAGAGTAGGCTAAAGAGAGTAGCAACAGCAGCTTTACCGGGAAGGTAGTTCTGCCCCAAGGCTGTGTAGTGCTGCAGGAACCACAGTCTGATTTGACTAGACCCCCCTTAAAAGGCAAACTGCTGGCTAAGCACTAGTACCAGGAGGAAAGCCTGTGACCTAGAACTGGGGCTTTTGGATGCTCCGGCCCTGCCGCTCAGGAGAGGCAGAGCACAGCTAATAGTTTCACAGAACGCTCTCACCTTTCAGGCAGCTTCCCGTGTTGTGTTACTTACCGCAAACTTTCAAAACTGAAGTTCTGCCCCACAAAATGTTTATATATGAGCCAGCAGATACAGGAAGTTGTGAAGGGGTAAATACAAGGAAAAAATAAATATAAGAAGGTCAGATAAAATCTGTTTCTCACACATTGGTGTACAAGTCAAAAAAAAAAAAAAATTCATTGTAACACTAAGAAAACTGGCAGTATCATTCATGAGATTAACCTAAATTTAGCTTTGCCATTGTATTAGGATCACCCAAATCTATATACTGCTGATGTCAGAAACACATCAAAGGTGCTTTGATCTCGTATGTTAGCTAAGTCAGTCCAAAATTTCTTCTAAGGAACAACGATTTCATCCTTGTGGTATCTACAATTTTTGCAATCAAAACTGCAAGCAATGGGAAGAGTAGCCCTTGGACAAAAGCAGTGAGTTTCCACTCTCTATTATTCTCTCCCTTTTCATAAATAATGCATTCTCAAAAGTACCTGTGAATAGTTCAAAACTTAAGGCTAAAAAGACACCACCATATCTTAAGTTTCAATCTCCTCTACACCACAGTAGAATAATAGCATAGCACCTCCCCGCCCCTCCTCCCCCTCAAAAAACCCCCAAACCAAAACCAATCTTGAATAGCTTTCTTTCCTGTGAAATGAAAGAATAAGCCCTAGATAACTGTACTTACCTGCCATTACTGCATCTAGTCTCCTGCAGGATGCTCTCCTTTAATCTGCAAGGCCCTAAAGCAGCCAGATCCCAGAAGGGCCTCAGTGTGTTCCTACTAGACTTTCCAATCTCTCTAACAGTGGATGTTTAATGTGGCCATTTCCTGCATCATGTAACGAGTGAAGCATTTGCAAAACGCTTCAGGGTGCAGTTCCAAGAGGTGACTTGAGTGGATTTAACAGCTCACCACTACCAAAAGGGGAAGGGGCTTCCTTCACTGTCACCTCACAGCTGCGTGTTCTCCACCTAGTGCAAACTAATTGTTGGTTAAGATACTTCTGCAGAGTTGGTAAATTGAATCAGCTTACAGAAAACTGCCCTGGAATAAGAAAACAGTCAGTGCTTTTGCATAAGCACTGCAACAAAGGTAAGCTCATGCAACAAAACAGGGAAAGGGAAGAAAGGGAGGGAGACTTCTCCCATTTTGCCATGGATGGACATTAGTCAGCTCAGTTGCTTGCAAAACAACATACCTAGAAGTACTAGGAACCCTGCTGCTTTAAGTAGTCACATCTATGTTCTTGCGGAAAATATTTATTGGAAAAAATGGAAATCCAGGTGATGCAACTCGCACCCTCAGGCCACTTACCTTGTTCATGCCAACCTCCTTCCTTATTAACGCGTCAGTTCATTCTGCTGCACACTCCTTGAGACTATAAAATACAGGGCTGCCACATTCCAATGCTGAGGACTACTCTTTCTGGAGCAAACAGCCAGTAACAGTGGTTAGAGTACTAGGGGCTAGACTGGACTGATGGAGCAGGTTTGTTTGCTCTGTGGAAGAGGCCAGGCACCAGGTCAGCTGAACCAGCTACTGCTGCACTGCAAGGGGTGCTCTTCTTGCCGTTGTACAAGCATGCCTCAAACGACTTTGCCTCCAATACTGCCCAGGAATGAGAACACTAAGGACAGTCAATCCTCACTGAAACAGTAGAGGAATGTGAGATTTAGGCACATTCTTAAGTAAGAGGATCTAAGTCATTCTTAAGCATGGCAATTTTAGTGCACAAGCATTAAAGAAGGAGCACACTGAGCTACTGTACTGAACTGTCTTTCAAGATGGATAAAGTAGCTTTAACGCATAGGCTAGTTTGATGGTATAGTATAGAGAACATAGGCAAAGCTCCTGACTTTGTTTCCTATTAATGATGCTATCAAATGTCTCTGATTAAAATATTTTAATCTTGCATTTAGACAGACCATTTTCAATACAAACCAAGCTGGATACAAAACAGACCTCAGAGGCCCCCATTTTGGTTCTTCCTTTAACCCTAAAGCAAGGGCCCTAGGTGAAGCCCTTACGGCTTCTGCAGGGGACTGTCGTACTATACAACCTATGTTTCTAAAACCAAGCATCAGGAAAACTGGTTCTGTTACCAGGCAAGAACAGCAGTTAACAAACAAATACCAACAACAAACAGTTAACGAAGCAGCAAGTTCTGTCCGGATTCCATCAAAGAATCTTTCTGAAGTAACTTCACACCATTACAACTTGCACTCATGGTTTAAAAACATTATTTTTCATGTGATGAACACAATGATTGTTATATTTGCATTGAAATATCCAACAAAATGAAGGAAAAAAAACATACTCCACAGTAGATGATTTTGGTACACATGAAAATACCCAGCTTAGGAACAACTAGTGACAGTGCCAAGCTCTCCTATACATTTTAATGCATCACCATCCTGACCTCATACACTGACAAGGTTCCATATGGAGATGATTCACATTTTGGTCAAAACCTTCAGTTGCAAAGATGTTAAAACTAAAGTTCAGGCACTGTGCTGAGACAACGTAGCTTCTGACTTACAGTCCTGAGTGGAAAGATGACCCTATTACTTATTTGGTTGTAATAATTTAAAACTTCTTTGTGCTCCTTGCAGCACTAACAAAGCTGATGACAACACATTTCAGGTTGTAAGTCATTTGACAATATACACTTTATTCTGATACAAAAATGAAGTATTTCAACAAATTTCAATCCATTATGGACTATACTGAAGTTTTTAATATCCATGCTATTTTTAAACTTGTTTAACCACAAGTATTAAAATTTCACCATACTAGCGCCATTGCTCTTGAAGTCTTTGCCAGTTATTTTAATACATTATTCTGTTTCCAATCTTGCGATATTATCTTCTACATGAAGGCCATTTTTCTTCTATGGAGATAGTTGGATTACTTTAGCTCAGGAAAAAGCTAATCTTAGATAGAGATGTCAACCTGTAGCACCCACAGTAGGAAAAAAAATCATCCATCAGATATCTGAAGTTGAGTGATACTCAAGATCTTTCATGCTCCACACAAGATACAAATATTTGTCAGAGACCAGACTGATATGAGTGAATATTCCAGTGCAGTGTTGATGGTAGTATATGAATACATGTTAATCCCCCAAACACAAGAACTAAAGACAGCAAGTCAATAAATAGATCACACAATCAAGACTCAAAAGGCTAGGAGGTCCTCCCCTTCCCACCTTACAATATTTAAAGGCTATCCATGTTAAAACAATATGCTTAATTTCAGTGTTCTCTAATGACAAAATATTATTACATCTGCATCATGCTGGGCCCTTTTTGGAGAAAAACGCATTTAATACTGGAAATACCACTTGCTTTCAAGTTCACAAATACCTTTAGGTATTGAACAAATTTCTGTAGAACTGCAGCTTAGGAACCAATGGCAGCTACTATAGAAAAACCTCAGTTGCACTTTACACACCAGGGTTCATGCTCTCGATAGCTCTATTTAAAAAGTAGCTAGTTAGAACCTGTTAGGGAACGGACTCCATGTACAAGAATAACAGCCATACAGCATGCATTAAACAAGTTTCATATCTAAATCCGAGAAAGTGCTGGCCATGAAACAGTATCTGCGTTGGAGAAGAAAAGTAAAGGTACAGAAACAAGCTAGTCACCTAAACGGTATGGTATCTAGTATAATGTATTTAAGACAAGACTGACCTCCCTGCAGCATTAATTTTGGCTCAGCTTTGGCTAAGAAAAAAAAAAAAGTCACTTTAAAAAAATATACATATATTCAGTCACTATGAGACTTCCATTTCACAAGAACATTCTAATTATAGGAAAATCTTTATATTACATCACGCTAGCTCTTAATTGTACACATTGTAATTTCAAGAGTTTGCTTTCTAGGTGTTTAGAGACACTAGGCTACAAGTTTAAATGCTGGAATCACTCTGAACATACCTAAGCCTTAAGTTAAACTGAAATGCAAAAGTGTATTCCATTTGACTATTTTCAGAGTAACTTAGGCATAGTCAACACACGCAAAAAACTCACTTCACAAAAATACCAGACTCAAATACATATTAGCAGTTTAAGTACTAGACAGAAAGCACTAACAAAAAAAATATTCCATACCTGTGAGTCTGTAAGATACACAAGAACAGGAAAATATGTTCCCAAAGTTAAGAACCCACATGCATAAAAGCAGATTCCATGAAGTTATTTTTATTGCTAGCCATCCAATTAAAAGCAGTTCTGCTTTCAGCTGGGTATCACTTTACAACACTAGACTCACTAAACTACCCTGAAAGCACTATGTATCTGAAGAGGAATCACTTGGCAAGCCATGGTTCATTTATTACAGGACAAATCACTGTTCTAATCAATGCAAAATGTGTTTACTTAATTATTGCAGAATCACTACATTACATGCTACTGTGAATCCTGATGAAGAACTGAAGAGTCTTAACCTTTTTATGTCACACTTTAAGACTTCCATTTTTATTACAAGTTAATGGACAATTTCTCAAACCTGACTGTACACTCCCCAGTATAACAAGGCATTTATTTCAAAGCATTTATTTCCATTTTGCTGATCTCAGACACACAGCATTCATACCTTTCAGAACACAAGATTCTTCAACATAGATTACATCTGCAAACAAGCCTGATGCAGATCAAGAATTGCTGGGTGACATACACTTTCATACTTGCCTAAAACTTAAGGCTTTCCTTCATGTTAAAAGGCTGCTAAAGGAAAGCCTAGAAGGAAATAAGGGTTAAACAAGTGTTTTACTAAACACTACAAATCTTACCCAGTCAGAAACCTCCAATTGAAGAGGATGTGCAAGACATTCCCCATTTTGTCAATCAGCAGCTTCTCATTCAACCTGAAAATTAAAGAAATTACTCTTACCTTGTTAAAAAATCTCCCACTACTCTTTTTAATTCATGAAAAATTTTAAAGGCAAACCTTACCTATGCTCATTGCCCTTCCTTTCAGGTCTAAATGCTAGACCTATTGATTTTGAGTCAACTCAAGTAGCTATCACTCAAGGAGGTTCCAAGAGGTGAAGAACTCTTGCTAGACTTTCTTCGATATTTCAGCTGTGATAAGCAGATTTAACTAGCTTTGGAAAGCTGCTCACTATCAGCACAGTATATTATGCCTTCACTTTTCTGGAGTTGAAGCTGTTGCTCCTGCTGCCTTGTCATTCTTTAATTATGCTGACTTCTCCATACTCAATAGGCTGCTGAAGTCCTGTCTTATGAGTCTCCTTAGCAAAGTATGGATCAAAGAAGTACATCCTAGATTCTTTAAAGCTGGTTAATCACTGTCCTTATAGCTTACACTTTTCCATATCACAAACAACAGCTAAGCTATCCCACCCACCTACAAAGCAGTCACTTACAGACTCCATCTCTTAAAAGGCTGCATACAGATCTTGTTCATAAAGTTTATTATGACACTATTTTTCAAAGTTAACAGTTGTCACAGTACAGCTACAAGAGGCCCTGTTAAAAAGAACACTGTCAATACATTCTAAGAAATTTAGAAATATCAGATCAATTTTCAGAAGGGACATCAAACCCATCCTCCAGTTGTCCCTGCAATCAGATGCAGGCCCCAGTTGCAAGTCTACACTTCTCCTAAGTGTAGTAATGTACAAAGCAAGTCAGTAAATAGGTAGCTCACTCCCTAGTGAGATGTGTTTTCAAGTTCTGAATGTGTTTTCAAACTCCAAAGGGGTTGTTTAAAAAAATGCCTTTATTGAAATACAGCCTCCCCCCACCAAGCCCAACTTAATAAGTATGTACAACAACAAAAGCGTTCACTAAATCACCAATTCTTGCTTTTAAGTTAGATATTTTTAAAACTCCACACAAAAGAATAATCAGACTTTTGTAATCCAGTTCGGAGTCTACCAGTCTTGAAAGAGGTTCCTTGTTTTAGTATACTGCAGTCTAAATACACTCCAATAACAGTGTTTAAATAACATTGTTTAATTTTTTCAACAACACACTCATTTTCTGCTTCTTAAAATTATAATTCATTATTAATATGACTGATTATGACTTGAGCCATTTCATACATCTTTGCAGATTCATTCCTACACTGGAATTGCATTTACCTTATACTGCACATTGACCCAGAAGTGAAACAGGTGAGAATAATTCCAATACTGTATACTGTCAAGCGTCTGAGCATTTCTTCTATTGACTGTGACCCTACTCTTCTGAGTCTAAATTGACAGAAAGCACTGTCCTGGCAATAGCTGAGAGAAGAGTCAGATCAGCTGAGAAAAGGACAAATGGCAGTGCCTTAATTTGGAAGTCAGAAGTGAGAATTGAGTACAATTTCTAGCCATATGTGCTGATAAGATTTGCTACTCCAGTGTATCAAATCAAATTGTAACACACTATCATTTTACCTATGGAAACTTAAGACTGTACAATGTTTTGTTCTATATTGTGGGAAGTGCTTCTCATTAGTAAAATACAAACTAAGTTGTGGGTGTTTTTCTGATCTTCAAGCTCTTATCTGAGCTTACATACTCACAAGGGAAAAAGCTTAAGAACTATACTACTTTGCCCATCATGAATGGGCTTTTGGAACGCATTACCTGGGACTGTCAGTGATTACACCTGTGCTACCCTTGGCTCCCAGTCAGAAGAATGTGTCCAGAAAATTGCCTAGGGTGCATGCAAGAAAGTATATAGCCATTAAGTTATTTTGGAACATACCTATTACTCTCACTATGACGCCTCTTTTAATTGGAACAGTGCAATCTGGTGTAAGGGAGAGGGAAATGGGGAAAAACGAAGGGGAAGGAGATTGAAATTCCAAGCCGCCCTCCCCACGGTGTAGCTTTATTTGACAGAATCATTGTATATCCCAAGGCAACAGGCACTTGATTCCCCCCCCCAACCTCCCCCCTTAACTTCTCAGGAATTACAATAAATAAAAAGATAAAAAACAAGTTTCTTTTTTTCTTCACCCAAAACTTGAGCAACTGCAGTTATCTCTTACACATCTCAAATGAGACTGGAGACAGCTTGAATGTGGCTAAAGTTGGTCTTGTTAAAATATTTATCATGCCTTATTTTCTTGAAGCGCTAGTACTAATACAGAACTACAAATTAAAAAAATATGCACAAACCAAAAGTAATTTGAAATTTTCATTTGAAGGTAAATCTTAGTTCTATAATTCACAAACACTAATTTGAGTAACTCAATCCTAGTTATACATCTAAACAAACTATAATGCAACATACAGATGTTTTCCCTCTGTATGCCTATGTAACTCATGTCAATGACAGTTACATATATACACTGAGACTAGACCCCTTAAGACTGCAAATCAATAGGTGTTTCTATTGTTAACTTTAAATTAATACAAAATAGTAATTGAGAAATGCATTAATCCTCTCTATTAACTAACAAGGAAACACCCTAATCTACATTTTATTTCTGTTATAGAATTCTCTGTACTAAATGTGGAAAAACTGAACTACACAAATATTGAAAAGTTAAAAATTCCTTAATTTGTTTATTCCTGGTACCACTACCACAATTTACAGGGCAATATACCTGATGTAATGGGAAAATAAAAAGAAAAGAAAGACAAAGCTACAACAGATAAAGACCTCAGGAATGTACATCTAATCGACACTACATTGCATTAATCATTAGCTGCACTTTTTGCAAACTGTGGCTATGACAGTCCTGAACAAGAAGGGTTTCCTGTTTAAGCTGCAGTAACTTTTCTGACTATGGATCATCGTTCCTTCTGTGGCAGATTTTACAGTTCCTCTAATGCATTTGGGACGACTGTCTCAAAGTAACCTGCAGCTTTCCTGACAACTCCTCGCTCTCTCTCCTGCTAAGAACTGTAGCCTGTTGAATACAGGATAAGAAAATTATTACTCTCAGTGAACAGTTGTACATCATTCATCATCATTATAAATATGCATTACACCTACCCTTTTTGGTAGCATTTTTAGAATCTTCTACCACCATAGCCCCCACTTCCACTTCCAGATCCATAACCACCTACAAAAAAAGTATGTATTTTGAAATATATGAATAAGACAGTTTAACCAAGAGAATTTTCAATATAAAATGTATTTACCACCATAGGGACTGCCTGAACTTCTGCCACCAAAGCTTCCACCACCTTTCATGGGACCATAGTTAGATTGTTGCTGTCCACTGTAATTGCCAAAATCATTGTAATTTCCACTGCCACCGTAATTACCTGAAACAAATGCAGATTCATAAACCCACTTGTGTTCAATACTTAGGACATGAAGCTTGTCAGCTTAGGGATTCAACACTAATTCCAACAGCTGTTTAAAACAACCTAAAATAGAAATGCAAACATTCTGCATGCTACTTCTACTCACAGTACACCAATGAGGGAAAACCCTTAGCATTTAAGATTAGAAACAATTCACTGAAGGTGAAAAATAGCAGACAATATTAGAAAACTTAAACCAACTGGAATAGGCAATCTGAAGTTAACACAGTAGGCCATATTTAATGATTGCCTCTAAAATCAGTAAAGCACCTAAGTTGCACTGTCATTCTTCCACTGCTGAGTGCTTTGCACGTATGATGACAATGTAAGCCACAAACCAAACACACAATTTATTTGCTCTGAAAAGTAACAGAATTGTAATAAATAATATTTTATGTATTTATATATATGAATGTATTAGTATTCAACAGATTTTGCAACAGATTAACTCCCCAAACCTGTACTAGTCCTTGCAAATTCTTACTACTCCTTCCCCAACCATTGTAATAAAGACTCCAATCTGTTTTTTCAACTGTGGGATACTTTGATCAGAAACATCATGCCCATCATAGCAGGCCTCCACAGAAGTTGCTCTAAATTTAAGAATTAACTGTGCAATTCAGAATATTCTTTAGGAAAATACAACACTAACGAAGAATAGGAACACTGCTGAACTGGTTACTCAACACGACACAGCTAGCAATATTTTGATTAGCCATTAAAATGGAAGATATTAATCTTTTATCAAGGATTTATTCTAGTTAATGCCGTAAAATAGTTATTACCATAATGCAGTGTTCTATTAGTCTAACTAATTGGTGTTCAAGAATTGAGAGTTGAGCCATTTCACTGCCCTACAATAAAGGATTTTTACCAGCACAGTTATGTTGGGGAATGAAACTACCATCATCCATGACTGACACGTATCTTTAGCAGCAAATTTCTGTAACTCAGTCCTGGCCTTTATTCCAATACATTACATTACATTGCATCATCTACAGTGGGAAATGTGAACAATGGTCACTAGCATTCTAAGTGACTTCCTTTTTATCTGTAGACCATACATACAAGCCTCGTACAGCAAAAAAGGATAGCCGCCTTAAAAATATGCAGAGGTTACCTAATTCTTTAGAGAGTAAGTGTTAGAAGTTTAATGTGAGTTTAGTCAGATATAGTCTGGTCACAGCAAAAAACCCTGCTTTTATAAATGTAATTTGAGTCACTCATCTCATAGGAAAACACTAAAAGAGAGAGAGAGAGAGAGAGAGAGAGAGAGAGAGAGAGAGAGAGAGCGAGCATGCGAGCTTGCACAAACTTGAATCACCAAGGCAAAGAATCTAGACAGCATAAAGTGATAGCTGACAGCAACAGAGCCCTTCAAATTGTGAAAACCTTATAAATAGAAACCTACACGATAACTTCACATACAAGTCTGAACTGGGCTGGGTAGAGTCAGAGGATCCTTTTCTCTTGCTATTAGTAAAGTTTTTTCCCTTTTCTCCTACTCTACCTCCAAACAGCTGCTGCTTCTTTAAAGATATGTTTCAGGCAAAACAATTCTGTATAGGTTAAGCAAAGCTTATCCAGATTGGAGAGAACTTTCCTTACATTATATTATCTTCTCTGTTAAGACCTAGCTATACAAGTCCTCTTACATATTATTGTACCTCAGGCATGAGGTACAACTGAGGCCTGATCATATATAGAGAGAAAAAAAGGGAGGGGGGTGTGTGGCTAACTAGAATTGACATCTTACCACCACCAAAATTTCCTCCTTCATTGTAGCCATCATATCCCCCTCCTCCACCTCCATATCCACCACCTGGGTTTCCATATCCTGGTCCTCCACCACCACCATAACCTCCTCTGCTGCCATAGCCAGGACCACCTCCATAGTTGCCACCTTCAAAAAAGAGAAGAGTCAAACTAAGCACATCAAAGTTACATACTGGTAAGATAAAGCCCATCTTTAAAAACAGTAAAAGAATTATAATTTATCTGAATTATCTAGTCCAAATAGAAAACATTTGTCTGTGTAATACTAAATTTCATTCTCACTCATGCAAACTGCATAGATGTAACACTACAACCACTGCCTGTTAACTGTGTTAACTGTGAGTGGCTTTCTGTTAGTACTACATACCATCCTCTTTACACCTCTAAATCGGAAGTATTTAGTAAGCAAAGCCTTTAAAAAGAATTGTGGTTTACAGTTTTGATCTGGACATACAGCTTTACTTAAACTTGCACCAAAACTACTAGATGATCTTTTAGATAAGCTTTTGGTGATCGGAAAAAAAAATAAAGGACTTAATATTTCAAGGTGCTGACCTGGTCTTAGACATATTTATGGAGTAGTTCTGAATTGGGAAATAGTCCCAGAGAAATTAACATCACTAAGCATGACTGTTTGTAGTATCAGGACACATGTAATTACAGGTTATCTTGCCATTTGTTTCAATGAAAATGCTGCTTCTACAGCTGACTGGCAATTTCCACAGCTTTCTTCCTCAACTTCATTTTGGAGAAGATAATACCACTGTATGAGAAGTCTTTACAGTTAGAGAAGGTTCTGGCATTGTTTAAAGAGATAGCTGGTCACTGCTTTACTTCACAGACTTAATCATCTCAAATGTTATCTAAATCTTCATTCCACTGCTCTCAGTAATGATATATAGCTGCTTCACAACATGAAGCATGACCTCATGCCACAAGGTTACTTAAAGGCTGTATGCGGAGAAAAAATCCCCCCCCAAGCACACTTTTGGGAGTAGGTATAAGGGAAAACAAAACAAAATCAGTAACCTGCAACTCTTGATGCTCAACAAGGTAAAAAACTACCTCCAAAGTAGAGCTGGTTTCCAAGATGGAAATAAGATATAAAGCTAGTTATAAAATTAAGAAAAAAAGGGGGGGAGAGGGGAAGGCAGGAATACACTTACCATCACCAAATCCATTGTATCCGTCACCACCCCCAAAGCTTCCTCTGCTCCCACCACCGCCACCACCACCCCCATAGCCTCCTGGAACACAAAACAGATGAGATTTTTTTCCTGCACACACATCAAGTATTAAAGCTAACAGACAGAGCAAATGAAAAGTCACATTTCAGAGAAACGTTCCAGTCACCTACCTCTTCCACCAAAGTTTCCTCCTCGGCCAAAGTTTCCACCACCACCTCCAAAGTTTCCACGACCCATGAAGTTGCCTGAGCCACCCCCACGACCTAAAAAAAAATTTTTACTTAAGTTACATTAATTGAAAATCAGTGATATAAAATTATCATACATAATTCTAAATTTACCTCTCTGAGAGCTAGCAGTCTGCATCTCCTGCTTTGAGAGTGCTTTTTTCACTTCACAGTTGTGTCCATTTATAGTATGATATTTCTGAACTAGAAATAATTGTAAAATTGAAAAAGTTAGAAAATCAAATCATTACAAACAATACACCATAAAACACTAACAAAATGCTTCTGCAAGGCATGAACATACTTTAAGTATTAAATCTACCCCATTTCTTGCAATAGTCAAGCAGTTGATTTATGAAAACATTACATTCCCTTCACTGCTTTTCTGAGAACTAAAGTTAATTTATCCCCCATGCCACTTCTCATTAAAGAGTTACATACCAACAATTTTATCAACTGTATCATGATCATCAAAAGTTACAAAAGCAAAGCCTCTTTTTTTCCCGCTTTGTCTGTCTTCCATGACTTCTATAGTTTCAATCTTGCCGTATTTTTCAAAGTATTCCCTTAAATTATACTCTTCTGTATCTTCTTTAATTCCACCAACAAATATTTTCTTTACTGTGAGATGTGCTCCAGGCTTTACAGAATCCTGCAATATCAAAAATGATATTCAGTGCTTTACATAACTAGGCACATATTAAGAAACAATAAAGTTAACCGAAACACTAACTTACCTCTCTTGAAACTGCTCTCTTTGGTTCAACCACGCGTCCATCAACCTTATGTGGTCGGGCACTCATTGCAGCATCTACCTCTTCCACACAAGAATAAGTCACAAAGCCAAAGCCTCTGGAACGTTTTGTTTGTGGGTCTCTCATAACCTACAGACACAGAAGAGACACTGCATTTCTATACTGTATTAAGTACCTATATCTTTCCAAAAGCAGAAATATTTGACACCTTACCACACAATCTGTGAGTGTGCCCCATTTTTCAAAGTGCTCTCTCAAGCTATCATCTGTTGTTTCAAAACTCAGACCTCCAATGAATAGCTTTCTCAATTGCTCTGGCTCTTTAGGCTCATGGCCCTAGAAAAGGAAAAAATCAAATATATTTCTGAATACAAGTCACAGTTAAAATTCCACAGAATTACTAAAAATGATCTGTGTACATTCTAAAAGTAGAACATATTTACATGAAAACAAATGACTTTAATAGACAGCAACGTGGCAAGCTTAACACTTAATGAGGTATGGTTTTAATTAAAACAGTTACTAGTTAACAACTTAAGAATGCTCAAATGCAAACAGTAAGAAGAAATTTCAGTGTATTAAATTGTTCTGTTCTCCTCCCCCAAAGTGCTTCCATTTTACGTTTATCTTAATTTCAAGTTGCAAGTTGCTCTGTAGGGACTTGCAAAAAAAAATCACTGCAAGATAAAAGGAAGTTTTAACACTTTATAAAATATAACCATGAGAAACTATCGAAAGCTTAAGAAAACAGTTCAAAATAAAATATCCAAATTGAGGGTCCAGTCTTTTGTAGTATCCAGTTTAAAACATTTACATTAAGAATTAATTCCTTAAAAGTGTAAATTTTGTATTGAGTTAACTTTCTTAGTTGAGAGATCACACAAACAAGAACACAGAAGTATTTATTTGGTTTTCAGTGTTGTAGGAAATATCTCTTAAATGTGAGCCAGTCTGGACTTAAGAAAACAAAACTGTAAGAAGTGGTTAGGAATTTGATCACAAGTGGGGACTAACTACTGGAGTAAGACTAGTATCTTAACAAGTGCAGTTGAAACACATGTCAGTATAATTGAGCTCTTGACAGTATCACCTACACCTGATCAGCCACATTTAAAAATGTGCTAAAGCACCCTTAAATATGGGCTTACTAGTGTCCAAGTGCTTCTGCTGTCTTTCAATGTTAGCTATTTTAGTAGGGCAGGAAATACCCACATGCATTTGACAGAAGTTTGTCAAAAGTCATTTTAACTTTTTCCCATCCCCCAAACAAAGGCAACTTTTATAAATAAGACTTTAATATAGTTGCTTGTTATTGTTTCTGTGCACTTAAACCACTTCATAGCAAAGGCGCTGGCCAGAGCTGCTACATGACTTCAATTCTGCAGCAAGAATGTGCAGTAGGATCCACTGTGGCCTCTGCAGTGAGTTAGTTTGGATTAGAAGCAGTACAAGTTAAGAGAGCTGAACTAGACAGATCAAATCAGTCTTTTACATATAAATCTTTGTATTCGTACAGTTTCACATGCATTTTGCTTCAAATGCACAGGTGAAGTGCTTTAGCCCCTGTCACTGTTTAAATAAAGGGGGGAAGGTCAGTCACAAAAACGTATTGCACATCTGCCATAGAAAGCAATGAAATTTGTGAAGCAAGAAATGGAAAAACAGTTTCTCAACTATACACCAATTTAGGGTTCTTTTACTGCTTTTAGGATCCTTTTATAATGTTCAGATTGCAGTACAACAACATCTAAGATTATGGAGAGCTAGCTGGCAAGAAAATCACAGCTCTTATTTGTACCTTCAAGACTGAGCAAGAGAGCCTCAATATTCTGGGTAACAACTTTCAAATTAAGGCACTGACTTTTTACAGTTTTCTGACACTACTTATGGTTATGGGGTTGTCCATTAGCAATTCAAACCATATCTACCTGGTGAGGGAAAAAACCAACAAAAAACCAAAAATGCAAAAAAGCAAAACAAAACAAAAAACCAGAACTCTTTGGGTCACTCCTGGCAGAAAAGGGTTTTGCTTTTCCTTTACATTTTTATTACATATGCATGAACTGCAGCTCTCATGAAGAAAACCACCTGCTGTTACAACTTGCCAAAGCCAACAGAAATTGCACACTGTGGACACTCTCTTCTGAGGGGAGAAACTATTACCCTCAGAACTTCCCTATGTTATAGGAGCTCTCCACAGATACGAAAGATAACATTTTCTTATGGAAAAAGGTATTTTTTCAGGCATTTTGTTCTTACTGAGGTAAGAGTGCCTAGGGTTTTCAGAGTGTTTCTATCATTAAGAATGCTATTTCTTAGTCCTTCAGCAATGCACTAGCTGTAAGCACTCTTCTGGGCAGCAAGCCCTGCACAACACAGTTCCTTTCCTCCTCCCCCTTGTAACTACTACATAGGCTGCAACAGGATTAGCGAGCTCCCTCCCACTCTGCCGATACCGCGAGCCAGCGCATCATTTCACAGCACTCAGTTTTTGCAGTGTGTTTGGGGAGGGGAAAGCTCAGCCTTCTTGCAGCTACATTACTGTTTCTTTCCATGAGCATTTTAAGGGAGTTCCCAAATATCTTTACACATTCAGAGGAAGTGGGGGCTTTTTCTTCTTCAGCCTCGCCTGCGACTTCCCTCCCTCAAACCAACGCTCTGCAAAGCACCAACCGCCTCCATTTTGTGAGGCGCCTGTCTCCTCCACCCTCAATATGGAGTCGGAGAGGGCGGGGCCACGGCGGAGCGGTACCGCGCGTGCGCAGCAGCAATCCCCTCCCCCCCCCCCCCCGCCACGTCCCGGCGCCGCAGCGGGAGCACGCAGCCAGGCCGGCGGCGCCGGCATTTCCTTCCCTCCGCAACATCCTTTCCCGAAGTAACTGTTCTAACTACAGCCTCTCACGTCCTATCTAAACCCGGAACACTCAGCTCAGTCTACCCGTACCACCTTTTCGGTAGGGGAGAGGGATTCCCCCCAAGTGACTCCTCTTTCCTGTCGAAAAGGTCTCACAGTTTTGGCACAATGGCACCTTTATTTCAAATTAGTCAGAAACCTAATCTTCACATGGCAGGGGCTTTAAATAATCAACGTTTTGAAGTTGCAGTACTCCCATCAAAAGGCACTATCCTCACATTACTCCCCTGTGCTGTATCTCTGAAAAAGCTAACACCAACAAGTTTCCAACAAGTTTCCACAGAATGCCTCTCACTATAACCACAGTTTATCTGCAGCGAAACTGGTGAAGTTAAACTGCCCAATCCCCCTGGCAGTCCAATCTCCAGGCTAGCTCCTGAAACTCAGAAGCTCACAGACAACCAGGGCCTAATAAACTCTCTCTGGGAAACATTTTCTCCAGTAACTTAATAGCCTTTAAGTACCTTCCAGGTAAAGCTACTTTTGTTAACTACAAAAGCTTAGTTTGCAGGCAGCTGAGTAACCAAAGTTATATTGTATCCCAAACCCAAACCTGACTACTAATGCATTCTTTTCAGAAGAATACTTTGATACAAAAAAACTTACACTACAGGATACATGCAGGTTTGTTCAAAACTAAGTATGTACTTGCCCCTTCAGATTACAGGAGTGTACCATCTCCAGAAAAAAAAGATGGCTTAACTAGCAAAATATCCAGCCATGCTGGAAAACAAATGTTAGAAAGGAAACAAATCAGTATAAAGAGACAGAAAATGGCTCAGAGGCTATATAAGCATATTTAACATCCTCTTTGCTGGTCTTAAAATTATGTTCTGAACAGTACCAAGGCTTTCTTTCCCCCTTCCATTTCTGCATCCTACCCCATCCTCCCAGAATAGTCCCAATCTTCACCAGACACCTCATTCAGTCTACACTTCTGCTATAAACAAACAAAAGAAAACAATTATTTTTACTTAGTACAGCCTCATTTTCATCTGCAGTATTAGGCAGTTATTTGTATTAGAAAGAATCTGTCATTATTCCCATTAAAAACAGGATTTTGAAGATCAGAAAAAAAATCAAAGTTCCTGATGATGTTCTGAGTGCAAAAATTCCTTGAAAGTTTGCTACACCTTGTTCCAATCACAAACAATAAGGACATATTTGATCTCTTTCGTTATAACAAAAAAACAGGAAAGTTGAACTTCCCCATTATGCTTAACACTCAAATCCTTAAAATTGTAAGGCTCAAAATTAACCCATCAAATGGAAATATTCAAGTTTTACTACTCTTTTCTTTCTAAAACTACACTTTTTAATGAAAAAAGCAATAGTCTCACCTGTGAGGATCGTCTTCCTTTCCTCTTGTAGTCTTCAACGTCTCTTTCTTCTTTAAGAGCAGCCATTTTGGAAGGGTACTCTGTATCAGCCTTTCTTTTTGATCTAGGAAACCTAGAAAACAGGTTGGATAAGTCAGTACTTACCCCGAATCCTAGGAAACAGGGCCTTCTTTGGCTGGAACAAATGGCTTTACAGGAAAAAATGAGGGAGGAGCAAAATTAAACATTTAAAATATTTAAAAGTGTAAAAATCCTCTGCCTATTTTGCTCAGTTAAGAAGAGCTGCAGAAAGAACATCTGCTGTCTATAGGTCTGTCTATAACTGTTAGAATAACTAGGAACAATCTAAAACTTTAATCTGTAGGAAAAAAATGTTAAATGTTGTTTTACATAATTATCATGAATACAACTGGTAAAGGGCAAGCAAATTCCACTTTTGATACCCAAAATTCAAATCAAATTCTATTTCTCTAGATTTTATGCCTGAAATATTTAATGTTTTACAAATAAAGCTTATTAGCAGCAATCTTATGCATGGCCTACTGTTATCAGCGACCCAGCAGCCTATAAAATTGGAACACTAGAGGCTGCATTAAAAAAATGTACCCTGCACTGAAAAACATTTTCCTTAAAATATCAGCGCAGAAGTTTTGTACTGATTTGGTTCTTGTGACTGTTATCCAACATCTTTTTACATGCCTAACTGCTCACAATAAAGATGTTAACATATTTATGTAACATGTCATTGCAAAACAAAGCAAGTATTTCACAAATAAGGTTATGAGTGAACCCATACATAAGCATTCAAACAAAAAAGATGGTTCCCTTTAATCTTTACTATTTGAAGTTTACTCAGATCATTAAGTTACTTGTCTTGTCTTACTATACTTTAATAGCATCTTCAGCAACAATTCACCATTAGTTTGGATGTTGCTTTAAATTTACTACAGTAGCCAAAGTAGAACTCTTTAATGAAATAACATGCTACTCTAAAACTGCATTTATGTTACATGGAAATTATTGATATTTACAAGATTAGATGCATCTCTAAAATTTTATTCCTGCAAAAACCATATTGGGAAAGGCAGGCAGGTCTCTTAACGACCAACAGTATGTACTGTTCTTCAGAGTGAAAATTATTACTTAAAATAATTTGAAGCTGTATTTCAACATGAAATCAAGATCTTCAAATTAAATCTGGTTGCAAAATCATGAACATTGTGATCAGCCATTTTAAAAGCTTTTATGAAGTAACATTAAGAGTTTTGTTTACCTCTCTACAGAAGTATTAAGCCTGCTCTTCTTGTAATCCTTCAAACTAAACATTAGCCAAAGTAGAGCAGATAGGGCATAGTTTCCTAACACCTCCTGAGCTGTTAGAATTCCTTAAAGCGTGCTGGGGAGGTAGGAAACAGAATACTGACAAGTCAAAAGCTTTTGAAAAGGTAGCTGCATAGCAATAGAAATCTTCAGGAATTGCTAGGAAGAGAAGGTATAAGACTGTTTAGGTATCTACTGAAGACATGAAAAATATGCAGTCCCTCTCTCACACTGTCATCTGCTGCTTTCCCCAGTGGGACTCCATGTTGGCCAGCTCATAGGCATAATCTCTGCTATGATGGCCTCTGAAGACCAGAGGGGCAAAGGAGAATTGTCTCATTGCTGACACGTACTATCCACTAAACGGAACACAGTGCCATTCCTATTTTTTAATCACAGAAATTTAAGACATTTTTATACTGTTTTTTATACTTTATCAACAAAATACTGTATTCAACTTTAAATTAAAACATACAGAACATTTTATTAACTGAGCTTAATTAGCACTGAAACAGCTGTATACTACAACTTAAGCACAAAACTGAAAGTAATCTCAGAACAAATTTGCTAGCTACAGTGAACAGAAAGCTACTGGGGATGCCTCATTACTCAAAGGAATTTATACTACTATATCTCTTAAAGAGGCAACAAGCAAGATAGTAGAGGGGAAATAGACATTCCCAAGATGAAAGTTTACCTGTCCATTCAGAGAATACTATGGAGATGTATTGGTCTTTTTTGTAAATAGCTAAAGTTGGACCTAATGTGCATACAGTATATCGTGCCAAACCTAAGAGTTAAAGCAGCAAAACAATAGATTTTCAGCTCTAAGTGTGTTGGCAGTTTATTCCCAACGCCAACAGGAACGTCTGCTGGGAAAAAAACAAGAAGATATTAGCTTAATAACTTATGTGATGGGTTTCCAAACTTTATTGAAGCATGTTCAAATGCTCTGAAGCCATCATCCCTCCCATTTGTCAAACTATACAACAACCCTGAAGCAACTAAAACAATTGCTTACATGGAAAGTGGAGTTATTTTTAGCTGTTTTGCTAAGGGATCCAGTTTCTTCTCTACTTTTAAGGAAGGAACAGAAGCTAGTATGAGTTGTTGGTTTCTCTGTTCTCAATTCTATGTTTCAGCTTGCAATAAAGGGGCCAAGATATCCAAAGAAAATACTGCATTAATTTTGCTCACTGTGTATTTTTTTTGAACAATTCTAACAACAATTGAGCAAAAAGGGGCTAAGATATCCAAAGAAAATACTGCAATAATTTTGCTCACTGTGTATTTTTTTTTGAACAATTCTAACAACAATTGAGCAAAAAGGGGCTAAGATATCCAAAGAAAATACTGCAATAATTTTGCTCACTGTGTATTTTTTTTTGAACAATTCTAACAACAATTGAGCAAAAAGATCTTAGGTTCTGAAGAAAAGGGAAGAAAAGCAGAAGGGGCTATCCTTACAGTATCTTCCCTCTGGGTAGGATATGGATGACTGCTCTAGTACAAATTTGATCACAATTTCATTTAAGTTAAGGAAACTTTGAACCAAGCTCTGCCCAGGATTGCTTCTTTGTGTTGCCCACCAGAATCATGGCGGGAGGCTACTGAATGTCGTGGCTCTTGTGCATGTAGAGTTGGGGGAGCTGGAAAAGGAGAAATGGAAACGAGAAAGCATCTGAGAAAGCTTTGCGGTAAGCCTTTCCCCCCTTCTCAGTCAGCAAAAGCTCGCTGCACGTGCTAACTCGCCTCGGGAAGGGAGGGTGCGGGGGGGGGGGTGGAAAGGCGGCCTAGGGAGGTGCTGCTACGTGTACTAGTCCTTTCTTCATCGAGGAGCGGGGGACAGCCCTATACAACCATATTGCTTTATAAGTCTCTTCCCAAGAAAACGAGTGGGAGAATACTCCTGGCGCAGTACTCCAGGTGGCTTTTACCGGGGCCGTATGGAGAGAACAGGAACAATGACACTTGTATGTCTGGGATTCATTCCTCCCCCCCACACATCCACACACCCCCGAACACGCGCCGAAGCATTTCGGTCTCCCCCAAAACGGCAGAGGGGGACTCTGATGCCCACAGCCCTGTCCCAAGCCGAGGTCCAGCTCTGCGTTACCCACCCACACGCTGGAGCGCGGCGAAATGGCGGCCGCAGCCACCATGCCCCAGGGGCCGCACGGAGGAGGCGCAGCCGCTCCCGCGCCCTCCCCCTTCCTCCCAGCGACCGCCATTGCAGGCTAATGCGCCATTTCGCAGCGAAAAGGGAAATGAGCCTGGAGCGCGGGAGGAGCCCAACAAAAAGTCAACGGCAGTCGCCGCTCAGCGAAGGCTGCGGGAAGCACGATGAGCGTCACTGTGCCCCCTCCAACCGCCCCAAGCCCCCTCCTTCAGCCCGGGGCGCCCAGCACTCCTCCTTCCCGCCCAGGAGCGCTAGCGGAGAGCTTAAGCATCTCTACTAGTATGGAGGGGGGTGCGGAATGCCGCTTCATCTTCCGTTCCTCCCTTGCCTCAGCTTAGGTTAGCGGGTCCCGCTCCCTCCACGCGGTAGGCAATTACCTCCATTTTGTGACCGGACTCGCCTCCTTCGGTATCAATATGGAGCCGAGAGGAAGAGGAGGGGGAGGGCGGAGGAGGGGTCACGTGACGGGAAGGCGGGCTCCAGGCGCCGCGCGATCGGGCTGGCGGGGGGCGGGGTGTGTGTGTGGGGGGGTAATGGCAGCTGCGCGCGGCGGCGGCTGTTCCCTCTACCCCCCTCCCCCACTGCCCCTCCCCCGCCGCGCAGTGCCGCCCGGCCTGGGCCGCGCTCGGCCGCGGAGCCCCTTCCCCACCCAGAGAAGGGGAAAAAGGAAGGGAGCGGGAACGGCCGAAGAGGGAAGGTGGGAAAGGGGGAGTAGAGGTGAGATAAGATAAGATATAACCGTGCCAGCGCTCAGTTAAGCTTCTTCCCGCCCTCGCCGCTCACACGCCTGCCGCTGGCCTAGCGCACTAACCGCCGCCCGCTGTGGGGGTGGCGGCGCCGGCGCGCAGCCGTTAGTGGTGGCGCACTGGCGGGCGCCGCCTCTCCCCCTGAGCACGTCAGGCCGGCCTTGCGGCCGCCCGCCCCTGCTGCCTTCATCACGCGGCCGGGCCGGGCGCCCAGCCCGTCGAGGGCCGGGCTCCAGCAGCGGCTTGCAGCACGGCGCCGCGGCTGCGTCCGGCCCCGCGCGCCGTTGGGAAAGGGGAGCCAGTGAGACGTTGACCCTGAAGAAAGTTGTTAATTAGACGAGTTCAAATACTTTTATAGGAGACACAAACTTCTTAAAGAAAACGGGGGAAGAGGGACGTGATACAGAGTTCTGCAGGAGAACCGGGGTATGCCCGAGTGGGGCCCAAGACCCTCAAAAGGAAGTTCCTTGCCTCCATGCGTTGGTCTCATCCTAGAGACCCTGTGAAGAGAGTATGAAGAGATGGCTTCCTAGAGATCGTTAAGCACTAGCCCTTTGAAAGTGAGGGAAGTTCGTGTATTTCAGCTTAGGTATCAAAGCAAGTAAAGGCAGTTTGACAAACCTCTATAGCTTCTTAAGCAGAAGCATCACTTGTATCTTGTTTTACTGGTGTTTGTGATCAAAAACTAGCAAATAGAGTTGAAAAAGCAGTTATGTATAATAAATTAAAATACAATAAAGCAAGTTGAATAGTTAAGCACATACATAGCTAACTTTTCCTTATGGGAAAATGACAGAAAAAAAGGCGTAAAAAAACTACCTGTAAAAGTCATCTTTACTCCATAGTCTTGGTTATCTCTATCCTCACTGTACCAACAGCCATTTTACTAGGACCATTTCAGTTGGATGACCTAACTTAGTAGGAGGAATTGTTCTTTTTCCCCTTTAAAAATACTTTTATGGCCGGGGATATTGTTTCACAGAAAGGTTTTTAAATGGGTACCCCCCCATAAGAAATGTTTGATTGAAAGGGTTATCAATCAGTGGGAAGAAGCTTGGCATTTCCTTTCTTTGCTTGTGTCTCTAATCTGTAGTTACCACAAAAAAGTGAGATAATCTCTGAGTTTCTTGTTAGCATCTTCGGTTTACTCCGGTTTGTGCAAAAGTGTCAAAACTTGATTTCTGTAGCTGAAGGGACTTTTCCTAATGTGTGTGTAAATTTCAAATAGGTTTAGAAATGTTGTCACAGCCATTGTGTACTGAAGTTGGGTGTAGAAGTATTTTTGTAGATCATTACTGTATTTTGATTGTTCTCTGAGAAGACAGGTGACTTCCTAGGAAGTGGACTGACTGGAATCTCAGTAGCCTCGAGAGAGTCTTTGCATTGAGGCTAAAACCAACAATTTCTTTTCTTCCTTTCTTCTCCATTGAAGTCAACCACCCAGCTTTAATATTTATTTCAAATAAAAGTCTTCATGTATGTGTCTTTTATGTTGCCTGTACTCATAACTTTGTCACCGACAGGATGAGAATACTATGAAAGAGATAACAGCATTGGCTAAGTATATGTCTTAAAGTACATGTCAGTTGCAAAGATTTTTGTTAGTTTATACGAGAAGTACCTCATAGAATTTGGAGAATGTGAGGCCTTCATTACTTTGATTTTCATTTAAAATTCACAGTTAAGCATTGCTCATGGAGACTGATTGTATTGTACTGTGTTTTGGTTGCATAGGCAGATCAAGTTTGAATTCTATGGTTCTGTCCCCCTGCATTTCAGGTAAACCATTGCTTACACATAAGCAATGAATGAATGCAATTATTTTATAGTACTGTGCTCTATACACTGATATAAAAGATGAACCAATAAAAGAGGGAGAGGCCAATTTTACAAAGATTTACAGTTGCTTATGAAAATTATCTACCAGTCAGATCCTAGAAGAAAAATTGTAATTTTGATTTCAAACGGACAGTCTTGTGCTAGTAAAGTGTTTTCAAGTTCGTTGGTATCTGGTAGACTGTTGCTTTCCATTTTGGCTCACACATTTTCTTAAAAGAAAATACAATGTTTAATGTACTTATATCTATTTTGGCTGATGCAGTTTCATATTATGCAGCAAATGCAGCAGCAGGTGACCTATGTATATGCATAGCATGCTGTTTTTTTTCCTAGAAGTGTTTGCAAATGTATACTGTCTTTATTGTAAGCCAAAGGAAACATAATTTGTACCAGCTTCCATACTTCCATGAGAGTGGGAAAGACTTTTGTTATTTCTGTGGCCGAATTTTGTGTTCATTGCCCTTTTTTCTTTTTTGTTTGATTCTTACAATATATTAGTTTGTGAAATGAGTCTTTGGGTACAAAAGTACTATTGTTGGTGAAGTTATCAAACCTTCTTTTTTAGTATTACATGGAGATTAGGATGTGACCACAAAACTGGTCTTTAATTCTAGTCTCCAGAGTAGTAATGTTAATGAACCAATTCACTGAAACAAATATATTTTCGTAAGCTTCTTAGATTGCAGAAACAAAAGGGCTCATTATTGATTAAATGTTAGCATTGTGATAATAGTTTTACAAGTGTAGTTAGTTTAAATGTATTGCGATTTCATACTTTGAAAAGCATACAAACTATAATCTTGGTAAGGAGGCCTGAGCGCTCCATAGTAAAAAAACTGAAGTGAGCTGCAGGAAAAAAGGTAGTCTAACATTCAAGTCTTCTTTTTTCTATATTGTAGATATATGGTCTATTTAAATACGGATAAGTGTTACTGCAGACACTTGACTGTTGTGCAAGCATCTGTAGATTCTGCTGTCTTCTTTACATAAAAGACATTGTTTTCATCTCTGCATTTGATTTAAATGGCCAATCTTTACTGAACAAAGACAGGATAATATATTAGTGTAAAGTTTGATAACATTTTGGCAAATGTAGTTGTATTTTTATGCGATGCAGGCTGCAAGAATACCTTTCACTTCATTAATTTAAAACTACCTAGAACCAACAGTCTGGTTATTGATATCAGAATGAGTAGTGTGATTATGTAATGGTATTTGCTTTATTTCAGAAATTGGAAATAATAGTTTCTGTCTCTTTCTCTTCATATCAAACATATGTACATATACATACTCAGAAATGACAAATCGTAAAGGCCCTTTGCACTTCAGATGATGCCAGCCCAAGTGTCTAATGTCTCAGAACTTTGACGGTCTCTACAGGACTTAGTTGCAGTGGTTTTGCAATGGTATTTCCACTTTCTGCTTTTTTTCTACAAAGTCACAGAATGCATATAGGCACGTCAGCTGCTTCAATTTAGAGTCTCCCATATTAACTTTAATAATTGATAAAGGTGAGTGTGAATTAATACGCCAGCCTGTCAGCTAGTATCTGTGAAGCAAAGGCACATGTCCTTGTCTATCATCCTAATACTGGGGTAATTTCTGGCAAACAGTTGGAGAAATAACACCAAACTCTTGCAACTAAATTCATTAGACTGCATCTGTCTGAGTTTAGATCAGTTTTGCATGACTTACATTCCTCAAGAGTTCCATCTCAGAGCTGTGACCCAGGAAACGGAAGAGATCAAACAATTAGCAGCTAGCTGAATTAAAATATTTGTAAACTACTTTCCCTTTGTATTTTTTGTTTTCATTCAGGGACAGGGGATGAATTCTTTTTACAGTTGTATCCCCGCATAAAATGCTTATTCTACAGAATAATCTGTATGTTCACTAGATGTGTAAGCCTGAATTTATTAGATGGAAAATAATCCCGCATTTTGGATTACTGTAAAATGAATACCATTTCCTAATCAATTCTTTCCAGTTGCTTTCCTGTTCTTTGAACGCTAATTAAATCTGAACATAGTTAGACTCTGTTTTATTCCGTAACCTGCTTTCACTGTGCTTTCTCAGAATTTTCTTCTTAAAATATTATTTGCTTGAACCCTGCTGACAGAAATTAAAAGAAAAGCCACTCATTGGGAAGGTTTTTCCAGGCCTTATTAGGACTACTCAAACAATGAGACCTGTAGCAATGAAGAAAAGAAAACCTACTGAGATACCGTTATAGCATAGTTGGCTGTGTAACTCTAGACAAAGTGTCAAGCTGTCATGTTGAAGTGTCAACCATCGTATTTAAGGAGCTTACTTTATATAAATAATGTGAGCCTAACATATGCTAAGCTGCTTGATTTACCTAGGCCCTAGATAAATTTAAGGCTTTGTTAAAAAAAATTTTTTTCTTTATACTAGACTATTTTTTGTTAGCAAACATATAATTTCTTTAAATCTAGATCAAATAGTGGCATATTTATTTTCAGGGGAAGAAATAATGTGATTTATCAGTAACTTTAGTCTTGTTGAGATAGCTACATATAGGTGAAAACTCCAGGTAAAATGAAAATTAATATTTTATGTTTGAGGTGCCAATGCATGAGGAGTCAACTGTGCTAAAATCTATTTAATAAAATCATTGCAACATGGAAAAAGGTAAGAGATTCTGGAATTATATTTAATCAAGGCTTATTTTGTCTACACAGGAATAAAAAAGCGTAAGATGTACAGGAAAGAAGAAAGGAGGACATAGCAGGTAATATCTACTCTTCAAATCAAAACTTTTAAAAATAGAATAAGATTATACTTGATCTTAATATTCATGTTATTAAGATTTGGAAAACACTAGTAAGCAGTAATTGTACTACTAGGTAAAGAATAAATATAATTGGTACAGTTTAGAGGAGGAACTGCAGGTGGATTTCCTGCTTGCCAAACTATCTGTGCAAGAGAGTAGGGCAGAGGAAATAAATCTTGTTTGGTCTTTGACTGCAATGCAGATCTAGCTCTGGGAGGGGTTTTCAGATCTGCACAGCTCAAACACATGGTCAGTATTCAACCAATAGTTAGTCTTACATCTGGCACTGGATTTGTGTGGCTCAAAATGCCTTTTCTGACTGCTATACAGGAAATCCTCTCTCTTTTTTTCTAAACTGAATTTGCACACATTTTCAGACTGTGACTAAAGTTTCATCAAGCATAATTTTAACTGTTTGTCTGGTATACATAGCAACTCCCCTAAAAGATGCTTTGCCAACAGCTGTCACAAACAGGATTTATTAAAAAACATAGCTGTACAATAGATTCCTTCCTTAAATTTACCCCCCCCCCCCGCTATGCTTAATACTTATATGTCTAGGATTGTGCTTTGTGATGACATGCTATGTTTTATTCTGTTTGCAAGCTGCAGCTCATTTTTAAGTATTACACTCCTCTGGGAAGTCTGATGTTTCAAAAGACCTTGAACCGATTTTTTACATAATCATTTTCTGGTCCGTTGTTGCCAAGAAGTACTTTTTTTTTATTTGAGGTTTTTAGATTACAGTATTGCAGGATATGCATACTGCTCTCTGTATATAGAAAGCATGAAACATGTGAATAAGGTTGTCTTTCACAAGCTGCCAAAATAAATTTAAATTCCAGGGCATAATACCACATGTACTAATCTTTGCACTTGGAACTTTAATGCATATCTTTTTAAAATAAATCCTGAAATCTTCATAATAATTTCCATATACAAGCTATATATCATTCTTTTTTCTTTAACATAAAACTTTTGTATTTATTTAGAAGTATTGCTAAATACAAAATATTATTCCCTAAAATATGAGTGGTAATGATTAAACAAACATCATGAGCATTGTAATTGTTTCTAAGAATCTTGTCATTCTTACTACATTTAAAATTGTTGTACTGACTGATACCAAGAGTCCAGTGGAGATGCTGGGCAAGTAGAATAAAACTCTAGAGAAATGTCTAGAGCCTACTTTGGCAGATTATATCACTTAATTAAGAGAAATATTTTGAAACTACTAAGAGAATATAGCCTCAGGTGAGGCAACTGCAGCTAGTAATCATTTGTACATTTAGAGACCTCAAATGTGTAGATTCTTGTATTCCATGGAATAGAAAATTGTGTTATGAGTTCAAAAAAAAATGCTTTATAATTCTAGAATGTTCACCACAGAAATGGCTGCACAAACTTGTTTACCAAATATTGTAGATCATGTGCAATAAACAAAGTTGGAAAATGCTGAATAGTAGAAATATTTACAGCAATATATAACCTGATGACATTTCCTGCCTTCAGGACACAGACAGTTTGAGTTCTCCTGATTTCATTGGCCAGGTAATTAATCATTTTCCATGTGTTAATAAGAGGATGGTAATATAAGCAGATTATGCAAGAGAAAGTTAATATAAGGTCAGCTATCTAATACATAAAAATGAATTAATATTTAAGACTGTAACTTTCAAACAAGTGGACTCATGTAAATGGGAACAATATGGATTTAAAATGTTGCTATTTTGCTTTTGTTTTTTGTGAAATGACAGACAAGTATTTTTTTTGTGGAGTATCATTTGACCTTCCATGAAATGTGATCACTCCTGCTCAAATGTAATATAAAGACTAGTAGTACATTTTTAATGTTTGCAACCATAACGCTATTATAGATGGGTATCAATCTACATTAACCAGATGTCAGAAGACTTTGTTACACTATTTTAGACCAGATATGGTAAAACACAGTGTGATTTTTGTGGTGTTTGAACAATATAATAATTGTCTCATGATGTCCCCACCATAAAAAAAAATTCTGAATAAGGGATTTAGAGTCATGGAATCCGATTCTTACCTGAGGTACATTCCATACACATTAATTTATGTAGGTTGAGAATGAGGCCAAGCAGGCCTAAGAAATTTGCAGATGTTACTCATTTTCGTATTTTTTCTGGGCACTATTTCAAGATTGTTATTCAAAGCATTCAGATAAATGGATCTGTTTGTTTCATTTCAGTGGGGCAGCCTGAAGAAGTTTCACCTCGATTCTGTGAGTTAGGAGTTTCTTTTAAAGTTTAGTCAACCAAGAAGACTGTACCATTTGAAATATTAGCTGTAGTTACACCACAAATTTACAATAAGAAAAATATATATTTTTAATCTATCATTATACAATATTTAATTTAAAATGCAATAAATATGCTTGTAATGTGTAATTATAGAAACACACAACTGATTATTTATGTAAATATATCTTAGAGTTACTGTTTAAGAAAAAATTAACTACTTTCTGTGTCCTTCTCAGATAGACATATGCTAACCCTCCAGTCTGCCTTTGCTTTTATTCCCTCTTCATCGTGAAGTTGGCTATGGGACTAGCTGAATTGGAGTTACTTTTTGCTTCTGTGCTATAAGTCATACGCCCAAACACAGTCTTCTGTCTTGCCTGTCTGTGTTTATTTGTAGCTTAATGCTCTCCCAAGAGTTTAAGATGGCAGACTGATGCAACTGGATAGCATATCCCAATGGGAACCTAGAACTACTGTGTCAGGCCTGGAGCAGTGAGGCAATATTCCAGACTGATTGCTGGAAACCACAAATCTTGACCGTTATTGCAAGACTTCTGATAGGAAGATAGAGAAGAGTGTTATTAGCCAGTCATGGAGTATTAAATTATGCATGACTGCAGCACTGCTGAAACGCCAGCCTAAAGCTCTTCTTTCTCCTGTTTTGTTCACTTCAATGAGGTGAGGCAGATTTGCCAGTTTTGACCTTTAGGTTAAGTCTGTCAGTGTTGACTCTAAAATCTGCCTACTATTCATCTTCAGAACCTAAATCTTTTTTGTGAGTATGTACCTCAGATCCCATTTATGCTAAAACACAAGCATGCATGTTTCAAAGTGATTGACATGCACGTTGATTTTAGGATATTGAGGGAATCAGACAGTATGTAAGCTGAAAAATATTTCACCCCATTATTAGGGTTGTATTTTAGTGATGCTCCGCTAGAAACAGAGCATAAACCTCAGTCTGTACTAGCATGACCTTTTTATGTATGCAGTAGCAATCTTCTTTACTCTCTTGGAAGCACGTTGTTGGACCAAAACAGCTGTTGCTAAATTACTTCTCCTTGAAGAGTAACGAGGAGAAGATAATATTTTGATATGAATACAGTTTGTCTTGGAAAAAGTGTGTCCCTACTATATGCTGCTAGGTATTATTCTTAGCTTCATAATTATCCCACAAACTGTTAGTTCCTCACAGCAGGGATCATGTTGCTTTGTCATCTGCTTTACATAGATGACATTGATATGCCAGAACCCATGTTATTAACTGCTATATGAATACCACCAGTGCAGAAGGTCTCCTCAGACCTTGCCAAAACTGCCTCAGGCCTTCCTGAGACTGTACTGCTCACTGCTGCTGTTCCTAGATCTCTTTGAATGTTCCTGATTCCGTGGAGGACTGTATTTGACCAATGCATTTCCATTCCCATGGGACATGCTAGGACTGCCACCTTGTTACATTTTCTAAATTAAGATGTGGTCCTATAAGGTCACAGTCTAGGTAGGGTCATTTGGGAAGAGTAGACTAGCGTTTTGTCTTTGCAGTGAAGATCAGCTGTGCTTTAACCATTGTGAGAAGAAGTGGATCATAAATAGGCACAGAATTTTGAGTATTTTTGAAAAAAAATCAAAACATATTTGCTCACTGTTATGTCCTATAATTTTTTAAATCTGTTTCTAATAAAATATGGTAAAATATTGCTTTCACAGTACTAAATTTTAATAATAATTTTATTATTTTATTTTATTTTATTTACTTTTGATTAGTTGTGACTTTAGCTATGGTAATTGAGGATGTTTTCCTCTCTCCGACAACTTAGTATGTTGAACGTGTGAACTGAGTGGCTTAAATGTAGGCTCACATTTCCCTCTGCTTACTGTTTTCTGAAAATGGTAACTTCCAGCAGGGAAGGTACAAACAGGCAGGGTACAAAAGACTTAAACCTCTGGCAGCTGTTGGTTCATTTCTACTCCATGCTACATATTGTTATCAGTAATCTGTGACATTCATCAAAAGCAGAAAGCAATGTTATTTCATTTGAAAAAAAAAAGTTTTTTTTTTTTTTTTTTTTTTTTTTTTTTTTTTTGGTAAAGTGTGTGTTGCTGTCCCAGTTAAACTGAATGTTAAAGCATTAATGCAGCTTGTCTTTCTACTTTGGCAATACTGCTCTGGCAATTACTGCTTAACAAACAGACTTTGTTCAGAAAAGAAGGTCAAGGTGAGGGACAGCAAAGAAAAAAAATTAGCTCTTAGCTAATCAGAAAGAATACTTTATCTTGTTTTTGAAATTCTTCTGCTTTTTGAAGCAGTCAATTCATTACATACAGTAGAGAAAATATATACATATAGTAGAGAAAAATGATACCAGAAAGAAGAGGTTTGATGAATCTAGTGGAGGGAGGTTAGAGAAAGAAGCAGTCCCTTTGTTTTCTTTTCATATAAATGCTTGGTGAATTTCAGACCCTGGACTTTTCTCTGATTGCGTTTACAGATAAGGTAATTGACAGTAGTTCAACTGGAATTAGTATCAAATTATAGCACATGACATTGGAGTAAAACCTGTGCGTCCATTTCTAGTTTGTTGATCTTTACGTAAGAGTCCAGAACTTTCCTACTAATGCTCACTAGTGAAAAATCCTAGCACAGAAAAATTAGGTTCAGAGCTGAGTTTTTCTAAAATCTGGAGGTGTTTGGTTTCTGGGCTTATTTTCTCAATAATTATCTCTCACTAAATACTGCCTGTTACTGTGTTTTCACTCATGAATGAACTGCAGTCTTGGTCTTTTTGTAGCTTCCCTTTATTTGCATTTTTGATCATATCTCCTATTTGTGTTACTATCCTCTTTATCTTATTTTAAAAAAAATCCATTTTCAAAAATTTTAAGGGGGTAATAGTATTTTTTTTAGTATTTATCCCCTGTATTTTTCTCCATTGACAAATTTTTATTTTAAAATAAGGTAGTCAACATAGTGCAAATTAAATTCAATTAAACGTTCAACTAAAAATAATACTTATAACAAATATATTTTACTTGTAATGGCAAGCTAGTGTTTTGCTCTGAGGTCTCAATCTCGGACTCTTACCATTGGATGCAGATTCTAATTCTGGCACAGCATTCCACTGCAGCTGGTACAGAAATCCATCTGCACAAAACTGGTTGGATGACCAGGATCCAGATTATTCCTGAATGATGGATCTAATCTAAATTTTTCGGCTTCATGATCATGATGATACTGATTTAATGTATCAGTTCTGTGGCAAAGTGAAATATCTTGAGCAATAAGCTCACTCCTATTTGTTGAAATAATCCATTAATTCAAAATATAAATAAAAATAAAAGTTTACCTTATGCATTTCTTTCAATATTACATTCCTAATCCCTGTGATACTGTTTTGACAGTGATCTAGTGGCAGTAAACAGCACTGACAAACTTAAATGCTAGTTGTAAGACTACAATTTGCTTTTTACTAATTTGTAATAAAGAAGATAGCACTAGTCTGTGAGTTTATGGGTGACATAATATTTGAAAGCATTTTCTCATACTTGAATGTCAAATTTAAACTCTTGTCTGTTTTGGCAAACACCACAAATATGCTAGAATTCTGCAATATTACACATTTCTTTATTTCTTTGGGAAGAATCAGAATTGGGAATATCAAATCTGAGACCCATTGGCAAAGCAAGAGGAAGAAATTAAACACTTTGATCCCACTGCAAAATTATTACCTGAAAGAACGTTAGTATCTTGGGTATGTAGTAATGATCTCATCCAACAAACTTTGGGGTTGTTTAGATGTGAAGTTGTAATATAGGTCTCTTACCAGACTTAATACATACTATCATTGAAGAAAGAGTTGCTAAATTCCTGAAAGGAGGACAAAGCTATCTTGAAAGTATGAAGTTGAAAACAGGGCATTTGTCAAATAAGTCCGGGCTGGTGACACATACATTTGTTTTATTCCCAAACCAGCTTTGTATACCAAGTAAAGCAGTAAAAAATACTGGTATTATGAAGCCTGGTCTAGTTTTGTGAGTGAATGACTTCCCCCCCCCCCTTCCACCATTCTACATATAAATACTGAGAAGCTTGGCATAAAGAACGCAGCCTGGGGCATAGCCCATAAAACTTACAATGCAATTAAATGAGCAATTTCTACTGGAAATAAAATGGGTATGTTGAGTAGAATATGAATTAAACCAAGCAAGAACTGAGTCAGACAACCCTTCATAGTACTCCCGGCTCTTCAAAAGAACCCCCAGGGTCAGCAGTACCAAAGGCAGCTGACAGGTCAAGGCCAATCAGTAAAGAAAGATAACTGCAGTTTGCAATGAAAAGCAGGTCATTCCAAATTTTGATTAATGTAGTCTCAATGCTGTGGTGTCCACTTGAGTGGTTTAGCAAAATAAAGACAGATAGCAGTGGATTAACTCTAACACTTCTTTGTTATACTGCGGCTGTTACAAGCTTTGCTGCTGCATTCACTAAGACCAGGTTTTCTCCAATTTATGATCCTTCATCTTACATTGCCGTCTGTCCTGAATTCTGTGGAATTGACTCCGTTACAAGCCCTGTTGACTATTTGCAGGACTGTCGAAATGACCTCAGAGTAACTTTGGGACAGGGCAAAATAAGGCTAGTGTTCTTTTATATTATGATGAGTTGATGTTGGCAATATGCTTATGCTCTTGAGCATATGGCAAAGAGGTGTCAACCCCCACGGCTTTGTTAAAGCACTAAGGGCAGCTAATTTGTTGTATGTTGACAGTTTTTGTTAGACAAAACAAAGATTCAAAACCTTTGGCTACAGAATGAACTTTGGAAGTGTAACTTGCAAGTGGCAGGAATCTGAGAATTCCAGATACAATGTAGAAATGTAGCTATGTAAACTTTCCTCTTGTGAAAAGACAAATGTGATCCCAGTCTGTGTTCCTTATATGGTATTTTTTCAAATAGAAAAGAAACCAATATATCCTCTTCACTCTTTTCTGTTCTAAGACAGGAAAGAAGTGTTTGTATTCAGGATGGCAAATGCAGGATAGAGTTATTTGCAAAACACAAATACCTGTATTGATGAAGGGTAAAATTCCCCAGCAAATACCATTTAAAACACCAAAATAATTTGATCTTGTAGTAGATTCCTTTCATTACTTTCCAGTCTTTTTTTTTTTTTTTTTTTTTTTTTTTTTTCCCTCTTGGAAGGTGAGAATTTGTGCTGTACCTATTATGTTTTGTTTGTTTTGTTTGTTAACCCCAGTCCTGCAATACTTAGTCTTCCAGATCAATCTGTTAGTAAGAAGTGGTCGTGTCATTGTGTCATGCCCTTCCGTGATGTCAGTGGTCATGCTGGAAGCACAGGTATGGTCTGTATGCATAATCTCCTCAATACTGATGTGTGGGAGCTGCTTTTTGCTCTTCTGTCTTAAGTAGCCTGGCACCTTTACAGTAACATGTAAATAGCAGAATCTAACCTATCTAGAGAACAGTGAACATGTAGATTAGGTTCACTGTTTCCCCATTAGCACAGAAATGTCTCTATAAAATGACACAGGAGGTCACCTTTTTCTGCATAGCTTCCATTATATGTTATTCTGTGATTTTTTTTTTGTATGGAGGAGGGGCATATCTGTTGAACAGTAATGGGTAGATAGCTATTGGGTAGAGAGTGTAATAACTCAGCTGCAGATTTTGTACATTTTTGCTCTTCAAGTTATACATTATCTTCCTTCTGGTCCTATGGAAGACTAAAAATGATTATGTGTAACCTTACTGTAAGCTGTGCTGTTTAAGGGTACCAGGGCAGAATTCTCTAGAAGTGACTGCTATTACAGATACAGAAATCTTCTCTGTATGTTCCAGGTTTCAGAGTGACTTTGGTTGGACAGCTGCAGAGCATCTGCCCTCTGAGTGGTTAAAACTTAATTTATTTTTAGGGAGCATTTTCTTACACTGTATAAGTATTTTAGTGTCTACTCGTACCACAGCTGACAAAAATATGATGTATTTGTACATTAACAAATTATGTGTATGGTATTATGTGACCATTTATGTTTTTATATCCTAACCTGTGAATAAATATAAAATCCATAGACAGCTGGAAACAGTTGCCTGAATTTTCTTTTGATCTAAGGTTGAGCAGTAGTTGACTAGCCTGTAACTCCCGTGCTTTGATTTGTGTATGTCTGGATGTGTGGGTGCATGTGTCAGATCAGTCCTCAGTGACAAGTCTGAACGAATCAGAGCAGAACATAGCAATGAGGTTTGTTGCAGTGTCAGGACCGCTGCGGTCAGAGATGCAAACGCGCTCCTAGCTGCTCAGGGCGCCCGTGCCCAGCCGCCAGACAATGAAAGCAGCAGGCTGTTATTAGGGGAGGGAAGCCACTGAAGGAGACAGAGCACGTGAAATTTATTAGCTGATGCAATAAAGCAGTTTCCTTGGGAATAAACGTGAAGTGGCTTCTGAGTTTATTTGGGATAGAAAGCCCAATAAGAGGGGCAGTTTATTGGGGTTCATCCTCCTCATAATCCAACATGTTGACCTCTACAATCTCCCATTCAGTAGCAAAAATACCAGACTCTCCTGTCTGTGTACAGAACTGTTTATTTTCATTTAATAAAAACAAGCTCTGAATCAATTAACTATTATCCATTTCCCTTTACAGGGTATATCTTACCAGCCATCACTGAGAATATTGCTTTCAGACTCATTTCAGTTTATAGCCCAAAATATTTCTCATTTGCTTTGAATAATTGTTTTCTGTTGAAAATTATGTAGCTGGCTTGTTAATTAGTAAAATATAAATGGGACATACCACTACATTTTTAAAGCTGTGGTGCCAGCTAGTGGTGAGAGATGATAGACAGCATTTCAAGCTTGACATTTATGTAAGTGTACAGTATATTTTTATTTGTGTAATGATGATGTGACATTAAGTTTTATTGTCAGTTATCACTACTTTGTGACTGAAAAAAAGAAGGTAAAATCAGCAGCTACTATCAATTTCCAGTCAGATTTTGATTGGATGTTGTTTATTTGAAACCTTCCTACCATTACGGATAGAAAGATTGCGTCATTCATCAGACCATTTGCCAGTGAAGTCTTTTAGTCTTTAGTTTCTTATTTGCAGACATCAGTTCTTACATATTACAAACCTACAGGCACTGTTCTACTTTGTTAGAAACGCTACATTTCTTAAAAAATGCAGTAGGGTTTAATCATAAGCATCTGAAAGATGCTTGAACTGTCTCTGCAGCTGATTCACTCGTGAACACTGAGAAGGAGAGCTCTGGAGCAGTCAAATGCAGGGTAAAATTCTCCATTGATTATACTTATTTGCAGCCGATGCACCACATTAAGATGAAAATCTTGCTTTTTTATTAACATATAAGTAAAATTAAGAAAATTCAGTATTTTCTGCATTCAAATCAACTCAGAGAAGGAAAACAAGCAAATCATAAAAAGGTTTGTAGAGAAATGGAAAAAATAATAATTATTTTTATGTTTTTTGAACAAAGAGTCATTGACAGGCCATCTTTTCTAGTTTAATTAAGCAATAACTGATCTCAGTAAGGTTGTGGAAAGCTCTTGAATACTAATAAATAAAACTAGAAGCTGAAGCATTTCTTTCATTAAATAGTGGGAGCTGTTTATAACTCTATTACTTACTGCTAAAATCAATTATTATTACTAATACTCTACAAGTAATTTATAACTGAGAGCACACTGAAGGTTGTAAAGCAGAACTTTTCTTTTTAAATGTCAAGCATAGCCATGAAGGTCAGCTATTGTGAATAAGGACACCTCAGATGAACACACTTGTAATAATATTTGTGAAGATAGATCTAGTGTTAGTGACAGCTGCAAGCAGTAAGCAGAGTTGTCACAGTCTTACTTCCAGTCTAATGCATATGACTACACTGGCGTAGAAATACAGAGTTGTTTCTAGTCCCAGGGAATAAAGAAAATGGTATTTGTAGAAGATATAATCAACTGATACAAGCACACAGGCAATTTATTTAAAAAGATGCTTGAAATATTAACATAGGGAAAAATAACTGTCTTTTATTAAAATATTCTATTCTAGTAGGTGTGAAAAATGTCAGGGAGCCAGCGTCCATGTTTGTTTCCTTGTATGTAACTACTTGAACCATACTGGTCATATTTCCACTGTACGCTTCCTTTTGGTCCACTATCCATAGACAATGTATTTGTGACAGATGTTCACGCTATACTTCTTCATGTATAAAGCATAGTTGTTTTAATTCAACACTAGAGGAAACATTTAAATAAAAAATCCTATACCTCTTAATGTATTAAAATGCAAGCACGACTGTTTACCTGTAAGTTGATTTCTTTTTACCTTAGCTTTTATAATACTTATTTCATGTGCTTCCCTAATGTATTAGTTAAATATAAGCCCTGTATTTGGGATATTCTTTAAGTTGGCACTCTCTCTTAAATCCGTAAGGTGTCACATTTCAAAGAATGTAGCATGTTTTATCCAGTTGCAATAGCCATAGAAAGTTAGGTGCAAGCTTTGATGCTTTGGTGAATTTGAGACCAACAAGTGGCATTCTACTGGTTCAGTTTCTGGTTTAGTTTAATTTAAATTAAATAACTGTCCATAAATGTTGTGTTGGTATGTAACTAGAACGGCATAGGTATGCTGTAATTTCTTCTGTTTTAAGGGAATTCTGTTGCTTTATTAGAATAAAAGTCTCTTATTCATCTTCAGTCATTAGGCTGAAACCTTCAGGACTAATTACTATGTATAATGCTGTCAGCACTGAGTGTTAATTGCCAAAGAATTTGACCTCTCAGGAAAATAATTTGAAGTTCAATGATCTAAACATGGTGACCAGTATTTATAATGTTAAAGTATCCATTTGGATCGGTAGTCTTTTAGCTGTCATGGCATTATGCTCTAAATACACTCCTTGTTCAAAATGCTACTTGATGCAGAAGACAGAAATGATACACAAAGGTTCTATTAAAAAGCATTTTAAAAGATGATTTTAAGTGTGGATTTTTTTTTGCATATTTACTGGGTAAGATATGAATTTCACTGTCTGCTTTCTTTACTACTGTAGGCCATATCCTGTTGTAATAGCACTGAGATAATATACACTTGGAATATTTTAAACTGGATAGTCTTACGCATCTTCTAAAACTTTCTGAAATTTAGTGATTTAAAAATCTGTATCATTGATTAAATTCAATGTACTTAGAAAAATGCAGGTTTTAAGCATAAACTTTCGTTAAAAGCAAAGAAGCAGTACTTGGGCAAATTCTTTCCTAGTGTAACTCCTGTCCATCTAGTGGAATTGTATTGGGGCTGAATTTAATATTATGGCTCATGAAGGGGAAAAAAATCACAACAGTTTTGAAATTAAAAGGAATTTTGTATTTAGAAGGCCCTGTGGTGAGAAAAAAAAGGAAAAGAAAGAAAGAAAGAGAAAAGCGTTACTGTTTACAAAGAAGAATGACCATGTTTGAGTACCTGATGGCGGAGTTTTCTACCCTTTGCTCAGAATGCTGTCACTAGAGCCTGCCACAGATCTCTGCTTCAGAAGATGTAGTGGCCTGGTATGGGAGTGGGCCGCATCTGCTAGAAAACTGTTACGGATGGTTCAGCTCATTAGCTGACAGAACTCCTAGTGAACATCGTCAGAGTACTGCGACCTCACTTGGACTAAATGTTAAGCTTGCCTCCTGTTCAGTGTCATTACATTTTCTCCAAAATAAGATCCTTAACCAGTTCTATTAGACCCTGGATACACTTTTGAATGTAACCAGTCTGTAACCCTGTTTTATACAATTTGCAAATGTGACATATTTTACTTAGTACTGGTTGTCATAGTACATTTCTGCCCAAGCACAATGTCTCCAACGTAGCTCACAATATCTTTTAAATGCTGACCATATCCAATACTAGTATGTTTCCATAATAGTATCAAAACTGTGATGCAATGAATTTCATGCATTTCTATTATATTTGTAAAACCTTCACTTCTGTATCATTTTCATATTGTTACATTTGGCTGTCACTCGCACAGTATTTCTCTTCTTACCTTTCTTCATGTTACCCTGTGTTTCTTGCAAAGTTGTTAAATACTTATATGTCGGTGTCATTAATAGCAGAGCAATTACACTGGGTGTGTTTCATAGTTGACTTCTGCAGCAGAGCCAGCAGAGGGAGCATATACTTTGCTATTTTATGATAATTATAGATTTGGGCCAATATTTTTCGGTTTTTGCAGATAAATATATTTTCATATATGTAGTTATATATGACAGCATAGGTGTTTGTACTCTACAACTGTAATAACTGTAGAAAAAAGCTGAACTGTCTGTTGGTTTATGATTACAAAATTAGCTTTGATTTTGCAAAGACTTGCATATATACTGCACTTTGTTTACTGGGAGTAATTCTTATGGATTGAGTCTTTTAGACCCTGGAGGATGGAGGAAAGAGATTTCCTTCAAGAAAACCTCCACCATTATACCACAGAATACATTTTTTTTTTTTAATAACAACATAAATTTAAAGGCAGGTTAAAACGACTTCACACACTTACAAGGTCAAGCCCTTAATAAATCACTGTACACATTGTGTGCACATCACCTGCGGGTGAAATAGCTTTGAAGAGACTCTTCTGGTTTTAGCTGATATTTGGAGACGTATTTTGGGTGTAAGTGAAATATACTATGCGAAAACCTCCTTTTTAGTTATGTGTAAATCCACAGACTCTAGAATGCAGAATTGCTTGGAAGTCATTCTTACATTACAGTTATCCGTGTTTTGGATTCCTGATTTCAAAGTTAACAGGAATTGTGAATGAACAAGTGTCAGGCCAGAAAGATGCTTTTTGTACAAACTTCTGTGTATTTGAACAATACAGTGAATTAAGTATTACTTCAGATATTATGTTGTTTATATCATGATTTAAACTTTATTTAAGTACTTTTTTGTGTTTAGCATTATTACACTGTGTTCATGGTTAAGCCAGGCGGGGTTGATTATCATTAAAGTGTTATTTATTTCTATTTTATTAAGCCCCTTTTTACATTCATGTTACAGGTTAATTTATACTTTTATTTCATGCACTACTTGGCTTTACTGATTAATATGCCCCATGGCATTCAATAAAGCCAGGCAGTGGAGGAAATAAGAGTGGTATTAATTTCTAACATTGCTATAAATTTGCCTTAATAAAACTAGCTCAATAACATTGCAGTAGTAATACAATGGATGCGTCCGTATTGTTAGCAAAGACACAACTGAAAGAACAACACATTTTTTCCTGAATTTAACAATGTTGTGCTGCCTTTTTACTGGTGTTTGAATTAGACTACCTGTTATAATATTCACTGCACTTACATTGTGTTCTAAAAGCAGTACATATTTTTAAAAAAAGAATTATTATTTTACTTAGTCAATCAGTTCTACAGATGTGGATAAATGCTTTGGATTGTGTGATCGTTTCAAATGCACTGCAGATTTTCATGACTACTGTTACTTTAACAGAACATCTAAAACTGGGTTTTAAAATACCAAAGGGAAAAGAGAAAATTCTAGAGTTTGAGGGCAAACAGCATAAAAGAAAAATAGAACAATAGATTTTCTTTTTAACAGTAAAATAAGTACTATTGATTTACATTTCCCAATATTTTCCATTGATTTACGTGTATTACAGGAGAGCGAAATTCTGAAGAAACAAACACAGGATTACTGAATGTTAGTTTTAGACCTAAGAATTATGCATTACACTGGAAATGCTTTTCTTGCTGTATTTTATTTGTGTCCTATTAACTATGGTAGCTATAATTTCTTCAGGCCTACGTTGTGAAATTTTTGTGATGTGAAATCCTTAAGTGATCTTCAGTGTGGAACAGCTAGCTGTGACAAACATTTTACTCACACCTGCATTCCTTTCTTGCACAAACTCTTACCAACTTGATTGAAAATTTTGCTTGAGAGTTTTAGATGCAGCTTTTAACTGACCTCAGTGCAAAGTGAAATCATGATAAAGAAGGTTAATGTACAAAAACCTGACAAAAGCGTAGTCCAGAAGGACTGCAGAATCCTTAGAACTTGATCCTGGAAGGTGCATGGAGAAGCCCTTAATTAGCCCTTAAGCTCCTGAAGCCAGTGGGATATGAGCCTTCTCTGCACTTTGCTGGGTCAGACCTTAATAAATCATTCTACACATTTTGCAGGGATCACCTATGGGGTGAAAGGCAGCAAATGTTTAAAAGGATTAATATAAACATTATATATCAAATGGAACTTATTTTTATATTCAAGCAGCTATGAAAATAATACTGTCATTTTGATAAGTGTATTTGCTAGTTAAAATCAGATGCTCAGCAGACTATATTCTGTCATTTGATTCTGCTAAATAAATGCACTTATATACACTTGCATAGTGTATAGGCTGGAGGTTCTACCTGCATAGATCCAAATTCAATTTTTAGGCTTTGTGTAATAACCTTGCTTAATATATTTTTCTGAATAGTAACTAAAACTGTAAAAGTAAATTTAATTGCCTTATTTAGACATAACTCATGTATGTCTGGACATAACATTTAATGTGTTTATACAGTGCTGTTATAGTTTAATTATGTCAAATAACTTCATGCAAGTGTTCTATAACCTTTTAATCATAATCATGAAGTTAGAAATTGAAATGATCGTGTCTGGTCCATCTCCCTGCCAATTCAGGTCTGTGCCCTGCACATGCTATGTGTAATGTTTTGTCCAGGCTAGTCTTCTCTCTGAGTTCCATTTTGCCATTTATTTTATCAGAATAACATTCAGTTTCTAATCTAAAACTAAGTGTAGGAGTAGTGACATTGACAGTTACATTAGATTCAATATTTTAAATAGGGATATAATCCTCCCTAGTTTGGGGGAATTCTACCAACTGCTGTGTAAAGCTGGATAGCTTATCTGGGTTTGTACCTCATGGGAAGCTCCTCTGTGTGCCACTGTAGTGATGGAAAATTAGGTTAGATAAATAGACCAGTGATGAGATTGTTTGGCAATTAGTTAGTTTGCCAGAAGTGCTGAAAATCTGCACCACCTATTAGTATCAGTGATATACACAGACAGTTAATGCTTTCCATCTCTCATTGATAGCAATAAAAGTTTGGTTTACTTGGTAGTTCTCTGGATAAGGCTGCCATTTGCATTTGATGTGTATATAAAAGATATTCAGAGCATTTGATTTCTAGCTACACATGTAGATAGCAGATACGATTATAAAGGAGAATTCACAATAGTAATTTTTACAATGTTTAACACCCATATACTAAGCTATATATCTGTTTTCTTCTTGCATTCTCACAGCTGAGCAGAATAAGCTGCAGTGCTTGCAAAACAGAAAAATGTATGTTGGGCTGTGAGGCATAACACTTACAATTAAATATGAAAAGATCTCTTTAGTTAACAGTGTGAGGGCCAGGGGGCAGAACGTGCAGAATGCTGCATCAGCCTGGGTGCTGCAAATAAAATGTGGAGAGGTAAGGCAGCGAGTGTCCTTTCCTTTGAGAGAGTTCTGAAAAGCAGGCCATTTTAAAGGGGTGTCTGTAAATTAAAAGATTACGTGTAGGGATGGTGAATTGCCCCCATCTCTATTGCTTACCTGAATGCTGATGTTGAAGCAAGAATATTCATTTGTTTCAACTTTTCTCCTAGTGTTTTTCATCAGTTGGGACAGGACTGGTTTTTTTGTTTCTTTTCCTTTTTGGTTTTGCTTTGTTCTTTCGCCTTCATAAGACACCTTTACTTTTACAGAATGCAGAAAGTTCTTTACTTTTCTGTGGAAGGAAATAGTTACTCCTTTTCTATTCTGTCCCTCGACAAAGTATTTCTGCCTATTGAATGTATTTTTATGGAATTGAAAGGTGTTGCCCCTGTTTGTTGGCTGGCATTAAAAAATATTTGTTTGTGCACCTCTTTGTTTGCAGTGCAGTCCTGGAAGAGGATCTGTGGTCTAAGCACTGTTGTTAAGTTCTATATTTTGAACCATGCATTTAAGTAACTTAAATCCCTTAAAAACTTAAGTAAATCCCTGCCTATATCTACAAGAAGAGCATACAGTGAACACAGTAAGCAGCCAAACAGGATTGTAACTAGGATCATTAAAATATTTTCTGGACTTCTGAGGCAAAACGAGATAGTAATATGTAATTATAAATACTTGTAATATGTCTGAAGTTGTTGAAAGATGGTATTACAACAGTTGCCATGCTGCTGATAATGTTCCTTAGAAATTCAAATAATATCTTTATTTGGGCCTTTTAGCAAGCAGCAAGTTACACGTTGGAGCTGTACTGCCTGGCTCTGACAGTTTTAGAACTGTGGCTTGTGAAAAGCGTGGTTTCTCCGCATGGGTCTTGCACTGAGTATCCGCGTCTGAAGGACGTGGAGAGTGGGTTGGTGTGTCATGCAGTGCCAGCGGAGGGGCCCCACGGCCGCCCCGAGCGCGGGGGGTCCCCGGCCGCCCCGAGCGCAGGGGGACCCTTGGTCACCCCGAGCACAGGGGTCCCCATGGCTGCCCTGAGCGCGGGGTTTCCCTTGGTCCCCCCGAGCGCGGGGGGTCCCCGGCCGCCCCGAGCGCGGGGGGTCCCTTGGTCACCCCGAGCGCGGGGGGTCCCCGGCCGCCCCGAGCGCGGGGGGGCCCTTGGTCACCCCGAGCACAGGGGTCCCCACGGCCGCCCCGAGCGCGGGGTTTCCCTTGGTCCCCCCGAGCGCGGGGGGTCCCCGGCCGCCCCGAGCACAGGGGGCCCCACGGCCGCCCCGAGCGCGGGGGGTCCCCGGCCGCCCCGAGCCTGGGGGGTCCCTTGGTCACCCCGAGCACAGGGGTCCCCGGCCGCCCCGAGCACAGGGGGCCCCACGGCCGCCCCGAGCGCGGGGGGTCCCCGGCCGCCCCGAGCCTGGGGGGTCCCTTGGTCACCCCGAGCACAGGGGTCCCCGGCCGCCCCGAGCACAGGGGGCCCCACGGCCGCCCCGAGCGCGGGGGGTCCCCGGCCGCCCCGAGCCTGGGGGGTCCCTTGGTCACCCCGAGCACAGGGGTCCCCGGCCGCCCCGAGCACAGGGGGCCCCACGGCCGCCCCGAGCGCGGGGGGTCCCCGGCCGCCCCGAGCCTGGGGGGTCCCTTGGTCACCCCGAGCACAGGGGTCCCCGGCCGCCCCGAGCACAGGGGGCCCCACGGCCGCCCCGAGCGCGGGGGGGCCCCGGCCGCCCCGAGCCTGGGGGGTCCCTTGGTCACCCCGAGCACAGGGGTCCCCGGCCGCCCCGAGCACAGGGGGCCCCACGGCCGCCCCGAGCGCGGGGGGGCCCCGGCCGCCGCGCTCCGCGGCCGCGCGGTGGCGCCGCCGCCCGCCCCGGCCGCCGGACGCTGCAAGGCAGTGCGGTTGCTGCGTTCATGCTCCCGCTATGATCAGCTATGCAGTAAAGTTAAAACGTTTCTCGATGCAATTCTTGTAACGTCGTCGTTCGCTCAGATCACTGTGAGCTCACTGTACTGAAACCCCTGCTGCTGTGCATTCAGGTCCCACAGCGGAGCTGCGCCCGCGCTCAAGTCAGCGGCAGCACGCTGGGCGTGTCAGATCCCTGCAGTGTGTCCCTGCCTTGCAGCCTTTGCAACAAAAAGTGTGTGCAAATAGTCACAATCTTAGTATGGTGATAGACAGGAAGATAAAGGTGGAATCTGGGAGGAGGGTGGGAGGATACTGATTTGCATATACCTGTAATTGCTCTCTATTTGCTTTCATATGTTTGCTTAAAGTCCTGTTTGAAAGGCAGCAGTGGAGAAGTGTCCTGTCCTATAAACTGTTGAAAATTAACCTCAATTGATGGCTTCAGTAGGAATGGTAGTTTAAATGCAACCCTGATATGCATGGATAGAAGAATGAATTTAGGAACATTCACCTTTCTGTCTGGAGTTTATGGAAATCCATTCCTCATGCTTGGGATGGAGATGCAGATAAGGAAAACTGAGCTTCACTTTGGTGTCCATCACATCACCATTGCTCCTTACATGATGATGATGATGATGATGATATTAAGGTGAGGAGCAAAGCAGATAAAAGATATTAATGCCAGGGAAAATCATCAGATGCATTCTGGACACTTCCCCTAAATCAGTTAACCCACAGAAATAAACTTTATCTTTAAAATCTGAGCAAGACACCTATCTTTCTCTCTCTCTCTCCTCTTTTGATGGCAGATGTTTGCCAAAAGCCCTCCTCTATTCTGGTCCCTTAGATGGAAGGTTATTTGGAGGCTCCTTGGAAAGCAATGATGTGGTTTGCTGCAGTTCAGCCCAAGTACAGAGTCCCACTCTAACTGTACAATGCAGGCGCTCATTGCTAATTGCAAAAGTATGGCCTTTTAAATTAGAAATCAATGTGTCTCTTTTTACAGGGCCTTCCTGAGATTGATGCTGGGTAACCACACCATTTCTTTGTATTTAATTAAACTTCTTGTGAAATAAATAACTGGCATGCATATATATACAATATATATTGGCCAAAGAGCCTGAGAAGGTTAGCAGAGAAGGCTGGTACTCTCAGCCTGATGCTTTTAGTACAGTAAAACAGTAGCTCCCACTACGCTTCTGAAGGCAAGTTATGTAATGTGGAGAGTTTGTGTCACCTACAGTTATTTCTGTACTACCATCCCAAACCTCTCTTCCTGAAATCCACTGACTTTTAAGTCTATCTCTTTAAGTTCCTCTTATAATCCGGCACAATAAGTTCAGCTTGTGAATTTAAGGAGAAGAGAGGGCTTTGTGGCCTCAGCATTCCATCTGAGGAGATGTATCTGAACATTTTCTCTTTTTCATGGTTATTTTTATCCTGTTCTTTGTTAGAGAAAAGATGTAGGAAAAAATGTTTTTCTACCCAACTGTAATGGACAGTTGTTACAAAGCTGGGGCTTTCTTTTTAAGCTCTACAGTATGTTCTTCCAAATTGTAACATTTTTTTTTCTGGCATTTGTTACTTGGAAAAGAAACATAAGAGTGACAGAAGGAAAAGCTGAGAAATAGATTACAGCAAATGGAATAGCTCTTTAGGAGCAGTACACTTTTCACCTCTGGGTGCCACTGTTCAACTGTTTCTTGTTCAGTGACCATCTGCTTAGAAGTCCAGCTATTTCTGTAGAAATGCTCCCTGAAAGAAACTATTAAAGAGATATTACCTATATCTCTGTACAATCAAGAAACAAGTTTCCAACATATGGATATTAGTTATGCACTGTTCTGGTATGTCTGTTTACCTACTGAACAACGAAACAATAAACAATCCACGTTTATCCAGTTAAAGTACTTAAGTGGTTTATTTAAATCTCCCCTTTCCTGTTCAGTCAGAAGTTAAAAAGTAATCTCCTGTTCTCATATATGAATAAGTGCTAGTACATATTTATCAAGTATACAGATTGATTATAACCATTCGGTTGATTTAAACAAGTTTTACAATATCAACAATAATTTACTCTATTGCCCACAGCTTATTTAATTCAAAAATCTATTGACTGATATCATTTCTTCTCAACTACTGTGGAACTGTTAATATTCAGAGCAAAATTAATTGCAGTCTGTGTATCCAGCTGTTCCACCAGATTAATTGTGCTGTGATGTTTCTTCTAGAAATTCAGCCAGAGCAACTCATTGTGGGTTGACAGTGGACCTCAGCTCTGAACTACTCTATGACTTTAATTCTAGTCAAACAAAAATCTCCTAAAGTGAAATCAAGTATGTCATTTAACTCCTTCATTGCTATAAAGCAATTTTTAGGGCAACATGTTCAAAATAGTAGTAATTGCATTTAGCTCTTAATGAAATATACCTTATCTCAATCAGAGAGGGACCCTGCTGCTGTCTTTGCCTTAGCCTCAATCCAGAAGTGTTCTTCCTGCACTCCACTATGTGCAGCAGTTTATCAATAAAAGCCAACAAGGCTGTTCATATCTGCACACGGATGCTTGAAAGTTCCACAATAGCCTTATAAGCAAGCGTAAGCTGTATTTATTTCTATTTGATAATTTTCTTTTGTTGGGGGAATTAAATTTGGTCTTTGTGTCAGGTAGAATTGATAATCTATTATGTATTTCATTCCTAACCATTAAGCTATCCTATTTAGGCTCTATATGTGTATTTTTTCAAAATATTAGAGGAAAAATTCAGACTAAAACATCTGTTAGAAATTATTTTCAACTTTGCCTCAGATTTGTACATCTTTCTATCCAGTTTCATTGGAAAATCCCAAATAAATAGAGCACTTCAAAATAAAAGAATTTAACTTTGTCCTGGGAACATGCAGTTCAGGTTTTGGAAGGGGAAACATGTAATAAAATGCTATTCAAATGAAACTGGTTAAGCTGTAAAATACGTAAGTGGAAACTTTGAGGAAACTGGCAATGAGAAACTGGAAATCAAGCAGTAATTTAAGTTTCACACAACCACCCTTTGCATGTGTGAGTACAAAGGAGAGACTGGGCACAAATGTGAGTCAGAGCCCTCCTCTCAGGAACTAAGGGGACAGAGATTCCCAGCATCTGTTTCCTTAACTATCACCCAGAGGATACTGGTGGTAAATCACGGTGAGTAAAAATAGAATCAGAAAACTCGCTCAAAACAAATGAAGCACTGTATTTTGCAGTACTTCAGCAGTAGATCTGTATCCAGCTCAGCTTTTATCTGTGTTCAAACTGAATGTGTCGGATCATATTCATCTTTAAACAAATGGTTATTAAAATCACAAGCATGGAGTTAGGATAACCCAGAGTAGCCAGCCAAATTTACTGTGTGAAAGGGAGATTGATCCTGCCAGCATTTTTTTAATGAATGCACCGATGTCATTTGTTGTAGATCAAGATGACAAGACCCGTTGGTAGTGTTAACCACTGCCCTTCTTTTGCAGTGAATGGGTCTGTGTTGAGTTGAATGAACTTGGGTCCGGTCCACAGACTTCAACCAGAAGAGTTTGTGTGTGTAACTTATTTTAGATGCCTGATTGATCTGTCTACATAATTCCATGTTATCAGTGCAAGCCATAGAAAGAAATAATGATAATTTGCCTTGAAGGGCTCTAGTGAAATTTAATTAAAATGCTGTGAGTTCCTCATCTGGAAGACACTGGAAGGGAGGAATTCTTATCAACCTTAGGACTTCTGAGTTTATACTTGAACATCTAACATTTTAAATAATATTTTACCCATTTATTAAAATTCTAATATTTTACAAAAATGGCAAAGGTCAATATGGAATCAGCATGTCTTCAGGATATCCCTTTTGCTTTGTCATTAGAATTGTAAATATAACGTGACTGGGACTTTTGAAGAAAAACTCAACCTTTTATTTTAGAAATAAATTGATTTATTCTTTATTTATAAGTTTGTTTATTGCCTTCTATTCCTAGCTGAAATTTAAATAATTTTAAAATTATCTTAAAGATAGAGGCAATTTAAATACTCTTATATACAACTGTTGCTATTTTGCTATTGCATTGTTTGTGATAGCATTTTAAATCAAATTCTCTCTTTATAATAACAATAATAAGAGAATGAGTGCCTGTGACCCTCACTGTAAAATTTCTTCTTTTCAACTTGAGAGCTTTTAACCAACAGTAGTTCATTCTTAGAATTTATTGCATATATGATTGTTCTCTTTTTGGCCAGCTTTTTATTGTTTTAGCAAATATTCTTCAACTACAAGTATTTTAGGCCTACCACTACTAAAATTATGAACTCTTCTACAAGAAAAGGCTTTTATAAAAATATCTTGTGTTGGAAATAAAATTAAATGATCTTTTATGGTGAATAAAACAAGACTAAAATTGTATAATCTCAAAATATGAAGAGGCAAAATACTAAAAGCAGATATAAAAATTTTATTCTCTCTTGACAGTTGTATATATCTAGTGGGTAGTCACTAACAGTTGCCAATGTTAAGTTACTGGATCAATTCTATTAAGTATTGTTAACTTCCCTAAACTGGAAATCCAATCTATTAAACCTGCTATATTTCTTGAAATCTGTTCTTATCATTTACTGAAATATTATAGGTCATATCTTATTTAAACAAATACAATATTTGAGTTTCAGATAGGAATCTAAATCTGTAATTACAAAGATTTCAAGATTCTGAAAAGAAAGTGTTTTTTTTGTGTGGTTCTGAAACTGGCAAACTGAATGGCGTGGCTTTCAATTAACCGTAAGTATTGGGCATTGATAATTCTTTACATCTTTGGTATACTGTGCATTTAGTCTCCTTGTTCTTCTTTAGTTTGCCACAGTGACCTTGTTAAGGCACTTTTTTTCTTGGTATTTAGAATGTGGATTTTATGAGGTGAAGATTGCATTTAAAATTAAATATTTCTTGCATTTTCATATAGATTAGCATACTTCAATTTTAATTTGGTGCTTTGATTAACTGGAATCAGGGTTTCACAGCATGATGCTCTTATGCTACATGCTATACAGGCAGTAGCACTGACACAGAGGACTTTCTCCTGAAGAATTTATGAATAGACTTTCAAAATGACTTGTTGCTGTTGCATCAGTACTGTTACAGCTGTTATGTTCCCTAATGGCATTAAAATATACCATGTTGTCTAATCAGCATACTTAAAGATAGGAACTGAAGAATATCCGAAAGTCCCTTTGCAGCAATGACACTCTAGCACCATTTGTTCCCTTATGCCTGCTTTTGTTGGTGACATTATTATTTCTAGCAATTTTTTTTTCTTGTAGTATTTGAGACATACAGCGTGGTGAATGCACCACCTGCCTCAAGTGCAGATGGAGTTTTCATTGTATGCATCTCTCTGCCATTTTGTATTTGTTTTTTGTTTTGTATTTTCTCATTCATTGGGAGCTTTAGCAACTGAAATAGACCTCATTTGTTCATTGAGCATCGTACATGTTTTGTCTTGTGTCTACTGCTGAAAAAAGGTGTGAACTACCCTGAGAGAAAAACATGAGGCAGGAAGGCACTGGGTAAATTAAGTGATGTCCAGATTATTCTGCTATCTGTGCCTGCTTTTTTTAATAAAAGAAGTGCTTTGCATGCATTGCATATTTTTTAGTATAGTTAACATGTATTAAATACTCAAAGCGAGCAACCCTCCCCTATGCCCCACAACAACAGCAGCCTGTCTTTCTAGCAGCATGGAAAAACTCGGGCCAATAGGAATTTGCAATGTGTAGTTTCCAATGTTTTTTTAAAGGACTAACATTAGCTAAATTGTTTTTCTGTGCCTTCTCCCACTGATCATGTAGACAGCACCACATACTTGTATTTACGCTTCCTGTTTTACTGTTCCAGCTCTTTTACTAGAATACAGAAATTTGCTAACTCATTCAGTAATGTTTTGTGACATCCTGTTTCAGACCGCACTTGGTTAACGAAACCATGTGGCTGTACATTACTGGGAAGCTCTGCTCACAGCTCCAAAATCAGAAGCTATGAAATGACTGCAGTTGTCCTCAGATTGTTTAGTCACTGATGGCAAGATTTACTGAAATTGTTGTCTGCTGCAGTATAGGAGCCTACGCAAACAACGCTACTCATTATTTCTTGTGCTAAGTCAGTATCTAGACTGTAGGAATAGTCTTAAGTATTTGCTGAATTGGGCTGGTGTATGTGTGTGTGTGTGTGTGTGTGTGTGTGTATAAACAGTTATGATAGTTTTCGAAAGAAGCGTAGGCTAATGGAAGTTAGATGCAATCTTAATATGCAATAGAATGAGTTCTATGAACTCAAATACCCAAAGAAGCTAAATAACTATTGGCATGCTGTCTTAAAGAGAATACTTTTAATGAAATGAGATCTTTTTCATATCCTTTTAGAGAGTTAATATTTATGTTAAAGGAAAAAATTTTTTTTTTGCTTTCTTACTGAATCCTCTGCTACAGATAAACAGGAAATGCATTGACCTAAAGTTATAGGAGGATTTTTATCTGTATATTGGTAAAGTCTCTAATGCTATTGTCAGTACAAACAAAGCCATAATCTGTTCCAAGAGACAAGAGTTTTGCCATGGACTTTCCTGTAAAAAAAAACAAAAACAAAAAACAAATATAAACCATTATATTCTCTTTCTGTTGGACTTTAGTTTTAAGCTTCTTGTACTTTTGATCTGAATTATTAATACATTTCATCATAAAATATTTTGATTTGCATACACATGTTATTAAATTTCACTTGTGCATTAAAAAGGTAAATGGTGAACACCCATCTGACGGAAGGGAAGATTGAGAATACCAGTGAAACAAGGTGAGAAGAAACAGGCACTGATATTCCAGTTCACTGTTTTCAAAAGAGAAAGGACCTACTCCTGTGTTTCATGCCAGCTCCTTCTCTCCCTGCCTCAGTGGGCTTCCTTGCTGCTTTGTGGCAGCCATAATGTTCATTGCAAGTCTCTCTGAATTGAATTAAATAATCAGCTAAGGGTATTTTTTGGTGAGGATAGGGTGTTGCTGGCATAGTGAGTTAAATGGCCTTGCCAAGACATCATGTAGGCACCAGAGCTGATAGGAGGGAAAAGGTGAGATCGTGCAACCTGTGCAAGAGCCCAGGGAGAAGAAAGGGTATGTGCAGGGGTGCGGTGGGATGGGGTAGGTGATGACAAAGTTTTCCTTGTACCAAGCCACTAAGTTGTCTCATATAAAGCCTTAGCTTCACTGTCATGTAAGAAGTTCTACAGAACTTATTATTTTAGCAAGTTTATGTGGGTGATACTTAAAACAACTGCAGCTATGCATGAGAAAACTCGTAGTTGCCTAATACTAAATCCTACAGCCTGTGTTCAATTCTGAAGTAAATTTTCTCTTGGCTTCATTTTTTCTGGCAAGTTTTCAAGAATAAGTAGTAATCTTATCCAAGTGTCAGATTTGGTCAAGAGCCAATATTTTATAGAAATACAGATGTAGAAAGTAAGGGAAAGAGACTAGCTTGAAAAAGGTACAGCTGGTATTTGCATCTCTGTGAAGTTCTTCTCTCTAGCAGAAGACCAAGTGGTCTTGTATGTGGAGCTTTCTTGTTTGAAAATATGAAAGCTCTGCACATGTATACATGTAAATAGGGTTTCTTTCAGTTTTTACTTGAGAAGTTTTAAGTATCTGCCTTTAAAAAAGAGCAGAAAGGCTGTGGTCTGTGGTTCTTACATTCCCAAAGTGTATCCTTACCTCTTCACAGGGAGGTTTTGCATCATCGTGCCAACTCCTGGATCTTTTTTTGCACTTTTGATAGGCTTCTCTAAGTTACAGTTCATTGGCACAATGTTCCTGCCGCTCAGCTAATGAGCAATTTTAATTTTTTATTGTTGTTCAATATCCACACTTATTTGCTGCATGTAACTGACACGTTATTATGAACATCAGTTCCATTCTTGGCTTTTCATAGACCTTGCCATCTCACCAGTATTTTTCATAATTAATTTTAACAATACCTTTAGGAGATAAAATGCAGTTATTATTTCCATTTTACAGATGCAGAACTGAGGCATGTAAAAACAAAAATTAGAAGAATATACTAATTCTGAAACTTGGCATACTGTGTCTTGTTTTTTTCAGAGTATCTGGTATAACAATAGCACTGCAGGCATTCAAAGCACAGTTTCCATTGATTTCAATTACTCCAATCATGCATGAAGAACACATGCTTAGTAATTACTTCTGAAAAATTTGCTTTGAGTGACCTGCCCAGTGTATATGTAAGGGTATATGTAAGTGTATCTGTAAGTCAGATATAGCATCCAGTTCTTTAGGGCAGCTTCCAACTATCTCAGTCCAGAAATCCTCCATTCCGTTGCAACTACCTTTTAATTACATAACTTACCTTACATAATATACCAAGTAGATCTGGTCGTGGTAAAGAAAGTAAAAAGATCTGAAGCAGGAGATGCCAAGCATTACAGGCAAGCTTTAGGAACCAACATCCTAGGCATTATTAAAGCAGTTACTGGTTCTTGGATGACTGCAGGCATGTTAAGTAGGGAATCTGATCCACAGAGACTTATAAGGGTCTGAAGGTATTTTTGGAAATACTGTACTAAATTATGTCACATACATATAACAAACCTCCTAAAAGGAAGACAGTGACAATCATGGTGGTGGCTGGATGCCTCAGTGCCAAATTGTACTTCATTCTAACGTTTGGATCCTACATTAAGAATACACTTACACCTTTCCAGCTTCTGCAACAAGTGCAGCAGTGGAGTCTAAAAAGTATTGTTTAATAATTCCAGCATAGGACATCTCCAAAGTATGTAATCACACAGGAATTCTATGGAGCAAGTTACCTGGAGTTTTCTTCCTTTCAGTTTTCATCTTCCTCGCCCATTCCCATCCACAATCCTGGTTCTCTCTGCTTTCATCTCAGAATGTCTTTGGGTCTAACACTGACTTTTACTTTAGTTAAGCTTATGGAGAACTTGCGATTTCAAGTTTTGTTTGCAGTTAAAAAATGATGTTTTTCAGTGAATAAAAATCAGCTGGAGCTGTGCTTTGTGTACCAAGTTTTATCAGCTTGGATACTACCTGTAGACTTTCTTATGAGCACAGTTCATTCTTGCTTAAACCAATGTTGTTGGTGGTTTGGAATAGCCTGTAGTTTTTATTTCTATTTGGCTTCTGTTTAATTGGTTTTCGGCATGCATACACAAACTATAAAAATCTATTTATTTCAAGCAATCACAAACAGAATGGGAGGAAATGTTTCTATCCAAAACTTAATTCATGAAGGGTACTTGGGTCAAAGGATTATTTTTATCTGGCTATTTATAGCAACTAAATGTTATATGAATGTGTCTTGCAGGAGCTGTTGGTTGAATGGTTGAATCCAGTGCTGGTGGAAATATGTGGAACTGTGCTGGACTCATTCACGTATATCAAGTCTGGAACCGGGCCATTCAATTAAGTAGGTTAGTGCAGGATGCAGGTTGGTGTTGAATTTGGTTCGCTGTCATTAGGTGTGTGAATATGAAAAAACATCATAACATCATCTTGTGAGAAAATATTAACAGCAAAAAAATTGCATTAGGCATTTCTCCAGTAGGTGTTCTATGAAGTATTAATAATGTGCAATTAATTCTCTGAATGCAGCATGTGCATTCTTTTTTATCAGGGTTTTGAGTGTTTGTGAGAACAGGATGCTATCAGCTTTGTGCAAGACACTGAAAATTTTGTCTGCATTTTAAGACAACGCTTGTCTATTGCTGGGGATTTGAAGGAGGGCAGACTTCTGATTTTGCTGAGTGTACAGATGGACACTCTTGGACCAGCTCTGCCTCTTATATATACTGTGAATCCAGATTATACTATATTCAACACATTATTATAACATATAACAGAACATTTTTGTCAAGCACAAAATGTATGTGCAGCAAATGTATTTATATGTACATATGTTTCTTAAGACCCGAAACTCCATTCTGTGATTCTGTTCAAATTGCTGAACAATCTTTCATCTCTTCTGTTTACAAGCTGATACATCTATAGTAAATTGGATGAGGCTAAGATGGAATATTTTGTGGGAAATGCTAGAAATATTGGGAGCAAACAACAGCACAGCTATCGAAGGCTTTTATTTGAGCAAGAATAAAAGAATACGGCTCGTATATAGCCTATACTGTAACCAGGCGCAGAATCTGTCCAATAGTATCCAAGAACCTGTTTCAGTAATGACTACATCATTTTTAATGAAAGAACATAGAACATCTTTAGAGATAAGTAATAATAGTTTTTCTTTTGCTGTTTTTTTAAAACAAATTGTCAACAGTTGTAATGTAAATATAATGTAAAGCTAGTTATTTCCTGGCAGTTAACACTCAAGTTTCCAATAGTAAGATTGGTTTTCTCTAGCAAATTGATGCCTTGGTACCCTAGAATTAAAATTCTAAATCATCTCAATGAAATGCCTATGTTTCCATTTTTAATTGTTGATGTCAGAAAGAAGGTAAAAACTGCATAATTGCAAATGGGTTTGGATTTCAATTTAAAGAGAAAGCTGTCGTCTTAAATAACTCCAGTAACTCCTGGGAGCCAAGATCATTTTCAAAAGATAATAACTTTGAACAAAACCCCCCAATCTCAAGTGATGTATATTTATAAACAGGAAAATCATTTTCAATTGAGGAGTAGTCTCTTGAGATCGCTATATTTCCACAGTAATACAATTCTCAGCTTGAATCCAGTCCAATTTCATAGCTTTCTACTGTCCTAGCATTGTACCCTTATCAGTTAAGATGCTAATTATTTCCCCTTTGACTGTATTATCGGATTCTTATGATATCAAAGCAAACTTAAGTGATTAAACATACAATTATTGGACTATTGACGTCATCCAGTGGCAAGGTTCATTTTTTCCTCCTATACGCTTCTAATGCTGTTGTTAAAGTACAGTAGAAATCCTTTTGTATCGTGACCACAAATGAGATCTTTTCTAGAAATGCTGTGCACGCTTATTCCTTTCAGGAAGCAAAGGAGAAAAAAACACTATGTTATGAAGGCAGCTTTTTACACTCTGATTTAACCTTTAACAAATGAAAAATACAAGGTCAAAATGTAGTTATATTAGAAAATATTCACCAGCATTGCTATATTGATTTTTTTAAAGGGAAAGCCAATAGCATATTCTTACAAAATGCACCCATTAGCCCAGATGGCATGTTTCAAACACTAGCGCGGTAGCAGTTGTAGTAGAAAAAAAGTAGTCCTTTTTTTGTTTTTTCTTTTTTATCATTTACTGTAGGGTATTTACTAAAAAAGTTGTAGTAGAAAAAAGTAGTCCTTTTTTTCTTTTTTTAACAGTTACAGTAGGATATTTGCTATTAGGATATTTACTAAAAAAGTAAACTGTTCTTTTCTGTAACATGTATAATAAATTGGAGGTTACATGAAAAGACAGTATTTATCTTACATTTCTGTTGCTCTTCTGAGAAAAAATAGCAAAGAATCGGAAGCTTTAATTAACTGTTCTTGAACTGTCCATAAATTCATGTATTTGTGAAAAAAGGAGACCCTCTGGGAACCAACACACTAGGACAGATTCTCATTTTATATTTATAAGTATTTAAATAGGTGCTGGACAATATAAAGAAAACTTGATCACAGAACAATTTATATTCATCTTTGAACTCTTTATATTTACAGAATAGTGTAGAGAAGTCCATAGGTACATTCTGTATCTTTTCTGTGTTGACACATTTGAGCAGAAGTAAAACTATAAATATATAGAACAATAACTTATTTCTGTTGCAGTATGGATACTTAGGTCTTATCAAAATGGGAATTATTTTGCAACTCAATGCAAAGCCCTTGAAATAAATATTTTCTTCTTGTTTGGTTTTGGAGGGCTTCAGACCAGTATGAACTTAAATTTTCTGTCTCATTCGAATCATGCTATCATCAGCAGCAGAAGGCTTGCCTAGCATTGCCGAAACATTGTTTAAACACTGATTTGCAGGAGAAAGAAACCACTCACTGAATCCCCAAGACACTTCCTGAACATTTTAATTTTACAGGAAAAAGAAAGTAGTCATAGGATATTGAAAACAATAGGCTCAGCAGCTTTGCTTGAGGAAGTCTGGCAATAATGGGTTTTGATTTAAATACTGTTATGCAAAAGTAATTTATCTTTCTTTAGGAAATCTGAGAAAACTAGGAAAACTCTACTGAAGTTTTTCTCGTATTTCTTGTATTTTTTTCTCGTTATGCTCTCTAAAGTCATATTTATGATGTGATTGTTCATGTCAGCTATGTAACTAAGAATCTGAAACGTGCTATTCCTGACTATTGGCTTAAAATTTTCAGTATTTCAATTTTTCTGAAAAAAAAACGAACAGCCAGAAACAAGTTTATTTCCATTTTTTAACCCCATTTGTATTCTCTAGAAAATTTAAAATAAATTCAATGGAACAAAGAGCAGTACTAGGTTATGTCCATGTCAATTTATTTAAAAATACTTGTCTAATCTCAGATCAGTTGTGGGCTATGTAAGTGATCCTCTGTAACTGATTAAATATTTTGATGATTTCATTAGAAGTTGGCTATAAATATTTAAAATTGTGAATTATTTTAACATAGAGTGTTATTTGTTACGTGCTCCCGAGAAAAAGAGAATTTGGGAACTACCTGTATCCGGTTTCTGCTGATATAAATCAATTAGTATATGTAGAGGCTTATGTTATGTAATGCTGATCAGCTAAAACAGGCACTGACTGAAGCAGTTTCCCTGACTGTCAGAAAAATCAATAAACAATAAAGGAAAGGGCTTAGTCTTGAGAAGTATGATCAAGATCGTCTAAGAATGATCTGAGATTCCAGCATTGGTGTGCTCAAATCTTGATATCTGTATATAACTTAGAACTGTTTATTCATTTTCATATGCTTAATCTAAGAACACAAAAATTCTTTAGGTAATGCCTTCTGCTTATCTGTAGTGCTACATGTAACTAAACTGGTTCTTTCCATTAAGAATTTTCTGATTGAAATAAGAGGTATGTGCAAGGATTTGAAAATGCTGAGAGTGTCTGTTCTGTGCTTGCAGAATATTTGATTTTACCTTAATTTCTTTATAACATTTGACTGTTTTTTATAATTAAGCCTGTTTCTCAAGTCATCCTATTTCATACTCTTATGATCCATTTTTTCTTCAATTTTCCTTCAACGTTTTGTATAACAAAAGACGTCTATCCTCAGTTCTGTGCTTCTTTCACCATCTGACTTCCTCTTTATACGCAGTTTAATATCTTCTCCATTAAAGATCCCATGCTGGAGAATTAAGCACTTCATATTCGGTTTTAATCTGGGTGAAGACTTTCAGTTATGTGAGAAGCCTGAAGTCCTCAGGAGATGACTTTAATACCTTGCAAAGCCTCAACCATATAGGTTAGGGGAAAACAATTATAATTTCTGGTAATTATAGCAACAAAAGTCTGTGCTAAGACTTAAGCTATTCAGTCTTTTCACAAATTATCTGGAAAATGGCATGAATTGTGATCTGAAAAAGTTTCCTATTCATGCTTATAAAAATGAAGTCTGAGAGCAAAAGTCTGATATTGGAAGACTGGGCTATAAAATGGCAGATAAAATTAATTGCTGACAAAAGTAAAGCTGATACAGTAGAAGGATTTTAAAAGAACTCACCAGTCCTGAAAGCCCTTATTTGCATGCCTACTTATACTTGTATAAGGAAAGACCAGCATATGCTTCCTGTGTAAGTCATGCAACTTTATTTTCATTTTATTTCGTATTTATCATTGAAAACTATAATTTCAGTATCAAGACCATAACTTCTGTTTAGAGGATATGGTCACATAACAGACTAAAATACTCACGCATATGGTACAGAGAGACATGAAAGAAGACATTTTTGGAGTGATGGAACAGATGATGCCTGGATCCAACACTAGAATCCACAGGGAAAAAAGTAATCTTCTCTGAAGTTGGTGTGCATCCTGCCTGCTGCTTCTCCTGCTATGATGGATAGTTACAGGAAATAAACCGACTCAGCAACGACACTTGGAATCTCTCTCCCTGCTACCTCCTCCAATTTGAATTAGTAGATAGATACTCCGATTAAAACCTACTGCCTAGATATAAACTATAACACTGATTAAATGGATCGTTTTGCCAAGGGAGATGTAGCTGAATTGCCCATTTTTCATTCAAATGTTCAAGCTTAGAGTAGTAGCTTCCAGCTCTAAATATATTGAATCACCATTAACCCAATGAAGAGGGTAGGAATACAGATACACACTTTCTATTAGATGAACAGAGTTGCTTGTCTGGTAATCTGAAGAATTAAATGATGCTGTTTATTTAGATTCTTTTAAAATGATTTTGGTATAATTTTACATGACAAGGTGTTGATTAAACTAGCAACAGCAAGAATTCAGTGTACTCCTATTAAAGTATTTGTACAAGTCTGGTAAGGACCCATTACACAAGAGGAGGGAGAGTGAATAAATAATTGCATAAAAAGGAAAAGGCAGAGAGGCTCACCAGGAGAGAATTACTACATGTCCGCAGTCAAACAGAAGTCACGTCTCATAAGAATCAGTAACTGAACCATGTTCTTTCAGCTCTGTAAAATGATTGACATAAATGTAAGAGCAAAAAAACTTTAAGAATAGAAGAAAATGCACATGCGGTTTAAAAGCACTAAGTTTTGCTACGTCGATTACATTTTATGTAATTTAAATGCTTTAAAACATGATAAAATATCTAATTCTGTAAAAGCTCTTAATTTCAGTTAGTATTCATTTTGAAATTTTTTAATGCATAATAACCCATAATGTATCAAAAGAGAATTACACTGATGTATTTTTGTTTATTGGTCATGCGTTTTTAATGTAAAATTCTCCATATTTATAACAGCTTTAGAAGGGATTAATAGATTTTTAAGGCCAAAAGGGACAGTTATGATTATCTAGCCTGACCTGCATAACATAGCCTATTTCCCTTTGTGATTCCTTATTGACTCTGATGACTTGTGACAGAACTATAATAAATTCCATAGAATGATGGTAGTAACATAATATGAATAATTTGCGCATTTTATACCGTATTTCATATGATAATCTCAAAGCACCTTGTATGTTGTAGACATGCCTGGATATTTCCATTGTGCCTAACACTGAATATTTACATTCACATGAAGGCTCAAGGCTTACTTCTTAATTAGTTGTTTTACCTATTTATAGATGTTGTAGTTCTCAGCACGGAGTAGTAAATTACTTCTCCAAAGAGAAAGAAATCAATGACAAAATTAGTAACAAGACCCCTTGTGTGTACTGCTTCCATTAAAGTATCTAAAATGGTTGGTGTATTCTCCAATAGTTTTTATTAGGCTTGAATGAATGGGTGAACTTCCTGATTCCTGAAAGGAAATCTAACTTAAAATATGAAAAAATAAACATACCTTCCTTATATTAAAGAGGACGTGGTATAGATACCTATAGGCTTTAAGGGATAACAGGGAAAGCAATGAACATAATAGCCAAACTGATCTTACATACTTGTGATGATAATTGTATAGTACCAATATATCTGGCAGTGTTTGAAACCAAGTAGGCAGTCTTACAGTTCATGTGGTTTTGTGCTGAGAATATCAAATAAGAGATCTTAAAAATGAATGCTATTTTCTATTTCAAGGATACAGGAAATGAGGAAAATGGAATTTAATTTGACAAGATTTTGGTAGCAAAACACCTATAAAATGCACAAAACTCAAATTAATGAAGTACTACTTCTAGTGAACAGAAGATACAACAACTGTTAAAATTAGTATTTTCTTAGGGATGGAATTTGTTTTCAAACATTTATTTGAGTCATATAGCCCTCTAATGGCTGGCTTAAAAAAGATAAGAAACCTATCTCTACCTGTGACTGAATGAAAGTTGTCTTTCCTAAGTTCAAGCCTGTATTCCTTGACCTGAAAGATGAAGGTTGCCATCTCGAATCTTTTCAGGTGTGTGTCCGTGTGCTTTTATGTAGGAGATTCACAGAACAATACATCTGTGCAAAATAGTTTCATTAATATATTAGGGGAAAGCACTGTACAAAATTACAATTACTAGTTAAACCATAAGCCACAACACTGAGGCAAGTTTACCTGTTTATCTTCTTGTTGAAATTAAATTCATTTATTCCATAGTTAAAATAGACAATAAATTTGCCACTTCTGCTTCACTAAGAAATCATTAAGTGTTGTGATGCAAAAGACGTATTCCTTTTCCCCACATACCACCAGTTAAAAGAGAAATTTCACAAAGTAATGTTTTTTGTGCAACCTCCTTATTTCAGCTCTGTAGTTATATACTGAGCTGTCAGATGTTTCTTTTATTTGTTGCTTGAAGCAGAACCTGTTGCAAAGTTGTGTTTCCTGCTGTAGTCATTGTAAGCAAATAAGCAGACATCCTGGCACATTTTCCACTGATGTGGAAGGGAAGGAGATGCGTGGTTTAATTGTTTAGCACCGTATTTCTGGGTGATATTGCTCCCATTGCTCATATTGATTGTCATTTGTTTTCTTTTGACCAGGCAGCTAATTAACTAAACTTTCCATAAATATTTGTTGGCATTTGAGCTATACCTGAAATTCAACTCAATCCAAAGGTAAATCTTTAAACTGTGAATGTGTCAGATCTTAACTGTAAACTCAGCAATAGAGCTTAGCACACAGTATGTGCTAATCCCACTCTGATTGGAAGCTGTAAATTTTCATTTCAGCACCACTGGGTCAGGCTGAGTTCAGTTACATTGCAGAATGAAGCCATTTACATGTTGCATTACCACTGCATGCTAACTGGTTCTTTTAGTGCTGAAGAACTGATTGCCAGATATCATTTGTGGAGGTAGAATCTCATTGAATATGAGAGTCCTGTTCTCCTGGCATGATAGAGACACCATTTTAGGGGATATTTAAGAAACTCAGTTGACATACCTTAGACAGTGGGAGACTCACTTTAAGTATTTGTGGCTGTTTCCTCCTAGTAAGTGGTACACATCATATTACAAGCCTTGGTAATATTTCAGCTGTTGAAAATGAGGAATGAAGAGCTTCAAGTCAATCCCTGCAGTGTCCTGCAGGATTTGAACATGTACAGCAAACAGCTCTAAGAGCTATAAAATTAAAGCATGTTTTATGCTATTAGTACAAATCAACCTGTGGCAGTCAAGAGCCTCCGGGTTCTTGACTTCTTCAGTTTTTTTGACAACAAAGATTTAAGGTTAAATTCAAGTTTCAATTAAACTGTTGTTAATCTCAGATTACTTTACTCAAATCAGTTGGGTGGGAGACCAATGTAAACAGAATTGAGAAAAATGTAATAGCAACATCTTCATTTTCTGATGAATGAGAGATGGAAAACAGATGTACAGAAAACCCCTTAACAGTCTTGGAGCAGCAAGGGCCAGCTGCTTCCTGAGGAGCAAGGAGCCATGAATTGAACACAGTAACCCAGCTGGCAAGGCTGAGCCCTGTCCCTGCCCAAGCAAGGCAGGTAGGGACTTAGTGGCCGGGCTCAACCAAGGATCCACATGACCAGACAAGTTTGTGCGGCCGAGGCAGATGGAAGGTCAGGCCAGGATAACCTGCAGATAAGGATCAGGCACAGTGAGGGTGACCGGGGTCAGACGCTGTCCAGCAGTCACTAGTCAGGTCCATGGTGCTGGTGCAGAGCCAGAGCCAATAGGTTGAGCTCTGTATTAGCAGAGTCCTCGGCCAGGCACTGGCACAGCTATGGCTGAGCTGGAGACTAGCACTGTTGCAGCATCACTGCAGCAGGGACTGAGCTTAAACAGAGCCTGTGGTCCCCTGGGCAGGGGAGTGGATGGGGTCCCAGGTGAGGCTGGTCAGGGCCATTCAGGTCTATTAGAGCCCACAGGGCCCTGAGGTATTAGCCATTTTTCTTTGTTTGAAGACTGTAGCTAAATTTGATCATTGATTACATTCCTGCACTTCTGATGAAATCATTAGAGCTATAGGAGAATAAGTGAGGATAATACTAGCAAGTGCAATTTAATGAAAAATGATAAATAAAAGGCTTCCATTCTGGATTTACGTATTTATTTTTGTCCTGTAGAAATTCTATACAAGTCGATGGATGTGTCAACTTCTGCCTGAAGAATATTCACATTGTATTTTTGCTATACATAGACATCCTCAGTTTGTATGTGGTAGCTGAGACTTTGGTATGGACAGGGACATATTTGCTCTGCCTCCCTTGCTTTGGTTTGATTGTGCAAATTTACATGATTTTTTAACTGCAAAAAAAGTCTCTGGTGAGAGCTTTTAATTTTTGTTGTTTAGGTTTGGAGAACAGATGCTATTTGGAGAAGAAAGGGTAGTACCAGGGGTATGCAGGCAGGAGTAGCTGGAGTGTGTAGCACGTCAATTATTTGGAGTGCTGTGCAAAGTAGCTATGGTGACTTTGTTGATTCAGGATTTGCTTTAGTAATATCAGAGAATACGTAATCTGTGTTTAAGTTCTTAACTGATTGCACCCATAATCAGTGTGCACATTTTTACCCTCTATCCTGCTGCTTCCTTTCTCTCACTTGAATTATTTGGAAATATTATTGAAACTTCTTGAATCTACTTATGGCATTCTTTGAAGTGTGTAATAACATAAAGTCCATAGTGAATCTCTTGAATATACACAAGTATTAAATGATTATTTTGTTGTGGGTCTGCAAATGTTTTCTAATTCCTTTGGAAGCTGCCTGAAATGGGCACTAACTGCATGACAGGATATTTTTAGAACATTTGAGAGTTGAACCTTCATGGAAAGATGACATTTTATCTTGGAGTTGGGAATTCTTTGCTGTCTCTGAAAGCTGTGAACTTTTCAATTAAACTGACTACTTCTAGCAAATTTTCCAAGCCAACCGCTTGCTTTTCTTTTGTGCTTGGGATATTGCTGGGCAGGCCCTAACTATTGCACTTGGTCTATGTGGTCTTTTTTATACCGTATTGTTGAAACAATCATTGCAAAGGAACAGGGTGAGCAAGAAGTAAACATAACTAATAGTAAGGTTTTTATATTTTTGTTGTTAATGTGACCCAGTCAACAACTCATTTAGCTTTATTTCTTTGGACAAGTAGTAATACAATATAAGGGATACCGAAAAGGAGAGATCAGGTGTTAGCTATGGGATCATGTTAAAGTTTACGAAAAGAAAAAGGTTATGACTCAAAGTTTATGATATAAAAGCTTAACTTTGCAAATTCTCACTACCAGCCTCAGTAGTGATATGACATTCATTAGCGAAGTCCTATCCATTCTGAAGGTCTACCTCTGTGACTTAAAATTTGCAGGATTTATGCTTTTAATCAATTTTTAAGGAGCAATGTGTGGAATGAGAGCAAAGTTCTTATCCTGTATAGCTTTTCCTATCCTGTGTATTTAATGAGACAAAATCAAGGAAATTTAATATCAGTAATGGATAAATAATGCTTGTAAATATTTTTGTGAACAACTGTAGACATCTGATGAACTGTTTTCTCATCTGTTAGTAAACATCTTACTAGTTTTGTTTCTCTTCCTCTTGGTTTGGTCATTTCTACCAACCAGAAAAATATGACACTTTGCAATATCTCATTTCATTCAAAAAAGGGTGTTGATGATACTAGCATAAAGAGCTTGAGAAATGGAAATGCAAAAGAAGCATCGAGAGAGCAGAATTAGCAACACCACTGGGGTTGTAATGAGGGCATGAAGAACCATGATTTGTAGACCAGCATGAATGGGCTTTTCTTAGATATGCTCCTAGGAATTATTATTACCTAAAAAGCATTGAGGAAAATGAAAAAAAATATATTATCATCTATTACCAGCTGTTACAAGAACTGCTTGCAACGGCTTGTTTATATGAGTGTGAAACTAAATTGGGATGTACAGGCATACTGCACATTTGCCTCACGCATGGTAAATGGAGGAGCTGGCTTGTACCCCTTGTACCAGGGGTAAATTCATTTTTCTTCTTCCGTTTAGAAATGCTTGACCTTTTTGACCTGAATTGCTGATCTCTTTGCTAGGCCTCTACTGCTGCACTTTCTTTTGTCCATCCAGTGACTAAAGGAATATAAGGCTAGAACCTCTCAAATTTGTAAACTGGGCATATAGCAGCTTCTGAAGCAAGTTATTATGACTTATTTATGGGAACAGAGATAAGAGCTAGGCCTTGTTAAACTGAGCTGCAGTATGACAGAATTAATAGAGTAGGTAGTTCATACTGGAATCAAGCCAAGCCCATCAGTACTGGGTCTGAGATAGGGTCAAAGCCCAGTCGTCTCCAACTCTGGGCTCAGAACAAGCTTGAAACAGTGCAGATTTGTTCAGCAAGCTGTAAGTTTCTGAACACAAAGCAAGTGAATGAGAAGGAAACATTATGAAACACAAGTACCAAAGAGGTCTCTGACCAATGTGAATGGGAAATAATGAGTTATTACCTAGCATGCTTATAAATTCTTCATCGTTCCAATAGAAATCACATTGTGATGTGAAAAAACTGTGTAAGACACAATTTGAACAATGGGATAAAAAACAATCTGTGTATTTTCATATTTTGCTTTAAACAATTTTTTTGTTTAGAAACCAAAATTACATTTTTTTGACCAAGTTTTAAAGAGAAAATGGGGTTTGAATGTGTGTTTGGAAAACAAGAAGGCTGAATTTCAATCTTTTCTGTTTACAGACCTTTTACGTACTGAAATGCTGCAATGGGAAAGGTGAGAAGAAAGTCTCCATAAATGATGTTATTTGACCTCTAACTCTCATTACTGTTGTTGCAGAGTCTTACTCCACCTAGAATAATAGGATGCATTTTTCTCCAGAAAGGCTGTATGTATAGTCAGTGAGTTTCCTTGCTGCCCGGAGGATGTGCTGATCTGTCACACTAGCTTAACAGGTACCTGATACTACCAGACTCAATAGATCTGGTGGTCATCTGGACCAGGGGGAGGTGGGAGGAAACATGAAGGACACTGCCATTTATAGTAATTGGATTCTGAGTTGAAAAGAAACCCGAAAATACTGCCCTTTCCCCCAGATTGACCAAGGAAGGAGCAGAATTTCATTTTAATAGGACTGTTTTAGGACTTGACAGAGTAACAAACTACAAGTAAACTATGTTGGTCTCTGTTAAATTTAGATCTTTACTTCACCATGTAGTCTCTCTGGCATAATTTCAGGATACTTTGTAAGTTTTCATTCAAAATTCAGAAATCCCCTACATTACTTGCTTGTAACTGAAAGTAGGTTATAACCAGTGTTTATCGTTTCTGAGAAGTGGTGATTAGATTTGTTCCCAAAATGATATTTGCATTTTAGTGAAATGATCTATAGCAAATTATAAAATCACACAAGGAAGAAAAATCACTTTCTCAAACTAATAATGCATCATTGTCTTCTACACCTTCATCATCATATCTGTAACAATGCACAAGCTTGTGCACTACACAGAGTATTTAGTAGAGTTTATTTTTCAGTGATTTATAACTTGCTCTTTTTTGCACAATTCTGCAGAAGAAAGATCCTGCCTGCATCCAGTGTTGTTTAGAACATGTCTTTAGTAATAGGAACTGGATCATATATCAGTAAATACTTCTTAAAGTTAAAATTATTCAATCAAAACAGCTAAATAAATAAAACTGTCACTGTCAATATACCTTGACAAATAATGATTGTGATGCTTCACCAAGTGTTTTGGCAGAATGGTGAGGAAAAAAGGGATACTTGCTGACTTAATTTCTTACTTTGTTTTGGCTGCTTTACTGGTTTGGCACTGCCTAACAGCAGTGGGAAACTCAGCAAAGGAATTACAGACAACAAAGTTAGAAATTACCTTTCACTTGGTAGAATTTCAGTAGTGTGATAGCAGTCTACTTCAGTTGAGATTTTGGCTCTAAGAGCAATGTTTCTTCATCAGGAAACATTTTTGGCAATATAAATATTTACAGAGCGATCTTCGTTACTGCAAACTACAAACAATGTCAGCCTAAACCTGTGTGTATAAACCTGTGTGTACCTTTGGGCTGAAGCCTGACCATAGTTAAACTTTCTTCTGCATTTATGTGAACTGTTTGAAGCTAGCCAGCTACACCCATTCTGCTAAGAAAGAAATACACTGAAGAAAAATATTTACAGCTTCTCTTCAGATATTTCTTCTGTCATATTTGGAAGCTGGCAGAGAAAACCTCACATGTACAGAAGTTATATTTACATGCAGAGAACTTCATAAATATTACCATCTCCTTATATTAATTCTGCCTGCCTAGTTATTGGTTTAGTGAACCTGGAGGCCAGATGCTCAAGGGAGGATAGACTTCCTGGCATTAGCCCAACTTTGTAAAAAAGAGAAATGCTCTGCAGAGAATGATGAAGAGCTGGCTTTCCAAAGTTTGGAATAATTTCATCAATTTACAGCCAAAGCATGACCAGTGATAATTACCATATACATGTATTATTGCAAATGAAATAGGTTACAGTAGGCAGCTGCAATATTCTAAACAGTGAATAACTGAAAGAATAACAAGTCTGAAGGAGGAACATGTGGGGAGATAGGTGCTGCTAGGTATTAGCTGACTCATTGATATGAAGGCCACTAAGAGGTCCCCTTTAATAACTTGTCTTGCTTTATAGTTGTGAAGATGTATCATTTCATTAGAGTGAGTCATACTTCTGAGGACAAGAGGTCACTGCAGAACTGGAACCACGCTGCTGTGAGGAGATGGAACTAGAAATGTGCTGGTTGCGATAGTTAGATGTGACTAAATGTCTCCATTTTTGTGAGTACTGCCTTAGCCTTCAGGGAAAAAAAAAAGCAGACTTAAATAGCACATGAAATCATCTGAAGTACTTTTAGATTCAACTAAAATTTACAGAGACAGGATCCTCAACTTATACAAACACAAAAAATACATGAAACAGTCTCTTTACTTTGAGATAAGTATCTGCCATTTGTATTAAGATGATAATTGTATTAAGATTATATGAATTTATAACCATTACAAGTTCTTCTCAGATATCTTTTCTTTCCAGCTTTTGGGTTCAGATAAAAATTTGAAAGAAAAATCTAGTTTAATACACTTTTTAATGATTATTAAAATAATAATAGGAAAGCAAATATATTATAATGAATAATTCAATAATCCAACTGAATTCATAACTGACTGTGAATTAATGTGTTAACTTTCAAAAAGATGTCAAAACAAATGACGAAGAAAGAATTGTTTGCTTTATATTTTTAAGTCTTGTTTCATTACTTTGAAGGAACAACTTCTTTTCATCTAAGACCCTAAAACTATACCTACTGTTATAGCTGTAATAGCGGCCTTTACCTAAGTGGTAAAGGACACAACTATCAGTTCTGCTCTGGAATCATTTAAGAAGCTAGATCACTCAGTATATGTGGTAAAATCAATTTAGTTAGTTTCTGGGGAGTAAGAGACTAGAGAAGTTTCTTTATGACCCGCAACTTGAGTTTCTGCAAATATCAGTGCTGTTGCATTACTATTCTTATTTTGTTTGCTCTCTTGCTTTACACGCTCTTGCACAGAACTGATGAAGGCTTAGGTAGAGCACAATGCTTAACAGCTCCAGTTTGCACAGCTCAAAACAGCCTCCTTTAAACTTGTCAGAAGGCACAGATCTGGGAGCCATAATGTTGTCTCCTCACAGGTATGTGTGCATACACAAGCTGTCTGTGTATTCACATGCTGATAGGAGAAGAATGCTTCTCTCCCACAAAACAAGTAATGATTGTTATTTTTAAATGTGCTCCCATTTCTCCTGCATGGTTTTCTTCAGGGGCTGTTCTATCATATGTTTGTTCTTCCTAAAATTCAGCCGAAGAGTAGCTTTGTTATGATATTGATGGTGGTCGGAATTGCACAGGTATGGTTAGCTGGCATAGCCAGTGGATGAAATCTTTCATGTTTTACTTCTTTAGAGGCTCTAGAGGGCTTTCTATGGAATAAGGAGGCCCTTGTTTGAAGTGTAGCAGATAAGGTGAGAAACCACAGATTTATTTTGTGTGTTCTTGACTTCCTGGGTTGAGGGAAGCATTCTGCTTCTTTTGCTGTAGAGACAAGTTAGTCCACAAATGTAAGAAAAGTTCGTGTGGCCCAATCTTCCCATAGTAGGTAGACTTCAGATGTAATGTAATTAGGGAGGGTCTGACTTAGAGCTTCTTGCCAGTCTTGCAAATTCTACTGATGTACCTACTTATCTGGCACTTTCAAAAATATGTAAACAGGATCAGCTTGACCCACACCAGGAAAAACAGCTCTCCATTTGATATATTGGTCATAGCAATCAATTCTTAAAAATAGTCTATGACCTTATTAGCATCTACATTTCATTTACAGGCTTTTAAATCCATGACAATTACTTCCTGGCAAGAAATGAAGGAAGTAACGTAGGGCCTAAATCAGAACAAGATTTATTAACTACTTCAGTGACTTTTAACCTAGAGATGCAGAACTACTTTACCTTTCTATCAAAATTAATTCCATTAAAACAATTTTTTTGCCTTTTGTGTTCTTTTGCTCCTTATTGGCTTAGTAGTATTTGGTTATCATCCTTTTATTCAAATAATAATTAATCAATCTTTAGTGTCCTCTTTTGTGACTGATTGTTGGCAGATTTCAGATGCCATGTGGCACTCATGTTTCAAAGAGAGTAATCACAAAATGAGAACAAATTCAAGGAGGATTTGGCCTTCCAGTCAGCCAGTTCTAGATGAAAATCTAGCATACATACTGACTAATCAAATTCTTCCTGCCCCCTAGGCACTTGTCTGGGAAAATAACTTTGAGCACTTGTAAAATTTTATATCTATCACATACATTGATTTAAAGCATTAGGCCAAGAGCTGTATTTCTGTAACTGCTTCACGGAAGTAATGGGCAGAATGTCTTACAGAGCTTGGAAGAAGTCCAACAATTTTAAATACCAAAGTACTTTATAATAATCCTCTTGGGACGTTTTTATCATGTGTTATACTCTGTGATCTGGGTTGTTATCTTTCTTCCTACCTTTATGCTCAGAATGGAATATAATCAATAGTGAAGCTTCATTCCAAGCTCATTTCTTCCCAGCGTCAGTAAACAGCTCAGCTGTAATTCGTTGTCATATCCATCTTATTTTACGTGCTATACCTGCAAAATTTTAGCAAATACTCTCCTCTTACAAAGCTTAGAAGTAAAACTTAGGGACTCCACTGCAAATTAGTAAGAGCTAATGAATTTGCAAGTTTTCAGATATTCCAGATCATGACTCTTCAGGTAAAAAAAACCCAGTTATTTACACAGTCCACCAAAAAAAAGCATTTCTTTCTTATTAAGTATAAGCACCTATGCAATTCAATGACCACTAAGATTGCCTGAAGAAAAACCGCAGTTGGAATTCTGTAGGTGTAGATGTTAAAATAATAATAAAACCCAGGCTGTTTCAAGAAATAGTTTTCATTAGCTCATCAAAGAACTACACTATTTTTTCCTTGCTTTGAGTTTGATGAACAAGTAAAATGCTAGGAGATCTGCTTTCTGCTTGGTTTATGAGTTGTTTAGTATCATCTTCCTTTGTTCCTGTCTATAACAATTGCCTCGTAAGAGTTAACTAATTTTTATAGAAAGATATGAGGTCTTTGGATGGAATTTGTCATAGAAATGAAAACGATCACTGCTACTCTTTGGAATCTTGAAAATAAAATCTTCATGTATAAATTTTGTGTTTATTCTCTGCAGACAAAATGTTTTCTCTTAGGTAATTTTGTGAGCTTCAAAGTATTTGAAACAGATTATGCACAATTATTTGGAATAGGCAAAAGAAGCTATTAGGTTAAATTTCAAACTTAGGAATCTTAGTTATATCACTGATAATGTTGATCTAACACCTCTTTATATGAAAAGACTTATTTTTGTCTTTTGTTACTAAGTGATAAAGAATGGTAGGAGGAGTAATGTATGGAAACTTTAGTATGACTGAGTGCAGTAAAGACATATAAAATGTCTGTAGTGTAATAAAGAAGTGTTAGGGTTAATCCATTGCCATACATCTTTCTTTTCTATTCCACTCCATTGCAACCACAAATATGAACTTGACAGATGTTAGTAAAAGACTGGATGTAATCCAGGCTACAATGGTTGCTGTGGATAGAAAGTTTAAAAGTTTTGGCTCAAGGCTGCAAGAAGCTGGGGGAAAAAAAAAGAGATTTTGGACTCAGTGACTGATGGACAAAACACAAATTAAATTGATGAACTGTAAAATAATTTCAGATTGAGAAATATAAGGTTGATATATCTTCATGAAAATATGGGAATTGGATAGCTTGAGATCTGTTGTTTTTTTGCTGTGGCTTATAATGGTATTGAGAGATGAGTAATTTATCACTCATTTTACATTGTGTGGTGGGACTTTCTACACTGGGATTGAACAACACAAGTATGGTATTAGTGTAATAGGCAAGCCTTAGCATTAAGGGATAGAATGTCATAAGTCTCATGTAAATATGAGTCAAGAGTTCAAATTTCAAAAATCATATTTTAAAATCTGTGCCATGGTCCAATATTTGAGCTTAAGTAAGTGTTTGTGATTGTCAGGATGAGAATAAAAAAATGAGTTTGGAACACAACTTACCCTCTCTTGCCAAGGTAAGGATAAGCATATTTCTTTCTTCCATCTCCCCAGTGCCACTGATATTTTTGGCTGAGGGCATGGAAAATATATCTACCTTAAGAATATAGAAGTGTCTTTATAACAGTCGATCTGTTCAACAAACTTTAATAATGCTGTCTTTATTCACCACATGTTGTGATGCTGAGTTCAATGAAATCTGTATGCTATTATAAGTGTTACTACCTCACAGGGCTACTATCTGCAACTTAAAAAGCTGTTTCTAGCAAAATAGTAATAATAGTTTTCTCTTGCTAACATTGTATACATGTTAGGTTCAGGAAAGCAGGAAAACCTTGGACTTTGGCCAGAAAATGTTCTTGTTGTTTTTGCTGAAATGAAGGGTTGGCAGAAAGCAGCTTTTTATTTTAACTCAGTCTTTACTGCTCTGCAGCAAGATGTAATCTAGGCCTCTTTATAGATAATATTATAGAAATGAAAAACACAAACAGTAGAGACTTCTGTCTTGTGGTGAACTCCTATTTCTTGGCTCCTTCCCATTTATTCTTGGCTGTTTTTCTAGTAGTAATGCATCATTTTGTTATCTGCTCTCATATATCTGTTGCTTTACTTAAAGTTCCTCAGTTTTTAGGGTCAACAGAGCTGAAATCCAGAACTTCATTTTTGGTGGCAATACCTCAATTTTGGCTCAGGCATTTCTTCCATTATTGGGTTGAAAGCAGCTGAAGCAGTCCTACAGACTGGTTCGTTATTCAGGAGGGTAACATCTTTTATGACCAACAGGTATTTTTAGAAGAAAGACAGAATGTTCCCTCAATAGAGCTTGCAGATTTTTTTCCAACAGAACGATGCCTGTTTGATGGAACAAAAATGTTCCACAGGAATGTTCATTCTGTCACAGCTATTAACAGAAAACAAGTGGGGAGGTGAACTTTTATTTCCTTGCCAGGTTTTATACCAATCAACCAGCTTGTCAACAGCCGCGTCACCTGTCTTGTAGGATCTCTAGACTTTTGACATGGCAAGCTCTCAAACTCCTCAGCATCCCAGTTCGTCACTTGATGGGCAGCCAGCTCTTTCTCTGGCTGCTTCCTGTGGATTCCAGAGCAGCCTGTTCCTGGCTTGCCTAAGCTTCCAAGTGCCTTGCTAACTGGCTTTTTTCCATGCTTCTACTTAGCTCCTCAAACACCATTCCCACAGACTTGTTCCTTGACTGCTTGGCTTTGGAGGTGTGGTTACTGTGACTGGCCTGTGTCCGTCTGGCTGGCTCCCTGATAGATAAGCTTCAGCAGTCTAGCTGTCTGTCTGTCCAGGGTCCTTTTCCTGACTGGTTTTTGTTTAGCTGTTGTGTGAGGTCTCTTCTAGGCTTGCCATCGCAGGCAGTTGGTTTCTGGTGACGGTTTGTTGCGTGATCTTGTATGGATTTTTGCTGGATAATTTTTTAAATAAACACTTGCACAGTTTTCACAGATAATTCTTAAGACTTGGGGTACTTGTATTCTTTGGTGAGCAGGAAGTTTTTTAAAGGAGCGTTGTAAAGTTGAAATCCTAAAAAAAAATAAGATACTTCATCTGTCCTTTTGTTAACTGCCATATTTTATCATTTGATTAAAATCTCTTTCTTTCCAGAATTTCTAGAAAGACTCAACTTTTCATGGACAGCACACTGTCTATCAATTAAACAAATGTTGTCGTAGAGAAAATACTTTCCTCTTGTTTTTAAGTTTTATCACTATATGTCCTAAAAGTGAAAACAATATGAGCTAGTGCAAAGTGATGTTTAAGATAATGGAATTTTATTTAAAATATCTTACAACTAAGAATACCATTTAACAACATCTAACAAAAATATTGTCTCACTATTTCTGACCTGCAGAGGGAGAGGCAAAGCTATTATACAGGAGTGTAATTGTAAAGCTCGCCTATGATATGACTATTTAGAAAATTTTGATTCTGAATTTCCCTATTTTCTATGCTTTGAACACCTTTCTTGTAGAGATGCTGTTCTTTATTTTGTTTCTGACTTTTTCTTGTATTTTGCTAGCTCTTACTTCTCTTGTACTACTTGCCACTACTGGCAAGTTTGAGCATCCTAGTCACAAGTCAACCACCAAAAATTATGGGAGGAACTAAACTTCCATTTTTTTCTTTTCTGATTTGGGTTATTTGAAATGCATTTTTACATTTTCAAACTCTCTTTTGCAACCTTAATAACTTTCATAAAAAAGGGGGAAAAAAGAGAGAAAGTGAGATTCTTTTCCAATTTCTTGCTTTCAACACCCTACTCTTCAAGACTAAGACTGCTGATAATCTCTTAATAGTTGCTTTTGTTGCTAGAGAGTGGTAGGTGGCCACTACACCTGGGCATTCTGATCACCTCTTCTGTTGATAAATGGTGCTTTATTCTTTTTGTAATCTGAAGTTGCAGTAAACTGGAGAAACATAAGAGATTTTATGAAAAAGCTAACTCTGCACAACTGGTAAGAATCTTAAGGAACAGATTACTTTTTTTCTCAGATTCTCTGAACAGTTTGAAACATGAGGCAGTATTATTTATTGGTCACAGGTAGGGGAGATAAAAGATATATGTCAGTGATATTCAGTGCTACTGCAATATTCATATTAACGATGATGAAGATGAGGAGACTTGGCTGCAAAAATTAAATGCTAGGTGAGCAAAATTAAGACATAGAGATGAACCAAACTCTTCACTCTTCAACAATGAGCTGAAAAGTTTAAATAAAAAATGTCTGGGGTTCATTAGAAGCAAACTGACAGGTTGCAAACACTAGAAAAGTCATTGAGTCCTTGGCTAAAAATGTGGTGAACTAGAGAAAAAACAGGACAGCACTTGAAAATGGAACATAAAAACTTAAAAAATGGCAGAAATAAATAGCATATATGGTTTTTCAATGAATGCTTAAATACTGGTTGCTCCTGGCATTAACGCAACACTTCTAGGCAGTCATACCAACAGAAATCACTGAATGAATGATGCATAGCTGAATACTACTAATTATGAATACCAGAAGCATGGCATACTTAATTTCTGTTACTAGCCAATCGTGTTTCCTCACTGTGTGGAAGCTGTTAATATTTGTTTTAACAGATATACGACCACTTAATTGGAAGTGTATATTTTACATGTGAACAGAAGTGATGTAAGGCAAACAAATATAAATTTTGGTTGAAAAATCTAATCAAATGTCATTGTGTCAGCTGACAAACTCATTCCAGAAGAGTAAACGAGAAATTTAAAGATGAACCCAGATATTAAGTGGTAAGTATAAAAGCAGAAGTGTGAAATGAAGGCTCTGTAAAGATAAAGTGATCAGAGAGATTGTAGCTTAGAAGTAGGACAAAGATAAAGACCAAGAAGAGAAAACATGAATTGTTACTTAGTTTCTGAACAAGGTGACGATGTTTCAGAATGTTGCTTTAATTACACAATATGCGCTGATTTTGCTATCCTGGTTTTTTTTGTCTTCCTATTTAATTTCAAGATACCTGCCCATTATAATCCCATTCCCACCCCTAGAATCCTTATTAGGTGATAATTTCTCTTCTCTTTTAAAGTATTTCACCTAGATAGAGTGTCCTGATTGCTGTGAGTTTCTGAGCTGCTGGATTACTGCACTGTGGAGATATTCCCAAGGATATAGGATTTTCCTGCCTTAGTTAGCTCAGTGTTGTATGTGTAATGGGACATCCTGGGGCATTTGCAATGAGTATATGGGTGCAGTCAAGCAGGAGTAACACCTTTTGTCTTAAAAACTAACTGCTGTGGAGGTAGCCAGGGTATGTTCGGTGGCTTCCCACCTTCAAGCCGTGTCTTTGTAGAACTCTGTTTCCTGCTCAACCTAAAACATTGATTCCTTTCCAGTAGCCTTGAGATTCATCTCAGGAGCAAAGACTGCTCTTCCTGTACAACACTTCTGTGAACACGTGCAAGATCCCAGGTGGCACACAGAGCCCTTCAGAGAATGCATGTAAGGAGTTATGTGTCTTTCAGCTCCAGCAACAGTATGATGAGCTTAGTATCCTGATGATCACATATGCAAAGAATACTTTAAAACCCCGTAAAGAGCCAAAGAGTGCCTTGGATCTAGTCTCTTGGTCAGAATCTGGGTGCCTTCTGTGCATGGGAGTAGTCACTACTTGCTTGGGTGCAGTGTGAGCGGGGAATGCTCTTCTGTGTGCTGGCCAGTACTCTTTTGCTGAGTGCTTTCTCTAACTGATTTCAGCTGCTTCTGAATTCAGCAGAAACGCCACCTGCACAGCCTTCAGCATATGCGGTCCTGCTTCTATGCACTGAAGCGATTAAGTGGCTACAGCCATTCTTAAGTCAGTGCTTAAGTATGTCCTTCAGGCCAGCTCCATCTCCTTCCATCTCTGAATGATTGGAAGGCTGTTTTGTTCACAGTGGCACCACAGATACAGAGTGAAGTCTCTCCATAGGAATTAGGAGTATGGAAGGGAGCAGAGAAAATTAACACAGAAAGATACACCTCTGTGTATGTTAGGAGATGCAGTACAAGGGGATAGGAGACAATCCTTCTAAAAGTTGTTTTGAACATTTATTTAAATAAGCTGTAAATCTTTATTGAGTGATTGCTCTTCAAAGGCAATTCTCACCCATAGCTTCAGGACCTAGTACAGGTATAGATTTGTATTCTCACTCCTTTTCCAACACTTCAAGCTATTCAATATGTTCCTCTTTGGCACATGTTAGAAAGAGATAAAAACTGTTACAAATCTCATATCCGTACTTGAAACTTGAAGAACCATAATATACTCTTGGTATTTAAAAGCTATTTCCTGTAGGCAGTCAGGCCAAAGGAAGGTATCAAGAGAATATTGCAGAGATTTTAAATGGTTTCTTTGGCTAAGAGAAAACCTAAGTCAAGCCAAAGTAGCATTTTTGTATCTTGGAATTAATATGAAGTTTTGTATTTTGTGACTAGAAACTCTTCACCTGGCATTTGTCATTAGTTAGTTAGTAAAAAGGTGAAAACAAAGCAAATGGTTAGACGTAATACATAAAAACAAAACAATCAGATCAGCTTTGCTGAAAATACTGGATCCCATTGTGAACAAGGAATAGTTTGTCTGAACGTCTCTGTGAATTGTGAAGCTTGTAGCAAAATATTTGAAACAGATATGTTTTTATATCTATAACAGAAAGAGAGAAGAGACTATTATTTGCAAACATTAGAGGAGGAAATAGTTCTTACTTTTATTAAATGTCACTTCTGGAGTTGGAATCCTATGCATTTATCAGACACGAGTGGTTGTTATGCTTGGAACTGGAATTCTTCTCAGCTGAATGGTCCTTGCTAATTTAGCTAGTAGTACTTATCACTATGCAAATATTCACTATTCATAAGGTTTATTATTCATTAATAAATCATCAGATTTTTATGGTACCAGGCATGTATTGTTGTATACTGTGCCTAGCAATGAAGTGACAAACCCTGTGAAAAAAGGTTTATCTAGTTGAAATGTTACAGTTGGTCTGGCCAGTAGCACTGTCAGCTCTTAAGCCAGCTTCCTATGGATTAGAGCTCAGTTCCAATATTCAAGCTATATCTAGGACTAACCATAGGAGCCTGAAAAAGTTACATATTCACCACCACAAGCTTGCTCATGGCAGTCTGTAAGCCCAAAGAAAGTGTCAGGCAGTATGCAATGACTTATAAATATGTTAGTGTAAGAAAAGAATTTCACAAAAACTGAGTGTGGATTTTGTAACACAGTTCTGTTGGAGGCAGAATTATCCCAGGCTTTATTATTTCAGAGTTCAATAAAAAGTCAAACTTATTATTTAGTTTTTCCTCTTAATATTTTTTTCTCTTTCTCTCACATATATACAGACATATAAACACAAGCATAAACCAAAAAATGAATCAATTTACTGTGTCAGATTAGGAAAACAAAGATGACTTTTTATTGTTATTTCTTCTCTGAACCCCTTAGGAGTTGTTATGTAAAGTGCTATGTAATATTAGCTAAGAGAATTTCAGAGTTGGTTACAGTAAGTTTGCGTAGCAATTTGGATGTCTGCCAATGTTAGTGTTTTGGCAAAAGTTTCTTCCTTTCCACACCCTTTAAACATCCTTAAAATATTTCCAAGAAGAGAAACAAGTGTAAAGATAATACAATATGTTTGGCATTTCTGATAGAGAAAGGCCTGATTTATGTACCTTTTGCACACCACTCGGTTCACAAATCATAAACTTATACTCCTTTTTCCCTTGCACTTGCAACTTGCTTCTGGCTCATGAAGGATGAGCTGGCTTATGCAACTTATATAGTGTTGTACTGTGACAAAAATGCACCACATTTGCTTTTCTTACAAGTTCGTGGTATAATGGTTGCAAAAATAACTGTCTTGTGTCCAGTCTGCACACAAATAAATAAGCACAGAGGAGGTTCACTAATCACCTGTAGCAGGAGCTATTGTAGTCCATTTGTCCAGAGTTTGCTTCCCCTTAGTGGGTCCTGGAGGTCATAAGGAGCTGGAGGTGGGGTCCCCTGGCTCCCAGTTAGCAGAATTGGCTGGAAGCACAATGGGACACGTGTGTCATCCAGAGAGATCTCTGGAATTCCAGGTAAACATATGTTTCTGCAGTCCTCAGAGAGTTCCTCTGCACAGCCATTTCATAAGGGCTATGGCTGAATTTCAGAGCCTAACTTTCAGATTTTGTTGTATATAAATCACACAATAGGGTTTTACAGCTATTTACATCTCAGTGTTGATCTGGATGTTTCATCAGTACAGCCAAATATATAGGAAGCTCTTAGCCTTTCCAAAGAAAGATTAACTTCTACTTGCTTGTTAGCACATCATATTTGTTTAGTTTGAGACCAAACACTTCGAAAAATACATTAACATTTTGTATATAAATGCTCTGCATGCATTCACTCAGGAGCTGAAGCAGCTCCTAAAAGGGGATGTAGTCTTTGCTATTATAAAGACTATATAGTGAAATGAAGCCATCTGCATGATGGATGTGCTGCGTAATGTAAAATTGTCTCATTAACCTTAACCACAGCACCATTAGACTGGTCAAAACCCAAAACTATGTAACAGTTGCACACACAGCATTAATTTATTTACTAATCTTTATTTAACTAGGAACAACATCTCCCTGAGCTGTAATCTCTTACTGAAGATATTTGTTGGCAAAGGGAACAGTTACACTATCTTGTAACTTCTGGCTCACTGATATACTGCCTAAGTAAAGAACATCAAAAATACACTGCTGCATGTACAATACACTTTGTTATACTCTTCCCCCCCCCCTTTTTTTCTCAGACACCTATATGGCCATAACAAAGTGACTGCGCTTCAAAATAAATGTCAGACTCATTATCCATCTCTGCTACGGTATGTAGTTGTTAGTATGTGATATGTATGTGATATGTTCCGGTATGTGATGTGTCTCTGACCAGGCCCTGTCATTCTTTCCTTCGCTGCATGCCCAGAATCCAGGCTCCTCCTTTGTCTCCCTGACTCATTGCCAAATCTCTCATTAGTTTTCACCTGGATGCACTAAATGCACTCACCACTTGTGTTCACTTCCATTCTGCCCTAGAACTTCTGCCATAATTATCTTTGTTGACAATTCACTTCACCTTATCGCTTCTTCCTCTGAATGTAGGATACCATGTCAATTTTAGCCTTGTTCAGAATTTCTGTTGATCTTAATCCAGTTAATATTAATTTGACATTTACAGGATTTTGTGTCCTTCTGTGTCCTCCTACTGACTTGGGTGCACAGATGTAATGCATATGTAGAATGTGGAGGCTGAGTTTCAGATGATCATGCATCATTTTAGAACATTCTTTTCTAAGTAAATGAAACAGGAAAATTAGAAAACTAATATTTAAGGTAAATGCACAATATAGCAGTAGCAATGATATGATATCCAAATGTATCATAATCTTAACTTTGATTTGTATTGACTACAGAAATCATTTTAAATATTGATTTTTGTACTTACTGTTTTAGGTATCATTTTTCCTTTAAAGGAAAAAAGACCTCAAATACAGTTCTATTTTTTTTTTGGCTAACATGTCTATTGTGCCTTATAGATAGAACAATCTCAGGTGTTTACAAAGTAAATACAGGGTAGCAGGGCTTAAAGAGTTAGGTAGGGAGTTTGTTTGATTGTGTTTTGTAAGGAAAATGTACTTTTATATGTATTTTTAATGTGTAGTTTTTATATAATACAGAATGACAGTTGAGCAGTGTTGTGAGTGATTCTTTATGTACGAACTATCAGAATATGATAAATTTTCAAAGCAGTGAGAAAAAAAAGTGCATCTGAAACAAAAGCCTGTACATTTTTAGTATCCCAAAGTGTTTCTTGAGAGGCTGCAACAAAACTGCAGGAACTTTTAGGAGGTTTAAGTGCAAGAATCTGTGTACTAAAGAGAGACTAAGTAGACTTTGACATAATTGAGCATTGTGGTCTACTCTGTCAATAATAAGAGTACTGAAGAGAAGTCACAGGTTGCAGATTGGCATCTCCTGCACTGCTTCATGATGCATCCAACTCTACCTTCTCTATTGCTACTATATATTGATAATATACATAAAATAATTACTGTATGGGCACTTTACGGTGAAAAGATGTTCTGGATCACTGAGTCTCTGAAATACTCTCTTGGAATATTCTGAAATATTCTTTTCATTTGACAGTAAAATTTCATACTGTAGTAAAACTTTCATACTCTTGATTTTAGATTAATGCGAGACCATATACATTGAGTTTCTAATATTCTACTATGGGATTGTTTAAAACTGTATTAAAGGAAAATAATAAAATGTTTTCTGAAAGAAATAAACACATTTTAGAAAAGATAGATTATAGTAATGGATTAGTATATGTCCAAAAGTGCTAAGATAGAATTGATGTTGAAAAATCATCATTAACAGGTGTAAATATTACTGGATTTTCAGGTCTGGTGTACCATACAATAATATGTTGCAATCCCTCCTTACTACTTTAGAAGGCTGGCATTTATTATTAACTTTGAACTCTCTAGTTCAGTGGGTTTGTCAGAACCTTGAGTTTATGGATTATTTATCAAATTAATTAAGGTATAATGTAAATTGTACATGAATTTTTCTGGAAATTACTCCTTATCCTTTAAAGATAACAGTAAATGAAAAATATTTATTAGTGATATGTGAACTGCTGAGAATGAGAATTCAAGAAAATACAGATGTGTATTCAAAACGTATCAAAGAAACAAGACTGTGGTTTGTTTTAGTTTAATGTTCAGTTTCTATTCAGAAAAACAGAAATGAGCTGAGAAAGTGTGTGAGAACAGCTTTATTTGCAATACTTCCATTGTTTGCTTTTCACCTTTGATAAAAAGTGTCTATTAAACACAGTCCTTAGTCTTTCTGCGTCTCCTTCCCATTTTTATTTTTTTTATCTGTATGTGAATACAAATGTACAACGAGTCTTTTTTCATAGTAATAAGCAGAAAACCCACAACTGAAAGATATTTTTCAGCGCTTCCTATGTACTCTTCATTGAGAATATTGGAGTATTGGGTGCAAAACTGTAGATCAGTTTTTATTTTATTTTATGAGCAGGGCCAAGGTGATAAGGAAGATAGCTTTTTGTATTTAAACCATAGAAAAACAAGAATAGTGCTAAGAAAACAGAACTTGCTCTTTCTTGAAACAATAGAAATTAATAGATTAGTGTGTTCTGTATTGGCTCCAATTCTAAACGTACACTAGCAGGCAACAGTATACTAAAAAAGTCCATATTGCATAGGGCTAATCACACACAAGTTTAAAAATGTGGAATAGTGTTAAAGTCCTCCATTCCTATTACACCTTCAGCGGATCTGCGATCTCTGATGTGTGCATGTGTGTTAGAGTAGTGATTAGGATGGAGATGGGAATTAGTATAACTCTTGGCTTATAAAAATAGACTTGGATGTGCTTTCCTTGTCTTTTGAAGGCCCCTTTGGGGTAGCAGTTTCAGACCTCTTACGTTTGTGCTCAGCCGAGATGGTGCGTCAGTGCTGCAGCTGGGTAGGCACGTCAGCGAAACAGGGCCCCATGCCACAGGCCACGTGGTGCAGCCAGGGTGAGTCAAGCAGGGAACCACGTTTCTCTGCAACGCGGTCTGTGCCCGTGGATCCTTCTACCCACTTATGGCTTTGTTCATGGTAGTGGTGCTCCATGTTTGTTAGCCTATCTGCCCAGTGACCTAGGATTCAGGAAATTTGTCCTCCTGTTTGGATTATAAAATGAGAGCATTTACATTCAGATATCAATGTGATTATTTTACACATATTACAAATTATCTGTTGGTAGTGAAAACATATTAAAATTTTAAAAAATCAATGACTATTAAAAGCAGTTCCTTTAACGTTTACTTTGATTTCTTCTGATTGTTTGGAATTTTGAGCTTTTCTTATCCTTACATACAAGCTGCATAGAGCCTATGCTCAACAGAATGCAGCTTACATTCAGAAAATACTCAATTTGATCTTTTTTCTGGGCCATCTGCAAAGTAAGCATAGCAATCAGCAAACTTACTTACAAAAGCAGTTGTTTGCCCTTGCTCAAGTCAGAATATCGAAAGTTTGCCTATGAACATTGCCTGAAATCCAAATGAGTTATTATCAGGCTTCCTTTGCTTTTGATCCTGTTGTAGGATGATGTGTTTTCCTAATGATGCAGAATCTCTCATTAAGTTCAGGAAACAGGATATAAGGATAAGTCAATTGACTCAATTTATGGGCATAATAAAGCAGGCCCTATTACCTTCAACAACCAAGGCAAGACAAGGTGAGTATGAAGTTGTAAAGTTACTGTGACAAATAGTTTAGTATTTACCTGCAAACAGAGAGTTAATATAGTGTGTTTATTTTTGAAGTAGAGTTTGAGACATTCTGAAAATAATAGTCAGAGTCTATTGTTTAATCTGTCATCTAAGAATATTTCAGAATTAATTCAAAGCCAGAAATATCTACTATTAAATCATGACAAACTACAAGAATTTTTTAAAGTATTTCCTAATGTCTGCTCTACATCTCCTTTTGGCCTTACTCAGTCAGTGTTAACAGCTGGGGCATTTTTTTTTCTTACTTGTAATATAATTAAAAACAAATTTAGCAGCAGAATAGATGTTTTGTTCATTGGAGGCCTGTTAGTTTTTAGAAAGGTGATTGGCAATGTACACAGCTGTTCCTGACAATTATAAAGCTGGAACAGGAAAATGAGGGAAAGAAACTGAATTTACCAAATATGGTTTCCTTTGTATGTCAGTGAAAACAAATCTTTGGACTGGCTTGAGTTCTTCGTGCAGCACACATAAATCTAACTCTCTTTTATACATGCCACATTACAGGAATTGCAGATGAAACTTTATATCTTCCCAGAGAAAGCAATGCAATAAATGCTTCCAAAAAGCATGGAACACAGTAGCAGGTAAAGAAAACATTGGCATTTAGAGATTTAGGCTATATTTTTCTTTTCCTTAGCATAAGGAGAAATGGTTTTAGTTTCTGATAGAATATAGCTCAAAACTATCACAGAGAGATGTTGCTTTCTCATGTAGTTAAAATTTGCTTTGAACTTCATCTACCTATATCCAGCTAAGTTCAAAATTATGAAAAAAGGTCTTGTGCATTACTTTGATCTGTCCTAGTGCAAGTGTTGCCGGAGGAGGAAAATGGGGCAGTAATGAAGGAAGCGTGTGAAGCTAGTTGTCAGCCGTTAGTACCATTGCTTAGTACTGAGCTGTGGCGCTCTGTCTCTGTATGTATCATCATTCTGGGCAGCGTGTAAGGTAGGGCTTTGACCGCCTGCAACACTTTCTGTAAGGAAAGATTTATTCATCTGGGAAACTATGGCCAAATTCAATCCAGACAACTGCAGTTCACTTATCTAAGATTCAATTCAAGATTTAGTTGCAGATGCTATTTTTGACTTGTTTGAAACAGCTGCTGTGGTATGACACAGGAAGCAGATACTCTCCTATGGAGAATGATGTGAATGATCCTTACATATTATTTGTATGTTAGTTTGCAAAGTGCTTTTGGATGTTAAGGAATTGTAAGTGCTAAGTGCAAAACATCATGAATTTTATATATATGCACGATCATTAGCATTAAAAATTCAAAAACAAATTATTTCCATTGCCAGAGCTCCTTAGTATGTTCACTTACTCAACAGGCAAAATTGAAGTAGAATACTAGCAAAACTGTTCCTGTGCCAAGAAAGACACTGCATTTCAAAATGAGCAAAGAAACAGAGTTAATACTAAAAACATTTCCACTGTCCACTTTATACAAGTGATGAGACAAAATTATGTTGCTGTGTCTCACTTTCCCTCTTTTCCCTTGATATCTCCTATAACTCTGGTGCATATTGGTTAGCAAAGTGATTAAAGTAAAATATAACAGCAGGGACAGTGCAGCTGCTCTGTAAGGTAAATGTAATAATGATATTGATGATTTTACTGATTTACTTAGTGGACCAGAATTTACCTTGGGAATGAGGATTAGTTTGTTGTCCATCATCATTATTTTTCCCATCAGCTAGATGTTGCTGTGGGCAACTGGTATGCGATTTGGCTCTCCCTATTTTAGCTTGTTTTTTTGGCCAGAAAGATTTACATTTCTTTTGTTCCCTTCATGCACTTGTGGTGAGCAGTAGTGGAAAGTAGACTGCTACTCTGTGAGGAATCTGAAACTGGCCCCTTACAACACCTGAGGAGCCAGCAAGGCGTATGGGTCAGTGCGCTAGGATCTGTAGTTGTTAGAGAGGGCCCCAGCCTTTTGTTTCAGCTGATTTGTAATGTTTAACAACTTCCATTGCCTGTAGTAGCAGAACCTGATTTTGCAAGAGCATGTATGCTATTGCATTTGTGGTGTCTCTGTAACAATCAGCTTGTTGTCGCTGTAGGAGAACTTGAGTAATTTTTAAATGTTGCTTGTAATCAGATAATATCAAGAGGGGAAGCAGAAATACACATTTTTCCTCCTTGTTCATGTTCTTATGACTCATGGCTGAGTCTTCTCTGCTATGGATATATACGTGTTAACTCCCATTTCTCTGCTTCACTGATTCTCCCTTTCTTTTCAGAGTTCCTTTGAAACATATTTTTTCTCTCCTGTTGTTTGTTACTTAACTTCATTACTTTGTAACTAAGCTTATATATGATTACAGAAATAGAGTAATACCAAAGAGCTTGTGAACATATGCATTTTTTTCTGCTTTGCCCTCTCAACAAAGGCTGAAAAAGAAAGATGAAAATGCTTTTTTATTAAGATTTTTAATATTGTTATGTGCCTGGAAATTAAATATGTGAAGTTTCATAACCTTTATCAAAGGTTATTAACCTTTTTCAAATTTAGATATTTTGCCAACATACTGTCCTTTGTCTTCCAGGTTTGGAAATCAAAGCACAAACTTACTGACTTTTCCCCAGTATAGGAAGATGAGAATGAAGCTAAAGTTGAATTATATGTCTGATAAAAAATGAAATTTTCTCAGTTTCTAGTGAGTTCAATGAGCTTTGGGTTGACTCAGCAATAGGATGAGCAAGTAGGCAAAATTCAGTTTTGCTATAGCACAGTATTTTGGGAGAGCAACAAAAGCAAGGCTGGGAGATGAGACTAATGAAGGCAGAGGAAGGGAAAGTTCAGAGGCTGCAGATTTGAAAGGGGAGACTGGTCAGCTTCAGGGGGCTACAGGTCGGGATAGAGGCCTACAGACTCAGTAGAGCTCTGGAGGACTTTGAGTCTGGGAGGAGTGCCATGGAAAATATCGACGGTGTAGGGGTGAGCTCTGGGAGAGGGCTTAGTCAGATAAGACAAGTCTGTATTGTGTGGGGGGGTCCAGTTAGCAGAAGGGGATTAAAAATACTCAGTAGGTTTCAGGGTGTGCATCTTCATGGAGTCTGGTTTCTGCCTGGGCGAGTGTTGCTTCTGTTTGTTCCCTTGGTCCTTTCAAGCGGAAGTTCTCATTCAACCTTTTGAATCTCCTGGAACAGGGAAGAAGGCGATGAGGAAGCAGAAAAAGTCAGAACTTGCAGTGTGTGGGAGGTTAGGACCAGGGCCAGGGCAGGGCAAGAATGGGCTAACAACTGAGAAATGAACTGTACTGAGTAGAGCAGGACTTTCTTCTCCTGCTCTTGGCAACGCCTGCTGGTACGGAGAGGAACAGGCAGCGATAGATGCCATGCCATACACTCTTGTGAGTAGTAATAGCAGAAGCAGTTGGTTGCGAACTCATCAGCAGTTCAGACTAGGTCCCTGTCTCTTGAGACGTGAGCAAGATAAGCAGTATGTCACTGTGGGCTGTTGACTGCTTTGGTGCTTGAGCCTTCTGGTCATGTGTAAGCAACACAGGAAATCTTGGAAACCTTTCTTTTGGGGTATGTAGATCTCATTAGTGCTTAGTGTATATTGTTGATAAAACAATCTGGATAGAGCTGAGTCCAGGAAATGTTGAAAAAAAGACATATTTCTTTTTAAAGTTGTATATCAGGAAAAGGTCTATAGGCACTTTATGAATTAGTAAATGCAGATCTGAGCAGCAACAGTGGAAGCTGTAGGTGTTTGCTGAATAGCCAACATTTAGTCTTCAGAAAGTCAATGCACTTTTGTAAAAGTTCACTGCACATTCATGTGTCACTGCATGTTTTTATGGCCCTGCTGTGTATGCAGAATTGTTTGTTTTCTTCTTCAAATAGTGTGAACCTGACTAGCACTACATAATAGCATGGCCTGCTCTTACATCTGCTTCCTTTTGTACTGTAATAGGCAAACTATAATACTAAACATTCAGTAGCTTTTTTTTTTTTTTTTTTTTTTTTTTTGATGTGTAAATCTGAAGCATTCAGATACTTATCAGCTCCTGAAGGGCTTGCTGTTTTTACTTAGGCAAAATCATCACTGACTTTGAAGCCCATCTCAGCTGTGTCTAGCTAATGAGTATTGACTTGAGAATCTGGCCCAAATTCCTTTTATAGATAAATCATCTGGAGTTCTGACGTAAGCAAGCTGACTACTTATGTTTCCATTACTTTTTGGGTTTGCTAGCACCAAGTATACATAGAATTCAACAACTTTTTTCATAATATTTCAGTTTCAAATTGGAATTGGGAATTTAAAATATACGTTTCTGTAAAATATAATTTTTCTGTCAGGAAAGCAACGTAAATTCAACTACCTTATACAGTAACACTCCCACAGAAAGGGATAGCAGTAGTATCAGACACCAGTAGGAGCAGAAATGGCAAAGAACACTAGGAAATAGGACTACATGAGTGGACCTGTGAGGACCTACATCTGCAAAACATTATATAACATGTGGGCAGCTACACAGGTGTTAAAAAACTGCTGGTGTTGAGGGACTATTTGATTAGCTAATTACCCTTGTAAAGGGACAAATTAATCTGCGTGAAACTCCCCCAAATGAAAACTCATTCTGTCATTCTATTTTCAAATGTTCTCTTCACAAATTGCAGTTAAAAATAATTGGAAATTTAAAAGAAAAGAAAGAAAGAAAAAAGACAATCTAATTTGTCAATAAAAAAATCAACTTTTAAAATTCTTCCCTGGTGGTCTGGTATTATTAAATATTCTCCTTGATTTTTTTTTATCTTGGTTTATTGGAGGGAGAAAAACAATTATCTGTAAACGTAATTTTTAATGCATGGTAATAAAAATAAATGGTACAGCTCTGCTGCCGCTCACCTAAATCTTCTTCCCTGGTGGTCTAGTGGTATTAAATAATCTGTTCCACATGTATTCATCATTTGCTGACAGGAAAAGGAAAACTTTTTACATTTTATTGTCCACAAAACAAACACAATGTTAGTTAATCAGGTGGGGAAGACTTTTCCGAGGGTCACTCAAGAAACAAAAGAAACCTTTGCCTTTTCCAGTTGGTGTAATTTTAGCTCTCTTAATTTACATGACAATTAGTATGAAACTTGAAGGGCAGAAATTATTTCCAGGATGCCCTTTGGGCTCAGTAATATTTTGCTCAGATTATATTTGCATAGTTTTATTCTTTCCTGCAACAAATTAGCTAAAATAATGAGTATTTGCCACAAATTATCTCAATACTGATGAGTCATTCGTTTGCTTTAGGATATCTGTTGTTATTTTACATTATATAATGCTTTTTTCATGTGTAAATCTCACTGCTTTATTAAATTAGACAAGCAGACATTATCCTTCCCATTTCACAGACTGATAAACTGAGAGGTGGTGATGTGTGGTGTGGTTAAATGACTTCCCTGTAGCTGTGTGGCAATTTAATGATGAGAGAGATGATGAGAACCCCAATCTTCCCCCCCCCCCCCCCCATCTTTCAGACCACTGGGATCTTCTGCTTCAAAAACATGCAAGGTTCCAAAGGCTCCTAAGAAAATAAGCTTTTAGTAATGGAAATGGTGTCCTGATGAATTCTTATTCATCTCCTTTTGGATATGTATTCTACCATTTGTGGAGTTTTTAAAAACAAAACCAGACAAATTTTCCCTTGACCAGTTTTAAACTGTGTGGTGTCCTGGTTTTGTGTGCTTATCTCTCAGAGAAGACACACCAGAAAAAACATCATTTGTTGAACAGCGTGTTATATGTAGCAGTACTGAATTTTGAAAACACGTTGTTTCCTAGCTGTTATAACTTTGTTCATGACACAAAGTTCAGTCACATATTTTAGAGAGTTATCTATGATAACTGATGATTCTTTATATTTTATAAAACAATATATATGATTTAGTTACTAAATACAAGCTGATGTTATTAACATATAAATCTCAAGTATTATACTGGATGTATACTTCATATGGCACATTGGGGATGTTAACAGGAACAACTTCATTTCCTTTGGGTTGCTTTAGTTTGATACAGTTTGGACATTGAAAACAGCAGTGAGTAGAAAATGCACAGTGGATCATTTTTACAAAAGCCTGTGCAGAGGCTGTTTTGTTATAAAAAGCCTGTAAACAACAAGCGCATAATAGACTGCCATGAGATGTAATTTTGATCTCATTATGCTGTGAAGGCTTGATAACTCAGGAGAGGTAAACCACAGGAGAGGAATAGATTTCTTATCACAATGATGTTAAAAGAAAAAAATCATTCCAAAGAGTTCACAGGCTATTCTTGAGAAGCACAAGTATTTTTGCTTTAGAAAAGGAAGATATGTACTTTTTTTTTTTAAAAAAAAACATGAATTGCTTTCATCTCAGTGGTATAAAATAATTAACTTAAACTCTGATAAAATCTGTAGTTTGTAATTGAAAACATGTGCATTGTGGGACTAGTGGAATGTTTCCAGCCGAGCTGTGTGTGGCAGAAAGGAATCTCTGCAGAGCTCAAAGCATTCCTGGTTTTATGGTAAATGTCTCTCTCTCCTCACTGAATTCTTATTAATCAGTTTTATTTACACGGCGTTTTAGTGATCTATTGAAGAGTAAAATGCTTTAAAAATATTTTGAAAGAGATGTAAGAGTCCTTGAGGGAGTAGACTTTAACTTAGCAGTAAGCCCGTTATAAACCACATTCAGTGATAAGGCTTTCCAAAAAAGAAAACTTTCTTATATATATATATATATATATATATGTATTTCTTTTCTACTGATGCTGTTGGAATGACTTTTTGGGAAACTCCTTTATAGAGGGATGGTGAATGATTTGTGTGCCAATGAAAAGGATATATTTTATTAGAGATGTAATATTTGTTCACATTAACTACTGTGAAGATATTATGTGGACTTTTTATTGTACATGTGTTCTCAGAGGCATGTAGTTCCCATGGATGTTAACACAAACTGGAGTACTGTCTTTGGGGCAAATGTCAACCTGTTAAAAAGACTGAAAAGGAAAACCTAATATAATCTTTACTTGCATCTGTCTAACAGCTTTTCTTCCCCCAAAACATTACTTTTATTTAGTATTTTATTTTAAAAAAATTGATCACTTCCAGAGATTTAAATTCTCCTTGAGAGAGTCAAGCTCCTGTACCTGGCACAATTAATGTCACTTCCCTAAAATGCCTCACTGAAAGTAACTCATTTGTTTTCTGATCTGGTTTTTCTTAGTATTGTAAGGCTAATTCAGTTTTAATCCCTGTAGCGTTTGGAGTAAGACGATCTTTGTGTAGTCATATAGCAAAAGGTTTGATAAAAGTTACAAGACCTTTGCAGGATATAAGTAAATATGTGGTGGGTTACCTGCATTAACCCTTGTGCTGCTGTGGCTATGGTGCTATCTGTATCCTTTTAGATAATTTAAAGCAAACTCAGAGATATCTATGTGAATTGTAGTCCTACTTTTAAACTGTAATACAGACGTATATTCTGATTTGTTTCCAAAATATCATGTACCAAAGGTAGTAAGGTGAAGAGTCTATGAAAAAAGGACTTCGTGATTGTATAGTTAAGTATTTTTCTGGGATTCATTTACACAGTAACACTTAGGCTTTGCAGGTACTTTATTATCCGGAACATTTTTTAAAAAGCACAATGAAAACGTGGAAATTCCATTGCATAGATGATAGTTTTCTCCAGAAAGATTTCTGGTAAGATTGCAACTCTACAGCACAGATCTCTGTATCTTATGTTAATTGAGAAACTTAGAGTAAACATAATAAGTTACTATTTTTGCAGTCAGCCTGACATAACTTGAGGGGAGAAGAACATTCTTTTTAATGAACTGTGTATTACAGTGAAAGGATTGCAGGGTTTTATTCTCTGTTCTGGAGATGTATGATCCTTCTGCTCCCCTTCTTCATAACTGACTTGCTTGTGAAGCGTAAGTTCTGTTCAGCCCCCGCTGGCAGAGCAGTCACAGTGGACACGGTAAGATCGTGCTCAGAAAGGCTGACACAGGGGCCTGAGAGGGAGGGCCTCTGGAGATTTGATTTTTAAAGACCTCAAGCTCATGCAAATTAAAAATTTCAGGGCTTAAAATTTTCCAAATCTTAGTACATTTTTATAAAAGTTTTTTGGATTTGAGATCACTCAATTCTCAAATTTGAAATCCTTACTTCAATGTAATAGCTTTCAATATTGGAAAAAACAATGTATTTTTCCTAACTTCATGTTTAGTGTTAAGATTTAATTTCATCAAAAAGCTCAGCTCTGATAAATGCATGGAAAATTACTTATTTTTTTTAGCTTATTGATTTCAGGATAAGAACTTATGACTAGTACTATAAAAAGCCAATGCATTGAGCCTTCAGCTTCATCCACTAAATCTGTTTGAAACATTAAGTTTTTGTAAAAGCCAAAATAGATAGTTCATAACAAATATACATACTTCATACTGTAATGTTGATATATTATAAAGTACTAGAAACTTACACACTAATTAGAATGAAAATAGTATTATTCTGATAGGAAGGGGAAACTAAAGGAAGCTCATGGGCCTTCGGTTTGAAACAAATAGAAGTGATCTTTCACACAGAGGAAAGTAAGCACTGGAATTCCTTACCTCCATGTGTAGGATTGATATTGGAGTTGCTAAAAATTTATTTTGATTCAAAAAGCTATTAGATGAATTGATGAGAGCAAACATTAAATACAAATCCCTGCTTTAGCTTATAAAGTCCCCAAAGTACAGATTGCTAGAATTTGGAAGAGTATTCTGGAGAAATATCAGTCTATGATATATACTTACAATCCTTTTTAGCCATCCTTAGTGGCCACACTAGAAGATAGGATAAGGGGTTAGACAGATTTTAGTATGACTGTTCTGTTCTTTTGTTGATAGACTGCCGTAATATCGTTACTTTGACAGCACTAGTCCTGTATCATGGAGTAATTTTTCTTATAATTGTTAGTCTCTTTGATATTTGCACAAATATCAAGGACATAAGTCTTCGTAGTTAGAACTAAGAATCATAAGAGTCAATGTTTATGGACGTTACTCTTATTTCTCTTATTGCCTCCTTATGTGACTTGAGGGAATTCATCAGCTTTTGTGCCTCTGTTTACCTATCTTTAAGAAGCTGTTCTTGAGTTTCCGTTAGCTTAATGTTAAGACTCTTGGCTGAAAGGTGAGGTTAAAATAAGAGTCAGATTATACTGAAAAGGCTCTATTTAATTATTTTACTTAGATCATACTCCTTAATTTTCATTTTTGCATTTGCATTTATTTCACAAAATTGAAATGTTGTGCAAAACCTGATGATAAATAACAAACAGTTATAATTGGAAATCTGAAGAAAGAATAAGCAGCTAAATAGCTTTTCAAACAGAAACAATTGTATGGTATTAACCTAACTGTCATTAGAATTATGGAATATGAATATTCCATAATATTATAGAATCGGGATGGTAATGACACAGAAATTGCTTAATCAAATCTTCATGACTTTCAGTCATCTCAACACGTGCCCTTCTTCAGGCAGGAATCCAAACTGCAGGAAACTTGATATTTTGATTCTTCTCAGGAGTCACCTGTGGATTCAGCAAAGCTGCAAAATGTTTCAGCTGAGAAGCATCAGGTGTCTGACAAGAGAGGGTGTTGCCCTATTAGTAACCCTGAATGGTGGTGGCAACCTTCCCAGCCTTTATTTTCAACTGGCTGGTGAAAGCAGTTTGAGCAGCCCAACTGTGCATGTCTGGTGTCTTGTCAGTACCTACATGAATGTGAGTCTTCTATTCTTTTAAATAGATGTCATATGTAAGACTTCGTCTGTAGCTGTGGTAATTTTCCTGAAGCAAGCAGGTCTGTTGTCTGTGTGTGTTATTCTGGAATGTATGAAAGATTGTCATCCTAAGAACATGGCAAAAATAAAAACATTATTAGCTATACAGAATCCATGAAGATATCTAAATGGATCTTTGTTTAAAAGAGAAATCTGGACTTCGATTCTGAATTGATCCCAGCTGGCAGCCTATGGAGGAGGAAAGCTTGAAGTGCATGTATTATACTTTGGTCCATTCCAGATTTAAGGGTGGGAGACACACCTGTATGATAGCCCTGCAAGACCTGCTAGTCCAATCCTTTGGGTTCCAGTTCTTGTGTTTGTGGAATTCTTTTCCTGATGGCTCTGTGGCTCACAGCAGTCTTTTTTTACCCAGAGTAAATGGGTGAGAGCTCAGTCTTAATACTCCAGGAATATAGTGAGAATATAGCTACTGAAAAGCTTGCATTATGTCTACCAAGCTGCAGTCTATATATAGTTTGTATACTGGAAGAAAGGGCTGTACCTATGAGGTTAACTCTTGAAAAGGAATAGAAGCTATCCCCCTTGTAAAGATTACATTCAGCAGTTACAACTAATAAAACCAGCTGGCTGACATCATTGTGATTTTGTAAGCTATAAAGTAGGTTCACAATTGGGCCTATCAAAGATAGTTCTGCTTCATCCAGATACAAATCAACAAAAGTAGGGTCAATATATATGCTTTTAAAACTCGGCACAAAAATCGAATATCTTGCTCTTTCTGTTAATATTTGTTTTGTTCTGTTCCATCACAGTGGAATTGTTGACTCACCTCTTGGCCTGCTCCACCACAGGATAATCCACGTAGCACCTCTATCACCCAGTCTTTCTCAATCTTTCCTAAAAAGCCAAAATATTCAAGAATAACTCCAAAATTATTTTGTCTTTAGAACTGGAGAGAATTCCACCTTGAAAGTAGTCGTGTATGACACCTCTGATTCTGTAGGAATTGCTGAGATTTCTATTTTTTGCCTTATCTGTGAAACACTACAACAGCCTCAGAGAATTACACAACCTGTGCTGAAATAATCATGAGGCAGGTTCTTTTCATCCTAGAAAAGCAGAAGAATGTTTTTCTTTTAACATAGAAAATATAGTATGGTCTGAAACGAAGCTGAATATTTGTAACTATTTTTATTATGAAAATTTGAGAGTGAGAAGATCTTAATTATTTGCACCTTCTCTGTTGTCACGAGAGTATGTGAAGGAAGGAAAGCTTAGGACAATGTGGAAATTAATATAACTTAGAGTAAGTAGCTAGGATACACAAATCTGTGTGTATATATGTTTTAGTCAGCTTTTCTTTTTCAGATTGGTCAAAATATCTTTTAGAGCTGTCTAAATCTCTGCAAGGTAAGAACATTGTGCAAGGGGAAGTTTAGAACTAGCCACAGATAAATAGGCAATATTGCATTTGTTATGGTCTTCTATATTTGTGTGAACATATAAAGAGATTTGATTGGTTTTGTTACTTAACATTAGTAAATTACAAGGCAGTGCAGTTCAACATTTTTAGTTATGCAAGAGTCACATGAACGAAATGCAACTGAAGATACTGAAAATGAAAGGTGGAAGAAAACAGCCCAGGACTGGGCGGCTGAGCCGGTACTGAATGTACGCAGTAGCTTTGCATAGGCAAATGGCAGGTGATTTCAGTGATACAGTATCCCAAGATGCTTATCAGAAAAGAAGGATTTAAATGATGGATTGAAAAAGTAGCACAGCAGCATGGCTGAGTACAGGGAAATCTTCCCAGAGAGGCCTGGATTGCCGCATCTTTGTAACCTGCTGGCCTTCGGCTTCTGCCAGCGCAGGGGGAGGTGGGTGGAATCGGCCGCTCGGCTGTTTCCAGGTGTGCGTTTGCCTCCGTAGCTGAAGGCTGTGTGCCACAGCGACGGAGGAGTTGCTTTCCTTCTCCTCACGCTGAGCAGGTGAGCGGTGACGCTGAACCGAGTGACTTGTCCTTATGGAAGCTGTACTTCTACACAAACAAACAAGGCGTGCTGCGTGAGTGGGAGAGGTGTGGTTATGGATGCATCTTCTACGCAGCTACGTTTGAAATGCATCAGCTAAGCTGAGCAACATCAAACGGGGTGAATTAGGCAAATGGCAACAGCAGAATTGATACTTGGCTTTCTGAATAGTTCAACTCTCTTTTGCCTTTCTCCCTGTGTCACTCATCTGTGCCTTTGTAACATTAAACTGTATTGAAATCCTAGCTACTCGTTAGAGAATGAATATGCCTGTGGCAGTCTATAAACTAAGGTCGCAGTTTCCAAAGCGCTGAGACCATAGCGGTTCTCACTGCGGCAGATTTCAACAGAAACTGCAGGTGCTCAGCATGTCTGAAAGTTCAGGCCTCAGCTCTTCAGCAGAGATCTGTTTTAAGTGTGGCTGTTTGTGTGTTCAGGGAAGGGTGTTAAAAATCTTGAAGCACATATGCACATGCAAATGAAGAACAATTTTGGTATGTTTTCATCTGTATGTTTGAGAGAAATCTTTTAGAATGTCAGAGTGAAATAATTTTTATATAATTATTTGCAGGTACTAACAATATGCTGAACACATTACAGAACTGAAGAGGACAGCGGGCTAGCTGTGTAAACCTGCAGCTAATGCCCTGGGCACAGACTCTTGCAGTTGGGGAAAGCCCCATTACGAGCTCGGCATTGACCCACATAGTTCTTGAAAGAATTAAGTTTACAGAGACAGGCAGGGCTGAGCTTTCCGCACTTGCAAAGAAAGTCAAAGGCAACTATGCTTTGAATGTAAAAAGCAATATAGTGCTGTGATGGTGATCTGAGAGTCAAGTCATACCAAATTTTTATGAGCATCCAAAATTACTAGTGATACTTTGGTAACTGATAGCTATCTCCTGCGTCTTTATTCTCCTTTCAGAAGAATGAGAAAATAATACTCCAGAAAACAATACTGTTTAATTTCATAGATTTTGACTTTGTTCTTTCTTCTTAATTAAATGAATTCATGCTGTACAGAGGAACTCTAAGGAGAGGCCTGCATAGAACAAAACCAACCTCTGTATTTGGGGCCATATGTTAAGTGGCGAATATACAGAAAAGACTGTGTAAGTATTTGCTGAATGAGGCAGGGATCTATGGAAAAATACTGCATGCATTAAAAGCTTCATCACAGACTATGTGGAGCTTTCTACTAAACTTTGAGTGTCTGGTTTGCTAATTTAGCATCAATTTTATGTAGCAGAGTAAATGTGTAACTACATTAACTGTCACAGGATCATCAGCGAGCTGAGTGGGACTGTCTTTGCAGGAAGACTGTAACAGCATGGATTTCACAGGATTGTGGTATTATAGAGAAACTTGCTTAATGTAGTAGCTGCCCTTTCTTTGCCTTCTAAACTTTATGTATATAAGTGCTAAACTCACTCAAAACTTAAAAATCAAGATCCCCCAAAACTAAACAGAATTTGCACTGATTTTGCTTTCAGTCAATATATTTATTTATGAAGGAAGTAAGTGTGTTACTTAAGCAAGCCCCTGGGTGCGTTTACAAATACCAAACAACACGATTAATCATTTCACTGCTAGCCACTGGCAGTGTAAAGGATATGCCCTGCATTTTTCAAACATTGTAAGAGAAATACTAACATCAGAGTCAAAATCTCTAGCGAACAAAACTCGCGATGCTCTGCCTGCAAAAACAAAGCCTGTCTTCATAAGTTTGCACCTAAAACAACCTTTAACTGTGATGATTTGGAAAAAAGCTCTTGACAGATGAAAGATCTGTTGTAGAGCTTTCTAAATTATCCTCTGATCTTGTGCCGTTGGCCAGGATTCAAGACAAAACGGGGGCCTTGAGAGATCCCAGGTCTGGCAAGCGTTCTGTCCCTTTAAGAATCTCAGCTTGATTGTCCTGACTGGTCTGCATGCTTCGGACTGACACTAATATATACCCTATCTTTAAAGATTGGCTGGAAGAAAGGGACTTCCTTTAACAGCAGGCTTTCTACATATTGAAATGGAATCTATATTCCCAGTCTCCCCATTTGCATTTCTTTTCAAAGAAATTCTCAGTTTCTTAAGCATTTTTTAAATGCTGTAGTTAAATGCCACTATGCTGCAATTGTTATTAAAGGTAAGTTGGATGGAACTGTAGGTAAAAAGATTCCAAAGAAAGAAAAATAAACAGAAGCATGAATGGTAAAAGGTGAAAGAATACCAAATGGATAATAAAATATTTAGTGCTTTTCAATTAACTGTTCTGACGATTAGTATACTAGTATATTATATCATAAAAATCATGTCTATTAATTTTTTGCAGCCATTATCTTGACTGTGATTTACTCCCCTCAAATCATTAACAATGCTATTAAAAAGGTGGATGTAGATGAATGTCCTGGATAGAGTGCAGGAAAATAATAGGATTATAGCTGAGGGTCAAGAATGAAGCTGAAAACCAATAGATTTTAGGGGACAGAGGTGGGGGGCTGAAAGGGAACAGAGACCTGAGAGGCAATGAAATGAAGAAGAAGGAATACAGCAAAAACCACGATCTGACTCTTATCCAGTTCCTTACGGTAGCTGAAGTGCTTTCTGCTAAGATTCCTCCTCTCTTCCCCCCAAATGCTGCAGTTTAATCTTAATGCTGAACAAACCTTCACGTCCTGAAAGGCACAGCCTTTTGGAGTCGCACAGCTTTTCTTCACAATGGAAATCTGTGTGTACATCATGAAGAAGATAAATATGTGTATGAATAAGAGTCCCCGGGGTCTTTTCTGAAGCAATGAAGCATCCTTGTTTCAGGTTACAATGGCAGCTTGAGGGCAGCATTTCCATCCAGAAGAAAATGGCTGTGACTTCGTAAATAGAGGCCTTCTTGGAAAATGAGAGAAACTGCGTAACCAGGAATGCGTTAACCAGGGAGGGAAAAGGAACATCAGCAAAACGAGAATGAACGGCTGGCGCGTAGCTGGAGAAAGGTTACCAGCAGGGATTTCTTTGTCTGAATGGATGCTTTGTTGTATAAATAGATGTGTTTTGATCGTGATTATTGGTTGCTAGTATTAATTAAAATTGTAATCAAATTTCTGTGGTGCTTTTCACAGCCAAAAATGACAGCCCTTCGCACAGCTGTAAGGATTCGCTGAGTTAGAGTTTTGCATTAATGTCAGAATCGTGTGTTCACGTACCAGCCAATTAGGCTGCACATTTAAAATGGGGTTATTCTTTCTAAATTTTTACCCTTATGATTTTGGATAGAAAAGTTGGGTTGCTGCAGAAGAGGTAATAGCGGTGCCTTTTGACTGAAAAAGTGCGTTGCGTTACAAGGTCCACAGTAGGTTTGCATGTCCCTCTCATGAATACAGACTCTTGAGCAAGAATATCAGCCACAAAGAGGTACTAACGCGGCAGAGGGATCCTGACTGCCGTGTCTTTATAAGGCAAGATGGCTGAAGGCTGTGTGCTGCAGCACACTGGTGTGATGAACTCTCCAGTGTTTGCCTCTGCCCTCCCCTATTGAGGGATACCGGTAGCAGCAGAGGAAACATGGGTGCTTGCATCTGCCTTATTCCACCCGCTGCCCTGGGCCTTGCCGCTGGGCACGCCAAGGAAATGTTTGGTCTGCAAGTTATTCTTTCCATCCCTCAGATACCTAGGGAAGCTCATAGGCTTTCAAATCTAGCAATTATTTTACACCTTTGCAAAGAAGAAAAACAGGATGATAGTTCTTAATAGTAATTAAAAGCCAAGGACAAGTTGTTAAAATGAGATGCAGCTGGTGGTTGAAAGAGCTGCTATCAGTGGCTCGGCTCCCTGCTCTGGATACTAGAGATCTTTCTATTTTTTTGCAAGATAAGGGGTATGCTCTCAGAGTCCAAAAGAGAAAGGAGTAGAGGCTCCTACTCTTTGAGCTCATCACACGTACAGCCCGATTTCTGAGTGGAAGTCCAGCAGGACTTTTACCCTGAGCCAGAAGATGTTGCTTACAGGGAGCATGGAATGTGGAGCCTTCAGTAAGGCAGAGGGGAAGCGGGAGAGTAACGAATGAGTGATGCAAGTAGGTGGATGAGTAGAGGTCTTGTCTTACAGTTTAGTTTTTTTGTTTTGTTTTACCAAGATGTGCAGGTTTCATCTCATTACTTGTTTCACAGGTCAGGCTCATGCCTCCCTCTACACATATCTGAAAGGATGACGGTGAAAGGCTTTTAAGCTGAAATCTTAAATAGCTGATTTTCTCACGCTTCTGTAGGCTTAGGTGTGTGCTTTCAGTAATTTCTGTGAGAAGTATCAATGTGGCTTATTTTTCTGCATTCTGAGGTACAGGGTGTTTATATCTTCAGAAGAAAAACAGCAACCATATATTTGTGATTCATTTTAACAACAAGCAACATTATGATTTATTATGTATAAACTATTTCACTGGAATTTATGTATAATTTTATATATATATATACACATACATATATATAGTAGCATAAACTGGCATTGTGAAATGGAAATTTTCTATCTTTTCTATCTTTTGACTGTGCTCCTTAATATATTGGAGGCACATTAATCTACAGTTGTTCCTCATTCTCAACTGTTGTATTAATGAAACAGGGTAAAGGGGCAAGTGCAAATATGAAGAACAAGGGCAATAAAAGAATGAGCAAATACCGCCCTAAAGCAAATCTAACATCCATTTAGCTCTGGCTTCATGATCGGCTCGGAAAGAGCCTCACTTGCTGTCTTTTTCTCATTGTCCCATGCTTCACCTGCCATCTTTATTAATAAAAATTAGTCAAGGGGCAGCTTTTACAAAATTCTGTGCTCTCATAAACGTGAGTCATAGTTTTAACATCTCCTGCCACAAGACTTCTGCTAATACCTTGTTGCCAACCCGCTTGAAATCTCTTCCTGTATCCCAGTATCTTCCTTATCCATTTTCTGGCCTTCTGCTCATTCCTTCTTTCTGTTATCTCCCTTCTCTTTCGTGTGCTGACGGAAAGTTCAGACTAATAAACTTCAGTTCCTTTAGTGCTGTTGTACTGCACTGGAGTTTGCATCTAGGTTATTTATTAGCCAGCAGTGGAACTATCCTCCGTGAATTTATCTATGTTATGCTGCTGTGTGATTGTTCCATGAGTATTTTGGGAATTTTGTCTGATTTGCTCTTCACTGAATTCAAGTTCTCTGATAATATCAAAACTGTTCTGAAAAACAGCGGTTAGGAATTTATCCATTATGTTTGTTTCTCTGTCAAAGTTGAGAAAATCGTAGCTTTTCTCTCAATAGCTGAAACGGTGGTAATACTACAGCCTTAGAAACAAGAAGGCTGCCTTTGGGAATGAACAGCCTTTAAGAATATTGTCTAGATCTCTTGTGTCAGTCCTCTTCCTGCCTCTGTTGAAGGCAAAAGCAGTTTAGCATATGTGATATGTTTTAGGTTTATTCTATTACAAGCGACAACAATATTTGGAAAAATCTCCATTTAAGGACAATTATAGTACTATTTACTGCATACACAATGTTGTAAGGTGCCTTTCTCTTTCATTCTTTTTCATATGCTATCATACATAAATGTATCCTGATTTTGTATGCATTACTAACAAAAGTATTTCTGCTAAAATCTGTTAGAATCCTCTCATAAGTGCATCTTCTTATGTAGCAGATGTTGTACGAATACACCTATATATTTGGAAATTTTATTAATTGCATGAAAAATGTGGGGTAAGGTGGATTTTCTGAATGTTAATAGTTTTTAACTGTTTATCCTGAGCACTTGTTCTATTAGCTCTTCTTGTAAATTATAATGTAATAGCACACACTTTTAAACACTGTAGATGATGAGCTCTATAGTCGCAGCTTTACGTTGGCTTTCATAATTTGGATTGTTTCACACATGACATAAAATCTTATTAATGTATCCTAGATAGGCCACAGATAAGTCTGCTCTGTTCATATAAAAAATGCAGATACTGCTTCAAAAGACTGAAACAAACCCTTGACAATAGAGAAATAGTGACCTGATGAAATTTCAGAATATGTGGAAACAACAGAAAGAACTGTATACTCTGACTATAATAATGAAAAGATGTGGCTATTCATAAAAAATCCTTTTGGGCCTTTCAATGTTAGGGTAACACGAACAGAAAGCAGTAAAGTTTGCTTGCAAAGAATCTTTTAACAGCGTGTAATAACATTGTTTAGCCTGAGAGGGAGCTCTGAGCTTATTTTAGAGCTAGAATGTTACTGAGGCTGGCACAGTGTCATTGTATAATTGCATCCAGCTGATTTCTTTGCAGTAACCCCTACATTTGTTACTTAAATAACTCAAAACAGAAGATGACAAAATGGTAGAACTCCTTTTCTCCCTTCCCCCAAACACATATTAAGGCTGCTCTTGGCTGGCTCTTGTATTTATTTTTTCCAAATGCTTGTGATTCTTTCTCAGTCTTGAAGTTCCTTTTAAGAGACATAGTTTCAGCTTTGTTTGCCTATTTTTCATAAGAACTGAGGCATGCAATTAAAACACCCTTTTTCATTTATAAACTGGGTAGGCACCTTACCATATGTGTCTCCTTAGTATTATTGCTGGCATTTATTGATCTCTTGCTTGTTTTAATTTGTATTTAAATACGATGTATGGTAGCAAGCCACACACTACTTGTTCTCCGCTGCATTTGTAGTCACATTCAGTTAAAGTTCACTGGTGTTTATCCTTGAGATTTTGGCTTGACCAGGGAAGAGGGTTAGCTACAAAATTTAAATGTGGACTTCACTTGCATTTAAAAGCTCAGTAATGCTTGGAATTAGAGATTTGATTCTGGTTCACTACTATTCTTAATTTTACTTTGTTCTTGCCAGCATAACCAATGTGTTTCTGATACCACTAATTCCTATTATCACTCATACCATCAATCTTACCTTAAATCCTTTATAAGGTAAGACTAGTCTGAAGCACCATTAGTAACTAGTTACCAGTAAGTAACTAAAGCACTTATCTTTTCAACTGTAAGATTAATTTTAGGGGCAGTAGGCAGAAATTCCACATGAAGCCAAGACTTCTGTTTGTTTATAGTTGACCAGAGAATGACACTCTCCACTTAGATACTGTACAATTGACTTGTAGGTGATATTTCTCTTCTATATATTTGCGTTTTTAAAAAGAATAATTCTTGTAATACAGTAACACTCGGCAGCAATAGAGTGAGAAAGTGTTCTCATGAAGCCAGTGACACTGCTAGCAATAAAAATCATACTGTAATATTTCAACATTTTAATTTGAATGTGAATTTAATTTTATTTGGATGCAGTATAAATCCAGTGAGATATGTATACATAAATCCAGATTGTTAGATTTGAGACTCAATATGTCAGTCTTTCATAACTGAGAGTCTGACAATTTGTTGATTTAGAGAAGGACTGATATCTTGATTGTTTTCTAGCTTTTGTCAGTTTGAAAGTGGTTCTGAATAGATCAAAGTACGTATAATTATTTGTGGAGAGGCCAGTTCCCTACTGGGTATTATATTCCAAGAAGGGTGCAGTGGGTGAGTTCCTTACGCACGTCTGTGCCTAAAACGTGTAGATCAAGGAAAACAAATTGCTTCAGACTGATAGGTTAGACCTACTTCTTTACCATTCTTAGGCATAAATCTTTGATTGAATTGAACTAAGTAAGCTCTTGTGATGAGGAAAGTGGTTCTGGAGAAATAGTTATAAACAGTAGATCCAGGACATGCCCATTTATATTCCATTAATTTTAGTAGAAAATGCAGGTCACTCGTTTTCCTATGTAGAAATACATAAAATGCATTTTGTTCAGTGAATTGTAGTTAGGTGCAACAGACGTTACACAGGTGAGTGTTCTCTGTTTCGATACATTAATCTGCCTTGTAATCAAAGCTCTCTATTTGGGTTTCTCAGGAGACAAACGTGTAGCTCCCGGATGATATTATATTCAAGCTCTCACAAAATGATGTTTGTTGCTGTAATTCTGGGCTTAGCGGCTCGTGAAGCGGTGACACTGGTGCCTGCCACGTGGTTTGTTCTCGTCGACTTCCCAGCCTGTGCAATGCAGTGTCTTGTTTTGCTAGAAATGTAAGTTTTCTGTTTAAAACTCACAAGTTGCTATGTGCTGCTGTTAGGGATAGCAGTGTCAAAGAAGTTCCCCTCCCAGTCCCTTGCTCTGGGAGTGGAACGGGACGAGGCCTGTGGTAGTTCTTGCTCTTTGTGGAGTGTGTTGCGTGGCTTTGAAGCAGCCCGTGAGAAGGGGATGTGTTTTGAGGCCAGCGTACCTTGATAGCTGAGGCTTCTGTTGTACGGAGGAGTGTAAGGGCTGATGGCAGCCTTTGCCTTACAGCTTGAAATGTGGGTGTTTTTTAATATTCTCTGGGTCCAAGCTATTGCGGAAATGAGTGCATGATAAAATACAGTGCATGGATGTGCCTCAACTGGCTCTGCATGTGCATGTGCTACCTCAGAGCTTTCTGAAGAAAAAGAACTTATGAACATGGTTTGAAATTCAGTTAAAAATACAGAAGCATCGTTGATATGAGTGTAGGAGACTGAGGGAATTACATTATAGACTTCCTCTGTCACCTTGGGCAGCAGAGTATCTGGGCCTCTAGGCAGCCATGACACATGCACAAACCCTGAAAGCAGTTGAACTCAGAGGGCTGCGGTTCCTTCCTGGCCAGCTCCTGGCCTAACCTTCACACAGAAGGGGCAATTTTGTTGATCAAAAAAGGAGAAAATTTTATACACGTAGATACATAGCTTGTCACAAAATATTTTGGTTCATATTGCTAAATGCCTGTAATCATCTGTTAATATCATTCTTACCAGCCTTATCTGTTATAATATGGTGTGCCTTACACTTGCATGATTACAAGATAAGGTTTATAATGAGTATAGTAAGAGAGTATGCTTTTATTTATTTTAACTATGTATAAGATATTTTAATTATATTAAATTTTACAAAATTTTTCCTTGTGAGAATGACAGACAAAGGAGTGCAATGCTCTGCCTGTGTGCTACTAAAGATTTGCTAATCTATATGCCATCTCCATCAGTTAAAGGAGAAAACTTCTGTACTGCTTTTTGAGGAGGACAGAGTCCACTGCACATAAAATAGCCTGCTCTGAAACAGTGAACTGTAGCCCTCTAAAAACACTTTTTGGTGTGTTAGGTTTCCACTTAATAACCATCTAAGAGAGAAAGAAAAACAGAAAAATGTATCAAGAACAGACTATGCATATATATGTGTGAGTATGCGTTTGTATGTAATACACACACACACACACACACACACACACACACACACACACACACACTAAAAATATACATGGAACCTATCATAATACAAATGGGATTTTAGCCAAATATCATTCATTGCAAGGGATGGAAATGGAGCACTAAAATATTAGTACAGTCCCTCCACTGTATAAATTAAAACTTGCTAATATTCATAAAGGTAATATTTTCTCAGGAAATTCAAAATGCAAAGAGCCCCTGAACTGAAATGAGTTGGAAAACTGTTCTGATTTATTTATGAATAAAGGCCCCTGATTCTGCAAGTCCTTGCAGGAATAAAGAACTTTGAACATACTGACAGCTCACTTATTCTTTATACGACAAAGAATAAAAACATAAAAATATGATCTTATTCATAAGTTGAAGGATGTCCAAACCTTTGATCCTGGATACACCCATGAACTCTATTTTGCTCATAAAAGTGGCTTTATAGATGTTAATGGGACTGCTTACATGAGTAAGACAAATGTTTGAATAATTTTTGAAGAATTGGCACTGAGATATTAATGTATAATATGAGCTATTAACTAATTAACGTGCACTTGCAAATGGTGCAATGCTCCTGCAGATGCTTAAAGACAGGCTATTAAATTTGCTAAGACTAATCATGCAGTAATGCTACTAATGTACTTAGTTGTACCTAGAAGTTTTGTAACTAAAATTTCATTTTACACTTGTGACAATTTAATGGTGAAACCAATCAATGTTTAGCAAGTACTCTTAAAAGTGTTGATTTCCTTGTGCTTTCTGGGAGAAAGAAAGCACGTTGGAGGGGAAACAGCATCTACAGAAAATGCTTAGTAAGTTATTTCATAAATATTCAAGTGTGCAATATTTAGCTGTTGTTTTGATTACTAAAGGGCTAAGGTGAAATCTATGAAGTGCTCTGGTGAAGATGTTAAAAACCCAGAGCTATTTTACATGTTCTTTATATTACCTACTGCAGATTCTTTAGATGATCTAGATGATTTAGATGAACATGCCACTTTGTTTCCAGTGTTTACTCAGCATTGCTGTGCTGCTAAAGATATTTTGCCTGTCTGATTTTTGTTTCTTTAAAATAAAAAATTAATAAGAAGATTGGGCCAAATCCTGAAAAATTCCTTGACTGACATGAATAACAAAGACATGAGAGCAATACATATATGGAAATGCTGGATTTAAAGAGGGTATCATTTGAGACATGTTGACTCATTGAGGAGATTTATACTCTCTTTCTTTACAGGGCAAAGTACTAATGTTATTTTATATGTATTTGCTGTTTTCTTGACCAATTCTGTTCTGTCAGGTTTTCAGTTTGGAAGGTGCAGGAACTTTCAGCTGATGTCCAAGGATGCCTCATGCATCTGTCTGCTCTTTCTGATTCCAAATTCCCATTTGATTTCTTTTTATTTTCTTACTCCATTTTACTTAACTCCTGGGATCTGTGGAAGCCCTACTACCAGTTCCAGTGGGTTTATAGACCACTGTCTTCTCTCTCTACAACCTGGCAGAGTCACCAATGACGTGCATATTACAACTTCTTGCAGTGACAGTCCCAGCTTCCTCCATATTATTAGCTTTTGTTTTTTCTTCCATAAGTGAAGGATATGATATGCACGTGGAAGCTAACTGCATGCAGGGTTCAAGGGAAGCCTCAGGTCTCTTTCCTATCTATCTCATAACTGGGATTAACAAAGAGACTTTGTTACTAGTATTTAGATGTGTTAGTGTGCCAAGTGTGTTCTAAGTCCATACATAAACTATTGTTTTACACTTTTAACTAAAGATATGAGCCTGGAATGGCTCATTGTCACCAAAAATTTTTCTAAATACTTGCCTGAAGTTCCAGTCCAAGGCACAAGCCTACTGCTATTGCAAAAATCCTGGTGAAAAATTTGGAGCTTACTGTGTACAACAGCATTATTCAAAGCTTGCCTTGTAACAGGACACACAGCAAGTAACATAGCAAGAATTTTTATGAGGAATTGCTTATATAAAAATAATAAATGCAGTATTGTGAAATAGATCACATTTATATAATGCCATGCATCTCTAAATATCTCAAACATTGTTTGTTGGCATTGTTTTGATTTTCTTAAACAGCTAAACATTTGGCATTTGTTAATGGGAATTTTTGATAAGAAACTGTCCCCAAGTAAGCCCTTTAGGAATGAAATCTGTCCATTTACAGGGTGAAAGAGTACACAGAAGCAGTAAGAGATATGCAGAAGCTGGAGGGGTTCAGTCTGGCCAGACCACCAATCGCTCTCAAAGAGCCTACTGTCAAGACTGGCTGTTGCAACACCTGTTTCTGGTAAGAATTTTAAAAGCTTGGACACAACTTTCACCTCTCAAAAATTTGCCTGGACAGGATGTAAAGGAGAGGTAGAAACCAAATATATGTAGAAACAAAATGTAATCTATAGAACTGAATTGCCTTCTTGAACTGTGCAAGTGACAAAAAAAGATTTCTTATAGTGTTTAAAAGGAAATTAATGGCAATCTTCCTTGGGCATTCATTTTTTGTAGAGACATCTTTCTCTTTCATCATGTATAAAATTGTTTAGAGACAATTTAAAACCATAATGACAGTAAATAATTCTGATGTAGAAAGCTGTTTGTTCAGTATTAGATATCACTTCTTGTCTTACTGTGGGCCAAAAATCTTGAAGTCTTGTACATGTGGGAGAGTTGTAAGCTTTGGAAAAGTGCAAACATTTTTTCATGGAGATCAGAGTCAGATTCTGATTGTAAGATCTTGAAAAATATCCACCTCTACCTTACTACCATGGATTTAATTTTAAATGATTGTATTTCTACAAAGATAAATGAAAGTACTGGTGTGAATAGTATTACAGTAGTCTGCCTGGCACTCCACCATTGTTCCGGTAGGTACAACCATCCGGAGCAGACGCTTCCAGGATTGATAGCAAACTTTAGTCGTTCGATACAGCTGGCAATACCAGTCCATCTTTAGTGAAGGGCACTATTAATAGCCAAGTAAAAGCATTTGTGTATTAGAAGATTCCAGTTACGGTCATATTGTGTCAGGAAGATGTCAGTGTTCTATCTCGTTTTGGTACTAATGATTGCTGATATAGTACTTACAGGATAATAGATGAGGAAGGATGGATTACAAAGTTATAAATCAATCAAAGTTTTTGTGATACATTTAAATGCTTTTTGTGGCTTGTTAAATCATCAAAACCCTCAGATTGATTTTTACTTTAATAATCAATTCTCGGTACGTTTTTTAACATGCAGTCAAGAGTTAAATTTTTGTAACTATAAATATTGAGAAGAATATTACGACACTAGTGGGAAGATTTATTACATTCTGATGGCTGAGCTGAAAGGATGTATACCCTATACCACTGAAATGTCAAGATGCAAAAGGTTGATTAGCAAGAAAGAGTTTGTTTTACACAGAATAAATTCATCTATATGTTCATCAGCTGATGTGCAGTGGGAATTCATCTGCGCAAATACTTACAGTCACAAAGATGATCTGATATCAGCCTGCTCATAGGAAAACATGTTTGTGTGTGTATTGGGAGTACTTGCAACATTATCTGTGATGAAGCTACAGCATTACACAGGTAGCTGTCACACATCTAAGGCTGTGCAACTACTCAAATATTCATCATGGTTTCTGATAAGCAGTAAATGACCCTCAAAGGTTCAAGCTTTGTGTTCACACATTTACCCAAAAGGTTAGATTCCAAATTAGGAAGAATCTTTGATGGGAAAGAGCAGTTCAGTCTCTGGGTATGATCAGCTTTAGGTTTACAGGGCACTTCTGTATTTGAATGCCATCCAGTAAGTATGTAAAAGTTTGACAGCTAAGCTTTTGACAGAAGTTTTGCACTTGAAGTATATGCAAAACAAGAGCTAAACCTAATCTACTAGACACAGCCAACGCATTTAATCCAGGATGTAGGACCTAGAAAAACAAGTTTTTATTAGGCACGTATCAATTTCTTGTGAACACTAGTCTGGGAAGTGTGTAGAAAGCACAGCTTTGTGTACAAGAAGCTATGTCAGTCCACTGGACTTGGGATCAGAGAGGAGATTCTGGAAAAATGGAGGCTGCAAATTAGTAGTGGGGAGGTTTGTGATAACATGGTAGATTGTACAAGCATCCCGTGTAGCTCTACGTGATGTTTCTATCGTTGGCCCTTATCCGACTCATGAAGATTAGGGGAAAATTTAAGTATAAAGCATACAAAACCCCACACTTGTCTAGTGTATGTCTTCAGTGCGGCTATATGTGGCCGCTAAAGTGAAGTAGCAATCTGAGTTGGGAGTTACCTATGTCAGCTGGGTTCTGTTAAGTGACTTGGCACAAGTATGGCCCATTGCAGTTGTGCAGTGGATGTGATAGCTAATCCACCCCTGTTTAAGCTAACCTATGTTACTTCTCAGGTGGTCTAGTAGCATAGGTGTGTCCGGTCCATAAATGTGAACTTTTGAGCAACAGAGACTCTATTATTTGCGGTTGTCTGCTGATCTTTCTAGTGTTAAAGACACATTGATTAGAAAAAAGCCTTGTGTTATGAAAAGTTAACTTATTAAAAGGATTAAAAATAGGCCAATGACATATATTAAAATATACCTGCACATAGGGAGAGATTAATTTGGTGGATTTATTTCCAGTGGAGTTTCCCAGAGATCTGGGCTTGTTTTGACACTAATATTTTTATCAGAGAACTAAACAAAAAAGTATTAGCTGCTGAGGTCTGTAGATGAGACAAATATTAGTGAGCTAATAATAATATGAAAAAATCGCAATTATTAAATGGATCTCAGTGACTTGGTAACATGCTTACTGACCAATAATAATGCAAGCTGTTATTTCCAAATGCATGTTAGCATCACCAGATGTAAGGTATGCTACACCTAGAAACTAAGAACATAAGCAATGATTCTGCCTTAGAAGAATGTAACACCTTATTCAGCTCAATATGAGCTGTCAGTCCAATACGGTAGCTAAAAGAGCCAAAGGGACTCTTGGATGTATGAGACGGAAAATATTTATAGAAGTAAAAGAGACAAAAAATGTATTTCTATGGCAAATATTGGGATGATTGCTAATAAGATTGTGCCCTTTTCTGGAGATTGCCCTTGAAGTAGTGTGGAGGTAATAGAGTTAAAAGAAAAGCAACGAAAATAATGCATGTGCTAGAAAACAAGCCTTATGGAGAAAGAAGTAAGGAGTTCCGCTTATTCAGCTTGTTGAAGATAAGGTTGAGAAGCACAGAGATACCCTCTCAGGGAAAACATATAAATAGTGGGGTTTTTCCATCCTGCTGACAAAGCATACATAACAAAATCCATTGGCTGGAAGCCAAATACAGACCAATTAAATCTTAAAATAAGATACCATTTTCTAGCTGTGAGTATAATTAGACGCAGGAATAGCTTGCTAGCTGAGGGAGAGGCCTCACCATCACTTAAATATTTATAACAAGATTAGATACTCTGTTTATTAAAAAAAAAAAAAAAAAAAAAAGCTGCAATCCAGCTTTGAGGAGAAATTCTATTATCTGTGTGCTCATAGGGAGAGAAGTGTGGGGATGGCAGCTGAAGTACATTGCTGGAGGTTTCCATTATTCTTTCTGGCCTGGAGTGTGTAAATCCTCATTTCTTCTGTGAGTTGTAGCAAGAGCTGCGTTGTCTACTTTGCCCTCCACAGTCTCGTGCCATAGGCAGCTGTATTAAGGCGATGGTGGTTACGAGTTCTCGAGCTTCAGCCGCTCGAGGAGGAATTTCCCCAGACGCTCACTCAGGTATAGGCAGCCGAGGATTTTGTTTGTTTGCAGCTTCCTCTAAAGCAGGAGAGGCTGACGGTAACTAGACGTGGGGCGCTGGCTGATGTGAGCCCGCGTCCTCAGCTGTACAGGGAGTCCTCGCAGGTGTGCCTGGCTTGTCCTGCTCCCCTGCTCGTGTTTGACTGACTGCTGTTTGGGAGGGAGCGCTCCCGCAACCCGGAGGGGCAGGCCCTCAGCAGCTGAGGTTACGCTTCGTTCGTTGAGATCACTGAGGCAGACCTTGCCGTATCAGCCTCCTGCCTCTTTTGGAGTTTTAGCTATTTGACTCTTATTTAGACTCCTATACTTTCTGCCACAGCAAATAATTCAATTCCTTAGGAGTCTAAATATTTTGGTTTAACCAGAAATGTTGGGAATCGAGGTGGATCAGCTGAATGAAACTTACGGTTTCTGATTAGCAGATGGCCATCTAGAAACATCTCCCAATTCTTTCTGAACTTGAATTATGAAATTGTAAAATATACCATTTTATGACTTTTATTTAGGGCTGTCTGCTTAAGAGGATCAGAGTTGCGGTCCCATTTTATCCTACGTTGTCTTTCATGACTGTCCTGTGATCCCTGGTTAATTATCCCATTGAATACCTCTCTGAAAAGTCCTGAATCCTTTTCCTGGAAACTATCAACACAGGTTTTGACTTGGTGAGAGGCATTAGTAAAGACAGATGCCAAAGCTTCTGCTAGTTAGAATGACCTGTAGGTTGTGCACCTGCAGCCTGGAGGAATGGAGACCGTTACGCGCATACTTACGGCACTGAGGGAGAACTTCCTTTGGGCATCGTACTTTATCAGTGTGTGATGTACAAAGGGGTCTAGATTAGCTTCATCACGTTCAAGTTTTTTCTGGGAAGGATTCAAAATGTCTGGGATTGAAGCAGGAGGAATGAATGAAGATTGTACTGCTTAATCAGAGCTCCACAGCAGCACTTTTTCCTAACATGCATGTGAGATATACCAGTGCGCTCCATTTACTTTGTTACCTTGCAAAGAGGTTTACGGTTTAATCAGTGATGGTGATGAACCTGCAACAAATGACTTAGTTACATTCAGCCTTGGTCAGAAAACCAAAAGTGTTTTAGAGGAGGAAGAGAGTAATTCAGATGACTGCTGAACCATCCTATCTGCTAAAGCGTGGGGACATAGATGACATTTAGAGGACCCTTGCCCTCTGTTCCCTTTTAGCTTTGCACTATCAACAAGACTTCACAACGTTAGCTAATGGTAATCCTCTGTGACAGACTTTAGCAAAGGTGGGTTCTTTTTTACATAAAGATGACGGAAAAGAGTGTGAACGTTGTGTGCAGTACCGTGTCCACAGGTATTGGTGTTTCTTTCAATGTCTTTCCCTTTCTAAGAAATGCAGGCATTTTTGCTAAGATGTTACCCTGAGGTATGAAATGTGGTATAAATTGGTCCCCTGGTTCTCTGTGTGCGCTGGGTTGATTTAATACTAAAACCATCGTGTTTGAGAACAAACAGTTTGTTCTGTCCAGCCTTCTGAAACTCATCCTCAGGTGCTTCTTGTGAATGTTTACTGTAATGTATTCTGTTTGCAAGACAGTTTGGAGACCGAATGTCACTTTATCTGTTTCACTATTATATGTATGGGAGCAAGGCTATTTGTGCAGAAAAAGGTTATCTGTTATTCTTTGAGTTTTGTCATTTGCAATGTTACACACTTTTGTCTCAGTTAAAAGGTCTGCGAACCATTTATTTTAACAGACACATGACTGCGTTTACCAGACGCATGACAAGCAGAGAAAGCAGTATAAAAATTTGTAAATGATACAGAAAGTCAGATTTGTTTAAAGCGTTCATCAAATGCATTATGAATACTTAACAAATTAGTGAAAGTGAGAATCAATTTTTGTAAAGGATTTGCAAATCCTTTACAGAAGGAAAAGAGCTACATTTGTCTTGTATTTCACATAAAGTAATGTGGTCAATGGTGGCATTAAAATACTTATCAGTAAATAAAATCTCCCATTTAACTGTAGCCCCAAAACCTGAGCCACTATTGCTATCCCAAATACCTGAGGCCCAGATTCAGAGTTGTATTGAGCAAACTCTTATTAATTGATATGAAATCAAGCTATTATATTGGATGGTCTACTCTTGCTTGTCCAACCATTAAACTAACTCTTTAAATGCATTTCTAGTTTAGATTTTTGTTTTGGTAAGGAAGTTGGAATTCTTACTGGTGTTGAAAAGAAACACAAAAAGAACAATTTGCTAGTGAGGATAATAGTCATTTATCGCTGACACTTTAAGGTTAGAATGGGCTTTTCAAACAAATCAAAAATGTCTGCACACTGAAAAAAATACTGTTTGGATTATTTTTGTTGTGTCTCTGCCTCTATATCACTACAATCAACTTCAGTTAATGCAGATGTTTTGTTCTGTTCACATACTTTACAAAAAAAAACCAGCAAGATTTCCAGTCAGCAAGCTTTCCTGAAATGTTTCTCCATTTACAATGGCTCATTTTATTTTATTACTAAAATGTTTTTAAGTAAGTTTTTAATTTGATATACAAGGAAGCATCCCACAAAAAGGTGCTTAAAAAGAAAGCCAATCATTGGGCTGGTTGGATGGTGTTCTGTGTTACCTCAAAATTCAGCTTTTTATTATTTTTGGACAATACTTGAGAAAATTAACTTTTGCTTTGGTTTAAACTTTCTCTCTTTTCTCACCTTACCTTTTTAACTTTAACATCCAAAAGAGGAACACACTGCTTTCCCAGCTCTTGTACTTTTGTTTAGGCCAAGAGCTTCAGCTGGATCTTTCTGTATTTTGCCCCAGGCATTTATCCCATTTTCCTCTGACAGAAGAATAGAAAACCACATTTGCAGTATCCGTAAATTAATTATACTTTTCCAGGCTTAAAATACAGTGACAGATCAACAAAACAGCAGCAGAAAACTAATTCCTTCAAAAAATATGAAAAAAGGAAGTTGTGTAAGATGGAGTAATTAATCTTGCAATAAAAATAATTGTTTACAGTTAAAATTAATGTAACATGCATTCCTCAGCAGATAATAAATTATGGGTTTTCTCATTAGCATTTGAATTGATTTCCTCTAATTTCTGAGGAACACATGAGCATGTGACTAGATTAAGTTTAATTGGACTACAGCTGGCGCTGATTGTGTGTGGATAGGCTGGGGGGGCTGACTGATTTGGCATCTTCCTGCATTGTGTTTCATTGTCTGTTTCTTCCCTTTCAGCTTTTTCTGCAGAGATTATAAAGCCCTGTGAGAAATTCTTAGAGAATTAAAACGGAAAATAACCCTACAATTTGTGAACAATGCAAAATGTAGGTGAGGTGTTTATAGAAGGTCTGCGGTGTCAGCGAACCAATATCCAATACCATACTTTAAAGCCCAACTGCTATGCCATATGATGTGCAGATGAAAGATATTATCAGACAAGCACTTGGGCATCTTGCTGCAGCAGTGTGTGGATAGGACAAGTGTTGCTGTTTAGCAGTGTGCTTCCTCACTAAGTGAATGTTAGTGCTGTCATAGGAGAAAGTTGGCTGGGATCTCTATTATGTTCCAGAGCTCAGTTCCGTGCTTGAAACAAAACTCACCTTCCTCTGTAATTTAAGCTCAGAATGGGAACTGGAGCAGTTGAAGTAGGAGTATGAGCAGGAGTACGCATTCTGTCTTACTAACTCTGCTGCACTGGCAGCAAGCTGCGGCAGAAGATGAGATTTCACTGCTAGCTTTACTAGAGTTCCTCTGTCAGCCTGAAGCAGCCAGAAGTCCTTCTCCAGCAGTGGCCAGTAATAGCCACCTATGGAAGGGCATGAGATTAGCTCAAAAGTATAGTGGTATTTCCCTGTGTGTTCTTCTAGTCTTCATCAATGTATAGCTCTGGGATTTCTTGTTCAAGAGGTGATAATATATTTAATAGTCTTAGATGAATTTTTCTTTTGTAAGTATGTCTAGCAGCTTTATGAATCCAAGTGAGCCTTCAGCATCCACAGCATCCTGTGTCTAATTTCTGTAGTTAACTGTGCACTGTTTTGAACTATTTTCATTTGATACTGTCTAGTTCTTGTATTAGAAAAGACTTTCTTTTCAGCTTCTCCATGCAACTTGTGATTTCTATAGCTAGGATTGTGTATTCCCTGAGGCAACTCTTAAGCCTAGAGTCCTGCTCTCTTTAATCATTCCCATGTAGAAGTCACTCCAAGTCTCTAATTATCTTTGCTGTCCTTCTCTTTACATTTTCAAATTCTGCTACATCTTTTTGAGTTGGAGAGACCACAACTGTATCAGTACTCGGGGTGGCTCATTCTGGATTCGTACAGTGACATAATGATGTTTTCTATTTTTTTCTCTACTGAGAAAAAATACTCTCTACTTTCTTTCTGAAGGCTGTAGATTTGTAGGTCAGATATTTGGGGAGTACCGTGCTAATCAGTGTGATTGGGGGTGACAGAAGGCAGGACTACTAAAAACAATACAGAGGGCCACCTGTTGAAAATAGCATCTCATGCAAGAAGTGGGTTAATTTGTAGAAGACAAGAAGAGCATCGTCTCTTAAGATTTTTCGCATACTGAGAAGGGAAGTGGTTTCAGGAATCTGAAAATGACAAAATAGATTCAGGGGAAGAAGCAGTGAAGTTGGGTCCTATGTTAAGGTCATTAATGTGAAAGAAAAGGCTACAAGGTGTAAGGAAAAGGCACATGCTAATGGTGAGCAATTTAATAAGAAATGCAAGTAGAGAGCTAGACTCACTCACAGTGTAATTCTATTCAGGCCAACAAGTGAGGAAGCATCAGAAGAATGAATTTGGTTCATGCTGTATAATCTTGATAATCTTGATCTTTGATTCTGTCTGCCGTCTTTTGTCCTCCAGGCATTTCCCATCACAACTAAAGATGGTGAACAATGTTTGTTGGTGGTTCAGGCTGAATTTGAGACAAGTAACACATATGAGGGGGAAGTAGAGAAAATGTTTTAGAAGTCAAAGTTAAATAAAAATATTTTAACTAGTAGGTTCCTCCGTTTTCTGGAATTGTTTCTCAAATACACCCTGAGAAGGCAGACAAAGACAATCTCAGAATGACTAGTGGACTGAGAGACGTTATGCTGATGGTGTTTCTATAGACCTTTCTTCCTAAGCATGGTAATTTGTAGATAGGTCATATTTGACTAGAATAGGGGAGAAAATGGAAAAAGACAGTGTAGGAGGGTAACTTTCCATAAATAAATAAATAAAAAAGAAAAAAAAAAGGCCCAGGAAAAGAACATAGGAAAAAGTAAAAGATTTCGAAGTTTTGCTTGTACTTGGGTTGAGAAGTTGCCTATTGCATGAATGGCATCAGTTTTTGCAGTGTTTCCTTTTACATCTACTTTGAAGAACGTAATTGGAAATTCAGAGTTTACAACTTAGGAGATATTTGGTGCTGTGTAGTGATTACTATGGACAAAGTAAGAACATATGCAAAATTATCTGCCTACTTGCAAAAATATGCAAAAATATTCTGCCTACTTTGTCACTTTTTTTTTTTTTTTTTTTTTTTTGAAATTTGTTATTAGCTTTTGAAACATGCTCTTAAAGTCTGAAACATTTACCTGAAACATGTATGGGGGGGGGGGGAAAGGAGAGAGAGATTTTCTCTTTTTGGGACAGATTCCCTCCCTAAATTTAATTCCCCCATGCTAGAATTTGGCCAGTAATAATACAGTTGCTTTGAGAAATGTATAATGGCATCTTAAACTTCTATGAATACTGAGGAATGTAGTTTTATGTTCCATCTGAAAAATAACAACTCCGGCAGTATACTGTATGTTAGCACCATGCTGAGACGTTGGCTTACCACTGGTTTGAAGAAAAGACTACTCCCTTTTCAGGGAATAACAATGCATCTAGGTTTTCCTTGGAGTATTTTCTATCAGATACTAATCAGACATTTGCTAGATATAAAAGGTTTGTGAGATTTAGGAAGGCTAGAGCCCTAGATATTCTGGCTACATACCAGTCTCTGGTATTCCATTTCTTGGGAATGGATCTGTTAAAGGAACATCTTGTAACAGGGGAAAAAAATCACAACACCAAATCTTACATATCTTAGTTAAACCTAGATATAATTTTGTATTTAATTATATGTAGCAGTGTATTTACATAAATTCCTATTCATTTTTTGCATGACAATTGTGCCTAGAATTCATGTCATAGACCTCCTACTTACTGTGCTCGAATCTGTTCAGACAAAAAGGCTTCAGCTAGCATAAGGTATCTGGAATGCATTTTTTCCAAGCTGTGAGTGTGAAGTGTCCTATGCATACCAAGGAAGGCAGGATTATCAGGCTAGTGATCAGCTGGTTAGAGATCAGCTGGCAGTGGGATGACCACTAGAAACAAGGCAGGAGGGGAAGTAAGCAAGAATAATGCTTTTGTGGTGCTTTCTAGAAAAAGCTGACTGCTTGTACTATGCCTACAATAAAAAATAGTACGCTTATTGCTGTTTCACTTAAGCATGAAAAATAATGATGCCAAGCTTAAATATAAAATAGAGCATTAAAAGAAGTAGTTAGGAAAAAAAGGAATGAGAGAAGTTAATTGCGAGTCTGATTAGGCCTGTTTTGCATTGTGCTTTGTTACTTGTTTTGTACCCCTCTTGTCCCATCTCTAGCTATGAGCAAAAATAATCCGTACTGAAAAGTACAAATGTTCTTATAGTTAAGCATTAATTTGGAGGGATGCTGTAAGCTGCCAGCTACCCAAAGTCATTAAAAAAGCAGTGTAGTTACTAGGAAACCTTTTGCAATCAAGGGCTGTTGACAGCCCTCAGCCTTCACCAAATTGTTTCTTCTATGATCATTTTATAAGTCTGCTTTCATGCAAGCTTCAAGGTTTTAGCTGGTCAAAATTTTAGTTAGTCTGAACCAGCCTCTAGCTTCAGTGGCACCTTCTGATCAAAGCCTACAGTACAATTTGACTGCAGCAAAATGTGCTGTGCTCCATCTCTAATTGGTTGGCCTGTCAATATGGGATTTTAGCCTGCCCAGAACTTCCAATCTTCCGTGCTTTATGTGCATTAAATCTTTCACCAACTACAAAATGCCTCCCCCCCGCCTCATACTTTGTGCTGTAGGAGAGCTATAGTCCATAACCTTTGTTTTCAGTTTTATCATAAATTGAAATACACACACACTTAAATTTTCCTAATAAATAAAGTGCTATGTTGTTCTAAAGCTGCCTTTTCACCTCATTACAGCTCAGCGGAGTGGAGAGTGATGTCATGGTTGACCCAGCACCAGCATGCCCATAAATGATACAGTATGTTCCCCCTTTTACTTCCTGGCTAAAGCACTGGGAAGGAGCTTAATATGAAATTCATGCCGTGATGACAGATTTAAAAGTTGCTACAGACTGTAACAGACAGCAACTGCATTTTGCAGACATACATGACACATACCACTCTCTTGTATTTTTAAGTGATGACATTTTCAGTTTAAAGAGTTATGTTTCTATTGCGTATTATGGCTGTCTGTCTACAAAATTAGGTAGGAGGAGGGAAGGAAAGGACAGGACAGAAAAAACACTGAATTTGATATAGAGCTCTGCTCAGAGAATATGTTGAATATTAATCAGTGGTTTGAGGGGCGGCACACACCAGTTTTGAAGCAGACTGCACTTCTGCTCTTTGCCTTTTGGGGGATTTTGGCCGTTTGGAGAAAGACAAAACGGTGAAAAAGGCCCCTCGCGCTTTTAACAAGGAGACTGAAAATCCAAATGGTGCTAAATTGTAAATCTGCGAGCAGGAAACAAAAACTCCAAACATGAGGCACCCTTCTTTGGCTGGGCTTTCCAGGCAATTAAATAAATAGCCATCATGTGGTGTCTCCAGGGCAGTAAAACCTGCCACCGAGGAGAATTTACGGGAATGTGCTAGGGAGGATTTTGCCTGATAGAGAGCTCTGATATTCTCCACTTGCATCTATGTCTGTGCTGGAGAAGCTTCTCATGAAAATAAAGCTTGACTGTAAATAAGAGCACAGGTTTATAACCTTGGCATCTTCTTTCACCCTCTGCTGGCATCCTTTTCTGTAGCTACTCAGTAGTACACCATACATGACAGAAAAATAGTCACTCAAATTGATATAGAGTGAAGTTATGCAAATACGTAAGAATGGATTACTAGTTTTGCACTAGATCAAAAAACAAAATGATGCTGGCCTCTTACCAGAAGGCATTTCATACTGTTGCTGCAGTTTATGCTGCAGTTTATGCCAAAAAGACAACTTCTTGCACTGGAAAGTATATTCATTAATTTCCTTCAGGATTCTTAGATTGCTGACCAGGATTTTAGAGTAGCTGGAGAAGAAGAATACACTAGAGAATCCTTCCAGGTTTCACCTTGAGATGCATGTGTGCAAAATTTTGTGGTATTTTTAGATGCTCAGCACCCTCAAGTCAGAGTTGAGGGAAATCAGCATATTGCAGAGTTATGTCTGGTATTCATGGTAGGAATGCCCAGTCACAAGAGACATGATTAACAAAGCTTATGGTTTATGTACCTCAATATTGAGTTTCCAAATTTTGATTTAAGGAAGTCCTGGTAGCATAACCCATGGGGGCAAAATTTTCCTGCCCTCCATGAATGAAATGTTGCCATTCTGTTCAATATTCTGATTATTTATTGTGTAGAGTCTCCCCCTGTATGACTGAAGCCAAATCCCCTCACATAAAGAGACAATTCTTACAAAGGAGCACAAAACTCCTGTTCTAGTAAGGTATCAGCTAGTGAAGAATAGAGCAACTTGAATGAAATCAAAAGGGAATTAAACCCTGCTGAACCTGTAATTTTTTTGACTCTCAAAAAAGATTTGATGCCTTTTTTTGAGTTTCAAAGGAGATCTAATATTTTTAACTTTCTTAAAATTGTGAAGTGCTAGAAATCTCATCAAAAGACTGATTGGGAGATTTCCAACTTTGGTCCTGAGTTGAGCTGGCTCGTAGAAAGGCTGCTAAAGTATGACAGCATATAAAGATCCTGTTGTTCAACAGAGGACCTGACATGAGGGTGATATTTCAATTATATGACTTATCTTTCAAAATATCCTACAATCTAGAATTTGTATGTCTGAGGGAAGAGTAGAACCTATTTAAAGATCTAAATGCTTGACTCTGAAATTTTGAAGAGATATCATGCTACTTTTTCCAGCTGATTTTATATGAAATGTTGTAATTAATCTTGACATAGGTAGTAGGATATGTTGTTTTCTGTCTTCTATTACAGCTGCCAGACCACTGGGAACATCTTTTTAATTCTCCATTCAATCCAGTTTCCCACATCTATATCAATTTATCTTTGTCTCTTGCAAAGCCCCACTTAGCTGAGTGGCTCTCATTTGTCCCCTGACCTTTGACTGCTACTGGTTATGTTGAGTATAGGATAAGGAGGGGAAATTGCCATGAGAATGGTGTCTTTTTTTCTCCATCAATCCCTTGAGGAACAGCCTAGTCAATGCAGAAATGTGAGGATAATTTGTAAGTTTTAGCTTTAATTACAAATATTGTTTTTAATAATTATTGTCACTGTGAAGTGTGTATATATATATGTGTGTGTGTATATATATATATATATATATATATATGTATAAAATAGTGTTATTTAGGAAAATGTTATCATCATCCTGTTTTCTGGAAGATCATGTGAGGGTATATTGGCAGAAACAATGCAGGTTTTATTCACAGCAAAAATTCCTGTGACATTGGATGCCATTTTTTTTTAAATTATTGTTTTAAACCAGCAAATATTATATTGCCCTCAGTTTGCTAGTTCCATTATTTTGCAGCCCATAGAGGACAGTTCAAAATATTTTAATTTTGAAAAATTAAGTGAAAGATAGCTGCTGTTATAAAATGGAAAGAATTAGAGACTGTTTAAAGCTAGTGGCCTGTTCTCCAAACCTGGAGCATGGAGTAGCAGCATGTAAAAGGGGAAATCACCAGGGATGAAATATTGACCATGCTGGTGGGTCCTCATCAAATAAGTGTAACAAACTAGAACATTATTAATCATTACTTCTCATATGTGCTTTGTTATTTTTTCCTAAGCAGTAGCATTAACAGTGATAGGTAATATTCTAAGCATAAAGTAAAAGTGGTTTGAATTCTTTGCAAATTCAGGTATTCTGGATTTCTCTCCCTGGAGACCTGAAACTGAACCTGTCGTGGAAGTATTTTGCCAAACCTTTCTCATGTGAATCGCCCACTAGATCTTGCTGACAAAATAGGCTGTCCTAAAACCCTACCATTTTACATTCTTAATGAGCCCCCTGTGCAAGTGGTTGCAGTAAATTATGATTTTGTTTCCAGTAATAAGTTTTACTAATCTTAAACATAATTTAAAACTGTTAAACCTACAGGTTAACCTACACCAGGACCTAGCCTTTGACAAATTATATACAACTGCATGAACCTGAATATGATTGTCCAAAATGTGATCAGTAAATTATATGTTTATCTGGAATATAAGATTAACTCTGTGTGGTAAAAGCTTTCTGCTGGGGTTTGAGCATTGCCCCACTTGACAGGAATGGACATTTCCCTTCCAGAGAATTAGCAGTTTGCTCAGGGATTAGCAAACATTGGAATGGTTTTAGGTAACTATTTACTGCCTGGGCAGATAGTGATTTCTCCTGAACATGCCAAGTGAAAGACTGAGGAAACAGACTCATACATGATGGCAGGAAGACTTAATCTTTTTTTTTTTTGTTTCAGGACAAAGAAATACCTGAGAAAAAGTTGAATTTGAATAGCTTACAAATACGTGTTTCAGTGATGGAAGCAAATGTAGGTTCCAAATCTAAATCCTTTTCTATGAAAACAGAGTTGGGAATGGGAGTCTAATATGAAAGCCTATATGTATCTAACAGTTTGGCAACTGGAACCTGTAGGATGAGAGGAACTTTGCAACTAATCCGATCATGGGTCCATATATGCATTGTTTCCCTTTCTTCCCTATTCATTTCAGTGTTCTACTGTGTTGTCTCCATTAAAATGTTTGTTTATATATATTTTGCATTTCTCTTCATATGGCTCCTGTAAAGGACAATTTCATAGTTCTGACAACCCTCAAAGAAACCAGTTTCTCCATGATGTTGAGCCTTATAGCTAGTCTTGCAGTGACAGGCCCATGGAAGTCAATAGGAAACAGGCTGCTGCACCATAAGCTGCATGGGTCACTTCAGGATTTGGAAAGGCAGAACTGATCTGGAGGAAGTTATCTTCTAGTGACTTGCATTAGGCAGGTAAGCTCTCTGACCAGCTGCAGGATAATCAGGAAAGTACTTGAAAGCTGAGCATCCTGAGGGAGTTTGTAATAGGGTGACTCCGTAAACATACTGACAAAATTTTATTGATATGTATCTGAGTGTGTATATCCTCTGGATTTACATATAAATAAATACATGTTGAATGCATTATATTATAGGCAGATATGTTGCAAGTCAAATTAAATGACCTGACTGAGTTCAGGTCTGACTAATACAGAACTGATGATGCATAAGTAAGTCATCCTGTTTTCTTTATTTAAAAGTTTTGTTAAGTGGAAACCAGTCTGCAGATAATGCAACTGGTGGACTTGATTGAAATCACTAGGCTACCTGTTTGGAGTTTGTGTGCATATAATTGCAGTTGCTCTGTTTAACTTTCTAAAAGTAAGTGGGTCTTCACAGCGATCTTGCTAACTTTAATAATGAAGTGTTCAAAAGTGGTGACTGTGCTTCTTTAGAAAGGACACTATGCATTAGTGTGAAGCAGAACACAACTGAATAGGCTGCGTTTGGCTGAGTTGCTGCTTGTATAAGTACTACAGAGCAGTAGTCTAGTGCATGGCTGCTCAGAAAGGAGTGGCATGGGGAGAAGACAGCACAGATCGTACCATCCGTATGAGCTTAGAGACAAGGATACTGCAATTTGTGACATGAAGGAACATGCAGTACACAGCATGAGGACTGGCCTCATGCAGTTTCTTTGCCAGAAGTGGGACAGAGAGAAAGAACCAAAACAATTTGTTGTGGCATCCCATCCCAGCAACACAGAAAAGAGCGTTATAGGACAGGAATGTTTTATCATTTATGATTTTAAGCTGATAGTAATAACTTCTAGGTTCTCACATTGTTTTCTGGTAATTGCTTTTACAGAGATGCTCTGCAAACTTGGAGGCTGATACTACAAATCTTGCTCATGTGACTTGTCTTTAGAAATGCAAGTTATCTTCTTGGAGTCAGTGGTTAACATGTGAGCAAGCCTTGGGTTCTTGAGATGATATCTCATTCAACATCAATGAAGGAAAAAAGGCTTTCCTCTACTTTTGCCTATATGTATAAAATAATGTATATTTCATATACAAGGCAGATATGGCTAGCCTCTACAGAATGATTGTAAGTCTGCATTACTGCAAACTGTATTATTTCTCTTTTTTTCTCCCATGATTCTCACAAGATACTAGGATATTGCCTCTGATCTTTTTTACAGGTCAATACAGTTCTGAAAGTATGGCAAAGACATCAAAAATGCTGAAATGAGACTTGCCAATTTACCTTATTTTATGCAGGAGAGCTACATTCTGATCTCTAGCTCTGATTTGTAGAGGGGCATCTACTACATTGGATCACATGACTGATGTAGAAGTGTCTAGTGTTCACAGAATGGTTGAGGTTGGAAGGGACCTTTAGAGATGATCTAGTCCAATCTCCCTGCTCAAGCAGGGTCCCATAGAACAGATTGCTCGGAACCCTGTGAAGACAGATTTTGATTATCTACAAGGATGGAGACTTCACAAATTCTCTGGGCAGCCTGCTCCAGTGCTCTGTCACCCTCACAGTAAAACAGTTTTTCCTCAGGTCCAGATGGAACTTCCTGTGTTTCAGTTTGTGCTTATTGCCTCTTGTCCTGTCACTGAATACCACTGACTCCATCTTCTGAGACTGTGAAGATGGATAGATTATAAAGATGTAAAGGTGTAAAGATTTTTATACACTTTGATAAGATCCCTGCTCAGCCTTCTCTTTCCCGGGTTAAACAGTCCCAGCTCTCTCAACCTTTTCTCATATGAGAGATGCTCTAGTCTCTTCGTCATCTTAGGCCCAGTGAAGTGGCCCTTTGCTGGACCTGCTCCAGTAGCTCCATGTCTCTCTTCTACTGGGGAGCCCGGCAATGGACACTGCACACCAGATCTTGCCTCACTAGCACTGATTCGAGGGGGAAGGATCAGCTCCCTTGACCTGCTGGCAACTTTCTTCCTAATGCAGTCCAGGATACTGTCGTCCATCTTTGCCCCAAGGGCACGTTGCTGGCCCCTGGTCAACTCATCATACACCAGGACCCGCAGGTTCTTCTCTGCAGAGCTGCTTTCCAGCAGGTCAGCCCCTGACCTGTACTGGTACATGGGGCTATTGCTCCCTAGGTGCAGGACCCTGTAATTCCCCGTATTGAACTTCATGAGGTTCCTCTTTGCCTCTCTCTCCAGCCTGTCAAGATCCCTGTGAATGGCAGTGCGGTCCTCTGGTGTATCATGTATCCAATACTTCATGAGCTTAGTATGAGGGTATTATGAGAGAAAGTGTCGAAAGCTTCACTGAAGTCCCGGCGGACAACATCCTCTACTCTCCCCTCATCTCCCCAGCCAGTCATTTCATCTGTCAGGTTGGTTAAGCATAATTTCCTCCAATGAATCCATGCTGGCTACTCCTGATCATGTTCTTTTCCTTCATGTTCCTGGAATCTAGGATTAGCTGCTAATATTGGCTGCTAATATGCTAATAATGATTACCAGTTTGCTTCCAGTCTGTATGAAGTTGTGGTGCAAAGCATGATCAGGAGTTATGCTTTCTGGGACCCAGAAAGCCTGGCCTGACCGGTAGGAATAGTAGTAGTTACAGTGAATCACAGCAGCTTCTATCTGGCTTCAGGAATTCATGCACTGGATGGTAACCCCAAATTAACTAAATGTTGTGGTGAAAGTGTTCTCGCATGTTCACGTGTTGTCGGTACTGTTTTTGGAGACTGTAACATTGACAGCGTGGGATTTTACAGATTTTTGAGTCAGGGGAGTACCCAAATAACTTGGAAGGGAGGAATGTATCACAAAATAGATATTAGTGCTCAAAACACTTCCTACAATTATCAATCTACGTGCAAAAAATTAGACAGGCCTCTCATTCCATTTGAAGGGAGCTTGTGTTAATACCTGCCATGCCTGTGTGCTCTCAGAAGCATCTCTTTTTTTGTGATGGGTACAAAAAGCTTTGTAACAGTGTCTGCCACGCTGACAAATTCCATCTCATTGCCTATTTGTATTCCCCATGGTCTATCAGTGTCAGTCATCTTCCTAGTTCTGGAAATAAAATCTTTGAGTAAGGACTCTTTTCCTTGCTGTGTTTTACAGCACCTTTCACACCAGGTTCAATTTAATGATTGTGTTAATGCAAATATATAATAAATAAAAGAAAAATCAATTAATAGACCATATTCAAGTGGATAGTCAAACCAATGAATAGCAGCGATGCCAAAAAGATCGCAGAAAGTGTGCAAGAGATTAGGTTGAAACCCCTATATTGTTCTTTAGGCAGATGTTGCACATATTATAGCCAATGGAATTTTTGTAATGTGATATGCAAGAAAACCGTATTAGTGAAAATTTGTTTACAGGTGCTCAGGCTTCCAGTCAGCTGTGGGAAAGCTGGAATTTACCAACAAAAGATAAAAGGTCAAATTTACTGATATTAAGTAGTAACTTAATAATAGTAACTTACTTAACCAATCAGGCAGTTGGGATCAACAGGCAGTAAACCTGGATAAAGTATGACAGAGGATGACCAACACTGACAATGCAAAATGCATTTTTTTAATGGTAGATGGTGTTTACCTAGGAGTGATGGGATAATATTTTTGAGAGGGGAAAAAAGGCTGAGCAGCTGAAAACCGAACTAAAATGTCTTGAAATAGCAGAAATCTCTTTATCTATCATACAGAGTCACTAATCTTTTGTAAATAAATATCAAGTTAAATTTGCCTAAAATTATCTCAAAATGGAGTATGGCTTATCTCTGCTATTTGGAGATGATCTTCTAACCATCAAAATACTAGAGGGGTTTTGCAAGGCTAGGTTGTGGATCTCTCTCTTGCTGAGTGTTGCTTCCTGTAACTGCTCCCCAACGGGATGAAAGAATTCGCAATCTGGCAATGCTCTGACAGAATTTTCTCTGTTTTCAGAGGACAACAGAAATGTTACTGTATTCCCGTAAAATTCTTTTTGAAAGCAGATTTTCTGCTCTTTTTCTCTTCCCTTCTCTCTTCTTTCTAGGATAAAGTATTTTTATTCTCCCTGTGCTAAGTGTAAAGTTTTGAGTAGAAATTAGCATGATCCAAAAATTAGACACTCTGAATAAGAAATCTATTATAAATGTGACTGTTTATATAAGAATCTGATTGAAGCTTTCTGGCTGTTCACTATAATAATTAGCCAAGTATTATATTCAAGGAATATCATCTTGGCTCCAGGGCCTGGATTTGGACTGGTATTAGCTGTGTGACTTGAGATAATGCTAGTGCTGTTACTGGGTGCCCATTAACAACTGCTGTATTTTATTTGACTGGTAGATTAAATACTGTGAAGAAGCAGGATTCATCTGTTAGACAGTTGGAATAGGTTGGACAAAGGCTGTTGGAAATGGAATTTATTAATCCCTCTTCCCCTGGCCCAAAGCTTAATCCCAGGGAATCTTTCTAGGCTGCTTTCAGGATGACCTGCTCTGTGTTTTGGCATTTCCAAGACCAGAGTGACTGCAGATAACCTTCTCCCAAAGCTCCTACTATGTTGAATGTAGTTTCAGTATAGCATTTATGTATTTACGTAATAAGTCTATTTGGAATAAGTTTTAAATATATCAAAATGAGTACAGTTAATTTTTGATACCTTTACTGTTGGATTTGGGTGTTTTTTTGAAGTCTTGAAAATTGTATCTGTGCTTTTTAGCACCTAAATGTATTGACTGATAGTTATGCTCACTAAAAATTGAAGTTGTGGTTTTGAGCACTGCTCTATTTCATAAATGTTTTAGATAAACTTGCGCTCAAGTGAGACCAATGTTCTAATCCCATTTTACTATGCTACTTGCCATATATTCCTTTAGGACACAATTTGCTTTCTCTTCTTGGGTATTAGAAATAGACCAGACCAGTAAGTCTATTCAAAGTTTCCTCACCTTGTTTTAAGACGATGTCTTTGAGTATTCTCTTGAATCTCTGGGGAGACATCTGCTAAATGCAGAAAATTCTGGTACCTTAGCATCATTACTTGAGAAGGAAAAGTCTTTTGGCTTTAGCTGAAAATCTTGTAAGCAGATACTTTCAACGCTAAGATAAGATGTGTTCCAAAAATGTTTAAATGGATGACTTCATGCTTCATTTTATGATATTCCTGGAATACTGTTACAAATACAATAAATGTTCATTTAATCACGAATACTATGCTAGTTGTCATTTGTGAGACAGTGCAATAAAGTCCTCACAAGTTCTAAATGGCCTATTTTATATAGAATACAATATTGTTGAGCTATAGCAGTGACGTTCGTTTTAGGCTCAAGGATTTAAGTTTTAAATTGAAGGGTCTTTCTCTTATTTCGCCATGCACATGACTTCCCGTAGAAGTTAATCTCTAAATGTACTGAGTCCTACCATTTTATAACGCATTTTATAGGGGAAGATAATTGCTCTTGTGGTGCTCTTTGCTCTGATTTTCTTAAGTTTATTCTAGAAATCTGCTGCCTATAAAAACTAACAAGAATATCAGTGTCAAAATAGTTTTCCTGTGGTAGTACTGCCTAAACATAACAAATGAAGCAGATATGATGCACGGTTTATGCATACTCTTTGTATGGTTGTGAGTGACATTTACCACTTGGCATAAGATATTTACATCCGTTCATCAAAATATGACTCCCCATTGCAGTCTTCTAAAGCTAAGCCTGTAATATACATGATTATGGTAATTTAAAAACGAAACATAGTGTAGAAAAAGAACATGATAAATGCATATCATCTTACTCTTTATGGCTCCAGTAAATTTTGTACCTTAGGCTACAGCGAATACATTTGGAGTTTCCTGTGCAACAATCATTTTGGAAATGAGTCAGTCAACAGGCTTTTCCTTCCTCATTATTACTTAGCCTAAAGATCTTAGGAATCTGTTTTTGTTTCATTATCAATTTATTTCTGAGAAATATCATTGCTGTTACCTAGTACTAAAAACATAATTTCTCTTCAGTTTGTAACTGGGATAAAAGTAAATTTTCTACCTATTCTGAGAAACTGCTTCTCTGCCCAGGTATTTCATTGTCCGCATGATGCTTTAATCTATAAATTAATACAACAAATACTCTTCACAGAGCCTCAGAAAGGAGAAAAAAAGGTGTTTTTTACTGGGATCGAGTAATCAGCTAGATATGCTAGTTCTCTTTATTTGCAGAGCAGTAAATCCTCTTAGCAAGTGGAATAAAGCAGTGAGAATAACTAGGAAGGCATTTGGTGAATTACACAAAGGGTGTGTGGTTGAGACCTTTTCTGGAACGCAGGCTGCAGTTTAGCTGTCGAGGCACTATCATTCTCCTCAAAGGTGAAATGATTTAGAGGCCTAGAGAAACTTAATTTTTCTTGATCACCATGTGCAACCTGGAATTTTAATGGCAGGCATAATTAATTCTTCTGATGTTAATCATCAGGGCTGGGCTCCACAATTATCAGCCTAGTGCAGCTGGGGCATGGTGCAGACATGAAAAATTAGGAAAATGAATCAGTAATAGGGTGGCAGATTTAATCTGCATCATGAAAACAAAGTTAAAAAGAGGGAGATCGAGAGAATTTCAGCTGAAGCTTTTGTGCCAATGAGCACTGACAGAACTGAAAAATGTTGCCGATGTCCAAAGTGATTGGTAATTACCAAGCCATTGAATTTTTTATTGTCAATTTATCATTACGCCAGAGGTTAAATTTAACATCTTCTTCTAAAGCCATCACTCTAGGAGGAAGGCAAGCTTTGCATCACGTGGTCCAGGAGTCAGTGAAAGGTTAATCAGGTATTCCTTTAGTTTGTGTGTGCTTCCAAATCAGTCTTTTTGTGTCCTTTATGCTGCATACATACCGTGGGGTATTTTCTAATTTATATTACCTGTGCATTTCAAAAAAATATTAGATTGCATTCCTCAGCACAGCATCATCTGTCTTGCTGTGTATTTATAATGCAGTATTTTCATACTTCCCCAGGCATATTTTACACACATTTTAATATATATATGTATATAGAAATTTTATATATACAAAGAACTGTATGAAATAAGGCAAGCACTTCCCAAGTAACAAAAAGAATAATCTTAGTGTCTAAGAGCATTGCAGGAATTAATAAAATACAGATACAACTTGTTACTTTTAACTTCTAAATTGTGTTCTTTGGTTTAAGCTTTTTTTTTTTTTGTTTGTTTAATTCTGATGCCATGTTGCTTGTGAGTGAGATAGCATTCCAAACATTTTGGAATTTTGGGTTGTAAGGGCTGGGGGAAAAGCTTTCTGAATTTTGCATCTTATAGAATGCCTATTGCAGTTTTAGCATTTAGCAAATGATAAATATTCACCGTTCATAAAGGAAGCACACGTTGGTCCTTTGAATATTCCTTCTCAAGAATACTTAGTAAATAGTAGGGTCGTTATTAATGCAAAAGCCATAGAAGACTGGAAAAAAAGACAGCATCTAAACATCCTTGTAATAGAAATATGTGATAGAAATATACATTGATCTATTGAGGGCCAAACTGAGCCCTAAAGTATGTGGAAATCTGCTCAATGGAATAGTAAGATTTGTGCTTCTCTGATTATTGGATCTGTCCCAAAAAGTCCAAATGCATATTCTTATGCTCATTGCTATTTATCTGTCTTTTAGCACAGTGTTAAATATGTCTCTGTCTACCTCAGTTTTGCTGAGTAATCTCACTTCTATTTACTCTATTTTTTTTGTGAACGTTATATTTATTTTAGATTCCAGACTGTGCTCAGATTAAAGGAATTGTATGCATTTTCTATAAATTAAAAATGGAAATGGCCTTTAGGGGAGAGTCAATGGAGGAATCAATGCATGCATTAATTACTGCAATTCATTACCCAAATAAACACAAGACTCAGCCTTTTCCTGGATACAAATTTACAGATATAAGATGTTTACAAGAGACAAAGGCTTGTGATCCTGCTCCTGTTAATCTACAGATCAAAGTATGTGAACCCATTCCTAGCAGAGGCTCCTTTGGGGATACCATAGCTGGGATCAATCCCCACATGCAGGCAGTGAATTATTGCTGCTGAATACAAAAGCTGCTCACGTGACATGACTGTCCCCTAACAACAGGGACACCCGCTCCAGATAATGCTTTAGAAGAGCTTGTTTACTTGATACCCCACTTTTCTATAATTAAACCATAAACCAATACCTGTACAATGACCTCTGATTCCCTTCATAGGCAAATATATGCTTCAGTTCATAGCAGCTACTCTGTCATTTGGAAGAAAAAACATGAAAATGTAATCTTTAGCTTCCCAGAGGCTTTCTGGAATATAAATAGGAAAGGATAGGAAAAAGGAAAGGTTAGGAAAAATACAGGAAATAAAATTATACAGAAAAGATTCAGTGATTTATTAAAAAGATTTCATATTCTTTTGAATTAGTATCCTGTCTCTTCCTTAAGAAGAGACTAGAAGAGCATTGGAAGAATGATTTTTTTCTAACAGCATTTGGATGCCTTCCTTGATGGTATTTTATAGGTGCATATTAACATATGAAGGTTGATATTCAAACCGTGAGCACAGAGCATGATTTGAATTTCACTGCATTTCCTGTGGCTGCCATTGTGGGTGCAGGCTCACCCCAAGTCTCGGCAGCTCACTGCAGAACACATACTAGCCAATTCCTTCTTTCCTATTGGCGCACTCAGCTATTTTAATTGAATTCTGTCCAAAACTGCAACTAATTAAGAATCAATTCAAGACCATTAGTAAGTGGGACTAAGCTAGCCAGTGTTGAATATTTCAAAGGAGTTTGCTTCAATGAGAGGAGTTCTTGGACAGGGGGAAAAAACCCACAAACAGATTAAAGATAGTGTAAGGACCTTCTCCAGTTAAACTAAACAACTAATGCTACACAGAAAGATGCTGAACTTGTAGTCCTCTCTAATTGATCTACTTACTATTCTTAAAGAAACTCAAAAAAAAAAAAAAAAAAAAAACCAAACAAAAAAACAAAACAGGTATTCCTATGTGTTAGTCATTCAATAGCTATTTATAAACATCAGCAATTGTTGCATTTCACAGTCTCTCTCCATCAGAGAAACATATGTTATCTCTTTTCAGACATGTTAACCTTAGAACTGTCAAGACATTTTCTCTTCTTTGGGCTTTGTACTTCTACAACATCTGTTTGTCTGCTCCGCATTGCCTGCAGATGTATTTTTTTTAAATTTGTTAAGGGGCTAGGATGCCATATTTTTGACAGCTGTAGTTTTGTTTCACCACAGAACAAAACTTTGCTAAAAATGCTGTGCTTTGAGGGAATTACTTTATTCTCATTATTCCTTTAGGCATATCAAATTTTCCCCGTAATCTCTTGCTATTATGAGCTCTATTAATGAGCTGATGGTATGGACAATCTCTTTAGGAGGAATAGAAGAAACAATATATGATTGATTTTGATAATTACTGTGGGAATGCATACAACTAGATTGAGATAGTCTAATATTTAAGTACTAAAATCACACAGTAAATTGAAAGTACAAGCCTGAACATATTATGTGGTAAGTCCTAAACCTCACAATGACCTTAGCTTATGAGAAACTGCTTGGATGAGATTTCTTGATTTGAGGCAAACTAAACATAGTGAGAAATCTATGTGATTGTGTTTACGAAAAAAGTGTGCAGAGCTGTTTATATTCCTAGCATGTGAATATGAATATACATTCAGTGAAGACTTTGGTGCATGTATAAGTTATTACTTATGCCTGATACACGTTTTAGATATTTTGTAGAATAAATTAAGAATTTACATGGTATGTTACCAGGAACCTTCATTATTTCAAAACACCAATTCATTTGACTGCAATGGAAAGAATGTGTTAGAACATCTTTCCAGTATGCTTGTTTGAAAGATAACGTTTTTGGCCATTTGATCGTTTATTTTGTATTTTGTGGTCTAAGCTTTACTGCCAAACAAATGTTGTGTGCTCAGTGCAACGTTCTCTCGCAAGAAATAGCAATTAATATGACCAATCAGAACAATCATAAACAGTAAAGAAATTTTGCATTCTTTACCTTTGTAGATAAAAGGGAATGTTTTCTGGTCAGGAATGGAAAGAGCTCCATATCGCGGTTGTTTGCATCAGTCCTTGCTTTGGATACATGGATAACCTATTGATAGAGAAATTTATACTCTTTGCAAATACTGTTCTTAGAAGCTTTACCTTTTTAAATAAGCTTCTTTACCTTCTGTGAAAAAAGAAACAGAGTTTGGGTCTGTAATGACAGTTCCTAGTGAGAACACCAGAGGAAAAGAATTTGGGAGGAGAAGGAAAAAGGCTGCTTTAGTGAGGCTGGAAATAAATCAGGACTGTCTGTTAAACACCCGACATATTTTTTAAAAATCATAGTTACTTCATTTTCAGTAAATCCGGATCTAGGCTGACATTCAACCAGGTAAATGACTGACCGAATATCAACAATTGTGAAACTCTTTCTTTTTAAAAAAGGGAAAAGAGCGAATAAGTAATACCAGCTTCTTATTTCCTATGGGCTTTGTGCTGAGATCTGAGAAGGATAAGAATGCAGAGTCTTCCTACGTCCTGGTCATAGCTTTTGACTTTTGCAAAATAACATGGAAAAGAATGAAGTGTCACTTCAGAGTGTGTAGAAGGACATTTGGAATGAGAAACAGACTAGGAGAGAAATGACTCGTATTTCCATGTCAGTGGAAATCCACGGACCAAACACCAGCCCTCAGGTGAATAAGCCTCAGAACAACTTCTAGACACTGTAAAAAATATTTCAGATTAGTTTTACAGCCATCCCACATCTCATGGGAAGAGAATTTTACTAACCTAGCCAAATGACATAAGCAATATCCATTTTATTTTTTATTAAGAGATGATTTGACTGTTTTTCCATTTCTGTTCTACTGTCAGTTAGAACAGTAAAGTCTCTTAGGTTGAGCTGAAAGAGGTGGAGCTCTCCCATCACTTCAATTTCCTGGAGTCTGTGTTTCTTTTAGTAGAGTTAAAATGCCTGTTTCTACTAAGCTATGAGGATCTTCTTATGCTCAGTTATGGCCAGCCTGGCCAGCATAGCAATACAGCTGCAGAACTACTCTGTCAAGTTCAAGTGGCCTTCTCAGTTTGTATGTGGAGTCCTTTGGATTTTAGTTAAGAATATCTTCTTTATATAGCTTCAGTTTTTGATTCTGTCAAACATGTTCCAGACTGATTGTCTCTCTCTGTGAGGTCGCTGAAGCTCTTTAGTGGCTGTTGCTGGTTTTAGGTAAGGATTCTGGTAGCTATGTCATGGTAGTATCTGACAGGATCTTGGTAAAAAGGTTAATAAGCTACAGGAGGTCTTATGTCGGGTAATGACTTCTCATTGGCTAAAATTTCTGAGACTGTAAACTGAAGTCTGAATCATCATTACTTTTATTTTTACTTCTTGGCATATATCTACTGCTTTCTTTCCCGTGGACTTTGCCAACAACTTTTTCTCATAACTGCCAGCAAGATGGAAGCTACAAGACTCTACCATTGCCCTTGTCTTACTTTCAGAAACTTATGAAACACATTTTACATCCTTGCAGGAAGATCTTCCTATCTCTGAAAAAGGAACTGAAGGAGATGAGAAAGAGGAAACATGGTTCTTTTTCCTCCTTGTCTTGGATATATACAGTACTCCCTTACTGCTTCTCCTCCAGTTTGGCCTCTCTGACGAGAGCTCTCCCCTCTTGCTCTGTTGGGGCAAGGGCTGGCTGTTCCCGAAGGAAGGGGGAAGCCGAGGGTACCTGCAGCACGGGCTGGGCAGTGACTTCACTTGGAGGGTGCAGTTGTACAGCTCCTGAGCTGGGCAAGCTGGGGTGACAGCAACAGGTCCTATCAACAGGCCAGCAATCATGAAGCAAAAAAGCAAGGTAACAAGTCCAAAGTCAAGCTGTGAAAATCAAGCAACAGTTCAGGAATAGGACTGGTGTGAGTGCACCTATAATGCACAGGCAAGAGCTGAGTGCCCAGGTCTGAGGCTTCAGAGCACATGGGCAAAGAGTGTGAGTGGAGGTCTCAGGAGAGGCTGGTCAGGGCAACTGAGGTCTATTAGTGCTTTCAGGGCCCTGACAGAACTTTATGGTTTACAATTCAATGTGCATTTCTCTAACTTTGCATTCTCCTGCCCCTGAATTCTTTTTCCTATGCCACCAAAATGAATTTACACAATGTCTCTGCACTTCCCTACTTGCCCTCTACTCCCAGCTCTGTCTTTCTTCACTGGTCTAAGAGTTTTAATACAAAGTGACACCAAGAACAGTTAAAACCTTGTTATAATGTCACTTGGGGTTTGAATAGAAAACAATATTTATTTTAACAAATCCAGAGCCTCATAGCAATTTTGCTGTTGGCACAGTGCTGCATACCATGGCTGCTTGGAACTTCATAGCCCCAGCAAAGACATTTCTACTTCCTAACCATGGCTGCTTCCTCAAGAACAAGGGGAGTTTTTCTCTTATTTGCTAAAGGAATGACGCTTATGACACACGGTTGAACCCATCTGATATCTTCCAACAGGAGGCAGGGGTCCATGTGCACTCAATCAATATCATTTTAATAAATCATAGCTAAATGAGGGTGGGGGCAGGACAGACAGGAAATAGGTATGTTAACATTCATTTGAAATGATTGTTGCCGATAAAGGCATCCTGCTGGCTCTCCCACTCAGTTGGATAGTAAAGCAAGGTCACAAAGCATTAGGGAAATGGAAAAAAACAGTGATATGAGAATCACGGATGTTATAGGCAAAGAACAACATTATTAGGAACTGAACTATGCAGTGGCAAGGACTGTATATTAGCCTATGTTTTGCTAGTGCTGATACTGACTGTTACAAGGCTTTGCAGTCCTTAAATAACTCCCTATAGCAAAGTGATTTCTCCATATAATTTAACTCAATTTGTTACTTATAATAGTATAAACATACAGATTGACTTTAAAACATTTACGTTTTTGCCTGTGCAGCAGGAAGAAAAAGCCTGGAGTGAAACAAAATGTGAATACAACTGACATTGCCTTCTCCCCTCCGTGCACTTAGCACAAGCTTCCTGCGGAAGCTCGCTCAAGGGGTGCCCACTAAGCTCTTTTATGGCTTCTGTTTCAGTGGCACTGGAAGCCTTGCACTTATATGAAGCTGTTTATTCAGATACTAGCTTTCTCAGTTTTTCTTCATATGAAATAAAATTGAGCCTTTGGGATTTTTATTATTAATGGTAAATACTAGTGCTATAGTATCTGATCAACAGTTTTTTCTCAGGTTAGGAAATTCTGCCTTATTTACAGCTATTGACCCCGTTATCTCCCAGCTCTACCAAAAGATATTAAAGTACATGAATGTCCTATGAGACAGAATAGGCTAGAAGACATAAAAATGTACATCCTCATTCCAAGTTTCTCTAAAATTTCTTTGAAAAAACTTCTAAGTTTAGAAATACTCAGATAAACTTTAGAGTTGAGGATTAATTGTGGCACCATGAAGTTAGTGGGCTTCTGCCATGATTTTGGGTTTTGGAGATTTAGACAATATGTACTGAGCCAGTATGTTTTGCACTGGCGATCACCTATCAATTACCCTCACGTGCTATTGGCATAAGGTGGAATTGAACAGGGTGAAAGGAGATAGAAGTAAAATATCAATGGCGGGGCAACCGTGAGCTGACTAGAGAGGCAGAGAGGTGTAGTAAAACTTGAAAGAAACCATGCAGTGTTGATGGCATGCCTCATTGGTCAATATGAGTAGGAAGAGGACATAAAGTAAATTTGCACCTGAATAAGTCCAAGACTATAAAAAGTCACTCGTTCTGACCTTAAAATTTGTAAGTATCCATAAACCTGTTATATATTTTGTTTTCAGAACATGCTCCTGGCATCAAGCCACATAGAGGCAACTCATTCTTTCACCATTAATAACAGGATTTTGTTTAGCTGAACAAATTTGCTAGATCAAATGTGACAAACATAGAATCTTTGCATGGTAGCAAACTTTGATTACAGCACAAAAATGTTATGAACCAAGGTCCTTATTTTTAATTTTAATCAAATTGTATGGTTGCTGCGCCTATTGGAGGAAGTGGGGCTCTGTGGGATGTGTGCAGCAATCCACCCGTGCAGATTAGAATGTACGGCTGTGGTCTAAAGAGCTGAATATCATGGCCACCTAAACTGCCTGTGCCTTTTAGGGGCATGAGGTCTGTTTGCATAATTGACTTAGGCTTGTAACCCTCATTCAGGTAAAACTGGTACTGTAGGCAGGATTTGTGCAAAATCTTTAGCTGAGACTTAAAAAGGAATTTACTTTTGAAGTAATTTCTTCTTTCCTTCCTTTTTTCTTTTCTTTCTTTTCTTTTCTTTTTGAGGAACATAAAAGAGTCCATAGGGCAGCGGTATATAAAGACAAAGACAGGCTGAATATTACATCTTGCCAGTGATGCACAAGTGTTAGTCAAATGGAGAGATGACAGTAGAATAAGGAAACAATTAAACTTCAATAAAAGAAAATAAGGAATAACATTCCAGTCAGATCTAATCACATTATGTATCGCATAACTTTCAAATTGGGAGTCCATAAAAATGAACCACAGAACCACACCTCAGCCAGTTTGTCTGGCATCCGTCCTGTATAATAAGCCAGAGGTTCCTTGTGGCACAACTCCAAGGCAGTTTGAAACCGTGTCTGCAATGGGGATGGCACTGAGCCACATTTCCAAAGAGGCAGAGTCATTTTTCTGGTGGGAAAGGTCAGGCAGTACAAAGCCATGAGGGATTAGATTCCCTTTTTCGGCTTTTTCTCCATTTTTCCTCCTCCAAATATATTTCTTTTAATAGTGAAATTAATTCACAAACGGAAAACCTGCAATTACAGTAGTGTTAAAGATCCATTTAAACTGACAGGCAGCAGGAAATCCAGAAGAGTAACCTGGCTTGTATCATTATAAAAGTTAGTAAAGAATTTGATAAGTTGCTGGTTACCTCTTCTCTGTATTGTAAGTCTCTTTCCCAACAAACAGTTTAAACTCTTATTTAATACTGATAGAAGGAAGAAGAGCCTATAAAGGATGATCTCATTCTCATGTCTTACATCTGATTTGTGCAATACGTGCATGAATAGTAGTAGTTAATTTACATGTATCTTCTATTTTAAATAATAATCTTATTCATAATGCATAAATGGACTCCATATGTGACCAGACAAATCATCCCTAATTTTCATTATGGGAACACATATGGGAACTGTGCTCACCCAGGGCAGAATCCTGGCTCTATTGAAGTCAATGGCAAAATTCCCAATTATTTTTCAAGGGCCAAGATTTCACCCTTGATGTTCAGCCACCCTAGTAATACAAAGAACCAGTGTTGAGAAATAGCATCCTGTGCTCTTGTTCTCTCTTCCCACACCTCATATAAGTTTGAGCAAAGACTGAGTTATCACTGAATTAATGTAATCCATTCCTCTGAGTTTTCTAGCTTGCATCAAATTCTCAGCTTGGGGTGAGAGAGATGCAGATTTACAGTCATAGTAGCCACACAGTTCTCTTTTAATGTTACTAGTATCAATTATTGCAGAGTTTGTTGCAGATAGAAGAGACAAGGCAAGACAGAGAAGAAGATTTCTAGGAAATGAGATAAGCACTAGAGCATGCTGGAGAGGAAGGGCAGTATGGAGCTTCTCAGCAGCAGGGAGCATGTCTTAGGGGAGAAAAGTCTGTGGTATCCTTTAGCCCAGTCTATGACTCAGGGTTGAATCTGGCTAAACAGAAATTTGAACTATTGGTTTTTCTGTGTAGCCCTCCATTTCACTGAACTTTTCAGACATGGAGAAAGTGGGTAACATGCCGATGAGTTGTTCTTGCAATCTGATTTCATTCCCAAGAGCCTTAGAGATATTGGAAGTGATATGATAGGAAATGTCTTCTTCATGTGAGCAAGATGCAGCCATCCTCCCTGGGATAGGTGCATATCAGAGGAAACTTGGGAAATTTGAATTTGAGACAAACCACCATGTAGCCCATGTGGGGCAGAGATAAAATCCGTATATACGTTGGTTGCACTTGATTGAGAACTGGAATCAAGCCCAAGTTCCTCTGAATTTCTGTGTTGTAACATTTTCTCCTCACACATGGACAAGAGATACATTCTGAGAGGGCCTTTAGTGAAACTTGTTCAGATCACTGTATTTTCTCTCGAGTGAGATGGAGCTTTATCTCAGTCATTCCAGAAATGGATAGCTAATTTCTAAGTCTGGCCCTGATTCAAATTCACGCATCTCCCAAATTCACACAAGTTTAGGCTCTAGAAACTTTGTCCACGTACAGTCTTTTAAATATTTATTCTTACTGGAGCTAGCAAATAAGAGACATTCAGGTCCACAGAACAAATGGGAATATTTTATTTAATAATACAATTTAAAAATGTTCAGAAATTAAAAATAAAAACCAATTTGAAATGAAAAATGAAAAATTTCCAGTTAGTAATTGTAACAACATTCTGAGTATCTGTTCTTTTTGCTCCCTTTTTTGACTATAATGTAGATGTTAACCCTGTGTAAGGAGTATACGATCAAGCTCCATGTAATATCTGGGAAGCTGGTTAATAAAAGGTTGGAACAATCAATTATACTAATACCTTAGGTTTTAGCTAATTTCCCTCTGGAAGTTGTTTTTCCATTTTATTTTGTCTGCGTTTTTATTTTTCAGCACTAGGACATGACAAGATGTGAATTATGACCTATTCATTCATGCCCAGTTTCAACACAACTGGGTGTGAATTAGTACTCCATAACTCATGTAGTGGAGTGTCTTATTACAATTATAAAATTTTATTAGAAAATGTTTTTTAATATTTATATTGTTAATTAAATGATGATGAGTCTCATAAATTCTGAACAGTGAATTATGTTGTATTAGGCACCATTCAGATTTTATCTGTTAGCCAATCAGGGTACACAGATTTCTCTGGCTATTATTTAATATACTATATAATAAAGTTGGGATATGATTTTTTTTTATTTCCTATTCAGATAGAGATTATCAGGAAATTCTCACTGCCTATTTGTAAACGTAAGAGTCAGTATAGAAATATTATTTCCTTTTATGGAAATAAATTCATCAAATGTAGGAAAGAGCATTAAACTTCGTTTAGAAGGTAAGAAAAAACTTGGTCACATAAATCTTGGGCAATTAAGCAGTGCTATTTTTGAGGGCAACAGTGGTCTCTCCTAAAGATCTACCTGTTTACTTTTGTGAAACACCTTAATCTTCAAAATTTTGGGTCTGGCTCTGTGTTTTTTCTCCTTTGTACATTTGCTGTAAAGCCTCATTTCTGGTCTGTTTGTGAAAGCACTTAAACACGTTTAAAGTCAAACATATGCTTTAGTGCTGTCCTAAATTAGAGTGAGATCTGGAGTAATCTCAGGCATACAGAAATTGAAGATCAGATGCATAGTGGGAATTGTAATTCAAGATAGATGAGAATTACATGACATTAGTAGAATAAAGATATCCTTTTTCTGATCGTTAGTCATAAAATAGAAAACATACCAGCTACATAAATGATATGGAAAGATGTGGCAGCCGGAATGAGTTAGGTAAAAATGAGACTTGTTCAGTACACAACTTGACCCTCTTGGCATAATATAAGCTATGCAAACATTTTTTTTAAATCCCCATACACCTTTCTAATCAGTTTCTGTGAGAAGTTCAATTTGAATATAATTGTATAAATTTAATACCCATGCAAGTGAAATTACTTTGAGCCATGTAGAGGGAAGGTCCGAAGAGGTCAGAAATTCGCTGCCTCCCTGGCCTTTGGCTTTCTTGAGTGCAGACAGAGCGAGGTCGCGGTCCCAGGCGGAGGGCTGATGTGCCAGGATTGCCGGGCTGAGTCCTTCGAGTGGTGGGTTATGCCTGGCGGTGTTCTTCTCCATCAGGTGCTGCTGTTGTGAGAATGCAGCCAGAGTTGCCTACTGCTACTTCATTAATAATGGAACGTCCACACAAATTCCATGCAAAATTGATTTTTGAACAGTATATAAGAATCCAATATGAAGTCTTAAAATGTCATTGAGAAATCTGTTTGTAATTTGCTTCCCCCGTAAGAACCTACTGCCCTACTACGAACAATTTTACTGTATTTCTCCCCATTAAACAACTATTTTTTGCATTTCTATTCAGCCTTCTCACTGTGACATGCCATTGTGAGCTGACTGAGAGATATTTAAAACAACATGTGGGCTCCTTTTCTTTTGCTTCCTTGTTCAAATGGCATGTGGAGATATTTTCCTCACAGTGCAGGTGAACAGTGTTAATGGCTCATTATCTAGTACAGAGCGTTAACTGATGAATTGCAAATGCACTGTTTTGAGAAGAGGGAACATGCTTCTGTAGCTGCAAAAACAACTGTTCTTTTTTTAAGCTTTGAAATGGGGCGGGAGGATGTCAAATAGGGACCAAAGATTCCTGGGCTTGAGGCCCTTGATTTTTAATTGTTTTAGGTCCAAAGTGGTGTGTTTTTTTTTGGTTTTTTTTTTTTTTTTTTTTTTTTTTTGGGGGGGGGGTGTGATTTAATTATTTTACTAAGGCCTTGATTTAACCTCACATTCCCCTCACTCCTGACTCCAAACTTTATCAATGTAGTTGTGAATGTAACATCCAACTCTTAGTGCTGCTGCTGAAGAGGAATATGCATGTGCAAATAAGTTCTAGGAATTTTTTAGTAGTTCTGAAAGGCTGACAGCATTTCTCAGCCTCTGTTTCCTATCTCTGTAATAGATCAGAAAATACTGTTGGGAGGCTAAGGGTGTCCACTGGTGTTTGCACAGACGTCACAAGTCACGCAGCATTTTAGGTGACAGAATTCCAGGCGTGGGGGCTTCTTGCTTAATACAGGCTTGCAAGAGCTGAAGTACTGAGGAACAGCGTTGCTTGAGCTTGTTTGTAGAGCTGCTCAGTCCTCAGCGACTGGTCTGTGGCTTTTGACTTCATTACATCTGACAAACCTGTCAGGATTACAAAATTCCAGAACCACTCTACATTAAAAGATCAAACAGATGGCTCTGCCAATTAAACCTAAGGGTTTTATAGGAGTATGAGAGAAATTTTAACAGCCCTGTCCAACATTTGCTACTATTTTATGACTAGGGAGATGGAGATTACAATAAGCTAATAGTTATTTCTCATTTTCTAATGTGTTTCCAACAGAAGGATTGAAATTTAATAATGTGGAAAAATATAGGCATTGCAGCAAAAACTAGCTGGCTTTATATACTACTTAAGAACAGGTTCGTGCTCAGCAGGAGGAGGTATTTATACTTTCGACTTTAACAGCAGAACTTGAACTCTGCATGCATTTCCAATTGTTCTTCAGTCAAGGATAGGCTTTAACACTTGACCTGAAAAAAATAATTCAGGATTAGGTACATTCTTAAGCCCCACCTCAGTATCCTCTTTTTCTAGATAAAAACACATGAGCAAAAGCGAAATCTTCCAAAACCTTAAAACGCAGTTCTGTAACTGATGGCTTCTAACCAGAAGAGCAATACTAATCTTCCAAAAAATGTTTACTACAGGAAATTCTTCCTAGTAGGTTGTTGTAACCTTTACTATAACTATTTTGCAATGTGTACAATCTCTTGGATAATGGCAGACCAATCATCCATCCTGCCTGATTGCTGCCATAGCTGACCAGACTTTCTAAACATGGAAATGCATTCAAACTCACTTAAAACCAGTAAGAAGCCTAAACCTCCTCTGTTGTGGGTTGTTGCTGAGGTATACAACTGGTGATGAGAAGAGGCTGTTTTTCAACTGTGCAGGTTGAGAGGTTAGTTACCAACTAACGAGTTAATAATAAGTTTAGGAAAGTTATTGGAGACTGTATGTCTAGCAGGACAGTTTGCTGGGTAGCGTTTTTTCAGGGAGAATGAGTCAAGCAGATGCGAGGCCCGTGAAGATGATACGGCTGAGTGAGGGACCTATGCTGTCGGAGCTGCTGGGTGGCAGTAACGGGTGGGTGGAAGGAAGTCGGAATGAGTGGCTGTGGGAGTGGTGTCCCACAAAGGAACCTTGCTGCTTTGCTGGCTTTTTGCACTAGCTGACAATGCAGTCGCAGTGGGAATGCTACAAATAGGGGATGAATGTCATTTCACATTGCTAACGGAACTTGGGGGACTTTATAATCTGAGTAGTATTTTCTATGAACAGCTACACCATGCAGATCAGTTTTTTGAATTTTTGTAATGCAACAAAATTTGTTTGTGAAACCAAGGCACAAAACTTAGAGTACACTGTTTCTTCTGGTTCTGTCGAAAGTAAGAGAGAATTTTAAAAGTGAGAGTGTTGCTTCAGTTAAGGTAATATTATTTTCCTATGAGGTCTTGATGTAAAGAATGGTGCTGTGGTTTCCTGTAGCAGAAAAGGAGCCACATGTAAGGGAAGAGCATCTGTGATACTACTTCACTGGCCAGCGTAGTTTGTGTGCAGATGATTCAAACTGTATTGCAGTCCCAGGGTATTTCTGCACATGTTCTTTCAGCCCAGCATAGAAAATCTCATCACTTACGCCAGTATTCTTAGACCACTAGAATTGTCTGTGTGTGTACGTTTATGTACTGCTTTGTAATGTATTTACTCTACTGTATCACATCTTATCAAACAAAATTCACCTGTTTTGGGAAAATAACATTTAGAGCTGAGCCATGATTGAAATGCGAGTCATATTCTTTCAGCTTGTGTTTCTGAATTTAATCTGCCAAGTTTCAGCAATGTGAAACCTTGAGGCACTGGAATGCATAGATGAGGCCCAATATTTAACAGAACAACTTTTTCTATACTGTAACTGGCAGGAGGTTTCCAAATAGATGCACCATAAATATTGGATATTTTAAAGAAACATTGCAAAAAGCTACAGTTAATCAACATTTTGCTTTTTTGTTAACCTTTTTGTCCATTAAAATAAAAAACAGACATTATGACTTCCACAGAAAATAATACTAAATGTGAGGAAGGGGGAGACACTTGCTATGGATATCTGGAGTGAGTGTGTTATGTATTCTTTCCTTTCTTCTTTCTTAATATTGTTTGAGCTGTTACATTCTCTGTAGGAATTTAACCCAAGCTGTTATGCCTGAAAATATGGATGGTAACTAATTGGTCAGCTGCAAAATTTTGGATGATAGTACGCTGCATTGAAGAATGCTGTACAGAATGCCGGCAGAGAGGAGGGACAAAAATCTCTGCATATGTCATTTGCAAGGATATAATATCATGTTGTCACAAGTAATAACTTCTGTAGCAATCTGTTTTGGGAAGAGCTTAAAAAATATTTTCTCTTAAAAACTTATTTTTGAAAACAATGCTTTCTATAAAAACAGTGAGTATTTTGTAATATTATTAGATCAATTTTTCATAAATATCCATTAGGCAAACCTAGTGAGCATAGTATTTATGGCATCACACTAACTATATTTTTTAGCAGAGGAAAGATGTCACAGGAATATTCCAATAAAAATGTTAATTTAACGTGTTGCAGAGTTTTATGGAATAAAGGTCCATTTTGAATCTTAAGAACTGATGACAACTTAGTTCCAGATATGTACATGGGATGTACCGTGGGATGTAGGAGATGAGATGTACTGGTTTGTAATTTGTTTGCTTTATCCCTATTTTATTAATAGGGATAGCTTCAGTATAGGGAATACTGGTGGGAAACAGAACGCTCACACAGGAGGCTCCTGTGACCAGAGTGAATAGATTATCTTCTAGGTTCTCCTATGTCCAGGAATACAGAATTTCAGTGCTAAACCAAGCCATTGGTTCTTAAGCTCTCGTTTCTGTACTTTAGGAGAAGGAAAAAAATCTAACATATGAATCAACTATACTCTAGTTAAACAGAAGATGGCAAGTCGTTTCATAACAAATTTTAAAACTTTTCATCCTTCTATCCAGTTTAACAAAAACTTTGGCTTTATATTCATCTGCAACAGTGACATTTTATGTTTTTGCTCATATTTTCCTGTGTTTGTTCATCTTCCATATTTTCATATGCCCTTGACAACTCATGAAGTTTGATGCTTTTCTGAAATTCTTAGGACCTCTAGATTCTGAGACTGTTTCCATACTGACCATATCTATACACTCATCATTATAGACCAAATATTAAAAATATAAATGTAAACTTGAAAAGTTGAAGAAATTTACCCCAATATTTTATTGTTTCTTAGGACTTTCCTGACTCAGAGTTTTTGAATCCTTGGATTTGGAAAGCTCTTTTTTAGTATGAATGCTGGATTCAGATACTTTTGATTACTAAACAAAATCAAACTTTCATATTTATAAATTTATAAAAAATATGTACCAGATAAAATGGCAGTTATCTTCTGCATTCTGATGCTGTAATGCAGTTCCCACAGGGCTGAACATCAAGTATAAGGGGAAAAAAAATCTCTAACATGTTACTGAAACTCCTTTTATAATACATCATTAGTACCAGCCTAAGTAGTATACTGTTGAATTGTAGCTAAAAAAAAAAAAAAAAAAAAAAAAAAAAAAAAAAGATGGTTTCCAAACTTTTGAAAATTTATATAAGAATCATATCATTTTCTTGGATTTATCATATAATTTTAACACAGTTACAATCTGTTTTTGTGAGTATGATGCATAATAGCTATGAAGACAAGGGGTCTGATCCCATCCCTTTAAAGCAGTTTTTCCGAACATACATTCCTGTGTACCTAAACAGGAGTTGGAGAAAACAGAGAAAACTCCTGATATTCCAGATGTCTCCCATGTCTTTGCTGGCATAATCTATCCTGGAAAAAAAGTAGGCTGCGCTGGACTGGAGCTCAGGAAACTTGAGCTCTGTTTGAATGTTTTCCAAAGTCTTGTTGTCTGACCTGGGCAAGTACCCTCCTGTGCTCATTTTTTACCTGTAAATCGGCTTGGTAATTATTCAGCTCAATTGCCTAACTAGGCCGTGAGCTTTGGGAACACGAGCTGCATTTAGCAATAGCCAGTACAATGGTATCCTTCTTGGGCAGATGCCCTTAACATGTCCTGCCTCTAAAAACATGTAACAAAAATGCAAAACTCTTGCAGAAACAATAGTTCCTTTCTTATTCATTGTCAACAGCCTCGTAGGAAGTGGCTGGAAAACATAGTGGGAAAATACAGTGACACTTTAGACTTCCACTATGAAATCCTGAAGAAACAGTGTGAAGTTAAGACCTATTGTTGATTATTTTTTTCCCTGTCTGTGAGGGCAAAGCAGCAATAAGTGCTATAAAGTGCTATAAAAGAGACTGCTGTATGAATCTATCTTGTTACGTGAATGTTTTTATTCCAATGACAGGAACAAAGATCTGAAACTTGGCAGAAAAAAATATGGGCTATGACTAGCTTCATACATCTCTTGGCTTCCTGCACTAGAAGAAATCATTTAGTAAAACTGAGCAGTTCTGCTTTGCTTCATATAGTATCTGATGAGCAAGAAAATCTGTAATGTTTGTCTAATCTTTCAAAAACTTTATTGTGCTTTCACTTTTTAGGGAAATTTTTAAGTTAGCATTAGCATGAAAACTTACAGATGTTAGCTCTTTATCCTTTGTCTAAGATCAGATTTATCTAACTAACCAACATTAAAAATGTGTAAATTTGTGGCAAACACAATGAATCTTGAATATATTAAAAAAACAAACAGATGAACCATCTGGAAACAAGACGTAGATCGAAATAACTATGCCAGTGGCGCAATCTCAGCATAATCCCTGGCATAATTTACACAGAGCAACTGTATCAAGAGCCAGAAACTATTCTTTTAGAAGGCTGAGTTCAGTAATGACTGCACATTATCATTCCACTTGCTGGGTAAATATTGACAAAGGAGTGGCACATGCTGTAGAAATGTGTCCACATCCTGCATTGCCTCCAGGGAAACTTCTGTATTCTGAATTTTCCCTACTAATTTTTCCGTTCCCCTTCCCCACCTCCCTCTCATCTAAAGGAATTGTACTAGGTTCAGCTGTACCACCACAGGAATCAGCTTGTTATTTTGAAATTGTTTTTGATAACTGATAATGTACATGTTGTAATGTACAATTGATTATGTACACAAATGCTTAATATTCTGTAAAATAGGAGGATTTGATAAGTGGGAAAAAATTTGCACATCACCATTAAGTAGACTTTAATGTTGCCATACACCATTAAACATTCACACATAATTCATTGGCTTTTACTTTTGTGCTATCACCTGAAAAGGTTTTCGTTGTCACATAATTCCAGTGCAAACCACTCATGATGAAAAGTACTAGGTTTTACTATTATATGACTAATTCTAATGAGTTTCAGCTGGGTGCATTTTCTCATGGCACTGGAATGTTTTGGCAGCCCTCGGTTTCATTGGTAGTGATCATGGCGCCCACAGATTAGAGCTTGTATTCTTTACATCTTTGCATTGCTGGCAAAGGTGAGACACCTCAACGAACAATGCATCTTGAAGACTGTTTGCTGGCTATTTTGAATAGTGAATATATATTGGAAAGCTGGATAGGAACTGGGTTACAGTATATCTTAAAAAGTGAGTGATTTAAACCCATACCTAATGTATCTTGTAGGTTAGCATTAATTTGACTTGCTGAGTGGATGGAATTTATGAGTATAATGCATTGCACTAGGCAAATAAAAACATCCTCCTTCAGTAATAAAGGTAAAGGCAGGCTCCATACTGGCAAGCAAAGTGCTGTCTTCAAAGCTTTAACTCATATAATATCCATCTTATTCCTGTGGCACAGTGATGCAACACATTGCAAATGACCACTGTCAGGAAATTCTGTTCTGGCATTTGAATACAAGCTTATATTTTTCTTTTCATCTCCATGCAGCATTTGTCTCGTCCGCTTCAACATCATTCCCATTTTTCCCAGTTTCTTCTCCTTCCCACGTGTCTGCTGCTCTTAGCAACTTAAGTTTCTATTCCATCAGGCTATCTGGTTTCAAAGTCACCTCCCCTCTTGCTTCTTTCTGTTCTTGTCTGACTGGGTAGTCTAACAAAAAACAAAAAGCAACATTTACATGCTTGTACTACATGCAATACTGTCGCAAAACATATAGATTTTACTCTGGAAAGCTTATGACTTTAATTAGGCATGCAATATTAATTAGATTTCCAAATCAAACCTTGGAATGAGGCATGGAGAAAAGGAAGAGATTTTCCACATTGGTAGCAGAGTTGGCAACAGAACTTGTGTCTTCTGACTTTTTACAGTGCCTTTGTCATTTCTACTGCTAGTTCTTTTGCTCCTGTTCTTTCCATACAGATATTGGGCTTGTATTGCCTTTTAGGAAAAAAATGGCATATTTATTGTGAAAGTTCTATAAAAGCAAGGCCCTAATTGACTGAACTGGAGATCCATGGCACTCAGAGATGAGCCCATACCCAAACCCTGGTTTGAATTGTGCCCAAATTATGAGGGTTTAAAATGTAACCAGTTTTGTAGTTTCATGCTTCTTCTTCAATAGGGATTTGAGAACACAGTTAAATAATGAGGATAAAATAAAGATGTTTCAGTCTGTGCAAATGGGTTAGATGATGATTTAAACAGGTAAATGAGATTTCCCTTCATTTGTGGGGAGGTTGTGTCTGTGTATCCAAAGTTAAAAGCTGTGCTAAGCCTTCCTTTTTTTCCCCTCCTCCTTTCTTTTTTTCACTTTCGGGATTACTTTTTAGAGGCTGGCAGGTGTTCGCTCTTTCCAAAGTCTATTGAAATTGTGATTTGTGTGTGTGCCTTTGCCTGTGAGGTCAGCCAAAGGATTTTTGCCATTGCTGAGATGGATCTTTAAAGCTCTAAATATCTCAGATCCTATCAAATTCAAGAAAACATATATCTTCCAAGAATGACTTAGAGCTTTATGAATCAAAACAATGCCTTCCCTCACTAATAATTGAAAACTTCTGCTTTTTTGGCAGCTGAGTTTTGTTTGCTTAGAGTTTTGACCCTGAACACTGTAAGCCTAAACAATTACATTTACTCAAGTGAGCTAAATGAACATACTCAGGCAAATGAAGTTCCACAAATGCTTAAGAGCTTACTGGCTAACTTTTTGAAAGATATGGTCTAGTTCAGCCACAAATTATTTGGCTAGACACTGGAATTGCTGGGTGAAATCCCATGGTCTGTGTTTTGCAGCACTTTAGGCTAGATGATCACAGTGGTCCCTTCTGACCTTGAAATATGTGGATTGGGTGTTAAGCTAGGTTAGCAAAGCCAGAGTGAAGGATTTAGGAATGTGGGGAGGTTTAGCATATGAAAGCTTGTTCAGTTTTCAATTTTACTTTTAACAAATCCCCCTATCAAAATAAACAAGATACCTGCAAGCCCTGAAAAGAACTACTCAACTGTACTTAATCACTTGTCCAGTTGAGCGTTAAGGAAAAAAGTCTGCTCAATGGGGGGATTTTTCTAACTTCCTTTCTAATATTTTCTCAAAGTCTTCATATTGGCAGTCCTGTAGGGGCTCCTAATGTTACAAAATCTGCTTGTTCTTAGCATTTATTTCCGAGAGGCTTGTAACAAACACAGCATGTTTGAAATCAAACACATGGAATATTACTATGATTTTCCATCTTTAATTTATTACTCTTTCTAGTTATAGATGGAGAAACTGAGCTTTCTTTTCTGTTAAATCAATTTTGTACTACTGTTATTCCGAAGGAGAGGATTTACATTGCTTTGCCATGAGAAGGCCTATCTTGGACGGCTTACTGGGCAGGCTTCAGCGAGATTCTCCTCCTTTTCCTGATCTGCAATGGCAAAATGTGCTTTTTAACTTAAATTTTTGGTACACAGACATTTCAAAACACAACACTTAAAAATAAATGTTTGGATAAAAAAAAAGTTTCTTTTCCTCCCTTATGTTGTGAGAAGTATTTAATTGCAAGGGAATTGACATCTGAGCTTCCAGGGGAAATTCAACATACAGTTTTTTATCAAGTCTGGTATTACATGACAACTGTGCATGCAAGATCTCCTGTCATTTTGCTTGATAGATGTGTATGTTAGCTGCCTTGTTATGTTGCTTTTTGTTTTCTGTGAACTGAAGTTTAGAAATATGTTTCAAAGGTCACTTCTGCTTCTCTTGGCTAGGGAGGATTTGTTGGTTTTGAGAATGATGCTTTTCCGCTTCTTCATCAAGCAAAGGTGTAAGAGAGCTGTTTACATGCCTGTGTCTTTCTCAGGCTCTTAACGGCTGTTTCTCTGAACTGCAGTTCAGAGGTGAGGAGGCTGGAACTGGTGTTGCTTAGGCTGGAAGGGTAAAAGTGCACCTCTGTGCTGCTGGTTGCTGCTTCGGTGTAAAGAGAGTCGTCTTTATGGATGGTGAAACGGTAGAAGATTGGCAGCTCTTCTTGAATGGCCGCTCAAGTGAAAAGTATATCCTTCCTTAAGTGTAGCTACTGTCAGTTGTTACAGTTTCGCTCTTTCTAATACGAATTCAGAATTCATTTTCTGTATATAACTAGTTGTTTCCAGTTGGTGAACAAGACTGAATGCTGAGAATATAAAATGACACGTGGGCACGTGGGCCGTTCAATTTATGCAGAAGTGATACAGCTTGCAGCACCAGAGGCTCAGCAATAGTTGTTCCTAATACTGATCCTGATGGGTATTGTGTAGTTTCAGCACACAACGAAATTCAAAAACATTGAAAAGCACTCCGTCTAAAGGACTTCTGACAACTTGTGTCTTCCAGATGGATGACTGACTCACTTAAAGGCTGGGCTTGATGTGAATTGTATTTCTGCAACAGGAAAGACTTACTGCTTTTTCACATTTTACTATTTTTGTCAAGTGGGTTTTGGTGAAAAGAAAGTATGGCTGATTGTCCGGTGAAATACAGAAGGATAAAAAGTATGAGGTGTTAAATTTTTACCTGCAGACTGTCGTGAAGGATGATAGATAGGGGAGCTCATAGTCTCAACATTGTTTCACTGTAGCTCATCCAAATACAGGATTGCTATGTCTTAGGTTACAAGAGAGCTCTTTAAATCAAGATACTGTAGTTAAGAACATAAACTATCAACTTATTGATCAGAACCACGCAGAACTGCCTTAAAAGTCTGTCCCGGCATTCACTGAGGTCAGTTTCTTCCTCAATCATTTCAAGGTTCAGTTCAGGATGCTAAAAGGGACTGTGCTGAAAAAGGAAAAAATAGCCTAAAAACTGAGCCTCAATATAGTTGTTAGTTCTCACAGGAAACGACTGGCATTAATCCTAAAAAGTTTTCCTGTTTGTGATTTTTTTTCTTGATTCTTTCACTCTATCTCATTTTCTATTTAGAGTAGGGACTCGTAGCCACTTGTACACCACGTAGAGAATGGTACACCGTATGACCTTCAAATTTGCAGGGGAAACCAGCATATATACTGAAACCTCACAGTGGCCCACAAAAACAATCAACAGTAGCTAGGCTGAGCTGGTGCTTCTGCTCACTGTATTTGCCTTCATCAAGTAATAGTCAAGGTAGCTGAGCTCTGCAGCAATTTTTAGCTGTAATTGCCCACTCATACAAAAATGTTCCCAAGCTATAGGACAACTACCCTTTTTATAAATCAAATACAAAGTTTTAGTTTATGCTGTTTTTGTAGAAAACAGTGGGGTAGTCAGTGCAGTTCACTCTCTGCAGTATGTTCAGGAATAAAGAATTTCTGCATTTTATTAACCACGTATTTCTAAAGTGTCCGTAGGCCCTTCCATATAATTTGTATGACTGTTTTCCATCATACGGGAACCTGAATGACTTCTGCAGCTGCGATGAAAAGTTTGCATTCTCCTTGATCAAGACTAGATTCGAAAGACACTTGTGACTTTTCCCCTCTCTTTGATAAGCAAAGGAGAGGATTCTCCAAAACTTTTGGGTTGCTGCGACTAGTCCTCTGTTTACAAGGTAGTTACGTATAGTCTACTCCTTTCAGTCTGCTTGTTCCAACGTAGCATCTGCCTTCTCTGGGTTGTGTAGCAGCCACAGTAACACCCAGGCCCCAGGCTTGGCTAGACGTTGGAACAGACAGGAAACAGCGGAGCCTGAATAATGGAAAAAAGATGGGGAAGCTGCCATGGGTACCCTGGTGATAGCACTGCTTGAACTTTTTGACTCTCTTTGGGGAGGCGATAACAAACGTTAAATGAGAACAGTGACAAACCGAGAATCTTGCTCTTCTCCTAAATGATCTGTTCCTTTTCTCTTCATTCCTTCTAGCTTTTTCATTTAGGTCTTGCTGAGCTTGGAAGTTTCTCCCTGTCTTTTGGAAGTGAGCAAGGGAATTTTCTCAGTTCCTGGAGAATTTGTCTCCTTAACATCCCTGCTGGTTGGATCCTATTTTCCCGCTGATGCAGTAGAAGACGAATGTAATTAACTGCATTATCTCTGTGTAGGAGTTGCGTAAATCTCCTTGGGAGAAGAAGACTCAATAAGGGGATAATTTCCTCCTTTGATATGTCTGACTCCTATTGATTTCAATGAAAATGTATGTGTGTCTGAGGCACAATTTACATGGAAAGGGCCTGAACTAAAATCTCTGGTTTTGACCTCCTGAATTAGGGGGAAGAACAGGAGACAAACTTTGCTTCTCATAAAGCTCCTTTTGGAAATAGCTGGGAAGTTGGGAAGGTAGATATTTTTCGAAGTGCATCATGTGAACAGGTGCACTAATTCTGCAAATAGATACAGTATGACAAATCAAATGAAGCAAATCCATTTTTTATTGTGAACAACATAAAGAGTTTTTTTCGTGTCTATAATTAGCGCATAAGGGAAAATTACTGCAGGAGCCTACGATTTGTCACTAATTTTGCTACTGCATAGGTTATTTTTAAAATTAAGAAGCAAGTAATCTCTTCAGTTGGAACTGTTCACAAGAGATAAAGTAGAAGCGTTCTTAAAGTAAGTTGATCCTCTTGACATTCTCAGCGCTATTTTTTTTTCCACCAGTTCTTAAGTAATTCTGCGGTTGGCCAATTTTGCCATTTAACACAAGGAAATCACGGCTTGTCTGCCGTGACGGGAAGGTGTCCCAAGTCCCCTCTGGAATGCGAGGGTGCGCTGATGCAAAGGTTGCGTACAAGAGATGTAAAACAGCTCTTAGGAAGTGAATCCCCCTTCTCTGTGCCACTTCTGGAGCACGTGCGTTTCACAGAGGCTTTTCTGTTTCCGTGCCGGCAGAGCCGGGAGAGGAGCGCAGCCGGCAGCTTTGCCTCGCAGCTCTGCGCCTTCCTGCCCGCTGCTGGGAGTCGCGCTGCGTTGGCTCCTGCGCCTGCACCGAGTCGCCCTACCCGCTGGCCCCCTGAGACCATTAATGGGAGCTCGGTAGTATGCCATCAGAGCTTCGCTTCTTGATCAATAGTTATTTACTTCTGAGAGGTCAGAGCTTGGCTAATATAGCTGAATAATTTTATTGATAGATAACGTAACAATGAAAGATAAAGTTTAAAATGGAAGATGAATGAATTCAGCACTTTCTTCGGGGATGAATATTATTATTTGAAAATTTTAATAGCTGGTGGGATGTTGAAAGGGCAGACAACAAAAGCACGGAATAATTGTCCTAGGCCTATAATCAGACTTCCATTATTGACCTCTGCTAATATTCTACTGTAACTGTCTGCTAAATTGGTTCCTTGGGGCTTGAAATACACAGTGATGTTATGAGTTCCTATTGTAAATTGCCACACAGAAAAGTAGCAAGTCTCTGAAATAGTGCTGGCCCCAGTCTGATCAATACTCAATTCGAAGCCATGCAAGAGGCAACTGTTGCCATAGAAACATTGATGTCACCGAGGTTGAACAGTGGCTGTTACAACAAATCATTTCCTTTGAGCAGCAGTAATTGACTATATGTACAGTTTGCTGTCACCTGAGACTATTTACATCAAGCCAGTAACAGAGCTGCATTAGTTATTCTGGGAGTAAGAGGGTTAGCTCTTCTTTTGGTGACCTTACAAATACCTAGGAGGATATTGCCATGGCAACCAGCGATATAACAGGATGAACATTAAGGTAGCTACATGAGGCAGCAGCATTCTTTTGGAACAGGAGAGGGAGTTTTAATAAACTTTATCTAGCCATTGCGTAATATAAACATCGCATTAAATACGTCTCTGTCGCAACTTCTGACTCCTGGAAATGTTAGCTTTGGTATGAGTAAAACGCAGAATCTTCGAAACGTGCTGCAGAACACAAATGCTACCCGTTTTGTACTGAGACTTTACAGAAATACAGGATTGTGGAATGAGTTGCGGATGGGGAGCTTTTCTTCTGTTTTCGGCTGTAGAGGGGCACATTGATTTGCAGGTCATGCTAGCTTCAGAATTTGTCTGAATTGTTAGGGTCCTTTTTCTCCCCGTTAGTTGGGGATTACATAGCTGTATATTGAAATGCAAAGCCAGCCAAGTGATGAAATACCCTGTGTGCCCTCATGTCACAGCCTCTCACCTGAGCGGAGGTTTTAGAGGGAGCACCACGGGAGCTCCGCCAGTGCTTCCCCCCGCCGCGCCTGCTGCTGCTGCTGCTGCTGCTGCGCGGCGGCTCCCGGGGAGGCAGCGGTGCCCCCGCAGCGCCCGGCAGCTCCGCGGAGCGGGCAGCGCCGGCTGGGAAGCGCCTGCAGCGGCCGGCAGCACGCGAGCGGTTAAACGGCAAACCTCCTAATGCCTAACGTAGAAGCTCTCTAAATGCAAATCACTGACCTTGCCGTGAAAATACGTATTACGGTACTTTTAAAAAGAGTGGTATTTGATGTGATACTATAATTACCTAAACCTGCTGTATTCTGTTGTGTAAATATAAATATAGTGACCTGTCAGTCATGTAGATTAACATTCTCTGGTACCTCAGTTATATAAAGTACTATGAATGTACAAGCTACCAAATTTCAGATTTAAATACTTAGCCTCCATGTGTATATATGTGCATGTTGCACACTCTTTTCATGTTTTATATTGTAAAAAAGTAAAATTAATGATTGCTCATTTAAGAGTATTGTATATAGACTACTGGCCTCATATAATAGTGAATAGTGAAGAAATGACTGAGATATGCAGGTTTTTAAAATACAGTGCCAATGAAATCTGGTATCATCTCATACCTGTCACTTCTTTCACAAAATGTCATGTGCATGCGTGAGGTCCTTTTTAGGGTAATGAATAGCTGACTTGTGGAAATCCATAGCCACGACGGATCGGTGCCTCCAAGAAGACCTTTTTAAACAACAACAACAGTAACCCAACAGCCAAGAGCTGTTTTTAAAAATAACATGTATATAGATAGAGCATATTTGAAAAAGAAGTTATTTTTGTAATCTAGGACATATTTATCTGGAGGGAAGGAAGAAACCCCCCTTGGTCTACCATCTTCGTGGATCTTTCTTGTATCTTTTTCTGAAGTTTCCATTTCTGCTTGCTGTTACAGAAAAAACCCAGAGGATTTTGTACCACCATTTGTACAGTCTTTGTATACAAGAATTATTCAAAAAGTTACTGGACCATAAGCATTGCTTGTTTCTTCAGGTGAACAAATTGTGACATTTTCTGCTGTTTAAAAATACACTTTGAGAGAACATATTTTTGAAATGCAACATGAAATCACAGCTGTATAGTACAGAGTATATAAAAGTAACTGGAAATGAAGTATGTGCTGACATTTTGGTTTAAGTGCAATAAAATTAATTTACAGTGAAGAAATGAGAATGCTACATTCTTTCCTTCCTTCAGTTTCAAACATAGGCTTCCTCCTCTCCACCCCATTTTTTTTCTGAAAGAAGGCCGTATAACTTTTCTGGGGTGAAGAGAACAATCTCTAATGTTATATCATTTTTGTGATCCTGTCACACAGATGACTGAAAAAGAACATAGCCCTGTTGATACATTAAAAAACCCGTCTGCTAGAACCCAAATGAAAACAGATTTTAGTATTCAGAGACTGTACAGGTGAAAGGTTGGCTGTGACTCTGTTCTCATTTTACTTCTGGGTGGCCATGTCAGCTGTGATTTGTTCTGGTCTAGTTCATATTTGGGGTTGGGCAGTGTTACGTGATCTTGGTCTGCTTCCCTTGGGATTGCTGGTGTTAGAGTGCAGATGACCAGCTTTTCACTCAGAAGAGGCAGTCCTTTCTGAAATGCTTGTGATTAGCTCTGAATAGTTTAGAGGAAAACTTGAATAAGAATGATTCTTCAGATTGAGATGGTATTCTAATACTGTGAAAATACTTGAATTTGGAAAAATAAGGTTGAAGTGTGAACTATAAACTGTGACACCAGCATCGGATGTAAAGGAGATCAGAGAAATATCTGTATGAATTACTTAATGAGAATATCACTACTTTGGTAACTCTGAAAAGTTGCCAGGCCCTTTTCAGTCAGAGCAGTGAAGCAGTCAGGGTGAGGTAAAAATATGGGGTGCTGGTAGGCAGAGCAGTTGATATATAGAAGCAGCATCACCAGTAAAAAATCCATCCCTGAGATTGTGCTCTCTGTCATTACAGATGTCCTCCTGTTCCTTTCGTGAGTCACTGGCAGAGAAATGCACACATAGTACTGTTATCCTCTCTGCAGAAATGCTGGGTTTGGGACAGGAAGAAGTATTTTATGCATAAAATGTGCTAATGCAGCCCTGGACCGTGAGCTGTGAGCACAGTATAGCCAAGGGACAGCTCTTGAAGTGTGATGAGCTCTACAAATGCGTATGTGAAATACTCAGCAGAAAGTTTCAGGTTGCCAGTAGTCTTTGGCCAGCATCATGTATAAACTTTCCATGACCCAGAGAGACAGCTATGCTGACTGAGAACGCTGAAGAGGTTGAAATTCAGGGTAGGATTCTCAGGAGATGGAGGCCGAGGGAAGGAGAGCAAAATTCTCAAAGCTGGATATTACAGTCTGTGTAATGAATTCTCACAGTTTGATTAAAATGAACCAAAGCCTAATTTTGTTCAGGACAATACTCTCCATTTTGGAACAGGAACGTGGCAGGTCGGTCTTGTTTCTTGTCACAAAAGGGGAAATAAATGAAAAAGAGCAAGAGAATGAATAAGATCATAGAAAAGTAGCACCTTATTCTTCTCCCTATTATTGTTTTTTTTTGCAGTGGATATGCTTCATTGCAGCAACTGTTTCTTACTGGCTGCTGTAGTCACTATTGCAAATATAATATACTTAATCAAATATTTTGTCTTTATGAAGCTTCTACAAGGAAAGTTTTTATGGAAATAAATGAAATTGGTGCCCAAACTGAATGCAATAGCAAATCAGTATGGAATTCTTTTTGGCTTTGGATATCTTTTATAGCCTGGAATTTTGAAAGCTGCTTTTCCCTCTCCTTCTCCATTCCCTCTCCTCCGCTTGTGTAACCTATCTAAATTCAGCATCAGTTACTCTTGATAGGCATTACTATTAACTCAAGTAAGAATCAGTTCCATTGTCTTCAGTGGAATTTTCCTTTCCAGTTTTGGCACCTTGACCTTCCCCGTACTGCTGTTACATTTTAATTTTGATTTGTTTGTCAGAAATGCAGCTAATTAGAGCTCTGGTATTATTCTATTTATGGTGTGTGTAACAACACAAAGTACTAAACAGTTTGTCTCAAAGGGAAAAAACAGAGCAGTTAGAATAGAAAGACCAACTGCTTCCGTTCAGGATCTCATATAAATGCCCATATCCTGGAGAAACAGCCAGCATTACATTTCTCTTCTAACGTTGGTCAAAAGTATGCAGATTTCTTAGTTGCTGTGAATATGTTTATCTTTTGTTTTTCAGAAATTTGCCTTCCATATAAGTTGGCTCAAAATCTATGAAAAATTCTGCAATACATGTTAGATGTTTACTTTGTGTATTAGTTACTCCTTGAAGGGCTAAAGGTGCCTAATTATGTCCAACCTGTAATTAGCTACGGTACTGTGTTTTATGCAAGAAACTTCCTCCGATGGCTTCAGAAGTTTGAACAGGTGTGGTCTCTAAAAGGTGGAACTGTGGTGGCAGCAGTCATTAGTGTATTTACAAATTATTGACTGGCATAGATTGTTTTGCCCACATGTTTTTTTTTTTTTTTTTGACCAGAAACAAGCGTAGTTTTGCTGGTAGCATTGGGGATCACACCGCTGTCACACATATTGGCATAGTTTTCCGGTAGTCTTGCTGTGGCAAACCTCTCCCATGAGGCATTCATCGACCTATGGGGAGCCCAGGGTGATGGAGGCGTGCAGGGGACGGGTGATATCTTGGGCATCAAAGCCTCAGTCCGGCATTCTAGAGCACTCTGGTTCCCACCTCTGCCTGCTGGGCATCACTCAGCACCTGTATCCTACTGGCCCCGCTCGGTCAGTACTGTTTCCAGAGCCCTCATGTTATGCCGTGTGAATAGAGGCAGAGAACATGGATGTTCATTCAAGGTCTTTCACCAAAGGAAGCTGTGACTGTTGCGATGAATGAGTGAGAAGTTGTGAAGAAACAAGGATGAGGTGGGGAGGTGAGGAGACAGTGGTGCGAATAGCATCAGCTCTCGCCTAGCTGTCTAATGACAGTGTGAAAGGGGGCACTTTCAGAAATGAGTCTTTACTGTGCGTATTGGTTATGAAGAAAAACTATTTGTTTGGCTTGGGGTGTCTGAACTGCATCTAAAAGGCAGCTGGCTAATTTGGGACACTGTCTACTTACACGTTGGCTGGCTAATATGGAGGACATTTGTTTGGGCCTTCGGGTAATAAAGCCTATGCCAAATTCAGGCAGAAACCCAGTTGCAAAACATCCAACACAGCCTATTTTTTCTCAGTTCCTTAGATTTGGCTTTTCTTCTTTATTAATGTGTTAGAGCGGTCCTTTATTTTTCATGCTGGTCAGTGTCCCTTTTCTTCTGCAGTACTTTTTTCCAAAGGATTTCTTAACATTTTAGTTCTGGGTAGCTTTCAGTCAGTCTTCTCTGGTGATGACTAATATAAGCACTTTCTATATAGAACAGTATTAAGCAGGTTTATTGGCACTGGCCGTTTCATGGGTGAACTTCCTTCTCTGACGTTCCAATATAAATTGTTGTTTGACAATGGATGATAAATTAACCTTCATATTAAGATTCCTTCTACAGAGTTAATATTATTAACATTCATAATGCATTTTTGGTTTAAGTATGTAAATCTCTGACTACACTACCCTTTTACCAGGGCTATATAACAACCTCCATGTCTATTCTAAGTGAACCTTTCCATTCCCAAAATAGGAAATGCTAACCTCGGAACAGTATGAGTTATGGATTTCTTTTCATGGCAATACACAATTGACTTTACCCAAGGCATAGGAAGAAAATACAACTGAAATTTTAATGAAAAAAATGCACTCCATTTGTCCTTCATGCAGACAGGTATGGAGTTCTTATAGCATTATATATTGCATCCATATTGATATCAATGTAAGATTAGTAGTAGATAATATCATAGTTCATTGTGATTAATTTAATTAACAAGCGTATAGTAAGCAATAAAGGTTTGTCAGCGTTACTGGAAATGCTTTTAGATGTCATTACGGTCTCCACCATTGCGTACCTCATATTTAAGACTGCTTTTTGCCTTAGTTGGGAGCTTCCTTCCCTTGTAAAAAGTAGAGGTGGGCTGGATAGTTTATCTGACATAAAGCACCTCTGTGCCGGAATACTTATGCAGAGGAAGGAACTTATTCACTTAAGAAAGTGGTGGGACATGCTGCCTCCTTTCCTGGTCAGGCTTATGTTATTAAATAACATAAATAATAATAATAATAATCAATTATTAATAGCAAATGATACTTAGCACTTACATATGCAATTTATTACCAAAAGGTGGAGCTGGGCCTTATTATTTGAACAGCACAGCAGGCTATATTCTTGGCATTTAAATTTGATTTTTGTTATGAATCAGTCTGGTCTATTAATACTGTTTAAAAAATTCCCCCAAGCCCCCAAAACATGGGGGCTAGGATAGGTTCTGCTGTTGTCATTTAGTCTGACAATATCGAGATTGGCACCAGAGGTGTTACCAAACAAAATTACATAGTGCTACTGCCACTGTCGAAAAGGAACTACCTCTGAGAGGAGACATATGCAGGTCCATTTTAAAAAGATAAGTTGGAGTGGGTTGAATTCAGGTTTCCTTGTCCATGGTTTGTTATAAAGATATTTTGAGCTAAGAGGATAGAATGTGAACTGTCTCAAAAGTGTCTGATTCTAGTTAGGAGAATGCTAGCAAGGTGAAGGAAGCTTTGTGGATGTGTCGAAATATTTGCTTTGCTAGGCTGTGTTCCTGTTGATCCATGTCTGCTGAGACCACTCGATGGCCTTTATTCCTGAGTAAATTACTCATTTCCATCTTTACTCGTTCCACCAATATGAGATGCAACTCAGACAAATCTGTTTAACCATTCTGACCCCTTAAAAGAAGGGAAGAAGTGCTACAGATGGGGGAAATGCTATCCAGAAAACTAGAAAAAAAATTATTTCTGCATAAACTAGGCAGTCATGCATTCCCAGTGTTAAAATACTGCACTGCCAATTTGCATTGGTGCCATTAACTGATTTAGAATAGCCTCACTAGTTTAGCTTTGGATGCTTTGAGAGAAGTTACGTGTTAGGGAGTATTCTTGGGACTGCATCACAGCCTCAGTAATAAATGATGTTCATTAGATGCAGTGTATTTGTACAAAAACAAATCCTTTTCTTTCTGAGACTAGCATGAGACGTGCTTCTTCGCAGTGGAGAGCCTGATTGATGTAGAGTAACACTTAACACATACCTAATTACAAGAGCACACTTCCCCTTTCTGAGATTCAAAGACATTAATTAAGGAAAGAAATTTATTACAACCTGCTCCATTATCTCCAGTCACCTTTACACAGCTGAGGACTAACTTCTGTCTCTTTCTAACAGAGTTCGGCATGCAGAACTACAGCAGCTTAGCAGAGGCTTTCTATATCATGTGGGTAAGGAAAACAGTGTTTAAGAGAGCCAGTCCACTTGGTAGATTATACAGTACAAACTGTATGTTTCTCCTCTCTAGTATGTTTCTGGGAGACAGTTAGACTATGTACCCATGAGGTAACGACATCTCTTCTGAGAAGAAAGGTATTGGCTCTTGGTCAAACATCCTGGCAGAGACATTCAGACCAGGTGCCATAGTTCTGCAGCTGACACTGGTACCAGGCTCAGGCTGGATGTTTTCCAACACATTGTGTGCATGGCACAGGTGGTGAAGGCTGATGCCTTTGAGCTCTGTTGTGTCACTCCTCTCTGGCTTGCATCCCTGTACCCATTACAAGGATTACTTTGTCCTCTGGATATGAGAAGAGGGCTGTTAATTTCCAGATGTGGGGGCCAGTTTCATACTCTTGTATGATGACTTGATAGTAGCTCCAGAATAGAAACAGGTGTCATTCTCAGGAAGTTAGTTATCCTGGACACATCCCAGTTTGCAGCATAGTGACTCCAGGTAGGAAAAGAGCAAGGGGAGAGTGTAGAGCTAAGTCTTCCACTGGGAATAAAGTCAAGAAGGAAAACAATTGTTACTGAAGATAGTTCTTTTTTTAGATGTTGTCAAGTGTAAAAACTTTTCCTGTTGTCAAACATCCAAAAAACTTTGACTGTTCCCACAGAAAGATGTTGTTGGAAAAGAGAAAACCCTGAAAGTTAGCACACAGTTTAGACAGCACCCTAGGGACTGTCTGATCTACAGAGAGCAAAATACCAGCGACTTCATACCTGGGGACTAGACCTTCTGTATAACTGAAGTTAGGTCCACATAGGTCCACTACAACAGACTGTTTCCAAATAAGCTATTTATGATTGATCATAAAGATGAGCCAGAGCTTTTTTACAGAATGCTAGAAGAGAGGGGTCTTGCTGGGGCCATCTGGAATTCCTCTGAGTCTCGTCAAAAGAGCTTTGGTTACCTTACCCTGACAAAGAACATAAAAAAGCCATATTCTAGCTGGGCACTGACAACTGAGTAGGAAGTTGACGGTGCCCTTGTAGAACCAGCTATATCTATAAATATGAACAAAAATGAAGGACTTGCAGCTCTTGAAGTTCAGACATTGGATCCAAACTATGGGATGCTTGTCTGTGAACTTGATAAACTATGCCCACAATACAGTTTTTAAAACATAGGGCTTCTTAGTTTCCTGTGGGCTGTACTTGCCAGCTGTCCTGCTGACTCGATCTTGTCTCACCCATCCAGTGTTACCCCAAAAGACCATGAGGAGGGGTAGGAACAAATGCAGCCATACTAGGAGGCTTCCTTTATAGCTAGTATCTAGAAACAAATTCGCCTTCATGGGGGTATCTGATGTGGATGAACATCCTGCAGTTTATGCTTCCAGCATCAACAAGTGTTTTTAGGGGGGCGTTGCTACCTGCTGATATAACACTCTGCCCAAGTGTCCTATCTCAAGGAGGCTCTGTCCGCTGCTTGGTGCAAGTCATCCTGAGTCCTTTCCGGAGCAGCCACAAGCACCTACCTGCCATTTGCATCCTCGTTCTCTGTTAAATAGCTAGTGGGAAATACCAAGGTCTGTGCTAGTCTCAGCCTTCATTAGATATAATTCCATTGAGAAAACACCATGTAAGGATTTCATTGTTTCCTAAATTCAGCAGCATGTCTGCCAGTAGGTGGATGTTGGGCAGGTGAGATTTTCCTAAACTGCTTGATTACTTGCATTAGGATTTCAGTGTTGTAGGCCATTTAGGGAAGAGTGCTTTGTGCCCACACAGTGAGCACGAGGACGCTCATGTCAAGTTGTCTTAATAAGAATAGACCTCAATTCTTACCTTTTCTCTCTTTGCATCAATGATACCTAAAAACTGTACACTATATTTTCCTCTATGGATAAGCCCATGTCCACTCTTCTTGCTTTGGCAGAGATGTCCAGAAATACACACATTAATTCTTGACTTGAACTCCTGTGCTCCAGCTGGGGGCAAAGGAAGCAGGCTTCTCTCAGGTGCACTCCGTATCAGCCTTCTTGAATTCATTTCTCAAGAACGTCATGCCTATGGCTATCATCCTCCTACCGCACTAGGCTTTGGCTTTGCTGTTAAAGGCCCTCTTTTGCTTTTTAACTATCCTTTGGTGTCAGTCCTAGCTTCGCCTGTATCTCTGCTGGGATATCTGAGTATAACGGATCTTAGCAATCATGTTTGCAGGACAGTTTATTGAAAGCATGAATGCATGTGTTGGTTGCTAAATGTGAAGAAGGTTATTGCCTTCTGACTGGCCAGATGGCACCTCTGAAGAAAGACTCACAGCTGTTGGTACAATGCAAGCAGCTTATAGCAGCCTCTCTCTTAGTATGGCCATCTGTGTCGTCTCAGCTGTAATGCCTTTGAAATGACAATGGAGGCTGGACATGGTGCTTTGATGGTGCATGAGGACGCAGTGGAACAATTAGGACACCAGATTTTCTGGGATAGGTGCTGGAGTTGGAATCTGAGCAGACGAGACTGCATGTGCCTTGCAGCATAGATACAGACTATGTGGCCTCTTCAGCCAGTCTCCCAGTGTACCTGCCGACGATGAGCAGTATTTATCTGCTGATGAAAAGGGACTTCTGACTGATTCTTTCTGTTCCAGTATTTGCTGTGATGACTAGCAGATTGATTACAGTCATACAGGTGCTCTAGCTATAAGACAGAGGGTTTTTTTCAGCTTATTAGTGTTATAGGGAGCTTGCTTTATTAGCTCTTTTCTAGTTCATCTAATGAATTTTCAGCTTTGAGAGCCTCTCCATACATATATTACACACTGAAGGGCAAGGAAAATAGTTTTTAAAATTCCAGGAGAAGTAAATAACTGAGCAGTGTTGAACCCTGCTGCCTAGCCCTGTGCTTTACGGATAATTGTTCATTGATCTGTCTGATGGAAAAAGAACTTGTGGATCTCTCATACCAACATCCTGTTGATTCTTGGAGTTAGGGCTATTTCCCTATCCCTCTTCTCTCTCCTCACTGTACATTTTTTTAGATTTCTGTTTTTGAAAGAGTGCCAAATAACAGGCTAAATAGGTCAAAGTCTGTAGGAGAGGAGGAACGTGGATGGAAACTTAAAATGGATAAGGGCCAAGGTAAAGAGGCTTGAGGAATGTATTTTGCAGTTTCTTTTCAGCTACAGTGTGTTTAGGATAGGTGACTGATGGCATAATTAATGAATAGGCAGAATTACTGTGCTTATGTGGTGGCATTTTGGGCAAGTGTGCAGTGATATATTGGAGAGAGACTGTGAAGAAGCTGAGACTTCAGTTGTATTAAGCTAAGGCAAGTTTATTTTCCAGTCAGAGCTTTTTCCTGTTGCAAAACAGTGTTGTCTTCTTGCTTTGTGCTCAGTGGAGAAGTATTTTTTACCATTCTTTATCTCTAAGAACCTAACTAGGATGCCCAAGAGCTTCGTCTAATCATTTAGCTCACACTCTGCATCCTCTAAAGAAGGAAAATCATAGTTAAGATCAGAATTTGCTGATGGTTTCTTATTTTATATTGTGCCTCAGTGCCAGGCACTCAAACTAAATATTAATATTTAGTTTATGTTAATGTGTCCTTAATACCTGTCCCAGGTATCACAAACACATTTTGTGGGTCAAAATGTTAAAAAATGCACTTTATAGCAGTTGGATATCCAGTTATCTTACTTCTGGGGAGGAGATGTTAGTGCTCTATGCAGTAATTACTAAGGGTATGTATAACTGTTCTGTGATTATATTCAGGCAAAAAAACCCCCACAGTCCTCCCCATACTGAACTGCTTTAGAAATATGGCTCCATCAAGTGCTCAAGGATTTGTTGGATGGCATTCTGAAGAAATGGAGAACCTGTGGGCAGAGGAAGTAGGAAATGCAATTCATTGCCGAACCTCTAAACTTGAGAGAGAGGACCTCATGTCTTTGATGCTAAGCTGTCTTCTTTTGTGTTTGAATATATGGGACAAGACTCTTAGCTAGATTAAATTCAGAGGATCTTCTCCGATGTGCAGCTCTTGAAATATAATTGTCCTGACACGTCATCCTGAAGTATCTAGAATCTCTGCTACCACATGACCTGTTGTACTTTTCTTCAATATCCAAGAATGCTAGTTTTTGACTGACTGACTGCTAATTTTCTACTCAGTGTAACATATTCTGAGAAAGGATATTCTGATATACTCATGTATTATGTTCTTTTGAAACTTTTTAGCAAACAAACAAAAACAAAACAGCTAGACAAGCATGAATGGAAGACTCCCCAGATCCCTATTTCACCTCTCATTGAAAAGTCATTAAAGTTGTGGCTAGTCAGCAGATCCAAAATCTAGTACCTGTTTGCCAGATAAAACCAGCTGCAGTGTATGTATATTATTTAACCTGTCTGCAAATTACATGCCATATGCAGTACCAGTTGTTTAAGTTGCGGTGCGTAAGGTGTTTTGGGATATTATATTATGTTTTTATCAAAGATGAAAGGTTTATACAATAGAGCAAAACATATACTAAGATTTTTTTATTGTATAATTCTCTTAAAGTCACAAGATTATAGGAGGGTTGAATTTTTAGTTTGTGGCTGTTTTATTTATTTTTTAATGATTCTGCTCACTTTTTTGTCTAAAAATATATTTCACTTCTTAGCTTATTTCTTCATTGGTTTGATTAGGTCATGGCTTACTGCAGTTAAATGAATTCTTCTTGTTTTTCTTTCAAAATAATTAGAAAAAGACAAGCTCCCTGGGCAGACTAGTCTTTTGGAATCCTCCCAGTTTAATGCACATGGGACATTCCTGTGATATGAGTTCATTTGGAAATTGTTTCTCTTCCTTTTAAACAGAGCTGGCATGCTAAACTACTTTTCCTTTTTTCTGAAAATTATCACCCTCCAATGTGTCTGGAATTATGAAACTGAAGTCAGAGAAAATCTTTCTCGCCTGCTTCCAAACTATAAGCATTTTCTGCTGTTGTCTATTTGTTCACATACATTGGTGAGGATTCTATAAACAATTTTTCATACTCTGTAAGGTAAGATCAGATTTACTACGACGACAGTCTGAGATGGCAGGAAGATACAGCACTAGAGAACCTACATTCTAGGCATCTAGTGGACAATGTGAAAGGAGTGGAGTTAAATCTGGATCACATACTGGATAGCTCAATACTTGGATATTCCTAATTATATCTAATATTATCTTCTGAATTCTTTTTAACTAAGTTGTTAAGAGTATATATTACAAAATGTCAAATTATCTGTGAGGTGCAGTCACAAAGGAAGGGTGAATTTGAAGGTTGTAGTATGATTTTAGTGCTTGGTGGAAATAGGTTCAGGTTTCAGTTCTCCTGTAGACTTAGTGTACGATCTGGGGCAAGTTACTTATTCTCTGTGTGGCTAAAAAAGTAAAAATGGTAATACTTATTTTCTCTCTGCTTGGACCATGATCAGACTGGTGGTACTCTGTTACTTACCCCATACATGTGATACAGCCATAATTGTTACTCTGTGACTTGAGGTTATACTGTCAGACTATTGAAAAATAGGACAGACTAATCTTGGAAGGTACTGTGTTGTTTTAGCACCTTTGATGCCATATCCTTTCTTTGGAACTGAAATTGAATACTGCCTCACAAGAAGAAGACCCAACTGACAGAATCGTAAGAGAGAATCTACAGGAATTACATCACTGGTGCAGAAATTATCACCTGGTGGTTCCTAGAAACTTCATATTGTGATGGCTTTTCCTTTTTCCTTCCTGGTGCTAAATTACATTGAACATCCATAAATCCGTTTCTGACATCTGCTTTGCATATAAAGAATTTCTGAGTGATTATTGCAGAGCTATTTGTCAGAGAGAGAAGAAGCAGGTGATCTGCCTGGTAGTGAGCTGGTTTGTATAACAAACCTGGCATTAAATATGGGCTTGGTGATTCAGCACCATGAAACAAATTCCAATTAAAAATAGGTAACAGACACTCACTAGAGGAATATCTGGGTCGCTAACTTTCTGCAGTACCATAGACTTAAACACGCTCATTTCTGAAGTTGCTCAATTTTGACATAAATAAGCTCTGTTTAAACATTTTGTTTCCAAAAAACTCATAATTGCCATCAAATTCTTCTGAAAGGTGCATTGTATGGCACAGTCAGTAGTCAATGACTATTGTCATTTTATTTTCATGAGGAAATCTTTGAAAAACTTTTCCTGTTCAAAAGCCAGTTTGTACTGCTTGCAAGATAGTCTTGGTCTCTCTATACAACCATGGAATAGTAACGTCTGCTGTGATACTAGTGCTTTCTTGGAAAAGACATTTGAACTAAACAGAAGGGCAGAGCAAGGTCACTGACGTGTATCTACAGACAGCTTTAAGAAATGAGTCAGACTTACAGATGGAATGATATTTTGCCTTGTCATGAGAACACACATTTTCAAAAGGTTCCTGCTTTGGAAAAATAAAATAAAAACCATAAGGAACCACTTAAGGAGGCTGCATAAATAATTTGCCATTTGTGAGCAATATATGCAAAACGATAGGACTGCAAGGACTGTATTTGATGGAAAAGCTTCTAACCATTTAAACTGCCATCCTGGTGTTTATTACCTGAATCACCTCCGGGAGTCTGATAAACACCTGTGATCTGCTGGTAATTCAGGAAAGGAAGCAGCACTCTACATGACCTGCTTTTTTTTTTTTTTTTTTTTCTCTTAAGCAGTCATGGTGTAATAAACAGTGTACACTGATTTTGCACATGCAAAGAATATATTTAGGCAAGTTAAGGAAACTACTCTTGGTTTAATGCTTAACAAAGCTAACAGCAGGAGGTGTATGGTTTAGCACTTAGATTTAGTATATCTAGAAATGGAAGGAGCGAGTAAAAGACAATAGGAATCCGTGGTATTGGAAGGCAGTTCAGTCATTTGGTTTAAAAATGAGAGTAAATGGTATGTATCTTGAAGAGAAATGAGGAAAAAGTAGTGGTTTCATTTAACTGATACATGTTTTAAGTTACTACATGACCAGTAAAGTAATAATTTCCTGGAAAGCAATATTTAAATATATCCATCATCATTTACATCTTGGACACATACTTAAATATTATTGATCATTTGCAATTGTGTGCATCCATGTGTAGGTATATTAAACAAAAAAGTAATGGTACCATGTCAGTGATTTGGATAAAGTGCAAAAAGGGAACCAGAGTTTCTAATTACTATTTTTTTTTTAATTAAGAAAGCCACAAGCAAATTATAGACATCGAGTTTATAGCATTGCAATCTTACAGGCTTGCTCTCATGAATATGGTAATTTTTTATTTTATGCCCTCTTGAGATGTCTTGTTAAAAACATTTTATTGGTGATCCTAAAATTCAGTAAATTTGAAGCCCTTGGCACCCTGAAGATAGTTAAAGTTCTTCAAAAAATGTCAGCAATAAATATTTGGCAAATATAAAGAATATGCACATTTTTCCCAAGTGGGTGATATTTTTTTTCCCCCAGTTCTTATAGTCAAGTGATGACACTGCAGTTCAGAATATAAGTGCATATTGATATTTTCTTCCAGAAACTGCGTGTGTTGCTTAGAGAGTGCTGCTCCCACAGAGTTATTTTTGGGCAGACACCTGGAAGTGGTTACTTACTTGCTCCAGCTTGCAGACTAGTTTTGGACAGTCAGGTGTAAGTATGAGCAAGTGGTCTTTATTTGGAGCAATTAAAATTCTAACATTCTCCTCTCTTGACATGCAATTACTAGGGCTCTGCTGTTCCCACTAATTGCTCTTGCTGGGGACATTGGTGAGAAGCCAATGATTTTGATGGGTAGTGGATTATCATTTTTACTCTACTACCTGAGAAAAAAATCATTTGCAAAATCCCATGTGTAATTAGCAAGACTCATGATTAATTGTCCTGCAAAATTAGCTTCACTGTTGCTTTTATTTTACTGCTTCAAATATTAATTAATGTTAACTCCTTTCCTTCAGTTCTAGCTTTTGAATATTCAACGTGGCTTTGAAAAATTAGTCAGGGCTTCTACTTGCATTAGCATGCCGGAGCTTTGATTTCTGAATAAGTATTCTGATTTAAAAGATCACACTTGGGTCATAAATAATTTTTATAGGAGGACAAACAAAGCATCAAAGCATCATGGGAAGGCATTCATGCACTAACTGAAAGTAAATTGTTTCCGTAATGATTCATTCCCCCAGTGCTTTTGGGGAAACATCAGCAAATATGCAAAATACTGCATTGTGTGGGGCAAAACAGTTATTTAATGACAGCAATCAAGGTATATATTTTCAAATTTTCACAGTAGCACTGTGAAAGAGGTGAAAATAATGGTAGAATGACACTTTTTTATTACCAAATCATCATTTAAACGTTGAGAATTTGTATTGTATGTCTGTGATCATTTGCAGATTAAGTTTGATGGTGCAAGGTAGAAAATACCACGTGTCTGTACTGCAGCGCTATCTGTCCTGGTGCTCTCAAAACTCTGAGGTCTTTAGTCATGCGAGTGTCACAGGGGCAGAGGCTGCAGAAAGGATCGCTAGATCCTAGACGCTAGAAACCTCGGTCTTGGTCGCAAGGCTTCTGATAGATTAAAGTTACAGGGCAGCTCATTAAAACCAGCAGAAAGATGCCTTGAGAACCCAAAGAGCCCATTGCCTTGGTTCCTGTCTTAGCAGTGTTTTTGTTGTGCCAGGTTAGCTCACCCCGCTCCTTTCTATAGCAGAGCTCTTTCCCAAGAACTGCTGCTTCCTTCCAGTAGAGCTGTAAACCAATGGTGCAGCCCTGCACAACAGCTGCTGGCTTAATTTTGCCCCTGCCTCCGGTCTTTCTTTATTTCTTCTCTGTGTTTTTAGCATGCACCTAAGCATGAGTTTCTTCATAATTAACTAGCGAGCCCTGGGCCTCCTATACATTGCCCAGGACTTTCAAAAATCATCTTCATTTATTCACTGTCAATAAGCAGTTATCATTCACTCCAGTGTTTTTAAGGATGACTTCATGACATGGATGATTGGTTACAGTGTCATTTGGGGATCACAGTCTTCTCATTATGCAATGATATCTCTGTAACTTTATTAGCAAATTTAAAGTTGAGCACTAGAAGTACCAGCAGGAGTGACAATGACAGCATGGCATTTTGGGCAACATACTCGGCTTCATTATCAAACATAACAGGAGGATAAAATTTAGGAAGTCCTGCCCTCTCACTCTTCTCATTAAACTATATAATTCTTCTGGAGGCTTCTTCGACACAGTGCAAAACCCAGCGCACAAAACCTGCTGCACTATAGGTATCTTCTACTATTCTAGTTACTTTGGACTTTTATAACTGAGAACTGAATTTGGCACAGTATGTCTGTCAAATGATACTGGAGTCAGCTTGCCTGTCGTCTTTAAAACAGTTCTGTTCCCTGTATCTGTTATTCTAAATGAAACAACCAAAGGAATTGCTTTCTCCGTGGTTGAAAAGGACTGCTTGCTCCGACGCTATGGCAGTGGTTACACCTGATGAGCGTTCCGCTCTTTGCAGAAGTTGGACTCTAGTCTTGTCATGCCACCTGTCTCTGATGGTGTGGCTTGTTCACGTGAGAGTGTACATGTTGCCTATGCTGAGGGAAGACATTCCTTCATTAAGGCACGTTGTTGATTTTACTTGCTTTTTTTGATCAAGTGAATCAGTGCTCTTATTGACCCAGGAGATCAATGATAGAAAAATAATACCAGCTTTATAACTGCAAATAATTAAAAACCAGACCTGAATCGAGCCATTTTTTGGTCACACTGTCACTGAATGGTGATTCCAAAATCATTCTTTACTATAGGCTTATTAAAGGGCTTGTGTTTTCCTGTCTCAAATTGTCCCTTTTCACATCCTTCTCAAATCTCAGCTTTAATGGTGGATTTAGTGTAGAAGCTTCTTGCCCCTTTTTATAGGTTCTGACAAATTGTCCTTCACTTTCTTAAGCTAAAAAGGCTATTGTGTAGACATAGTAGTTCAGCATTTCTGTAGCACTTCATTACATGAATGACTTCATAAATGAGCAAAGATCAAGAAATAAGTTCCACTGTGGATCCAAACTTCAAGAGAAGTGACATTGTACTTGGATATTTTGAGATCTTTGAACAAATAGTAGGTTCTGTGAGTCTTCCCTTATTCATCTCTGTAATTGCTTAGTCAGACTCAGATGCAATCATGAAGCAAAATTTAAGTCACATATTCTTCTAATTTCAGTAGAAGCACTCATGTATTGTCGTGGTTACCGAGAAGGGAGCAGGAACACTTGCAGATGCACATGTATAGTCTCGTTGTGTCTCTGTCACATGCCCTAATAACCCTTTTCCATATGGAAAGGTACTGACTCCTAATCTGATAAGAATATAACATTCTTCCCATGCAGTTGTAACTAGATGGATCACCTTCTTCTAATATTGTATGCCCTTTTTGCACTTAAATACACCATTTCCAAAGGTAACTTGTTGTGTTAAAGCCCCTTGTATACTGATACCATGCTGCAGTACTCAACCTGAGAATAACTAGGGATTTGTAGCACAGGCTGGGTTTGAGGGAAGGATGCCCATACAGGAATTTAAATAGGAAATAGTTCAGATTTGGTCCTGTATGAAAATCAATGATTTGCTCTACTAAACTGATAGAAATTAGTAAAACAGAAAAGAGATGTTGAGATACAAAAATGATGGGACCTTTCTACAAACTGTCTTATTTACTAGTCAAGCTTCTCCATGGACATTTCTCAGGCAGCTGTTTTTGGCAGCACTAATTTAAGATCCACTTTAATACTGTTTATTTCCCTTTTCATTCCTGCAGACTTGCCATTGCATAAATATATCTACCCTAGAGCTCCTATTTCTCAAGTATCCCTCCTCAAGGCTCCATGATAGTTAAAAGAAGCTGATTTTATGAGACAGACAAGAAAAAAGAAATCAGACAACATAGTGCTTCAACTTAGTAATTAGCCATTATATGATACAGGAGCTTCTTCAAGACTTTTGAATGTTCTCAGGTTTAGACTAGGGTACTATCAGATGGCCCCATCAGGAGGTAGCTTCCCCCCTCAGTTGTAGCGTCTAATATTTGTATGTGCCTGTGAACTTCTTGCTGTCGCACTCACTCTTACCTGGGCAGTTGCAGCTTCTCTGATTTGTGCCCAACTTTCCTACAAAAATGTTCTGCCATCTCTAGACCTTTTGTCATCCTTGTCAAATGATTAGATCTCCTGATAGGTGGTTTGTTGTTTACTTATTCAGTCCTGGAGTACTGCCTAGAGAGAGTAGGTTTTTCTTAGGTAATAGGAAAAAGGTATACTGTGTATATGGATAGCGTCATAGTTTTATGACTACTTCTTGTCTGGTGCTACACGCAAAAAATTGTTTTGTCACACCAAATGGGTTTTGTTGCAAAAGGGAAACAAAAGACAGAAGAGAGATCAGTTAATCTCCAAACTTAAAACTGAACAAGTAGCAGCATGCTAACACAATCTTCTATATGTGAAAGAAATCATAAATGGTGTGCATCAGTAGAACGCCACTTTGAAGTTTCTAGACTATACATGCCGCACACTTCGTCTTCGAGTGATGCCCACAGGACGTGCACATGCAATTCTACAGGAGTGAGCGGCTTCAAGTTTATAGGCACCAGCACACCAGTCATTACCTGAGTTTCTGCATTAGTAGACAAATGTATTGAGAGACTGAATAACTGATTTTGCAGGTCTCTGACTAGCTACGGCTGCTCAGGGAAATTTAACAGCTTGCAAAATCTGGCTTAGAAAATAAAAGAAAAAAGATTTAAATCCCTTCTCACTATATTCCTTTACCATAAGAATTTTTTATCCATGTTTGCATAAAACAGCAGTTTCACAGAGCAGCAATTTGCTTCGGTGATTATTCTTTTACTTGAAGGACAAATACCAACCTTAGTTACTTCTTTGCTTGGCAAGAGAATGTAGCTTTAATAGCTGTGGATTTGGCTGTGCACATATATAAAAGCACATACTTGTTTTTGAGAAGGGCAAGGCTAAACCTGGGAGGGTGTGCAGAGAGCTCCAGGAGGCACAGTGCTGTCTCTGTCTCGGAGCAGCCTGCTGCATTACAAACATACTGAATAGCCCCTGGGGAAATTGTGCTGCTTTCTCTTTTCCACTTAGTTTTTTTTTCTTTTTCTTTTTTTTCTCTTTTTTCTTTATCTTCTTCTTTTTCATCCGTAGGCAGAGAATCAAAACTTGGCTTTTGCTTCTGAGCAAATATCTTATTTGCTTTTTCCACAGATTAGCACTCTGTTAAGTACTAGTAAGAAACAAAACTGTTACAAGATTTTCAGCAAATAACATACAGGACTTTGATGTTTGGGGGAGGGCAGATAGGAAGGGAAGTTTTCTAACAATCCTTCTCTAGCTCTTAAGAATCAAATACAGTTTATTCCTTTAAACTGGCCTCTGTCAGGAGGCTGAAGTACTCTGAAGGTTAGCTACAGCACTATCTGCTGCTGAGATGGTATTTACTGGATGATGAATATATTAGTTCAAATTTAAATTGATTCTGTGGAGGGGTAATGTTGATACCATATTTACTGCTGTGTTTCTGTAGTGGAAGGCAGTCATTAGTGTGGAGAGAGTGAGAAGAAAATAACTTAAAGGTGACACTGTCTGAAATGCAGGAAACGAAGCAGCGCTTCATAAATAATATATTTCTCCTATTATGTTAATTTTCAAAATAGGCTTAGAGTTAAGCATAATGTTCGATCACTGTGTGCATCTATACTAGCATATTATTAGTCTGTTTAGTCACATCTAGAAATATGTTCTTTATATTTGTGGTTGCCAAAGTAAATAGAAATCAATGAAAGTAGCAAAAGTGCTGAAGTCATTTCAATAAGTGAAGTGCTCATTAATTTAAATTTCACACTTGACATTGTTACGGACTAATCACAGAAAATAAGACATTGACTTCTAAATATGTTCTACGAGTAGGACAAATCCTGCAACTTTATTTTCAAAGTGGCATTGACATTAGTAGGAAGGACCTCTGACTACAGCAGTTTAGGCAGATGTTAACGATACAGTAAACTTTCTCAAAAGCCCGAAGTCCATTCATATGGATGACATAAGCTTGAGGAGTTAGCAAACAAACAACATTGAGACCCTGCGAGCGAACATGTTCGGAAACATCAAAAAGCTCTTCCCGCCGTTTTCAAATATCTAAAAATATGTGTGAAGCCTGTTCGCAATTTAATGGGAGCTATACAGAGAGCTGGGGGTGGTTATACAGGAAATTAGAAAAGCCTCATCTCACGAGAGTGAAATAAATGTGCCATTGTGTAGGAGAGTAATTGGAGGGGTGTGTCAGTTCTGCTGATGTCAAGCAGGTGTCCATAAATTAGAATAAACATTTATAATTAATTGATATTAGTGATAAGAAGGTATTTTGAATTACACTGAAGACAGAGACCTACCTTGTCTCTATTCTGAAAAAGAGAGGACCATTTAAAAAAGAGAGGACCAGAAAATGCCATTTCCCCCAGTTGTTTTTTCTGGTGTCAATTAATGCTCTGTTTGGCTGCTTTTCTGATACATAACTCGCATTGCATAATGTAGGATATGACAGAGGTAATTTAGAGGGAAAATGCGATTACGGTTACAAAAAGTCGGTTCACCTGCAGGTAATGGGAGGCAGGTGGGCAACACGGAGTTGGTGATTTGTGGCTGATTGGTGCAGGGATGCTGCATCATTTCTATTTACTGTCTGATCAGTTCCTTACTCATGCAGAGTAATTGGTACTTCATTCTCCCTCCTTTGATTTTCAGGAATAACTTTCTGTATTGCCTAGAATATTGCAGAGAATTCAGAACTCTTTTTGCATCCTCCTGTAGATGCCATGAGGGGTATGGGGATTCCTTATTGTCGCCACATTTTAAAGACTTCAGTCAATGAGCTTAGCTGAGTCTGGCTCAGAATGCAGACCCCCTTTCTGCATAGTCAGCTGTGAGCAGGTTGCTGCTAACTCCAATTAAAACCTTTTGTGATCCAGTTAGGAATCATGACGGTGAGTTTAGCTATTAATCCTGTGACATGTCTACAATATCTTTCAAAGCACAGATAATTTTTGCTGTTACAGTCTCTTATTTAACACAGGAAAAAAGTGGTAATAGTGGTAAGAACTGCATTAGTGTGAGAGCATGGTGTGCATCTGAAGGCACTACTATCTTAAGTCTAGTTATTTACTTGGATTTTTAATAATGGGTACAGTGTTTCCTGATTAAGAGGCAGATAAAAAGGTACATGGTGTTTGAGTGCCTCTCCATATGTGGCCTATCTTTTCACCAGATTCCGGTGTAAATTTGGATAAACTATAGTGCTGTCAATATGAATTGGAGATAAAATCTAGCTTAAAATTTTCACCATCAATCTGATTCTATGAATTTGGTTTATATTACTGTGGATTTTTGGTTTCATCATTTTAGGTTGCCCTTTTCAGTAACAAAACTTCGATAGCAATTTGACTTCAGGTTTACATGCTTTTTGAACTTAAATTTGCTAATAAAACTGTCAGAATCAGTGAGCAAGTGATTGTTTTCATCTTTGCATAGTAGAATTTGGGAGTTACTGCTTAGAAACTTTTTGTTTTACAGAGCTGTCCACTTCCATTCTGAAATGCTAGTAAAATGGATTCCTCTCAGAATGGCTCAGACAGTATTTACAATACAGGATCCCAGAAACAAATCTATCGCTTTGAACACTTCTACTGATAGCAGCAATCGGGGAAGTAGTGTACCAAAGGACTTACATCATTTGCCAGGGTTTTGCCTTTTTTTGACAGAGTATGCAGTATGGTATTTGAGGCTTGTCTTCTGCATCCCTGCATTTTTCGCTTTTCAATCTAGTCCCTAGCAGTTCGTGGAGCTTCTTTTTTGGGGGGTGAGGGATAGGGGAGAGTTGATTTAACTTCTATTTCCACTGTCAAATGTTTAGGCTGCAGTGAGTCATGCAACCTATAGGGTGGAAGCCCAAGCTTTGGTAGTATCTTCCTCCTTTAGCTAGTCCTGATTAGCATCCAACTGAAGAATCAAAAGGTTGCTGAACCCCTTGAACAAGGTACAAGATACATACTCATATCTGCTTCATTTGCCAAATACATCTCTGAGAATGGGACTCTTTTTGAAATGAAAGCTTATGGCAAGTTGTGTCTTTTTTAATATGCAAAATGAGGATCTTTCTACATGTTCAGCATGTTTAAAAATAAGACCACTTACCTAGGCACTTAACTCAGGCTTCAGATACTAACTTTAATCTTCTTAAAAGGCACACTCCTAGACCTACCATTTTGTTACTATTTGGCTCATCCTCCCATTAGTAACTTGACAAACTAATAATGATTTACAAATTTATCATAATGACTGTGGCTAGTAATATATGCAATCATTTGTATTTTACAATGACTCTCTGACTTCCCTCATTTCCACTCGGTACAACCAGGAGAGATGTGAGGTGTGGGGTTTTTTTTTGTATTCTTTCATCAGTTTAATGTCCAAACAAATTTTAATTGAGCTTGTAAATTATAGATGTTTTTGACATTCATATAACATCGTTCTACCTGTATGATCTCACTGTCTGTGCAAGTAGTGCCAGAGCATTTCCCATGAAGAATCTGTGGCCAAGGTCTGCCAAGCCCTAAGGTTTTAAGGCCGTGTGACATGCTAAAGTGTGTTTCTCTCTAGTGGGTCTGGCAGAGGCTGCTGTGGACAGTTGCTCTGGAAATGGATGCCGTGGAGGCAGAGGAGGAAGAGATTCTATAAACTTCAGGTTTCTATTCATTATCTTATCATTTACTTTCATAGTGTCACAGTATTCACATGCCTAAATTAATGCATTGTCCTTACATGTGATCTTTTGTACTGTATATCTAGCTGTATCATATGTTTTGGGGGGTTCTGGTTAAAAACTAAAGCTGCAGTACATGTAGTAATACACTTAGGTCGGTGCGAAGGCCCATCAGTTGGTAACACAGGCTAAGCCTGTAGTTCCAGCTGGTTTTGGCCATTCTATTAAATCCAGTAATACAGCGTATGCTGACAGCTTCATATACCTTGGCCTCCTACACAAAAAAAGCTCTCAGAAAAGTACATATGTTTAGTGACACATTTAGGGTTAACTCTGCTCCTAGTCCTGCAGTGCTTGTAGGCAGTTGAAATACTGCCTGAAGGAGGACTGTGCAGTCAGACTTTGTATGAAGCAACTAGGAAAATTGTAATAAGATTAATATGATAATAGATTACTAATAGTATGCTAATAAGATTAATATGATAATAGATTACTAATAGTATGCTGTACTAGAATTGGAGATTGCTTGTAAATGTATGAACTTTTTTGTATGAAAATGTCTTGTGCACCTTAACCTGTAGCTGCAATAATGAGGTACACAGGCATTATATCAGCTTTTTAACATGCTTTTTGTCAGAATTTTGAGTTCATAAGCTCTAGTTAGCTATTTCATTGAAGATGCCCCAAATCTTCCAGCAGAAGGGCTGAGAGCATCAAACGAAGGTAGTAGGAGCCAGATTCAAGGCAAATGAAAGGGGAGGTATCCCTTATGCAGTGGGTAATAGATCTTTGGAACTTGTTGACAGAGTGTGTTGTGGATGCTTACAGTTTTCAGGTGGAGGGATTCATGAGAGAGAGATTCATTGATGTTTACTAAACATGTAGGAAGCACTTCTGCTTCAAGATTTCCACCAGCTGAAAACCGCAGGAAGCTGGAGAATATGGAGGGAGGAGGGAGGGCTACGTTTCCCTCGTTCATATTCTTCCATGGGCATCTGCTAATGGCCTTTGTAGGAAACAGCGTACCACATTTGTTGGACATCTTGGGCTGAACCAGTACAGCAGTTCCAAGAACACTGGAGCTCTAATAATTAAACATTTAAATGGCAACATGCTAGTGGCTTTTCTGTGGTACAGAGTGAGGGTAAGATCTAGCTGCCCTATTGTAAACTGGATTTGGTATATTTAAGTTGTTTTCTCACTGATTTTTCAAGATGATAAGCTTACAGATGGAAATGCTTTTAAGCCATAAATACCACTCATGCTGTCATGCCCAGAAGTTCAAATAAAGCCAATGGGATCTTAAAAACTGCTGAAGTGCATTCCTTCTCTACCTGGTTGGCTCAGGTAGAACTGTCTGCTGTCAGTTTGGGTGGACAGTGTTTGACCCTCGCTTGTAGATATAAATGAAATAGATCTCCCTTCACGTAGTCACAGTGCACTAGACGACAAATTTGCCTACATCAGTTGACCTGGAAAGTGGAAGCTCAACCTTACGTGCAAGCTTCTGAAGTTCCATCCATTTGCTTTATCTCTGTAAATATTCTCCAGTTTTTCTCCATCTTATTCTTTACAGACAAGACTCCTGGGACTCTGTGGTTGCAGACCTGTTCGCTAAATTTTACACTCAGATATTCTTTTATCTATTTATGTTTTTCCCTTGATGTAGCTCTAGAGAAACAGGATGGGGTAACATCTACTGCACTTGGGTTTGTGCTTCTCTTTTTTTGAGTCCAATATACTAATTTTTCTAAAGTTTCATTTAATGTATTTCAGGAGAGGCATTTTATACATAGAGTGTTTATTACCCAAATGTTTTCTCATTGTGATAGTTCTTTAAGGTTTTCCTATCACAAATCTGAGTAATACCAGTAATAAATTTTATCACCTGATAGTGCCCAATTTAAATGCAAAGTTGTAGGAATAATAATTAGAAATGAGATGTACACGCATGATCTCCTAGTGATCCTGAGATCCACACAGAAGTACAAGAAATCTTCCCTGGGAAATGAATCCAAATGTTAAAGACAAGTGATTGGCATTTTATTAAGTTTCCTGCATGTGGACTAAGTGAATAGTCAACTCTGCTTTATGTCACACTGAACTGAAGGAAGACAGATGAACAGCAGCTTCTGGAGTTGGTGTCTTAATCCTCTAATCTTAAATCTCAAAACTTTCACGGAAGGAGAGATTATTTCTCCGTATGCTTTCTACAACCCCCCTCTGTATACAGAAATGGCAATCATAGTGGCACCTTCTAAAGATGTTGAAATTCAGGATCAATATATGGAAAATTCTTCTGTAAATTGGTAACATTTATTAATGAGATGTTAGGGAGAACATGGGTGTTCTACACCCAGAATATTATTTATCCAAATGTTCTCTGCTTAACTGGGCCAAGGATAGAGGAGAAGAGTGAGGGTACTGTTATCATTCAGTTCTAAAGTGTAAGTTCATTCTCACAAATGAGACCCTCCCAGTTTCATGCTTAAATCAAGAGATTGGAATGTTACCGACTTTTTTATATTTATTCATGAGAGAATATTATCTTCTATTTATTTTCTGTTTGTGTGCTTTAGATCTTTCTTTGGCGTTGGACAACAGTTGAAAGTATATCCCAAAAGCTAAAAATAAAGGATTGCAAGCTGAAAGGTTAAAGAAGCAATAGAACTTTGCTTGTTCTGGGCAGGTTTCTGACAAACTTCTTTGCTTCTATTCCTCCTTTCTGTGGGAAAAGGTCAGCCCTAGCTGTTTCCACAGCTGTTTGCTCAGATTTACAGAGTGCAGGCAGACTCAAAGTTATAGTCTTCAGGTGGATAATAGCAGATCTTTCTGCAAAATCATGATGGGGAGTTAGTAGTGGGGAGTTAGTAGTACTCAGACACTGATCTTAAAGTTCCTTTGCTCTCATATGCTCTAATGAGAAGAGCCAGCTAAGAAAAAGCCTGGGTGAATCAGCTTTTCTTTTCTGTGGAAGGAGGAAAAAGAACAAGACTGCTGCTCTCCAAGAGAACTGTTTAGGTGTTTCTCACTCTTTTGCACACGTATTACTGTGATCTATCTGGGTATAACATAAGAAGAAAAGACTGGCTATGCTAGGTTAGAGCCAGGCTCCTTTTTGCCCAGGGTCTAGTCTGTGCCCAGGGAAGACCAGGAGGACAAGTCAAGCATACAGTGGGGCATTTCTCAGGATACTCCTACAGGACTCCCTGAGCTCAGGTCTTCTGTCAGTTTGCCTGATCCTTTCTGAATATATGCAAACACTCTGCAACCATGATGTTGCCTGGAAAGATAGCATACAAAAGCCCAGCGTGTTGGGTTTACTGTAGAAATGACTTAGCCACTGCGGAAAGTTTGGGCTTTTAAAACAATACAGCTATGGGTTAGGATCAGACTCAAAAAGTTCAGATTTGCTTTCACTAAGGCTCTGAATTACGGTTCTAAGCCCCTGTGGTGGTTAGACTTGATGAACCTGTATCTGAGACTCGGGAATTCCTGGTCTCCTTTTCAGCTAGACGCTTCAATGACTTTCAGTAAAGTGATGCAGAAGGAGGAGGATCACATTAGAAATCCCCCTCTCTCTCTGCCTCCTTTCAGGCACAAGCTCTTGCCTCAGAAACAAATTCTCTCAACTTTGTCTAGAGAGGATCAAACACCTTCTGCTGTTGTTCCTAGGCATTGTTAATTGTTGTTAATTTCCAACACCTCATTAATTATTTGCTATTAAAGATGTGACTGAGGCAAATGCCCTTCACCCATGGATAGTCACAAGAACAGACCATTAATAACTACAAAAATGTTTTACTTTTGAAGTCGAAAGGGAGCTGCTATGAAAGTCACTTTGTTTGCAAGGGAAGCCTGATGCAACATCATGGTGTCATTTTGTAAAGAGCTAGCTATGAACTGTGCCTTAATGTGCAGAAGAAAAGAAGCTGATGGAACACTGATATAATTAGAATGACGTAATTGACGGAATAAAGTGGCTGGAATTAATACCTGCTCTCTCAGCCCACACCAATTCTTAATGTGTTTAAAAAAATGGGAATTTTGCTGCAGTACTTTCTGATGAAACCTCCAATTTGTGTAAAGTTTTAAATCCTGTGGAAAATACATAGTGGTCTTTATCCTTTAATATGCAAAGCAGTACACTAAGCTTATTATTATGTTATTATGTTATGACTGAGTAGCTTTAGTCAGGACTGAGACTACATAATATTAGGCACCATAGTATTGAAAGAGAATCTCTGATCAAGGAATTTACAGTACAGGTAGACAAGTGGATGAAGGGAGCTTGAACATTCCTCAGAAGTCTGAGTTTGTTGCCTAATGTAATGGTCAGGAATTGTCCTGTGTCCTAGGAGCTGGAAAAAGATGCTCATTATTTCCATGACAGTAGCATAATAAGAGAGGAATTTCTCCTGTCCTTTCCCAGGCTTTTTTGCAAAACTGAGCTACTCAGAATGGTTTCCATGATTGTAAGACATGACCTTCTTACAGACAACATCTTGATTAAGTCTACAAGTACTGCTCAGTAATCTCTTCATTGCTGGCTTTGACTTGTGGCTCTGTTTTGCAGTAAGGAGTTCCAGCAGAAGTCGTTTCTGGGACTTGCTTGTCCTAGAGTAATGTTGCCTGATAGGCAGGTGAGGAGGCAAGCTTTAGAGCTTTTATTTGCCTCCCTTTTCCGATCTGGAGACGGTACCATCTAGCTGATCTTAAGGTATACCCATTCTGCAGCTCCTCTTTCTCTTTTAACCTCGGTCAGTTTTCACTTTTATCTGGTATGTTCAGTTATTCACTGCACAGATACTTGGTAGCAACAGCTCCATGGTTCATTGAAAATTAGCATTACATTATAGCCTGAAAACCAGAGTTACGTTATTAGGCTGGCTTTTTGTTTTTTTTTTTTTTTTTTTTTTTTTAACCACTTTAGCTGCAGGAACTGAGGAGGTAACCACCAAAGAGGAGCAGCAAGTTCTACTGCTGCTGTAGCCAAGTCCAGGTAAGGTTGTGAAACATAGCCTTCGTTTGCCATCATTCGTAGCCTGGTACATTCACTTCAGTTAACATTAAAAAACATTTGTGTGTGAGGCTGTGAGTTCCAGTGGCTGTGAAGTTCACACACTCCATGTGCCTCTGCTGTGGGCTCCACACCTTCAGGAGAGTGGGTGGGTTGCAGTCTCAACAACTTCTGCAATGCAGAAATTTCTTTAGCCAGTGCAGCTTTTTCCTGAAGTGGGACTATGAAGCAGAGCCAACAGGTCATCTGGGCAAAGACTGCAGAAACCTGCTTAAAGAAATAGTTTAATTTGCTATCAGTTGCACAGGAAGCGTGAAGCAGAGCCAGAAAATGTATCCATGTCTTCTGAGCCACATTATGCCTTCTTAACAGCAGAGCTGTCTTCCAAAGCCAAACCTGAATTCAGTGAACAGAGCCAGAATTTAAAATTCTCTGACAGCCAGTTTATGAAGTAGTCAGTAGCAGGGAGTTTATCCTGCTCCATAGCTGTTACTGCAGCCCCCCTTATGCTGCAGAAGCTCATTTTCCCTCATCTGGGAGCAGAGTAGAGTTTTGTAAGGTTGTTGGATCTCAGCTAATTTAGATAGTACCTAAGTAGCATTACTTTTGTCTCTTTTCTTGCTCTGTGATGTGAAATAATGCAAAAGATAACACAGACTTAAATCTTTTTATCTGTGAGCCTTTCTCTATATATTATATATATATAAACAGTGATAGATTTTAAAGCTGAAAAGGACCATTAGATCATCTGTTTATTTCCATAGGTCATAGAATTTCAGCTCTCCTGACATTGTCTCATACCTTTTATTGTGCCAAGGCATCTTTTTGATAGGCCTCCAGCTTTGACTTGGAGAGATCAAGAGGCAAGACATCCACCACTTGATTATTTTGTCCCAACAGATGGTAAGTCTCAATGGTTAACCATCCATTGGTCGAAAACCTTACATAAAAAAACCACCGTGACTTCACAGGCTCTTAAATGTTATCTTCAAAAATATGCAATCTATTTTACAAGCTCAGACAGATTTAGAATGAAACACTGAACTATATCCTAAAGCCTTGTATCTCTTGAGTTTCACTTTAGACCAGAAGAAATTCCAAGAAGTTTCTTCATTAGATGCCAGATCTGTTTTTGTTTTAGATGACCTGAAGTATATGAAGGACCTGACTTAACACTCCACAAGATAACAAAGTACTTCATTGGTGCTAAGCTTTATTCTTAATTCACTCTTTATTATGGGAGTTGTTCTCCCTGGGAGTTTGAGCTATGATCAGGAGCATAACCAGGACAGATAAAGCGTATGAACTCTGCTCTGAAAACTGGCAAACTAGTGTAGCTGAGCAGTCAGTTATACTGGAGACAGATCCCTTTCAGGCATTAATTCAAGCTGAATTTATTCCTAGTCACCTCCAGGGAAGAGTCTCTAAAAAAGGAACATACTGCATTATAAATACGTGACTTTTAATAGTTTACAACCTATGTGTCTACTAGTTACTGTCGTGAGCTAAGAAGTCATAAGAAAGGGAAAGCAAAAAGCCTTCTTTGTTACACACGTGCATGCCAACATGTTATACGCAGGAAAGAGCTCATGCATATACATAATAAAAATTATATATTACAGTATATAATACAGTGGATTTTAGATTTAATCAGACACAATCCCAAATCAACTGGGTTTAATAAGGTAGAGAAGCTGAAACTCAGAAAAGCCATGAAACTGTATGGGCATACACAAAAAGGGAAAACTTAATATTTGGTCAAAAATTAATTTTGAGATCCCAGTTTGGTTTTGAATACTCTGTGCTGTGTTAACTATTTTCTTGGTTTTCGTTATGACCAGTGTATTGCTTTGTCCAGGTTTATTTTGCCTGGATTGCTATGCAGTTTCTTTGGGGAGGAGACAATAGACCATCTGTGTCTTATTCTTTGTACAGGGCCTAGCACAGTGGTCCTAAATGCTCCTAAATACTGCTTCAGTACACTAATGCATTGTCGTGATATTTATAGCTCTCCAAGCTGCTATAAATTGTGCTGGAAGCTGAATTAATCCATGACTTCTTTAAATTTGACAAAAATTAATATTAGGCAGTCGTGAGCCTGAAATGCATATTTATTTTGACTTTCTGAGCTTGGAATGTGTAGGTGAGGTACTTTGTTATCAGATGGTGATAGAAAACCTTGCTTTTCTGCATCTAACAGAGACCAAGAGTAAGAAACATTTTAAAAAAAGGAAGCAGTTTTGCAGGCTTTCATACTTACCTTTGTGCAAAGACCCATTGGTGGGTACAACGACTGAGGCAACATCAGCCAGAAGTTTCCTGGAGATCGCATACAGCAAATAGACATTAAAGTAGTGACATCTGCATGTGCAAATACAATAACGGTGTCTCCAAACAGTATGCAAACAAATGTGCACCTGTAAATCAGAAGTGTGGTTGGGACTGACCAAAAATTTATTCTTAATATTCTGTAGATTTTTTTTTATGTTAGGGGCTGTATTTAGCTTTAATCCCAGCAGAAAGAGTGAAGATAATTGTTTAATTATCAGTATAAAATTCTTTAGTTTAAGAATTATAATTCTTTAGTTGTAAGCAAAACCCTTTTTACCTTGTAAAAGAAAAGCAGAAATCTTGCAACCAGTTTATTTATCACTCTTTAGGTGCTGGGGGTTAATATTCAGTAGCTCGTAACATCTTTATTATAATGCATTTATAATGATTTACTGGAATGATTCTATAGCTAAGTATCTAATGTCAAAGACTAGATTTGGCATGGAATAAAATGTTGTGTCCTTGGGTAACTCTAGGGAAAATAAGGCCTCAGCCAGAGATTTCTTTGTAATTCTACAAACTGTAATAAGGATAGGGGTAATTGCATTAATGTCAATTAAGCTATTAATAATGCCCATCTTGTCATTCCTAAATATAGCAGTCACTCATACATATTACTGTCGCCTGTAAAGACTGTACATAAATGAGATCATGGCTTATTTATACTTTGAAATCTGGCTGACAGCCTGTCTTGTATCTCTTGTGTAATACCACAATAACCATTATTTTGGAGAGAAATAGCCTATGCTACTTGAAGAGACCATGTTCTGTAACTGTGATGCTGATCACCCCACCCTAAATACACAGCTCGTGGATAATTTTAGGCCCCCAGGATGCCAGCAGGGCATTTTGTATCACTAATATTGATATCAGAGGAAGCTTTATAATGACTGAAAGAGAAGATCTTTAAAAATAATCCTCACAGCATCTCTGTGCCCCCAAACACTTTGTCTCTGTTGATGACTTCAAGTTTCCAACAAAATAGACTGCATCTGGTGGTGCTATTGTCATTGCTAACCATCTATTGTGCGCTATATTGAAATCATTGCATTTTTGAAATGAAATTCTGTTTCTAATGCCATTTAAAAATTGTTTATTTGTCTTAAGAAGGATTCTCACTAGACACTAAAGACAGAAGCCCGGATTAATGCAGTGTACCTGTAATCTCCATAAAACATGCACAGAGCTAGATTTAAAATAGTTATTGGAAATTGATGCAATAATTTAATAAAATGAAAGGGTTGGTGGTGGTTTATGCTGTGCTTTGAAGATGCTGGTTAAGTGTTCAGCATCATCAGTTACACTGCACAGCCAAGCATCATTAGTAAATCCCAAGGGTTACCCAAGGAATCACTCCTAGCATTGGACTGTCCTTCAGCAAGGGGACTGGAGCGAAGAGAGGCAAATCTGAGAGGAACCTTTCAGTTAGAGCTCATGATAAATGATGGGCCTTGGCCAGTTCCCACAGGAAGACAGAGAGAAGTGCCATGATCTTCCCACATCCAGGAGCAGGAAGGGAGGCGGCAGGTGTGTATGCAGGAGGGGAGAGAGGGCAAAGGGATGGGAGAAGGGGACCCCCCGGTCCCCCTTGCATGTGAGCACCTCCAGCGTCCCAGGGCTGCTCAGCCCCAAAGCAGCTCCAGAGAGCTCTGCATAAGGTTGTAGTAGATGAAGTCATTTTGCAATAAAGTTGGCTGTAGCTCTAGGCCATAAATCACTAGTTCTAATGCTAAAACTTATTACATATTTCTCTCTCACCTCACACTCTCATTCTATTAATACCTTGATTTAGATGAAAATTTTCACTGAATACTGACAGGAGGATTGAATAATTTTCATCCGTATAGAGAAGAATACATTTACATTTGTCGTCTTTGGACTGTTTCCTCAAGAGTGGCTTTCTGTTTTCTTCTGCCAAAGGAAAATTATAATTCCAATGAACCTGTTAGCATGCCCATCTTCTTTTTAACTGGCTTTCTACAGTAAGAGTTTAGTGAGTCTACAACTCTTATGAGAAGTCTTTAGATGGCCTATCTACAAGTTTGTGTCCTGTGTGTAAATTACTGGAGCTTACTCTTGATCAGCTTTTATTTGTTCCTTGCTTGGGCAGACTCTCAGGGAAGTGAAGCTGTGCCCTGTAGTGCACCGTGTCTCAGAGCTGTCTAATCTAAAAGAAAATAACTGGCATCTTTGCCATTATCAGCATCTTAACAAAAGTCATTGATACCTCTTTGTCTGTGTGGTTTTTTTTTTTCCTTTAGAGTCAAAACTCTGTCACTTTTGTTAATTAAGGAAATTTGAAAGAGCTGTTTGAAGCATTGACCCTCCTCCACTGTTTTAATTGCTTTCATAACTTCTGCCTTTAAGTAAAGATCCAGTAAAGAATGGCTTCTTCCTTTAAATAAGGGTCTAATGCAGAATGAGAGTGAATGTTGTCATATGAAGTGCATTTCAAATGTAATAAAGCAGAAAGGAGTTCCTGGCCCCTGTGTCAGTTGTAAGAGGGTACATAGTGCGATCACTATAGCTCAGTGGCTGCAAAGCAGAAAATGAAGATTGTAAAAATGTCACATAAAGAAAAAATGCACAGTGGATTCGTTTTGCGATGCTCATAATTCAGTAATGCCTTTAAGTAGCTAGAAGAAATATAATAAATGTTTTTCCACAACATTGATCATACTGTATCAGAGGAAATATTAGTGTGCAGGGAGCCATGATTATGCTGGTAGTAATTCTCAGTGCAGAAAACTCCTAGAAGATGGGACCCTTTATAGGCTGAACTTTTATCGGCTGCAGTTATTTACCTTTAAGAATACGCTTAATACACTGTCCTATAGCTAAATATTTTTGTGAAAACTCAAACCAGCCACTGTCAGAAACCCTGCTACTATTTTGTAGAAATTATAGTTTTCCTATGGACATTCTGATGTTCTCTGGGATAAAAAAAATGACCAATTGACCATGTAAAAACAATAGAATGCTTGTAAAAACAAATTTTGCTACTACATTTTAAAATCTGGATGTGGTCAGACAAGTTTATTGTGTGCAGTCCCATCAAAATATTGCCTGTAAGTATGAACTATCCTTAAGAAATTTAATGTACATGATTATTTGAAGGTTATAAGAAAACATGCATGGACCACTATAGGCTCCTTATTTACTGTATTGAAAAACTCATAAGTCACCAAAACATGTCTGGAATTTTATGAGGAAAATGTGAATATTGATTCCTAGTGCCGGTCTCTTGCTCCTCAAGGTGGCAGGACCCGGTAGTGCTGATGAGAGGCTTGGTTCAGCCCTGTGGGAAGGGGGACCTGGCCTCCCTCAACCCCCGGCACCTCTGGCTCGCTGCGGAAGGAGGAGCTCTTGGGGAGGCCTTCCCAGCCATTCCGGGCGGGAAGAGCGGCCCGCAGGATGCCTGAGCCCTCGCACAAATAAGGAGAGGATAGGTGGAAAGGAGAAAAATGGAGGCCACCAAAAGGTTCTTCCGTGGATGCAGACACACCCTGTCCTGGAACGGACGGAAAGGCCAAATAGGATACATGGCTTTTGTGTGCTGAAGAGCACGTTAGTGAATTCTGGTTTCTGAAATAGCCTGCTCTCTCTAGAGAAGGCACTAAAATATTCATGTTCGTTTATCATTAGGCTCCTTTTCAAAAGAATGGTTAAACGTGGTTATAACTTTGAGCAAGTATCTACATCTATGTGTTTCCAAAGTATTGCTCACAAGCTTTCGGCAGCACTCCTGCAGTTTGCTTTGCTGGGGAGGCCTTAAAGGAGCAAATTTTCTGTGTTGATCATTGGTTCAGGCCCTACGGAGCATCTGGTCGGGATGTTTTTCTGAGCAGATGATCCCTCAGTGGTGGAACTTTAACTTTTTCTCCCTGAAGCACAAGTCATGTCTTTTCTTGCATTTAAAATAACAGATTTTTTTCTCCTTTTGAGTACCAAAAGCAATTTCTCCTCCCCCGCCTCCCTTTATCTATTGTGGGCTGATAGCTTGTGTAGAGACTAAAGGCCAAGCCTGCAGGATTTGTTCCTTGGCTGTATCAGTGCTTTGTGCCATGATCTAGGATAAGTCTTAAACTTAAACTTTCTGTGTTTAAGCTTATCCATTCTTGAAGTGATTAAAATAGTAGGCATATCTGCCAGGAGTTACCATGTGGGGCTTAAAGGCTTTTGACAGGTTATGTCAAAACAAGGCAACTGTACAAGGCTGCAAATTATCATATGCATAAATTCTGCTGTATGTGTTGCTATACCTTTTGTGAAGCAATGGTGGATATTTAATATTCTTTGTGAATGAACTGTTACGATAAAAATTTATTTTACATAGTTTTGTACAAAATACATATATATAAGTCTCAGAGGTGTTTATTTGCACATTAATATCACATAGAAGAGTTTTAAATGCTGGAATGAAGAGTATTATCTTAGTACAAAGTACAGCTGTTGCTATCACATGAAGGAAACTCAGTGCCATGGAGGGGTGGGATTTTAGGGTTTTACACCAGCATTCCTAAACTACAATTAATCTGATTAAGATTACTTACAGGAATTCTTGCTTTAGAGTGAATTCAGATTGCAGGTAAAATGTAATCTAGTGATAGCCCTGTGCAGTTCTGCATGCTGTGAAAGCCTCGTAGACCTGGAGCCCAGTTCTCTCCTCCATATGGGAAACTATCGCAACACCTGCACCCCACCCGCCAAGCAGATAAGACCGGAATCTGGTTTGCAAAGTTAAAATCTGCCCATGGATACAAAAAGAGGATTTTATAGCAACTCAGGTTGTATTGCAGTGTTGCCCAGTGCTTAACATTTAATCTGAATGTGGCTTGCTACCTTTCAGAAAAAAAATGTATTTATTTCGTTCTAAATAGAAATTTTATAATTCTCGGGGTTGTACCTGTGTGAGTAGGCTGAGCTGCCACTGGATGGCACTGTTGCATATATCTGGCAGTAAAAAACTTCCCTCTTAAAGCTCCCAGTTTGGAAATGAGGTTTGGGGCAGTTAAGCATACCTGTCTGTATGTGATTACTGAATAAGCAAACAGTACCATAATGCTACACTTACATAGCAAAACAGGAGACATAAAGACTTGTGTGGTAATATATGAGTCTAATATTTATTACCTCCTAGTACTTACCCTACCACTTGCATGTTCCTTTACTACAAAAAGGAGCAAATATTTTGTGAGAGATTGATTTAATTTAGTTTTCTTTAAATTAAAATGGAATATCAGTAAGAGAAAATATTGTCATATCTCCATACACCTTTATCTGTACACGTAAATGTTGAGGAAGTTGACGTTAGATTGACTTATTATTAGTGGGGCCTAATTTAAAGCCAACTAGACCAAACTGATTTGACTTTCAGCACAAATATAAATGAGACTGCTAGTTTTGAAAATAATTTACTCTTATAAATCCTTTTACTTCTTCTGTTTTAAATCATAGATGAAATTTTGCATTTAACTTGATTGGCTATAGTATTTGTATTGTAGGAAACAAGAGAAAATGGGCTGGTCTTTTCCCTTGAATTCTAAAGCAAGGTTGAGGCATATTCCTTTCGTGTTCATTTTAATCCTTAACCTCTATATTTTTATGCTTCTACAGGAAAGTGTTTTTGATATTAGAAACAAGAACTTTCTTTTAATTATATTGAGAAAGTGTACAGTGGTATGATTTCAACCGGACCTCTGTGTTTTTCATTCCCCTCCTTTTTCTTTTTCTAGAATGTTAAGAGTACGTACATTGTGGAATAGTTACCAGCCTAGATTTTAGCTATGGGATTTCTTTCTCTTCTTGTAAATTATCACAAAATTATGTTGCCTGCCATCTATGGGATGCTTTGATCCAAAATTTCAGTCATTGTTTCCACATTTAGGGGCTGGAATGAACATCAAAGAAATGGGTGTACTGAATTTACTGAATGCCAAAGCAGTACAATAACATACAAAGGATATAAGCAAATCCCAAAGGTAAAATGTGCTGCCAAATCTTGCACATAATAGAAGCTCTAAAGTGACAGTCTATCTTTGACAAATGCATAGCGGTATCAATGCCAAGGGAAGGAACTAGCATGCTGAAAGGTGAATAAAGAGTTGAGAACAATTCACTGCATTTGCACGTTTCCTCAGTGTGTTTTCACACAACAAGGAAAGCAGATGAGACAAATGCATTAGGTAATCATTGGAGAAGACCGTAAACCTGCTGAGCCTTTTTACTAACCTAGATCTTCCCTTGGCTTATACTGAGTATTTAAAAACAAAACGTGGTTAGAAATAATTCATCTTCTGAATGAAAAATACTAGCCATGAGGAATGTAAAAAATTGCTTATTCATTCTTCCTTTGACAAGTTCATGTTTAATGCCCATATGGTACTTGCAATAAACTGCTCTCATTCCTGGTTGAGAATTTGTAAATGCTTCAAATAATTTGCCAAGGGAAGTTAAGGGTTCCATATGTACTCACCAGGTTTTCCACCACTGTGGACTAACAGCGTAATTTAAGTGGGTGCTATAAGGTAAAATATAAGAGTCATTGCACAAAAACTATCAACTTACCTTGTAAAAATCTGAAACCTACTTGTCAAATTAATTTTATTTTCCTTTCTTTGAAACCAACCCAAAACCTAAAGCAAATAATGGTTGTAAAATCTTTAACAAAAGGTTTCTCTTCCCAGTTATGTACAGCACTTAGCAGAGGCAAGTCTCAGGTTATTTAACTGATCCTAGTGTGTTCTGGAGTATAGAGGTTTTTTCCAGGCCTACAAGTTAACATTCATCAGAGGGAGTTTTGACAGAGGCCTGCTGATGTGCAGTACTCTTGCTGCAGCCAGTGGAATATTCAGAAGGAAGATGTGCTATAATAAAACTTCAAAGTGAAAGCTGTAGAGGACCTGTTCTTCCCTCATTAGTTTTCTGCTCTCTTTCTGGCAGCTGAATAGTCACCTCCAGTTTTTGTACTGCAAGAAAACTGCACTGCTGTTAGGTGACTGAAAGCACGGCTGCCACGCGTCAGGAACGTGCCTGGGCTGCTAGGTGCGTGTCCAGCCGGGCAGCATTTTGATCGCGTAATGACCATATTCCAGTCATATGATTAAAAAGGCTATTGGATCTTTGAGAAAGAGCGTCGGTTGTCTGGGGGGAAAAGCAACATGCTCTTTTTTGAGCTATGGTTCCTGTACTCTAGATACGGAGGTCTAAGGAGTAGTTGGTGGCTCTAGGCAGGGTAGCATTCCTGCTGCTCAGTAACTGTGGAAGAAGCTTCTGACTAGCACAGGGCTATATTGAGACTGGAGGGAGTGTTTCCATTGCCTAATTATGTGGATTTTCAGTTGCTGTTGGCTTTGGGCAGCTCATTAACACCTCAGGGTGCACCGTAACTTAGTTACTTGGGCCCTTGAAGCAAGCCCCAGAGGCACATATATAGTTTAAAGCTGCCTCTGTCTTGCTCTTCCTCCCCCTTTTCCCTTCGACCCTGAACCCACTGGTTTTCTACTATGCTTTGGTGAAGTGCACCAAATAATGTAGTTCTGTATACATATAACATCCTGGTTTGTGGAAGCAATTAGGAAACTGAATGCCATGTCCAGATGGGGACCTGATCCTGTATACCTTGGCTCCGATCCTGCATTAGATTTGTAAGAAGTGTGACCTACATTCTCTTCCAAAGAAGGCTGGATAGGAAAGGACATCTGGTTTGGATTGTGGTTGCCAGTAAAATCTCTTACGAAGCAAGGAGGAGAGTTGCAAGTGGTCAGGCAGAGATGGATCTGTTATTATGAGAGAGGATACATACAATCACCGCTGAAGAAAATAGATAAATAGACTAGGTAAACTAGATTAGGTAATGCCCAGTAAAGAGAGAGGAAATGTCTAAGCTATTAAATTTTTGTAGGCGAATAGTGTCTGACCCCACGCTCTCCACCTGTTGATATTGAGAATAGGCCTTTTCTGACCACAAGTAAGATAGAGTCCTTCAGTTGTAATGAAGGAAAGGCCAAACACGTCAAGAAATGTGGACAGGTGTAGCCTCTTTCCCAAAAGGGGGGAAAAGTTGGTGGCAAGTAGGTCTTTCACTACCTTCAGGACAAGATTAACATCTCCTAACTATCCCTGAAATCTTACTACTGCCCACAAATCCTTTTCGAAGTGTCACTGAGATGTTTCTGCAGTTCTTCTGCCTCACTGATCTCTATAGCAGCCTCTTCTTCTGTCACCAAGATACTGCTGAAAGTGATCCTGGGCAGGTGAAAAAATCTGCAGATAGGGAGTGGAGATACAGAGATCAGAAACTCAGGCTAGACTCCTGTGAAACTTCCCATTTGACAGTCAGGCCTCAGACTGTAGATGAATGTATAGCTATGTCTATGGTGCAGGTAGGGTTTTGGTTTACCCTGACTATTAGTGTGCTGCTGGGCAAATGTAGAACCCACTGAAAAATAGAAATATCTTCTAACAGTAGTTTACTAACCTGGAAAGAATGACTTTAATCTAAGAATTAGGGAGAGATGGCGAATTTCCTTGTACAAGAAAAAATACTATCAACTTGCACAAGGGTCAAAAAACTACGAGTAATAATGCTATGCTTATTCGTTTTAAAGTGGTAAGAAGGATAAGAAAAAAAAGAGTAGATCAGTGAATATCTTAAACATTCTAATTGGAAAAGTATAAAGAATAAACAAGAAAACCTGGAAATTTTAATAATTGATCAGGATTACAGCTAATTTGACATAACAGGGCTGTGGTGGGAGATTCATGTGGCTGGAATACTAATATAAAGGATACAAATTGTTCAGGAAGGAAGCAGGGGGAAAGCAAGCAGGTTTTTGCTTTGTATATCGTGTGCTCTGCTGCCTAAAATTAAGCTCAGGGCATATGCACAGTAAAGGAGAAACAGACATGGGTAATCTCACAGTTAGGGTCTACTACAAAGCACTAAATCTGGAAGATCAAGTAGAAGATGTTCTTTAAAAGTAAGTAGCAGAAATTTCTAAAGCCCTGTACTCTATGGGATTTTGCTGTCCAGCTGTTGCTAAAGGAATGCTGTGGAACACATTGGTCTGCAAATTCTTAGAAATATACTGATGGCAATCTTTTGATCAACAAATTGATCTGATGCTAAGTAGAAGGGAAGAACTGAAGGTGAATCTGCTCCAAATGAATCTTTTCCCTACAGACTGTTTTCCAATATTTTTAAAAGACATCCTGAGATATTCACTCAATTACTTTGCCTTGGCATAAGGATCTTTTGGACTTCTTAAACAGGTCCCAAACATTATCTGAGGTCTCATGGCATCTCTGCTGTGCTTGAAGTAAGGACAGCAATGATAGCAGGGAAGTCACCTTATCTATCTTTGCTTTGTTGACTAATGAAAATATGAGGATCGTGTTTTAAGCTCAATAAAGATGAGGCTAATTTTAATCAGGATTCAGTATAGCTGCAGGGTCCTTCTGTTCAGGCTCTGAATTCAGGACCAGACTCCTTTTAGTTTTTGCGATTTACAGCCAGAGAAATTATTCATGTCAGACATCTTCTGTTCAGCGTCGTAACTGAGCTAGACTTCTCAACTGGGACGAGATGTGTCACAACTCATCCTTCTTAATTCGTTGGTCAGAAGTCTTACTCCTTATTCCACATTACTCATTTTTTCTGCTCATTTTTTGCATGCTGCCTTCCTAAATGGTACACACTGTGATCCTAGGTGCACACTGTGATTGTGCCTTGACTTTTCAAAGTCCTGCAAGGTGCAGTGTCTCAGAGAGACAAAGGATGAATTTGATTGTCGGGCAGTTGATGCTGAGTGTTTAAAAGTTCCTGTTTCATTTACTCAGGCAATATTTGTTTCTAATCTTGATGGACATTGAGAAGACTTGGACAAATGTTCAATGCTTTTCTCTCTGTGGACATTAAGAAATGGAGGCCTGAGTAACGCACATAAAAATATGACATTATTCCATTGCAGAACATCAAGGGCAACATCACTTTGGTGATATTACTGTAAAAGACAAAACGCACAATGCATATGAAAGAAGAAGGTAAAGGAGCAAAAATAGAACAATGATCTTCAGGAAGAGAAAACTTTTCTGAAGTTACACAATTGGGAAATAAGCTCAAGAGAAAAGGAAATATGGTGCTGTGACAGCTGAAACATTTTGTACCTTTTATGGGACCTGACTTTACTAAAAACATCAGCTGCAGTAGTTTGCTAGTGTAATTAACACCAGCTACAAAAGGGTAAGACCTCAGTCTAGAATAAAATAAGAGCAGGACAAATGCTTTTCTATTTTTTTCATGTACTTCTTAATTATCCCAGAAAGAAGTTCATTATGGCCATCTCAGAATTGCTAGCAATTGTCTCAGTAGGCACAGGGAAGACCAATGAGGAAAATTAGAAAAAGTCTAATGTAATAGCAGTTCTTTTAGAAAGAGAAAACAAGAGGAGCAAGGGAATTGTGGCTAGCCATGTGCATATTTATGTAAGGATTTCTCCATGATTGATAATGATTTTTTAAACATCAAGTGATGGGAAGGAAATAAGTAGCAGCCAGTATGAATTTGGGAAATTCACTCATTTGACAAATATGAATTTGTCAGGAGCTACTCATGTCAAACTAATCTCACTTCTTCCTAAAAAGCATAACTAGACACTAGTAAAAAGAAGTGATAGGTCATAGATATACTGACTGTCTGACCCTGCGTTGCTTTACATTTTTAGAAGCAAAATGGACAGCCAGTCCAGATTAAAACAGTGCAGTAATGCCATATAACTGTATCTGGAGGGTCATTGCCAGTGCTCCACTATTGAAAGCAAAAGATGTATTTTACCTGATTTTAACAGGGTGTTCCCTGGGCTTCGTTACAGGGGACCACGAGAAGCAGATGAGTCAATAATGGCAAGATGCCATGAAAAAGACAGACATGTTGTATAGAATGAAGTATAGGAGATACTTCTCTCATGAGCACTGGTTAAGGCCTGAGTTAGTGTACCATGCCAGGTTTTGGGGCACAAAACTCCTAGAACAGCATGAACCTGTTAAAGAGAGTCCAAAGGAAGCTGAACAGGTCACAACAACAAGACATGTAAGAAAAATTGGAAGTGTATTGTGTTTCTTTCTTCACCATAATAAAGACTGATGGGCCATGAGAGCAGCCTTTGATTGTATTTACAACAGCCTTTTACAGGAATTATTTATTCTCTCTGGCGGATAGAACAAATTGTCATTGGCTTAAGCTCCAGCAAAAAAAGATTCAAATTAGAATTTAGAAAAAGCTTTCAAACCCTAACAATGGCAAAACACTGATTTTTTGAGAGGGCTGTGGCATCTTCATCACTGAAAGTGTTTAAGAATGGGTTTAAGAGGAACATCTGTCATAAATGACACAGATATAATTAAAACTGCCGTGAGAGAGGGGAGAGACCTCCCAAGGGAGTCTTATTTTCCAATGATTCCTGGAAGCACAAAGTCAAATGCCTGTAAGCTGTGGTTTCTGTGCTGTCTAAAAAGGGAGATGTATCTAATGCATAGGAAAGGATCCACACACTACTTCGTGAGGGTAGCAGTAGCAATGAAGGATTGCTGCTGAACCTGGATTAGAAGCTCAGATGCCTAGCCAGAGTCTCTGGTTTGCTTTGTTTTTACTCGTGCTAACATTCGTCTTTATTGCCTGTGCTGCCATTAGACTTCTGTGGCATAGTCATACCTTGGAAAGGCAAACTGGTTTAAAACTCTTTTTTACTAGATCCTTACAACCCATGTGTTTTCTCCATTCACTTGTACTGCAGCCTTCTACAGCTGATGAGTGAATAATGATGGAATTTAGCTTAGCAGAAAGACTTGCCTGAATATATAATCCTTTTGAATTATGATTAAAGATTGCAGAGTCCCAGGTAAATTAGAGCATTTGGCTTTTTTGTTTCAGAACTTACTGTTGAAGAATCTAAATGTTCAAGAACATAAATGTACAATGGATGTTAGTTGAATGGATGTAGTAAGATTTTTCTGGCATGAAAAGCATAGTATTTATGAGTTAATTTAATCAGAGAAGAAAAATATTGAGTAGGTGACGAAGTAAAAATGATGACTGTGTATTATGTTTTTGCCATGCAGCTGAACAAACACATTCAATGACAGACCTTGGCAGGAGCTGCAAAGATGTTCTTGACAATGGCATGAATAAATATTAGGTGCTGTACATAATTCGTTGCATTCCAGGCCTTGAGCAAAACCAGGTGAGTTTTGCCTGGAAAATGTGGAAGAAACAATATAAGCATGTTGGGAAATTGTAAACATCTACAGTATCCTCCCCAGCTGCTTTGCTGTAACATTTTCATTTGCATCAGCAACAACTCTGTCATTTTTTATCTGCTATACTTTCATTGCACTTCTAGGAATCAATTAAAATCCCAGCTGCTTTAGAGTTCATGGCAGGTACTTCAACAATATAGCCTAAATAAAGGACTTTATACCTTCTAAACAGAATATACTCATCAGCCTTCATTTCCATTGCTGCAACAGTTTACACGAAAAGTAAATACTTTGAGTGACTTGGTGGTCCATAAAGAGGCGGAGAGGATGTCCATGTAGCAGGGAAATTAGAGGGAGTCTATGCAGCAGGGAATGAGCTATGACAAAGAGCTCGTAGTAAAGCAGAAACCTGCCAATATATCTATTAAAAGGACAAGTGTGAAAGTATGGAGGAAAATTGCTGTTTACTGATGATTTTTTCTTCAAGGCTGGTATATAGCAATAGTCTCTTGCTAGAACCTACAGCTGTATGAGTAGTGCAAGTACAGCTGGCTGTTTGCTAAGGAGAAAAGATACATGGGAGCACTTCACACAAGTTCTCTATGTTCCGACTTCCATTGAGTAAAATTTAATTCAAAGTCAGTCTTCACATCTTTACTGTTAAGAGAGGTAGTATCTGGAGTTCTGATTTTTCACTGTTTTTTAAAATTGGAAAATCATGTTATACACTTTTGTGACAATAGTCTTCACTGACAAAAATTAGGTTAAATGCTGAATTTTCTGTCATTAGTTTTATTTTCTGCTGGTCTTATTTGCATGTGTGAAAAATTCATTTCGGAAGTAGTGGTCTTAAGATTATTGATCCTTCTGTGTCACCCCAGAAGCCAATGGGGACACTCTACCTGGAATATGAAGGAAGAAGCTGATGCAAGCTGATGCTTCTACAAGGAATAACAGTGTTTCTCCTTTATAATATGATGTGCTTGTTTGCCCAGGATTCTTCAAGAAGCCCCAGTAGAAATAAGCCTGCAATAGAGAAAACATTGGCATAACTGTGAAAGAGGGAGGCAGTTCACGTTACTTCTGCAGTTCTTTTCCTGGGACTGGTCCAGAGCAGCTTCAGGCTCCTTGAATGTCTATAGGGAGGTTTTAGCAGCTGAGCACAGATGTGGTATTGAGCTACCCAGCGCAGCCCTTCACTTGTTCTCCCTGTACTGGGGTTTGTGAGCATGTGTATATACTTCCTGGAAGAACTTGGACCGGGCTTGTCAAATTTTAGATATGCAGTTTTTTTACTAGAAATATACAGAGCAAAATGAAAATCTAGCTTGTTGGTTTGGCTTTCTTTTCCTTGTTTAGAAATAAAAACAGTGGATTTGAACCCTTAATATGTATACTGTGAGTAGAACAGCAAACAGCTTATGTGTTTTTCTATGCAGTCTTCAGATGTCAAGATGATAGATGCATATTAAAAGGGGACTAAAAATAGGTCTGTTTAATCCAAAGGAGTTTGAATAGCTGTGGATTTATACTGCTACCTGTTTTTATAATTTTGCATTTAAGTATGTGCCATAGGTTTGCAGAGATTGCTGATTTACTCAAAATGGCTAATATATATCTGTTGTATGATTTCTGTTCTTTAGCTGTTGTCTGTTACTATTAAACAAGCTTGACAGTAATTTTCTGACTCTACAGGCACCCAAAAAGGTAGACCGGAAAACATCATCTGTTTGCAGTTGCATATTGCATGAGGAAAGTAAGGAGTTTATTTTGAGCCTCAGTTAACAGATGACTTGATCAGGCCATTATTATACATATTAAAACCATTTCCAAACACCCATTACTAGGGGAAGTTTTTCCAGACTGTTCATGTCTCGCTTATGAACCTACAAGAACATGTTTTCAGGGGTGGTCGGCAGGCTGAGGAAGGAGCTTTTTTTTGAAAAATTGACATATTCTTTGGGAATTCCAGTCCTATTTACAACTGATGTGAAAAATCTGTAAAGCTGAGCCCAGAATTTTGATCAGAAAATAAAAGATTTCCTCCATAGTGATATTTATTACATTGACTCAGTCCACAGGTCTGTTACTTGCATCATCTCTCACTGGGCACTTGACAACACAGGTAGCAGTCTGAGAAATCAGTAGGGAGAACACAGTGTACACAGCATCCGTTGTTGTCACAAACATGTTGGATACACAGAACAAGGGAGCAGTGTCTTGCTTTAAACTATCTTTTTTTCAAGCTATTTTACAGCTTCACCTATCTGCTGCTGAGTAGTAAGTTTAAGAATGCCCAAGCTGAAAGAATTCCTCGCGAAAGGTGACTTTGGTGCTAAAACTGAGTGCTATTTTTAAACAGTCTGCTGCACAGTAAGATTTCGGAAGCGTGTATATAAATACAGGCTGATGGTCATATTGCATCTGCATAAATATTGATTTTATTGTATCAGAAATCTCCCCCTCTCTGATAAGACTCCATTCATTCGCTGCCACTTGTGTTATTCTCAATTGTAGAGCTGATATTATGCCGCTGTGTGTGTGTGCACCTTTTCAGACTAGTGTGTCTAGATATCTAACAGGTAGGTTATTGGAGCCAAGCTTTTACTTCTGTACTGTTTACGTGTTTCTGAACTCTTTATGAATGGTACCATAAGATGCTGATTTTCACCCAGCTTTCAAAACATATTCTTTCATTATTCTAATTTGTTTGGTACATGAGTGGAACATAAAACAGGGGAAAGATTTTGATGCTAAGGAAAATGCAGGATACAGAAGTTTGGGATTTTCACCATGCCTATTTTAGGACATGATGTTAAAGCACAAACTGATATCAGTTCCTCACTTGTGAATAAAATCAAGTGCAAAGGACATGTAGGGTTGCTGTTGTGAGTTAGTTCTGGAAAAAATGTTGAAATGTTCTTATATATGAATCTTGGAGCAGAAGTTGCTATTCTATTTTAGAAATGTTAATTCTAATAAGATGGAGCACTATTAAAAAAATAATAGCAAGATATTGGTAGGAGATTAGCTAACTCCAAATCTTAAATATTGACTTGCAGATCTTTGTCTTTATGCTATAGCTTAGGAGGCAAAGTTTTGGAATAATAAAGCTGTGATTCAGCCTAGGAACATTTTCAGGGATGTAATCTGTTCTCAAAGTAAAACTAATATCATTTTTTATTGATATTAATGAAAGCTGTTTTAGAAGATTAAAGGGGAAGCAGACTGAGAGAATATGAGCAACTCTGAATCTTGACTTAAGAGCCAGAGTAAGTGGGCATTTTGATCAGAGATACAAATACCCTTAAGACATGGAGGAGACAAGGGACAGTTTCTTGGTCCTTTAACTAACCTTACATTCACCCAGGCAATCCTCTTGCTCATGAACATATTGCTTAGGCAGTGATATTTACCTGGTTTAGTTTCTTTATATATATATATATATATAATGACAACACTTTAAAAAAGCTGGTAGGAAAAGAGAAGAATTCTTTTTCCTCTGATGATACCAGAAGGCCCAACAGCTTATGGAGAAAATATTCATTAGTATTTTATTCACCAAATATCACAGGACATTTTCAGAAAGCTCCTACATATAGTTATTTAAATAGTTTTAGATATCGTATCTTCAGATACATAACTTTTTCCAGGGGAGTAGCCATCTTTTGAAAAACTATGAAAGTAAACTCTTGATTCAATTGCAGGGTATTTAAAATTACAGTTAATATTTGTAATGAAGCATGTTCCTTTGATCAGCTTTGCTGCTGACTAGGATTTAAGTTTGGTTATGCTGTCAAAGTAGAGAAAAGTTCTTGTACGCTTCCTTTTTATTTCTACAGAGTTAAGGAAATAGTTCAGTTACTGAACATGCCAGTACAACTCCTGTCCCTGTATTTGGATCCTTTCACTTCCTGCACGTTTTTGTGCTGAAGGATTTTATTTAGTAAATTGTTTCATTTAGTATATAAGCTGATTATACTCTGTTGTTAATTTTGACTCAGATTTATAGGAGTTTCCCAAACTCTTACAAAAAGTTTTCTTCTGTATACATTGCTTAGGAATGTTATATAAAAAAAAAATCAAGTAATGACTTTAATTTGAGGTTAGTTATTAATACACAGCTAATCACAGTACTGGAAAGTCTTGCTCTTGGTCTATCTCTTGTAAACATGAAGAGGTATACGAGCAAATGAGAAGTTGCAACCAACAGGCTGCAAGCTGTATGAATGAAGAAGGAATGCTGGAGATATGAAAACAACTGATATTTCTGATTATATTGTTACATAAATGCTTCTTGAAAGGATTTTAGTCAGAAAAGTTCTTCTGTGCTACCTTTAGTTTTACATATCTAAAAAAAAATTGATTCCCAGGACAGACGTTTTACAAAAATTGTGGAGCCCCAGTTTCATAATTTCCCACAATAGTCTAGACTCCCAAGCCCTCGCACAAAGTGCTGCATTTCTCCAGGCTGCTGTACAGTTTCTTGGCAACTGGTGATAAACAGAAATTCCTTGTTAGGAAGTCTTTCTTCCTTTTTTCCCCCTTATTTTAGACATAATCTGGAATGAAAACCAACAGTGTCATCATACAGGCTCCAAAAATAACAGAAGATTAATAAAATAATATTTATAATATGTCTTGAGTTGTAATATTAGATAAGGCTTTAAGGCTTTGCCTGATTGGAGCAAAAGGTATCACGCAAGTGTTCCAGCTCCGAGTGGCAATGGCAAAAAAAAAAAAAAAAAAAAAAAAAAAAATTCCAGGCTCCAGCTCTGCCTTCCTCGTGCCCATTTGCTCTTGGAGGAGAACAGGTACTGCTTTTAAACCCAGGTGAAGCTTAGTGCTTTGATACTACAGTGATGTATGGCAATATAAAACTCAAAGATAGATTTGGATCCCTGCCTTGGCTCCGTGTAGATTTAATGAGCAGAGAAGGGAAGTGTGATTTCTTCCCTCGTCTGATTAAGGACAAGGACTCTACCCTTTATGAGAAGTGGAACTAGCTGAATAGGAACTTAAGGTCAAAATCAAAAGTTTATGAACCATCACCATTCTCTTGTTAACTGGAAGACATTAACATGGTGATGCCCAACCTGTGGGCATGGACAGACGTATTTAAAACAAATGGGTTAGCAAAAGGAGAGAATCCGATTTCTGAACCAAATGACAAAGCCTGATACAAACAAAGCCATAGAGGCTTAGAGCAGAGGGATCACAGAGGCCGGTCACAAGCGCAGGTTCTGGGAGATCATTTCGTAATCAGATGTATTAGGAAAGGAAAACCTGCAGACAGGGAAAGATACAGGCAGACCCTAAGGAAGGCTGCAGAAGCAGATCTCCTTGGGGCAGAGAACTGCGTGGAAGGCCAGATTAGGAAAATATGTGCAAATAGAATATTTGTTCTTATTTTGTCTACTTTGCATGAGTTCTTCATAAGCATGATTGTCTGGAACAATGTATCTGAATGTTACCTCTTCGTCCCTTTGACAGGAGCAATCCTGCAGCCCCCCAGATGTGGGACAATTTTAGCTGCTCTTTTAGTGGCTGGGAAAGTTTCAACCCAGATGAATGTCTGGCCATCATTAATTTAAAAATTCCACTAGATTTTCATGTTAATGGATTTTGTGTTACAATTAAAAGAAGCTGGGTAACAGAACCAGTAAAATGAGATTTTTTTTTCCATATTCTGAAGTAATTAAAAATATTTGCCCAACACGTGCCACCTCTTTGTTTCTACCTTAGATTCTAACATTCTTACGAGATTTCCTGCAAGAAGATTGGATATTTAAAAATATGTCAAAATATGGATTTAAACTTAGGAAAAAGAGGGCCCAAACAGCTACAAAATTACTGATGAATAGTAACAAGGTACAAATGCTAAATATACTGTACTAGATGGAGTCAAACTCTGAGGGAGTTTGATTTGGGAAAATCATGAATTGTGTGGAATAAAATGTGCCAGAATTTGAATTGTATTTTCTTACTGTCAGTTTGTTTTGAAGAATTACAGAAAATTGAGGAAGCAGCAAAAAGATTTTCTTAATAGACCAGAGCTGCTTGAAAAATTTACTCTTTTCCAAAAGTTTCCCATGCAACTATTTCCATACTTCTTTAAAGGGTAGATTGTGTCTTCATCTTGAAGTAAAATGTAATGCAAATTTTCTGAAAAATGAGTGATTTAGATAACTGTGGGTTGGTATCATTCTGTAATAAGTTTTTTTGGGAAAAAAAATCAAATCAAAAAAACAAAAAATCAATTTATGTTGCTGTTGCAAGAGCATAGGTTTAATAAAACTGTAGAGTGAAATAGCGACGTCCACCTCAAACAAAAAACCCAAACCATAAGCATACAAGATTCTGCAGGGAATTAATGTTGAAAAAGTAATTATTTGAAATGCACTTGGTGTTCATGCAGTTCCCTTGTTTAACAAACGGTTCAAACATCAGCGGCACACTCAAAGATTGACTTGAACTCTCTTTTGTGTTGCTTTGCAGTTAGTGGTGAATAGGTCTTCAACCTTACCTTACAAGCCCTGTATTAATTCTTCTTTGCCTAGCCAATAAATACCTGCTGCAGTTTAACAGTGCAGTTCCATATACTTATTTCTCAGTGGCAACATTTAAGAAGTTGCTGTCCTAGCTGGTTCTTCCTGACCTGCACCTGGCCCTCTAGTTGTTCTGTACCAGTCTTTTTAAAGAGGAATAGTAGAACAGATGAGTGAGCAGATTCAGATTAAAATATTCCTCTACTTTTGTTTCCCTTTTCAGGGTTATTTTAAATGCAGACCCCATTCCTTGCTCTCGTTCCTCGTGTGGCCCTACAAACAGTTTTGTCAGCACAGCTGCAGCGATGGGACGGGGCAGGAGTGAGGGGTGTGAGTAGGGGGAGTGGGAATTGCTTACACTGCAGTTGCCACCAAAAAGTGTTTGAGGTTTTAGCCATACAGCCTTTTAAAGCAGAAAAAACACTTGACACCAGAAGCTTAGCTTAAGAAGCTAGGAAAAAGAAAAGAGCTATGATTAATTCACTAGGAGTACAGTAAGATTCAAGCAGCTCACATCAATGCACCTGTTCTGCACTTTTGGCACAGCATAAAATGAAATAACTCATATAACTCATAACTCAAACTCTCATAAAATGTATACGTGTGTGTGTGTGTGTAAGAATGCAGATATGCAAGTACACACATGTGCATGTCTCCTTTTCCCCTGCTGGTCATGATGTTTGGCATGGGAACTAAGCAGAGAGGCCTGGGAGCAGGAAGTGGAGTTGGCTGCTGACACATAAAGTGCTGTTGGATCTGGACTCGGCAACAATAACCAGAGAAAGAGACCGCTAGAAACAAAGCCTTGGCTGTGGTTTTGATTTAATATGTGTATCTGGATAATTAAGCTGAGAAAAAAATACTCATTTTGGGGAACACAGGTGTGGCAAGTTCTGCCAACTTTGATTCTATCTGATTTTTGAGATGCTATTTTTAAACAGCGATCTAAACTTTTAAAGCTAATTCCTTTTTTCTGCAGTCTCTACAGTGCAAGTAGCCTTTCAGAAACATGTGGATTCATATGACAACCTGATACCATTTTAAATGAATACCCTTTTAAAGTTTTAGGTATATGTTATTTATTTAATGTGTTTATTTTTCTAAGCCTTGAAAATAAGAAGTGGATTTAACTGGTTTTCAAGGAGCTTTTCAACTCTTTTGCTATTGTTATGAAGAATGTATCATCTCCTATTTATTTATTTTTGTTTGTGCACAGAAATTATTTTTGCTTTCTGTGATGGCTCCTGTCCATCTCTTAGATTTGTTTTCTCAGCTGCATGTGTGATTGCCATAACATTGTCTGGAGATGACTTTTTTAGTGTCAACAGATTTGTCTTTACACTTATACATGATGTTATGTGAATATTGCAGAGAACCAAATTCAGGTCTTTAATCTTCTCAAATGCTTTTATTTATTTCACAAATAATATATTTGACATATTACAGGGTTGGCTAGATCTTGCAAAGCTGCTCATTTGAGAAACTACCTCTTCTTGATTGCTGGCAGCATCACTGGATGCTGTGGGCATCCTTTGGAGAGTGCGTGCCAGGCTGGCCTGAGCAGCACACATGCTCTGCTGGAGAAGAGTAGGCCAGAGATCTTCTGGGGCCACTTTCCCTCAAAGAAGGCTGGATGCCCACTCGATACCCCAAACTTGTTCACTTTACCAGCTACTTTCCCCTCTGAATCTCACAGCTCTGCCCTTTCTATCTTGCTTTTTTTCAAAATAAGCCAAGAGTAATGGATTCAGGGTAGATATTCGCTAACCCAGTTCTTTTCAGTATGGGCCAAGTACGGGAATATTCATGTGAGCTGCCAAACTGGTAGCTCTAAGGGGTGGCTAGCCAGAGAAGTTGGGTGCCAGTAAGCAGCGTGGTGGAGTAAATCACTGGTGAGACAGCAGCTGTTAGAGGATGCATGAACCCGTCCTCTGCCCCCTGGGCAGGGCGTGGAGCTGCAGGTGACTTGTCCTCAGAGTTTCCTTCCTTTACATGGGCTAAAACACATGCGGTCTCATACAGACTGTGGGAACTGTTGGTGGAGTCACAAAGTCAGCTCTTCTCGCAGGTGCTTCCCACTGGGCTCCTTCTGCAGCCTGCTGGCCTCAAGGAGGAATTTTTGGATTTTGTTCCTTCTTAACTAGCCCTCATTTGCTCTAGACATTTACTCAGCAACTCTGTTGAATGCTTTAATCATGTTTATATTATCTATGCAGTTTCCAAAACACTGCATCACCTTATGGGAAGTCTATTAGCTCCACTGCAATTCTGTTATTTATTGTTATATTATTTTTTCCAGTATTATACATGTTTTCAAAAATATACTAGATTTTCCATGTGAGAGTTCTTTGGAGAAAGAACCCTATTTCAGTAATTCTTAGTCTTTTTATTTATCAGCCATATTTTTTACTGGTTTCTAAACATGAAAAGGAGATGAATTGAGAATTGTTTATGTTGAAATCCATTAATGCTGGATTCAGAGTTTAACAAGGATGAAGGCAGACTTTATAATTCCTAGACAGAGGAACAAGGTAGAAAGTAGCTGACAGATGGTTGTTATTGTGCTCTTTTTCCTCACAGAAGAGAGAAAACATTTTATCTAATTATTTATTATTATTAAAATTTTAAAGGAATCCTTTTCCCCAAGTTTGAGATGATACCTTATATTAGTTTATCATTTTATGTAGTAAACAGCAGGTGACTATTCAATAAATCCAGTTTTCTTGTCATTATCATTAGGCGATCTCCAACTTCCACTTGCATGCTTTATTTATGATGAAGTTCTTGTAATTAGAATTGTGATCTTTAATAAAATGAAATATGTGTGTCTGATTGAAAGAAGCATTAATCATACAGAAAGCAACCAATACATATTTATTTTTTTGCTATAGTGTCACATTGTATTTCTATAAATTAATCATAATTTTTAAGTAATATGTAGACGTTTCCAAAGCAATACTTTCCTGTAATGCACTGCATGTCCAAATGAACAAGAGCATGTGTAGTTCTTCCTCCTGTTCAGAGAGTAGGACAATTCAATGTCCATTTATCTCTGCTTCACTTTTACATTTTTCCATTATCTTGCATGATATGGATGCTAAACTGATAGACCTGCAGTTCCTTGGAGTGTACTTTTTAAATATCAGTTCCACACTGAAGTGATTCCAGTTTTCTGTGAACTTACTGAAAGTTAGCCCGTTCTTCATAATAAACATTCGTGCTCTGTTGAGTGCAAGTAAATGAGAGGTATTGATATTTTGTTTCTTTGAGCTGTTTCGTCAGATTTAAAACCCACCTTCAATAAAACACAGCTAATCCATGGCTTTGTTGATATTCTGCTTATGGCAACTTGGGGTGTTTATTTAGCACTGAACTCTTTTTATAGATCAATCTTTTGGCAAAAGTAGTGTTAAAACACCAACTTCTCTGTTGAGTGAACTGTAGTATATTTAAGTCATACAAATATGAATCATATAAATGAAAAAAGGGCACTCAGTAGAACTGTAATCTCCAAGAAGGTATAAATGAAAAATTACTGAAAACAATGCATAGTTGCATTAATTGCTGCAGAAGTTACTTGTAGTTATTACTATATCCCTTTTGTGCTCCCTGTCATCAACAGCCACTGATCAGTTGAGTCTCCCAGGCACAAGCATTGACGGAAAATGACCTGCACAGTCTCCTATACCAGGTTCAATCTAGCACCGGTGTGCTCAGCTGACTAGAGTTGCCCGTTCAGGAAACAAAAAGTGTAACAAGATATTTAATCAGTCAGATCCAGGCAATGCAGCTCAGCCCTTAAAACAGTAAGTAGTTTGTATTACCTAAGCATATGAAAAAAGGTGAGTCAGATAAGGAACAGCTCAGTGCCACTGGTCTGTCATCTGGCAGACACAAAGACTTTCAATCTTGGATATATACTCTAAACACTGGGTGAATAAAGAGGAAATATTGACATCACCTGTTCCTCCTTCTGCTTGTACAGTGTCTACCATATGCACTGTAATATCCCTTGCTGGGTAAGCTGTAAGAGCATGGGCAAATCCTTGCGTCCATGTCCCCAGGAGCTTTGGTACGGGACTGGTGCTAAGCTGCTGAGCAATGTCAACACTGAAGTCTTCTGAGTAGGGGCAGAACTTCAGGCACAAGGAATCCAGAAAACTGAGGTGCCTGGAGGTGGCTGGCTGCATGTGTGTGGGCAGCTGATGATATAAATTTTGGACTTAGGTGTGTACAAAGAATTCAGTGCACCTGAATCCCATCCTTAACCCTCAGCGAGTTGGAGCATAACTTCTATGGGAAAAGCCTTGACAACTAGATCCTTAATAGACGTAAATTGGCATAGTTGCACTGAGTTTATTGCTGCTCACATAATTTACACTGAGAGAAGATCTGACCCTCTTTCTTTAGTTGGAAAGACTCTTTTCTGTAGTCAGGTCAGCACGTAGCAGGTATTAGAAGCAGCTCATTATGAAGGAGCCATATTCACCATGTACTCTCTCTGGGAGGTCTTACTTTTGTTCTATCATGATTTCTGCTGCTGTACCAAAGCAGAATAGAGGTCAGTGCCACTTGGAGAATAAGTGAGTATTTTTTTTTAACTGAATCTGCACAATAAAAATTCTGTCTGAGGAGGCTCCTGTCTGGGTTGGATGTTGTGTGTGGTGGGGAAGAGAGGTTTGCAGAGGTATGCGACTGGCTGGGAGGAATATCTGTACTTGCCAAGGGTCTTTCTCTTCCCTTCTTTTTATTCTCCCGTTCCTCTTACTTTCTCCTTCTCCTCCTTTCTTGGTTAGTTAAAGAACAGTTTCTATGCAGCAGCCAAGATCCGTTCAGGACTGGTGCTTAATGAAATATGTAACTGCAGACATAGCAGGACAAGCAGAACTTTTGAATAGCTGATGGTTGAAAGGCACTATTTGGCAGTGCTAATTGTACACAGAGTATTGCAGAGTATTGCCCAACTGCATTGCTCTGTTTAATGACTTGTCATTGTATATATTTTATAACTCTTTGTTAGCCCTGAAAATTTGCTTAGGCTGATACCCAAAACTCAGAATTGGTGCCACAATTTTAATTGAAGTACAAAAATCTTCCAAACCCTGCTTCCTCTCAAAAGAAACTGTGCTAAATTTCCTACAATTAAGAAAACTCCCAAGCGGTCATCTCAAAATGCTGCTGTATGTTGCTTCAAATTATGGACCAGAAGTTTTGCAAGGTTTAATATAGTAGGTCTGTTCTCAGGGGAGGTACTCTGATGAAGCAACTAGTCTACTTCAGAGAAAATTCCACAAAAAATTCCCCTAATTTTCCTGTGCTTTGACACTGATTTGCAATAATAATAACAAGAAAAGTCAATAGTGTTGTGGAGGGATTTATAAACAGCGCTGTCATGAGACTGTTTAGATACAAGCTGGAGACTCAGAGAATGAGTCTGTCCATGCCTCAAACACAAGGCAGTTATGCTTGTGTTTTGTAAGTGATGCTACCGTTGTGAGTTATAACTTACACTATACTTTTGCCATCAAAATCCACCTTCAAGGGTATGTAAACCTGTCAATAAACTTCAATGGAAATTTGGTATGTCATGTCAGCATTTATGCAACTCCAATTGTAACTTAATCATCACAAGATTCCCAGGTGCCCAGAAGCTGGGATGGTGAGTTTAAGAGCCTAACTCTGTAGAAAATTTTCCACTGCTATTGTACTTCTGTGGCTTTGGAAATGGTATACAATAACCCAAATAAGGCACTTGCTTGTAATAAGAGAGGTGGCACCAAGACATACTCATTATACTGATATAACTAGAGTTATATAATTATACCGGAATAGTAATATCAGTAAATTTTCTTGTTTAAGCAAGCCCCAAGTAAAATCCTTAACATTATTAAATTGTAATTCTGAAATATGAATAATAATAGTATATGGAGTTTCAGATATTAGAACTATCTAGTCCATCCACAGGGGGCTGGGACAGGATTGTATCCTCACAGTGTATTAGTGCTTTGTTTCTTCTAATTTTAAATGTCTCGGGGGAATGGAGCTTTCACCATTTCCATAGAGACACTATTTCACAGCCCGTAGATCTTTCTGTCAGGAATGTTCACCTTACAGTCTCTCAAATTTTTCCTTTTATGTAAGTTTGGTAGCATTTTTAATTCCCTTGGAGAGCTTTATAGGAGAAAGGTGGAAGGGAAGAACCTACAAAAGGAGATAACAAAATAATGCAAGCTGAGCAAAGCTCTAAACAATTTCCTCATTACAGAAAAAAGTCACAGCATCATAAACTGGAGGTTGGTCTCCTTAGCACCATTAACAGTGTGAATGTTGCTCTCATAGGTATAAACTTTTAAAAAACTTAATGTCAAATTAAACAGGAAGTTTACAAAAAGCAAGTAAAATTTCTATTGCAGGTAAAAGTAAAATATTCCTTTACTTCATCACTTCAGTAAATTTCCCCACATCATTTAATATATCTATTTTAAATATAAAGGAACTTGTGCTGTTATAGACAGTGAGACCCTGCAGTGCCATGGAGAAGTGGGAGTTAACTTTAAAAACATACTAGCTGTCGCCCAAGCAGTGAGTGCTGACAAGTATAACCATATTACTAAAATCACATCAGCAATGTGAAATATTAAATAATAACATGATTGTCTACAGCCAAAGCAGTTTGTATTTTGTCCATGAAAAAGCATTGTGTTACATCAATCTGTCCAAAAAATGGGGCACATCAGAAAACAATGTTAAGAAGGCTTTTAAAACACATCATTGAGATTACAGCACCTTTAAAAATAAACAGCACTGAATACCAACACAGGTAAAATGTCATTGTGAAACCCAGATCTGAAATTCAGCGGCATGCTTTATAGCCTTCCAGTGTGTGATAAAATCTGTTCACCAGATGTACTATCTGTCTCCTGTGTAGCATACTTGAGCATCATCTAGGCCTGAGGCCCATTTATTTCATGTAATTGCCTTCCCTGTGCACACCTTAGGGCACCCTAATTCTCCATTTTATTTCAGACACTGTACAGGGTACCATCTGGTAGTGTTAAGCTCATCTCATTTTATTGCACTATTGCAGTGGCTATATTCAGCCCTATAGCATTCTTTCAGTGCAGAGAGAGTTCTGTTACTGCCAGCTATTTATTTTTGCCAGAAATAAAGTAGTCTTTAACTATACACACGCAGAGTTCACATGTATATCAGTCGCACCTGAAATGCAGGCCACTGCTTTTCGCCTCACATGATTAAAAATAAATAAATAAAGAGTGACTGGCAGATATTCAGGTACAGCAGCAGTACTAGAAGGCATTTTCTGCTGTTAACTTGTAGAGTAGAAGTTCTAAATTCTTCTTACTCCTCGGAGTAATGATGTCTTTTTAGTATCTCATTTTTATTATTTCTATTAAAATGAGCAAAAAATATTGCATCACATCTAAAAAAGGCACCTTGCAGGAATGGCTTAATATTTAAAGGTCGCAATATACCTCTCAGCTGTACTATGTTTCAGTGTTTGTTTGCTATTTTAGGCCCAAATTGACTTCCGGCCCTCACATGCTGGCTGTTACCCTGCTGTTTGTCCTTGTAAATTATCGACAGGAAATATGGAACTTGAAGCTGACCTTACAGAAAACTTCACCCATTTCTAGCTTCTTCTTCACCACCTGCCATTTTTAATTATCTCCCTCCTTTTGAGTTTTTGTTATATATTTTAATGGCTTGATTTTTTTTTAACTCCCTTTTTGTGGCAGCAATTTTGTGCTCCTGGTTATTGCTGCTTAGATGTCGAACTACCTGATTGTGCCTACAAACGATGTAGTTAGGAATCTAACCACCATTAATTGCTCCCACAGTTTTCATGTGCAAAACGGGAGCCTGGGTTTTCAAGCTCTGAATTTTGCTGGCAGCAGGTTTGAAGCACATCAGGTCTGAAAGTGTGACACTGCTGTCTGCTGTAGAGCCAAATTCTGCTCTCCAAATTCTGCTGATTTCAGAACTGTTGCATGGCCTGTAAGGCAGATCGGTTACTCTCAGTGCTGCACCTTTTCTACGATTGGCGAACAAAAAAAATCTTTGTTGAATAATTGTGTAAACATTATATGAAACACTTTTGACTCCGAGTCAGATTCCCTTAAACAAAATAGGCAAATGTCAGTGTTTCTTAGCTGTGCGACCTGCTCCATAAAAATGCACTGCTTTCCATCACAGCCTAACTTTATATTCCTTGTGAACCAACCCTAAAATTCTCAGTGATACAAAGGGATTGTTGACTATATAGCTATGTGGGACCAGACTGGTGGCTTTGAGGGAGATAGATCCTATTCCTGATGTCAAGAGCAGCATGAATGAAAAAATCATCTATGTTTCTCCCTCAGGCTCTTTTTAACTAACCTATTTAAACCACCTTTTTCTTGCATCCCATTCCCCTAATGATTTATCCCCAGGCAATATCAGGACCAGGTTAAGATAATCCAGATGCAGCATAATGCCTCCCTCTCACCTCTGCCCTCCTTCTCTACAGCTCTATCTCCTATTTGAAGTGGTAGGACGAACATGGATGGCATCCTTTGAGGAGGTGTGTGCAGGTGTTACCTGGGAGTAATTGCTACGTTAGGCAGTGTTTTCGTGTAGAACGGAGAGACTGGATGACAAAGCTCTCTCAGTTTTGCCCTGTACTCACAGCTAGAGGTGGGATCTGGGATACATTGTCTTGTCCTTTCTCATCTGAGTGGTAGCAGAGATTTCCTCCTATTCAAGGACAGAAATGTCTCACTTCTTACAAGTATTATTCCAGGCTCTCTGCAAAGTCTGTCTGATGTTTCCCTGGTGCCGCTCATTTCGTGTGCTCCTCTTCTCAGCTGTGAGGCTCTGGAAACTATTTTCTTCCGAACGAAAGACGAAATACAGATGTGATCGTGTGCCTCCAAGAGCTGGGGAAGTGCTTGTCTTAATCCGCCCCCAAAGAAGGAAACTGATGAAAGAAACTTTGATGGTGTTTCAAAGTGTAGCCACAGTTAGGTTTTAGATATGAAATTAAGTCACTCACTTGCCCTTTCCAGTGCTGGAAATGATTCTTTCCATTATCTGTGGCATATGACAGGCATATAATAGTGGACCTTCTCAGAAAACAACCTGGTGACCAGCTCAAACAAGGTCATCATAAAACCAATCACTGTTAAAAATGCATTCTCCCTTTTCTTCTGACTTGCTCATTTATTGATTGGTAATAGCCATAGCATGGCATTTACAGCCATATATCCGAGAATGCCATCTTCCAGGTAAATAAATTATAACACAATGAAGCTTCAAAAAAGCATTTTGTGTGAATTCTGTATGCTTTGCATTCACTGGCAATGACAAATGTAGGTAGATGCACGTGGATTAGCTGTCTCTCTTGATATAAAGTGCAGGTGAATGAAAAGCATAACTCTTACTATCATTCTCTGTTGTAGTAAGAGTTTTTTTTTTACTGTTTTGAGTCTCAACTGAAATCAGGAGTACTGGATTGTGACTAGACAAGCTGTGATTCTTAGCAACCATATAAAGTGCCTTTTTCTAATGCATTGTAAATCAGTGGAAGTGTCCAGTGAACAAATAGGTTCATATTTATTTTCCTGGAGACTTCCTCCTTCTTCAGCTTTCCAGACATCTAGTTCTGTAAAAGTGTTACTGATAATCTCAATATTAAGGCCAATTTCTCCCCTTCACCCTATCAAACAGAACATCCCAGTAATTCTGTCTATGTCCATCTGCAAGGAGCTGGGTGGCAGAAGAAAGCAACCACAAGCCTTTGAAGAGTCAGAGCTCAGAAATTCTAGCAGATAACCCATATCCCAAGAAACAATCTCTGGCAAGGGAAGAGGTCTTCTGAGCTGGCAGTGTGTGATGGACAGGTGTGGATACAGCAGGGTACCAGACACTATATTTTGAAGGACTGGAGCTTTAAACGTAATTAAGACTGTTCATTTGGCATAGCAAAAGGAAAACTCATAGATTTTTATTGATAAAAATGTAAATGTGATAATTTGAGCTAAAAAGAGAAAAGTAATGGCACACGCTCATTTCTATTAAATTTATTTTCCATTACTAAAATGCTAATTAACCATTAATCATTTGGTAGTGTATATGTAGCAAAACACAGCTTGAAATTTAACTTGCCTAAATAATTAGCACAGTAGCTATTCAAGGTGAAAAACACCATGTTTCTTTATAAGGAAGAAAAGTAAAAATCGTTGTTTCCCCTCACAGAAACTGTAGCTGTGGCATACGTACAGCCTCAGTTACGACACCTAAGAGTTACTGCTAGCTAGTCAATCTTTTACTGCAAGTGGCTGCAGTTAAATGGAAGCAACACTAAACCAGACTTACCCGTCTCTGCTATCAGACTGGGGTTCACTGGGCAGTGGAATTTGAAAGCATCATATTCTTGCAAAGCTTTGCTTTGAGCCTGAAGGATGGTTTCCTAGCATTAGTGACACCTACTCTGGGCTAATTTCTCCTCTGCTCCCATTGCACATTTTTGCATGCATAGGCCCCTTGAGTGCGGTGCAGCCAGACCTGCCAGCATTTTCTATTTAGTTCAGACTCTGGTATGATATTGGAAGTAACATCTCAGCCTGGAAGTATATTAAATGAAGTGTGCATGCAAATTACTTACAAAATATCATTTCCATTTTACAGGAGATCCTTGCGCAATTGGTTCATTTTACAGGATTTAATTCTGTAGGACAGGCTAGGCCTTTCTTTCATTATAAAAAAATCCCTAATAACCAATTCCACATCTGAGATAGTGAAGATTAAAATCAACCATTGTGTTGTATATGAGAAGTAACTATTTTTCATAGTCTTTTTACTGCACATTTGGGATTATGATTTCATATTATGCAAATACGTTTTATGAAACTATAACATGGAAATGCGTACTATTGTTAATACACATTTGCAGCCTATCATATGAAGTCTCCAAAAGAGCCATTTTGGTGTCTTCTCTCATTGTTTATTATGAATAATAAACAAAACATGGTTAGCTGTATTCTGTACTACAGAACATAATAATAAAAATTGCATCCTGTCATTAATATGCATCAATAGTGTGTATCCTGGTAGCTCAAAAAGACATCTCAGTATGAATGCATGTTAAACAAAAAGATGTCTAAATCATAGCAAGAACCACTGTTCAGGACAGCTCTATTTGTTGTACTTGAAGGGAGGGATGGTAATCAAAATTCTATTTGTTCTTCATTCCTCTTAGCTCATAATGTCATTATCCTTGTCACTGGAGTAGTTAGCTATCTGCTAGTTCTGTATGTCACAGTCATCCTTTACAAAGTTCTATAATAGACCACAAATAGCTGTAATTATCTTTGTTTTCTAGAGAGCTCCAAAGAAGCAAGTGGTGTTTGAATAGCCTAGTTACTACTGCGGTGCCTTGCCTAGAATGCTAGCCTATTGATACCACTGAAGGTAATGGTTAGGTCGAGGAGGCCATTGAGATACGGAAACACAATTATATTCTATTTCTTCTTAAATTCATGGAAGGAAGAAATGCTATCCCACTTCTGCATGATTTTTTCACTGTAGGTGCAAAAATATTAATATCAACATTTCGGAAAATACCTGTATCAACAGTGGCCTGTGATTTATACGTGTGTTCTCACTTCCATTGATCTGACGGATCTCAGACCTATGCTGAATGTCCATTTTCCTTCACCTAGCTCTCAGAATAGTACTGGCTGGATTTATTCTGCTGCAATGTACAGACATGCATCTCTCTACCTCTCCCTGATATGATTGCTTCTGTGGAATCTTAGCTAGTCAGCCACAAACCTATGCCATATTACTAATAAAAACAGTATCTGATCATTTAGAGTTTCTGATATCCCAGAATGATGCCTCCAGGGGCCCTTTATGGACTTGCCAAATTTGGAAGAAGCTAAGACAAAGGGGAAAAACAGGGCTCTTCTGCGCTTCCCCTGATGAAGTTAATAAGGAAATTTTTCGGGGTGAATGAAATTATAGTGTTTTTTTTCTTGGTCAGATATATTCTGGTACTAAATTAGGTTTAATCTATCTGCTGGAGATGTTTCCAGTGCAATTTTTCCCATAGAAGCTGAAATATTACAATGGTATTAAATGTTTTTGTGTAGGTTGAGTTGACCACAGGTTCTAGATATTACTACTTGAATTTAGTTATGTGAGATTTAATTAGAACTGCCTTACAACTCTTTATCATAACAATCTCTCTGCTTATAAAGCTGGAAAAGATTAACTTAATAGCACAGTTCAACAGAAAAAGCCAAGAAGAATAAGCTCTAGAAAAACATTACTTCAGACATCTGTATTTTGAAGATTCATATGGTATCAGCTCAACAAGATGTCTGGATTGTATTAAAAGGCATGATATCAAAACCTGAGGAGGTAAACACTTGAAGTTATATGTTCCTTTTTATGAAAATTGCCTATCTCTAAAGCTCTTTTTCTTTTTTTTTCCTTCTACATAATAATAATAATAATAATAATAATAATAATAATAATAATAATAATAATGTCACCAGACATTTTGGAGGCTTTGAAGTGCATTTCTATCCATGTAGTTCCTTATGAAGAGTTAATTTTTATCTGTGCTCTGCTCAACTGAATATTTATAAGTCTATTTGCCCTCAAAGATACCTGCTAAATAAATACAATTGCCCTAGAATGCCTAACATAAGATTTATTCAGTTACCCTTTAAGTACTTTGCAAATTATTTCCATTTTTCTCCCTGTAATTTTGCCTCCAGTAAAATCCTAATTTTTTCTAATTTGCTCTATTATTTTAATTAGTCAATTTTCCCTTATTTTTACTAGTAAGCAGTCTTATAAGTTTGAGACTGTAAATCATTCATCCATTAAAAACTCTATTTCCTCATATTGCAAGTTCGATTCATTTAGAAAAGAAAAAACCTTGGCGTGGAACAGAATTATGCAATGTCATGGACACATTAACATTTGGATCAAAATTTTACATTGTGTCAGCCAGTAAACAGTATAAATGGTTCAGATTTGCAATAAATAATTGTCTATTAATACCTTGGCGTGGTGTAGCAAATTAAAGTCTCACTTCAGTAAGCACAGATGTAGGTAAGAGCTGAGGCCTAAAGAAAGCGAGTGCCATGCAGCATTAGAATAGAGAGGGAGCATCATGAGCGTTGCTATCTTTCCAGCAATGAGAAAAATGTATACAGATTTAAATACCAGTGGAGAAACGTGGGGGGGAGGTAGGTTGCAGGTGCATTTAAGTCTAATCAGACAAGATTTAGAACCATTTGTTTCCGATGCTCTGGCAGACGTTTCCCTTGTAGAAGATTAAGAGAAGCATTTTAAAATACAGCATTGCGTGCTGTTGCATACAGAACAGAGCCCGTAATTCAGTAAGATAGCGGCATGTGATAGTTAGGGACCTCCTCGATTATTAAATTGGGTCCTTTGCTGGGCTCATCAAACACCCCCAATGATCTTATCTGTAAACTTACTTTGTCGTATTTCACAGTTTGCAGATTGTTGCCAATTGTATTGAGATTTTCACAAATTTAATCACTAACTGAATTTTTTGTCAAATTTCTTCAGTAACTTTCTGCCCCATCAACTGTTAGCAGATGGTCCTGAACATTCAGTATCTGAAACTCAAAACTCGGTCTCTTAATATGGATCATTTCTTTGAACGTTTAAATGCGTAAACATGCCATTACTTCAGTGTGGCAATTCAACACAAGTAGGAGCATGAAAGGATATTCATTTACAAATTCAAATACCTATGAATAATTAGGAATTAATAATTGTTCTGTAAGCTCCACCTCACAATATTGTCTATCAGCTGTCTATAGTGGTGTCACCTATGAACCGTAATTGTTACCACAGTTTTGAGCATGTTTTTTCTTTTGCATTACCAACTCAGCCCGTAATCCTCTAACACAATCTAGCCTGTCCATACACTAATGGGAAGGCATTAATCAAAACACTGTTCTCTGTTACATTAACTATAGAGCAATATCTCCTTATTTTGTATTTCTTAATAGTTTCTTTCTCCAAGTCAGTTTAAAAACACGGGCTCAGTGTGTTGAACTACAGGTTTTCTGTGGTCTATGCTTGGTTGGCTGAATAATCTTTCTCATTTTCTTTGGCACTTCATGTTGATGTCCTTGGTGCTTGCGGTGTGAGTCAGTGGGTTTGTAGGCAGATGTACAAGGTCTATATTTTGTATGCAGGAAGGCTTATTTAAAGTAGATTGGAACTGCAGCTACGAGCTGCACAAGGAAGACAAGGTCTTAAAAATCTTCATCCAGTGTCTGGCTGATAAAAGGCCAAAGAAAACTGTAATGCTTGCTCTGAGGCAACTCAGGGATGATCTGCTTTCTGCATTGCCTTGTGCTGTGGGACTAGTAAAGGGGATAGAAATGAACCCATGAGATCAAATGTCTGTGCACTTGGGAGCTCCTTGGACAGACTCAAGAGCTTCTCCCTCAGCTCCTTCAGCAATGTTATGGCTCTGCTGCAAACCTCTGAGGCTATTAATAAGAAAATGAAAATCATTCATCTAATAAAACTCATGTCACTCCTCAAACATTCAGACCTCTTCAGCTTACCAATGATTTGCTCCATTTGTGCAGCATATTCTGTTGACATGAGTCCTTGCATAGTTACTGTGAAATAATGCATGTTATTACATGATCAACCACACAGTAACTTCACTGGAAGCAATGGTAATTACAGAGTAAGTTGTGTTAATCCTCCTGTGTTATTATTTGCTAACTCTGTAATTAGCTCGGGTCACCTGTGCAAATCAAAATTGCTTGGTAATTTTTCTCTTCTCCCTTCTTGTAACAATTGCAAATGAGTTGGAACATTGATGGTATCTCAGCAGGGTATTTGGATCCAGACCTGTCAGAGCAAAGTGTTGCTTTCTGTAAGCAACTCCTGTTTTTCAGTGTTATCAGCATAAAATTGATCACAGGAACAGAGGTTAAATTTGCCTGTATAAATAGATGCACCTCCATTTAGCACTCTGATTCAAATGTAGTTTAACATTACAATGAGTAGAAGCCCTTCCCTCCCAGCTGCTCTTTAGGGAATTGTGAAATGAGTTGAGGGTCCTCAGCCTACTCTCCCTTTTATGGCTTGTGAGATCTGAGCAAAGGGGCCAGGAGTTTGGTAGCTACAGCCATAGCTGTTGTGCAAGATCAAGTGCAGGTTTTCTAGAAGTGATCCTACCAGGCCAGAAATGAGGCATACTATGGTAATCAAAAGACAGCCTGAAACCATAGCTGATGGTGTATTTGTTCTGTGGACAGAGAATGTAAGTCACCAGAGATGACAAGGTATGACTGTTTTGCATAAACACTAAAATATACGGATTCATGATGTAACAGAGAAATAAAAAAGTTGTAGGGACATAACATTTTCCTTAATACTGGTCTGAGTTGCATTTTAGACTTTAAAGGATTAATTACATGACATGATGATACATAACCAGCTCCCAGCAGTACTCCAGAAATCTGTGAGATACTATCCAGGCTTGCCTTTACTATGACACTTTTCCCGTCTCCAATATGTTACACAGCAAACCCAGCATTGCAGAGGCACACATATCAATGTGAACAACATCACCCTGATATAGAAATTTTTAGAGTTAATTAAAAAAAATCAAATAGAATAGCTATCAAATCAAAAAATCAAATAGCTTCTTACTAAGCTAATTAAAAAATATAAATAGAGTAAGTTCTGACTGAGCTTTTGACAGGTCATTAAAAACACAAAATTGAATCAGGTACAAAGACTATCTCAATATATAACAGTGGCATAAAACGGTGAGGCTGAAGTTAGCACTGTTTTTGTTTCCATTGTGCTTCATCTGGTTTCTGTGAGTGAATTTACACGGTGATCTCCAAAGGTAAATCCTGGTTGGTTGGTTCTATGATGTGAAAAGGGCCATTTGCCACTTTGGTTTGGCTTTAAGTCTGCTTGGTTAGCAGCATTACCACCTAGGTGTTTTCCATGCAGGGCCTTTTAACTGTGAGCTTTGAAGTTATTTTCGGTAGTACATAGACACACACTGTCACTGCTCTAAGTGTATCCTTTAGAAATAATTTTGGTTAGAAGTGGAGCAATGCTGTTGTTGCATCAGCTTAGCTTTTCCAGCAGGACTAAGACCTAGCAAGCATTTTTCTTCTAGGATCTTTAATGCCCTGAAGGGGCTGCGCTAGGCTGTCAACTTGACATTCCCTTTGTTTCACATGGAGCCCTAGTCCTGTAGGTATCCATGCTGTATACAGCTTAGGTCATACCTAGGCTCTTTTCTGGGGTAAATAAATACTTCCTTGTGAATTAAAATAGATTTGACTTCATAAGATTAGTTTGGTGCTTGGCTGTAACATACGATTCTCCTTGATCCCTCTGAAGCCACAGTTATGTTTGCAGTGTGAGGAACTCTCCAATATGACTATTCAAAAAAGAAAAATAAAACAGGTGCGTATACTTCTGTGAATATTTTTTCCATTGGCTTTGATGCATCTGCACCATAATAAATGTTCTGGAAGCCTCTGAATCTATAGTTTCACTTGGAGTTCAGGAATATTTCCTGTATTGCTTGGAGAATAGTAGGGGATGCCACTGTGAATGAAATTGTTGCGTCCTAGCAAGTTCCGATTTTCATTGACTGACATCCCACATGCATTCAATTTTATACAACATCCAAGAACACTATGTAACACGGTTTCCACTGCATTGATTTCCAACACAACTTGACCTGCCTGTAATTTGGCACTAAACTCATTTTTTATGGATCTGGACTTGGGAGAGCTTCTTTTCTGGTGTTAGAGACAGGGACAGGGGATCAAAACTATCCTCTTTGCAGGGTGGCAGCAAGAGCCCCAGTGCTGAGTCAAAAGATGGGGGGCGGTATCCCAAATAAACGTTCCTCAAAGGAAGCAGGAGTTTCTGCCTCAGGGCATGACTACTTGAAAAACGGCCTGTGGCTGAAAGATGGGCAAGAGAGGGTCGGATGCCTGTGGAGAGAGACGCTCAAGGTTCGTAAGGGGTTAAACAGGATGGGTTTAATAAAGCACTTGTGCTACAAGCTGCACAAGGAGCCCCAGGAGCCGTGCAGAGGGGTCGCCAACGGGAGGCTGCTGGAGGCACCGGTCGGAGGCATGGTACCTGACGAAGGTTTTTGCTGCAACCTGTAAGGGTACCAGTAGGGGACAGTTTGCCCACTGCTCTTTGAGCAGGCTCTTCGTTCACTCTGTCAGTCCTGCCCTTTGCGGATGGTAGGGTATGTGGTATGTCCAGGCTATTCCTTGCTCTCCAGCCCAATTTTGAATGTCTTTGCCTGTAAACTGCTCTCATTACTTTGTAAACTTGCTCGGATCACTTTGGACCTCCAGCAGGGAACCATATAACCCAACCAAGTTTTCTAATGCCCCAGTGTTGTGAGCCTGGGTAGCTGCGGCACAGGACTGGGTGTCCAGTAGACCACAGCAGGTATCTACAGCAGTCAGGCTTTCTGACAAGGGTCCAGTAGAATCAGTTTGCTGCACCTCTCCAGGCTTCAGCTCTCTGCCACTTTTTAGTCCACAACTGCTGCGGGGCTGAACCAGAGTGGTGGGGGGAGCACTGCGTGGCCCCTGTTGGTGCTGCTGGCAGCTCCCTCTCCCAGTATGCTGCCAGCAGGGCAGTGGGTGCCGCCAGCAGCCTCCGTGCTCTCCCCACTGCTCACTGTGCTCCCCCCCTGCTGCGGGCTCTCTGCACTTTACGGCTGAAGCTGCAGCTACTGCTTGAGCAGCTCTGCGTTGGGTTGATCGTCCGCCTTCCCCCGTGACGTGCCTGCTCGCAGCAGGTCTCGTAGCCTAGTGCCGCGACTCACCTTTTCTTTCTTTTTCACGTTTGCCCTCCTGTTTCCCAACTTCCCTTCTGTGCTAACAGAGGACACCTCTGCTAACTGAGGTAGCAGCGCTGTGACTTCCCTCACCATACCTGCCCCCACCGATCACCACTAGCACCATCGCTTTAAGGTTAGGGGACAGTTTGCAGCATCTTGGTCCGGATGGTTTTGTTCGTGGGGGTCTGATCCAACTCCCGTAAACTCAGGGGAGTAAATTCCGGACAACATTGCCAGTTGCTGCAGCTGGTTTATCCCTGCTGCGATAGTAGTCCACCTGGTTAGCTGGTCTTCGACGTCTGCGGCAGTCGCCAGGTTACCTGTGCTGCACCCAGCACCCGCTCCACTAGGGAGGGGGAAACCTTTCGGCTTTGCTGCTGCATGCTGCAGAGGGTCTTGTGCAGCCTGAGATCCCCATCCTATCGAGCTCCTCCCTAGTAAAGTAAACCCTCTGTGCCCGATCGTCCCACAGCCTCAACAGCCACTCTAACATCCCTTCACGAGGTTGCTGCTGGTAGCATCCCTGCTTGTCTTGCAGCTCTGATGCTTTAAAATAGCAAACAGTGGTGGTCTCTTACAGATTGGCCACTGGCTAGGCAGCTATGGCTCCCCCATGCTCTGTGTCTGGCTGCGAGCTGGGGGGCTCGTCGGAGTCCCAGACATTGCCATCTCAAGTTTCTGGATCCCAGTCCGCTTTTTGTGCCACTGCCCACACTGCCAGGGGAGGGACATCTCACTGCCCACCCTGTTGCCACTGGTAATTTGCAAAGTGGGTGGCCAAAACAGTGCACCAGTGCTCCAGCTTCTCCGCTCGACCCGCAGTTGCAGTTACAACCTCTTGGGTAAGCTGGTGAGCCTCCTTAGCAGCTTCAAGATCACTTTCCGCTGCCCACTTCTCTGGCACTGTGTCAGCAGCACCTCATCCAGGGTGCGGAGCACAGTCAGAAGGATCCACCCCAGATGCCCTGCTGCTTTTCACACTGCCAGCCCTGCTTTTTTCCAGCTGGAGCTTGGAAACCAGTTCCACTAGCTGCTCTGGGTTTACCCCCAGCTCACCTCTCTAGCTCTGGTCATGCTATGGGCGGCCCCCCCCCAACCCCGGCAGGACTTGACTCGTTCATAAGGGCCCCTTAAATCTAATGGAGCTATTCCCTTATCTCAGCTGTGCTACCCTCGAGCAGCTACTGCCCGGGAAGTAGCTACTTGTTGCTGAGCGTGCGTGCCTGGCCCTGGCGGGATGTGGTCAGTGCGTAGGTTCACGCACTGGGCCTGCTACCACGTACCCTGCCAGATCTTCTGCAGGCGTCCTCACTGCACTCCTCCACAGCAAGTAAGACTGGGAACTGGTCCATAGTGTAATAGCCCTTGGGGCAGGTGACAGGAGGAACAGCTGTGAAAGAGCTAAAATGCTGTAGAGTTTCATCCTTGCTTGCTGCACGTTGATCCCCCCTGTGCAGATGAGCCCTCAGATTCTGGGTCCCCCCAGCACGGAGCCTCCCAGGTTTAAGGAATCAGTAATATTGACATTTGTCATTGTTGCTGTGGCCCTTATGTTTTGCCTAAAGCCAGAATCCTGCACCAAGTTTTGCTTTGAATAAATTGATTAATCCCTAGAAAATATTTAGTCAAAGACTTTAGACATGCTTTCATAACTTACCTAATGTTCTAGTACAGGAGAGGCCTGAGAAAACATAGCAAATAAGTATTAATGCTGGATCCTCCTCATTCTCTATTCTTTTCTAGTGCCTCTACATCAGATGGGTCTCCTTTTTATCCCTAGCATTAAGTTTTTATCACTTTACTAAAATACTATAAATCAATAAAATAGGGCAGAAAATTGCTTTCTTACATCATTGCACCAACATGCTGCTTGCGTGGTCTGGAATGACAATGAGACATCCATCTTTCTCTGGACAAAAATGCCAGTTCCCAGTACGAAATGCCAAGTTATATGTGGCTAAAAAATCCCAGTCCAAACATTAGCCTCTGCTGATATGAAAAGTCCTCCATTTTTTTTTTAATTCTTTGAAGATCAAGAGAAAATTCTAACCCTCTAAACACAAAATATAATTAATAAATTACTATTTATATTCCATCCTAAAACTCTTTTCCTAGTCATTCCTCTTCCTGATAATATTTGCTTGAATCTCATGCCAAGCTCTATGAAGAGCTTTTTTTAATTTTTTTTTTAATTTTTAAATATACTCACTAGGGGAAATGCTCATAAAATTCAGCCTCAGCCACAATCTGGACTACGGTCTGCCAAGCTCCACATAAATAAATCATCAAGTCATTTTGGCATCTTCTGGGCCAGGAGGAATATCTTTGGGGTGGATTTAAAGAGACATTGTCCTGTAAAGTATGCCCTTCATGGAGAAAACTAAGCAGCAGCTTAAAAGCTACTTTGAATCACAGGTACTGGAATTTTTGCAAGTAACTGGTGAAAGAAACTATAGTGAAAGACTTGTTAGTTCCAAAATCCCAGTTCCAGTTGCTGGTCTTCCCTGCTGCTCTTGGAACAGAGGTGAAATCAAACACCAAGACCTGAGTGTAGAGTGACTGGGTAATACTGAGATACCAGTTTTGTGCTGGAATGTCTGCAGAACACATAGCAAGTAGCCGTGTGAGATTTTCTCTTAGCATTTTGAATGCTGAAACAGGCATAAAGCAGCCAAACATTTCTGGCTTTGCTCTTTATAAAGCCAGTCTAAACACTGCTCCATCTCTGGAAGAAATGCTGGTGTTGGCCTGATGTTCACATATCAGCTGGCTGCTCCTCATCCCTCTCTCACTCCCTTATACCTTGGGGAAGAAAAATCTGGGAGAAAGGCAAAGGGAACAGTAATCTACTGCAGTGGTCTCTGGGGTTACCAGTACGACAGGCACACTGCAAATGATACGTGCCCCGCAGCCCACGTTCAGAGCCACGTCCTGGTCGTGTGACCTCCGTGCTGACTAGGAATGATTTCTGTAGCTAGCTGTGAAATGGAGCCTTGTTCACCTACCCTTTGTGGGGCACATCTAAAGCAAGGAGGTGTAAATCAGATATTAATCAAGAGAAAGCAAGCCTTAACTGATTAGTCAAGAGGAGACCTTGGGCCATAGTCCTCTCTGCCATTCACAGTTCACTGAGATCAATGGAGCTGTGCCTGCAATTACGCCACAGGGAGTTTGGATCATTTTATTTGGACCGTGGGAAGTTGCTGAACAGTAACAGCAATGCAAAGGAAAATTACCTCATTTCAGGTTTTGTTGAAATCCCTGACTTGGACCAGATTCATCAAAAGTTTCTAAACCATTAGTGGTGCCTGAGGCCATTGAAGAGGCTTGAGAGGGCAGCAGGGAGAAAATCGGTCAGACAAAAATTAGTATCTTGTGATACTGAGTTTTTTCTGGCTGTTCTTCAGTCACAAGAACTGCAAAGAGTCAGGAGAGCTTCCTGGGATCTTGTGGAGAGTGAAATGAATATCGTATGAGCACAGAGTGGAGGTGCTTGTGATTCACACCACTGTGTCGGTGGCAGACTGCTTGTGGGTTTGGAACCAGGAACTGATGGACAAATCCAAAACGGCATCCAGCCGTTTTGCTCTCATCAGGAAAAGAGTGAGTTGGGATGGGGCCACCAAATACCTTCCCTGTGAAGTTAAAAACATGTGCTAGCTGTGTTGTCTATCCAAATTGATTTCTGACATGCAGAGGTCCCCCAGCTGCAAAATCTCAATTTTAGAAATGATATCTGAATTTTAGAAATAATCGGGTTTTGGAAACTGTGATTTGGCCAATTCTAACTAATAATGACACCGTGAAAAACTGAGAGCTGAAAATCACATTAAAGTCAGAGAGCTTCAATTCATGTCTTTTCACAAAAATATTCTGCTAAAATTATAGTTATCAGCTATAATAATAATTACATGTATTTTAGGTGACCTTTCAAAGATCATTTGCCTATTTTGAGTGCTGTAATGTTACTGAAAGTGCAACAGTAGAAACATATCAGATTCTTCTTTCTGGGTTGCATTGAAACTGAAATTTGTTTTTTGTAATGCTGGCGTGAGGTAATTGGCATACACGCTGTTTGGTTGGCATCACATACCTTGTATGTATTTCTGAATTGAAAAGAGGTACTGAGAAATATATACCAGGCAGTTACAGGTTAAAGATCATTTACATAAATTAGCAAATTTGCAAATGAATTCATCTAGTGAAAAGTAAGACACGGGACACTGCATTTTAATAATTGACATTCCACATGAAATGCAATGTTCTTGAGGAGGAAATTGAGCTCCAGGTTGCTATTAGAGCCAGTGGAGCAGCAAGAGCAGGAAAGAAATGCCATCTCATATTACGCGAGTTACTGCTCCTGCATAACAACTATCTTCTATTCTGGTAGACTTCTTTTAATAAAACTAGTACTAGGGTTTTTATAGAGGGAGGCAATCAAGAAAAATACAGTCATCAACAATACCGAGCAGGAAACAAGAGTGCAAGAAATCTCTGTGAAATGGTCTTAACATTCAGCTAGTAATTCATTATGCTGGAAAGTGATCTTTCTTTTTCTGTTTTACTTGGCAGCCAAATCTCCTTACTTTTCACTTGTACTAAGTAGTTACAAGATTACCCCAAAGTATGCAACACTGACAGAAAATTATAAATTATCCAATTTTTTTGTTCCCTGTCACAACATAGGTTAAATTGCAAAATAAAGATAAGTGATCCACTTAGCTGCCTCCTGCTGTCCTGATCGGTTTAAGAACACATTATCTTACAAATATTGGTCTTGATACAGAAGTAATGACTTTCAAAAGGTGCTAGTCAGTCATTCAAAGTCACAATCCTTTCATTGTACACCATAAATACAAATTATATGCTCACAGAGAGCTGAAAGCAAATTGTCCTTAGTAATGTTTCTTAGTATAATTTAAAAATTAATTTAAAGTGAATTAACTCATTCTTTCAATGATATACTTCTTCCAGGATCCTACAGTGTAAGTGTGTCATATCAGCAGCATTTCAATGAATGCCAGTAAAATTTCTCTTCTTGCGGTATTCCTAAATACTGAGGAGAGAGTTTTTGTCATTAATCTGATTACAAACCTGGAATCATGCATGGCGAGTATTGTGTTCTACCTCCTTAACTGAAGAGATAAAACAACCAACTATTGCTGTCTGCACACTGTTTGACATTTTGTTGTCCTACTTCCTTCCTCCTTCTCTTTGTATAATTTATCGCAGTAAGATGGTCAAGGTGACCAAATTCTCTTCCCCTTCTTTTCTCTCCCCTTCCCTCCAGAATCTGAGAGATTTTAATTCATGAATAGTTTGAGATGTCCTGCTACATGAATCAGGTGCATTAATAACATTTTTCCTGTCAAATGATTCAGCTGTTTGAAATACAGATAGTAAGAGTCTTAGCTGTGAGAAGCTCAGACTCAATATACGCCTAGGCTGACATCCTTTCTCTTCAGTATTTTTTACCCACTCTGTAGTCCGTATATACGTGTATGAGAAGTACATTTACAGGATGGAACAGTGCCTGGATAAGCTGAATTCACCGACCTCACTGGCACAGGAGCAAATGTCTGTAGCTCGTATGCTAATAAAGTGCTGCTACCAAGCTTCTTGCTAGGAAGTATTATAGAGACAGGCTGAATAAAGCAAGCTTCCATTTCTAACCTCGATCCTCATGGCACAAAAATTACTGCTGTAAATATTAATAGGAATGATCATGTGGTAGATTTATTTTACAATGAAGGAGAAAGAAAGCAGCTCCTAGAGACTCTTTTTCCAATGCAGAATTATATTACCCCCTTTCCCCAAAGTAGCACTGTAGCCTAAGTGAGCTCGTCTTGTGCTCCATCAGACTTCCAGAAGTCTGTAGCTTCACCAAATAAGACTTTACCTTTAAGAGTGCAGTGACAGTGTGCAAGCCTTTTCACCAGGGTGTCACTGATGGATCTGAGCAGCTTTTCAAGTATGCATGCTGCAAACTCTTTATATTTTTACATTCTAATAACAGTGAACAGCATAAATTATCCGTAATTCTTGATTCTGCGAGGAAGCAGCCATCTGGTCTAATACCACTGTGACAGTGATATAGGACTGAACACTCTGTGCTTGGTCTGCTGCACAGAAAAGGACAATAGGACATATTTTAAAATGTCAGGATACATCAGAACCATATTCAGGAAAGTTTGCATTTATGAAAATTGATAGTATTGGAGATATATCATGATGCAGATCTAATCATGGCTCCTGGTATGGTGAATTAAATTAAGAGCTGATTTGAATTTTTCTAATTAAAGATGTGTTATTCCTTCTCCTCTCATGTTTTCTGTTTTGGTAAAACAAGCTTATTAAACAATTTTCAGGAAAGCTTTGTGATTCAAAGGGTTAAAGCTTTAGCAAAATCGCTGGTGTTAGTAGTAGTTTGAGGTACATGTGTCAACGTTTAATGGTCTTGGTGCAATATTCAATGGGTATTTGTTCGTATTCCAAAATCATCGCCGATGTTCACATAATCATTGTTGTTTGAACAATAATAGGCATCTCCAGGTACTGCAGGGTAGGACAATGCATAGGCAGAGCAGCTTAGTAAAGACTGTACGAGGTGTTCTGTGTATTCTTTCTGTCACTAAAGAGATATGTCATCTGCTTGCTTTCAATGCCTAAACTACAGGCTCACTAAAAATAAAGGAATGGCGAAGAGAGAAATAAAGTTGACTTACATAGGAGTAAGGAACTTTACACTTTGGAGGTAAGCAAATGTTAGTGAGATCAAAACCTATCAACTTGTGGTTTGCCCAAACTAATTAATTACAGCTTTGCTTAGTAATTTGTTTATATAACTTCTTGTTTAGAGTTTTTTAATAAGACCAAATATTTTTCAAGAGTTTGAGACATTTGAAACTAAGAGTACCACTTATAGGCATCGCATATAATGTATTTTCATTGTTAGCCTTAACAGCTTTAAGAAATTTACTGTATTATTTAAAATATAAACATGAAATAATTCTTTTCTCAGCATGAATAGCAGTTAACCTATAGAGGTCAAAGAGTTAAATACTGTAGTGGGATTTTTAAAGGGACTTCTTAATTTTATGACCAATAACATCACTTGTATTTTATGTTCTAGGAGGGGCTATCAAATTCATACTCCAGGGTGTTAGCTGATCTCTGGGATAAGAAACAGTCCTACCATCCCTTTTTGCCATGTAGGACATTGCATAATTAGCCAGCTGTTTTCTTTGAAGCACCTAACATAGGCCACTGGCAAAGACACAGTAGTGGGCTTGAAGGATAATTGATCCAATCTGGCTTGGTAACTCTATGTTCACATGTCTATTCTTAAAATATGTACTCTTTGGATCAAAGATGAAGCATTTTTGAGTTTTTCATCTTACTTTCTGCTGATAAGAGTGCCAGAGGTATGCATTGAATGAGTCCTTTCAGAAAGTGGTCCTTGTGGAGTTTGTGTCTACATATTTGCTAGTCAGTGTTAGTGCTGAGACTACCTTAAAGGATGCATACTGCAGAGAAATACTGCTTACATGGCATTATTGTTATGCCAGTTTTGCTGACTCATGTTGTCAAATGTTTAGTCATGTTTGTGTTGCTGGGGATTCAGTCACTCTTGCCGGTTCTCCTTCCCACTACCTTAACATCCCATAAAATACAAGCATAATATTACTCACAAAGGGTGAAGCAAGAGAAACGAAAGCAAAGAACAGAACAGTGAGCTTAGCCCAACTCCTGCCCTTCCAAGGGCAATCTCCTGTGATGCTTCTGCTTCACAGCATCAGATATGGTCACATATATATACTGTAAGCAAACACATTTTCACAGGTGAGTAAGGATAAGTATGTAAAGCAAGATCTGGCATTGTTTTGCACACCAAAAGTTTGGGTGAAGATGCAGGCTCCAGCTAGAATCTTGTATTTTGTGTGGAGGAAGAGGGAAGCCTGTGCGTGCCAGGAGTGGAAATGGCCAGCCTGTGCATGAGTAGTCAGAGATTTTCCAGAGTCAAATGGAAAATGATTTATCTTTGCGTAAACCTTTAAATCAGAGCTTGAGGGAAGAAATAAGGAATGTTAGCTTACAATCATCATAAGGTTTCTGCAGATATTTCATTTTCCCTGCTAACTCACAGATAGAGTACATTAAAGGCAAATTTTCTAAAAATTATTTCCTTGTGGAGTTTCATCTATTACATCTTCCACCTGGCTATAATCTTTTAAATGCAAGCAGATACTAAGAAAGCTTGTGAGTTCAGTTCATTTGTTCTTGTATGCCTTAAATGTTTTCAAGAAACACACTTATCTTCACTGTTTTGTTTCTTCACTGTTTTGGAACCAAGTAAAATCTGTTAAAATCTGCTGGGATCTGTGAAATCCTGAGCCCAAGTCACTTCCCATTTCTAGCAGAAAAAGCAGAAGCAATGCTAGTTCCCCAGATCCCTACCTAGCTGTTGCACTATTTTCAGTAGTAAACAAATGATACCATGGAAGCTCAGACTAGACAGGAGTCAAATAAGCATTGGTGCTCATCTCTCCTCCATGTATGTTTATTGGTACCTCCCTCCATCAGTGTCCTGTGCCTATATGTTGAAGTCAAGTTTTGGGAAGTCTCTTAGTCTCTTAGCTTCTTTTCTCCTCTCACACTTTACACAAGTACCCACTGTAACTGGTCAGTGAAGTTAAAGTGCATAATTACATGTTGTGGCTGAGCTTTTCCAGGTAATTGCTGCTACAGAAAGGGGGAAGCTGTAGTTCTGTCCCTTTCTGGTGCTAGTTTCTGAGCATACTGTGAGCTCTTTCTAATTATTGAACTAATAGAAAACTATCTTGACCAGAAAAAATTGGATAATTTTTGTTTAGTTCGTGAATTGAATTAGGTTAAAGAACAAAGGAGGAGGGTGGAACTGGGAGACGTGAGTGGGGTGCACTATAGTCTCTTTTGCTGACAGTAGGCTTCGTTATTTCAGATGTAGTGTTTACCATGACCTTAGATGCTTGGAACTTGAAAAAAGTAGTTACAGTTAAATGGCTTTACTTTAGGATTTGGGGCTTTGACCTCATCAGATTTCTTAAGACAAGGAAGGTTATGTCTGGTCTCTCATTTCCCTTTCCTCTTTTCCCTTCAAAAGCCAAAGCTACTTTGCTAATTGGTACTTGCACCTTGTGCTGAGCTTCCAAGCAGTCAGAGAGGCAAGGAAAGCGCAAGAGTGTCACTTGTGGATGAGATATCAGCCGAGGGTCTTGACTCTTTAAACAGATTAAACTATGTCTGGCCCAAGACCTTAGAACATCTGTTAATCAGACTCAGGAAATGCTAATGAGATGAGAGTCTGCAACAGAGGTACGGCTAACAGGTTGCTGTGCAGCCAAGAGTGTCATTTGTCATCTTCACTGAACTCTTCTACATCTGGATGAAAGTTGTGTGTGTTAGCACAAGTTCATGGATAGTACTGAGAAGAGACTTTCTAAAACTGGCAGTCTTTATTGTGTCTGGACAGTGCTATATAGTTTGTATGTCCTGTATCATTATTAGACTTTCTAGAAGTTCTGTTTTAGAAATTCAAAGCATAATCTGCACTTTGTTGTTAAAATAGTTCAGTTGAGTAGATGTATAACCTATACATGATAGAGGGGATTTGAACTTTTCTCTTGAAAGCCATCACTGAAGTAGTTAGACTATTCATTATCATGTGTTATGCCTGTCTTAAAAATATGAACAAGAAGAAGAAAGAATGAAAGAGAGAGAGAGAGAGGAAGGAGGAATGAATGAGTGAACAAGTGAAGAAAGGAAGGAAGAGAGAGGGGGAGAAAGGAGAAGGAAGGAAGCAAACAAGCAAGCAAGCAAAAAGAAAGGAAGGAGGGAAGGGAGGAAAGAGAAAAGAAAAGAAGGAAGGAGGGAAGGGAGGAAGGACGAAAGGAAGCTTCTGTTATGCTTTGTGAAAAGGTTTTCAGCAAAGGAGATAACTCATTAGAATACAAGAGGAAGCATGTGGAAGATAATTACAGAAATACAGACAAATGCCACAACATTAAGTAAGAAGACTGTGAAATGCAGTAGGCATCTACACACATCAGGACAACTAAAAAGAAGAGTAGGTGACCCTTTACTGCTATAGTAACTCATTTCACTTCAAAGGGTTGAAAATGGTATTTTTTCAGAATTAGCAATACATGTGATACATTTTTCCATGTTCCCCTGGTGGCCTGCTAGCAAGCATTTTCCAGTCAATCAATCAGTCACTCAAGTAGTCAAAATCTTTAACCACATAAAAGTCTATCGAGAACAAGTTTTATTTACAATGGTGACCTGGCCAAGAAAGCTCACAAACAGCAATATGTAACATCACTTACAGACATACAATCACTATTGTATATTACTAGAAAGCTCCCAAACATATCACCAGGCATAAATCAATTATATAAAATACCACAAACATCAAATAAACCAATAAAAGAGAGAAGGTCATAACACCGCCAGGCATGTCATGAATAACCACCGCAAACATCAGCCAGTGATTCATCCAGAGTAAGAATAAAAAAACCTAAAGATATACAAGCGATTCCTGCTAGATCTTTTTGTGTTCTGTTAAAAATGTGTTACTGTCTTTTGATGTTGTCTATTTGACAACGTTACTTTTATTTATATTTCACTAAGGACATCAATTATTTTTAAGGTTTATGTTAATTAAATTGAGGTTTGCATTATTTGTATAAATATGCATTTTGGCATGTATGTTTTGCTTTACAATTCATTGCATATGCTCGCTTGTAATCAGCAGTACTTTGTGTTTAATAGTACAGTGCATTGTATTATTAGAGTTTGGTCTGTTAAAGGAAATTGGACATGGAACACTACAGATGACATTTTTTGGATCTCCTGCCCAGTTATGAATATATGTAATTCAAAACCTGCTAAGATGTGTAAAACACTCTGAAATAATATTACAGACATTCTTGAAAGTTTCAGATATTCGTCATCTCTTAGGCTCTGCATCACTGTTTATATATATCTTACGCTTATTATTTGCTGTATTAGCAATAAAGAATGCATCTAAAACCATAATTAAAATCGCTGTTTAGAGAACTGAGAGCTTATACATAGAACGACATATCTATAATGATTAAATAGGACAATAGCACTCATCCATTTGTAAATGTAGAATCATGATTTGCTTAGTGTGCCTGTGGCCATTGGTAGGTCCATGTTAAATCCCTACCAGTCCAGAAGGATCCTATTCCTCTGAACTCTCAACTAGAATGTGCATTTATATTTTTGCAAGGGTCACCAGAGTATAACAATTCCTTCCAATTTCTGTTTTGTTTGATAGTGTTTGACACATACTTTTCACAGAAATAAATGGCTGCATACCAAACAGATGTCTCACACAAGATGTCTCATCTACATGAGTGAAATTTTATGAAATAGATAATATAGAATATGCTAAGTTCCACTTTTTGTTTAGCAATCCTGTTTATTCAGCGTGCAGATACTGTGAATAAGCAGTATTTTCAATCTGTCAGTCAAGCTTGACAGGAAATTAGATAACATGTCTCATCAGACCCTGTTCTTAAAAGGAAGAACAGTGGACAGATCGTAGTTTACAAGGTGGTGATGATATTGCCACCATTTACATTCGAACAGCGTTCACTTGCTGAGACATGAGCAGGACAAACCTGTCTGCTAACTTGGTGCCAAATGTGTCTTGTTGAAAATTAGATTGGTTTTTTGAACTCTTCTATGGCTGAACTGAATGCTTTTGAATGAAGAAGTGGGTAAAATGCTTGGTTTATTTATATACATCCTATTCCAGATATGCAGCTTATTCTGAAATTCAGAATAAATAGATCATCCAGACTCTTAATCTAGATACTCTGCATTTAAACTGATAGTATTGGCTGAAAATCAGACTGCCATCATTCCAGATTAGTCATTTTTCCTTCATTGATAACATATGCACTTAGAAGCAAGTTCCACACGTTTAAAAAGATTCCAACCCCTCTACGCATGAATTTTCAGATATAAACCCAGCTAGTATATGCAAACACTAAGCAATTTGTTTTGCAGCATGTCACATAATTCTCTTTTTTTTACACCCAATATCTATGATTAAGAAATGTAATACATACTAAGAAAGTCTTAGATAATTTACACGATGCATTAAAGTGTTTTGCATGAGAATATAGTATGATGCAGACAGCAGAAGAATTATGTCTTTCATTAAAAGGTTTGCAACTCAGTGTGCTATGATATAACTATAGCAGTTTTTCTGTCTCAGTGAAGGTTTTTTATTTTAAACACTGCCTTGAAAACCAAGGGATGCATATGCAATAGCACTGCTTTAGCTATGTGTTTTAACTTAATATACCACCTCTTAGTAATTACACACTGTCAGTTTACCTGCTGTCCCAGGGTTATGGGTGAACAGCAGTGCTGTCACTGTTCTTCATCTCTCTGAATTTTGATGTAAGCAGTAAAATAAGATGGCATTTTTTCATTATTTGAAGTTTTTTTAAAAAATCCTAGTTCAAAGCCTGTTTGAAGCAGTTCATCAAGAATGATATACATTAAGGTCAGGATTAAAAGAAAACCAATTACAAGGAAGAAATACGATTTTTACCACAGATCCTTTATGTGCAAATTAGGATTTGTATTTGCTGCCTAATTTAAAAAGCACCAAGGACTACTTACAGGGATGTAGAATGGCCTTTGGAGAAGTTCAGAATTTGTGCCTCTGGAGGAATTTAAGCAGGAAAGAGGAATAGTGTGCTTGGCAAGAAGGCTTGTGTTTAGACAAAACTTAATCATTGCTCAGCGTGCTGTACAATGTTTGTGAAAAAAAAAAAAATTGGTGGAGCCCTGTTTGAACTAGCTACTTGGCAGCTTCTGTGACTTGGAATAATCTCCAAGGGGATATAGGTATTAGCTGCTCGTATCTTCACTGTATTGCTGAAAAAATAAAAGTGAGCTCTAAGCTGATGCAGTATTTTGATGCTATCTACGAATGGTTTACAGGGCTTAGTCCAAAGGGCTGAGCTTTCTCCTTTCCTAGGAGTCAAGGTCTGTTTCCAGGGCACTGCAGACCAAGCCTAGTGCCTTGCAGGTGTCTTCGCTCGCCCCATTCACTGCAGTTCAGGTCAGCCTGCTGCGGGGGTTTCTGCCTGCTTTGTCACTGTCGTAATTGTCTTCTCATCGCTTGCCAGTTCTTTTTATTTTCGTAGGTTCTTCACATTTTTACACTAAATATTTGCTTGGAATATGTAACTATGAAGCAGCACACTCTTTCCACTTCAAAACTCTTCTGCTGTATTTTCAGGGAAAAAAAATGGAATGTCTCTCTCTATAACAACCAGACATTGTGGCTGGCATTTTAGAGAGCCCTGTTTTCAGCATGATAGGTAGTTGTTTCACCCCCCCTCACCAGTTCAATCCATTCCTACATTAGATCTAAGCATCTACAGTGTTGGGCAGAAAGGGGTATTTTGTTCCCTGCTCAGTGCACTATAACTATTGTTTAGCTTGTGGTGCTTTAAACATGAAACATAGATGTATTTGAACTTTTAATGAAGATAAGAATGATAATACTCTCTGAGAATGATGACTATAAGCTAAAAAGCAGGAAATTGAGTTGCACGTCTGAAAATCACAATATAATAGCTAACATTAGCTGGTATAACACCTAACACCGTTTTAGCTAATTAGTGAAAAATAACGTAACATCTTGCCCTCGAATACAACTCTTCTGTTTTGCTGTTTCTGACTAAAATAGCACACCGACTTAATAAATCCAAGAAGTCTGAAGGACTTTTCCACAAGATATTTTCTAAGCATGTGGGCTTTGGTGAAATTTCTCAAGCTGAATTTAAAAACAAACTGAAGAAGCAGTAAATCTTTTGTTGTTTAGCCAGAGCTTACTTGTAGCTTGGTGAGGAAGAATAATGTCCTACTGCGGGTGCAAAGAATCTGCATATCCTCCCAAGACCTTGTTTATGAAGGCAAGAAAACTCAGTGTGGTTTGTCCAGCTTAAAGGAGCTGTTGTATTTCTCCTGCGCCCTGCTCCCTACAGACCTGAGCAAGTTGAGTCACAGCCCAGTGGGCTTGGGCAGCAGAGCGTTCCCAGAGTGCAGGGGAAAACCGCAAGGGACAAAGAGCGGTAACTACCCTCGCGCAATACCGTGTGCTCAGCTTAATGAGCACAATATGCAAATTCCTGACTACTGTAATGGCTTTTCGGAGTGTGGACATCTGGACACTTTTTAATCTACCAGAGGGCTGAATTCACCAATGGTATCATGCCCCAAGACACCAGTGGTGTACTGCTATTTTTGTCTCCTTTTTCCTACTAACTGAGCCGAATGCCAGACCCCCTCCCCATAGTCCGGACCCCCCCCTGGTCCTCACTTGCTGTCTAGTTAATGATTTGCTGCATGAGTTGCAAAGTTTCTCCGAAATGCTCCAGGCATCTGAAATAGTGAGAGTGACACTGACTCACCTTTTGTAAATGCTATGAATTGGGCTGTGAATGAAAACTGTTATTATGGCAATTGGTGTCAGTGTTTCCTTGGGGGCAGGGGAACTCAGAATGGCTTGTTGCTACTGTTCAAGGAATGCCCCCATGGATGTTCATTTATTTCATATTCATTTGGTTCAGATAAGCAGTAAATCTTTGATCCAGTCTCTCCTCGTTTGGCTCGGATGTTTGCAGCATGTGAGCCATAGCTGATATACATCCTCCAAGTGTGCTCTGGATAAGGGCTATGGCAGAGCAGGACTATCTCTGAAAAGGCCATTCAAAAATTAAGAATTAAAATTGAGGTCACTCATGAAAACGATCCTTGGGTCTTCCTGGGTTTGTCTCTGCTGCACAGTGTCTCAGTGATGCTGTGTACAGTACTTTGCAGCAGAGTTGCCTGTGATCAGTGACTCCATGTTCCCCTTTTTCTGAAGACCTGACTTGATCCCTTGTGCTCCGATTTTCACCACTCTTTATTGCTCCCTGCAAAAGTCACTGGCAGCTGAATTTTGGATGTATGAAGTCATACATACTACTGGTCACTTTGCCTTTCCCGTGCAAAAATTAACTATCTACAATGCACACACAAATTTATTGGAAACTTCTAATTTTAATATCGAACTGTCTTAAGGCAACACCTGTCAAGTAGAGGTGGACATGTCTGTTCACCTCAAAGAGATACTGGGAAGATGAGTGCTTCACAGAAATTAAATGCTATACTGATAAAGACCACAGGCATCTGGGAGAATGAGTAGTTCTGTCATCAGAATATGCTTTGACTAGGGCATGAGAAATAATTCCCTGGACCATACCTTTGCAATAAGGGAAAAACTGAAGATCCAAGAGCTTCTCATTTAGTGGGAATCATTCATCCTGTAAACCAAATGTAACTACATCATGGAACTTGAGAAAAATGTGGAATTCGAGAAAAATACAATGGAGTCATGTAACTAAAGACTTTGGTTAAGTGCATACATGCAGAATTAATTTTGAACAGCCGTTATTCTAGTGTTTCCTTTAGAGTGCTTGGCTTTGTAACCTTTTCAGTGTTCTTATAAAATAGGTATTGGTATATAAATACTGATATATATTTATTTTGGCCTTCAGAATGTGGCCAGATTTTCTATAACTAAGACAAATTAACTCTTATTTTTTAGGATATCAGAAAAATGCCAGTATTCACTTTACTTATATTTTTAGCACTAGCCTTCAATATCTTCATTGATATATGCATCTATAATTAATCATTGGCAATAATTAAAAAGGATTTAGGGAATATCACTTCTCTTGTGGTGTAAAATTATATGAATCATTCAACTGAGAGGAAAATATGCTTCAAGATATATAATCTGTTGATTTTTGCAGGCCAAATTTATGTGTCAGTATTTGTCATCTGAGGGAAAGAGTATGAGGTCAAATAAAAACAGTTGCCAGAAAAGATATCTAAATGAGCATGAAAGAGATCTTTGCACATTTTCTCAGTATCAGAGAGCGCTACATGTGTGATTGGAATTTTTTTTTTATCATTTTCCTTTATTTATATTGACACACACACCTTCTGGTAGCCTGTTTTCTGTACTCTGACATGACAAAAATTCAACAGTGAGGTGTGCTACTGCAGATGGGAACAACCCAAAGGGTCAGGGTTACTAGCGTGCATCCTGAGAGCCCAAACATGGCATTTCTCGCTCTCTTTAGAACATCTACCTTTTCCATATATGAAGGCCAACAAATATCTTTAAGAGATGCTGTTTAATCACAGTTTTCCATAAGGCAGTGTGTTTGCACATTCTCTATGTCTGTCTTATAACAGGGTATAGATATACCCTGAAGCTCCTGCCTTGTCATCTATATTAAAAACTATATGATGAAGTGCCACTTAAATTACGCTAGGAAAAGGTTAAGATCTTCTGTGTGTACCATCAATGACATAATGCTGTTCACATCCTCAGGAAAACATTCCGTAGAACCTAAAATACGAAATGTTAGAGATTTCACTTCTTATCTGAGTTAACAGAAAATATATGTAATATACTGTACACAGAGATCACTGAAGATAGTGGCCTGTTACTGCTGCAGCAACACATGCCCAGTGTTTTTCTGCTTGAAGCTGACATGAAATGTCAGGCTTCCTGCTGGTGCACTACAACAGGAACCAGTTGCAGGAATGGCACAAGTAATATAGGTATCCTAGCTTAGGGCAGCACTGCCAAAAGTGTTACCTTTTATTAACTCATATTAGTGCCTAAGTTCTCCTAAAAGCAGTTTCAGTTATCAGTATCAACTTCAATCAGGGTTGAAGGTCAAGTCAAGTCAAACAACTTGTCTAAGAATTCCAAGTTAATACATTAGTTAAACAGAATGTGTCCAGTGATAGTGTCTTGCTTAAAAATAAACTAATACAAAGCGATTCAAGTTTTTAGTGCTGAACGTTCTTATTCAGCTGGCGCAGAGATGTCACTGTCACCTTGCAGTGAGTAGGTGCTCACTAATAGACCACTCTGTACCTCACCTTAATTTTTATCAAGCTTCTGCAGTAAGAACTGCAAAATAGGTCTTTAGTTAGACTTTGTGTCTACAATTTATATATTAATTTCAGCTGTAAAGTATAGAAACATGCAAATTTTACGGTATCATAAAAGCCATTAGATACACTGAGTTCCATAGCTTGCAGTTATCTTAGTGTGTATATGTATAGAAAAACTATTTTTAAGTGTCAGAGAAAGTTATATAGTACTTCAAAAATTGAGTATTACGTCTTCAAAGAGCAGTTAGTGAGAGCACTAGAGGACACAAAAAGCTTTATTCTTCCATTACATGAACAGCTTTTGAAAATTATTTGCAGTTCCTCCTGATGGTATGATAGAAGAAAGAAAAGAGTCTTTCTGATGGTTAGTTACATCTCCTAAGACCCCAAGTTCTGTACGTTGAGGTCTTGAAGGTTCTCTCTCTTAATTTACTTGGCCAGTTTGTAAAAAGGAACAGAAAAGATTGATAAAGCAGTAGTTCTGTCCCTAACCTTTCTATCTTGTATGTACATGAATATTTAGGCCCAGAAAGGCTCTCCTAAGAGCTGCCTTACAACCTGAATGATCTCTTACAACTGTTAGAATTTGGCCCCTATTTACAGGTAAGCTGTTTTCACAGTCTCTGTACAGACTCCTTACCCAATGAACAGGCTCTAGGCACTCTCCCTTATAAATGAATGATCCTTTAGAAATTTCTGAAGGTTTAACATTTCTGACAGATGCATTTAATTTTGAAAAGAGCAAGGTTTGCCCATGGCTGATTTACTCCATCCTTATTTTTAAGATTTAAATTCATAAAAAACAGAATAGAGAAACAGTCTATTTTCTATAAATATTTTTTCCAACGATATTACAAGGTGCTGAATTAGCTGCATGATTACACGTAAACATGACCCTCCTGAAAGGGGCTGCTGGGCTTAGAATCAGTTCTTACTAGTGAAATTATAGAAGCTTGAATGGCCAACAGTATCTAGAAGTAATTGCAACTTTATCAGGCTGTTCTCAAGTAAGTGCTGTCACTGCCTGAATCTGGTGATAAATTGCATTGATCGTGTAGGTTGCAGAACCCCTATCAGTATCAAAGGAAGGACATTATATTTTGACAGTGGTGTCTCCATTGTCAACTTCTGGAAGTGTTGTACCGCAGTACATTGAATGCCTCATATTTTAACTGTTTATAAATTAAACAGGAAGAAAAAATATGACTACTAATTTAAAATACTTGGGAGATTTTTTAGAATGCTTAGTTTTAAGGAAAACTTCAAATTAACTCTGGATATTGCAGTAGCATTGGCACAAATTGGTTAACGTGCGTACTAAAGGCAACCTAACACTTTCTTTTCGGAACACCACTGGTGAGGGAGGGTGGCATGCTCTAACGTGGTCAGTTAATAGGAATTACAGAGCAATTTCCACATGCTCTGTGGAAACTCTTGCTTCGAAAATCACAGAAGTTTTTCATATTATAGCAAGACTCTGAGCCTGTATTCTCTTCTTAACTGTGAGTGTTTGAGGATTGCTGTAAGGCTTGGAGGTTGAACCTGCAGTCCTGGTAGTTAATTTCAGTGCTGTAGCAGCAGGCTGCTGCTCTGGGTGGTGCCATACATAGGTTTTAAACAGAAGGTAAAATTCACAGTAAAGATAAAGCAGCCCTGTGGACTAGGCAGGTAAAGTCCTTAAGCCATAAGAAAATCTGCTGGCTTGGAGCAGCTTGCCAACATTTCCATTTTTTGAGTTATTCTTAGGAAGAAAATTAATGATGAAGTCAGATATTTTTAATTTAGAAACTTGTGCTTTTTTAATATGAGAATATAATTTATAAGAACATGGTGGAATAGGAGTTTTAGTTTGAAAGGAGCATGAAATGAGGTATTGCCGTTAGTCTAAAAATACTTCTTTCTTCTTCCATCCTCAGTATTGATACATACAGGATAGACTGTTACATACCCAAATCTGTGACTAGAAATTGCGTCCTTATAGGGAAAAATCTGTTACTCAATTCCCTGTGCTTCTTGTGCCTAATAAACCGTAAAAGTTACATGTATTTTGATGCAGCTTCCCTACCACCCTCTTCTTTTTAATTAATTCTGTACTGAGTCGTAAGCAATGTGTGTCTGGGTGCCCAGCCCCATCCTAGCTACCTTCAGTGCTAGGAATTCAAAGTAAAATGTCTCATAGGTTATGTCTGCTAACAAATTTCCACTAACTGACGTCAAACTGGTTAATTTCCATATAATAAGTGTGGACTGATTCAAGGGCTTGACCCCAGCGCCCGGGCCGGTCCTTACAGCCGCCACTTCTGGGCTGCCCTTCTGGAGCGCGGCGGAGTATTTAAAGTCTTGCCAGATTTCAAGGATGCTGGGAGTTGGAACAATGTTTTTAATCTTGGCTGCTAATTATGTGGCAAAGGTATAAACTGGGCTTTGCAAATCATTATTTCCATTAGAAAGGTGTTGGAAGCAATTCCACCGAGGGCTTCCCTCCTATTTGTGCAGCTGCGATTCCCATGGGAGGAGGCCATTGCAGTCCTGGCCGAAACGTGGGCTTCTGTTCTGTTTCCACAGCACTTGGAAGAAAAACAAAACAGGGCTAATGAAAAACACACACGGGAAATGCTTTATTATTTCATCATCCTCACCTACTGAGATCTGGCACCACTCTGCGTTTAGGAAGAACGTCTCCCGCCCTCGCCCTCTCGCCGCGTGGTTACGTGAGGCTGACACTCTGTCATTTCCTGTCGGATCATTTCGGAGGAATTTGCTCTTGTTTCCTCCCGGCCTCCTGCCCTCCTCCCGGGCTCGCGTGCTCAGCTGGCACGCGGGGCGAGCGAGGCGAGGGCACGGCGCTGCGCGCCAGGCGGGCTAAGCAGGCTGCGCCGGCAGGGTCCTCTTGGGAGGCTGTGCCTGGGGGAATTCTCGTTTTTTTCACAAAAAGCGGACAGAAATCATAGGCTTTAATTGGCCCGCAAGTATGTAAGTAACTTTTACTATCAGACGCATTTTCTCATCATTTCTTGTATTCGCGTTCAGGTGGAAATAGATTCTGAACTTACGTATCGCAGAATTCATACTACACCACGGCCAGCTGATCTGCAAATCTAGCGTTCAAATGATCTGTTAGGATTAGCCAAACACGTCTGCTCCGGTGAACGTAGCTACAGCACTGCGTATATACACACGGTTACTACCAGTATTTTTCTGCTTTGGCATATCTGTAACAGACTAGATGGATTAGCTAAAATATCAATGTCTTATAAATGGTGTAAAACGATTTTAGCGCCCAACAATGGTGTGAAACTAAACCATGCAGAAACAGGACATTTATACTTGAATGATGTGTGAGCTTTCCAGTGGGTAAAGTGGTCACAGTTCATTGTTTAAAAAAAAAAGTCTTAAGACACTAATAATCTCCACACCAAGATTTATGGCATTGGAGAAAAAGAACTAAGTAAAGTATCTGAGTGAGAAGTCATTTCGTCCTTCCCTGGCAGCATGGGATTTATTTAAATGCTGTTAGGAGAAGGCTAATTAAAATAATTTTGCCAGAAGTCTGGGAGATCGGTAAGTCCCATACCTGCTCAGTGGTCTTCTTCTGGAATGACAAGTTCTTTCCTACCGTAAACGAGAAATTTCTTGCTGAGACAAAAAATCAGAACTTAGAGAGATACTACTCTCTCACAGTTATAATAATGACCATTATTTTGGGTAGCAGCTATAAAATAAAGGATAACTGATGTTTTATGATGACATTTAAATTTTATTTAATATTATTGCTGTTTTTTTAATTTAAAGCTAATGGGCTATCCTCAAAGGCACGGAAAGGGTGAATAGTTTCCATCCTACTTGTGATAGATTTTTCTCATCCAGAATACTGTGAGAGTTTTAGAGCAAAATCATACAAATCACTATTTGTATAAGATGCTTTACTATCATTTGCTGCAGTTACCATTTAATCTGGAGTTAACATGTCCCCTACTAAGCAAATACAATATCAGACAAACAATTGCAGCTTTTCTTTTTATGAGTCATATCCTTTTTGCTTTTTCAGTTCCATTTTACACTTAATAGAAAGAAATATTTGATGCAAACACGAAAATAGCTGGATTTATCTCCATCTGCTGAGTATCCACAGCATAGAGCATTTTAAATGTTATATTAATGGAACTTCTGAAATTTTCCAACTTTTAAGTTTATGAAATGAGAGTTTAAAAAAATCTTCAACTGCCAAAATAAAATTAAATCCTAATATTAGGAAGTTTGCCATATGTCTGGAGTTCTGCTGTTAATTTCTTGAGGTTGCACTGTCAGAGAGGCACAGGTAAATGGATCTACCCAAGAAATAAAGTATATTTTAATTTTCCTGAGTAAAAGTGGCAGATTTTTTTAGCACATTTTCTACATTTTGTCCAGTTTAAATGCTTTTGTTAAGTTAGGTTTTCTATCATGTGCAAGTGTTGGTTTGTTTTCAGGACTATCACTATGTACTTTTTGTTTTCCTGAGTTTCTTTATAATCCTGACTGTCTATGTCCTTCATAGTGATGACTGATCAAAAACAGCAAGTAATCTCAGTGGAGAAGTTTCAAACCGAAAAGAGCATTTAGTGTTGTTTAGCTCCAAAAAAAAAAAAAAAAAAAAAAAAAAGGGAGAATTCCTGAGGGATGCAAAAGTAACTTGCTGTACCTAGATAAAATAGTATAGGAAATTTATTACTGTTGTGGACATTTGCTCTGAACACGATTTTGCACACAAACAAGCACCAGTGATAAAGAATTGCTTTAATTTTATTCATTACTTAAATGTATTTGGGAATTCTTTTTTACTCTGGTGAGTTCACTACGAAGAGTTCCCTGTATGTACTCTTTACGTGGTATGTTGTAGGTATCTTTATGTGATACCTTGTCTGGGCTAGGTTACCCAGAGGTGGTTGGGCAGGGAGTAATACTAGCCTTGACATGTAAAGAGGTCTATCATGGCCTGTATGATCTTAAATTCTCCTCTTGAAATACAGTGTTTCTATCTGGAAAAATCTGGGAGAAGGAAGAAGACTGATTATTCACACTGGGACCTGGTTAAAGTGATTTAAGTACAGAAAATCAGAGTGATCCAATCCATTGTTTTACCCTAACGCAGGAGTATCTATGCCATTTTCAGTAGATACTTCAGTAGATTCAGCAGATCTAATCTGTTCTTAAAGGCTTCCTGGGATGGAAACTACTAATCTGTGGATTCTGTAAAAGCCATTTAGTATCTCTAAAATAGAACAGTCATTTAAATATCAGCTTGGAAGAAAAAAAAGATAGAGTTTTCCAGATAGAGGAAGATCACTTGAGAATTTGCTGAAGTTGCCAGAAAAGGACCTTTAAGACAGCCACCAGCGATTAGGTCCTCAGAAACTATACAAAACTGGGCCAAAAGGAAGGTGGGATGGAAACTTAGTATAGAAAATTGAGAACAGAGTTGTTTCTAATAAGAATATTAAGAAAAAAGTCTGAGACAATAAGCCTAGAAAAAGACATCTGGCCTAGAACTGTGATGACTGTTTTTCCTGAAAGCCTTTGAAGAGCATAGATAAGACAAAAGAGGACCCACTGTGACTTCCTATAGTAACATCTCATATGGTAGCTTTTTCTGTCCTCGGAACTGTAACTAAAATGATTTTGGCAGGAAAGAAGTACATACTTATCACGACAGGATTTAGGGCAGGCTTTATAACTTATTAACCAGAAGCAACAGAATGCCTGAGACAGCATGTACAGAAGCAGAAACATTGGAAGATTGCTCTGCTGGGAATACTTTTTGTGATATAGGATTTTCCAAGGAAACGTTATTAGACAGAGAAATGAATTTCATATCTATTTTGATGCCAAGATGTAGATAAAGTCTGGGATTATAGTACTATACTAAAGTACTTTACTATGATTCTAAAAATCTGCATGTATGGGGCACACAGTGACTGTATTAGCAATTGTTTACCTCAAGATGACCTAAAAGGCCACAAAATTTCTCTTCTGACCTCCTGTAGAGAAAGAAAATTAGAGGGACTGCTAGGTGATAGTAAACGATAAGAACAGAGAAGCTCTTTAAAATGCATGTTTAGACAAAGGTCCAAAACGAAGTGAAAATACAGAGTCAGGCAGGAATGTCCAAGTCATGTCATATGCAGCTGGATTGAAAATATAAAACCTGTTCTCTGCTGCATAAATAATCCCAAACCTGTTAAGGTTCTTGGAGAACGTTATGATGACTTTAATAGGGCACCCTGAATGCAGTCATCATGTTCAGCTCTGCCTCACGGATGTGCTGAGATCCTCCTGTCAGTGTAGCGGTGGCCAGCTGGAGGAGAGATGGTGTGCTCCCTTTGTGAAGGGTGTCAGTGGGAATGAGAGCTGGATGGAGGTGGAGATACCTGTTGGGATGGTCAGGAACAATAGACTCACGTGGGTGAGGTCCCCCCACACTTTCAGAACAATTTTGTCTGAAGAACCTAGTTCACGCTTTAGTACTCAGAAGGAAGATACTGTAGAACACATTTCTACGAACGTCAAGGAGATATAGGTAAAGTAATAAAGAATTTGGGGCAAAAAGCCCCTAATTATGAGACCAATTAGTCTACTGAAAGAAGTGCCACCTATATTGCTATAAAAGCAGTTGCAATGTTCCATCTAGAGAATTCAAATACATCTAAAACTTTTTATCTGTCTCTCATGGAGAGATGAATGATAGGAAATATGATGACTTAATGGTGACATTAATTAATATATGGCACTATCCCAAGTAGAAGTTCTGGCTGGGTGCAAGGCAGCATTTTTATCTGCAAAATCTGCAAAGTCCAGTGCATGTCTGGGAGTCACTGCAAAACACTCAGCAAATATCAGCAGCTGGACAAAGACTGCTGGAAGGAAGTTAATGGTTTCTGATGGAATAATTAAAGTCTGGAAGAAGTTTTCAGGAAGAGATTCTATACATGGTTGGAAATGGTCCATCAAAGCAATGAGAAATGTTGTAGTAATTTCAAAAGATAGAAAAACTAGCCAAAACTGGAATGTTTTTCTGATGGGAAATTTTAAGCAAAAAAACAGACACTCCTATATGTGAGATATAACCATAGGCAACTTTAGATGAGTTGTAAATGACACCTTCAACTTTCTAATTGTAAGTAGAAACGAGAGGTCCTTTAAGCCTGTCGGGATTTGGTGCAGGACTGTGAGAAGGCGCAAGGGTATTCATGCCACACTGGTCAGAGGACACCTTACAGTTAGGAGAGAGGTTTTCTGTAGCAAGGCTGCCCAGTGAAGATGAAGTTATCAAAAGTTGGGGGCAGCTCAGACTCTGAGCCAGGAGAGATGCAGCTGCCTAATTAATTCTTTTCAGATAGGTATTCAAAACATTTGACTAAGCTGAATATCAGAATTTGAATTATTTATTTTTATTTGTAGGTGCTGACAGTGTGCTGAGTACCACAAAAGAGTTCCTTTTCTGAGAGGCTTCCAAAATAAATATCATCTAATTTTTTGCTGGAGTTTGGCTTAGTGCCTGTTGGTAGCCTAACTGTGATACAATTCTAGCACATAATGACATACCGTGTTTGCTGGCTTCTGAGAAAAATGACTGATAATGCTTACAAAGAATTTCAGCTCTATTATATGCATGGACTGCAGGGCCATGTGTTGTTCAGGAAACAGGTATGCGTTCAGTGTTGAGGTGGTTGTGCTAATGACATGAATTCTTCTGGTAATATTCACATGTGAAAAACTCACCAGGAAATAATTAGGGAACACAAGATAAAATCTTGATCCCCTTGGAGTTAAGAGGAATTTTCCTTTTGAGTTAGACGTTTACAGTATCTCCATTTTGCTAGATAAAGAGTGGTCAGCTTTATCATAACTGTTATGTAATGGGAAACAGCACCTTATTTCTGGATCTCTTTTCTGGAGTTTGAACTGATTTTTCTAATTAAAAAATTGAAATCATAGTTTTATAGAGCAAAAGATATGAAAAGGTCCTTGTTGTCTTGACTCATGAATTGGTAGTTTAGATTTATTTTCACAATAATCAAGAGAATTGTATCATTGTAGGTATCAGGGAATTAGAATCAAAGTTTGAATATTTACAGAAATTCAGTTATGCACCTATCTTTTTGCAAAGTAGTAAACTGCCATTACCGTACATAGTTAAATTTTCAGCATATACATAAACAGGTATGTTTCATCAATGCTTTTAGAGAGGGAGAAGTGGCAGATATTTTTAAAGTATTTTGCTTCATTGGATTTGAATAAAGTCTTGTTTTTGTGAAATCTGGCTTGAATTCAAGTTAAAACATTGTTTGCTTTCTTTTTTGTCTTCCTGCCCTTAACTGTTCCTTTGCAGTGTGAAATTACTACAGCCTATGGTTGATGTCTTCATCACAGTGGAATGCTTTTAAACTTAATGAAGAGTTGCAGTAAATCAGTATACTTCATTCTGCTTTCTGTCATCAACACATGCATACTTTTTTATGTATTAATCCCCTCAGAGATTATTAGAAGTCAGTAAGACACATTAAAAATAATTAACTTATTCAAATAACTTTGAAAAGGATTGTACCTAGTATCATAGCTGGTAGCTATCTTGTCTCCAATGAAATGACATTTTCACATTATCGAGTTTCAAATTCCTTGGAAGAAAATAAATCATTATATAGCTTATGGCATTTAGTCACAGCCTTGCTTTGGGATGCTAATGTTAAGCACGTGCATTTTGTTTTATGCAGAATTGGGACCTTAAATCGATGATTTTTTCAAGCGAAGACTTCATGTAATCCTGTGTTTGGTCAGCACCTGCTTCAGAGCGCTCAGGTAATGCAGGATTCTATAATAATCATAAAAATGTAATTTCAATTTTTTGTCTATTTCTTAGTTCTAGACATGATAAAATACTTCTAAGATAGGGTTTTTCCTATCCAAACTTTATTGAAAAAAATTTTTACAGAGCTGGACAAGTGATTCTGCAATTATTGCTAACTTATAAATTTGTAATTTTAATCTTCTTGAAAAGATTTTGGTCACTTTATATATGGGCGAACACTCAATCCTTTATTACTGAAGTTATTGATTATCTTTTTTTTCTACCAATACAGTTATATCCTAATGTTAATACACTGTGCCTGAAACATGACTTCTTAAAACACATCTCTAGAAATGAATAAAGTGGGTTGTTTTGTTACTCCTCGGGTTTTGCCTCTTAAAGACAACAGCCAAACTAAATAAGGGGTAAAGTATTCATAAAAGGAATACAAGAAGCCAAGCAATGACGATGTGTTCATTATGCCTGAGAAATTTATGCAATATATTTGCTTATGTAGTTGTTTCTAACTAAGGTTATTAAGCTTATTAAGGAAGTTACTATGGAAACAGTGAAAAAGAGTTTCGCAGATTCCTTGATTGCCTTTCTCAATTAGGCTTCAACATATTCTTTGTTGAAAAACAAGCTATGCAATTTCGACAAATGAACAAGTCTGTGTCCAACAGGTATTTTAGAGGATAAATAACTTGTTGACAACTTATGGTGTGTTAGAAGTCTGTGTAATGGTCTGTGTTCCAGCAGGATGCAACATATTTTATGATTCTTTTGGTCTGGAAACAAGTTTAAATGCCACCTTTACTGGTGAATTTAGTATTCAGTTTTTATGGCTTTGAGCTCTGAGTAGTGAACCTGTTGATAGAGGCACCTAGTTGATAGGCAGGTTAAGACAGAAAATATCTTAAGGAACCTTGAATTAAAAGCAATTTTTAAAAGCTGTTCAGAAAATTGTATTTTATATAGGTTATAAACGTGTCCCTTCGGATGACAGTGGAGGGATGGCCACAGGACATTTTCTACCTCTGAAATGAGGTGACCCTCTGAGCAGATGCTGCAGGAGTGCAGCTCATATCCAGACACTGCTATGCTTTCCTCACTGGAGGCAGATGCATCTGAGAGCAGACACATTAAGGCGTGAGACAGTAAGTTTGTCCTCTGGCTCTCAGAGTAAGGTGGTGACCCTAGAATTTAAGTTAAAATGAAAGCCTTCGCTTATGCATATACAGGAGCGGGTGCTGAATCCAAAGCAGACTGGATCTGTGCTACAGTAGTTTTGAAACTTCTTGACAGGTTAATGCTACTTTAATAATGATTGTGAGGAATGACATCTGCCCTTCGTAGTAGACTGGAGCTGAGAGCACTTTTGATATCAAAAATACTCAGGGAAAACTTTCCCCTAACAGTCTGAGCTTTGGAATGCCTCCTTACTAATCTTCCTTTTGCAGATGTATAGTCTAATACATAGGCTAAAAGGTTTCCAATCGTCTCTGCTATTAATATATGACATCTGTACTTTATGCTTTGCCTCAGGCTTAACCAGTTTTCTCTAAAATACATCCAAGGCAGATAGCCAACTTCTAAGTTCATTTTGGGGTGAGAAGGTTTACACTTTGTATATGCTAACTTAGAGAGACACTAGTTACCTAGAAGTTTTATAACTGGGGCTTGACTTTCTTTTTGTGGACAGAGAACCAGACCAGATCAATTCTATTGGTTCATTGCCCAGTTTTCACATTGGAATACTTAAGTTGCATGTTTATATACGAGAGCTTTGCATAAATTCATTATCAGTTTACATTGAAACATAGGAGTTTGCCACTAGCTTCTTCTTCTTCTTCTTTTTTTTTTCTTTTTTTTTTCCCAGAGATAGCTGTGTATCTGACTGCTGACTATACTGAACAATTGCATTATTGTAAGGCTTAAATTGCTCCTAAAGGCCTATTTTAGTCTGATAAAAATTATAAATGAATAAATTAGTCTGTGTTTCAGTATTCAGCATTTTACTACTGCTGATAATTTAGGAGTTGATTTCCTTTGCCTATTTTATTAATGTATTTATAGTACACAAGGAATATGCAGAGGTTTAATTACTTTTTATTTCCAATGCTTTGAGAAATTAAAATTCTGCACTGGACCAAATTCTATTCTCAGAACAGGATATAACTTGAGACTTATCCTTGGCAGCGACTGCAGGAAAAAGTCTACTTTGTTGGTCTTTTTTTCTTATTTTGCTTTAATTTTTTTTAAGAAGCTGAATTGAAAAATTTTAACTGTTAAGTAATCCTTCAGGGTGTCTAACAGGATCTATGTTGAGGAACACAGATAAGCAAGAATATCTTGAAAATTTATTAGGTATGGTTACTCTTTTAGACAGATGAAAAAAAAGACAGAACTAAAAAAGAAAAAGTCAATTTGTCAAAACCAGCCTTGTTTGAACTATATGCAACACAAACTGCAGAAACTTCTTGTGTTGGAGAGGAGAATAAGGGCTGAACAGGAAAGGTTAGCTCTTATCACAGGCATCATTTAAACCCATCTTTTATAGTGCCATAGGTACACACTTTATACACTTTACAGGGTTATAAAAAGTCAAGGTACTTACCCTGGTGGGTTTACAGCTCACAACCGTGTGTTTAAGTGCTTTGATGGATCAGGCCCTTAATAAGAACAAACTCACAGTGAGGTGAACTAAGAAAATAGTATCCAGGGAGAACTGATGGGAGGTCATTAAATGGGAAGCAGCGACATTGTGTATATACCCCGAATGAGAGGGGTATATACCCGGAGGCTCGCCCCTGGGGACAGTCCTCCTGCTGAGCCATGGCGTATTCTAGCATGTGTCTCCAGACACGTGTTTTTTCTTTCAAGGATCCTTTTGCTTTTGAACAGTGCCAGGCCTCTTGGAAGAAGCATGCATCAAAATGTAAAGGAAAAAGAACTTTGTTCTGTGAACAGAGAAATAGCCAGCTCAAGCAGAAGCTTAAACGCTACTGCAATAGGAAAACTAGACTTAGCTGAACAAAAAAAGGGCCCCTAAACTGACATATTTAGTGCTTTTGCAGATATCAGAGGACAGTATAGCTTCTCTTTATGAAGCAAACTGTAAAATTTAAAATACTGTTTTCGTGCAGTTTGCAAAAGGAATAAAGCTGGTGATTTTTACCTGTGCTTCTGCACATAGTGACACACTTTTCAGCAATGCCTTCAAATTCATTTTTCAGCCAAGAAAAATAAAAGAACAAATAAAAGAATTAGAAAGAAAGTTAATAATGGCTGAAGAAGACAGCCCTCTTGTGTACCATCAGTGCCGTACCATGACCAGCGATCTGGCTAACCCTTCCCCACGCTGGGGGCAAATAATGTTCCAAACAGCAAATGGGCTTTTCAAGGATGTGCTCTTAAACCACACTTGTGTGCCTCTCATCTCATCCTTCTTAAACCAAAACATTTATATCAAATGGATCTGTTTCTTGCTGAAATTCACTCTTTAGCAATGAACAGTAAAGACACTAACATTTGGCGGAAATTATTTTGTGACTGTTTTCTCCAACTGGCAGTTAATCTCCCTGAGATTTCTCAGATAACATCTTAAGAAGAATAGGAATGTCATTTTTTATAATACAGGTATATAATACAATGGGACTGATCTGTGATAGAGATTTCCACATGCTGCCTAGTACCAAAAACATAGAAGTGAGGGATAAAAGTGACTACTAGCCTTGCTGTATAGCTCAAGTCCCTTTGCAGAGTTTCCTTCAGGCATCCAAAACCTACATTTGACCAGTTCTTTATGCTGTCACCCACATGAGAGCTGAGGATCCAAATCTGTTGGAACAGCTTCTTCAAATAAATTATGGAAAAGAAAGAAGATAGCACTGTATGTCATACTGCCAGAACAAGAAGTGCTGTGAAGGGCACAGAAAGTGATTGACACGTATGTATTGGATCTCATCACAGATCTGAGTCTGCCTACAAAGCCATTAACCAATTCACTAGTTCAAACCCTAGCTACTCAAGGAAAGCCTTAGTATAAAGCAAACTAATACCCAAATCCTGTGGCTGTTAATTACAGATGGGTAACTACCTCTTCGTAGCAGCAGAGATCTAGTATCTAGATTTTTTTAAGTTTTGATTTAAAGTAAAGATTTTAATTTAAAGATTGAGGAAGCACATGATAATAAAATGGCCAGCTAGCCAACCTTCCTCTTCCTCCTGAGAGTTCTTGCTTTTGCAGGTACCTGATTTTCTGTGAAATAAGGAAATTGTATTTGTCCCAACTATCCACAATTTTGAAAGTATATTATCTAACACCAATGCAATTCAGAGACCGTAATGGTCCCAGCACAAGCAATAAAGATCATTGTTTCATGACTAGCGTTTTCGGATCTCCAAAGCGTAGAGATTCAAACCTCTTACCAAGAGGCTGGCCAGTTACATGGAAACCAAGAGCAGAGGTGACCTATCTGCTAGGCAACACAGTGTATTGCTGCACCTCCTAGAGTGTGTCAGAGTGAGTTGTGCCCAGAAGACCAGGAAACAACTTGTTCCTTGTTCTATCCCTATCCATAGTCTTGCAACATGTGTGGACTGGTCTTTCACCAGGGCAGGTCTAAACACCCAAATCATTGCTTTTGAGAATTTAAGATGTGTTAGCAACATCAGCCGTTGTTTCGGTAAGATTCTGCCTATTAAATTAGGATGTATCTCATAAAGTTGATGATGAAATATCCTTTGCTAGCCATAGCCAGAGAGAAATGGTGTAAATCCAGCTTTTCTGCATAGTTGTGCAAGTTGTGCTTGGACACAAACTGCAGTGGCTCTCAGGCCAGTTTAGTAATATTGTTCACTCTGAACAGTGCCACACGCAAGATGAACACAGCTTTCAACCTGGGGCAACCGTGTAGGAGTTTCAAACAGGAGGGTAAGTAACACAAGCAATGAAAGAGGTAGTAACTACCAGGAAAACACCATTATCAGAACAACACACAATAAAATAAAGTCTCCCTAGATGCTTCAGCGTAATCTGTAGACCCAAATTCAGCACTGGTAAGTCAGAGCTCTGTAGGAAAGTGCATTCATTGTGTGTATTTGATTATCACAGACATGTAACTCTCAGTTTTCAGATCAGCTGAATGACAGCTTGATGTTAATTGCTGGTTAATTTGTTTACTGTAATCCCAATAGATAGTCCACATTTTCCTAAAGTTTAACCCCCTGTATGATATAGGCTAAATAGCCACAAAGCCGCCTCCTAGAGAGCATTATCTCTTACAGGAGCCTTTGCAAGAGATATTCATGAAAAGCCTTTGGCTCTGTAGTTCCCACTCTTTGACAGCCCCTTAGCACTTGCATGCTTTCTCAGTTGCATCTCCGCCTCAGAGCAGTTAACATTGTTCTAGCCAGTTTTCAGATAGCTGGTTCGAAGATTTGACAGTCTGCCCACTCCTTGCAGCAGTGCCTGAAAAGCCTAATACTTTCAGCACACTCATCAAAGGACACAGAAGAGCTTTCAGGTGATTCTTCCTGCAAAAAAAGCTGCAGAATTTCACAGAAATGGGCAATTTAGCTAAATTAAAATAAGAAATCTTTTATGAATGATATCCAGTAGAGGAAATTCTCATGGTGAATGGAAAGCAGAAAGAAAGCAGATTTAATATCTCTTTGCCAGCAGAGCACTGTAACTTCAAACCTTAATTAAACTAAATGCATGACTGAATTAAATATATTGTTCTGAATGATCCTCCAGGTCAATGAAATTATTAACTGATTGATCTGGAAAGTAGGACAGGTAATGAATCAACTCAAATTTACTCAGTTTCCACCCCTGCCCTCAGTGTAATTTATTCTATACAAACTGAGTAAGCAGATAACACTGGATAAGTCATTGAGCTGGTAGTCTTCAAAATTGCTCCTTCTACATATGCTAACAGAGCCTAGGAGTCTATCAGATTGATACCAGTGCATTTTTAATTATATTTTGGGGATATTGATGTGGAGGGGAATAACTGCAAGAAAATGAGTAGAACCTAGAAGTTTTTGTTCAGGTCATCTAGCCCATTAGCTGAAAAGAAGGGGATGGTAACAGTGTAAATATTCTGGATTTCAGAATATACCACATACCACGGATTAATAGTCAGTACAATCAATCACTATTCAAAGCTTCAGAAGCTTTTCCAGAGGATCAAATATTGTATGACCATAGTTTTAACTGAATCAAGCCAAAAGGAAACCCAAACAAACCCTGAAACTAAACACCTTGAAAAAAATAAGAGACCCAAAGGAAAACTAAATCTATATTTGCAATATTTCCACTGCTTTTGTGCTAGCCACAATTACATTTCTGTAATCAAATAAAAGGTGAGAGAAAACATATACCAATGCCTGATGCCATAAATAATGCACAAGTGGCTGTCTGAAACTGAAAAACAGTTAACAAACAGGCCAGTTTTGTGAAATGTAGTCCAGCAATGCTGCCAAAGACAACGGTGGCCCAGGTTATCTGTGTTGTAAGGACTGACCAAGTAAACTAAAGTCACCTGAGGACACTTTAAATTGTGCTCTTGAAGGTCTTAAAAATGTTCAGATGCTTTTGACCATAAATCAGCATCTTTTGATCACTTACTCCTCTACTTGCTTGGTCTGTGAGCCTGTCGAATTTCAAAGGCTGAGCAGGAATTGCAAGATGAAAAGTAAGTCACAGACCAGAAATGATGGCTTTGGAGGGTTTTGTTTTTCTTTGTGAATTGACACAAAATGACAACTAATTAGGGAGAATTGTAGAATGCCACTAGCGGTGCCATTTCTCTAGATTGAGGTTTAAGACCACCAGGGTCACTAATAAGCTCAGATTTATTTTCAAAATGACAAAGTGATTTAAGAACCTTGTGTTCTATTTTCAAAAGTGACTCTGTCCCATAATGAGGTTTAGGTTCCTAGATTTCTCTCGAAAACCTAGCTGCATACTTTGCTGGATTTTCAGATTCATAAATGTAGGTTTTGTAACTTTAAAGCAAAGGGAATTAGGTGCCAAAATGCCTTGAGATTTTCCCTTCATATTTGAGAACAGAAATTTAAGTCACTTCCTTTTTAAGAATTTCCCCTCACATGTCACGTCACATAAGCTATTGGATTTATTTCCAATTAAATCTAGCTGAATATTAAAACCATTGTGAATACTCAGTGGAATTCCTTGGGTGCATTAACACAGCTAAACAAGTTCATTTTCAAGTTTTACATTCTACAGATTCCACTTTGCAGGAAAGCTCAACAAAGAAGCATACCTTAAGTTCATATTGTAGAATAATCAGTCACATTTATTTGCACTGAAAAAAATATTTTAATAATATTGTTTGTCTACTGAGGCAGAAGATGCTGTATCTATACGGTACATTGAACATGAGTCCATGCTAGATGAAAACCGGTACTCAGCTACTGGCTTTTTGTGCTAAACCTGGCACTGCACAGGGAAAAACTAAAACTTGCATCGCTTCCTGGTGACACGAAAAGCCTGCTTGTGCCAGTGATGGAAACAAGATAGCCTTGGCCATGAATCTGCCTGCCTGGCAGACCCCACCTTCCCATGCCCTGCAGCGCGTCTTGTGCCAGAGGCTGAGCAATTAAATTATCTGTGCTTCCCGGTAACAGAACCAGAGGACGGGAGCTGGAAGAGAGGGTGAACTGCAGGTGCCGAGTGGACGTGAGCCGGGGCAAGGACCAGGGAGTGCGCTGGTCACTGGCACGTGCCCCTCCACGCCAGGCGGGCCCTGCAAACACTGCTTTTGGGAGACCTGCCTGTGTCAGCCACCCGGACCGATCTTTGAGTACTGAATGCTCAGCCATATTCACTACAGCATTTACACTGTGGTAAGATGTGTCTGATGGAGAATTTAGAAATAAAGCAAAACTGAAAATGTGCTTGGCCCCTGGAAAACTGCAGTATGCTCCTTAAAAAAAAAGACTCTTAAAAGTCTGTCTAGTCTCAGCTTTTGCTCTGCTTAAATTCAGGTTGAGTATAGCAAGTACAACTTGCAACAAATTCTAATTCTCTGCTTCTCTTCTGTTAGATCATAACCCTCCATGGTAGTGTAGGAAGGTAGTGTATTCAGCAGTTATTTTAGAAACAAAATAGGAAAAGTGCACTGCTTTTTCTGTGCAACTCATTGAAAACTGATCTCACTCTAGTAAGGATTTCAGAAATTGGTCCTGCTCCTTGGTGTATGTGTACATAAACTGCCTCTTTGTGAGTAGGGCTGTGTGACATTCAGTTAAATGAGATTGATTACATTAGATTATACAGATCCAATTAAATCATCTGTTATTCTGAAAGCACCAAATTCACACTGTTCATTAACAATGTGAAAAACTGATGTTATACCTGCCTTCCTTTAAAACTTGCACTGTTACAGTCTGTCAGGACTTGAGCTGTGCCATAGCACGGTACTTTGGATTCCATGAAACAGAAAAGCTCATGTTTATCTTCCCTCCTCTTCTGTACAATTGTAAGCCCTTTCCCAACACTGTTGCAAAGCCAGAATGCTGAGGAGGCATTCTCACTTTGCTGGCATTCTTAGCTACCATCCCTCTTTGCATCTGCAAGGAAATACTTTTAAGGAAAATTCTTGTTTCAACAATCAGCAGATACCATGTTTTAGGAACTGGAGATGACCTCCATAATTGGTCTCCCATTCCAGCCCAATCTGCTTTGATCAGTCCCCCAGAACACCAGCGTGGGGACCAAAGGAGCAAACACTTGTCATTTACTCAGCAGTATGTCACCCTTGGTATGACTGATAATACCAAGGCAAACCAAAGCCTATAAAGGGTAGACTGGGGAAGAGACTGTGGATTAACTCCTGCAGCAAATTGACCAGTATCAGGAAGTGCTCCCCTGGCTGGATCTTGGATTGTTCTTCAACCATGCAAGTATACCAGAGATACCAATTATTACAAAGAAAATGTTTTTTGTCTAGTCTAAAATCATGTCTATTCAGTAGTCAGTTCTTTCTTAAATGGATTCCGTGGGCCAAAATCATCCACGGTGGAATTTTGTTAGTTATTTAAAAGAAAAGTATCTCTTCTACTTACCTTTCAGAATCATATAACTGATCCTTCATAGATATGTTATAAATAATATGTTTGTTTTTATTGTATATAACTTTGTAATATATATAGTATAACCAGTGTGTGCTCAGAGGCATAATCTGAATCTTAGAAATAAGTGTTTATTTATATTGTACGTAAAATAATTGTTGGTGCCTTGCTAAGGAAGATGATTTCAGCTATGATTGAGCATTATACTTACAGCTGTTTATTAAGCAATAAGACAGCACACTAATCCGTCTTTAATCTTGAATAAACTCTACACTTATTTTTCTGGTGATGGTAACAATCATCTTGAGCTCTTGTGGCCTTTTGGTATCATACTGCCAATAGGAAACTAATTAACTCTTTGCTTTGATGGTAGTAGTTGAGTCTCTCTTATTAATTTAAACCTTACTGACTGTGGATTGCCACACGCAGTTAGCTTTAAGATGCATGTTGAATCAGACTCCAAGAAGAGCATAGGCTGAGTTCCCTTAATATTTACAGCTTTAATGCAGTCAATTAAAATGTGATCAAAGGATAAACCATATTTGTGCATTCTGTTTGCTTTTCTAGGAAAGTAATGCAGCAGCTCGAATTTATGAATTAGGTGATCTGTCTGGGAATTAGTTAACTCTGCATCTTGAAATCGCATTTTGATCACATTTAGAGGAATGAATATAAATTATTAATCTATATTTTCTTCTTCTTTCTTCTCATTTCTTTTTTTTAACCTAGGTTCTTAGAAAGATGCTCAATATGGTAAAATGGAACCCTGATGTTCAGAGCCCTGATGTATATCAACTCTTATTGCCTTTTCATATAATGTGAAGTGCAGCAATCATTCTGTGGTGTCAAAAACTGTTTGGGCTGTAAGACAGATGGGACTTTCAAAATGAAATGTACCTATGACTGTTTGCTACTATATATATAAAACGTCTCATTTAGTCTCATCTGTGATTTTCCAAGAGGAAAATGTTGCCACAAGTAATTTATCTCAGTCCTACACATTCGGATCATTGAATGACCACCTCCAAAAAGGTCTAAGAATTGAGTTTCTATTTTTGAACTAAACTTGGGCTTTTTTGCTGATTTATCATGAACACTTCCATGCTCTTTCTTTTAAAAACAAATAAGCAAATGCTTAAATTAACTATGTCGTAACACAAAAACAAATGTATTGTCTTTCTTTCAGGTTTTGTTTTTTTTCAGAGGTTAGTTTTGCAGTGTATATAGGTAACTTTAATGCCTTAAGTCGAATTTATCAATATACTTACCTAAGGCATATATTAAATTGCAAGAATATATATTTCAACACATAAAAATCCAAGAATGCCTTTGGTCAATAGGAGAGATGGATGACTGACCTTTTAGGTAACCGGCAGAAGCTCAGAGAAGGAAAGGAAGACAAGGGTTGTTTTGTTTGAGACCAGTCTGAATTTTTTTCAGAACTATTTCTTGCCAGCTTGGACTCTGGCTCTGGAGAATATTCACCTGTGGAATGAAGCTTCTGTATCCCTTGAAATAGGAGATTCAGCCATGAGCTTTGTAGTTAATTCTCTTCTCAATAGTGTTGAGTAAAGAAGTTTTATCCCTACAACATTGAAATTGGTCATTTACTCATACAAGAAGAAAATGGATCAAATATTTTTGTGGTAATGAGGACTAGATGACACTGAATAAATATTAAAGCTTTAATTTTGTTTTCATTTAAGCAGAGGCTATTTTATCTTAAATTTTCATTCTGAGGACTGATCAGTTAAACCATTCACTTACCAAACTTCTGCAAAATGTAAGGACAGTTTTCTAGAGAACGTGGCTGCAATGTCTGGTTCTTAGGCAGATCAGACACAGAGGTCTTAAAAAGCAAAGAGAATATTGGAAGCCTATAAATAATAAAAGGACTTGCAGCACGTTCCCTATATGGTGGCTGGTATGAAAATTCCTGCAGTGCTCTTTTTTGTGACGTTTATAAATATTTTAACAAATGACTACTGTCCAATAGTGATTTTACTCTCTTAAATGATGTTTTATCTACTGTGTTCTCTCTTTTCCTGCTCTTTCCCTTCAGAGTTATGATTTTATTTTGTATTTGTTATATTTTATTTTGTTAAACCCTTGTTTAAATACATTTCTCCATGTATTTATTTATTTGTTTATTGTGCGAATCTTCGCTCCTACGTCAGTAATTTCCCTTAGAATCTGAAGTAGAATAATCCAGCAAATAGTGAGAAAAAGCTGACTAAACCGCCTTCTGCTCCCCGAGAGGGTAGGTAAGAGTCTGACTTTAAAAGTATCTTTGCTTTTACTAGGGGAAAAAAAATGTTTCTGCAAAATAATCTAAGAGAAAAAGAGCCCCAGTCCCTGAGAGCTGATTGAGAAACGTGTCCTGCTGTCTGTCCGCAGCTGGCAGGGCTTACGGCGAGCGGCCCCGCAGGTGCGGAGGGAAGAGGAGCGCGGCAGCGGCGCAGCCGAGCGCCGGCGTGCCGACGGCTCTGCTCCCAGCTCTGCCCGTCACTGACTGGTACAGAGCTGCCTTTGAGGCCAGTTGCGGGCGACTGGGGCTGAAACTGCAAGCCAAGCTTCAGGAGGAAAAAAAAATCAATGTACGAATGACAGTTATCAGTGGTAAGGAAATAGCGGGTCCTCAAATAGCAATTAGAAGCTGGAAATAATGCTTCCGAGCGAAAGGAGCAAGAGCAACAGCGCTTTTTTTGCTTCTCTATGGTACAAGTTGCTCTTGTACCACTTCAGAAATGGGTATTTTACAACAGTTAAGCCACAATCAAACTTCGCAAAAATCAAAGTGGCTGCCGGCGCGATTGGTGGGTTCCTGGCGTCAGGAAGCACGGCCGAACCGACTCGTCGGCTGCTTAATGCCACCGCCCCTCACCTGCGAGGTTTTTCTCCGCTGCCCAAGCGGTACGTCTTGCTCTTCGCCCTCGACCCGCAAGCCCCGCGCCCGGCGCGCGCCCCGCCGTGCCGCCGGTTCCTTCCAGGCCCAGGTCACGTCTCGGCGGAGGTCGCAGGGTCACCAGCGTTCGTGTGGCTTTCCAGCCTCATGTCATCTCCCTCCTGGCATGGGAGAAGCAATTAGCCTTCCCCAGACGCCCCCACAATGAGCCTGGAGTTCTTCATTTCCTTTCAGAGGAAGGGTGCTGCTTCCTTTCGCTGCTGAGTGACCATCGGCAAGTGAAAATCATTACTGGGTTCACTCAGTGTATTTGTCAAGGGGTATTTTAGCTTTCTTCTTTTTTTTTTCTTTCTTTTCTTTTTGTTAAGTGAGGGGAAATTCCTTTACCATGACACGTTCAATCTGATGTTCAGAGAAAAAATGAAGCTGAAGATGATAGGTTTCCCTTAGTTTAAGACAGAAGCCTTTTTAAGGCCAGACACTGTACAAAGCAGGGCAATTTCCGTTACATGGATAGTTCCACTTACTCATTTATGCGGGAGCACACAGAGCAAAGCTAAACCGTTTTCGATTGCTTCCAATGAAGCAATCCAGACTTACCCAGACTTCTTTCTTCCGTTTCTCTAGGACCTTCTGTTCCAACCAAACCAGTCATCTTCCACTGTAGTCTCAACCCCATACAGACTAAATGTATTTGGAAATGAAAATTCCACTTTTTCCTAACTCTGGATGTTATACCAAGTCTTATCTGGAGTGTTCAGCACAGTGTAAATGGCAATGGGGATCTTCCTACATACAGGCTTCAGATACAGGCTATTCGTTAATCTCTACATGCTTTCAGTACTTTTATGGGGTGATAATGTGACTACATCAACTCTATAGTATTAGCAGATAATGCTTCTCTTACTCAGACATTTCCTTTCCTGGAACAGTATGAAACTCTCCAAATCTAAACAGGTGTAGCTGAAAATCAGAAGTCATCAGCAACAAATCCTTATGCATACATTTCGGAAGGAGCCAGATTTCACTCTATGACTTTCTCATAATTTCTTCGACTTGTAATTTTCTTTATTTCCATAGATGGTCTTTACTAGAGTAATATTACATATAACAGAGACAAATTTACATCACTGAAGAGTACTGAAGAGTTTAATTATATATTTAGGATGAAAGAAGTGGAATCCAACTTATAGCATTATGATAGCAATCCTTACGAGTCTGATTTGGCACTGCCATACAATATGTTCTGTCATTTGAACAGTGCAATAGACTTTTCACCATTAAATGGGAAGTTTTCTTCCACTGATGAAAAGACCAGGATTTTCCATCTCACTTAGTACTGGTCATTTGAGATACACCGATTTTCACCTTCAAGTAATGGCTTTCTCTTTAGCTACAATAAGCCTGAGTACTGTACCTCCAGCTTATACTAAGAAACGCAATGCAGTGTTACTGACTAAAATTCTCACTTCAGTTACTCTATGAAATTCACTTCATTTGCTTAAACAACATTACTCTGATTTACACCTCAGAGCAGAATTGATCCTGTTGTTTACTGTTTATGCTATTAGCTCAGTGCCTTTAAAAGCTGTAGTCAGAGCCCTGTTGTGCTTCGTGCTTATTATCTCACCAATGGCATAATCCCTAGTTCACAGCAGCTTAGTATTAAAGTCTCTGATGAAGCAAACATGCACACCTGCACCAAATTCATTACTTCCCCGTATAAAATCATTGTGACTGCTTGTACAGGTAAAGTTGGGCAAGTACTAATTTGACTGAAGTTGGTTAGCTGCAGGAGGGAGCAGACTAGGCTGAGTGGGTGAGAAGAGGCTGATCAGCACACTGGTGGTGAAGTGAGTCACTGTGCAGTTCCCATTTTGACTCAATGAGATAGTTACTAGTGGTCAGTAGTGACTACTAATAAAAGGTTGCATTGAGGTTCCTACAAATTAGGAATAAAGGATTGAATCTCCATATTTAGTACAACAGTTTTTCAAAGGGATGATTCATGTTTTGATGCATGTTCTCCTGTGATGAGGGAGCATTTAGCAATATAAATGCATTACAACTAGATACATTTTTTTTCCTTGTTTCTGACTGTAACTGTAATCCTAAGAACTGGTGAGGCTTTGAATTTCACTTTGTGACACCACTGTTTGATTTCTTGAATGTAAGCACAGGTATGGGGGCTCGAAGAGACATTAAAGCTTCCTAATACAATTTGATAGAAGTGAATGGTGTTTGCTGCTGAGTTTCAGTTGATGCCTGAGGTATTTAGTCCACATCCTCCGGAGGAACAGGACACCTGTGACAAGGTACCTTGAAATGGTAGGTCTGGAATAAGGGAAGGAGTCTGGCATTTGGGAGCCTTCTGGACACAGTGAGACTGTGGAGATCCTTGTGGAGTACTGAAGAAGGTAAGAACAGTCGTAATGATTTCTTCTTCCTTTCTTTGCCTCTGGGATCTGCTGAGTTTTAGCAGCCATTCTGTAGTAACTGGCTCTTTTATAGCTCAGTGAGTTTCTCACTCACCAGCCAGGCATGGGACCAGCCCTGCGAACTGCAGTGGGGAGAGTGGCAAGCTGTTAGGTTGCACAGCTCCTCGGGAGCCTGTCAGGGAGGATTTGCTCCAGCTCCGTTAAACCTGTGAGAATTTTGCCAATGACCTTGGCTGAAGCTGTGTATAATATAACTTCACTGCTGCAAAGATTTAGCCCTGCAGTCTGCAGTATCCTCAGCTCCCATTGCCTTCCATGGAAATGGTGAGTGATCAACACGCGGTGAAAGGAGGAATCAAGCTACTACTGAGTCTCTGTAGCTCTGTTTCATCCCTTATGGGAGGCTTAACACCTCTCTGACTTACAGGATAGAGGTCACTTCTATAGCAAGGATACTGCTGTCATAACTAGGCTTCCTACCTGATTTTTTTCTGCAAGATTTTTACCTCTTTCCTGCACTGCTCCTCTAAAGATTTACCCTTTACAGGACCTTATTTTGTCTGGTGTTCTTGGAATCTGCCTCATGAATAATTGCTTTTGCTAGGTGTTTGAAGGATTATACGGTATCAAAAATGCAGCTGTGCTGGAGCTAAGTAATCACCTGTTACAAATCACAGTAAGAAAAGGACTGAAAGCTGTTGATTTTATCCATTAGTTCCTAAAATCTATGACCCCACCACATCCCTATCCTCCATTCCTTTATTTTTATAAAACAGTGTCAGATAGCTGGATGGAGAGTCTGATGTCTCCTGACTTGTTTAAGGAGTAATTCAGAAATAGTTCCAATGAAACCAGTAGTTCCCTGGGCTAGAAGCATAAGCAAAATAAAAATGCAACAATATCTGTTCTTAGGTGCCCAGATGTAGGTTGTAAGCATGTTTAAGGAAGTCAGTGTAGTGTAAAATCACCTTTGCCCTTTTCTGGTTTTGTACCTACGTTTTGTCTGAACCACAGACTGTACTGAATGCCAAAGTGAAGAGGGAAATCAAGCAGCAGAATACTCAGAATCACTAACATTATTCATCTCAGATCTATTATTTCAGATCCAAATATGAACAGCCTTCCAAGAGTTGCAAGTAATTAACTTTGTATAGCCCACAAAGTAAATGTGTACAAAAATACTCCCTTGACTGCAGTGCTTACACTTAATATTTTGCTTATAAGCATACTGAGAAAATACATTCTGTGTATTTTCACATCAACTGTGCCACGAAACTGGGGATCAGAAAGAAAAGCGGGGTTTCTTATCGCTTCTGCCTCAATCAAAGCATCCCATGATGTAATTGAAAGATATGTAAGGATTACTCAAAACAAACTGGTCCTCAGTAAGCAGAGACCCTCTGCTCAGTTGTTCTGCTGTTACTCTGATTCTTCTCTTCTGCTTAGAGCAAGGGATGTTAAAAAAGGGGGGGGGAAGAGGGGGGTGGCATTTAGTGGATTCTGGACCTTAAGGGATAAGGGCAGTCTCACTGACGAGAACAGAAGAATTAAGGCCAGACTTAGGCACATTTATTTGTACTGGATGTTATTTCCCCCGCCCAAGTAATTCCATTGATTTCAGTGAGGAAGAATTGTGGAGTAAAATGCTACTTGGCATTAACAAGAAGAGCAGCACCTGGCTTTTTAGATCCTCTGCTTTTAATAGAGCCACTTAATTTTGTCTTATACAATTGTTTTTTTTAAAAAAAGCTGACAGTTGTGCTTTGCCTTATGTCTTTCAAAAGGCTGAGTGCTAAGCTAGCTGAAGAAAATGCTTCACAAATCTGACATGTTCAAACTATCCACATCAAAAGATAACTTTTTTATCTTCAATTTATTCTGGGAAAAAAAAGACTCTGGGGGTTTATTTCAAAAAATGAAAAATGGGCCAGCAGAATCAGCAGTGTACAGCTCCTATTTATCTGTTTTACAGCTATCAGTTTGATTGCTAGAGTAGCACTAGAGAAACTAAATGCTTTCTTGAACATGGTATAACAAATACTGTATTAATACAAAGTGAAAATAAGTTAAAAGCAGAAAGATAAGCCTGGGATGCAAGACGTTTTATTTTATGGACAGTAAAAGGTTTGAGTCATGAGCTCTGTTGAATTTAGCTGCAATGGCTAAGAGGACGCTGCTCCTGTAGCAGGCATGGCAGAGTGGACTTTTCAGCCGTGGCAGCTCACAGCTGGCTGTATTTATTTAACCTGCAGCTGGTTTCAGTGCGTATCCCTGCAGTTGCCCATGCACTGTGGGGCTGAGGAGTGGGCACGTTGCTGCCCGGGCAGTGGCAGGTGGGGGGGGACAGCCACTGCTCACGTAGGAGAGCTCTCACTCTTTTTCCCAACTTCCTCAGGCTAAATCAGATACAATTTGTAATGGACTGTTACCTGGATTCTCATAAAAAATTCAATGTGTTCTAGGCACTGGGAGCACAATTAAAAAGTCTCCTCTAATAGGAAATCGGGTATTTTTAACAGCCCATTTCTTTGATCACAACAGTTAATTTCACCACTGCTGTCTGCTTCATATGGGCTGTGATCACTGAAGCTGTTCCATTTTCTGAGCAAAATGGGAAGTGCGTGTAGGTACCTCTGCTTCTGTTACAGACACTTTGAAACAGCTTGGGGAGAATTCAAATCTGTCTGATGATCAAATTACAAACCAGCAATACCAGGGTAAAGAAACATGTTTGATGCATTATTGCCATTAAGTGAGAGCAAGGGTGGTCCTTAGAAGTCGTGTTTATCCTGTCCTGTTACAGCTTTTAGAAAAAATCAGAGATCACTTTAAGTTCATAAGACAACTAGTTTTTGACATCTTATTTCCAACACTAGTTGTGTTTAAGAGATTGCCATCAGAAAAAATCAGTGGAGACTTAAACTCTAAAAGCAGCAAGTAAAGCGGGACTTTTATGATATTTGAAGATTTCTGCTTTGTGGTAGAAACTCTAGACTGCACACATGGTGCCTTCAGGACACCAACTGAGAATAAAGCTTTTTTCAGAGGCAGTAAGTGATTTCATTCTATTAATGTCCAGGTGATTTGTGGTGCCCATTACAGCATCACTAATGTGATGGCAAACGTTTCCTGGGCATGCCATGTTTTCAATGTTCTGCAGAACATAGCTCAAGTGCTTGTACAGTGCCTGATTGGAAAAGACAGCCCCTGGGGTTCATTCTTTTCATCAGCAAAGTATTAAGAGGATCTTTTCATTTTCGAAGATGCTGAAATAAACCTGGTGATAGGGAGCAGGACAGAGTAAAAGAACCTACAAAGCAGGTGTATAAAAAGGCATTGGAATCAGTCGCAAAAGAGTTCTATGTATTATTTCCTTCATACAACTTTTGCCGCATATTTCTTCCTTCTTCCCAGTGGAAGAAGAAAGTCTGTATTTAAACTCCATGTATATACACATTTCCCCATTTAATTATGATAGAAAAGACAGGCTAAATAATGTGATATATACTCTGAGTGGGAAATGGATACACTCCTGGAAACTGTAAGTAACTATACTGTGTACATGGCTTTCAAGACTCTCACTTGACCACTGTCTCCCTCTACAGAAAGTCACCTCAATTTTTATCTATTTGACGTTGAGGAAAGCATGGAGCTAAATGATCAAAGTGCAAATGTTCCTCTTTGTTTTGCTGAATGGAGATAACAAGGAAGTTATGCCCTAAGAGCCTGGAAGGAGGCAACTGGCTGCCTGAATCATAGGTCCTGCACAGCTCCCAGCCCAGCCTAGCCTGGGAACACCCTACGTGAAGGCACTTCATCACTGCCCATTAGCCTGGAAATCCAGAGCAGAGGGAGCAGAACTGAAGCGTAGGTGCTCTCCTTGGCCCAGCTTTCACATGCCAAAACTTTTAATCCAAGGGAAAATGCTATGGCATCTGCAGGAAAAGATAGCCAGGTGTGTTTTGGCTCGGGAAGTTAAAATTCAGAGGCAGCAGTGTTACAGCTCCTGAGAGAACTGTATGGCTTGAAAAGCCTGATGGAGCAGAGTAGCAGAAGGGAAAGATGGATCTTTCTTGCATTTGCCTGTGATGAGTAGGGGTGATTCAGGAAGCGCTGCTTCCTATGAGGAATATATAGTAAAAGATCCATGTGGGTCAGTGTGAGCATCCTGAGGTTTTTCTCTTGGGCATTACAGCAGGAGAGCAGGCTGCAGCTGCAGATGAGACTACAGGCTCTGCGATGCACGAAATGAAGTGCAGGGACACAACGGAAATGTATAACAAGCAATGAAAGTATTTTAAAGGGATGAGCACAACTGCAGGTCACTAAACCACCCTGCTAATTAGCTGTGTCTCTCCCACTGCCTTTCCCTAAACTGACTTCCTGCTTACAAAGAAAGTAATACCTAGTTTGTCTCTTTAGTGGTGTAACAGAAATATCTATGGAGGACCTGAAATAATTACCTAAAAGAATATGATTTTAGAATGAAAATATTATCACTTTATAAACTCAGTCAAGATTTGGATTCCTTGTAAGACAAGAGAAACTTTAAAAAGGATGATAGGGTAAAATCAATATTGATTATTAGGAGTAAAAGTGCTATAATTGAGGCCATAAAACCTTTTAAGATCCAGCTAAAATTTTCCAGTAAAACTATAATAAATTATTCCTAAATAAGTAGAATATTTGCATGGAATTTAGTGTCATTATATCAGACCTCGTTTAATGAAAAAGAGAGTATTACTAATTCTGCCATGAAGGCTATTATAAGGCAAGGATTAGCACAGTTATTTTGGCAAGTTACCTTTTTTTACTAATATTTCATCGCATTCCACAGGAATTTACTTTTTAAAATCCCAACGTACTTTTAAGATCTCACTTTTCATGGCTGCTTGTTTTTCTAGCTCTTAGACCTTTCAGATCTGACATATTAGCTCCCTTATTATAGCTCAGCAAGAGCAAGTCCTTTTAATTTATGGAGAGCCCTAATTTTTATAATCTGATATCAGTACGGGCTGTAAATCTTTTTAATGATAAAGTAAATGGAAATCTAACATGGCATTTTTGTCATTGCTTCTTCAATAGTCTCTATCTAGGTTTTTTTTAAGAGTTGTGATAAGTAGAATTATGCAAAGGAATAAAATCAAATAATATTGTGAAACTATATTTCCTGTGTTTGAGGTGGCTTACTAGTGCATTATGCCAGTCTTATCCCAACATAACTTGAAGGACATGGCATTTGACAGATAGTGTGTACTTGTTCTTTGCTGTTCAGCAGAAGGATTCCCCTGAACTCCTAACTGCTACCAGATCAGGAAACAGCAATAACTAAATTCGCTTATTTGTTTTAGTTGCATACAGTCAAAAGTTTGACTGTTCCCACAAACATGGACTTCTTGGTTGTGCTCATTTTAAGATCAGATAACCCCAAATCAGATCTTCCTGGCATGGAAGGAAAATCATCCAGAAACTGAAGATGGAGAGTGCAGCATCCTTTTCCCTGATAACAACAGGGTTGTCAGGTTCCCGGACTGTAGCTACAACCCAACCCCTGACCTGTGAGGGCGCCCGTAGATGTCTGTGAGTCTGAAGGCTTTGCTTTCAACCCAGAAAGCCCTGGGCTGCCTCTCCCCCCATCCCACCCGTGTGCTGGTAAGCTCAGCAAAAGCACTTCGGACCAAAGGAGAAGAGGGAACCTTACTTTTGAGTGTTTGCTTCTACTTATCTGAAATAACTTGGTCCTGATGGGCCTTAGAGAACAAGGCAAAGCCCTCATCTTGGGGATGAGAGCTGAGCCGTCGGCTACGTTGCGATGAGTTATCCTGCTCTGGCCTGCTGTTCTTTGCAGTGTTGTTTGATGCAGGCTCTTCCTTGGTACTCACGTGACTAATACTCACTTTCACCTCAATGAATTCCACCAAGTAAAAGCAATTATCACAGTAGTCATTTTATGGTGCTTTAAACTTCAGCCATATAAGGGTCTCCTGAAGGAGCACATTGGTATGGTGTGTGTCTACCTGGCCCTAGCTGGGAGGATTTCCCTTTGGTCTCTGCCTAACGGCTGGGCCACTTTCTGGTGGTATCAGCCCTCCACATTTCTTGGGTGGGTGTCTCTGCTGTGTGTAGAAAGCTGAACTATCCAGGCTGTGATGTGCCATGAAAGCTGGTGTGGCCTTGCTCCAGAGGAGGGTGTTGTACAAAACTGTCTCCCTGCACACTCATATAAGCCTTCCTTGTACGCTGCTGCTCTTTGCCTGAACAGCAGTAGCTCGCCTGTGTGCCTAACTGCTTGGTCAGCGATGAGGGACAGCTTCCAAGACGTGCGGAGCGATCTGGGAATGCAGGCTTTCATCACCTTGCAGGCACTGGCTCCAGAAGAGCCATCTGCTTGACTTGCACACAGCGACATTTGTGAGAAAAAGGCCATTCTTCGAATGTGAAATCTTTCTGCAGACAGTCTGTGCATGGGAGCTTCTCACCACAGCACGCAGAGAGCGTGGAATTTTTCAAACTGGGTTCTTGTGGTTTCACACCATGAGATTTGAGCCTAACACAGTGCAGGGAAAAAGTCAGGGTGGGAAACTGGTGGGTGAGTTTCATTAAATTAATTGGTGGTAAGGCAGCCTTCTGCTCTGCCGCTCCCGCCATCTGGAGCAGCCTTCCTTTATCTCTCTACCTCATTGACTCTCAATCTGATTTCAAATCTCAGCTGAAAACATCTCTCTTCTCCTGTGCATTATACCTTGTAATTTCTCTTTCCTGCTATTATTTCTTATTTAACTCTAGCATGTTTTCAGATGGAGCGTGAGAGGTACCACACAAAATACAGTGACACAGCATTGCTGTTCCAATCCACTTCAGGCCAAGCAGCAGCAGTGAGTATTTTTCCCTCTAGAATATTAACAGATTTAAATTGCCCAGATGTATGTCAATCATCATTTTATATGTACATTTCAATCACTTTAATGAATGATTCTGTGGGAGGGTTTGTTACCTTTACTTAGTGTACCCTATCTTTCCAAAAGTAGTTGCTTTAAAGGAATTAGAAAGTCTGAGTGTTAAGCACTCAATACTACTGGGTTTTTTGTCTCTTGCTTATAATGGTACGTGTCCACTACAATCAAAAATATCGCTTTAGCTCGTGCGTGTATCCCAGATTAGTTTTAATCTGACAAATTTATGTTGCTCAAACTACTGTAGAGCTTGAGAAGTTCAGCACTCAGTGTAAAGGTACCGTACAAACAGGATTGCGTGGTGAGTATGTTCATGATGACGGGGCTTATATGCTGCAGAGCTTTTAAATCAGACCACGTGGGGAGAGGAGGTGGAGACAAGAAGGAGGTGAAAACACGTATTCACATTGTACCTCATAATAAATCAACTGCCTCACGTTAAATCGGGGTATCTGTTAGAAGGCAACTTCTTAATTGGCGCTAAAACTACAACAGACTTTATCATTCAGTATTAAAGAAAGCAAGGACCCAGATTACAGAACCGCTTGTTGCATTCGGATAGGCCCGAATCCTGAACTGTGGTCGTCCGTCCCAGTGGTGCTGCTCTGACTGGGATTTGCCATTATGAGTAGGTGAACGAGTAAGAGCAGCAAGGTTATGGGGAGAAGTAACATTTTATTAGAGCAATTGCCATCACTGAGGAAAAAAAAGATACTGAATAACCTGTGTGTGTAAACCCTCCTGATCTACAGCAGAAGCTGTAAACATCAAAAAGCAATAGCTCCTAGTCTCCTGCGTTGCTTCTTTCATGGGAGACTCATGGTTGGTGGTGTGGAGATGGCTTCACTGGTTTTGGTTTTCCTTGATAACTGCTCGCCCTTCCTCCTGTGACAGAATATGGTGATTTTTCTGCAAATGTAGCTTCACACTAGCCAAATTAATGTTCACCTCTGCCCCTGCATGTTTCCAGTCTGCCACACAGTTGAGTCATTCAGCTTAATCTCAGGTCTTGCACCTCTTAAACAAAGATACAATCTAATAGTTTCTCGAATAACATAGTGAGATTAAGATTTAGTTTAGAAGAAAGTGCGTGTGCAAACCCCGTTCAGCTCCCTTGTTTTCTAAAGATAGTGGTAACTTTTAGGAAGTGTCAGTAACTTTTTTGAAAGTGTCAACGTATATGAGCTTATTACTAAATAGGCTGTGAGCAGACATTAGGACGTTTTGTTGTTTATATAGAAAGTAGTCTTTGTGCAAAACCTATGAATTTGTTCCCTAATCTGGGACTGTCCCAAGCAGTTCAGGACATATGATAGGGTAATAGGCAGTGGACTGAAATCATTGCTCATAAACTATCTTGAAAAGAAAAAAAGTGTGTTTTTTACTGCCAGAGATTACAAACCTGTTTTAAATCAAGAACTGGAGCCATTTCAATTCTCTAAACTAGCTCTATTTTAGCCTGGAAGTTAGCATTGCTTTTAAATCTAAACTATCAGATTTAGCCCTCTGTAAAAGCAAAGTAGCATAATAATTGAAGTATAATTTCATTTATGTACTTCTTAAACGTGGTCATTGACATTATAGGATTATATCTTTTATATGACATCCTTATTTGCTGAATAAGATATTGTAACATGCTAATAGCAATTGGGGACCTAGTTTTGCCATATTTAACACATACCCTGCTCTCTTTGAGTTGATTCAGATAGGAATTGAGGGCTTTGCCTTGCTAAAATTCAGAGTCCATTTACTACAGTTTTCTCTACTGTTCCCTTGAATGTTTTATCTGCAGAAGGTAAAGGAAGGAACTCAACAGAAAGATCTTTAAAGTGCAAACATCTGAGATGACTTTTTATACTTAAAATTTGCTGTCTGAAATCTTCAGTTATTTCTAAGCATGTCATTTAAATCTTCCTGAAAAGCCTATGGATTTCTGAGAATATTTCACACAAATTGTTAATTAGCCTCCTGATCATCCCTGATCAAGGAAACGTTCCAAGCTGTATTTTATGGAGCATTATTTTAGCAATGTTTTGTCATGGTTGGTCATTTCCTAATGCTTAGAAGTCCTTCAGTCAATAACTGTGGGGATATGTCTGCTATGAAGAGACATCAGTTTACTCAATAGATCTTTTTATTTAATTTTTAATAGAGCTTTTCTTATTCAGCTTGACCATTCGTTGTTAATGTATTCATAATGATTACAGTAGCTATAATTTATAAATAATGATTTTTCTAAATCTATAGATATTATTTATTAAAAGATAAAAAGTCAATATTTCTTGTAGCAACCATTACAAAAGATCAGGTGTTGCAAAATAGAATAAATATACTTCACACCTATGCTGCAACAGATCAGAAAGATAAACTGAAAGAAGCACTTTTGACATCAATGGATTTGTTATCCACATAATCAAATAAGAGAGAGTAGAATTTTTTTGCTTGTTGCACTCTATTGCAGCACAGTTAAATTTCTGCATTGCATACTAAAAAGCCACTAGATTTTAATAGATTATTTTAAAAATATATATATGGAAGTGAGGCTGATTTTATTGGTTTTATGAAACAATGTGAGATACAAGGATCCAGATTTTGTTGTCTGGTAGCCTGATGTAGTTCAGTGGTTAGAGTAGTGATCTATAAGAAGGAAGGGGATGAATTCTGCTGTCAATTATGTATTTGTAGATTTGGAGTAAGTCTAAGGAAGTTAGTGCAATTTAAAACTGCAGATAAATATAGGCTCAAAATCAATTTCTTCACTTACCTGCCAAAATTGAGTTCAGGGTTCAACATACACAGCGCTTTCTCCATCTAAAGAATTCATAGCACAAAGGTGAATGAATATTACCCCACTTAAAAAGCTGAGAGACTTGAGACAGACAAGTGAATTGGACAGAACCTATGACAGACTGAGACGAGAGAGTGAAGCTCCTGATTTTTCAAACCCCTGGTCCAAGACCAGATTTGCTTCCTCATTTCTGTACTGATTTATGAAGGAACACTGTGAAGGTTAGGGAGAGATACCTATAATATGGGGATGTTATCCTGACTTTTAGCATGAGATTTTTTTTTAAGTTTTATACACAAGAAGTAGTAGTAGTCTGTCCTTTATTTACTCAAATAATCTTTTGTTTTTCCAGATACAATGGGATAAAGCCTCAGTAGTTATTTCCCAGGTGCTGAGCTCACAGCTGCTATTTGGTCAATGATGAACTGCTGCCCAGTTTGGTAGTAGACTTAATTACTAGGCAGTATGCAGGTAAATTTAATTTCACCCTGAGTGAACTTGCACTCCTGGGCCCTATTCTGTAAGCAGAACCAGCTAGAAACTGGGCAGCTTAATGGAAGCCTATTTGTTCTGAACTGATGGAAAGTCCAGTGGGGGCTCCTACATCTTGCTAAGCGGGTCCTGTAATTTCTGCCCAGGATATGGTCAGTCTCCTCTGAAAGCTGCCAGAAAAGGGCATTGAGATATACCAGCTCACAACAATTTTACCTGGCAGAGTACTTTTACTTGCACCTCGCTCTGTCAGAGCTGTGCTAGTCATCTTCATGGATGAAGACTGCTTTGTCCTATGTGACCTATGGTTGGTAGACCTGACTGAGACACTACTTTTGTTTTTAAAATACCAAAAGTTCTGTCAGTGAATGAGGCAAAGCCTGGGACCTCTAAACCACCCCTCTACATGGTTGTTCTAGGTCTGTCTATCATGTGGTCAAACACTAGCAAGGTCTAAAGCGCACAGCGGATGATAAAGCAGCTCTTGTAGGTTTGCATTATTTTTTTCACATATCAGTACTAATCCACATACCAGCAGGTAATATCTTTTATTTCCAGTAATTTTATGTGATAATTTTCTGTCTTACTTAAGATTTTGTAGTAGGGCACTAACTTGAATACTTGCATATTGAAAAGAAGGACAGCTGTGGAGAGTATTCCACTTTATATTAAACAACTCTCCAATGCAGACGGGGTAGTTTGGGCCATTGTTAACTGCTAGTGGTGACTTTAGGATCTCTCACATCAGAATTGTTTTCACACTTACTTCATCAGGAAGAGGATTAGCATCATATGACATAGTGTTCCTGGAGCTAAATAAAGCTCAGCTATTGGTTTCTTGCCTGTAATAATCCACAAATTGAAATATTCTTGAAAAATAGCTAAGTCATTGAGATGTGTATGACCAACTGAAATCAAGTCAGTCCAAAGAACAGCCGCAAACAGGGAAAAATGCTTTGTTTTCACTTGGCTGAAATGAGGAAGTGGAATGCGATATACTAAAGACAAGAAAGCAGTTGCAGTTCTTAAGACTGGAAATAATTGATCAGACTGGTTAGAAAGAGAAATTATTTCAAAAGAACTAAAACTACCCAACAGAATTAATACTGACATCTGATGATGGGGAGATTTTTGAAGGATTCAAAAGCACTCTTTCAAAAAAAAAAAAGTCAGTCATGAGAACATAAAAGTAAGGGGGATCATAAAATTCTAGGATATTTTTCACCCTCTTGCATGTTGCCTTTAAATTTGAGGTAGACCAAAAGAATACTGGAAAATGGAGCATAACATGCAGGAAGGGTTTTTCTTACTTTGCTCAGGGAGATATCTGACATGAACATTTATTCTTTAGTAACCCTAAGAAACTCGAAGTTGATTTCATTTAGCTATTGTTCGTTGCGAGGTTTATGAAATAATGTAATTCATCTCTAGACAATAACTGATTATTACTGATTACTAAGAAATAAGTCAACAAGGATATTTTCCTGTTTACATTCTTATCAGACTGTATCAAGACCATCTGTATTTTCAAGTCTTTTGTCCCAAGGGATAAATAATCTGTGTTGTTCATTGAGTGTATGCATGCAAACATGTCATTTGGATTTGATGCACATTTGCAAAGCCAGAGCCGAAGGACTTAAATGAGGAAAGCAAGTATTAATATTTACAGGGGGGAAAAAAAGCTTAAATATGCATTCATGGCAGACAGAAAAGTAAATACCTCAGTGAAACAAATCTGCGCAACTATACTGATTGCACTGCATCAGTACTTATATTTGGAAACTGCTCTGGGCGTTATCCCCGTTTGCTGCTGATATTTTTGCAGATGTCCATCACAAGTGCGTGTGCGTGCTTGCGTGAGAGAACTGCTTTTCTCACAGCAGTCACAAATCCCCCAAGCTGCAGAATTCAAACCTGGATCTGAGAAAGGAGTGAAGAGCTATATAAACTGGACATTGAAAATTTTAGGGGGTACTTAGGAAAATTTGAGAGGGTGCTTAGGCACCCTGCAGCCTTAAAGCTGATGAATGGGAATATGCTTGTAGGCTTTCTATGCCTGTTCCCGCCAACGATCAAACTGGTTTCATTCCTGCTTCCTCTTCAGCCTGTGTTGCTTCAGCCACTGCTCTTTGCTAAAGCTTTTGCCACAGTTGGAAGGATTTTGCCCTTTCCTGCTGGCCGGGGTTCTCCGGCTCCCAGCTCGTTTCCTCTCTACTGTTTTTTTCACAACCCACCCTCGTGCCTTGCACACACGTTGCTGGAACAGTGGTGGTGGTGCAGTGAACGCTTTCTAGTATTTCTAGTATTCAGACGAGTTTTTTCTTCCTTGCTTTTCTCTGATTTTCCTGGCTGTAGAAATGGATGGCTCAGGAGAAGGCAGGGCATGCTGGGGGACAGATGTGCAAGCAGAGAGGTTTCCTAGCAAAGGCAGACAGAGCTGCTGGGGCTGAGCCCTGTCCCAGCTCACAGCAGGGAGAAGCTGCACCTTCCCTGAGCGCACAGGACTCCCTGCTTCTCCTTGACCTTTGGAAATGACATCCTCATCCTGTGAATCGCAGAATGGCCGGTCTTCGATTTACAAAAGACACTGAAAAATAACCTTCAAGTACTACGCTGTTTGCCTTGCCAGAGCCAGAAGTGTGAAAGGCCATGGAAGGTTGCTGTGCTTTCCTCTCATTTATTTTTGCTCTGTCTGCGGGTATACTGTGATCTTTTGTTTCACAGCCGCATTTTAAATTCTTTAAGGTCTCCTAGTGTAATAGGATCTACCATCTTTTGGCACTATCCAGTACAAAATCGTAGTTAATAAACTGCTCTGACTGGCCTGGAGACTGTACATGTGCCTTTTGATATGACAGCCCCCATCCCCATGGGGTATGCAGCCGTGGCTCTGTACGAGCCAGCAGAGACAACTTGTTTGTATCTGCTGATCTTGGGTTTGATGACAGTGTTCATCTGTTTAATGAAATCACAGTGTCTGTGAGGCTTAGATAGGAAATGCCTAAGTATGTCTTTTAACCATCATAGTGCCCAAAATATCAGAGCTGTTCCTGAGCTGTGCCTTATGTGAGCTACGTTATGTTAAAAACACACCTAATTCAAAACTGAGTGAAATACCTTTTCTAGCTGCTAGAGCAATATGGCTCATCTAAATAGAAACCCTTGGAGGGCTAGTGGGAGATTATGTGTCCTGAAGAAGTAACAGGCTTCCTTGTGGCAGTGAGAGCTAGTGTGCTGATCACTGCAAGGGCTTGATTAATGGAGTGATTAAAGCAGCAGAGGGTTAGTGCTCTGGCAGCTGGGGCATAGGAAATGGGCATGGAAACTACTGGGAGAGGGGAAATGCAGAGCTCCAGAATCACAGGGCTCACTTGCCCTAGCAAATGCTTTGATGTTGGAGGTGGGGAAGGATGAAACACATCAGGCAAAAAGGAGAAAAAAAAAAAATCCTCCCCCCACCCCAAGCCTTGTGTTTACAAGAGAAAGCCCCTGACTTTTGGCTCGCTTGGGAGAAGACAATAAAGCTTCCTATTACGAGGCTTCCTCTGATGTATTGTAACTGGTCTCAGACTCCAGAAATTTGATCCCTTGGAACCAAACTTACAGTAGATGCTAATACTCTAGCCCAGCAGCGCTACACGCAACGCCCTGCTCGGGCCCAGAAAAACTTCTAATTCTGTCACATCCTTTATTCTTTCCAATTCCCTGGCTTTTTTTTTTCCTATATTACTCCATTTTTAAACAGAGATGAAGCAAACCCAGACTATTTGTGCTCAAGGTATGAATTTCCTGAAAGCTACAGGCTAAGGGCCAACTTGTTGCTTTGGGTCCTTTGCACTGGCGAAAAACCTATATGTGGTTGTTTGAGTTGGTCCCATTAAAAGATAAGGGTCATCTGCAGAGCTGGAACCTGCATCTGGAATCAAAATTCCCAAAGCTCATAGGGTTTAGATCAGATGTCTGGGAATGGAGCCCTCCTCCTTCGCCTTAGACATCTGATCTAAAACAACTTCAAACTTGTAGCTCCTTTCAGATTACCCTCAGCTGTGAGCAGCCTGGAGATTAACATTCTTGGCTTACTAGCATGACTTCTCCATGCCTCACATCACCACAGTTGATTAGAAATACTTTCTTTATTATCATTCAGCTCTTGTCTCATGCATGAAGGTTAATAGCCAAGAATATCCTTAGAGAAGGTACCTTGTATTTAATAAATGAAGACCAGGATGGGGCTTGAAAAGGGGAATAAAATTCGCCATCAGTCCACTAGAGGGTAGCTCCCTTCAGATCATGGCTGAAACGCTTCAGCCCAGCCTCACTAACAGCCTGCTGTGCCTGCCTGCGCTTCGCCTAATGTGACAAAGCGATCTTTTCTCGCCTCCTCTTTCCCTCAGTGAGTTTTAATTTCTAATTTAATAATCCCAACAAAAACATCAAAATTCTTTAATGGCTCTTCTAGAGAAAGATAGGAAAATTAGCACCCGAGAACAGTGTGCATCTCAGATGGTTAGACCTTTGAACAATAGACAAATGGCCACTAAACAATGGAATTAATATATATAATCTGAATTAACAAGTTTAAGTCTCTTAAATTTATATCCCTGGTATATTATTTAGTGGTATTTGTGGGCAGCAAACATTGATATGGAATGGATAGTTCGTGTGCATTATGCGGAAAGCATCTACATTATATATAATGCATAAAGAAATCTACACAGCCTTCAGCGTGCCAGCTGTTTCTGTTTATGACACTGAGTTATTCATGAAATCCAGGAAGACATTTTGTAGTAAAATATGCTACCTGCTTGCTTTTAAATTGCTGAAGTTGTCTGTCCAGCTAGCTAAATAATTAAGGGAGCAATGTGAAATTAAATATCACATTTCAATCCCCCTTTTCTGTCCATCACTTCTTTCTTGTAAGAGGAGCCAGAACTAGAGAAAAATATGACTCACAGGGGCTGTTTAGGTGTTGCTATCGTATGTACAGAAGGTAAAGAGAATGATAATATGCCTTTCCTGTCTGTAATAGTGTTCACTGTAGCAAACCTCTCTGCTTGTTACAGTAGAGTAAATGGGGTGTTTAATTTGGAATTCAGTGTAGTCTGGAGTCAAGGTGCAGCGGTTTTATTACAGAATACAATTTTATTGGAGACTTAAGATTTAAATTCCACCATACATACATACATAAATGGAAGCTCTGTTTCACAGATAGAAGTTGCATACACACACACAGTTCATGTATGTTAAACACTGTTTTTTTCAGTTTGCAGAAACTGATGAATTATGTTTCTGCATTTTCTAATGCACTGAAAAATCTTGTTAAAAAGCAGTCTCCTCTCCTCCAGCCATCAACAAAAGAAAACGCACACACACACACGCACACACTCAAAAGGAGCAAGTGCTATTTTTCATTTCCCCCTTAGATATTTGACAATACCCGCAATGTCCCTAGTTCATGACCCCAGAAAGAAGCTTTTGGTTTTGGAAAATATTTTCTTTGTTTAGCTTTTTTCCAGCAAACAGCAGCAGCCACTCACCCCCCCCCCCCCAAAAAAAAGGTGTTTAGATCATGTAATCGCTTCTCCTTTATTTAGTCTCAATCTTAAGGCAGAAGTCTTTCAGTAGAATGATTTTCTGGCAAGGCCACAATATGATGTATACATTTGGAAATCAAATTATTTAGAATTATGACCATGTCATCAAAATAAGCCATTTTGAAATGCACTGCTAGCTCTCCAAACAGATTGTATGGGAAAAATTGGATAACACTTGGCTTGAGCGCTTAGAAGTCAGTAAAATCAAAGCACTGGGGACCGTTTCATTTCATTTTCCTCAAAATATAAATCCATCTCCACCGGAGAGTTGAGGCGCAGACCTTTCTGCCGGCGAGAGCCGCTGGACCCCACGAGCCCTCGCTCTCGGCGCTAGCCGCCAGGTGGTGCCCTCCCTTTAAGGACATCTGTCCGCTCCTTTTTTCCCAAAGATTCAGAGATAAATAATATCCAAGCAGGAATCCTGGCTCAGACAGGATATTTAACACCCACAGATCAAAAAATGTAAAGCTTTTACCTACCCCAGTACAATAAACCTGGCTTTAAGAGCCTTGTTATTCCTAGATTTAATAGCTTAGCCATTTTTTTTCTCTTTACAACCCTTGCAAACCAAAGACAGAAAATAATATTGTTGTGTAGACCGTAAATACTGTTGCTGTGCATCTATTTTATACAGGGGGAAGTGCACATAGATTCTCAGCTTTTAGCATATTTTTGTGTCATGAACGTTACTGGCACACTGTGAAACTGCTTTCTCTAACATACTGTAGTAGCTGCATACCTGGGTGAAAAGAAATTATTTCTTTGCAGGCAGAGGAGGAGGATGCTCATCCTGCTGTGGGTAATGGCAGGCAATTTCCATTTAGTTAGCGTTTTCCTGACCCTCTTTTGTGGTACTCTTTGACATCCAGCTAGTGGTAGCCAAGGTCAACTGCCTGCTTTGGCTGCTATTTTGCCAGCAACGTATTTACACTGAAGCGTGGGATCAACTGTTTGTATCCAGCTATTAAAAAAATCCTAGGCTGAACACATCTCTTGTGCAAGTGAGACACTGACAGTCCAAGCATTAACTCCTGTATTCGCATGTGCACATAGCTATCGAATGAGCTAACACCCAGCTCGTGCCAATGACCTCAACCTTGATCTGGAGGGACCATTTATTCACGAGCAAAACGTTCGTTCTCCGTGCAAACTGGGACTTCGCAACGTTTGGTCGCCTATTAATGAACACGCAGGATACAAAATTACTGCAATTTTGTCCTCTTACCTTTTGGGGCTGTGTGTCAGGCACACAGCGCTGTGGCTATTCCTGAGGAACTTTAAATTAGCAGTCGGCGTTTACTGGGTCTGTAGATCTCGCAGAGGAATTACGGGCAGTCCTGAGGCTGTGAGAGCTACAGGGACAGGCACAAAGGCACGCACCGGCCATGGAAACCTTCCTCCTTTTTAGCGAGGGCAAGGGCATTTTTCATGAACATGCAGTGGGACTACTACAGGTCCCTGCTCATGAAAATCGGAGGAAGCACCATTTTGCAGTCCACACACACCCGCAATAAAATGGTGGTTCAGACTAGAGCTCAACCACCCGGCTCAGCACCAGCGTTCCTCTGCTCGCTCAGTAGGCTGGCTCTTTTTTTAATTATTATGAAATGGCAATAGATTTTAGATTAGGAATGAGGCAGGAAATGAGGGGAAAAAAATCCTGTGTGCATCTGGAAAACACACAGGGTAAAAAATTAACCTTGAAACTCAAAGAAAACAATGTATGTGTGAAAGCAGTCGCTGTATGAATTTTTTAATAACCATAAGGTGTGTCTTAAAACTTGTAACGTTAAGAAGATCTAGCACAATATGTGTTGTCATACTGCAGAAGCCAATAAAGTATTCTTAAAAATAAAACCATATAGCAGAAATAATTACATCCAACTCAACGCAGGAATTAGCCTGGCACTGCAAATGATGCGCCTTGCTTTGCGAGAAGGGGCTTTATAATACGATGATTTGGCAATTTGGGGGGATGGTTATTCTCATTTTAACAGGCCTCTGCTTAGGATATGTCCCCTTGGGGATGTAAGGAAGGTTAACAACTTACACGGGGGGAGAAGGGATTTTCGTGATCAGGAAAATTGCAGGCTCCAATTTGTGCGTATGTGTATGCGAGAGAGGGAGAGATTCCTCCCCGTTTGAGAACATGCGGCACAAAATGTGGGCAAAGGAGACATTTACAGGGAAGGCTCTTATGTAATGTAGACCCCAGTCCACCAGGGGCTGGACTGGAACGGCTGATCCTGGCCCCTGGACCCCTGGCTGGTGTCAGGTCAGGTGTCAGACAGGGGGAGATGGATAAATCACTTCTAAAGGTGCATCAGCATTATCTGTCTCACTGAAATTCTTGCCTTGATGGTCCAATGTAGATCATATATCGGACTTGAGTGATCACATGTCCAGCAACTCAGGGAGGCAGATTATTTAATCTTTTTTGTCTCTAATCCAGTAACGCTTTTCCATCAAACTACCTGGGTACTATGTGCAATCTGAATTTAAAGCTAAGAAGAGACTCCAGATGATTTTTTTCTCTGAGCATTTCACTTTATAAGATTTGTTCTTAAATTACCTTGTAATTGATTCGGTATTAAACGGCAAATCAGAAGTCTACTTTCAGCTGAAAGCAGCTGTCCACTTGTATTTCTGTGCATTCTTGACCTGACGTGACAATTACCAGGGGAGAAACATCCCTCTGCAGTATTGAATGCAGTCCCATGCCTGGACATTCAACAATATTCATTGGCCCATATAACTTAAACAAGAAGAGTTTGTTAGCCTAATAAATCCACGATTCGGGCTGAGAAATAAAGGTGCTGTCAATAACCCTTTAGCCAGATAATAGAAAGGGGATTATGTGATTATTCTGTCAAAAAATTAGGTTTCATGTTTTTAATTGGTATCATATCCTGTCATGAGTCTGTAGGATTTAAATCACAGTCCACTACGTTAGACTGAGAAGGAAGCCTGATAGTAAATCCTTTCATCCTCGAGCCTGTAGGGTTTTTATGTGAAGTCCTAATTTCTGTTAAAATACTTCCAAAGAAAGACAACAGGAAACAGTAAACATGGCAACACCACAAAAATACTTTTCTGATGCACTATTTCTGTCAGCGTTCAAAGAATAAGTTGTACAGGCTGGAAAGGAAACTGCTGTATCATTAAAACCCAAGCAGGCTGAAACAGCCGCCCTTTTGTAAAATGGCCCCCCTCCTCACCGTCTCCCATAAATCTTGTTTCAAACTAGGCTAAAGCCATGGACTGACTTTGCCTCTCGCATTAATGGCTTGAAACTGTTGTGCATCACAGTTCTGCGTTCAAAGGGAGTCAAGAGTATTTAAAAACAACTTCTGGTGCAGGATGCAATTATAACTGACAGCCAGATGTCTGCCCTGTCTGGTGCAACCAGCCTCGGAGAGCCTGCAAATGGTCTCGAGACCTCTGGATCTAAACAGTGCGTCCGAGTGACTGATACACAGATAAACAACAATACCACAAATCACTGACACCGGCTGAGGGGTTGCTGGTGCTGATAAAGATTTTAGATGTCGGGAAGCAGCTGACCCTTCCACCCTCACCTCTCTTATTTTTTACTGTGCCAAACCAAAGTATGTTAGCGAGAAAGGACTCGGCCCACAAAGTATGTTTATATATCCACTGCCAGAGGTTCATCGTGTGAGGAAACATGAGTAATTGCTCGGTTTACAAAGGTTAACTGGACTCTGCTCAAAGATATTTGATATGTTGATTAAATTATATAAGTCTGGAGCATTTGTATCAACTTCTATATTACGGGGTGTTCCCCCTCCCAGCGTGTATTACCTGCTGAAAGTGCTTGAAAATGGACTAAAACTAAAAATGGACCCACACCTCTCCACAGTTTGATTTGATTATTAGGCGTGTAAGAGGTGCTGCTTTGATGTCAACTCATGTTTCTTATGGGCCTTCTGGCAATTTGTTGGAGATTTCTTTCTCTTCACACAGCATCCCATTTTATGTATCTTTTATGAGGCATGTACACACACAGACTGAGTTAGTGAGCACAGGCGTGTATGGGAGCACACAGAGAATTATACAAAGCTTTGGGGAAATCAGCCAAAATGACTTTTCTTCCTGTCCTTTATTAATATTCACTACAAGACCAACCAACTCAAAGGCTGTAGAAGAAATTGAAAAGTCTTCATTGATTTTCCATAGGCAGTGGATCAGGCCCTATCTGGTTTAGGAGATATTTTTGAAAGAGTGTGCTATTAATCTGACATATGTTCACCATATCATGCTGTTAGCCTGTGGGGAAATAGCTGAGGAATATTTGGACAGTAATAGTTTGAAACAGTGAGGACATGCAAGAAAGATGAACTAAATGTAAGCTAATTTTTAGAGGTCATTTTTAGATGTAATTCTTTACATGAGCATTATATTTGATTTTCCTTTAAGATCGCCTTCTTCCTGTGATATTTCTATTGTCTTTTTAAAATATCATACTGATACTTGTTTTGAGTTATCTTGTGTTTGTAACAGAATTTTGTAGAATTAAAAACAAACAAAAAAACCACCACAGGCTGTCCAGGAGACATTGTCTTCTTGCATCCCAGTGAGAAAATTCACTGCATCACTTTATCACAGGTCTTCAGTGTGTCACAAAGACAGGTCTATGCAATATCATTAGAATGAAAGATAAGGGACTCCATAATGCAAAGATGTCATCAGTGATGGGAAAATTCCAATTCTGAAAGAGGACCCCATTCCAAATATCAAGCCTGAAGGATTTAGTATCTTGAAACATTTTTCAGGTTGGTTCAATGTCATTGAAAAAATGTGATAAAAAGGATGTCACTTAAATCACAGCAACCTGATGTGCAAAGTTGTCCTGCTGGATGAATTGCCAAAACTTTTATTCACAGAAGACTGAGTTCAAGTAGCCTAAGAACTAACCCGAATCCTTGCCCATTCCTTGAGCCAGACTTGCATTATGGGTTGACGAATGATAGTTAAGGACCCGACTCTCCAGCCTCCATTCTCTCACTGGCTCTTTAGCCCTCCAGCATGGCTCCCATTGCTACAAAGGCACTGCTTGCTTGGTCATCACCACTTGGGGCTCTCATGCAGTTGACCCATTGAACTGCTGTAAACTTTTCACTTTATAGGTCACAGTTTTATGCAAAATATTTTTGTTTACCCCTAGGACATGAAATGTAAGAGGGGATGCAAAAGGACAGAGCTACTGAAGTGTCACTCTGGTTACTACAGCATGAGAGCACCTCACAACTTGCTGGATACGGATTTACTTCTACAACCATTTTCTAGTGGACACTTTCTTGAAAAGTGTTTAGGTGCCCAGGCAGATCCCACAGAGTGCTCCATTCCCACAGTATCTCTGACTTCTGTTTTCATCCTGATAACGATGATGAGATGTTAGACTGAGATGTGTGAACAATATGAGAAACTAGAGAGAGAGTTCTTCACTGAAGCCTCTGTGAAAGGTAGAGATAGGTCTGAGCAATCTTCATACAGCAAAAGTGACAAATTGCCCTGAGAAGCCACTGTAGCAAAGCTACAGCACTGTAGTATAGTGCTGGCTTAGGTGTTGCCGTATACTGCCGTCTGCAGTGCACACATGCCCTAACAAACTTTATGCCAGCAGAGAAGGTCCCAAGCTTCTGCTACTTAGAGAGAAATGGCTACATTAGTAGACATGTTAAAGCACTGCAAACCAAACCTTTTAAGATGTGAATGAGAATGAAAGTCCTAAGTTTCCCCCTAGGAAAAGGAAGAATTTCTAAGAGTATGACTGTGAGAAGAAAGAGTCAAGTTTGAATCTTCTGTGCAAAGATGTATCACACTGTGGGAGGGAAGTGGGACCTTGTGATGGTCATACTTCAGCCAGCATTGAAGTCTGGGGAATAATTCATGAAAGATTTGAGGAAGCCTGTGGAATCTTCTATAAATCACATTAGCCCGTGAACAACTGCTGAGTTTTAAGCGTTTCAGTTTCTTCTTCGAGTTTATCATTTTAATAAGCTTTGAAAGGTCATATATCCCAAATTCATTTTGAAGTGAATTTAATTTTGTTTGTAATTTTTTAAAAATTAATGATTACTGTGTAATATTAGGTATAGGACACTTCTTGGAGACGGTCTGTGTTAACATGAGAAACATTTCAAGACCTCCTGCCTGCGTAACATGTTCATTGTTAAGGTACTCCTAAATGGTATTTTAAGATCCTAGCAGATTCTCATCTATCCAGGGAATGTAAATATCTTCCCACCCATGCCTCAGAGTGTACCAGGAAAGTGGTACACCCAGGAGAGCAAGAGAGAGAAGAAAGCCTAAATGCAATGTCAGATCTTCCTCCTCACAGCAAACCAACCCCCTGGTGGGGATGGGAGTGTGAGAGGGAGAGAGAAGAGGATCAGACCACAGCTCGTCTGAGACCAGTGGCGGGAACAGACAGTCTCCATAAGGCTTCCTTAAAGGTAGTTTCTGGGTCAAAAAGTTTAAGCTTTAAATTGCGCCTATCTGCAAAGGATGGTGACTGGCCATCCCAGTACATTGCAAAGGGGCCGGGAAGAGCCATACCTCGTGGTGTCCCAGAGCATTGGCTGCTGTGGCCACAGCACTGCTGAACTGCCACGAGGCTGGCACCCAGCATCCAGCACCTACACGGCACTGGGCAGTTTGCTGCAGGAAATTTCATCCCACCTTAAATGCTGGCCTGTTAACCTAGGACCGGAGAGTCATCTCCCTCCTCTGCCATGCAAATCTGTGGCACCTTGGAGATACCATTCAAATGGACAAGGATATTTTGGGCAGCTCTGGATGAAAGCAGAAGTCATGGAGATCTGTGGGAATGGAGCACCACATGGGATCTGCCTGGGTACCTAAACACCTTCCAGCTAGGTGCTTCAGCTTGCCTGCTGGAAAACACTAATAGAGGTAAATCTGCACCCAGCAGGTCGTGAGGCACCCTCATGCACCTGAGTGACACTTGGACAGCTCTGTCCTTTTGCATCCTTCCCCCTACCTGGGGTAGCTCACCCAGGCAGGCTGGAGCGGTGGCATGCTGGCTGCCGGGGCGTCGCAGCGGTTCGGGAGCACCCTCGCTCTATTCCTCACCCTGCTGAGGCCTCACGTGCAAGAAGCACAGGGCAGGCTCGGGGCATTCAGTGCCAAAGCAGCCCAGAGCTCCTCAGCGTTCAGCGGGATGAACACTGCAGTCTTTCCAGTGTCAGGTGGGACGCTCTCCAGTTGCATTTGCTGTTAATAATTCTGTGGCTAAGAATTGCCCGTCTGGTCCCTTGTAATCCTGAGGGGGGTGTTTCCAGACAGTCTTGTTAGACTCTTTCTACTTTACTGTGGTTGCCATAAATAAAATTGTCTCCATAAGTTACCAGGAAACAGATAGTAAAGAAATGTTAATGTTTTTTGAGAACTAGTAATGAGATATACACACACATATATATAAATATCTGTAGTACAAATAAAAGAAAAATAATAAACAACGCAAAATGATACAAGCACTACCACTCAGCTTCAGAACTGCACTGTAAATGATCACTACATCCCCGAGCAAATCGCAGCCTCTGTCTTGAGACTGGTAAACACCATCCCCTTGCCAGTGCCAGATGCAAAACCCTTCATCTGGAGCTGCTCCCTGCACCCTGGGAGCGGTTCCTGGACTTTCAAAATTACCTCGCTCAGAGGGATTTGGGAGCCTGCTCATACTTCAGATGGGAGTTTAGAAAGAAAATCCAAGGACGTGGGTAGTATAGAGTTAGATGGGAGTTTCATTGATTGAATAATCTATAGCTGCAGAAACTATGGCTATTTTTCTACTGAGTTTCACTTATCTGACTTTCTTCTCAGGAAAGCTTTTATAGGGTACATCTATCAGTTTGGACACAGAGGCACAATGTTCATTGGCATGTGTCCGTTAAACTCTAATAAAACCACAATACAGGTAGCATTTCTACTGTCTTATTTCTATGTATTTTAGGTTTGTATAATTATTATCTTCACATATTTTTGTCATTTCATCCATCTGCAGTATACTGATTTCTGTAGCAGATGACTACGTGAGAAAGAAAAGGCTAGTGTTTTGACAGGAATTTTTTTTTTTTTTCAAATTTGATGACCTCATCGGCAGCTCTCGCATCTCACTCCTCCTTCCCCTAACTGTGGGCATTTTAATAAAAATTCATGGGACAGATTAATTGAACTTTGCTATTAGCTTCTTTCTTCCCTTGAACTCCCTGGAGAGCCTTCATCTGAAGACCTTCCTTGGAAGACCACACAGCACCGCATTTGGGTGGTGGCAGACTGATGTGGACTCCAGACCATGCTTGAATCTATGGAGAAGGGATCCTGCATATCAGGGGAGCATACTTATATCTGGCTTACAGGAACAAGGCCTTTCTTCTCAAGTGATGGTACCTAAGTCCCTGGAAATATTTTTATTGCTTTGAGGGGCCCATAATTTTTTGTTTTATGTTGCCCTGATTTGTAAAATGATAATTTTAGGCAAAGAAATTATTTGCCAAAAAAAAAAGAGAGAGAGAGAAGAAGAAGAAGAGCCCTGAAAAGATATTTTCAGTGTTTTCACATGTTTTGCCAGCAATTTTGGAAGAAGAAAATTAGAGCCCTGACTGAAGTCCCTTTGATAGATTTTCAGAAGGGAATGTACTTGACTTTGTGGGTTCATCATCATCCTCAGCTTTATTTTCAGAAATCTGAATGAGATTTGAATGGGAATGCAGCTGCACAAACCCCGCTCCAATCAATAGGAGTCCTGTGGGTAAAACCCAAACGACTCTCACAGAACATCTTGTCTTCTTTAATCAAAGACTTGCGGATCGATTTTCCTAATTTATTGTTTTCCCAGTTGTTTTATAGAAGAGGCTGCTGGGATGCTGCCTGTAAGTATGTGTATGATGAAGCGCTAAACTACCGTTTTTCCCTCCGTAGCATACCTCAGTCCAGCTTTGTGCTGGTTGATAGTACGAAGCCATTACAAAGCTGATAGAAAAACGCCTATTAATATCTAGTTAATGGTCACACTTTCAGTCTCTTGGCGGACAACAGGAAAAATCCCACGGACGTGAACCGGACTGGATTTGGCCCGCCGCAGTGATCGGTGCGTATCTTCTCATTACCCCCGCGCCGCCGGCACGCTCGGCAGCGTGCTGTGTGCCTGGAGTATGCTGGTTTTATTAGAGCGCCTGCTTGATGGCCTATTAAAAAGAACATAACAGGGCCATAAAGAGAGGCGATGTGTAAATACAGGACCAGAGCGGCCACGGATTTGCCCCGACCAAGTTCCCCGGGTCTCTAACAGCGTGACCTGGCCCCTGCGGAGGGGAGCGTGGCTCCCACGTCCCCCGCGTCGCTCTCGGTGGGGACGGAGCTGCTGCAGCCCCCAGCACCCTGCTGCTCCTCAAAACCGCCCCGCCGCGGTTGTCCTCCCCCGGCCGGCGCCGCAGGGACCCGCTCAGCCCCTGTGCGCCCCGGCGCGGCGCCGCGGGGCCGGGCGCTGAATCCTGCCCTCCGTTCCTGGTCTCTCTGGCGATGGGAGGGCCGGGTGGCCTTCTCCCTCAGGCCTTTTCTGATGCTTCAGGGGACAGCTCAAGGCCCTAGGAAAGGGTTACATGAGAGAGGCGCGTTGTCGATGAAGTAACCTCCCGCTTGTTTACGCCCCAGGAGTTTCTCAGTTTGCTCTTTCTCTCGCAGGAGCAATCGCCAGCGCTTCTCCCCCAAAGTTCACAGTTCCCAGGCCGTCATGTCTTTCCCCTATCACTTCGTACAGGTTTCCAGTGTGATGGCTGTTAAAGGTTTAAAAAGTTTAAATTGACCTTGACCTGCAAACAAGTGATTTACAGTAAATGAGATTGTTCTGGAAAACCAAAACCGTATGAACCGATTGCCGTTACCCGTGCCGGGCCGGGCGCGACGTGTCTGCCCCCAGCGAGGGCTGCTGCAGCGCCTCCAGGAGCGCCCGCGCGCGAGGCCCTCCCGGGGCAGGCCCGGCGCAGCGCCGCCGCGGGCACCGCCGGCCCCGGCCCTGGCCGGGCACGCGTTCGCTGAGCCCTTCGAACCTTCTCTTCAGCTCTGTTTGTAAAGTCACTGTGAACTACGAAAACGTATCTTTAAAACGCACGGATAGTACTTGTCTTCTTTAAAAGAAACCCCTGTCGGCAGCTTCATGAGGGACCTTGGAATATGCTGCACGTGTTTGTGTTGGAAGAAAAAATTCCTCATCCTACTTTTGAACTCGCGAGATAGATGCTAGTTCCAGCCTTTCTTGGGGCAAGTTTTAAATCACAGTGAATTAAACAATAAATGGTAAAGCAAAAGAGTATCTTTCTGGTGTCCCTGTGAAGCCTGAAAGTGCAGAACAGTACGAGTTAAAGAGGCGACACGGCATTTCAGCGCTCCCGGTGTCGCTGCTCCCTTTTATCTTTCCTGGCATGCTCTTTAGGAAACAGCAGAGAAAGAAAAATATGAAATTGAACACAGCAAATTTAATTATAAAACAAAGCCACCCACCTTGCTTTCAGGGTCAGGAAGTATAATCGCCTCCTTTTGACGCAAGAATGAGTTTAACAACATATGTTAAATGAACAATTATTTAAAATAAAAGGAAATGACCTTAAAAACAGCTGCAGTATCTCAGGCTATAGCAGACAGCAGTGCAGAAAAACAGCCCGTTGTGGCAGCCGGGCGCGTGCAGAAGCCAGAGCGCTCCCGCACCTCTACCCGCTCAGGGACAAAACCAGAAAGCAATCATTTCACAGACTACTGGCAGAGATCTTGCTTTGTATTTGATCTCACCAGCTTGTTCTGCCTCTGTCTTTTTTTATGTCTGTTTATTTTGGTATTTCTCAATTTTTTTTTTGGCTGAAGACCAAATCCGCTTGCCCAAAGCCACAATTTACTGCAAACTGGCACTATGACATTGGATTTTTTTTTTCAGCAAATTGTATTTCAATGAATGCTGCAAGCAGAGGAAAGACCAGAGCAGGCACATCAGTGTTAAATGCATGTGTAAGAAGAATAAAAAGAAAACAGCTTTTTGCAACAGAATAAATCCATTTTTATTGAAACCGCTAGGAGTCATATGACCAAGCACGTAGCCTTTCGGACAGCACCGAACTAGCCTGAAATGGTAAAGAAATAAAGCAGGTCTGCCTCCTCCTTGCACAAGCTTTCTAGCCTGTCGACGCGTTGCCTGTCCGTATCCCTCACAGCGCATCTGTAGAGCTATTAAATTGGATAATCCCTCTGGCCTTTGATACATTTCTGGACATGATTATTTCATTACTCGCAGTATATCAGTAGGATCATAATAAAAAGGACTTCTGACAACCTGCCAAGAGTTTTGTGGCCTTGTAAACACAAAAGTGCTCTAATAAAATTTTATTAAGTGTTAAAAAGTCATAAAAAGTGAAATAACATAAACTACAAAATTTACTGTCCTCAGCAAATGCTGAAAATATCGTCCATAGTAAAATTAAATTAGCATGTAATAGAGAAGCGGTGTGGAGTGGGTTTAAAAAAAAAAGAAGGGGGGGGGGATTGCACTTGAACTAAACACGGGTCACGGGGATGCCGCTGCCGGCGCCGTGCGGGCGGGCGGGGGGGACCCGCGGGCGGGGCGCTGCGCGGCGCTGCGCGGGGCTGCGCGGCGCGGCGCGGGCGGCGGCGGCGGCGGGGAGCGCGGCGCTGCGCGGCGCGGCCGCCAGGCGGCGCTGTGGGAGCGGGAATGCGGCGGCGACCCCGCGCTGCGCCGCGCCGCGCCGGGCTGCGCGGCCCCGCCGCCCCCGCGCAGCCCCGCCCGCCGGCTCAAGTGCGCGCTTTTTTCCTTTTTCCTTTTTTTTTTTTTTTTTTTTTTTTTTGGGGGGGGGGGGGGGGGGGGGGAGGTGGCGCGAGGAGAACACCGCGGGGCGGCCGCGGCTGCGCCTTCTCCGCGCAGCGCCGCGGAGCGGGGAGCGGCCCGGCCGCGACGATGGCGGCGGCAGCGCGCAGCGCCCCCGCGGCAGCCGCGTAGGTCGGACCCTTCCTTCGCCGTCGGGTCCCGCGACACCGGGAGCGGCAGCTCCGCGCGCGGGCGCGGGCGCGGGCGGGAGCGCGGCGGGAGGCGCCGGCAGCGCTCCGCGGCAGCGCTCGCGCCCTCGCTCGCTCCGGCCTTCCTTGGTTCTGTGCGGCGGGAGGATTCACCGTCGTTTCGCCGGGAAGGAAGCAAGTTCCAGGCACGTGAAGGCGGCTGGGCAGAGCCGCCCGAAAGTTTGCGCGGGGGGTGGGGAGGGGGGAGAGATGACGATGATGATAATAATAATTATTATAACAACAATAATAGGCTCCTGATCCGCGGATAGCCAGCGTTTCAATTCCGTTTCATTCCGGCGGCAGAGGACGGCGGCTTCTCCCGGGGCAAGGCTGATGTTCAAGGCCAACTTGTGCGGGAAGAGCAGGGGGCGGCAGCCCGGGGCCGGGGCGCTGCGGGGCCGGGGCCGGGGCGCTGCGGGGCCGCTCCGGACGGGCCCCCCCGCCCCGCCCCGCCCCCGAGCAGCCCCGGCGGGGCGCAGGCAGCGGCAGACCTTTGGGCAAAAACTGGCTTAAAGATACCTGGTGCGAGCAGGAACAAAGAGCTTTGTTCTCGCCAAGGTGGCACGGAGGCTTGGGAAGTTGGTTTTAGTAGAAATTTTAGCAATTCTGTAAAAGTAAGCTGTGTTTTGGTAATTTTGGATGCATATCAGAGCAGGGCTAAGAAGCCAAACTGAAAGCAATATTGTGCTTTTATTTTGAGCCATATGAATGAATGGGAAAGTTGGAGGTGTAGTGCTCGCTTTAGCTTGAATGTCTTAAATTAGGACTGATTTCTAAAAACAGGTATTTCTGTTTGTACATAAAGTTGGCTAGACCTTTGCACATACGCAGACCATACAGCCACAAAATGTGTATTTATTGCAGGGATTCAAAACTTGTAATATTTTATATGCCCTGATGTTCAGCACCTCTTATTAAAAGAACTTTTTATTTTTTTTGCTATTCATCTTTACTAACAAATTAGAGAAATAAAATACTTTTGAATAAATGGCAAAATCTTTGCTTTTCTTCCATCTCATATTTTCATGTAAAACTTCAATAATTTGATATCAATCAATGCAGTTAGTAATGCTCACAGAGTACTGATGAGAATATTTGGGTGAAAAAAGATATTCTCCTTTTTAAGGTGAAGAAAATTTCCACATCACATTCTGCTGTGTTTAAAAAAAAAAAAAAAAATCTGAGCTCCATCTACGAAAACACACAAGTTTTCAATGAGAGCTAAATAATGATTTTCTCTGCCCTCTAATGAAATTTTTAGTCTTCTGTCACCAGATATAATGTAAAGACTGCAAAAATGCAAGCAGAAAGTGTAGCAGCAGTGTGATCAAAGCTTTGAACTTCCATGAATTAAAAAGTCACCGGAGCATTACCGAATTCCCCGCACATGTGGCAGAGGTGTGTGAACGCCTACATAACTTTGAAGAGTTTTTAAGCGAAATGGAAAGGTCTGGGAGTTTGTTCCCATTGCGAAAAGGCTTCAGGATCAGCTGCAGTGTCTTTCTGGGTTTGGGGGCCTCAGGCCGAAGAAAGTGGCCGTGCCGCCTGGGCTCCCGCGGGAAGGAGGAGGCGAAGGTGCCGCGGCACGGCCGGCCCGCGCTCCGCGTGCCCGTTCCCCGGCCCCGGCCCCGGCGGGGTCGTGCGGGCTGCTGGCAGGGGTTAAAGGTGCGCGGCATCCTGCACGCCATCAACCGCATCTTCCGGAGCTGAGGGATAGCGTCAGGCCTCTGTTACTGGGCTTTTTATTTTGTTACTGTAGCGTGGCTGGGCCCTACGCTGAAGAAACTGATACGGGGTGAAATCTTGGAGGTCCCAAAGTCGATCCCCAGCCTCATGGGCTTTGCTGGAGTCACGTTGCCATTGACTGCGTCGTAATATTTTGTACCATCAGCCATATGGGAGAGATTTAAAATTGGCTTTAGAAGAAACAGAAACTAGCTCCTCCACAGATGATTTGCATGCGTTGTTACCTGGTTGTACCCCAGGTAACACAAGTGGCAACACCAGGGGTAAACTGACAAACAGACGAAGCTGCAAAATGTTTTCATTTTCCATAACTACTTTGACTAAAATATTAACATAAATCAACTAACTTGTATTATATGCTGTATATAAGACCACTAGGGCCGATCTGGACCACGCAAGGGCATGGGAAGACATTCAAAGGCAAAACTGGCTATTTGCAGCCCATGACCCTCTTTTTAGGACCACGTGGATGTGTGAAATTGTATGTAAAAGATGCCTGCAAAACATTAATGCAAGAGGCAGAGTAAGGAGGAGAGGCGGTATTAATTCACATCGCTCACTGTTGTACACTTAGTGATACTGAATTGTGTTTCCCCTTGATATTTTAAATAGATGCATCCTAATGGACTTCTTAAAATTGGATTTAAACCATAACACCAGGAAGTACAATTTTGCTAAAAATGGAGGGGGAAAAAGAAGAAGCTGAACTCCCAGTCACTCTCACAGTCATCATTTCATAGACAGGGTTTTCTGACCCATTAGCCTCCCAGACAAGGATGGCACCTATCCAGTGTAAATATTACATTTTCAACATTTGGATGGCGTTTTGGGCAATAGTTCTCGTCTCCTGAGAATGTATTCTTTATAAATACAATTTTATTTGCAGTTTAGAGTTAGATTAAAGTAGGATGTAAATTTTTAGCATAAAAGGAATTTAAAGAGCTCTGTGTATGGACTCACTCACTCGAGACTACAACTTCTTCCTTCAATTTTTTTTTAATTTACACTGAAAATGGCTTAAACAAAACAGCATCAAACACCCTTTTTTCTGGAACAGGGAGGATCCAGACATGATTTTGGAGGAATAACTCCATGTGTAGACAAGATCTGTTGCTACTGTTCATCAGCATAGCTCGCACTGTGCACATCTCAAAGTGGAAAGCCACACTCACGTCTTTGGGATTTAACACCCTCATCGGCCTAAACTCTCCTCTGTGTATCTTCCGGTACTGCCCCACCGACACTGCCAGATGCTCACAGTGCTCTGCGTTGGAAATGATTATGAAAATGAGTCGATCTACATCCATAGCGGCTAGTGGATATTCTTAGAGAAGGAGCTTGTCTGAAATTCCCAGCTCTGTTTTAAGTCCTTCTCTTTCTCCTCAGGGGAAAAATGGGCAGTATTTGGACTGAGCCCACATGAATTGCTTTGCACCCGTAGCTCCTTGCCTGCGAACAGCCTCGCTGGTTGGCACAGCCCTGGTTAGGAGGAGGAGGCTCGGCACCCAGGCACAGCACTTGCACGGCAAGCTTCGGGCCGCTGCGGATTTAAACGGCTGGACTGGATTCCCGGGAAGTGTGTTTACCGCGGAAATCCCGACCTGTCTTTACAGCAGCATTGCTTAGCACCGTTCAGTATCCGTGAAGTACTGGGACAAATGCGGTCCTGAAAGCACCAGCTTTACATCTCCCTGCTCGCAGGTAATTTTCCATGCGGATAACGTGCTGTTTCGACCAAGCACCCGCACTTCCCGACTTGCGTGGTGCCTTCGCCTCGGCCTTCCCCGGCGCGGGACGCTGCCCCCGAGCCCCGCGTCGGCCCCGCGGCTGCCCCGCGCTGCGGCCCCGCGGGCGCCGTGCCGCCCGTGCCGCGGCTGGGCCCCGCGAGCTCCCCGGCCCTCAGAAACGCAGCGGTGCTCCCAACAGGACTGCTCCTCCGCGGTTTTTCTACCGGCAGCCGGAATATTTTGCCAGTAGAGACTGTTACCTGGGAGTATGACCAACAGAATTTTTGCTTTTGACTTGAAATTCGTCTTTGCTACCTAAGTGGAGAGTCCACCCCGAACGGCAGCGGAGGGGAAGGGCTTCCTCACACGCCCCGGCAGCCCGCTGCCTCAGGGACCGGGCAACCCGAGGCAGAAGCAACGTCAGCTGTCCGAAGCCTTCGGGGCCACCCTGGCCCTCTTCCTGTATCACGGGGCCCGCGGGCAGGCACGTCCCTTGGGGCAGGTTCCTACGCCCAGGCTTCACTTCGGGAGCAAAGCGCCCGCCGCAGCGCGGCGGCACGCGAAAGCCAGAGCCGCCGGGGTTGGAGGACCAGCTGAAAGCTCTCTAATGACATCCAGTGCTACAAAGCGCTTTGAAGTTGTATAGCTGCTGTTTCTTTTCTATGATTTCCAAATGCAGAAGAAAAAGAAAAAAAAGAAAAAGAAATATCAACGTTAAAAGCATCAGTCAGTCTATTTAACAGGACACTAGCTGTCTGCGTCATTTCTTTTCTTCTTATGATAATATGAAATGAGTAGGGGAAAGCAGAGAATTTTCTTCATGTTTATAAAACTTGCATTATTTAGTTGGAAGACCAAAAAAGCTGCACCGTATTTACCGAAGGCCAAAGGCCAACGTATTTAGGTGTTCCAGAAAGCGTCGTTACGCCTGGTTGCACGAGGCTGTTGCTGGTGGCCCTGCGACGTGGGACACGGACGTCTCTGGAGCACCACCCCCAGTGTGCACGTCAGGACCGTCCCACCAGGGAATCAAGCAATAGGTTGCCAATTTTCACTTACCCTCGCTCTCGGCCAAGGGCCAGATTCTGCCCTCTTGACTTGAGTAAGGAGGCCTGATCGCCACGGGCGAGATACCCCCGGCACGAGCAGACGGGGCCGGTGCCAGCGCGGGTCCCCTCGGCCGGCTGGGGCACGTGATTAAATTAAGGGCCTCTTTTCGAGAAAATTTAACAGCATAGTACGTGCGAAAGAGCTGCCAGTCTCACCTGCCGTCCTGCCCCGTCGGGTGTAAGAAGAGAGAGAAAATAGAAAGAAAACTGCCAACAGTCGCATGCCCACATAGAAAAATTAAAATACAGAGCTGCGTGTGAGTATTTCATAATAAATAATAATAATGAATAAATAATGTTCTCTCTTGTGGTTAGACTTAGATACAGCAAAACTAGTGCCTTCTAATATGTAATTGCCTGAAAGGGGGAAATGCTGATATACTTTTAAACACAGCCCCACGACTGCCACCCCCAGCATGTTGGAACAAAGGCACACGTGAAGTTAATTGCTGCAGAGTTTGAGGAGTGAAAAAATTGCCATAACTTTCATACATGACTATGTTACAGAGATTGGATAAATTGCCTGATGTAGGGCAGCAAAGTGGGACCAATTCATTTTTGTCTATCCTCAGAAGCCCTCAGAAAAACATGATTCCTCATCAAACACCCACGGAAAGGACAGCTCCGCGTGCCACACCGAGATAACGAGTGGGCCCGGGGGGGGACACACTTCTGCATCACGCGGCCCTTACTTGTCCTTGACAGCCAAAGAAAAGCCACATAAAGTTTATATTAACTGATGTAACTGTCAGTCTGCTTGAAATTTTGTCAGCTGAAAAGAAAAATCCTGAAAGACAGACGAATGCACATTTTACGGGGTGTTTAGCTGTAGAAAGCTCTGCAGAGCTACTTCCAACATGCTTTTTGGCCCTAGGATTTCAGCAGTGTTTTGTAACACCAGTCCTCAGCACATCTACGTGCTAGGTGGGGGCAGTCTGCAGAGCGGTAACCCGAAGCGTAGCACGCCCCGGCGCAGCGGTCCGCGAGCAAACTCTAAGGCTCTTCCCTTGGCTCTTCCCTTTGAGTCTGCTGCGCTGAACTCTGGCAACTTCCAAAAACGCTCGTGTTCTCCCCAGCCTGCTGATTAAAGATTAAAAGGTTTTATTTGGTGTCTGTTAGTAAAAAATATGGGGAAGCTGGAGCAAATGAATGAATCTGGAAACTAATGAAATGAGAAAAAACACCGGTTATTTATTGATCAGTAGAGCACACTAGGAAGCACTAAGTCTGCGGAGCCTGCGAGAACGAAACACAATTACACTTGTTTCATTGCAGCTTTACAGCTGCTGTGAACTCTGGAGGCACGAAGCGCCACTTCTGCTGTTGGGAACTGAATTTCAGATTTTTCCACTTCATAGGTCAGCCCTGCCAGCCAAGCAGGTCAGGCCACCACAAGCCGGGCGGAGGCGGAGGCGGTTGCTCGCTGCGGGAGCGAGGCAGAGCAGGCGCCTGCGCCGCCACCGAGCGCGGCGTCCCGCTGGCCTTGCACTGCTGGGTTATCTGCCTTTTGCACTTGAAAATTTTGCCTTATGCCATTTGCAAACGAGCTTCCAGGTAGCTCATTATCAAGTGAGGACCTGGGGAGGAACTCCTTGCTCGTGTGCTTTGATGCACACTGCACCCAGTTTGCAAGCAGGCAGATACGTGAAACATGCTGCTCGTACTTGCAGCCTCCTAATCCCTTTTACTCCCTTGTGGCTCTTTTCTTTTTCTCTTTCCACTCTTCTCTCTATTTTTTTCAACTTCATCTTCATCCAACTGCCCCTCGAAGCCTGCCTTTACCCCTTTGCCTTACCCAGCAAGCCCCCCACTTTCTCTGCTGCCTGCTCTAGATGACTACAGTAGACTCCCATTCTCCAGAACAAAAGTATGTTATTTTCCCCCTCTTAATTTTCTCCATAAAATCTTGTCCATCTCCTCAGTCCACTAAACTCTCATATCTGTTTATCAGGCTCAAAACTTTGGCATCATCCTTAAGTATTTGCTTTCTTTTGCCAGCATCTATTCCATTGCTCGGTATTATAGATACTCTTTCCCTAGTACATCTGTTTTTCATCTCCTTCTGTACATCTCCTTTCTGGCCAAGCTGTAAAGTCATTCTCTTTTCTTCACATAGCTGTGTGTATATTTGCTTAAATGGGATTCATCTCAAGTCACGTTTAAAGGTTAGGCATGTAGTCCAGGCTAGGACCTCCAAAGACTGCTTTACTGCCTTAAGATTAGGACGGGGTGAGTCACCTCCCTGGGGGGACCTTCCTCCCCCGCCCACTTAAGCTCTGAGAGAGGCGGTGAAGCTGCAGCTGAGGTGGCAGCTGTGGGTTTGACCTGCAATCTGGATTAATGGGCAATACCATTACCTGGAAGGAGCTGTCCTGAGCGATTTTTATCAGCTGCTCATCCCTGGAAAGGTGTCCTGCAGGTGTCTGCTGCTGCTAGCTCCTCGTGCCAGAGCGGACAGCAAGGTAAGGGAATGCAGGACCAAGAGTTTTCATGCAGCATAGCTAAGGCTAATGCGGTTTTTCATTTGCTCAAGCAGGATCGCCTACAGCAATTTGCTCAGGGCTGTGTCCTGCTGGGCTTTGAATATCTCCAAGGATGGAGGCTCCGTGGCCTCTTTGGGCAGCCTTTTCCAGGGGTTGGCCACTCTCACAGCAGAAAGGTTGTTTCCTCTGTTTAAGTAGAATTTCCTGTATTTCAATTTGTGCTCATTTTAGCATAAAAAGAGCATAAAAAAGAACAAATGCAAGGTTTCTGGAAGGAGACTACAGAAATGTAATTACTGTTTCTATTTCAGTTCTGCCCATCACAGGCTGCAAACCTTTTCATAGATAAGAGGTTTATAACCCCTCTTTTCCCAGCATGAAGACATTAGCTTTCTGGAAACAGCATGACCAATATCCCTGGCTGTTTGGCTGAATGAACTGAAAGTCCAACACACTGAGCCCTTAGTTCATAACTCAGCCGTACTGTCTTACGTCCCCTGCTATCTCCCCTTTCTTTTTTTCCCACTCTTTTTTTTTTTTTTTTTTTTTTTTAAGTTACTCAGGGCAAGCTTTGCCTTTCTAAATAAGCCTGCTAATCAGCTGGAGTTGGACAAATAGTAATTAACTCAAAAATAATAAGCTGTCGGGGCTTACTAACACAGCACCAGCCAGTTCTGCAAGCACTACACTGTAAATTAATATAGCATTGGTTTGTTCACAAACACCAAATTCACCCACAAACTTCAGAAGAAAAATTACTTGGTAAAGACCTACGTTCTTGTCTTGACATTTGATATGCAGCAATGATTATATCTCTGTGTCTAGTGTATCCTGTTGCCGGACTGTGACACAACCGCTGCAAAATGTGGATCCTTCCAAGACATTTTATGCTTGTCAGGTTGGCAACAGATACGTGCTGGTGATGAGACTTGTCTGAGTTGCTCAGCGTTGCAGGCCTGTTTCTGTTTACCTTGCCAGCCCATTTGCGGCCAGCTGTTCTCCAGCAGGAGACAGTGTTAAAGCAAACACACACATGGAAATTGTCCATAATAATTTAGATCCCAAGGCAGTGAGTCCCTTAAACACGTGCTTAACTTTGTTTAATCAGGTGAATAGTCTAAAGCTTCTCCTAAAAGTCTTCTACAGTTGTCCAACCTATTCAAGTCTCCTCCAGCTGATAAAAAAAATAATTATTTTGGTCTTCCAAGCATATGTCATCCAATTATGCCCACATGACCTCAGACTGGGTGTTTGTCTGCAGCTGTCCCAGAATTTCTTTCATTTTTATGACTTTCTTCTCCTGTTGATTCTTTGATAGCCCTTCTGCCTGCCAAATTCTCAATTTGTTGATAATTCATCTTCTCATTCTTTATATCTTTTATTATTTAAGAATAGAAGAGAGCGCTTAATTGGTGGTAATAAAATTAATTATGTAGCCTGTCCCTGGACCCAAAGATTCTAGGGCTTGAGCGGTTTGTGCGACCATTGTCTTTGCTTGAACGTTATCATCTCGGTCATCACCATCAGTAGTAGAAGCTGGGCTTCACTATGTTTTGCACTGTGTATGCATTACAAGATTAAGAATTGTTGATATACAGAAAAGGGAGTGGATATCTGGAGCAACTAATTAATCTTGGAGGAAACTTAGCCATTAGACAGATCATAAATCCCAGTGTAGTAAAAGGTCTTAATCAAAAAAGACATGGCTTATAAAGTTGATCTAGACAGTCACGGACTCAAACATTTTTCTGACAGACTTCTTGACAGACCTTTCTGGCTTCCGTTTCTGACGGATGTCCTCTTTGGATCTGCCACCTTGGACAAAGACAGTTGTTATTTTGGAAGAGGTAAGTTTGAGGGGGAAGCAGATAAGGCTCTAAGGAAATGGGACATAACTGCTAGTTATCCCAGAAGGTAAGTGTGTCACCTGTCACAGGCACTGGAGCAGAGGCTGGATACCCTGGACGAATCCTGCCTACTTAGAGGACAGGCAGATTTGCTCTACCTTTGCTAGAGCTTTCAGATAGCATCGTCCTGAGCTCTGGATAGTTTGCTTTTATCCACAAGTAAAACCATCAATAATTTTAAGGAGAGAAATGCATCTAAGAGGAAGAGGTGAAAGACTTTGGCCAGTCTTTGCTGGAAAGCTTTTCCGGCCATTACTGCTCTGTCTGAAGTTTAGCACAAACACAAGAAAAGGAAGGAGACAGGATTTGACTTTAGACAAGTTTCTCCACCATGCCTCATTCTTATTTTGATTGGTACAGAAAATACACATTGAAAATAATGCTCCTCAGGATGTGAGTACTGAAAAGGTACTCCTTGCAAAGTTCGCCTCAGACCTCTCTGCTTGAGCCAGAGCCTCCTGCCTGGCTGTTGGCCCTTTTGGAAATAGGGAAGAGCCGAGCTCCTCCTTTCCTCCCCTCACAAACCGCCCAAACCTGAGTACATGGTCTGAGGAAATAGCAGAGGGGAGAGCTCAGTAGCACACTCTGTGTGTCTCTGAGGAAAAGTAATCCATGCCATCCAAAAATAAAAAAAAAAAAATGCACAATGGTTTCTGCCAAATGCCCTTAACCTGCTATCAACAAAAATCTACACCATGGCATGACAAAAAATATCAATAATTCTGTGTATGATGAAGCATAGTGGAGCCATCTGCTCACAGCGTGTGGCCTGCGTCTCTGACTGCAAGAGGGTCTGCAAGACTTGTTGCACATTTCTGGATGTCACATCTCCCTGCTGCTGATGTTGCCATCTGCATAGCAGTGCGGTGCTCTGCATCTTATGTACCATAGCATTTGCAGATTCTTAATCTCTTTAATGGGTGTTTTTAATCATGCTAGTTGTCAGTTGCAAACACCATTTTCCCTTCATGATTGGATGGCGTAAGATATATTAATCATGTTGGTAGCTTGGTGCTGCAGCAACTTTCAGAGGAACTCATCCTTCTGAAATATTGTTGTCAGAAAAAAAGAAAAAATTGTTCTGAATTCTTCCCCTGAGGGTCTGTAACCAGTGCATTTCTCAGGAGACTCTGTACCAACTGTATCCGACACAAACCCTTTCAAACACGAAATCTGTGCTGGTGAGTAGAGATGCTGATGGCTTTGCGGAGGAGCGATGGCTCTTGGTCCTACCAGCTCCATCTCCTTTAGCCAATCCACACAATGGAGCAGACACTTTGGTCTTTGACAGTCACCTCATCGCCTACAAACCAGGGCATATTTTCCTTTGAATGTCCATGGAAAGCACACAAGGAAGTAAAGACTGATGAGAGAGACTAAAAAGTTTTGAAGCTTTACTAACCTTCCCGCTGAATGTTTGCGGCATCTTGACATGATCATGTATGAAGCCAAGGCCAGTGGTCGCTGCTGGCCATGTCTTTGCTCTCCATCATTCTGGGGCTCATTGAAGGCTTCCAGTGTTTAGCAAGAGACTAGGTTTCCGGAGCAGGCTGTGAAGAAGCAACGCGAATAAAGCCTTTGTGCTGGCAATATGATTTAAACATAGTCATGAGGATGAACACCTCGGAGCTCGCTGCACTCAGATCCAAGCTTTGGGCTATGTCGCAGGCCTGTCAGGGCAGGTCTGGAACAAAAAACTCTCTCATTTGTATTTAAATGTTTGCTCTGTATTAAAAGGAGCCAGACCAATCTAACATATAGTTTTTCCAGTTACTGTATTTTATCATTTTGATGATAAATACTCAAGTCTATCCTCGGGGGGATGAAGTCAGTGTGGAGGTCTTAAGTGCTGCCCCATCTCCCAGGGGCCCGTAGTCACCGTTTTGAAGGACTTTTGGACAACTTTGTGTAGTGGGCTCCCTTGTGGCCGTGGCTTGGATGCCTGGAGGATGCTGCCCCGTAGGAGCAGGGAAGGAGGGGGGCTGCAGTGGGAAGGGGTTTTCTTCTCACCCCCAGCAGGCCCAAGGAACAGGCAGGGTCCTGCTGCAGTGCCTACAACCACCTGCCTCCGCAATGGCAGTAGCAGCTGCCCTTGTGCTGAAAACATACGGGAGGGATTTTGTGCCACCATGGCAAAGAGGAGAGGGAGAAGATGGTTGCTAGTTGCTGTGAGGAAGGGCGATCCCTCCCTCCTCACCCCCCAGGAGACCCCCCAGGCAGTGTGCTCGCTTTCCCACCCTGCGCCCCCGCCGCAGGGACACCGAGAGCCTGACGCTTGCGCGCCGGGTTGTCCCTCTGCTCAGAGGACAGACCCCTCTTCCTGCCTACAGGGGATCTCGAAGAGGAGTCTGGGGGAAATAAGCAGAATAGAGTTGAGCAACAGCTAAGGAATGGAAATACTGAATTTCAACATTGTGGAGGACATGCCCACACAGAGCCTCATAAAAATCAAAGCAGGCAGGAGGAACTCTTAGGCAGTGCTTGTAGCTGCCGTGGACTCTTATTACCATGTGCACATTGCAGGGTTTTTGATAATCTGTGGTGTAACAGAGATACAGTCACAGAGTCTTTACTTGCTGGCATTTATCATTCTGGAAAGATCATGTCTATTAATCACAGATAAGCGCGCAGCCTCGCGTCCCCGGCAGTCAGAGCTCGCTGCCCACAGAGCCGACGCAAATGCCACCAGGAAGGAAACGTAAGATCTCTTCACAGGGCTTTTTTTTCAGAAAATCTTGCACATGCTGTAAGTAGGGTCTTGAATTTCTGTAGTGCTCTGAAAGTGAATCTTAAGCAGCTCTAAATATCCAGGCCCGGGGCAGGAAAGGCAGGGCACAGCCTGTTTCCCATCGGCTCTCCCGGGAGAAAGCCTGTTCCTAGCAGTCACGAAGCTACGCTGCAACTCCAGGTGGCTCTGGAGGGGTTTTCCTTGTCCTCGGGAGAGCAGCTGAAGGGAGCTAATGCCTGTCTCAGCAGTGCTGGAGAGACCTCGTGCAATGGGTTTAGAGATGAGAACTGACCCGCTCAGACTGGAAGCCCACACGAGAAGCATTTAAAATGTCCCCACTTTCAGAGACGATGGAGAACCTTCCCCTCCTGGGGAGCTGGGAAAGAAATCCTGTTCTGGGCCCATGAGAGTTTTCAAGATTTCTAATAGTTTTCTGTTCTGTACCAGCATAGGACCAAGTCTTTAGGAAGAAAAAAAAAAAAGAAGAAGAAGAAAAGAAGAAAAAATATATTTAATTGATAAACATGTAAAATGCGAGTTAGAAAGAAAGAGAGAGCGTAGTAGAAAAGCAAAGGGAACACATAAACAGATAAATAGCTTACAGGTCTGTTCCAGGATGCTTTGGACATGCTGTGAACCTCTTGAACTGAGGACAGCACCCACTTAATGGCAGGTCTCCTCTGGCTTAAGTCAGTGACCCTTCTGCCAGGCTCTTCTGAGTCTGCTTGCTCCCTTGTATCCCTGCTTTTAACCACAAAGGGAAGCTAAGAAACCTTTCTTCACAGAGCATTCATTGAAACCTTCCTTTGAAAATGTCTCATTTTGACAAATAAGCACCAAAATATCATCTAAGGAGAAAGATCCCAGCCATCAGGAACAACTTACCCATTTATGCCTGGGCGTGATCAAACAGTTCAGCATTTGGTTCTGTATTTTACAGTTTAAACTTCACTCTGCCTAAACAGATAATACTCCAGAACAGTTTTTTGACTATTTTTGTCAGAATGAAGCACATTTTTTTCTTGTATACAAGGCTGTAATGCGTTGATGCAGGGACCTTGAAGGCAGCTCTGGGTTCGTACCACGGGGTGCTGCTCATGATGGGCCCTTTGAAGGCTGCGTTTACCCCTGGGCCAGAGCAGCGGACGGCGCACGCCGGGCGCCAGTGCCCGGGCTCCCTGGTGAGACAGCTGCTGGAGCACGCACAGCCCCCGTCAGAGCCCATGGATCGCCATTTGGTGGCAATACGAGGGTAAATGAGAAGCTGCGGGAAGAAAATCGGAGCGCAGCGGGATCACCTGCCACGGGGCTTAGAGGTAGCCAGGGCTGTCACCCCGGCCTCTGGGGCCACAGTCCGGGAGCACTCCCGAGCCTCCTCTTTCAGACATAGCCTAGGGTGCTGCTGCAATGCAAATAATATTTTATGACAGCAGCATACGGTTACATCTGTAAGAATAACATGTGCGTAATAATCAGTGTCTGCTTCCAGCGTGTTTTAGTGGCCGCAGAAAACATTTTAATTCGTTTCTTAGCTTCCCCAAAGAAGTTACCTGCTATATGAACAATTTAAATGGGAAATTCGAAGCAGTGTTTTTCAAGCCCTAGCAAGATACACAATTCTGCAAACAAGACAGAAATGACTCCATTTTTTTTCTTTATGAACCAACCTGCAATTTCCTCCTGCCAGTGCTCTGAGCTCTGAATGCTCTTGTTGCTGGAAGATGTGAGACAGAGAGCACATTCTGAGCCTGTTTGTTTTTTGGAGTTTTACAGGATTGAAGAGAAACAAAGTTTACACTTGGTTGCTATACGTTTCCCTTATACTTATTTTTTAATTAGCTGAGTTTTCTGCAGAACACAGCACTCTCTTTTTCTTTCCCTTTTATAGCAGGGCATATTTCTATATTCGACTCAGAAAGGCTGCCATTTGGAAAGAGTGGAAGTTGTAGGAGCTGCTGTGGCTCCCGCAGGAGCTGGGGCAGGAACGGCAGAGGCAGGGGGTGCTCTGCGAGCCACGCTGCCATGGAAGAGGGGGATGCAGATAAACTCTAGCTGGACCTGACCTCCCAAGCTGAATGACGTTCTTCCCCTACTAATTTTAGATGACTCACTTGAACAACTAGATCTACACGCTCCTTGTCTATCAGGAAGGATGTGAAGAGCTCACAAGGGCTTACGGCACGGTAGGAGCTCCCTCTATGGTAGGCCCTTCCTACCGAGAAAACTTTCCCCTCAGGAACTGTTTCTCAGAAAAAGAATTACTCTTGGTGTGGAGAATTTGCTTGCAGAAGGAAATCTCTGAGGACAGGCTCTAATGGAAGGAATCCACAAGTCCATTGGACCAAACTAGGGCCTAGCTTCTGATTATTGCTGGTTTTAACCATTTACTGCCACAGCTTGGAAAACCCCATTTCCTAATCAATTCTCAGAAAATGAATCCAGACCCAGCCACTGTTCTTGTCTGGGGGCTCTTAGGATGTTTTTAAAGCCATTTCATGAAACAAAGCATTTTGTTCTGAGCAGTTGACCAAAATAATCTAGATTATAAAATGCAACTCAGCTAAATTAGGTACAGATACTACTATTTAGCTAAAACAGTAGCAGGTTTTATAAGAAGCAGCATTGCTACAGCAATGTAGACATCATTTTATTTCTATGAAGGTGAACTTTGTGTTCTGCACTGTTACTTTACCCTTGTGGACCAGATTTCATCTAACCAAAGATGCCCTGTCATCCCATCAACAGACCATGACCATGCATGATATCTCATCAGGATTCTTAAAAAAAGCCCTGATATTTGAAGGAGAATCATAAACATCACAGGTGTTATAAGATAATGGTAGACTTTTCATTGTTGGGTAGCATAAAGTGGGTCCTTTGAATTGTTACTTTAGGAGTGAAACTTGTCCTTTCAGGGCATTTAGAACAAATAAAAATGCTACTGAAGCCTATGACTCATTCCACAAATTCTCTTAAACTTTATGATTTAGAGAAATTTACCTTTAAATAAACAATACTCATGGTCAATAGAGTCCTAAATAATCCACAGCCTTGGAAATGTCCTTAGAATGAGAAGGATTTCTTTACATCTGAAAAATAATTTCAGAAATGTCAAGAGTAGTAATGAAGCCAGTTGAAAAGACAAATAAGTAGAAATGTGTTGGAAGCTGCTGGATGTGGGTTCACGGGTGCCTTCTGGGACTGGGTACGTGTAGGGCACGGGAAAGAGAGCACAGCTCTCTGTCACTGAGATCCACCAATGTCACCTCAGCAGAGGCTGACACTCATCAGCATTTGGTGGCAGTTAGGTGGCCTGTGTGAGCGACAGCTGCAGTGTTGATGCAGTTTCTACTTAATAAGGGGTTGTCATACGCATGGCATCCTCCTTTGGTGCTTTGCACAGGAATTTAGGAACTGATGTGGCTGAAACTGAGTCGAACTGCTGGGGCAGAAGAAGGGGAAGTCAGATGTGGTCTATGGCTTATCAAAAGGCATTTGAATAAATTCACTGCAGCAAAACCATTCCACAGATAAAGCAGATTTATGTATGAAACAGTGTATTCTTATTTTAACAGCAAGGCATTTTAAGTAGACCAGATATCCTTTCTTATAGCGTTAGAAAGTCATCTGAGAAAGCTGCAGTCAGGAAACAATACATAAAAATCCAGAGCACATTTCCATCCTTCTATGTTATTTTCATTGGAATTGCTAACTAAACTGTACTCTTGCTCTATTGTTGTTTTCAAGGACATGTCCACTTCCAAGTGCAGGGATACAGCTAAAAATGACAGAATTCAAAAGTCAACAATAAAATGGGTATTAGCTTGAAACTATTAGCTTAGCAGTTAAGCTAACCTTCCCAAAAGCATACAGTATATGTGGAGAGGAAACATAGGCATGGCTAAAAATACAAACAGAAATTACACATCATGAAACCACAAATAATTTGCATACTGAAATGTGAAACTCTCTCTAATCACCCCACTGACATACTTTTAAAGTAGTGCTGGACAGAGATCAAACTAGCCATGCTCCAGCATCGATCCAAGACAATCTTAGGATCCAGCACTAAAAACATCATCATACTAACTGGGGGCCTGGACTTGCACCAGAGTGATGTCATTGCGGTAAATTAGCTGTAAGAGCAGAGCTAAGGTGGCAGGTGGAACGGAGCTGCCTTAAAAAGACAGATTTAGGAAGTCTGTTACACAGTCATAACATGTTCAATGTTCAGAGGAGTCATGAAGACCACACACCGTGGAAATCAAGGAAAGACAGTCAGTTTTCAATAGCCAATTTTTGTCCTAAGTATCCTTGCTGCATACTGATGGTGCAGGAGTGAGCTGCTGGATAACCGGTGAAATCAACAACTTTTTGGTTGAATATATATGCATTAGGAACCCTCTGGGACACTACCACATTGCTCCCTACGAGCCCCTCCTTCTCCTACCAAAACTTTCTTATCCGCATCTTTGAAGCAAGAAAACTTTTGTCGATCCTCCTATTTCTACACTTCTCCCAGATTTTAATGTAAAAAACAAACAAACAAACAAAAAAAAAACCCCATCTCTGCTGGTATTGCTGGCATTTCCCACCATTCCTGAAAAAACAGCAGGAAACCAAGTGCAGACGACTGGAAAATCCTTACTCTTGTTTTGATGCCAGTAAGAGTTTCACCTGAGTTAAAGTGGCAGATCCAAGCTTAGACAGAACTCTCTGTGACACAGTTTTTATATTCACATTTATGAATGTTATGTAAGCCAAACTGATCTGCAACATCTAAACTTGTCATTGCTTTTCATGGCAGAGGAAAGAAGGAGACATTATAAATAGGTAAAATAAGGCCCTAGTACATTAACATAAATAACCCTAATAAATTGTAAAGCTTTGTAGAAAATGGAAAATTGCTAATGGAATAATGCACATTTGTTGATTCTTGGAGCAGACATTGGCCATACATCACGCACCAAAGCAAATGCTAAGAGCATCAGCACATAACAGCATTATTTAAACTTCCTTTAGGAGCGAGATCACAGTCGTCGAAGCAGCCCACATGGAGACTGCTCACGAGTTCCAAGAGCAACGCGCCCCGCTTTCTGGTTCTGGTTTGCAGGTAAGAGAGTATCGCAGCACCGTGAATGTTTGCAGTTCTTTTTAATATCCTTAAAGCAATACTTTCAGGGCAAATTATCTATAATGAAAACTACCCGTACTATGGGACCAGCCCAGAGGTTAAAAGCGCAGGCGCGGGCAGTTGCCTTCCATCACGGTGCCTCACTCATCCTCGGCAAACAGCCTCCGGACAGGCAATCAGGTTGTCTATCCACGTGCCCGTTCCTTGGGCACTTTCACCTGCACAGGTACTGATAAAACGCAGTACAACGGGCAAGAAGTGGTGCGGACACAGGACCCAGGTGACCTGCCAGCTCATTGCGTGCAGGGCACCAAATACAGTGACAGTAAGTTTTGGTCGCCTTGGTCTAGCGTGAATTTCAATGAAGGAGCAAGGAACGCAGGCAGGGGCACGTGGTGATCAAGGCTCCTGCAAAGGTGGTTAATCCCTGAATTTCCCCAAAAGCAGATTTTTATATAAAGACCTTGGTTCAGGAGGGTCAAGCGTTTTCCCTTGCGTGTTCCCTGTGAGGTTATTCAGGCCCTGTGCTGAAACAGAGGCCAAAAGGTACGACCCGCACCCGCGTTCGTCCACCCAGGGCTGCAAAGACCGGGAGCAAAAGGTGACCCACTCCTCTGCGGAGCAAACCCACCGCGTCCGTAAAGGCACCCAGGCAGGGCAGGTCGGGAGCCCAGCGCTGTAGCTGTCCTCCGGCCTAAGGCATGCGCCGCGGCTTTTTAAATTTGCCCCCTTCTTTCCTGTTGAGGAATGAGACTACTTTAACTTAAAGGGATGAACTGTAGATTGAAAGTCCTTGGCTGCTGATACTCTTTACACCAGGTAATGTAAATAAGAGAGCTTGAAGGAATGGAAATCTCTTTATTGTGCCACACATTTAATTGACATTGAATTTGTTTATGGTTCACTTGGCATGAATTCTTTTTTCCTCTTTGGCACCAAGCTGGCTTTTCAGCTAAAAGCAATTTTTTATATTAAAAAAAAAAAAATGGCTGTAAAAATGGACAAATTAACAGGTATGAGGACTTTCACACAGGAGAAAATGATTCATTAACTGCTCTTTCACCACTGTAGAAGAGCCCATTTTTGGCTTGTCCTCAGAGAGTCTGAGGATGCTTATAACACAAGCAACGATTTGAAAAAGTTCATTACACAGAGAAAATTGCAGGCTTCAATTTTTCTTCTTGAGAGAGTTTAGCAGTTGCTTTATTCTGAGCATGTGTGTGTGCGTGTGTGTGTGCGGGCGCGCGCGTGTGTATTTATACACAAAATTAGGTTCTAGCAAAGGGAAAGTGCATTTATGCAAAAGGCAATTCATCAACTACTTCTGTGCTCAGAATTCACTGAGGTAATTTAGCTACTTTAATGGCAAGGTAGTTTAGGCAAGGTATGCAATAAATGTTTCCCCCAACCCCTCCCAACAGTTACAGTAATGGAAAGCGTGTGCTTTAAATGAATATTTTCGGTAAAGTAATTCTTGTTTTAATTATTTATCAGTTAGCAAATATGAAATATAATGACATAGCAAACTTCTCTGGACCCTCTATTCGTGTTGTGGGAGTTCTCTCACATTCGCTGGAGTTTTATACCGGCTGTAACTGAAAGGCTAACATAATGCAGTATGCGGCACTAATCTGTTCCTCGTAACACTAAATGTGCAGCAAGCAACTACCACTGTGAGAAGACCCTTTGGATCTATTATTTGCAGTATTTTCACCATGGCCTTGACCTTCGTGATGTCAGGCATATATTACAACTCCGCTATAATTTACCATTGACATCATGGATTAAATTTGTTGTTTCAGCTAATGCAACAGAGCAAGCAAGGTAGATTGTGAAACAAAGCCAGCTGCTGAAATACGAGGGTTGTCAAGTATAAATTTACAAAAGATATTCAGACTGAGCGCAGAAGACAAAAATAAATGGACAGAGAAGCTGTTTTTGACAGACTGCAAAGGGCTAGAGACTTAAACTTGAACATTGTAAATCCAAATGTCACAAAACACTGCTACAGAGTGAGAGACATGTCTATTTCTCAGGAATATAAATGGTGATATGAAACCAAACTTTCAAGATGCTGTGCATTTTTGAAAAGTGTATCACTATCTCCTGATAAGAAATTTAGTGATCTTTTTCTCTTAGCTTTAAAAGCAGAGAAATTCATCATTTAAATTCAGTGACCAATACAATAACTGTATTTGGGGCAGGTAGATTACAAAAATAGCAGAAAGTAAGCTTCATGTAGCTTCCTGGTTTTCTAGAAAAATAAATTATACTGACTGATATGTTCTCTCGGTGAAACTTAGTCAATCGCAGTGAACTAATTCTTATTTGTTTATTCATATGCATAGGTGATATTTCTCATCTGAGTTATACATCTGCAGAAGAATGGTGCTATATAAAAATAAATTTTATCCTTTCATCTATATTATGCTCTTCACTTACTCAGGATGTGTTCTCTTGCCAAGGATTTACTGCAGTTTCTGGGATGAGGTACGGTCATACCCTCTGCAGACTGGGCTCTGCAAGGCGCGTGGCGCGCAGGGCCCCGGTGGGCAGCAGCTCTGCACTTTGCAAACCGCAAGGGGACAAACGGAGGCACCGGCACGCGAGCCAAATCCTGCACCGCCGAGACTTGCAGCTCTGCATCCGTGTCGGCAAGCGGCGTGTGCTTTCGTATCTCTTCACAGCTTGTGGGAATAAATCTAACTTGAGGAAATTAAACTCTGACTCCATGACCTAAATAAGTTGTCAGCCCAGATTTAGGAGGACCATATCATCATCACGAGACCATCAATGAAGCAACTGTGGGTTCTACCAAAATATAAATAGAGGGCAGCATTTGGGGATAAATGCAGAAACAGGAATGATACTTTTCTGTGCGATATTTGGAACACCTCCAAAACAACTGCGTTTTGCAGAATCCTTTCCTCCCGCACAAATCCAGCTGTGGCCTTAAGGATGGGATAGCTACCTCTGGCAATAGAAGAGCACAGGACTTGAAATAACATTTATAAAGAGCAGCCTGTGTTTCAAAAGGGCTTGAACTTTCTTTTTTCTGTTACCCAAAATTCCTTGTAAGTTTGTTTTAAATATAAATAGGTATTGGTTTTTGATGCACGACTAAAAGCAACATTAAAACGAGTGGTTTTTAGCTTTGTGGCAAAGATATTGTGGGAGATGATCAATATAGGCCAGATCCAGGGAGATTCAAGTCACCGCTGCCTGCAGACACCCCTCGTGCAGCTCAGGCAGGCCGTGCTGCGGTACGTAGCAGCAACAGCACGCAGCAAGAGCTTAGCACTAATTTTGATTCATTTTGCAGGTCAAGCGCTAGATGCCTGTTGCAGCGCTCCCTCGAGCTAAACGATTTACGCCGGCTTAGCATTTTCCAATCTTTAACATCAAATCCGCGTGACAGTTTTGGAGAGCGGTCCAATTTCGGCGATGCAGGACGCACACCTATTCGTCCAGCCTTAGTGTGCGTTTCCTCTAAGCTCTCATTTTCCGGAAAAGCCTCTTACGCTGCTCCGCCCGGGCAGCGGATGCGGCTCGCGGTGGTGCACGGCCAAGGTTGCCGCTAGTCACCGCCGGCCGCTTCCCGCACGCCATGTCCGCAAGGCAAACGGCACGACGTACGGACGCACGCGGCGCTCGCGCTCCCGAAACGCGGCTCCACGTCGCCCCTCTCCAGCCCCCGTGCCAGCCTGCGACCCGCGGCGCCGGGGCACAAAACTCCCATTGACTTCAACAGGCCCTGATTTAATCCAGACCTCTTTACTATGGGAGACTGGTAGGATCTTGCTCTAAGAAACAAGTTATTGGGGACATTACTTTGTTTCCCTTCCCTTTGCTTACTGGCGAACTAATGCAAATAACAGGTTCCAATAGGGAAAACGAAGAGTGAAGTTCAGGAAGGTCAGAGAGATGTGAAACTTTGGGTATGGATTGAGAAGGGTAACATTAGCTTGTAATAGCATCCTTTGCTAACAGCAGATGGTTCATCAATATACTTTTCTCTAAAATATGATAGAAATTATCAATATATTCTTCCACTATGACAGTCTTTCCAAACAAGATAGAAAGAAAGAATGTAAAATACTTTGCCCATGTGTGGTTATTAGTGCCTTCAATTATTTTTCATCCTTATTCTTTTTAAGGTTGTCTGGATTATTTTGACCACTTTCCCATGTCTTTCAGCTCATAAAACAATTGCTCTTTCACCAGTAATTGCTCACTCAGGGGCTAGTTTTGCTGTGCTTGTTTTTGGAAAAAAACACATAGGGTTCGTTCTCCAGCTATTGCACCAGCACGTGAACGAAAATGCTTCTTGCAAGACTCAAACCCTGCAGTTTTGGGGCCCTTCCTGCTCTGCCACTGAGGACAGCAGTGCAGCCTGCTGGGACCTGCACAGGGCACTGGGGCTGCTTGGTGGTGGCTCTCGCTGGGGCACCGCAGCTCCCAGTGCCTGGGATGGGGCTCTTGCAGCGGCATGCCCCCGACACGGCCAGCGCGTGTCGGAAGCTCCCAGCTTCCCATTGATGGGGGTTCGGGAGAATGGCCTGGGCTGTAATTCCAGGCTGGGATTATGAAGTAAAGTGTAAATTAGAGAAGTTCAAGACAGGCAGTATTTAATACACATAATAGAGAGAGGGCTTACAGCCAGGGCTACTCTTCTGTCGTAGTCGCAGGAGCAGAATAACGGCAAATCCGATCCTTTGATCTTTCTATAAATATTTTATCTCCCTTTAAACTCCTTCTAATGACAGAATTTACCTCACCCTCTCTCCCCCCCGCCCTGCAATGATGCTGGGTGCATGAGCCTGTGCAGGCTCTTCCTTCTCCTCCCATCAGCCAGCAGAGAAATGTGTCCCTGCACTAGCCAACTCTACTCAAGACTAGGACAGGAACATGCCAAGGGACACCCTGATCTACCCACGATGACTTTTCAAATAACTGGAAGGGTTTGAGAGGGTTATAGAAGAAGCTAAGGGCATGCAAATATTTTTTAATGGTAAAGGCAATGACTGCTGGACATTTGGCCTATTAATCTGAAAAGATCCATTTTCCCAGTCATGGGAGCTTAATATTGGAGGCAATCAGTAAATAATGAAAGGATGGCAAAGACCATTCTCCTCCACACATTTTCATGGAAGCAAGTGTAGTCAAACAGGCACGATCGTAGGGTTTTTTAATGAAATTGCAATTCCATTGATAAAATTAATTGTACTGACATAAACTCCAACAAAGTAACATATTCACAGTAAATGGTCTAAAATCAACAAACAGATAATATTGAGTAATTTGAAACTGAAAGCCACCATCGCTTGTTAGGGACCCACAGACGCAAGTCCTGGTTCACTCCTATTCCATAGCCTTGAGTGACAGCATGGCAGGCAGGGGCAGAGACACAGCACCCAAAGATCAGAGTAGGTGCAGTGACAGCAACCAGGCTCTGCCAAAAGCCCACTGACCCCAGACAAGTCCATATGGCCCAGGCAGGTCTGAGGTCAAGCTGAGAAGGCAAGTCAGCAAGGCCAGGACAGGATCAGCAGGGTACAAGGCTGACACAGGCGTATCTAAAACATAGCTCGGGCAAGGGCTAAGGGCAAAGGCCTGGGCTGAAATGCAACTTCTGAGCATGAGCTGGCCTCAGCTCTTGCTCACGGCTTAGCTGTTCTCACTGCAGTCTGATCCAGGGTCACTCAACTGCACCACGGGCAGAAAGGGAGCACAGGCACTGGTGGGGAGGTGGGAAGAGCTTGCTGAGCAGCTCAGGGCCCTGCTATGGACTTGGGAATAATAGTAGTTAAACAAATGAACATGAGTTTCATTACAACCCACTGATGAGCATGTGAAGACAAACTTTAAATGCTTAATATTAACTAGATTTCCAAAAATGCTATTACATCTGTGTATGGCATTAATGAAACTGTTAGTGAGAATATTGGATCAGGTCTTAAAGTATATTATGAAAATAGAAAGGGTTTAAAAGAAGTTCAAAGGAAAAAAAACAGGAAAATATGCCCTAATCTGTTACAGTTACCCAAGAAAGAGTTAAAAGGCGATTTAATCAAAGACTGCAGATATCTACATAAGAGAGAGATTTCTGATAACAAACAGCTATTTAGTATAACAGAAAAAGGCACAATAAGAGCCAGCAGTTGGAAGCTGCAGCACTTTCTCCAGCATGGGCCATTAATCTTTGGAACAACCTACTGCAGGATGTGGTAGATCATTTGAAGTCTTTAAATCAAGACTTTGTATCTTTCCAAAAGAGATGCCCTCTCTGAAGCAGAAAATTTGCACCTGATGCAGAAACTGCTATTGAGGTTTACGCCCTGAATTGCTCAAGGGTTCAGGTGCAAGTCCTTAAAATCTACTCAATTAAAGAAAGACAAAACAGCTGCATGGAGAACATGGTAAAGACAAGTAAGTGGGGGTGTTATAGGGAAGAGAAACAGATTTTTGTGCCTCTATCACTAAAATTTTCAGAAGAAAACTTATGGAACAGAAGCAGAGTGAGGAAATGAACAAGGTAATCTTTTTAAAATATTAGCCCACTGTCATTTAATCACAGTGGGATAAAGACATGCTTTTTACTTGAAGTTAATCTGATGGAGTTCTAACTGAGCATGGTGATGGGCTTACCAGTTGTTATTTATGAAGCATGGATTCTTGGGCATGGATTAAAAAATACCAGTTGGGTTTCTTTCAGCTAAATCCCATTCCTTGGAGGCCAATTTAATCATGCCTGAATGAGATCTGTAAAACAGAAGCCCTTTGAGTTTCCTACAAGGGAAGGAGGAAGACCCCAGCCTGTGGGAGAGAATACAGCTCCCACATCAAAAAGAGCAAGCACATAGGTGTGCAATGCCACAGCTCCAGTTTTCAGGTCATACTGGCCAGGTTTATAGTCAGAACTCTCATGGGGAGCAGAAGTATATGAGAATATTTGATAATATTTACAATAATAGTACCAAGCATTTTTGTAATTCTAGTGCTCTGCTCTGATAGGACCTTATTTGTGCTGGGAGCTGGACAAACACAGAAAGAAAGTGGGGAGAAGGCAACCCCTGTCCTTGAGAGCACAGGAACTGAAGCCCTCAGCAGCCTGAGCAGAAAGCTAGAGCCTTTCAGGGCTACTGGCAAGATGGAGAGAAAGGATTCCAGTTCCCACCTTCCCGGAGCCTGTGTGAGAAATCATGCTTTCAGATTTGACGTGGAGTTTTAGTCTCTGATATGCAAACAGCTGCTGGATGAAAGTTTCTGTTCCAAGCTCGCAGGGCTTTTCATGATCAGAGAAGAGTACTAAAGAGCTGGATTCAGGGATTATGCTGGCTTTGCTCCATCTGTCCCTTGGGAGCCAGTAGCTCTGTCCCTAACCCCTCTGTGACCTGAGCATATGCAGTACATGCAGCCTGGCTTGAGACACTTCATGAGGAAATAAAAATGTATGGGTAGCTACCTCCTAATTTGTCATCCACGTGCCCAGATGCACGCATGTGGCAGTGCAGCTGTGTGTGCATGTGTGTGTGTGTGCTGCACATGTGTGCATACTGTGTGCGTACACCATCCCCACCTACCGGAATGTGCCAGGCTTCATACCGAAACGATGAGCTCTGAGTGCCTTGGGCCTGTACCGCTCCTGGGGTGACGGGGCCAGAAACCTCGCTCAGGGCTCTAAATGCTGCTATAGCACAAATGAGAATCAAACACAGTAACTCAGTACAGTTCCTACTGTTGTGTCCTTAAGCTTTATAGCCGTTCCACACATTTTGCTATTTACATTGTTGAGTCACTTCTACTTTTTTCCATAAGCTTATAAAAACAATCAATTAATTATAACAATATCCAGGGCTTTTCTGCCCACACAAGCCCTTTTTAATCTTCCTTTTTCTAAAGTCTGCTGTTGGGCTGAGTAATATTTGTGCCCCCAGGAGCTCTGTTTCACCAGTGATGAGGCACTTCAGGATGACACAAGGTACCATTCGGCAGAGACCTGACATCCCTGAGTGCTGCTGCTGAGAGGAGCCCCAGAGCAGGCAAGTGGACACCAAAACCTCCTCAGGCTGAGTCCAGCCTTTAGCATCGTTTTACTTTAGGGCTGTGAGTGCATGTGGTTTCTGGGTGTGTTTTATTTTGTTTTGTTCTGGAAATACCAAGGATGTCCTTTGAGACTGTAGGAAATGCAGTTTATATGGACGTGGTAGAAGACCAACATAAGCTAGCATAATAAAATACGCAGTTATTATGAGAGAGACAACTGGTTTAAAATAGGAAGTGATGAGTTTTTCAAGTTCAGAAAGTATGGTTATCTTTCATTTTCTGAGTGCCTGTGAGTATACAGAGTCCTAGTTTGGCACTGGAATGCGCTGGGTTTGTTTATGAGCAAGTAATATAAACTCATTTATCGGGCCCATCAGTACATGGGGCTAATCACAAACTACCATCTCACTTGTGGCTTTATGGGAACACTGGCAGTTACCCCATGTGAGGATTTGCCCCCTATTTTTGAATCAGGAAAGTGAAGCACTTTGCTTCTGGCAAGGACAGGCTTAAAAGGAATCACTCCTAACGCTATCTGTCCTGGAAATAAAGCTTCCTCTCACCTGCATTTCCTGTGTCATCTGATAGGGGCTTCAAATATATAATTTTCAGTGTTTTTATATGACATTGTTGGAACAGAGAAAAATATTAGTGACATGATTCCTAACAGACTCCACACGAAGTCATCACACATTTGACTTCCTGCTTGACATAAATCCAGCCTCTTGCAACTGATGCTGCTCACGTGACATTTGCACGAAGCAGCTGCAGATGATAAGAGCTGCTCTGCATAATTTCCTTTGAAGTAGCTTTGAGATAGGATTAACCAGATGATGCGCTCGTGCACACATGCGCTCACTTGCTCTCTCCTTCTCTCTTTTGTTGCTGCTGCTGTTGTGCTCCTGCAGAAAGGCTTGTGGACTGCGCATACCCATCAGATATACGTATGCCTTGTGAACAGACTGTCTGTATCTTGCCAGAAACATGTTAATGTTCAAGCAGCTAGAAATAATGGCTGTTTCTCCCACACACTGAGAAATCTGAAACTGCTAAAATCAGATGGTAAAAACCACTGCAATTAGCCAGCATGAATACTTGACAGTACTCACCAACAAATGACTGTTCTATCTATCTTTCCATCAGCTTTCTTTCAAGTCCAAGTACACATTGTTTTTCAATCATTAGCTTTTGAAACATGATTTCATTAGCAAGAACACTCTGGCGTTGTCCGACAGAATAGTTTATATTTATATTGGGTGACGATATAAATTCTGTCTTCTGAGACGCTGAATTGTTTTGCAGCTTCTTCCAAGGGGTAGTTTTGCAGAGTGGAGAACCACATCTTTGCCTGTTTGTTTTCTGCTTCACTTGTTATACACAGTGCAAAGGAAGTGACTATGAAAATGCAAATGAATTTAGCAGTTTAAGGAGTGCTAGTATGATAGCTCGCTGTACGTCCGAACGGCTCAGCGCACGACTGGGTAACGCTCTGCGCTGTGGGAGCACGTGAGCCGCGGGGAGAGAGTTGGAATTCAGAGTTATGACTTCTTCCTTCTCAACTCCAATCCTAGAACAGAAGAAAGATGTTTACAGGGCACAAATTTAAATTCCTTAATCTTGCTAGCTTGGGTTTGCTCTTTGTCCTTCTATATTCAAATGAAGCACCTCATCAAAATTAAGTTAAGATGGTAAATAAAACCAAGGTCAACTTTTTATTAACTTCTGGTTTTACATCCTTTCTGTTGAAATTGATTTGCTCTGAAATCTCCTGGCTGCCGCCTCTAGATGTTTAGTGGCAATACTGCCGAGACTTTTAGGTTTTATGGATTCTACAAGAACAATATAACATGATACTGACAATCATAAACAGATACTAACTTGCTTCAGTTTGGAAACAATTGCAGCCATATAACCCTTGGTGGCCTCTTTTATATCAACTTTTATTTTTCTCTGTACAATGGCTAACACGGGAACTATCCCCCACCCAATAGAACAGCTTGTATTTGCTCAGGAAATGGTTAAGTTACAGCAGGTCACCCCTGTTACTTCATGGAAATGCTTTGATTTGTCTTCCATACTAAAACAGTTAGTCATTTGTTTTACTAACAACTCCCCTCAGAGCAGAACCTCAATACTATCTTAAAAAAAATTAACTTCACACATGACTTTGTCGAGAGGCTTATCTCCATCTCCGGAGAGTTCACATTTCATAAAATCCAGAGACAGCGTAGTTAACATTTCCAAAGTCTGTCCTCTTATTTCCTTTCTTTTTGTTGTCTGTGCTACCAATCTGATGGTAAGGTTTTTCAGGAGATTTTCCTAGACATATAAAAATATCTGTACTTGACCAGCCCTAACTAACTGGGCCATTACCAAGAGGGTACTGCACAAAACAGAGGTCTGGTCTCCCAGCTGCACTCTGGTTAGTTCAAAGACAGATCCAATGGGCATGTCCACAGCAGTCACACTTTAAAGACACTTTTGAAAGCTCCTGACACTTTGAAAAATATTTGGCATGCATAAAAATGGGGAATAATCCTGGACTGGCTGATCACTTTCAAAATGAGGAAAATGTAACTGCAGCCCCCAAAGTAGATAGGTAAGGCACCTCATAGGTATGAGGAGGGCTGGGCGAATAGGAAGCAGAGGGTTTATGCAGAGCTTATTCTGCCCTCCTCTGAGGGGTCATATGAAGCTTCTTGCTGTTAAATTTGAGTCAGTCTTATTAGAACCAAAAAAAAAACTCAAAACAAAAAAACCCAACCCATCCTCTTGACTGTACCTCTTTAATGCCGTTTAATTACTGTAGTTTAACGGTGATAAGTTTAGTTCTTTTTGTGTGTTCAGATTGTGTGTTGAGAATGCTTTCTGGGCTTGAATTAGAGGAAAATAAAAGATTTCTCTTTGTTACAATTTCAAAGCACTTCACATTCACCACAAACCGTCTGCAAACAGTAAAGCACAGAATACCAGCCTGTATCAAGTCATTAACCTTTTAGGACTCAATCAAAGCACTGTTGTGTGACACTTTATTAATGAATGCTTTAATGTGGTATATAAAAGCTAACAAACATGGAAACTGGCAATGATTCATCAAATTTAATATTCCATCAAACATTTCATTTTGAAGACTGACACTTTTTAAAAATAACCCAGAGGAATACAAGTTCAGAGAGGTGCCTTAAATGAAATTCATTCCCTTCCTTTTGGGACTTGCAAAATTGTGATTTTTGAAAAGCAAAGAAAAAAAAATAAAATGCAAGAAAAATGCATTAAAAACCTGAAGTGTGTATGTGACCTTCTAAATAACATTTGAGCGTATTTTATGGAATCCGTAGTGAAGAGTGAAGCAAGTTGTCCTTATAAATACACTTGCAGTTTAGGTCACACATTGTCTGCAGTCATTGCTAGGAGGCAAAAGCCCTGTAGTAAAACAGCTGGGCTTCTTGGCTTGGGGCAAAGGCAAATTCCACAGTCAGAAACCTAATTAGACACTTTTGGAATTTGCGGCACCCTTTCACGCTATGACCTTTTTCTTTCGGCCTTCCCCCTCTCTTCTCTCCAACCCCCTACCCCACCCCATCTGACCTCCCCCGCAAGTGAACATTTGATCCTCTTCTTACGAAATATCTTGCTTTTTTACATAAACACTGTCTACTGGCCAAATTCAATCCTGCTGGTAATGAGAGCAACTTGGATTTATGTAATGACTAAATTTGTCCCTGTAATACGTTTAACCTCTGAGCAAACTTAAGCTTATCCAGTCTCCTAAAAATTTTCAAAAATGCGGGCTGTGCAGTAGAGGTGGCAAAGAACCAATTTTATCTGTCCTAGAAAATTCAGAAGTCCCTAAGAATTCTCATCTTGCCCTGGGATGAAAAGTAAAATATTCTGCCTCTTATAAAACACGGAGGTATGGTCTAAACATGACCCATTGCAAGGGCACTCACCTGAATGTGAAAAGCCCAGGTTCAAATTCCTGAAGGGACTTGAACCTGGGTCTTCCTTGTCACAGGTAGATATTCCAATGCCTGGCCTCATATGAGGTTTTTTTCTTTCCTTTTTTTTTTTTTTTTTTTTTCTTCCTTCTTGATTGAAGTAAGGAATCTATTTTGAACTTGACTTTTCTTATCGAAAGATTTTGCAGATCCACAAAACCTTTTTTTTTTATTGTAAGACAGGTTTTTTCAATGAATAGTGTGCGACCACAAATTTGTCAATCCCTTATATCCTCAGACAAACATTTTCAAAACTTCTCTGAAAGAAAGATGCGTACTAATTAAAATATTATTTGTGTCAAGAAGAAATAACATCCAAAAACAGTGACTAGAACCTGAGCATCTCGTAAAATAAATGAATAACTCTGATAAAATAAAAGGCTATTAAGTGCTACTGAAGATGTATAATTTACAGTTAGACCATTACATTATAAAAACAATTTAGGAAAATTATATATAAGTTGCACTTCTTATCCAAACTCTTTTCCAGCCAAAGAGGACGTTGCCTCACATGGGTTTTTGACTTAACAAAAAAATTGCAGGATTCATCTATTTTAAAAAAGGGTATGATAAATAGGATATTTTAACTGAATTGGGTAATGGAGAACTGCTGTGCCACTCCTGAGAAATATCTATAACTCACTTATGCCTTCTGGTATTTGTATTGCATGTTGAATCATGAATCACAGAGTAGCTATCGTAAAAAAAACAATACCTCTTTGACAAAAATACATTTAGCTCAGCTGAGATTTACAGTAAAGATGCATGCATACATTTTTAAAATCACAAATGCTGTTGTGTTACACTTGGGGAATTGTTTTTGTAAACCTGTGGACTTCGGTAGCACATTTCCTGCTCCAAATTCTGTAAGAGCACTAATGAGTTACTTCTTGCCATGTCCTATGAAGAATTATTCTCATTTTACAGATGGAAAAACTGAGGCACAAAAGTTAACAGAAGAAGCGTGGCTCAAAGCAGGGGGCAAGAATAAATGCTGATTTAGGCAATTTGCCTCTACTTTCCATCATCTCCAACTCAGGCAACATAGACCTTACTTCCATTTCAATTACCCAGCAGAAAAAAAAATTCTCTAGCTGCTGCTTTTCAGATCAAATGAATTTTCTGGACTTTTGTACCACTATGCATGTGGGTTATGGAAATGCATATTTTTCCCTAGCCAAAGGAGTTCTGAGAGAGTGTGGTACTGCGAGGAAAGAAACGGGAAGGTTTAGGTAGAGTTTGATGAAGCACGTGGAGTCGTTGGGCTGCAGAAAGGCTAGAGAAGCCCTGCCGAGGATGTGGGTATGCTTTGGGAATGACGAGACGCAATATTTGTCACAGCTACTGAGAGCAGGAAAGGGCAGCAGACGAGTAGCAAGGGGAGGGCTGGAGCTGGCATTTGCTCCAAGGAAAAAGGAAACTTGTCTCTCAAGCCTGGAGGGGGAGAGGGTCAAAACAGGCTGGTCCCTGACGGGTGCGAGAGGAGGTCTTGGCCGAACAAAGTCCCAGCAGCTACAAAGAAGGGCGCCGGGGCTCTCTGCGGCTCCAGCCACGCGTGACGCTGCCCTTCCCTCCGCGATTAGCGCGGGACAACGCCGGGCTGCCGCGCGGCTCCGAGGCCAGGTGCCCGCCCCGGGCCGGCTTTCGGCACCCCCCGCCACGCGCCTCCGGCCCGGGCCCTGCAAATATCTCCCAGTTCGTCGGCCAGAACGAGTGTGTATCGGTTACACGCTACTGCAGTTGGCGTGGGATTAAATATTTAAATCAGGGAAAAGCTCTGTTCATTATCGCTTGGAAGTATCATTTTAATCGTAAACTAAAGCTCAAAACAACACTAAGCATGTGTGATTGCTACCTGGTCAGCACCGTCAGGGTCCCCCGGGAAAACTAATTAGTATGTTACTGCATAGCTACATACCGCTGAGATAAATGTTGTTTGTATCTCCTTCCCTAACGACAGACTAGAGATTGTTCAGTAAAACACCTTTCCTCTTAATATGCAGGGTTTGTTATAGGAGCAACTCAATTCATATTTCCACCAGTTTGATGGTAAGTGAACAGCAGTAGCAATATTAATCTGCAGTAACCTGTCAGTGAACTCTACAGCTAATATGATGTAGTTATGATTTTACCATCAATCAGAACTGAACAGGCCCTGGACAATCCTTACAGCACTGCCTCAAAAAATCTAATTGTGCAAAAGCTTCATTGGTTTCCAACATTTCTTTTTTATCTGTCACAGACTTTTGGCCTACCATACAACCTTTTATTATTGGTCTTATTGCATTAGCTTGTTGGACAAAAAAGAAAAGGCTAAATCTAAGAGTTCCCCTGCATTCCATCATTTGTTACCATGTGGGATCCTACTTGACAGTTCCATATTATTTTAGATTTAGATAAATATTATTAGGACATATGGTATTGTGTGAACTTTTGAACCACTGATGACCAATGTATAAAAAAAGATTAATAATACTTTCACTTCTCTATTTATTTGCATGTGGAAAAAAGGGAGAGTTAAGTCCAAACACAGAACTGCATTTTAGATAAAAACGTAAACCTAGACATTTTTGTAGTTGCTTCTATTGGCGGAACAGAAGACTGTTTGAAAAATTAATTATTTACAACAAATATGAACTTTCACAGAAGTTAGAGAATTCTATTAGTAATTAAGATCCTACCCATTTTTCTGTTCAGGCATTTTTAGTACATCCATCTATTACGTAGTTCTGCAGCTTAAATTGGACATGTGTGTGTAAATACCATAAAAGAAGCACAGACATGCATTCTCAGCAAGAATGTTTCTTTCAAACACTGGCTGTAAGAGATAGGTTTAAACATTACAACCACACTATTTCTAGCGAGTTTACTATGCAAGAAGTTCTGGTGTAACTTTAAGATTTTAAACATATAAAAACATCAAGGAAGATGAACTATTAACATTATCTGTCTAGTCATTTTAATCTTTTGCATCTTAAATGTAATCAGGCTTTTCAGAACTGAAATTGCTAATCAGCATGTTGGATAAATGTTTCCATTTTAAAATGTGCACATTTAGAGATAACAGCTGGCTGTAAAGAATATATTTATATTTGTGATTTAATGTATCGCAAACTTTATATTTGATTTCATTTAGCTTTACTGGGAAACTGAGAATATTTTTGCTGGCATGATCTACTTTGACAGCAGTTTTACAGCAGCAGGAAAGCACGGAGCAATAAATGAGGTGTGCATACAACGCATTATGTAGTCTTTAAAGTGAGCATCTCCTTTTAATAAAACAAAAAATTTTAAACAGTTTCAAATGATTCCACCCCTTTCTAACACAAGCTCCGTTCATGAGGAGCAGTAAAGTTGTGAGTATATAGAAAACAGACGATACATAATCTTCCGTGCTATGGTGTTTGTCCATTAACCCAGCAAACTGTAAAAATTTGAGGGATTTTTTTTTTCAAAGAAAGAACACTAACTTCAAAGAAATATTTTTTGGCTATATGAACATCAAATGAATAGCTGAGTCCTAGCCCTCAATCAATCATAATGTAAAGTAATTGTAATCTAATGAAAATAGCCGTACAAAATAAGGAAATGGCTGTTGCATCCTGTCAAAAACACGCAGGAATGCAGCTTTAGAACTACTGAGAGCGCCGATGTTGTAGAAAGACAAAAACAGGATGTTAAATTGTTGCTGCAATTGGAAGCAACTGGCATTTTCTGAGCAGCAATCACCCCCGGTGATGATTTGCGGAGCTGCCTCTAGGGGGGTCTGTGCGACTGCAGAAGCGGCGGCGGCGCGAGCGGCCCGGCCCCAAGCGCCCCGCGGCCCGGCTCGGCTCGGCTCGGCTCGGCTCGGCTCGGCTCCAAGCGCCCCGCGCCCGGCGGCGGCGGCCTTCGCTGCAGCGGGCACTGCAAACCCGAGCCCTTCGGAACCCCAACCTCGCTTCCAAAACGCGGGCTGGCCACAAAAGCAAAGAGCTTAGCCATAATTAACACAGTTAAGTTGGATGGCATATGTTATTTTTTAGGCTACTGTATTCAAAAAACAACCACAAAATTGTCCCCTCCACTCCACTTTAGATTTACATGATTATTTAAATTCTTGCTTTGGAAAACTGTCATTTTTTTTCTTAAGCAAAATACTTAGTAACAAACCTGAGATTCTGCTTCGCATATTCCCGTTTTTGCAAGAGATTAGATCATTACTGCTGCCTGCTAATTTTCCGTAGTTCTTCAAGACACATTTTACAGAGATCTTATTTACTTCCAAAAATGTCATTAGACTGTTACTAAAGAAATGGAGGGGTGGTGCAACGTGTGGTGCAATGTATTATGCTGGCCAACCACAAATATAGCAATGGAATTATAAGCTTGGTTGGTTAGAGAGCAATAAAGGCACAGCCATTAATAAGAGTTCAAAGATTAATAACAGAATAATTAAGAAAAAACTAAAGCCATTCTTTAATGAATATTTTAACAAGAGTAACAACATCTGGGGAATTTTGTAACTAGAAACAACTCTATTAGTCTGAGTTTCTCAAACATGAGAACATTTAGTTAGAAATCTTGATTTCCTCCAGAGGAGGTCAGTGAATGAATGGTTAAATAGCACAAGAGTCTGCTCAATTATTTTGTTTTGTTAGATACCTGCAACAAAGCTCACGCACTGCAACGACCCAGTCCTCTTAGTCATAGCTGTCACAAGAGGGTGACTCTTCACCAGACTCATCTGTAACGAAACTGATAGAATTGGAGTGTTCAAATAACTCAGGGCAATGAAGATTTTTTAACCTTTATTATGCACAGGGCCTCATTTTATGTAAAAAGGAAATAAATGAAGGCTCTAACTGTCACAACTTTTACTGCAAATTATAAAACATCTCTCACTATTCAGTAATTGAGAGGCCCAAACTCAGCAGAGCGCCCAGAGAGACAAAGTCAATTTTAAGTCAGATCTGGTCATTCTGCTGAGTAGGGAGAGATGAATACGGATTTAAATGCCTGGCTGAACTGGCCCCACGCTCCATAGAGGGAGGAATGCTTGAGAACATTTATTTTTGGACACAGTCCTTCGTGGACGGAGTAACCCCATGGCCAAGGACATCCCACTCATGAGACATACCCTCTCCCTTCACCCCACCTTTGCTTTCCTCACTCTTGGGGAGTCCACATTCAAATGAAGATTGGCCAATTTTGAATGAAACACTCTGTGGTTTGGGCTATCTGAGGGGCTTTGGAAAATGCTTGTCCTGGCCACAAAACCCAGTTACAGATAATCCTGCTGCAACTGTGTCATAACTGGGTCAGGGGACTGCTGGCTTTCATGGGATGGGAAAGCTCCCTGATGGCCTCTTCAAAACAAAATCCTGCTTTCCTCTCTCTGTGTGGCGTAGAAGCCATAATAAGAGTAGTAAAAATAAAGTGATGGGCAATAAAAGGGATTGCAAGCTGTACTGTGATTTTGTCCAAAAGATTAGCTATTATAGGTTGGGCAACATGCATACAGGAAACAGCCCTGAAGAGCTGACGGTGTAACTATTGCCTGACCATTATTTTCTAGTCAGTCACAGCAGACCTGATTCAAACTACAGTCCACTTAAAATGATTTTGTATATTTATTCCAAATAAATTTGTCCTATATTTTATATAGCCATGAGCAACTAAGTTGAGAAAAGCTTTCGATATGTTAGAAAAGTATGAGAGACTGCAATTAGGATTCCCATCCTAAACTTCTGCAAGAGGTCAAAACTCATAAAACTCTCAGTAATTGAAAATAAAATAGATGAAGGTAAATCAAAGATGTCCTTATTAGGTTTAAAATATTAACTTGAAAATAATTCCCATTTGACTATTTAAAGTTGTATTGAACTAGCCTGAGTTTAAAAAGAAAAAGATTATTTTGAGCAATTAAAAGTGCTGACATAGATGCTCTAAAAATTAGGCCTTTTTTCCCAGTATTTCTTGAATCAAGTAATTTTGACCCTTTCTTGAAACCATTTTGGTTCCAGTGACTCACTGTTTATACATGAAAGCATACCATTGTTTTCTCATGCAAAGCTGCTGACCAGTCTAGATGTGACTCCCTATTCCCTTGAGAAATCCAAAAGAGAGGATTCCAATCTTGCCACACACTGGATCCATTGCTTAATATTTGCATGAAGTGGATAAAGAGTTTTGGAGGATTTTTAATCTTCCTTTATCCATCACAAAATAACTAATTCACTGCATTGTGTGCATAATGCAATGAGGAGATTAATGTCAAGCCTGAAAGGAAAATACAATAAAATAAGATTCATAATTAGTGCATGAAAACACTTGAAACTACCTGCTAGACTGACCATTTTCTGATAGATTGACCTTATGTATCTAGCGAGGTCCGAATTCGCAAGCCGGTTCCTCTGCTCCCATCAGAGCTCAAGGGAACGCGTACAACTACGGCCAATCATGTAGCCTCTGTGCTTTTATTCTAAGCCAAGAGGCCCATAGTTTCCTCTCTAATTGAGCTGAAGGACATTTTAAAATAATTAATAGGATTTGGTGCAACTAGTATTATTTGTTGTGTTGTGTGCGTTCTGGTTTTATTGCCTACTTCCAGAGCTTAAAGACTTTCTTAGAAAAGGTTGAATACCAACAGTTCTGAAAGTAGTCCCAGGGCAAGGCAGAATATAAATAGCACTGCAAGCACAGCAAGCTGAAGGCTCCACAGGGGCAAAAGTACATCAAGTAATTAAAAAATACTGAATGATATAAATAGGGAATAGCCCTTTACAGTTGCAAACCATATGTTTAAAAATATTATCAGGATCTGAGTTGCTTTTAACTATCATACTGACAAGACTAAAGCATAAACAGGAAGAGTCAAGGTGCAAGAGGGAACGGTCTGTTCTGCACACAGAAAAAATCTGAGGAACACACAAGGTGGGTGCCCTTCCTGCCACTGCAGATCTGCCTGCAGCATCCAGCTTGACAGGCCCACTCAGCACTGCTCTGGTCTTTTGTAGTCTCCAGCAGACTTAGAGCTGTCAGGGGTGAAAGAGTGACGGACATGGGCTAGACACATGGCTGGATTGGCTTTCAGAGGGTCTGATTTCTCCACACTCCCTGAAATAGCCACTGGTGGTGCAAACCCACCATGTGTGCTAGTCCTGTGCAACCGTCCTATGATGCTTCCTCCAGGTTTTCACCTGTAGCACAACTAAATTCTTACTAGGCAACCTTCTTCTTGGATGAAGATAATAACTGCTGATTTTGCCAGGACATTAAAAACCTAGACTTGACTATTTCCCCCAGATCATATCACAGACCTGTCCCTCTTCCATTATTTAGGACTACCATAACTGCAGTTGCTCTACTGAGCAAAGATTAGCAGATGCAGGACTGAGATTCATGAGACAGAAAATGAATTCATGTATACAGACTCCATGGTAAGCAACTCTCTGACTCCACAGTGGAAAGCTGGGATTTTATTTTGCTCTTGTATGTGGGCCTTGCAAACTGGGATTGGCTTTTCCTTCTCCATAGGAAGTCCTGACAAGCAACCAATGTGCGAGGCCTTCTGATGTCTCATGAGCCCCTGAAGGCTGTATATATTTTCTTCTAAGCAGGGCCCTACCTGATGCTGCAGCACCATCCATCATGTCAGCAACCAGCACAGCTCTGGGGACACGATTTGTTAGTTAACATAGCCTTTGTTAGCTAGCTCTCCAGTAGCGCAAACCGATAGAGCTCTACAACTTTCAGAAAATTTGCAGCAATAAATAAGAAAAGGCTTCATGAAAACGAGGCCAGGTCCAATACATTCACTGATTTGAACCAATCAAAAATCTGGACAATCACATTTATAATCCAGATGATGTTCCCTGCCGTAGAATCAGCATTCTGGGGCAGTTTACCTTTTTTGGATCAAAGTGAGACTGTGGCCCCTCAAATCCAGTTTTCATCCCTTCTTAAAAGTATGTAAGGTACAGAAGCCATGGATGGAGATCTTAGGTATCTGGACTTTTCCCTGTTGGTTTTTGCCTGTTTATTTATAAGAACAAACATATATGCAGTACAAGTATTCTAACAACTACCAGTGCACAGGAGTACAAATTGGTATGCTGTATCAGGAATAAAGGAGAGGGCTGATAGAATGAGAAGAGTAATTTACTGTGCTCTGGTCTCAGCTGCCAGTGATTGCAAAGGGAACTCGGCAGATGTTTTTTTGATAAAGGTTGTTTCTTGTTGCTGCAGCAGCAGCAGCAAAATCCATTGTATTATTCTATAGGACTTTACACATCATGATTCTGCCATTTCAGTTAGCCTTAACAGCTGGAAGATAAAAAAAAATGTTCCAGTGGATTATTTGAAATTTGTCATGTTGATTTAGTTTCATTACTGTTATTAAATTTTATTCTGGAATGGTTTACATATCAAGAATACATAATGGGTTTCTGTGTGGCCTGGGATTTATTCCTTGAATGAGGAAAGGACTCTACTATGACAAAGTCATAAAGCCTTATTGACTTGATCCTTTGCCATAAACATAGGATTCAGGGAGTTAGACTGAATATTAAATTGGTGTGATGGTTGTATTTTCATCAGGAGAATAACCTCATCCAAAATAAAACCTCACAGTAAGTCTAATTCTGTGGAATTGTTTTAGAAATCTCCTACTCCCAGGCATGAATGGGAAAATATTCTCCTAGTTAAGAATTTTGTAGGCAGTAAGGGTGAAGAGAATCAACACAAATATGTATATTTAATATACTATCCAGCTCCCAAAGCAAAATAAAATATGATAAAAATGTAACAAAATAAAAAATACACAGGCATATGGAAGGTTTTACAAAAACAAATGGATGTTTCCAGAAACAGAAATAATGAACATAAAAAGGTCCTATCAAAATTGACATTATATTAAAAGAGAGAATGAGCCAAGTGAAAACCTAGATCCAAATAAAATTACAAGGATGTACAAATTTAATTTGAATTCAGCTTTCGGATCTCTTCTTTTCTAGTGGGACCATTCAAAACTCTAAAAAACTTTTGAGTTGGAGCTCAATCTTGTGGTGTAAGCTAACACTTAAATGTGAGTGACTAACATTTTGTCACATACCTTGGGGGTAATTTGCATGTAGGAGAAAGTTGCCATGTCATATAGCATAAATTACTCTAGATCACATGTCACCTCAGAGAGATATACTCTTGCTGATTTGTAAATTAAAGACAAACCACAAAAGTTCCTAATTCCTTCACAACATAACTACTCATGAGTTTCTGCTGAAAGACTGCCATCAAAAGGCAATAAATCTCCAGGAAATAATATCACAATGCAAGCTTTAAAGTACTCATGACTTTTTCCCAACTTTCTCTGGAATAGTTGTTTGAAAAGAAAGCAGATGGCAAAATACTCAGTGAGTCGGCTTTTGTGTTCTAACACTCCCCTGGGTTTCCATTAATTTGATTTGTCTCTACATAGACATACACAAGAACAGAAATAGCTGGCCATCTTTCCAGAAGATCACAACTTTTTTCTTCAAAATACTTCACTTTATCAGAAAAATTATTTAAAACTAACATTGCTATAAGTGCATTTTGGATATAGAAACACAATGGGAGGAAACATAAAACAATGCTTCAAGCTGAACTGAATTCTTGGATTCAGGACATTGCTGGGTCTAACCCAGAGTCCATCTTTCTCGCGATAAAGCCCCAGGACAGCTGACCTAACCTCGCTGCTTCTCTGCCAAGCCACTATACAACTGGGCAAAACCGGGTCCTCTCTGCAAGTCACAGACTACTGCTGAAGTTTCTCAAGAAGCTAAATCACTAAAAAACATCGGATTTATTTATTTACTGGTTTACTGGGGGAAAAACAAATTCCTTAGAAGACAGATTTTCAGAAGAACTCAGCGTTGACCTCATTCTGTCTCCACTGATGTCAACAAAATCCACTGAAACAAAATAAATGAATGCTTCTGAAAAATCTCACATTAACATTTTATAAACCATGAAGAAGCTCACAGTAATTTCATTGCTACATTGCTAGGGGCAAACAAAGCCTGGTCTGGGGTTAAGTCCAGGCTGGACTCCTGCACTTCAGCCTAGCTGGCTGGAGGCACGCAGCAGGACGGGGCGGATGCACGGAGCAGGGGCAGCACCAGTGCTCCCGCAGCACTGACGGGCCACCCCGGCACCGAAGACTTGCGGCTGCCCACGGGCCTCTGAATTGCAGCTCCGTCAGAAAGTGGCGAGCGAGCGTGTTTGCGCTCAGCAGCTCTGCCGTTGCCACGGGTTACGGAGCACAGCAAGGGACCGGGGCCCAGCACAGCATCGGGATAAGCATTTCAGCCCAAAAAAGGAAAACATCAGTTATATAAATGCAACAGCGCAGGCTAAATAAAAGAGATAATCAAACATTAATATAACCAAATTCCTTTCCAGTGTAAAGCATAAACACCAGAAAACATGAAGAAAATGTTTCTAGTAACAGAGATTTTCCAATGACAAATTCCAGTAACTCAGGTTTAACTGTACAAAAGCCATCAGGAGAGCCACAGCAGACCTACAGAAATGCCCTGCCTTGTCGTAGCCTGCTGATACCGTTGCAGGAGAAGAGCGCGCTGCTGGACACAGGCCGGCCAGCCTGTCTCTGCCCTTGTCCCTGTGCACTCTGCTTCTCCAAAGTGTGTGGCCACCACTGACCCACCAGCGGCTCAGAGAGCAAGAGTCACACTGAAATACGACTGCTGGCACGCAACAGCGACAAGGTTCACACAATCCACGGCTGGGAGGAATTAAAACGATACGCCTCTGCTTAGACCAACGGCATCTCCTGGCCAGCTGCGCATGGGAAGAGGGAGCCCCATGTGACACCTCTTTGGACTGAAGACAGCAGGCAAAACAGCCAACACTTACGTGTTGACTGCTCCATCTTCAGACCACCCACATTTGCTATTTGTCACCTAAATGCACACTATTTTTCAGGTACTCTCATTTCTTGAGATTGCACACTGTGCAGAGACAATACTGAGCCAGTCACAGGTTTTTTTAAAAAGGCTTTAGATTTTAATAATCTTGGAAAGCTGTTAGCTTGACAGCCCTGCTTTCCGTAAAACTCACATTCATAACAAGCAATAAAGATGGACGTTTACTGCAGTATAGCCCATGAGCCTGCCTAAACCATAGGTCTGAAGAGGTCTCCATTAAAGACAAAATGTAGTACAGGCTTCATGCCAGATCAGTCTTTGTTTCTTTGTCAATAAGAGACAGAGTGCCAGCTATGATGGTAGTTTTATAAGGAAGTCATCTATTTTCTAAAAACTTGATGGAAACTTGCAATTCATTATATTTAGGCACTCAGCTGCCAATACTATTAATTGACATCACTTTCCTCCTCATCTCTGAGGCAGAGTTCTCCACTACTTTCAGCCAAGAATATGTATTTTTTCTGATCCTGTTTCTAACTCAACATTGATATTTACTGTTCTCCATATAATTCCTCTGTTTAAAAAGATAGAATCAAATGAAAGTTAGAGAGGTGGCATTCTTAATACAGTATTTTTGGCAATTTTAGCCATTTCTTGTGTAAGATTTGTATCCAAGACACAAGATTGTTGCAGAACATCAATTGACTCATTCAAAATAAATATGCTTTGAGTCCATTCAGCATATGCACACAGGTTCACAGCATGCTGAAATCAATAGAAGACTTTGCATAGACTGTATTGAACTTCAGCTGCCTACCACAGTATGAAAAAGGACAATATACAGTGGCATGAAATGATTGTTCTGTCAATTAACTGCTCTACAGTGCATAACTAGCCTATCTGAGAGCACTGCAGACAATCATTAGGAATTTCTTAGGAATTTCTTTTCTGAGAGTGATCTCTATTTGTAGTCAAATTGATCATTGTAAATATATTCATAGTAACCAAGACAGAACCTGCTGGCATCTCAAAATTTGATCTGTCCAAGAATATAGTGTACAGTGGTAAGTATTAGAAACGTAAAAGAATTGTTAGATCAGATCTCATGCCTTTCTCCTGCCAATGCAAAATTACTTCCTAGTTCTTCTGTGTACTTTGGTTGTGAAATATGCCTAACTTCAGTGATAAGGTAACTTGGGTAAACAGGAGGCAGAGATCTTTTTAATGATACTTCTCTTTAAGTCTGGTTCATGCCACAGTTAATCAATTTGCCTTACTTCCATCCTTTATTTCCCCCATCTCTAAAAAGAGAAGATGGTAATATCTGCCTGTTCCCCAAGACAGTTATGCTGATTACTTACTTACAAAAAGACTTCAGACTGAAATAAGTGTCACAGAGGTACTATGAGACATAATTTGGTCTTTCACTGTGTTGCTTACTTCCGTTTTGTGTTGAGAGCCAAGACTCATTTCTGATAGCTATCATGTTCTGCTCCTTCTCTCATCAGTTACTTGAAGACACTACTGCCATCCAAGGTTAAGTTTTTAATGATTATTTTAGTTGAGTAATTTTAAGAGTGTAAAATCACTCAATTTCATCTTATTCTGGAGATCACTAACTGTAATTATACATGGAAATCATGAAATGAATAAAAGCTAGATACATTCTAATCCACTTTCAAGGTCTAGTATAAGAAATCCAGGTCAGTTATTTTTATTTCAAACAGCGTAAATTCACCAATGTTTCAAGACAATAGCACTGGCCCCAAGTTATAGTGCAGAAGTGTGTTAACAAAAAATATTTCATTTTTCCTAAAGATGTAGTGGAACTATATTAAATGATTCTGTTCTGACTATTGGGTCAACAGAGACTCGCAAGTTAGATATGAGCACACCAAAGAACAACCCCCTAAAAGACAACCCTCCCAAAAGGCTCCAGTATCCAAAACCCAAGTAAACAAACGTAATGTCAAAGTTTATGCTAGACAAAGAATTCAAGGAGAATGACTGGCCTTAACTCTTTTTAAGGCTTTTTTAAATACACTGTGAAGAAAAGAAGTACTAGTGAGAAAACAGATCCTTTCACACATGAGATGACTAAATGAAAGACTCAGAAACAGCTCTGATACCAAGTTCCTTTTCAAGGATTTCCCCAATAGGAAAAACAGAAGAAATGCTTGGAGGTCAGAGGGAGGATGGGAGAAGGATACTGTGAAAGAAACTGCAACAACTGATAAAGGACAGATAAGGGAACACATGTGGGAAATGTGAACAATTAAAAAAAGTCTGGACAACCTGCATGCTAGTTGACTTAAAAGAATTAGCTGAGATCACTTATGTTCACTGTACATAAATCAAAGACAATTGAAAAAGTTACAGAGCAGAGGAAAACATTAACATTACCAACTTTAACAGCAAGAGTACTGCAGCCAGGCACTCTCTTGTAAATCCAATTTTTGTTCCTAATAGTCACTTCTGACTTCAGTGAGCCTTGGCTATAGAGCCTTTATCAAGGACCAGGAACCATAGCACACATTGTATATGAGCTTTAATAAAGATATGATATTACATCTCATAGTATTTTAACTGAAAAGTAATTCTAATTGGCTTGGCCATTTCCATATGGCTTTCAAATTGTTGAAGTAATGGAATTACAGGAAATAAACTGCGATGTAGTGAGCTAGTGGGAAGTATCTCCTGGCTACCATGTGGATGACTGCTAGGAACAGTCTTTGTCTGATTTCTTTATTAATGATCTGGAAAAGGGAGTGTGCAGCACTTTGATGAAACTCACAGATATAAGTATGAAAGGCAGAAAGATCACTGTACAAAGAAAATAAAAGAGTTTCCTAAAGAAGATAGAAACATGGAAATAAAATAACTAAAGGAGGGTCAGCTTTGAAAAATGCAGGTTAGGAAGGGCATCTGAGGAGGAATAACAGGAAGGAGAAATCTAGGAGGCAATAATGATGAAAGAGATCTAAGTGAGACAGCACATGCTAAATGACATAAACTGGCAATGTGATGTGGCATGAAAAGGCCAGTACAATATTGGACTGAGTAAACGGTATCACGTTGCTAAAAAAGGAAGAAATAGTCACCCTGTATATGGTGCTGCTACAGCTCCCTCTGGAACATTATACACATTTCTGGATATTGACAAATTAGAGAGTTCAGAGAAGAGCACCAAACATGATCCAAAGACTGGGAGGACTGATTTATGAGGAGAGATTTAAAGAGTTAAATATATAAATTGCTTGGCTAAGAAATGACAAATGGGGGACATGATAACAGCCTACAAATATTTGAAGACCACCAGTGAAGGCATTATTCAGCACGATTCACAGGGAACAGCTAGGAGCCAGGAGATGTGACTGAGAAGCAAAAGCACGCACTGTGTATCAAGAAATGCTTCCTGAACGCGAATTATGATAATCTGTGGAATAATTTCCCGGTGGAAGGCAGAGGGAGCTTTTAGTTGTGGCTTTTAAACATACCTGAAAAATCCCACAGGAAACATATGTGCCACTGTATGAGTGCCCGTAATTGTAAAGGTCTGGACTCAGTGACCCAGCTGATCCATTCCAGCTTAGCTGAGCTGGAACCACGCTACATCTCTATTTTCTTGAAGCAATGAATTGGGCTTAGGAAAAATGACTATATTTGTAAAGATGCTACATTCTTATTTGTGTTCTTCCTATACTGCCTGCTACCTTGGCATTCATCAAACTGGAATAAACAATAGCTGCTGTTACGGAAGTATTTTTTTTACTTGATAGTTGTGGTAAAATCCTCAGCACCTGTCTTACCACTGTGTGCAGATAACAAATCAGCAGTCTGATATCCATAGAGTGCTTTCAAGATGCTACTGGATAACAAAATAATTTGAGCTATGTTCAAAGTTAATATTGGACCCAAGTGCAGGACCATGGGATGCATCTCCTAGCTTGTTTTTAAGGTGAAAAATAACTGTATAGCAATGCCTGACCACTCTAGTTATTTTGAGAAGTTCACAGTTGGCTAATAACACTAGAGCCTGGCTACAGTATGGCTATGGTCTGAGCCTGGCTGATAACCCTGGAGTATGTAACTGAAATCCTCCCAGGCCCAGTCACAGGGGGTTATCCAGGGAGACATGTCACAACATGCCATACAGCTAGAAGTTTAAATCGTGCAGCTCCCTGAACTAGATATATCTCCCAAAGTTAGATTAATTGTCCTTCATCTTCAGCCATCTCTGAAAGGCCTTATCTTTATCTCTGCTTTCAGAGGTCCATAAATTTCTTTGTGTTCAAAGGCTCCATCCCTTCCCCCAATGCCTCTCTAATTCCGATATTCTCTAACTCCAGCACTACAGCGAAGCCTCTCTGCATTTTATCCTCTTGGATTCTCTTTTCATGCCTCCTCTGTGTCTTCCACCAGTGTCTTCCTTCCAGCACATCACCCACTAACTTCATCCTTGGTAACCCTTCTGTTGGCAACTTCATTGCTACCACAAACTTTCCCACCATAGGCATCAGCATCGCTACTTTCTTTTTTCCCTGCTATGTCTTTTGACCTTGCTGGCCACCCACCTGTGTGCTACTCAACTTGGAATGTGTATTTTCTGGAATTCTCAGAAACTACCAAGGTGACTGTAATGGATTTAACCAGGCTGTTTCTGAACCATGCTATTACTGAAAGCCTAAAAGGTATGAAGACACGGTAAAGTTAAGAACCACAAAGTCTGTTTGAATGGCTTTACCTTTTCTGTGGAAGTACTCCCCCTATCCAAAGGTAAGATTAACTGTAAACTGTTGCCCATAGTTATGCTTAAAGCACTCAGAGAAAAAGCTAGTGTGAAATACGTTCAACTTTGCCACTTCTTTTTTGCTAAATAAGGGGATTTAAACCACTAAACAAAAATGGATTTAGTTTATAACTAAGCAGCTTTCTTCAATGTCATTTTTATTCATACTGTTCTATGTCAGATATGACTGATCCAGGTGAATCGGTCTCTGTACACTAGGTTACCATAATTACGTGCTATACCCATTTTAAAATTAGTTCCAGCTAGTTAGGTTCACTGCAAAACAATTCACTCTGCCAATTGAGAATTCAACCTAGTTTGATGATAGATTCTTATAAACAGCAAAATCCATTATTTATACACTGTAGGAAAATAAACTCTCTAGCTGGCCAGGGATATGAAGCATGTGAAGACTTTTCATTTTAGATGGTCGGAAATTTTAAACTCAAGCAGCTTTTAATCAACATACGATTGAAAACAAATTTCAGCAATTGCATTTCTTATTCAGCAGTGGTACAATGTAACTGAAAATAGAAGCTGCAAAAGCTTTATGGTCTATTACTCAACATGTGCTTATAATAAATCAGATGTAAATAGCAGTTATTGCGTAACAAGAAAAGCAAGAAAAGAAGACCAATTTCAATAAGCTGGCAGGGCTGAGAAGACGACCATTTCTCTCCTACTACTCTGAAATAATTCCTGTAATTCTAACACACATGTATTATTGTTTTCTATTATTACTGAGTTACGGTAGCATCCAAAGACTGAAATCCCATAGTACCAAAATAGTTTTTAAAAAGCTGATGCCAGTTACTTCATTTGCAAACTAGGCACCATCACACTTTAACTGCTAGTGTAGACATTCGAGGCTAAGGCAGGCTCCTGGCTGAAAGAGTGCTTGTAAGAGGTGTCAGCAGCTGGCGGGTTAGCGCTGACGTACAGCGTGTGCGAGCATCACAGCCAGGGTGCGGGGAACTAAGCTTGCCAGCAGAGTGTTGGCAGGCCCCTGCAACGCTCTGAGCGTCCAGCGCTGCTGCAGCGCAAAGTAGGGCTGCCACAAGCGCCGGTAAGCATTGCATCACGGGTCTGATGGAGACAGGCACCTTGCTCCCACTGAAATCGTGGGGTGTGTGATCTGGGCTTCAATAGCTACAGTTCCAAGCGCAAAAGGGAATTAAGCAAGGGTTTTTCCCTTGGAAGAGTGGAGCAATTAGTAGGTCAACCAAAATGGAAATCACCTCAAAGAGGTTGGAATTCTCTCTTTTCTATCTGCAAGTAAAAGAAAGACAAGCTGGTTTGTCTATGGCTCTGGAGTTGTTTATATTCTTAACACCTTTACTTGAACTCTAGGTAAAGAAGGCCAATTACGAACCACAAAGACAGAACATGAAAAATGTGCATCCCACAGAATAACCAAGATATGGGCTATAGTTTTTCAAATAGGCAATATAAAGTGTTACAAAAATCAGTCATAGATTCACCATGCAACTGTTAAGGGGATCTATCACCTCCCCACCTTAACCTCTATCCTGCATTCCCAGACTGCCATTCTGGGAGTTCATTCCTAGAGCAATGTCGTGGGTTCTCCATAGCTCCTCAACTCAGGGTGCTGGCTGGGGAGAGCCAGAGGTGAAATTAAATGTTGTGAAGAGCAGACATAAGCTACAGAGCTGCCTGTAATATGTGACCTAGCACAGGCTGGGAGAGGAAACTTGTTCCATTCGGATTGTGTACCCTTCTGAGTGGAATGACAAAAGAGTTTGTTGCAAAACTTTGTGAAGATTTGTTACAGAGTCATTTTGAGTGGGTCACTCTGAGATTCTGAATTGCAATAAAAACTTCAGTGAAAAAGTACACGAATTAATCTTTCTGAAGAGTAATTATAATTTGCCATGCAAAAAAAACCTACCTAGTCCAAAGGCAATTTTTTCGGAGCTATTACTCTAACATATATAAGCAGCATGTGGAGGTATGTGCGTCTCAGCAGGCAGCACAGGAAGGACCAGCATGGGGGGGAATGTGCATGCAGCCATCTGCAGGGGATACACAGGAAGACAAAAAAGCTAAAAATGTAGATGAATTCTTCAGTGCAACAGTAGCCAGTACTGCAACCAATGGTGATGGAATTGTTCACCTGGCAGAAAAGCAGTATGTGTTATTTTAAGTTGGACAGTAATGCATAAACCAATATGGCACTAGAATCTAACTAGAAGATATTCACAGTAACAGAAATGCTAAAGGTAGCAGGCAAAAGTCCATTACTGGATCAAAGTATGTCAATTCTATGGTTCCCTCAGAAGTTCTCTTTGCTGGAGAAAAAAAGGGCAAAAACGATCCAAGAAAAATCTCAGGATATTTTCCGTAGCACAGTGACAAAACAACCTTCTCCAGTTTGTTAGTTACATATAACAGCTTAGCAGGGGAAGGATCAGTGGTACACATTTATCTTTCTCCATTTATCCTAGGATTAAATCTATGGAAATGTACGTATGGCTTTCAGCGCAAGATGGTTGGTGCAGCATATTCCCAGAATATGGTCTCATGTAAAGGAGAAATTTATATAAGATTTTGGTTTAAAGGTACCAGAAAGGTGATTTCTACTGTATTGAAGAAGAATACTAAAAAGAACATGGGAAGATTAACTATGCATGCACGAACCTGTGAGAAGGAGTAAAGATGTCCTACGCTGCCTGACAGTGAAAAGTGACACTAGAGAAAATCTTCAGGCTTGTCACATATGCCAAAACCAAACTAAACCAAATAGCAGTAAGAAAGAAATATTCCTCAAAAACAAAGTATGCACTAGCTTACATAGCTGGGAAAAAAGCTATATATCCTATGCTCTTTTTCTTTATTCTCTGAGCTAGTCCAAATAGAAGATTCTACAGATGGGCGTATGTGTCAAAAGCATTGAATTAGATGTGATGCAGCTGACATAATGATTACTGACAACGCCATTATTTAGTTTCAAATAGTTTGTAGTTAACTACAGATTTAAGAGTTAAATTTGCCAATAGAACAGTTCTCACCCCAATACTTTGGTAGAGAATGATGCCAGATTAATAAAGAATTTATTGGAAAAGAATCCAGAATTAGAGCCTGATCCATATTTAGAACAACTGAGTTCCAGAGTAGCATCAATGATGCATGGAGCTGTCACCTGAGGACACTTTTTTCCAGCAGAAAAATGAAATCAGGACTATCTACAATATTAGATACTGGAGACTTGTAGAAATAGAGAGTGAGATAGCAAAGCAAACTCCTCAGTTAAACTGGGGGTTCTCATATCCATCTCCTGTCCATCCCACCTAGAACAAGGGTGAGAGCTCATACAAAACTTCATGAGGATTTTGAGCTTCCTGGCAATTACAGATACGTGTTTTTAAAGTATTTACTGTACAAACAATCCTTTCAGGTTTTCTACAACATCCTCTTCGAACTCTCTGCAGATCATCAGCATGCCCTGGCTGTAATCCCTGACTTGATCCATTCCGTTGATTTGTATTATAGCATTACTTTCTAGCATGCATGAAAGACAGTGATTTTCTTTTGGATTACACGAATAGGATCAGTCATCATATATTTAATGCAGACTTGTAGTGTACACTGCTTCAGGGTCACTTCAGGCACTGCATTTATGCAAAACCTTGTACTTGGAATAGAAAACTTATGTATTCAGTGACAGCAGGTCTTATTTTTGCAAGTATGATTTCAGAGGGTTTTTTTAACTGCTATATAAATAAACAGCTAATCAGAAGGTTAAGCAAATAATGTGATTTTGTCTAGCTCCTAAGTATTTTTATTTTTAGAAATGTCAAACCATAAAAATATTTTTGTTGGATGAAATAGACAAATACTTAAACTACACAGATAAGGAAAGATAACCTAAGTATTAAAGGCATTAGGGTCTTGCAACTGCTACCAGAGAATATTGAAATTTTGAACTGAATGTAAAGAATTTCAAAAACTCCAGAAAAGTATTGTTCGAGTCTCACACTCTCTTGGTTGTCTACTGCAGTTTAAAGAAACCAAATCTTTGCCCTTGCAGGGAATGAAACCTACGTGCTAAATGACTCAGGAACCAATTTGCTGTTCATCCTTGATAGGAGTTGCGGTACTCATAGATTACTGGGTTTCAGTCTAACTGCTTGAATGTGACCTGCTCTAGGGGGCAGGCAACGTTAGGTATCCATCTTTGAAAAACTGAATCTAAGTGAATAGAAATAAATCTTCAAATTTTGCAACTGCAACCGTAAATCTTTGAGTGTCACAACCACATTTTCTTAGTGTGAGGAAGAGAGTAAGTCATACTCCTTCACTAGGAAATAAAAACTAAATTCACCATAATAGGATGGCAGTTTAGTGACTGACAGTTTTTCACTCTATGACTTTGTATCTTCCCTGGATGCAGAGGCAGTAAGGCATTGGCTGGTTTTCCCTCTGGTGGACCCCATCTTTCCACTGCACCCTGGGGAAATCCCCAGAGGCTCTACTGCACTTCAGCATTGGCCATTTTCCTCAAACTCCTCTTCAGTGCTGTTCCTCTTCTGCTCCCTTGAGCCTTAATAGGGACATACTGGAAACCAGAGAATGAGGCTACAAAGTGTTTCTGGTCTCATCCACCCCAGCAAGTAGGCAGAAATGGATGACAAGCTGTAAACATTGATGGCTCATCACAGAAAAGGAGAGCTGATGGCAGAACACGGTTGTCCCATCAGAGACCAGGTATATCTGTGTTTCAGATTTACTCCTAGGCCAAATTTTGATGAAACCTTACAAAAATCCCACCATTGCTCACCTGCTGCTCTTTGGGCTCCCATCCCACACACATTATCCCTCTGTCTGAGAAATTGCAGAGGGCCAGCTGGAGATCAGCAACTTTTACCACAGCACAGTCAAGCGTAAACCACAGCTGATGTTACAAAATACATGTGGTGTACATAGGGCATTTCCACAGAGGTTGACAGTATAAATAGTAATGATGGGGCAAACACTTAAGAAAAAAATCTGGCCCACAGAAGACCACGATATGCATTAATTTCCCGGCAATGGAAACAAGCTGTTTCTCCCGCTCCTTACGCACTCAGATGTTCCCCTTATGTGGCTCAGGATTCTTTTCAAGTTCAGCTCGCATGCGCTAAAATTAACTGATCCAGCTAAAAAAGTGTGGTGTCCTCTGATCAGTGCCAAAGCTCCCTATTCCACTTCAAAACAAGACTCACAGGAAATTTTTTGTCTTCATTTTCCAGCATGTCAGAAGAGTCAGGCATCTTTTCCCTGGAATTTCCCATTTCAGTCTTGCCATGTAACACACCCAATTTTAAAAGCAGTACCTATGATCAAAAACCTGCTTTCAAAAGCTTTTGCAGAGCACTTCAAATGAAGGGGGGAGCCACAAATAGAGCTCAAGCACCTCCTGACTGCCTTTAAGAAGGGGCCACAAGAGGTTTCTCAAACACACCTCGTCCCTTGACCACAATTCAGAGCGCAGGGCCCCTCAGCACTCCTGGGCCCAGACACTTGGTACCATAAGGCAGTCCCCAGAGACCCATCCCCAGTACTGCCCCCACTGTCACCGTCCCCAGTGCCTGCCCTTATCCCCAATGCCTGCCCCCATCCCCAGTGCCTACCCTAACCCCCCGTGCCTACCCTCACCACCAGTGCTGCCCCCATCCCCAGTGCCTGTTCCCATCCCCAGTGCCAGCCTCATCCCTAGTGCCATTCCCCATTCCCAGGGCCACCCCCATCCCCAGTGCAACCCCCCCTTCCCTAGTGCCGGGCCCCATCCCCAGTGCCTGCCCTCATCTCTAGTGCCGGCCCCCATCCCCAATGCCCGTCCCCATGCTCAGTGCCACCCCCCATCCCCAGCGTCACCCCCCTTCCCTAGTGCCGGGCCCCATCCCCAGTGCCTGCCCTCATCCCTAGTGCCGGCCCCCATCCCCAATGCCTGCCCCCATCCCCAGTACGGCCCCCATCCCCAGTGCCAACCCCCATCCCTAATACCTGCCCCCATCCCCAATGCCCGTCCCCATCCTCAGTGCCACCCCCCCATCCCCAATGCCACCCCCCATCCCCAGTGCCTGCCCCTGCCCCCGGTGCCACCCCCAGCCGCGCCCGGCGGCGCAGGCGCGGCGCCCCAGCCAGGTGAGGCGGCGCGCGCCGGTGCGCAGGCGCAAGCGCGGAGCAGCGCGGCGCGGGCAACGCAGGCGCGGCGCGAGCCCGCGAGGTGTCGCTGTTGTTGGGGCCGTTGGGGCCGTTGGCGGGGGGCGGGGCGGCGCTGAAACAATACAAAGGGAAACACGTTATTGTTGTAGGTGCCGCCATTTTGGCTGGCTGTGCTGCTCGGTGTGGGGCGGGGGGGTGGGGAAGGAAGAGAAGGTGGGAGTGGAAGTGGAAGGCAGCGCAGTAATAAATTGTGATTTAGGCCTCTGGAGGGGCTGGGGTTTGGCGAGACCGGAGCCTCCCTTTACGCGAAGCTGCGTTGTGTCCGTTGCCAAGTCCCAGATGCTCTCCTGTGGAGAGCAGAGCGTGAGTCCAGCTTAATGACTCCCCGAGCTGCGGAGCAGGCAGCGAACAGAAAATGCGGCACGTTACTTTGCGTTCAGGGAGGAAGCAGACAACAATGACAATTGCGATTTGGGGCCAAGCAAACTTGATGAGTAATTTATACCACAAAGGAATGCTGCACGCTGTATGTGCTCAAAGGGAGGCTTCGCGAGCGGCTGATATAATTTGCTAGAAAATTGAATTTGGGGGCAAACAGAAAATCAAATCAGGGACAGAAAAGTGATAAGAATGCTGAACAAGGGCTTGTCCTAGAAATCACAGATGAAGACTGATTTCACTGCTACTGAAATGGCAGAGCTCGCTGAGCTGACTAAAAATGAAACTCAGGAGAAGCTGAGGTATTCTGAGGCATGAATGCCCAGCAGATTGGGTTTTTTTCCTTTCTTGAAAGCCTGGAGCCAGACTTAGAAGGGAGCCTAAGCAGGGGTTATTTGCACTTTCTGGTCCCTTCGTAGGAAGGCCGTAGCACGGACTCCCTTTCGAAGCCACTTTTCATCATGTAGCTTGAACCTTCCTACGTATTATCTCAGCGTGTGGCCCCTGGAGATAAGCTTGGGACGTGCAGTCCCTGAACGCCTGCCTGGTGGTTGTTGTCCTGGTCTGGAGCGGAGGAGGATCATTTCCCGTTCTGGGGGCCATGCCCAGCACGACGCTGTGACATTCAACTGCCAGTGAAGCACAGCTGATGGGGGGGTGCGCCCCAGCGCGATGCGATACAGCAAGACACCGTGTGCTTGTTACAGTGGTGGGTGTCACACTCAGCAACCCCCTTTCAGGAATATTTCAGGATTATAGCAAAGGATATTTCTGGGTAGGGCTGCTGTTCAATGACAGACCGCATTTAGATGAATTCCCATGGCACTGCTGTTTGCTAGTGCTTGCATGTGCAATAGTATTCTGAATGCTTAAAAAAAGGCAAGAATGAAAACGGAAATTAGGAGGTGAGAAGCTTGTAGTAGGAATGATTAATCAAAACAACTGTGTAGACAAGCAAAATGAAAATAATGTTCAACACCTTAGGCAAATAGAGGGCAAAATTCTGCTCTGACATTAACTCTGACCTAAACTTTTTGATTTAAAAACATAGGCTGATGCAAATCAGTACAGAATCTATCTTTTTTAATGCTCGGGAGAAAATTACTCAATGAGGGTCTGTCAAAAAATTAGCTGTTACCTCTTTTCCTGAATTGTTCAAAATGACAGGGCTAGTCAAAAATGAATATTTATTTTAGGAATTTATCACATTTTGAAGCTGAGTTTTGCAAATTAAAATTGCAGTTAAAAAGTAATCAGCTTTAAAATGCCTTAACTAAACTGATTGTTTTTGACATAGCATAATTCTATATTTCACACAATATAGTGAACAGGTATTATCATGATTAGTCCTGGTAGAGCAAAAATGGATAGTTTAGCTCAAGTAGCATTTTAGAGGCAGGCTTTCATCTATGCTATCTCTCTCAGGATGCTGCCACCATTAGAGAGTGCAGGAATAGGCCATGATGCTGGATTTATGCCCTTTCTCCTTTTACAAACTGAAATTCAAGGGAGCAGCACACAGTCCCTTGGTAATGCCCTGGCATGTCTTTACAAAGCACAGCTCTCAACAAACAGATACTGCAGGACCAGTCTAGTGATGCTTTATGTTGTGCAAGGAACAAGTGGCAGTTTGCTACTGTGATGTAAACAATAATGCTCTCCTCTACTCTCCATCTTCTTTCCTACTTGGTTCATTAATTTTCCAAAACAGTTGACCAAGGCACTTCATCTGAGTTTACAGGTAGAAATGTCTTGTATTTCCATAACAGAATAGGACATTTAAAGAAAGCTGTGAATCCCCTTCGAAGCGAAGGGAACTCTGGAATGCTTATCCTGACAGTAAACCGCTGTGTAAATTAAGCTTTAAAATTTTGCAGTTCAAATGACAAAGATTCATGCAGATGCATTAAGATGATGCAAGAAGCATTGGCAATCTATGAGAAGACATCTTGCAGTAGCAGCAGGGACAGATTGGGAGCTAGTTGTGTTTTCCATTTTCCTCCCCACATACAAACACGTGCACGTGCACACGCTCCATAGTGGTCTACTCGGACAGCAGATCGCTGACAAGTGTATAACAAGAAGCATTTCTAGAGAGGCTTAAATCATCCCTCATGGTTTCTACCCATGCATTTATGATCAGCAAAAGTATTAAATTTGCCACTTTCAGGTACAATTCAGCTAGAACACCCAATAGCTGAAAATGTCTTAAAAAGAGAGTTAAGCTGGAGTTGGTGACCACTAGCTGGTAACCTTCAGTAAAAGTTATTGGCAGCTAGACTGAGTGTCTCTGCTGCTTAACACAAATCATAAAGTGCAGATAGCTATAACAGGTCTTAGGGAAAAGATCAAACAAGTACCAGAAGGAATTCAGGAATACCAGGGAATTTTTTTTCATTTGTATGTCCTTGGGTAATTCACCACATTTAACAGCTTTACTAATTTCCTTGTTTTTAAGTATGAGCAATCCAATGTTTTATGGACCTTCTAAACTCTACTATGGAAAAGGTGTCAGGTCCCAAAGCCTGCTGTGTGTAGTTTGTGTCATGGCCTGACATCAATAAAGACATAAAGAACAAAAGAGCATTTCGCAACTGCTGCAAAATTGGATATGTTGAAACCAATCTCTGCCCCCAAGAATCTGTAATGATTTCTCTATCTTGGCAGATTAGATTTGAGTTCAGAAGAGAGTTGTTCTCCTTCTTAAGAATGTTAATTCTATCTTGGTTTGTGAATTTATCCATAGAATAAATAAAACATGGGCAGCAACAATATGAATATTTTTTCATGGTGTGTCCAGCTGAATCAAAAAAAAAAAAAAAAAAACAGTAGCAGGGATGGCTATCTTACACTTCTACCAACTCATCCAGTAAGGTGCTAATGGTGGCAGCAGTCTTCATGCAAGAGAATCGATACTAGACTTGCAGGCTTCTTCTATAGGGGTGACTATCACATGATAATGCTTTCCAGGCCTTTCAGACTGCTCAGCTGAATTTGAACAGGCAACTGAGATTTCTTTGCCTGTCAACCAGCAGTTGTAGCAATTGTCCTAAGCACAGTTGTTCTAAATAAAATCACAGATGTTGAAGTCTTCCTCTGCTTTGCTGCTAGTAGCAGATCACAGCGGCTTTCAGCAGCTGAATTTCTGGTGCTTTCAAGCTAGTTTTGAGGGCAATATAAAAATCAGTTAGTTTGTTTAACCCCAAGTAAGCACAGAAGAAGGAAGTCTTTCGCACAAATGGTAAAGATCCTCAATCCAGTCCCTTTAATGTAGCAGAAAGGAGTCATAAAAGTCCCAGTTTTGCAGTAAAAGGATTCCTTTGATGTAAACGGTGTGGAATAAGCCTTGTAGGGATCATATAAGCCCCAGAGCAAGATATATGTCAGAAGAAACGTGTTTGAGTTGGAGGGTTCTGCAGAGCCCAAGCAGCATTGTGGCCCATTGAATGGCTATGGGGAGAGCTGTGTAATTTAGACAGGCCTCTTTGCATAACTAAGGTAACTTAGCAGACTTAGCAGAGGCTTCAAAGCAAGACAAGCTCTGGACACCATGGACATTTTTTAAGCCATCTTACAGCCAACTTCCCAGGCTCCGACCGATAAATTAAGATATAATATTAAAAGATGACAAAGATGTTGGCAGCACCCATGTTTCTGAAACAATTGCAATTCATTCACAGATTAACTCTTTCAATATCAAATAGACTTCAAAGACTTCAAATCAGTTATGCTCCTTGCTTATTTTTCCACTTTATTTGTTTTGTATCCAGTGCAACTATATTGGGCTATTTATAGTTGTTTTCATTCCTGGTTCTCATTTGTAAGACTAGTGTTTCCAGAGATCGGGAATATATTTTGTGAGTGTATTTGTTTTGAAGAAAAGCTTGTGTCCAAAGTTTAGAATGTGAAATATCCTTTCCTAATCCCACAGGTAAAATACAACATTTAATATCTGTAAGAAGGCAGCTGCCCAACCTCCCTTATCCTCTGAAGCACCTACTCAAATCTGCATTGAGCCAAGACCACATGGGCAAATGGAAGATGAACTCCTTGAGAGGTTCACATGTCGCAGCTGACAGCAATTCCCAGGGATCCTACCAGTCCACTGCATGGTAGGGCTAGGTTGGGCTGAGCCAGCAAGGAAGCCAAATCCCAGGCTAAGCCAGAAATGTTGGAGACAGGGTGCCTTGTTGACTCCCTCCCTTTATCAGAGGTTCAGATTAGTCAGGAGCTCTTTCTGTAGAACAGCAGCACTTCTGGTTGTGTGGCATAACCCTAACATGAAAACAACATTCAGGCCAAGAGAGGCAGACCTCTGTAGGGGATTGTAGCTATATCTAACTCAAAGAGTAAGGTCCACTGTTAGAGTCTGTCTCTGACTAAACAGTAGAGGAGCACTGGGATTTGAATATGAGTAATTACCATGTCTGAAATCTGGAGATGTGTATTTGTGGCTCTGTTCTGACCCTACCCATTCAAATTAATTTTTGGAAAGCTTTTGTTTTCATTAGCAGACTTACATTCAGATTCTAAAGTGCCTGCCAGACTCACTATTAAGAAAAAAAAATGCATTCTCATTTAGTGATAACAGAGCAAAATATCTATGGGAGCAGTGAGAACCTGCCCACTTCAGCTTCTACAAAAAGGTAACTGTTAAAGCATTTATTTCCCACTCACAAAAAGACTCCAGCTACAAAGATGATGGGCACTTTTCTCTCCTCTGCCCTCCCAACAGTTAAATGTTCTGAGAAAGTGCACATGAATTTCTGTGACAACATATTCCTCCTCCCGAGCATGAACACCTTCCCTGAGCTAGTTGGCCCTGGTCTGTATAAATGGTATGGAGAAGGTCCCTGTGATGGAAAAGGAGCTTTTCTTGCTTTTAAAAGAAATAATGGGAAAGTTAACCATTTAAGTGCCATAGAGAATGCTAAGTGAAAGTTCATTTTCATTCCTGCTTGACAGCGATGTCCTTATTTCCAGAATCTGTAAGACAGCAGAATAAGTAGCAGAAGGCATTAAGCCCTTTTTTTTATGATTTTACAGAATAGCCTATTTTGTGACAGAAAGAACGAGGAAAAAAATACTCCATCAAGCTGTATTCAAGTGCTTCCTGATATATTTAGAAACAACCAAATGACAGAAAAATATGGTACATAGTTAAGATCCCTTATTAACACTTTGTCTGAGTACAGAATAAGGAAATATGTCACATTCTGCAATGAATAAATGAATATTTAACAAATCTGAATGAAGATAAATTGAGGAGATCCTTTTATAAAGACAAACAAATACATCTTTATTCTTTATAACATAGGCAACAGCTCCACATTGCACATGACAAGCTATGCTTTATGTAATAGGGTGAATATATATTGCTAACTGTGTGGAATATGGTTGAATTGAAAAAATATTTTTTAAAATTTCCATAATGGAGGAAGGCAGCATGTCTGAGGTTACTCACATTTTAGATTATTATTACTGAAGACATTTTTTACATCATTAGTTTTTAATACAGATGCTGTTCGCTTCTGATTTACAATTCATTCTAGTTTGGAGACTGAAGCTACAACGTGTGGTTGTGTAGAATGCAGGTTCTGTTAGAAATAAGGAGGTATTTACTGAATTTTACATATATATATAGTAGCAACAGTTTTCTACATTTTTCATGAAAAAAAACCCTCTGTCCCAAAAAAAGCAACACAAGTCAACAAACTACATTTTTAGTTACATCCTTTTGGGCAAGGAGATTTTCTTTCTACACTGACATTTATCCAAACAAGATAAACATTATCTGAAAGTTTGTAACAAGGCTGTAATTGAGTGCATTTCTTCCCCTCTACTTTACAACCCCCGTATACCTACATACATGTCTTTTCCAGAAGAGAGGAGTGTGTAATGCAGACGGCAGTATACGTATAACTGCGGTATGAAGTTTGACCACTAGGTGGTTCTTAAAGACGTATTTAAGATGGGTTCAGGCTTAAGTGTTCATATTAAGAACATAAATACAAAAAGGTTAATTTAATATCATAATTAATAGTTGTGGCTAAAATAATTGTAAACATTTTGTTCCCTGAGCCCATATGTAATATGTATTCATCACAGTCAAATAATCTGAAGATTATTTCATACAAGACCCTACCATGCAAATGAGCCCTAGAACTTCTTAAACAACAGATGATTCAAGTAATTTCAACAGGATTACTCACATAAGCAAATGGCATGTGAGTAAAACCTGATTTGCTGCTCTCATGCACCATTCATACTCCAGGGAAGATAAAGCCTTGGAAAAAATCAGTTTCACTGACATTGAAATTGTATAGTCAAAAAGAAAAAAAAAGTCATAGTCAAAAATAGCATTTGTAAACAATGATATTTAGCAGAGATAAGAAAATATTTACATTTCAAGCATGAGGCTCACTTTACTCTGAGGAAAAGGGCAGCAAAAACAGAGCAGCTTGAGACTGAATGTGGGAATCTACCATTTGCTGAAGTCTTTCTGTAGAAGATTGAGCTCCATCAAAATTTATCTAGTAGTAAGCATCTGTGAGATGTCTGCAAAAAGTGACTTCTCTAGACAGTTGGATCACAGCAACTTATTTTTCTATTTGTACTAGCTATTCCCAAATGTGAAAGAAGCGGCATCATTACAGATGGCATATGGATCTGAAAAAAGTTTGATTCTATGAAGACACAGGAGTTGACAACATCCCCTACCATAAATCCTGAGATGCCCCAAGAGCAATACAAAATTGAAAAATTTCTCTCCCACTTCTGGATTTTAAAGATGACAAAATTCAGAGAAAAAAACAGAGCAAGTTGTATCGGCAATCATTATAAAACATAGGTAAAAATATTGACGTCCATCTCTCAAAGATGCCAGATGGTCTTTTCATTAAAGCTTTCTCGTTATGGTATAGACACATTTGCCAGGAGTTTAGTATCTAAATGTAAGAAATTACAGTTTTCAAACACATCTTTAGAAGCTATATGCTAATATGCTGTGATAAAAAGTGAAACTGAATTGATGAAAGGGATCTTCAGTTGTTTGGGGCCTTTTTATTCAGTTGCACTAACCTTTTAGTGTAGCAATGGTAAATTTTTGAATATGTTCTACTAATTTCCATATTTATCTTGGACTTAGTATTCATTTCAAGTTTGTGAAGTATGATTTCATTAGTCTTCATTGGTTCATAGAAAAATGTAATATGGACTGTATCTTTTTATTAGTGAAGAGTAAAAATAAGAATGAAGTTACAGAATGTACTAAGTTGTAGAAATGAGTTTGCTTCATGTGATAGCTGTTCTGCTGAAAATTATGACAAGATTAGCAATTCTGAGCTGTATGTTGCTTGTAATACAAACCATGCGTAACACAAAAATTATGTAATCAAAATCTGGAACATGAAGACATAAGACTTAGCATTCCTCATCTTCCTTTTAAGCAGGACCACTGGGTATAAACTAGTAAATTCAGTCAGTTATTACCTGAAAGAAATTACCTCAATAGCAGAGAAACATATATATATATACACCATTCACATATTAAGAGCAGAAGAATGGGTATTTGCTTCTTGTTGCTTCTTTTGGTATAAACCAAGCTAAACTGTTCAGTCTGGTTATAATCTTTTCCTTTTTTCAAAATGCTTCACAAACCAACAGAGAGAGAAATCACTGCTGCTCCAATGATCTAGTCCATACAAGATATTCGATAGGTTTGTTTGATAGGCCATAGAACTTCAATACAAGTATTTTGGAGACAAAGCAAGCTACATGGTCCTTTGGGCAAAGTTCAGGTTAGAAGAATTATTTAAATTAGCCCTGAGTCAAGAGTAAAACTTGTGCAGGATTAAGAGGAGATTTTTTTGTGTGTTTTATGATAACATTTTTAAAGGAGACCAAGTAAGAACTAATTTAAAAAATTACAAAAGTACATCTGAGGAAATTATTTTTAAGTTTTGGTATAGTAGTACAATATATTTCAAGAAAGAGTGACACAGGAAAGGGAAAAAAGACACATGCCTCATGAAATAAAGGAATAAAAAAATGTTTTCCCCTTCCTTCCCTGCAATAGTGGCAATACTTCCTATTTGTTCAAATTTTCACGTAGTGCAAACAAATACAGCCTTTAATACAACAGTCTTTTCACATTAAACTTCTGAACAGGGAATTATCCTCCTACTCTAGCTTCTAATTTCCTCTTCCTGTCCCATATATAAAACAGCTGGGTGCGGTTGTGTGATGAGACCAGCTGCTTTGGTCTCCCAGACTATTTTTGCCCTTCCTGCCAGCTCTGTGAGCTCTTCTGCTAAATTTAGGGAGAAAGGGAAGGAGGTGAGTATTTTTTGGTACAATTTCTCATGGCTTTTAGTAATTCTAGTATCTGTAAGCCTTCTTGGAAGCTAAGTGGGTGTTGTATTTGTTCTACCACAGAAGCTAGAGAAAAGATATGGTAAGGAAAGGGGAAGCAAGTAGAGCAGTGTGCAGAGAGCAGCAGCAGAGTCATCGCTAGAAAAATGTTCTATGTGACTTTGCTTTAGAACAAGGCAAAACTTTTAGTTGAGATGGAGAAAAAAGAATGGTCAACTGAGCTGTAATGACAGCTATGGGAGTTACAGCTGTGTGAAAAAAAGAAAACACTCAGCTTTTAAAAAATAAGCTGTGAAAATTAAAAGTGAGCTGAATGTAAAGGCTGGAGAGGTCAGGCCCAAGACAATCCTCAACTTAAGTCACAAAGAGGCTAGTAATCTTGTAGGTTATTTCACTGTGATTGAAAGTAGGAGATGGTGGAAAGTGTTTAAAATAGAGGAAGATGGAAGGGTATTATTAAAGCTGCACTGGGCTTTAGCTGGTGGCCACATATCCATTAGACTTCAGTAATACTAATAAAGACTTTCATCATGAATAAGAGCAGTCAAGAAGTAAGGCTTTAGGTTGCCTTGAAAAGCAGCAGAAATATCTTAATGAATAAGCTTACTTAGAGTTGTCGTGCAGAGAAATCCTACTGCAAACTGGAGAAAGGAATCTGAGTCATTTTCAAAGAATCGGAGAAATAAGGCAGTTAGGAGAAGACAATGTCAATGAGGTTAAGGTAGTCAGGAGGCAAATATTTGACTGAGCTTATGCATGTGAAAGTGTTGAAAATAGCTATACGTAAAGGGGATGAAAATGAAGTAAGTGGGAGATTTATCTGGGAAATAATCATTAGAAACTCCAATGACAGCATTTTTATTGGAATATGAGGAAGAAAGTCAGACTGGAGAGGATCTTTGATGGAAGTGTTGTCAAAAAACTCTGTATAATAGTGTTGAAAGCACAGAATGAACTTAGAGATGAAAGGAAGAGGTGTGTGGGTTGTGTGTGTGTGGTTTTTTTTTTTTTTTTAAGAGGAGATGATTGCTATGTATTTCCATTATAAGAGAAAAGAGTGTAAGAGAAGAGTACAGGAGGGGCCTGAGGGGGATAGTTCAGGAGAATGGAATGAGAGGAGGAGGTCACAGGCAGACTAGAAAAGAGTAGATGAGAAACTTCTGCATCAGTGACAGAGGCTGAATAGAAGAGACTTGCAGGGCAATCAATGAAGGCTAAGGTAAACTGATAGGAAAAACAGCATGCTGTGCTCTGTTGAGCTTCTCTTGACAGACTGGCAGAGTCTTGCACAGTGCAAAATGAAGTAGATAAATGCAAGGATGCAAGGAAAGTTTGGGTCAAAGTCATTAGGAACTGCAGTCCAGAGGCTTATTTATACTTAGGAGTTGTTCAGCTGAACAGGTCTGAAAGAGTAGAGAATGGATTTCTGATGAAGAAACCGATTCTGGTCATGGGCCTTTGCCAGAGACATTCTGGAGCACAAGGGAAGGAGTGGAAGAAGCAGATGCTTGAGGGACTTGGAAAAGTGGACAAAAAAGTTGGGGCACAAAAGGGTAGAGAGTGAGGGAAGGAGAGAGCAATGTGCAGTGAGAATTGACTCTGTGCTCGGTGGAGGAAAGGAAAGAAGGAAGGAGCAATGGGGAGAGTCTTGAAAGCAGATACAAAATTGCCTGCCCTTTGATTCTAGGCAGGCCCTGCTCTTGAAAAATGTGAATTAATAAAAGAAGAAAAAGAATATATCCAACTATAACAAGACAACCTAGCAGCAGCTGTCTGGAAAAACAGTCAGAATCAGAAGGGTAATTTTACAGCTGTCAGTACAACCCACTCCATCAGCAGTGAAGAGCTCATTAGGGTGCTTGGGGAGAGAAAAGGAATCCAGAGAACGCTGTTTCATTCCTGTGTGTCCCAGTAGACTCCCATTGGCTGGGGTTGGAAATGAAGCATAGAGAAGACTAGAAGGAAGCACTTGTGACTTCAGGCGGTGTGATAAGGTAAAGCTGAATAGTGACTTTAAAAAGCCAATACAGGAGCATCCAGTTTTCTGTGCGGACAATAGTCAGTTACTTGTTTCTGCGCTTAGTGAAGCATCCCACTGAGCTGGGATACGCTAGATGCGGGGAAAATAAACAGGGCTGCAGCTGACTTGTGACCTTTTTACCTCTACAAAATTACAGAAAAGCAGTCTCCAGTGATACCACTGAACAGTTCTTTACACACGCACACATTTCTCTTATATAAAATGTATTCCTCTGCAACATGCTCACTGTAAAACATGGACTCCCATTTTAAGAACTCTCCCTCATTTTAGTTTAGAGAGGAGAAAAATCGGAAAGAACTTTCAGCACAGAAATTGGTTCTGGCAAACACAGCTGTAAACATTCAGCTCTGCCTAATACAAAACTTGTGCAAAGGAATTTCATCTTTAAAAGCTGCATCTAGGAGTCAAATACAGATATAGAGCAGGATATTCTCAGCACCTGTTTATGAAAGTGTATATGAAATGTATGAGCTCTACCACATGTGACCAAAGCCACATGACCTAAATACTAAACTATTCAAATGAGCCCATACAAATAGCAGAAGCAAAACAAACGGCTTGAAAACCAACATAACATAAAAGCACCATCAAGAAACATGAGTCTCTTGTCATTTCACATTTCAGGCAACACAAATGTGACATCTTATGCCTTAGATTGCTAGACATTAATCAAACATATCTCCACACTTGAAAGGATAATGCTATCTAAGGAGAAGCCTTTTGTATATTCGCTTTGTATTCTTTAAGACCTGCAGACCACTGTAATGAATGGCATCTCCAACCATTTTTCACATGAGGATCCAGTATGTCATACAGAATTTCTTACTCCATACCACACTGTCCTTTTGTGTTAAGCTGCTTGTTTTTCAGCAGCTTTATTACATGGCATTCTTTTAAGATTATTTTGGGGCAAAAGAATGGTTTTCCTGAGCTGCGCTGCTGTGAGCATATCTCACTACAGAAGTGGCTCTCACAGCTATGCAAGCATTGTGTATTGCTTTCCTTTCCTTCTCTCTTTGCCTCATGCCTTCCCCAGAAACATGACAATTCCTGACAAGGTCATACTGGAGATGGGAAAAAGGCCTCTTTTTTGCTCTTTGAGAATGCTTCCAAGGGATTCAAACAAAGGTTAAAAAGAGTGAGAAGAAAAGCGTCTGTTCTATTGACCTGTTCTAGTAAAAGGCAAACGCAAAATATTTCATTATGAGTCTAATCCTAAAATGATGACATTTAATCAGTGATAAGGTATGTCTTTGCAAGTTTCCTTTTCTTCCTTCTTGCCTTCCTTTCCACTGTCTGTGCTGTCTTCCCCTAGCTCCCACCCTCCTCCTCTTTTGAGAAGATCTGTTTTAAGGCTGGAAACTTACCAATGTTTCTGTGATAGCATCCTTACTATTAAAGGAAATGTTGAATAAAGCATGGTGTAGTCCACGATCCGGATTCCATGCATCCACGTTGAGATCAGTCCTGTAATGCTGCTGCAAAGCATTATGGAATAGTTGCTGGAGGACTTGGGCCATAGCCCTGCCTCATCTTACTGAACCTTGGGGCTGCAGGAGGCAAAGGACTGAATTTTCTCTGTAGCTTAAACTTGGTGAGCTTAAGCACCGGCTTGTGTGAAAACTGGCTGGACTATGCAAGTTAGGATGACAGGATGGGCTCAGACTTTAAATATAGCCTAGGTTGAGGTGCCTCTGGGTCCTCCCTACTTGCATGTTTTTCACATGGTATGCTTTCTTCAGTGAGGAACTCCCCCAAAACAGATATATGGGCTGACACTTAGAAGAGTGGCAGGCAAGCCTGCAGAGGCTGCTAAAATGTTTGTGGAAGTCTGGAAGCACTTTAGAGGCTGATAGATAAGAGGTTGGAAACATCTGAAGTTCTGAGGAGGAAAAAAAGATTTATGGTGGCTATGAAGAGTAGGAAATCGAAACTGTTAAGAAATCAGCTTCAGGTCATCATAAAGTTCTGCTCCCTAGTTTCCCATTAAGAAACAGAATACTGCTAGAAAATTGTGCTTCTGGTAATAAATAAAATTGATAATTAGCTACTATATACTGCTTTTCATCTATAGAACTCAGTGATAAGAAGAACTCAGTGAAAGTCTAATTTATTGCAGCTAAATAGTTCAATGTTAAACATTTCTTTTGGTGAGACTGTAAATTCTACCTGTTGACATAAGCTCAATCTTAGCTGTTTTCTGGACTGGATTGCTTTATCATTTAGAATTAAATTCTTGCAGACGTTTGCAAGAGTTATTGTTTCTTGCAAGTGTATTATGAAAAGGAGAATTCCCAGAGGAGAGAAAGAGAAGTAAATTGGCAAAAGGCTTTGGCCACATTTATTGTTATACAAATCAATTAGGACCATATTTTGTGAATCTTAATTGAGGAAGATTCCCATTATTTTTAGTGCAAAATTTGATCCTGAAGTATGTAATCTCTTAATCATATCATTTGTCTATTGATAGAGGAAACATTTTCTTTAGTATGCTCTAAGAAAGTTAAGACTATGTTGGAAGACATGTGAACCATACATCTTTTTAATATAAATGGTAAAATTCTAAAGTGCTTGTTGAAATAAAACTCTGGTAAGAATTTTTGTATTGCTTAAAGGCCTTCAGAATTTGTCCTATATTTAACCAGAAATTTTGACCTTAATTCTGAAAAATGATTAAGTGATTTGGAGAAGCATTGTGCTTGTTGTGCCAGTAATGACCTTTCACATGAGCTTGGAGTTCATGCAACAAAAGCAAATATGATCTGAAAATGAAGCTCTCTACAGTTGTCCAAAAATGATTCCCCAAATTCTTACTCAATATTGTGACAAATATTTAGAATATATAAATAAATAAAAAGCATGTATCCAACTTACTACGAAAAAAATTAATCATGAATTTGTGTCTGGCAGTTGATTTTCATACTGCAAGCATAAAGGAGATGCATAGGACAAGGACTGTGCCTCTATTACATTTTGAGAGGTATCTGAATGCCATCATTTCGTGTAGGTTTGTTGTTTGGATGATTAATAGGGATATATGGCTCTAAATGTGGCTGGAAGCTACACTTGGAAACCAGCCATAATCCACATGCTTAGACATATCTGATGGCTCAATATGATCACAGAAAATAGCATGTTTTCCCTTCTTAGCTGTTAATTCTTCTCTATAGAAAATTGGAGGGGGGGGAAGGAGGCAGATGGAAGCAAGAGTTCAAATCTTAGATTTGTCATTTTTGTCACATTTCTTTTTAAAGTCTGATGGGGTTTATGTGAAGAAATGTATGTTCTTTTTAAATTATATACGACGTGGATAATGACTAGTAACCATGCTTGTGAGAATATTGGGGCCTCAAACCAAACCCAAACAGATGCTTTTGGAAAGGTCAGATACAGTTTTAAACTTTGAAGCCTCACAAAGGTGAGTTAACCTACTTCATTACAAGGAGGACTTCTTAAAAAAATTAAGGAATTTGTCCTGCCAGGCAGCGAGGTCACCCCAGAGCCAGAGTGATGGGCCTAATAAGGACAGCCATAAAAACACATTTTTCCTTTTTTAAGGAAAAAGGATGCGAGGGATGAGTGGCAGGGAACTTGCAGAGGAAGTAGAAGCTCTGTTGTTAGAACAAAAGGAGAAAGACTGCAGAAAGTGATGCTGCCTTGGTGATTTTTTTTTAACTTCTAAAAATAGTAAAATATGATCGTCCAGTACTGGCTTTTGTTACCATCACCCACTTGAGTTCCGCTTTCAAGATTTATTATATCACTCTTAAATCTCTTGGAGTCATTACAATCTTGCCTTTTGTCTAGTCTGTATATAAATAATTGATCATCATAAGGATTGAAAACTGTGGAAATGAAGACAGCTTAACACAGATATTCTTTATGACATCAATTACAGGGAGAATCATTTGATGAGAACAGAGAATATTTCAAATGGTACAATAACGCTAGTTCCTAAAATTACTTTGTATTTGAAATGAAATGTGTACACTGATTGGTTCTGTTGCCAATTTATGGAGAAAGTATATTACGATTCAATGAAAAAGATGGTTAATTATCTGTATGCAGGGCTTGCTTCATCCCTCCCCTACTCTTCTTTACACTAGTGTAACTCCTCTGAAGTCAGCTGTGTACAAATGGTGTAATGCAGTTGTGAATCAGGCCTATATTTTGTAAGTAGACCCATATTTTGTAAGTAATTTATTGCAAGTGTTTGCAGTACTGAGAAAGGAAATGTTCAGATGTGTTCATTGTTGTGATTTAAACTCCCTGAGCATGCAATCTGTTGGCATCAGTTATGTGTGCTGGGCTGGGGGTATTTTAGGGTTAAACTCCGAGGGTAGCAGCTACAGCAGTAGCTGAGCACATTTATCGCCCTAAAACCTGGTAACATGCTAGAATACTGTAAACAGCATCATTAAATATGTTGAAAGGAAGTTGGAATTCAAGTAATATTTTTTTTAAATACTTTATGTAGTGTTGACTGGTGAACTTATGCAATTGGTTTGACTGGAGAGGATACTTCCTCTCCCTTTTGTCAGCTGTTGTGTTGGTATTTTGTAGCGTCCCACTATTCATCTATGTGCAGGTGTTTGGTGGTTTGAAACAATGTTCAAACTGCCCAGGGAAACTAAGAAGAGATGTAGGAGTGTTGAATGGCATTCTGTGAAGTGTGTAATGGTGTCTGGAGTGCTTGTCTTTCGCTGTGCCTTTACCTGCTAGGACCATGCCTAGCACGTGCAGAGCAGTAATGCCATCTTGTCTGATGTGTCAGTGAAGAGAATGTCATGCCAAAAACTCTGCATTTTTAGTCAATATGAACAAGTGATAGTGGCTGTGTTTCAGTGAGTGCTGAAAAAAATCATCTTACATTGTGTGTAATGTGTTAGAGTTTGGTTGTGTAAGAGCCATTTCTAGAAGTACTTCAAAAAAAAATACCTCACATGATGGTTTTTATGGTGGACAGTTTAAGAAATGGTAGGAATTTGGCTGTGAAAGTTGACTTAAATGGTGTATCTTAGTCTGAATTAAGGTCTCAGAGTGAGAAAGGCAGAATCAGCTCTAGACATGTTTCATGAGGTATTTTTCTGGAGAAATTTGAATTAAGACCCATATCTACTCCATTACTATCTCACGTAACTTCTTAACACAGGACTATTGTGGGTTATATATTGTAAATGGAAAGTTTGGGGAACTGGGATGACAGATTCCAAACATTTTTGACAAACTTCTATTCTTAGTAATAGCTAAACATTACCACTTATCTTGCTGAGAATCCAATTCATTAAAATATTTAAATGTATGCTTTGAAATCAGGTCTTCAAACTGAAATATTTCAGCAACAATTTTCTAAAGATATTATGTGGATAATTTATATTGTGATGGTGATAGCTCTTCTTTCTGTCCTTTGATTCCTTGACTGAATTATCAAAATAAATTCTAATAGTTCTTTTTTATTTTTACTATTTATTTCTGTTGAAACAGTCCTCAAGCCCACATTGCTTATGCCATCCAGGTAGTAATATCACTCCGTAAAAAACAGTTTGCTTACAGGCAGCACGGTGCAGAGAGAGAGGCAAACACTCTTGGATGCCTTTGTTTGCCTTAGTCTGTGTTAAGGATTTGGAGGAGATGCTTGATTCTGGTGTGTGATAATATTTTATGGAATTGTTTTCCTTAGATAGTGTATTATCTTTTCCTCTCTTTTCCTAGGGAGCTAGCACCAGAGAATTTCGTCAAGCTTCTGTTTTAAGATACGAGTTTGAAAGATCACTGTCTCTCAACTTGAAGTGATGCTTGCATGACAAGCGAAGAATGTATTGACACCATTGAGAGGTAGGAACAATGACCCCCCACTAAATGGGAGTTGATTCAGCATGGAATAGTCCAGTGCTTATTATGCATTTAGTTACTCAATGAAATATTATTTATTCTGCATTGTTTCTTAGAATTTTTCTGCCTCTACTGTTTTCTTTCATAGCTTAGTGGAGGTCATGTCTAGTGACAGCCTGTGGAACACGCATGTTGCATATTGGTTCTGTCAGTTATGCTTTTGTGAAATCTGTCCTAATGCGTATCACTAGCTAGTCTTTGGAGAAGCTTTTGTGGCACAGTTACAGATAGCATATTATTTTGTATCAAAAAAAACCAAGCAACAGTAGTGACACTCGTGTGCAGCCAAACATAGCAAGTGATTGAATGACTTTCAAAATCTTAATTTAGAAAGAAAGCTGAGCATCCAGGGGATCAAAAGAACCACAGACAGGGGAATTTTGTAGAATAAAGAGGAGTTCAGAAGGAGGCAGAATGGGTTACTTGGAGCTGATTTGTAAGAAAACTGTGCAAGAATCATAATGCACATACAGTAGCAGCCATTTTGAATATTTGCACGTTTTTCTGAGCCAGGTTTGCAGAATTAGCAATCTGAATAAATTTCCAGATTTTTGGTATGTATCAGTTGCATTTAGGTGGCTCTTGACAGTAATTTTACATAGAGAAGGTTAAATATTTATGATTAATGATAAGGTTTCATTTCTAAGAGGTTGATTGCTTTAAGAAGTTTATGGAACTACAAAGTGTAATACAATATCTTTTTGATTTAGACAGTAGTTTATTTTCTGTATTTCATCATTTGAGAGTCTCTCAGGTATGAAGAACAGATGTGCAGATGTTAGTCTGGTGCATACTGTGCCCAGAGGGAGAAGTGTAGGTTAGGGATGATATTTAAAATAGATTTCTTTTTGAGGTGTGGGATGTAGTACCTTTAGGGGTTATCTTTCTGCAACTTCTAGATAACATTTCTAAATTGCTACTGAGAAAACAAGCCCTTCCATCTCACTGATATCAAAAGGAAGCAGTGCCTAAGAAGTAAGACTTATTCTCACTGCTGACAGATGTAATTCTTGTTTGCTATTTTGGAAAATGTTCGAAGTTATTTTTCCATTGCAAATTGTAGCACTGTCCTCTGGAAGAACAAATAAAACTTTTTTTTTTTTTTTTTTTGTTAAAGCTGTCTGCTTTAACAAACTTTAACTGCCTCCTGCAAGTAAAGCTGCAAAGTTAAAGGTAAGGAAGCAACAACGTGTTCATTTGATTATGAATAGTGGTGGATATTCATATTCTAAGGACATACACAAGAAGAAACTTGAAAAGAGAAAAGGATTGTATATGCAAATTCAGGGACAGTTTACATCTGGCAACACTAAATAGTGAACTTTTCAAGTGATTCACTTAAGGAACTAAATCCATTTATAATAATGCATTCTAATATGCTTTTGCAATTTCTGACCCTGGATTTGTATGCACTTCATAAAACCTCATTATTTCCTGTATTACCATGGTTTGTGAGCCCAAATCACAGATTGGGATGTCAGTATGTTAGTTCCTGTGCAGAGGGGGCAAAAAGCAGAAGTTACACTCATAGTCAGGGCTGCGTGCAGGTGCAATGGGGGTGGGGGCTGTACAGCTCTCTGCTGTCTGGGAGCACAGGTACTTCTAGGTAGAGATAGCTGAAGAGCTAATGTTTGTTGAAAATTTGCCCCATCTTGAAACAATTACTAGCTGATACTCCAAAGTAGAATTCATGTTCTCAACTTCAGCTGCCTGCAGTTAATGATTTGGGAATGTGTTCAGAAATGGAGGGATGAAGTGGGAGGCCCTGACGGTGCCTCGCACTCTCTGTTAATGCTAAAGGGAGAATGGACAGCCAGCACCAGTGCCTTTTAGACAGCTGAAGTTAGGTGAACCTTACCCTATTTTGGTAACAGGAGTTTACTACTTTGTGCTGTGTTTTTTTTTTTTTTTTTTTTTTTTCCCTCCTGAGTTTCCAACTTCTTTCAGACGTTTTCTACCTTCAAGGATTGATTGCTTTCCATTTCCCACATAATACTTTAATGGTTACTTGACTGGCTTGCTGCTCAGTTTCCAACCTTCTGGAACCAGTGGGTTTACAGGCATGAGTATATCTTCTGCTGGGGACTGCACTGCGCAAGATTTTCTTCACCAGCAATTTCTCACCTCATTTTTTTTTGTCTTCAGGAGAATGGCCTGAAGCTTCTATTTTTACAAAAGATGGATTTTAGCTATACTTTGATTGCTTTATACCATGTTTATTGTTTAGAGTGTTCATGTGTAAGTGATCAGTAGCAAATGTGTGTGTATGTTTGCATATATACATGCACACATATGTGTATGTTAAGCAGGTTCTTTCCCTGTTGATTCTTTATATGTATGTCTGACGGATTAAAAAAAAATGCCTTGTTGGGATTCAGCTGCTACTTTAAATGGCTAAGGAATCATTTTTGGCCCAGAGATACCACTCTGGAGGACAGGAGCCTCCTTCAGGTCCTACATCATAGTGGCCGGTCCTGTGTGCATCTCCTGAATACTTTGGGGCATCTAAAATGGCACTAGACCTTGTTTAGGCAACAGACTTCCATGCTATGTAACTATGTCAGCTATATAGGTGGTTCTTTGCTCTATCCCACTTCCCTCTCTGGTAAAGGGGGAATTATGGCTGTTTTTAGACTAAAATTGTTAATGTTTGTAAGGCACTTAGCCTGTGAGTATAAACTTTGACATTATTGTAATGTTCCATTAAGAATTTCTGAAGTTAACAATATAATTCTGTCAACAACTTCTGCATTTAGAAAGACATGACGTTTCACTAAATTCTTGTATGAAATTAAGTCAGCAAAGTATTTAAGTTTGGCCTGAGCTCTTAGATCTGTTGGGTTAATAAGAACTCTCTTCAGCTGGCTCTTTCAGCCCAGATACCACATAAAAACATAGCTAACACTGCTGCAAAGAAGGAAGCTGAATTATCTATATAGCAGTACTTTTGAAATTGCTAGAGCTTGGTTCGTTTCTTCTCCCATTAAAGTCATTGGAAAAATCTGTTCTTGACTTCAAGGGGAACAAGGTTAAACTAGCACAGAGTGTTTTAAAAATTCCAGACTAGTAATTTAATCCACAGTCTTAACCATAAAAGCTCTGCAAGTCTTCCCCCACACACGCACCCCAAAGCTGCTCTCAAAATAAATGATGTGCTGGTGTCTCATAAGTGGTCCTTAATAAAAGTATGTATTATGTTTCCTTTGAAAAGTCATTTCTTTCCTATGTAGGTTTCTGATTCAACTGTCTCCCCAACATACTGTTTTAACATTTTCCCCCTTTTAGGAGTTTGTATAAACCCTGCAGCTTACTATGTTTGTGTACAGTAACACATGTGCATCTATGTGTAACAGCATGCAGAAAATAACCTCACACATTATTAATAAGGTTGTCTTCAGATTGAAAAATATTTTCTGTAGGTTCATTCCTTAGAATCAGTTTCCTGATTTCTTGCTTATTAAGTGATATAATGTTTATAAAATAAGACTCCCAGGCTGTCAGTCAGAACTCTAAAGCCTTTCACAGACCATAAATTCACATTCCAATAGTTATAAATAGAAAACACTATTGCAGTGGTTGTAAAACTCTCTCTCTGATGATTGTATGTTCTACTGCACCAACAAATCAGAAGAAGAGATGGTTGGGATACTGTTGTCAACATCTTTTTGCTCAGAATTTCCGTTGAGCCAATAAATGGTTTTGTGCTGGTGATTTGTAGCATCTGTTCTCACCTTCTCTCAAACTCGGAGGAGAAAGGAATTACAGGGTATTCCAGATGGGAGTCTGGTACATGTGCACTGATGGATCTGTGTGTATTTCTTCTCATTGTTAGTGAAGGACAGTGGGAGTGCTATTGCTTTTTTTTTTTTCTTCTTTTTTTAATGACCATATCCAAATGACTTCTGCTAATGTACTACAATTGACATTACTTCTTGAGTAGACTGCTGATCTTTTCAATAGTTCTTACTGGTGTTACCTGTTCTGCAACACTGCAGGTTAGAAGTTGCAAAAAAAAAAAACTCTGCGGAAGAGTTTCCTTTATGGTTTTTATTTATTCCTCTTAGGATAGATCTTACTAGGATACTTACTTCTGCAACATCCTAGTTGATCAATACTAATGTAGTTTTCTCAACATGTTTCCCAGGTAAGTTTCTAGCACCTATATTAAAAACAGAAGTATTTGATATCAGCGATTAAATCTGCAAAGTGCTAAGGCATACTTTTCTCTATAGCTGCTGCTGTTGAATGATATATATCTGTTTTCATTTGGGATATTCACTCATGAATCACTTAAACCTCTCTTCTATATCTGCCACAGAAGAGCTTCCGTGCTTGAGTTCTAGGAGTAAAAGCTAAGCTATTGGCAATGGTAAGAATGATACAATTATGGGATGGGCTTTTTAGCTGAAGAATAAAAAAAGCAACACAAGCCTAGAGGCAGCAGTTGGGCAAAAGTTCATTTAAAAAAAATCCCTGACTCAGTGAGAAAAATGATCTGTCTAATTTTGTATTCCATCTCCAGCAGAGGCAGTAGGAGAGACTATTTCGAGAGAGGGTGCAAGCTTGCCCACTTCTGTGGTCTGTTCTCCTCCTACTCTCTTGACATCACTATTGCTGTGTTAGGGGCATTAAGAGGCTATAATCCCTGTGTAGTGTTTTAAAAGTTTGAGGGCCCATTTCCCATAAATTTACCTCATTCCTATTTGAACCTATTGACATTGTCTGCCTCAGCAGCCTCCTGTGGCAACAAGTTCCAGAGGTTCACTACTCACTGTGGAATGTACTTTCATCTGATTTAAATCAGTCTCCTACTAGTTTCATAGATTGTCCCATACTTTTAGCATTGCAGGATTTTATCCTATATGATCTGGCTTAGATTCAGCCATCCACTTTCTTTCTGTGATCTGGTCACCTCTTTAGCTTTCTACTCAACACTGAAGAGTCCTCAACTATTCAGTCTCTCCTTATAAGATAGCTGTTTTATCCCCTTGACCATTTTAGTTGGTATTCTCTGAATGTTCTGTAATTCATTACAAAATTCACGACATGATAGGAGCAGAACTGCTATTTTCTGTATATATGTACTTCAAAGTGATGTTACCTTCTCTCACCTATGCACTACGAAGTGTGCGTCAAGCATGAGAATCTCGGCAGTGAAGACGGAGAGTTCACTGAGCATCTGTGCTATGGCCTTATCGCTCATGAGTGTCCTTTTTACACCTTCGTCATCAAGTGATCCCACTGATCATGAGATAGCTTCCTGCTTTTGATGTGTTTAAAGAAAGTGTTTAAAGAATATTTTACTACCAGTTTGGGCATCCTTTGCAAGGCACTCTAAAAATTCTTTTTTAGCCTCTCTTTCCTGTTTACGTTTCAATTGCTTTATTTTATGGGCTTTGCTGTGCTTGTTTGGAGTTTTGGGTGTTTTGTTTTGGTGGGGGCTTGGGGTTGTTTTTGTTTTTTATGCTGACCTTTTCCCTTTGCAAACTTCCTTTGCTTTCCTACTGAACCATCCATGCAAAGGGGGTTTTGGTCTGCTTCATTTTCTTTGAGGTCTGTGGCACATATTATGTGAGCTTCTAATATAATGTTTCTAATTGTCAACAGGCTTTCTGTAGATATCTTACTTTTTGGAGTTACAGTTGGGCAGGGGAATGTTTTTTGTTGGGCTCTTTTTTCCTATTAAGTCTTTCATTTTTACATAACTCTTTATTGAAATTGAATATTAATAAACTTTATCTGGCCTGCTGTCTTTCTCTACAGTTTTAAACCTAAGCATATGGTGGTAACTGATTAAGAGTACCTTTCCCATTAATAGGCCTTGAACTAGGTTCTGTGCTGCAGTTGAGACCAAATCCAGAACAACATCTTTTCTTGTGAGTTTAAAGACTTGTTGTTTTAAGAATGAATTTGTCATACCTGAAAGTTAGATCTCTGTGTCTTAATGAAGCATTAACTCAGTCTATATGTTGTTGTAATCTCTTCCATTTTTTACCTGACCTAAATTTGCAGCAGCTTGAATTCCATAAAACTTTTCCTGTTCACTGGCATTGTATTGGTCAGGGGGTCAGTGGTAAAACTGTTATGCTATTAGAGTCCATGCTTTTCACCCACAGGGATTCTACTATGTTTTTTTTTCCCATAAAAGGAAGCCCCCACCAAAACAAAACACCCACAACATATATGCTGTATAATATCCTTCATACATAGTGCCTCTCCTTGACCAGCATGTCCTGTTCCATCATTCCTATAAAGCTAGTGATACTGTATCTTATCAGTTATCCTCATTCCTCTGCTCTGAGAAGCATGTTATATCAGGGTTATCATTTGGTGCCAAGCATTTTAGTTCCCCCTCAAATTTTTCAGGCTTGCAGCATCACTACAAGAAGTACTTGTAAGTCTTGGCCTTGCTTACTATTGCCTGTGCAATTAAGCTGGCACAGTAGGCAGTCTACTTTGCCCATCCTTATTTATCAAGATTGTGCTGCTTATTCTTCTCCAGGCTTTTTCAGAAATGCATTGAATGTTAGTTATGATCACTTAATAAGTTGCTTCAGTCTGAAATAAGTACTCTTCTGCACCTGTTAGCTTTTTCCCAGCTTCTAGATTCAATACTTCTCAATGACTTAGTTTTCCATACCAGTAGGCCTGCTTTTATGATTAACAGGCAGCCCATCCCTCTTGCATAAATTTCTTTTGTCCCAGAAAGATCTCTGGTTCCTAGCATAGCTAAATTCCTGCTTTCTACATAATCATCTCCTCTATGCACTCACTTCTCTTGTCTTTTAAGCCTTACACATGACTCTTCAGAGGATATTACCATGGAGATCCTACACAGCTTTTGTGTGGCAGCCTCAATTTATCCTCCAAAACTTTCTTATATCATGATACCAAAATGGATTGTGACTGCTGGCTTTTACACTACATTCTTGACATTTTGTGAGGGCTTTTTTTGTATCTGGCAGACAGGTTAGCCTAGAGTCGTCTTGGATATCAAAAGCCAGATATCTGTGTCTAATAAAATAATCTCCCACTGCCACCTAACTCTTCTTACCCTTGACAATTGCCTCTTGCTGCAGGAGCATCCTGACTGTGAGAGGTGTAATGAAAAGACTTAGTGTGGATTACAAAAGATAACACCTAATCCTCCTATCAGTTTCATGACTGAAAGGACAGTTAATTTTGCAGGCATTAATTGGATAAACCTCCTGTGTAAGCTTCTCAGTTCAGCTGATACTGCAACACTGGTAAGTAATAAGAGTAGTTTATGTTTGTACTTTCTAGAGAGGCTAATGCCCAGGTTGCCAGGCATTAGCCCTGGGCAGTGTTTTCCAATTAAACCAGACTCCTCACTGACAGCATTGCAAAGGAATCGCTCAGACCCAGGGAGAAGACAGTGTATTAAGTTACTTACTAGCCAGCCTGTCCTGGCTGATAAAAATAGCAATAATATCAGGCTTTTGAAGGAAGGACAGAAATGCAGAGGTTCACCACTGTCTAAGATTACTCAGTACTGAGGAGGAAAGAAAGTGGTTAAACTTTGAAAGAGTAAGAGGAAAGGGAGATTGTCCTGTTTTTCAGTATGGAAAAGGGAATTACTGATAAGATGTTGGGAAGTCTGTTCCTAGTAGATGAAAAAAACAAAAGCCATAGGGTATAAAACTGGATGCTGAGTGGAAAAAGATGAAAATTCACTAGGAGTGAAAATAAGTTTCCAAATAAAAAACTTCAGTGTTAGCAATGGAAATACATGCACTTATGTCATTAGCAGTACTGGAAGCAAAAAACACAAAAAACTAGCTCTAAGGAGGATTAAAAGCAATGAAAATGTTAAAGATTTTCATTGGAGAAGAAAATCTCCATAGACAAAAGGATTTTCAGAACCTAAACACCTTAAGTGCTACAGTAAATGAAACTGAGTTTTGCCTGACAGCTGAAAGACATTCCCTGTGGGTCCTTTATGCTCTTGTCTGCAGAACCGATTGAGTAAATTGTACAGCAACAAGGAACATTCTTATACCCTATGTCTGGCATTTGCTGGTTGGTATTTTTAACTTAAGGCAGGTAGAGTTCGATAATGTTGCTTGCACAGCTTGGCAATATTTATCAAATACGGAAATGACTTTGATAAATACACCTTGCTGCATCTTTAGTTTTTAGCAGCAGTAATGTTACGTTTCAAGTTTGAAGAACTCAAGTGTGGACTTCTGGGCAGGTGTTAAATCACCACTGTAGTTCACCTGTGTAAAGTCTGGCTGAAGTGCTTATGAAGAGTCTTCAACAGTTAAGGTGGCAGGAGATTAGAATTCGGAAAATTTCCTGCTTTGGAAAAGGAAACAAATTTTCCTGCCTTAACAGGAATAGATTTCATGGCACCGGATCTACCACAAACAACACAAGGCGTTTTCCTGACTAAAGACAGGAAGGACCATTGGACAGCTTGATGGGTGGCAGAGGCAGAGTAACAGTCTCCAGAGCAGGAGCGCCCTAGGCACAGACTGGTCAGGAGCTTGCATTTCTTCACTCTACTGACTGATCACGTTTCGAGTGGCAAACCCTGCCCATATTTCTGTGACAAAAGTGCTTTAGGTGTCTATATTGTCTCCTACTTTCTCCAACCAAACTAGGGACAGTACAGTTTTATCACTGTTAATGCATTAAAGACCATTTTTGAGATTTACCTGTAGATGTGTCCTTATTTTTGGCCCCAGCCATTTTTGGCTGATGTGTTAGTGATGTGAGGTCTGTGAACATAGTGATTACATTTTGTTTTTCTAAGTAAAAATATAAACTAGCTAATAACATGTGCGTATTTTTCAATAATAGTTTTTATGTAGCTGATCTGGTTGCCACAGCAGTGTTTTTTGATTATGTTTGAGTGAAGGAGTGGACATTGCCAGAACCTGAAGAGAAGGTGAATTATAATATCACAACTTGTAGAGAATTTGAGATTTGAGCAGCTCAATAGTAAGTTGTTACACATTTCCTGTATGGCTAGATGTTTTTGTTAAAACCTTTCACTTTTCGTGAATATTTTTATGGATTTACAGTGATTACTCAACTATTTACAAGGAACAAAACCTGACCCATTAATCATAACTAATCAAATTCAGCATGTTAAGTCATAAAATTTTCAGTCACTGTTTTCACTACTTTCGTCTTTATTCATGTTTTCCAAGTTAGTCACAATTCATAAATTAATATTTACTGTTACTATATGCTGGTATTTGGGAACTTCCCCCGCCGCCCCCCCCCCCAAAAAAAAAAAAAAAAAAAAAAAAAAAAAAACCCTAACAGCTTGTAATAGATGTTTCGTTTAACTGTTGTGTAGCTTGGAGAGACTACCCACTCTAAGCTACAATTGCTGTGTCTCTCTGAAATTATTTTTTCATGCAAATTGCAGAATTGACAGCTCCTGGAGATGGTAGTGCTTTTTATCTATAGGAGAGAGGTGGAAAAGCAAGGGAGAGGAAGCTTTCACTGTGTGTTGCCAGTGTTCCTCCAGCTACATAGCAGCTGTCTGAGGTGACTAAAGTAGCCTGAAATGTGGTGCTGCTTTTTGTGGTTGACTCATCTTCCCAAAGCAACTAGAGTGAGAGCAACAAATCTATTGGTGCAGGTTTTTGGGTTTTTTATGACTGATCTGTGGTAAATATAAGGCACTGACTTCCCAAAGGTTTTGTATTGCTTTATTATTCCCACAGAGCATCTAGTCCCTGCTTAACTATGGGGACTTTCTAACTTTTCTGAAGTTATTTGGTAAAGGATAATGCTGAGTATTCACTTCTGGCTTTTTTCTCTCTAACAGTTGTTATGATCCATTTAGGAACTTTAAATGTAACTATTTGCCTAAGCGTGTTTTTTTTTTCTGGGTTAACACTGGAAAATCACTTTCTAGGGTGTTTAAGGGGCACTCTAGTTCTACTGATGAACCAGAATTCCAGAAGAGATTTCAGAAGTTCTTGTCATTTAGTATATTTGTCACTTGATAGGCTGATTGCTATCTCCACTGTTGGTTTGGGACCTGCGTGGTGCTAAACAAGAGACATGCTGTGCTTTGGTGTGTATTTGAAGGAAGTCCATTAAGAGTTGAAACATCAACAGTGACCCCAGGCACCTGTAATAAATGCAAGTATTGTAATTAGTAGCAAGCTGTCTCAGAGGGCTACAGATATACTAAGATTAATTTCCATTCTAGTGTGCCCCAAGTCCTTGTATAATATAAGGCAACCAGTTCTAGTTGTCAGGAGGGACTATCAAGTTACAGCATGTCTGACTGGATCACAGATTTAGACTGTAAGTTCCTAGTGACAGCAACCATCTTTCCATACACTTGTCTAGAGCTTGCCACATGCGATGAGTGCACAGTGAGAAACCTACAGAGGCATGCTTTCAGTAGGAGCATGTGACTTCCTCTGCTTCATTATACATCAGGCTTCCTACGGTAAACAATATTTACAGAGGAAAAAACAAAGTAAAATAATGTCAAATTACACACCTGTGTAAATTTTACTCATAAGCCCTGGAGGTGTCAGAAATGTAGTGAATAAACAGTCTGTAAAAAAAAAAAAAAAAAAAAAAAAAAAAACACACACATTCCCCATCTCTTCTGCCAATACAGTTAAGGTTTTGCCTCTGCTTGTGGAAGGCAGGTGGCTCTGGATTAATATAAAGAAGCCTCAGCTGATGGTAACTGACACTGGAGCACACTTTAGGCAAAAAGGCATTTCAAAAGGTATCATAAAGCATGTCTAGACTCAAATTTGTAGCTGAAAGGAAAAACTATTATCCTTTGGGTTGAAAAGTGACCCATGGCTTTAGGCATTAGTGATTTTTGATAAATGACCTGGTCTTCCCTATCCTCAATGTGGGAGGCAATTGGTTTCCACTGTAAACCTGGATTGCAGAAAACTTGCTTTCTTGTATTTGTAAGCAAAGGTAGCTTTCATAGCCTAATACAAGAGCAGGAGGGAGCTTTTAAAAATACCTTCATTGTGTGTTTATCTGCAGAAATGAACTGTAGTCAGTATATGTCTATATGTATCTTTAATGTCTGCAAAATGTGAACCTTGATTACATTTATTAGATTTATTTATTCATGTATGGGATCTTTTTTTCCTCCTATCTTATGAGGTAGTAGTGTTTTCATGGAATATATATTCACATGATTTTTGGTGTGTTATAAATGTGACATTGCTATTGCATATGAACTGCTTTGGTCAAGAGCAATGCTAACTGCCCCATCAATTACCATTCTAAATGCCTGTCACATTGAAAAAACTGCAGTCCTGGGCCCCCAAGGATTTTTCCTTCTTTTAGGCAAAGACTTCCCTCCTCCCCACCCCACTGTACTACTTTTGTATTCCTTATTCTGGAAATGATATTGCTTTTTTCTTTTTTTTTTTTTTTTTTTCTTTTTTTTTTAATGAGGGAAATACCTTTGTTTATGTGGAAAGCTGAAGGAGCCTTGTGAAATCCAAAAATTCCTTGTGATACTGAAAGAGTCAGGGAATTTAGAAGTTCTTATAGATATGAAGTACTTTCTATGGAGGTGTAGTGTGAAGTCAATATTTAACATGTTAGGCAGAGTAGCAAAGTTGCTAAGGTAATTACTATTTTTTTTTTCCTGTCTGTAATCTGTTAGCAAATGTTGGTATTTCAGCTATGACCACTAGCTATACTTCCACGTATAATTTTGCCTAAGTATATTATTGTGCAGAAGATGTTTTTTTATTTTGTTTCTAAGAACCTAACACACTATCTGTGCCACCTGAGAATACACAGGTACTTAATTCAAGTAGCAGCATGTTCAGTAGACGAAATGTTACTGAACTGAATGTACACATTCAGTTGGAGTTGGAATGAACACAGCTGGAGTTAAATGAACTATTGTTCTCACAGGGCAGGCTAGAGTAAAAACCATGAAAAAGTTAACCATCCTGTGTTTTTTAATGGTTCCAACTACAAGCCTATCTCAAGACAAGCAGCTGGCAAACATATGACACTTCTTTTCCCCACAGATCTTGTAAAAATGGATTTCATATTCATCCACCCATGTCTTTGTAAGGGTGCTTGCTGGCACATCATTCCTGAATGAAACAGTCCGTGTGGGAAGGTTGTTAGTGCTGGCAAGTCACCAGTCCCAATGCAGAGACAACATTCAGTGACTGGGAGCAATACAGCCCTAGGGAAAACTAAAAGCCTGTCCCCAGCTTCTAACCAAAGAAGGTATGCAAAGGAGAACCTGGTAGGGGTTCTCCACAGCAGTGCTAAATATTCTTTTCCTTTTGCATAAGTTGCCAGGAGATGGAAGAGCTCAGTATTACCTTTTCTCTGTGCTGCTGTACTCTCCAACCCTGATATTGCAGTACTCTGTAACTGTATGAGAACCTCATGTAGCCCTGAGAGCCTCTGTGTAACGTTATTTGGCTTAAACATATTTTATTATGTTTGGCTGTTGGTGAGAGTCAGATGAAAATTATTTCCAGATTACAATAAAGGAACTTCAAACTTAATAAGTGTTGTTAGATCATTGACCATATTAAAATAAAATTTTAAAAGGCTATACATCAGAGGAAGCTGTTAAAAAAAAAAAAAAAAAAAAAATGTAGCATTATTGGCCTAAAGATACTGCTAAACCTTGGGAAAAGATTTGTGCCACGTTTCTTATGACACTAACATCACAGAGGATATAAACCAGTCATTGGCACTCTCTCAAGAAACACATCACTGTAATTCGTTGTAACAATACCACTGTGATATTTATTCATAATACTTATGAAAGCTAGGCTACAAAAACAGAATGCGCTGACTGTCAGTGGTGATGTATCATTCTTTAAAGGAGAATATACATGACAAAATGTTTTAAGTGAACTCTAAAAATATACTGGTGAGTTAAGGCAATTTGGCTGGACTTGCACTTCATGCCAGGAGGGGCTTCCCAGGATATGCTTCTGGGTGACCTTTTTGAGGACATATATCAAATAGTCATGTATTTATTATGGTCCCAGTCAGTCTTCAATAGCAATGATGAATGTTGTGCATGTACATAGTCATTACAACTCTGTGTAATACTCTCCTCATTTTCCAGTCTTTTCTATAGAAAATGGAGCTGCCAGTGTCATGTCAACCCAGTAATCCCAACTTTTACTCACAAAGCATTCCCAGTGGCATAAAAGCTTTATCAGACCTGGGAGGGAATGCACATGCCAGGAGCCCTGTAAGGAGACTTCTGCTCTGCTTCCCCAGTTGTGTCTGTGCCCTGGCTCCTGTGTGTCTTGGGATGCTTTATAAGCCCTTGCAGCTTCCAGTAGCATACTGGGATTTGCTACACTTCTGACATCAGTATAAGTCTGGATTTCTGGGCACTGAATAAGAAAGGATATTTCTTCTATGTCTGAATGGTCCTGAGGACATGCAATATTTCCATCTTCCTCTCAGCGGTGTGGAGAACAGAAGTATCTTGAATATTCTGATGTTTATTGCAACCAGGCATGGGCACAGTCCCCTTCCTGGTAAAAGGAGGTTGCCAGTCCTGGATGAGCTCGAGTACAGGAGTAGGCTGTATCTTGAAGTTGGTGAGGTTGGGTTCAGGGTGAGGACCAGCTGTGGGCAGAGCGTAGATTGGTTTCCCAAAGAGCTGAGATTTGGTGCTGGTTTTGGAGTATAGTTTAAAAGGAAGGAAAATAGAATCCACAAGTTCTGTCTTTTCCCAGCCCATGCAGGAAATTCTCATACTCTATCCATTCCACTTTCTCTCCAATAACTTGTCTAGATCTGAATTCATACAGATACAATATCTTAACATTACTTGCTACTTTAGGGTGGGGTTGGAGGGATGAAAAGCAAATAGGAAGGCTGTTGCCTTTTACCACCAAGCACAGAGGCTTCCAAACAGAATTCCAGCTTTTTGTTTGGCAAAAAGGTGGACAATTAAAAAAGTGATTTTTAAGCTCATTCAACTTCCTGGATTCTGCACCATTTGCATGAAAGCCTACATTTGAAAACAACAAATACCATCACTGCAGGATGCCCCACATTTGAATTGAGTGTATGGAAAGCAATTTGTGAATCATACTTTTTTGTTTAGCTACTTCCATCTAAGGTAGTTGACTCAGTTTAATAAGAAAATAGCTTCTCTAGAAGCCTATTTTCAGTCAACTTATTGTTCCAAGAGAAGACTCCCAGTGCCAGTATTCCGAAAGATCTTTTTCGACAGGAATGGCTCAGAAAAGACAAGATAGGGGATACACTAGGCTTAACATGCTGTAGCCAAGGGCTACAAGATAAAAATGTTAGAAAAGAGAAAGAAGGGGAAACAGAGATAATGAACAGTAGAAAAAGCAGCTAAGGGACCTTAGATAACAGAGAGGGAAAAACAAAAAAATGGAGCAGAGATGCTTATATCTGCTTTGTGCAACAGAATACATTCTATCTTGTACCTTTAATTTCTTCTCTATCACTTTCCATATCCCCCCCCTCTCTTTCCATCTTTATCTATCTCTCTCTCTCAATATTTTATATATATATTTTTTGCCATTTATCTCATGGGTTTTTAGGGTGTGGAAAGGTAATAATCTTGCCACTTGTTTTCTGCTTAAAGCCTCGTATGTTTATTCATTTTCTTAAATTGGCTTATTGGCATGAAAATTTTGTTTTTTCTCTCATTACTAAATGCATTGGTTATTTGGGAACAATACCACATGTTAAGAATAAAATCTTCTCAGTGTTCAGGTATGTGTATTTTAATAACCATATTAAGGAGGACTGTAAATTTTCACATTCATGCTGGGATTGTACCCATGCCAAAGGTTAAATCAGTGATTCTACCTAATAATTTACACATGTAATTGCAAGCACAAATAACTCTGTCCACATATAATGAAGTTTCAGCTGCAAAACTAGAACCAAGGCCAAGGTGAAGCTGGCCAGGAGCCAAGGATGTACTCTTTCTATTTTATTGGTCTATTGGAAATAAATAGTATTGCTCCAGGGAAGCCAGAGACCCAAAATTCCTACCAGCAGTAACACATTATTAGCAAATATTTCTAGTTAAATTGTCGGCATCTTTTAAAGAGAAAAAAAAAACAAAACCTAGAAACCAGTACACATTTGATAGCAATTTGGTTCTAATCTAAACTTTAATCAAGAAGGCTTAGTAATCAGTATATAGATGTTAATGATGATTTCAGCCTGAATAATTAATAGAAAATAAGTTGTTTATGCTAAGTGTAAAAAGTCAAAGAAGGGTTTGAAAGCAGGGTGTAGATTACAAAGAAAAGGCTAAGTATCTTTGTCTGGCCTAAATAATAATTGCCTAACACTTTATATAATGGTCAGCTGTAAATTCATATATTGTATCATTTGTAGATACAGAATATGTAAAGTAACAGGATGTAAAGAACTGTGAATATTTGTCAAGCACGCTGTAAACAACCTGGAGATGATCTTATGAAATCATCCATGTTCTGGGACAAAAATTCAAAAGAACAGCCAACAAGATTTCTGTATCGTTGTCTTCATTTTAACTCCAGTTTCAATTTTAAGCTCTAAACCCACCCTATTTTGCTTTCAGGCACTGTATTCTCAGACAATTTCTGATACTAATCTCAGTGATATGGATATTTTATTTTTCTTTAAAGCTTTGGGACAAAGATATCTTTTATACAATATTATCAAATAGTCTAGGCTATCAGAAGTGCCTTTGTCAGTTGTGTTCAGTGGAGGAAAACTGTGGATGCTGCTGTTCTGAGTATCAGCAAATGTTTGGAGTAATAAACACTAGTGAAAAAAACAAACAAAGCCAAAAGTGAGATTAGTGCAACACTTTACTGTCAAAGGACATAGCTCTGATCCACCAGAACATATAGTCATACAGGAACAGGTTTCTTAGGGAGTGTGTTGTAAACCATATTACTCTAGAAATGTTTTGACCTGCAAAAATTGATGATTTCATATTGCATTTGGGAGTTAGAGGAAAGGGGTTTTTTTGTGAATGATATTACAAGAATGGGAGAATCATTAGTTTTGAGCTTCATGTTCTCAGGGCAGCTTTGTTTCAATGACTTTGACCAGAGCCTCATTAAAAACGTGAACCATGTAGATGGATAAAAAGCAAGTTGTGTGTGGTTCTTGGCCTCCATCCATGCACTTCGTGAAAGTTCTTTTCTTTTTCTTTTATCTCTACAATCATTAATAATATTTGTTCCTTAAACACCCTTTCTCAAATGGCAAATTGTATTTCCATGACCTCTTCTGTTTTAAGTGTGAAGAGTGAAAAGAAATGTTTTCCAGCCAAATGAGTGCTCTGTCTCAAGCTGAATTCTAACAAATGCCTACAGTTTATAATTGACACTTCCAAGATAGTCTCAAGAAATTTAAAACAATCTCAAATTTAATAGCAATCAACAGAATCAAGACAAAGTGAAATTATTACAGCTGAACTTATTGAAAAGCAGGTTTAAATTGATGCTGTATATTATTCATTTTGACAGCTGCACATTCACATTAAAAATAGCAGAGACCAAAAGACAGCAACTAGAAGAGGAAATGCTAATTTATTACATACAGAGAATCAACTCCGAAGCTAAGCTGCTTAGTTAGAATTATGAAGTATTCTGCATTTCCATGGTACTCTTGATCCACAGCAGCCACAGAACAATTTTCAAATTATAAGTACAGTCTTAACTTTGTGTCATACCAGCTGGTATACAACTGTCTCTGGAGCAGAAAACTAACAGACTTCCATCAATACCAACACTGCACAAAGGCAAAATGAAGAATTTTGCAAGTGAAATGGCATGGTAGAGGTAAGCTGCTTAAGCACGTGTCCTCACCGTGTTAGGTTGCTTGTGTTAGAAGAACTGGGAATGAAGAACTCTAGAATCCATTCCATCCCTAACTGCACTGCCCCTTGCTGTATGCCCTGAGACAAGTCACTTGATTTCTTATGCCTCACTACAGATAGGGATTAATGCTATCTAATTTCAGTGTTATGGTGATAGCCAAAACCGATGTAGTGAAGCTGTTCCTGCTTATGGAAATTGTATCTCAGCATTTGGGCAGACTGAAGTAACAGACCTCTAAAAATGCTTTGTAAAATTAATTGAAGTCATTCAAGTGGAAAACCTATGTAAATACAAATTATTAAATGATTTAAGAACTTATAAGCAGGAGGTTGCAAGCCTGATATTTTGCCATCCAATAGGTTGTTTCCTGTGCGTTTTATTTCCAGCAATTGTCACTTTAGGGAGAATCGTGTGTGGGAAGAGCAAAGAGGGCTGTTATGCTCATTTACTGATAGGAGTAACAAATGTTTTTAAACCATCACATCTAGTGATAACAGCCTTTAGTGAAGTTATAGGATGATGCTCTATAAGAACTGAAGAGATGGTTAACCACTTTCTGAAACCTTTTAAACAAGTCATATCTTAAAGGCTTGATGAGACAGGGAAGATCATTCTGATGATATTGTGCTTCTAATCTTTTGTTTCATGAGGATGTCATTGGGTTTCCTGATGGACAGATTGGTTGAAAAGTGCCAAGACTCCTTGTTTTCTTTCTAGTATATTTAACAATGTCCTAACTAACCTCTTCACTGATAAATATTGTTGCTCCAGATTCAATCTGATATACATTCCACTTAGTAGGTGTCAAAATGTTATCTAGAGAGCAGTGAAGAAGGCTGTAAATACATCAGAAATATATGAGGTCGCGTCTTTCCCCTGGGAGTATTTATAGCTCTCAATGCTGTCACTGGTGACTATGTTTGCAGATGCTAAAGACTGGAGACTTTCAGTTGGTACCTTTGGTAAATGACAGAAGTGGTGAATGCAAATACTTAAATATCATACTTGGTGTATCTCTTCCTATGGCAGCTCCTAAGAAATGCACAGAGACCGGACAGATTACACTGATGTTCTTACATGGCTATAAAGCTAAGACTAAATTCCTTGGAATATCCCCTTCTCATGGGATCAGCAGATATGACTACCATAGTTAGCTCAAGTATATCACATAGAATAGATGAAACTACTTTAAAAATTAATGAGCTGTATGAGTTTAGGACTACTCAGATTTATATGCTAATGGATAAGCATCAGATGGAGAAAATAGTGTATGAAAACAAACACTGGGGAAATTTAGAGCCCTTATGTCTCTCCCGGCTTACACTGATGTAAATCAGGATTAGTTGCACTGAAGTCACTTGACTTGCAATAATATAAGTACGAAGAGAAAGAGTAATTTATGCTCACTTTGCAGTACCACACAGATAGAATTAAGTGGTCTTTTGGAAATGAGAAATGGGTCATTTCTGAGCCATTGTGCAGAGAATTAAGAATGGCAACCAGATGCTTCATTCAGTCCAGATTTTAGATAGGAAAAAACAAACCTTGGGAGACTTCTACAGTATTTCTCAACAGCATGGGCTATGTATTTGCCAGTTATAAGTCTGTGAAATTTATATACACTGTGGACTATATTAATTTTCAAATAAATGTAAAATATACACAGCAAGAAATCCTGGTAGCGTCCTATAAACACTCTAAAATAGAGTGTTTTCTACAGTCAGCCAAAAATGCAATAAATCTACAACGCAGCTCCAAGAATTTTGCCGCTTGTCCCTGGCCATTTACTAACTCTTTGTCAAGTTACGATACTACAGCAGAGCGAATCTCGAAAGGAAGGCCACTGCTCGCAGTGGTGAAGTCCCCATATCTATATTCTCATTCTGTAAATTCACCCCTCCAGCCAAGGCAAGAAAAGAATGGCTCCCAGATGCCCAGCCAGGTTACCACCTTCCCACCTCCAACACCAATTTGAAAAAAAAACCTGGACATCCAAAAATACTTTTGAAAACAGTAGAGGAAAATGAATACCTAGTGCAAAAGAAAAAAGGATAGGTCAGGGCAGAGAGAGACCTTTTGTTTAAAACTGTTTGCCGAAGAGCTTTTTTTCTACACACTAAAACTGGTTTTTTTTGGACTTTTTCTTGCTGATGGGCAGTTTCTCCTACAAGACAAATGTGGTGGTTTGAGGGAGGCTGCTCTCAAAGTACAATGCTTTACTGAAGGGTCTTAAAAGCTGGCTAACATATAATACAAAACAGAACTAAGTTATCAAGATGCTTGGAGCAGTGTTATCTCCATGCCTTATTTCAAAATTAAATAGGAACTTAGCACTGGCCTCAAACTTACAGTTCTGTTTTATCTGTGTTCTAAGCCATGAAGCCAAAAGTATTCTAACACCTGGGATGCACATGCAACGGTCAGTTCCCAGTAAATCCCAGGATATAGGTGAAATTAGGAAATTGATCTTAGAAAAAAAGTATTATTTTAGAGGTTTTTTTAAAAAAAAAATATGTCTTGTTATATGATTAGTGTCCATTGTCCTAGTGGCTGGAACTCACCGTTTTCCATCAGTCCCAATGGGCTCCACATTTTGAACCCAAATTCTACAGTCTATGTGGCTGCTGCCAGTGAGAAGAAAGACCCTTTGAAGCACGTTGTGAAAAAGAGAGCAAGAGATGGGAAAGACGAAGGGTGGTAATTTTTCCTGGGGCTTCTTGCACTGTCCTCCCTCACGTCAAATTATATTGTTCCCTGCAACTCTGTTGTTTTATGTGAGACACTTCAATATTCCAGCCTTAGGTTAGACCATAATTAGACCATAGTCTAACTGTTTGCACCCTTTCCAAAGATGATGGTGTGAAGAAAGTGCAACTATAGAAAAATGACCAAGAGCAGGCAGCATATCGCTAATGAAGAGAGGAAAGAAAAGCAGTTGGTTGTGTGCAAGATAAGAAAGAATTCCAGATGTAGGGAACCATATCCCTCCCCTCATCCCGCACTTCAGGTTTCACATTCCTCACTGTAGATATGTTAACTCTGTTTTTCCTCCCTGATTTTCAATTGAATAAGGTGTCTAAGGTCTTAGAAATCATCTGATTTGATTTGCGCATATATGTGTTTTAAAGATGTAAACAACTTATGATGTTAGATGTCTACTAGCTGACCTAAATTTCTATTAGCTTCCTTCATATTATTGAGCACTGTAACCATGTACTCAAAAAAGAAGGAATTTAAAGGAAAGGTAGTGGTTCTTTAATGCACATTTTTGCTATGAAAGGGAAAAATAAAGAATTTAGAGATTACTAAGCTTTATTACTTTGGTTTATACCTGCAGTATGTGTAGCACTCGACACGCTGCATCTCTTCCTTAATATAGCAATAGTTTTTAGAAACCCATTGCTCTTTTAATGCTACAGTCGTACCAAAACTAATTGTTCGGATCTCTCCATTTAAGCTTCTCAGTTCTCACAGAATTAAGGAACAGATGATGACTGAGCTTTCACTCTCATTGACAGAATAGATGCCTTGGGCATCTGTTCTACTTGTGCTGCCTTCGTGCCTTATGTCATCACCTGCTCTAGCACAATTCTTTGAGGTATTTTCAGCCCTATAATAAGTTGTACCTCCACCTTCAAGGTGAGTCTGTTTAAGCATCACCTAACATGATTGGATATTTTAAAAATCATCATGGATATTTTGTAATCATTTCTATTCAGTTTTGAGTAGTTCCAGTCTCAGGGCAACCATCACAGGGCTTGAGACTTTACTTCTCATCACCCCAGTCCACTGGGGGCTGATGCTTCTTTTTTTTCCTTTGCAGAGCCTCTCTCACCTCTCAGTCCTGGCAGGCCCTTCTCCTCCAGCACCGTGCCTTCTTTGTGTGAAATAATAATAGAAGCTTCTCCAAGCTGACAGCTGTATATCTGCTAGGAAGGAGTGAATGGCATACCTGCTGGCAAAGCCCAACATTAGCAGTCTGGGTTTTATGGCTTCAAACCTTAGAGATGACGAGATATATGACTGTCCCACAGGGAAGGGGAAAATCACTTTCTCATAGTGCTGCTGGCAGAATGGAGGCAGAGTGGTTTAGAGGGCAGCTCTGTCCACCTGCGTGTCTAAAGGTAGCAAACTGGTTACCCGTAGTAAACCTCCCCTCCTCCCAACACACAGGCCTTCATTGCAGCATTGCAATGGTAGGAAGTCTTCCATGGTACTAGGAACAAGCTAATACCCTCATTGCCTCTGCCTAGAGAAAGGTGCTCCTTGGAGCAGAATGGGAGTTTACTGTGAAGTTTAGCTCATCTCAAAAGGAACGTGTTGTGGTGTCCAACCTGCAATTAAGTTTCTTAGTTAAGTGACAAAGTTAAGTAATGCACACTTTTCAAATGTAAGTTATTTTTAAAAGCTGTTCAGTGTGTAAATACACTTTTAAGCAGTGTTAGGAAGTTGACTTAAAAAATTCTAAGCACCAAGATAATCTTAATTTATATAATTCTGTTATTGTTACAGGATTTTGCTTTTTTTAAGTTTGAAACAAAAAGAAGCAGAAGAACTGCTAGAAAACTAGCAGTTTTCTAGTTAATTGTTCTCACGTGACTTAAATATCTATTTTTAAAGCATTGTTTAGTAAGTATGTGATAAACTATTAATCCATTAGTGAAGATATTGATATTCTCAAAGATGTTCCCTAATCTCCTTCAAATATTAATTTAATTTTATTATAACATGGCCAACTACTATATTATTCTTTATCTAAGTTAACATTTTTTTCAAGATATATTTTGGAAGGAAATGTGTGTTTATTGATTGTATGAATGAAATGACTTTAATTAAGGAAACAGGCCCACTGCCAAAAATGGCATACATGACTATTAGTGTGAGCTGCTTCCTTACAACAGCCCAAAAAGACATCATCAAAAGCAGATGCCTAAATTAGCTACAACATACATCCTGGCCAGACAGATGCTTCAGATGCTTGACCATTTGTAGGATAGATTTTCTTTCCTTTGAAAACAAGCTGAAGTGCAATAACACTTTAAGGTTTACTACCAACCATCATTTAAGATTTTGCAGCTTTAGATTAAAAATTACTTTAATGGAGCTTGGTTCTCTTGTGGAGATTCTCATGTCAGCTTTCAGCACTCATTTAGATTAGTGCTTGGAGTAGAGGAGATACTTAAGAAATTTTAGAAGTTTAATCTTCTTGCCTGAAAAAAGTGAAATACAACACAAATGTGATGCTAGTAATGACTACTGAAGAGGAGATATCAGGCTGTTGTGCTTTCTTTTATTTTGTAGAAGTGTTCCAATATTTTGATTTGCATTAACAGCTTTTAGCCTCAGAATTAGTCCAGTATAAATTTCAAGTGCTGTTGTTAGGTTTCAATACCTCATACAATGCAGAAGAAATCCTCAAAGATGGGGAGAGCCTGCATTTCAGTAACTTCCCGTAAGAATGTGATTTTGGGACGTTGTGTACCCGAGCAGTTCCAGGGCAGTCCTTAGCCACCTCACATGAGCTCAGCGGCTCACGTGGTTTCTGGATCCTGGCTTGGTAGCTAATGGCAGACTGTATTTATTAAATTTTCCTCTGCTGCATGAGAATAGAATATACTCTAAACTTATGTTCTGTTAAATGTTTTTCCTTGACTCTGACAAGAAAGAGTTAAGAAATAGTCTCTGAACCCACCCACCACAGCTGTGAATCTTAGAGGCCTGGAGGTGAAACTTAAAAGGGAGAATCCCACCACAGCAGGGGATATTACAGAATGAGCAGAGTTGTAGTCAAAGCCACGGAACTGGTGTTTGTTTATCGGGGGCTGATCTAGGAGCAGGAGTTGCCTGGATCTGCCTAGCTTTGCCTGATATGTTAGTTGAAAAAGAGTCCCAGGAAGTCTTGGGGCCTCTGTGGCTGTGGCCGTGGGCAGTAAATGAGATCCAAACAACCATTCAGTGCTTGACAGGAATGAAGCTTAGCTGCGATGCCAGTGGCCTGGGCGGTAGGTGCTCACCACCGCCGTGCCTTTTTACAGCCTTGACCTTCTAGCTGAAACATGAAAGACTAAGACTTGTGCTAAGGCATTATACTGGGAGCTTTCTATCTTGGGATGATGCTGGAGGTTGACTTGTGCCTGCCTTTGGGTGTATACCCATGTGTGAAGTGTATGGGAGGGACAGGGAAGAGGTATGTTCTGGGATTTTGGGACTGCTTTTTACAATCCAGCAGTCACACAGGAGAGCGTGCCTAAGACAAGCTCTTTGTACCCCAGCCACGGGAAAGCACCTCTGGGAGAGAGCTTCTCTGCCAAACCAGATTGCGGATAGCCACTGGAAGTGTGTCTGTGTAGCACGGAATAAGTGTAAGGACATATGCAAACAATAACTGTTAAAGGAAATGTGGGAAAAACTGTAGTTCTGTCCATCAACACTGACTAGTGGTAGGCATACTTCATGTTAGATGATGGGAGGGCTGCCCTTGGCACTGTCAGCGCTAAGACTAATGTGGTGGTGGTAAGAACTACACAATACTGGAGCCTGGCGAGCCTGAACACCTGAGATGTTCCCTAAACGACTGACCAGATGCAGCAGCTGTTTTTATTTAATTCAGCCTTCTAGATGAAGGTTTCCTTCTTTACTTCCAACATAAGAAAATGCCAGTTTGTACCTTTCCATATTATGTTGTTTGTGTATTATAGATACAGCCATCCTTGCAAAAGAAATTTTAATTTGAAATCCCTAATTACTGAAAAGTAGAAGTGTTTGTCCTGGCCTTTTGGCAAACTGGAAATGGGATATTTTTCATTCTGGCAAGGTAGAGTATGACTAGCCATGGAAAATGTCAACTTAAATATAGGACTTAAAATAATTTGTCATTCATCTTTGGTAGAACTTTTTATGCAACATGTAAAGACACTCTTAATCTGGAAGGATCAGATTTACATCTCTATTTCCTGAGCTCTGCACTATGGGGTTTTTCATGTGGCAATGTAAAAATGCACTGCTAAAATACTGACCTCTTTTGCACTTTTAAGCACCCTCTATATGAAGCCACGAGGTTTCTGTATCATCATACATACATACATACTGACAGGGAATAATGGTTTCAGCAGTACTTATTGGGATGACTTATGTAACTCAATTATCACTGTCTTGTTTCTGTAGTCACTCCAAGTAAATGCCAATAAAATCATCCAGTCATCATATATAATATATATGCATTATAGCTCTAAATATTGTAAATGAATATCCTATGACATAGTGTTTGCTTACACTTACAGATATAGCCATCCCATTGAAAAGTATCTGAATATAGTCAGGACACTTCCAAATCCAGTAGTCACTCGCCAGTGTTTACTGATGATTTGTCATATGTTTGCTAAACATACGCATTAGCCCTGAAGAAAGACTGGATGAGGGGTCCTCAAATCAAGACATACAACCAGCAGCTGCTTTGGGTTAAATCATTTGAGAGATTTAAAATCATATTGGAGATTTGAATGCTGTAGTACAGTGAGTCACCAGTAAGGGGAACCCTTTTTGCAGTAAACCTTCAAGCTTTTACAGCTTTGATGGAAAGCATGGTCATAAAGATAATGTGACATTTTGGGTCCAAAAAAATTATGTTTAATCAGAAGGCGAACAGAGATAAGCAGTTTAAAATGAAACCTGAATTACAATTTCAAATCTACTTTTTTTTTTACTTCTCAGTGAGATTGAAGAAGAAATGTGAATGAATCTGAATAATGTAGGCATTGACCCTTAGCAATGCTAAAGAAAAGGAGGGAAGTTGGTTTTCGTAATGAGTTTTAAAACAATATGAATCAAACATTGCAGGATTGTGGCTGTCATCTGGCATTGTTCTAACAAGAAAAACAAATGATTGATATATTGTTTGATATTATGGCATCATAAGTAAAATTTCCTCTGTGGCTGAGTTTTCTAGCTCTAAAAATGCAGTTTTGAAAGTTGGGAACTACCTTTCTAAATATTCTAAAAACAATAATTTTGAGTAAGCATAAAGATTAATCCCAATACTGTAAATTCTGTAGGAAAACTCCTGAAGCTATTTTAATCAATCTGTGTTGCTGTACAATAATGGTTATTTTAGGAGAAATTTGGTATTCACATGCCTCTTTGATCACATAATATCCAAAACTGGTACAATCCTAAAGTTTTGTAATAGGCGTACTTTTATAGTACTCAGATTGTACCCAGAGTATATGTTACTGAGATTAATAAAAATTGAGTATTTACTTGGCTAAATAATCTAACTATACATTTTCATTGTTATGTTTAGCCAGGTTTTCTTTTTCACTACTCAGTATCTGGTAGCTAACTTTATGAAACTACTGAATGCACAGATTCAATGCAGCTGATAAAATCTAATAATAAATACCACTGTGAATCTCAGCCAAAGTTTCCCCATGCTCTCTAAAATGGTCTTCCCTCCAGACTTCCAATTAGTCTTTCTCTAACTTTGAATGTTCCATAAATGCACTATGCTGATTGATAGTGCATCAATATTAATTAATAATTCATCCACTGTTGGAATTTTCCTCTACATGTAATCACAGCTCTATCTCTTTGCAAGCCTCTCTTCCCTTAGAAAAAAAGAGGAGGAATATCATTTTACTTCTTTGACAGTATGTTGTGTTTAGTCTCTTTGGGGTTTTTTTGCAAATATTTGGAAAACTCTCTCTTGGATGTTTCTGAAAATTCATATGGTAATGTGATTCTATTTTACACAAGTGTGCTGCTGCTCCTAGTTGGAGCATCTTCATGTTTTATTTATATGTACAGTACATAAGTGAAATGCTCAAGTGTACTTTGTTAGGAATTTGGAAGTCTAGTTTTCAGATAGGGCCTCTGGCTTCCGTGCTAGTCACAGACATGAGTAGCTAGGTCAGACCACATGCGCTGCGAGGGCCTAACTCTGCATGCTTTGCCCGGGCAGCCAGAAGCTCCTAGAGAGTCAGTGTCTTATTAGTGGCACTGTCCTGCCAAAAAGGGAAAGATTCAGAGCACATTTACAGCCCAAATTCACGTGGGCATTTCTGCAACATTCTGTAATTTTCTATTGTAATCAGGAATAATGAATTCTCTACAAAAGTACCAAAGCATCACTCTATTCTGATAAAGAGTGAGCTGCTCCCTAGGTGGGATGTGGTATTCCAAATACTTTACCTGCATTTATGCACTGACCATGAATCTCACTTCCTAAAAACATCTTTTTTTTTTTCCTTGGAGTTCTCTATATAATACCATGTAAACACTTCTTATATAAAAATGGTTCCCCTAAAATTTACATTCACGCCAATACATGTTTTGAAATTATGAGATCTTGACACAAGTAAGATGCCAGACATCTGAAAGGCCTTGCAGGTAATTTACATAAGAGCAGGAGATAAAAGAAATGTGCTCTCCAACTGCATTTGGGTGTAGTTTACAGTGCCTGTCATTTGACTAATCTTGTCTTTGTAGTCCCCCTTTGGTGGGCAAGAGTTGAGGATTACCAATTCATTCCTGTTGCGGTTCATTCTTGTTGCAATTCATACAGCTCAAAGCTTATACAATCATTCTGTTTTCCAAGTGGCTGTCATGGCCTGTAATGTTGCTGAAATGTCTCCAAAAGAAACTACCTTTGGCTAAAACAGTATGAATCTGTATGAAGATTTTTGGTGACAAGCTTGCATTAATTTTGTTTGGCCACTTCTCTGTTTTCTGAGTGAGAAACCAATCTATAACTCACCAGCCACACCAATAAAATGCTCAGCACCAAGCAAACTTTCCTTAAGGTAGGCTTCCTCACTCCAAATTTTTTAAATATGAGAGATGAAAGTGTATACTCCAAGTAGTGTTCAAAACACATACATGGATACACATATATTTAATTTACATTAGTATTTTATCGTCAAGGACAACGTCTTCAAAGCACATGAATGGTCATTCTGATGCGCAGAAAGTCTAGCAGGCATGGCAGAAGGCCAGCTCAGATGAACAAGGTACTCCTGACTGAACTCAAAATGGTAATGCGCAGAGGGTAGAAGCAGCTATGGGCTAATCAGAAGGAATATAGAGAAATATTACTCGAGTGTGCAGTGATAGAGTTGGGGAAACCAAAGCTCAGCTGAAGTTGAAGTGTGAAGGGCAACAGGAAAGATTTATATAAACGTATTAGCAGTAAAAAATTACAAGCTTGGACAATAGAACATAATGCAGCTTCTGCAAGTCAAAATTTTAAGTCAGTAGTACAATACAATATACAAAATGCAAAAAGTACGATAGTCAAGAGTAGTAAGTCTGGAGGTGGAGGGCTGGATACACTGGAGGGCAGGGCTACTATTTTGAGGGACCTTGACAGACTGGAGAATTAGACTGACAGGAACTTCATGGATTTTAATGAAGGCAAGTGCCAAGTCCTGCAGCTGGGACAAAATAACCCCATGCAGCAGTACAGGCTGGGGAATGACTGGATAGAAGGTAGCTTTGAAGAAAAAGACCTGAAGGTCCTCGTAGACAAGAAGTTGAAAAGGAGTCAGCAATGTGCTTTTGTGGTAAATAAGGCCAACAACACACTGAGCTATAACAACAAGAATGTAGCCAGCAGGTCAGGGCAGTCCTTATTCCCACCACATCTAGAGTACTGTGTCTAGTTTGGGGCTCGCTGGTGCAAGAAGGATGTCAACATCCTGGAGCAAGTCCAGCAGAGACCACCAAGATGGCCTCTGGAGTATTTGACGTATGAGGAGAGGCTGAGGGAACGGGATTTATTCGGCTTTAAGAAGAGGTGGTGAAGGGGAGATCTAATTACTGTCTGTAACTATCTGCTCAGAGGCTGCAAAGAGGACAATGCAGATTCTTCTTGGAGGCAGACAGAGATATAACAAGAGCCAAGGGACACAAGTTGCTGCATGGGAAAATTTGATATAAGAAAAAAATTCACCATGAGAGTGGTTAAATACTGAAACAGGGGGCCCAGAGGAATAGTCAAAACTCAGCTGTACAAGGCCCTGAGCAGCCCAGTCTAGTTGGACATGCTTTGATTAGAAGGTTGGACTAGATGACCTCCAGAGGTCCCTTCCAACCTAAATTATTCTATGATTCGGTGATATTAGAACGAATTCCTTACCAAGTATTGACAAGATCAGTCAATATTACTCTGTTATAACTATTACAAGGTGTTTTGTCAAAGATCTGTCTGTCTCCATGCTATAGATTAATGATGTTTTCATTATCAAACTATGTTTTAAAGAGAAAGTAACTATTTCTAAAATAAAATATATTCATTAAAATGAGGACAGAAGAAAATACAGACCAAGAGCAGCCCTAGTGTAACCATGCTAATTTTTCTGGAGTCTCCCTGATGAACTGGACCTGAAATGATTTTTTGATTGAAGCAGAATAGAGATTTCCACCCTGCAAATTGAAAACACAATTATGATTTGAGAGCTGACCTTGAAGTATCTATTTGATGAAGTCTGAGTGTTGTAGCTCGGCGTGATATTCTGTGTGAGCTTTGCATTGTGTCAGACACCCATTTCTTCATGTCTTTGTACCATATCCCTGTAGAGATGTTACAGTGATGATACGTGACGACATTTGCACATTGCAAAAGGTCCTATTTACTAGTATTTGTTTATTTCTAAACAGCACAGTGCTGCATTTCTGTCTGCAAAAGGTGATTTACTTCCCCAGGATTAAAGGTTTCAACTAGAAAGTAGAAACAAATCTATTACAAATACAAGTTAATAGGTCCCCTCTGCCTCTTGGGTTAACGTGCTTCATCTGAAGTGAATCAGGAATCAATTTCGATACAATAATACTGAAGAAACGCTGTTGTCTCTTGCTTTGAATTAGAGATAGATGACCATATGTATCAGACTGCTGAGCAGGAAATTCTCCCTACAATTTATTATGTCCTAAGAGTGGGACATAATAGGATTTGATAAAGAGAAAAACCCTTCTTTCCCTATGACTGTGACAGAAAATGCATTGATATCCCCAGATTTCTCTATATACTTAGAGAGGCTTTTTTTTTTTTTTTTTAACCTCTTAATGTGAAATTTGTCATCTGCATAAGCAATAAAATCAAAAGGTCACTGGGGTACCAGAATAAATTTAACATTTCTGGAATGTAGCTGTTCTGAAATAACTTCCCTTAAAAGTTGCTGGATTTTTTGCTAAAAATAAATAAATACTCTATAGTTCTTTTACGAAGTGAAAGGTAAGACCTTCTTATGTCATTTGGATTCTTGTAACATGTTAAAAAAGAACTATTCAGAGCACAATATTTCTGCAAGTTTTCCTATGCAATTAAGACTTTTGTTTCCTCCCAAACATAGGAAGATCCTACAAAAACCCTGAGCCAGATGAAAGATCTGCTTATACTGACAGTGGCCAGGATGGAAGGAAGGAGAGAGCCACGTTAAGTCCTCCAGGTTGTGGCAAACTTTCCAGGTAGGAGGGACTGTTTCCTATGTAGAAATATATGGTAATTTCTAATGGAATCTGTAGTTCTTCCTTTGCCTACTGTGAGCACAAAAATGGTCCAGAAATTCCATGACAGATTGCCTTGCTCATTCTAGGGACCAGTTCAGAGGGATTATGTAAAATAGGACTGATCTTGGCCCTGGTGGTTTTGTGCTGGTCTCCAGAAAGTCTGGCCCAGCGATTTTGTAGCTCAAAATCAGTTTGAGAGGTATATCTTTAGACCTAGTTAGCTGACTTTAGACTGATGTTTTTAACTGGTTAGAATAGCTACTAAAAGCTTCCTACAGACTACAGGAAGTCAGAGTATTCTACAGAAAATAACATATAAACAGAAAATATGTTATAACTTAACTCAATGAATACAAGTTTTCCCAGGGTCACATAATATCCTATTATTGTGGAATATACTGTATTGCCTTTGTGACAGCAAGTGCTACAGATTAATTTGGTATTGGCCAAAAGGCATTTTTTTTATTGAGGTTGTTGTGTTTCAGTTTTGTATACATCTAATGCAATAAAAATATAAATGGAAATACTTGGTTAACTTTTCCTACTCATATACTTTTTCGAGGCCTTTTTCCTACTGTGCCTTTGCTATAGTGATTCAGTAGGCAGGGTTACCTGAATGGGGTGTTAGGAAGGCTGTGCATGGTTGGGAATAACAGCTCATCATCATTCTGAATTGTGTAAAAACAACAGAGATATTGATGCAGATGTGTCAGTGTACAAAATAACTATAGACGGTGGGACATGGGGATTTGTGTCCTTTGATGTGTGTTGAATGGTTAGCTACAGTATGGGGTTTTCATGACAGTGAAGTATCCAGTATTCACCATAGTGGGACATAAGACATTCATTCTCAGGAATGTGTATTTTTGCTGTTGCATACCTAGGCTATTCAATATAATATGATCTCCTTACAGAAAGAAAGGGGGAAATATCGTAATATAAGGAAATACCAATAGCACTGATCCCTGTGGCCAGGATAAATAGGCCCTACTAAAAGACTCCTCGCACACTAGAGGTTAGCAGTGACTTCACAGTTGCAGCTAATGGGAAATTAAAAGCAATTGGGTTTTTTGGTTTTTTTTGTTTTTTTTGTTTTTTGTTTTTTTTTTTTTTTTTGGTTTGTTTTTCTTATTGGGACAATAATATACAAAAGCTACTTTGTACTTTTAGTAAGTTGTTGCCCAGTCAAGTCATAGCTTTTTAATGGTTTCTCTAGTGCCAGATGGTAATTAAAAGACTGTAGAAATGTATTGTATATTGTTTCTTTAATCTTTTGGCTATCCCAACATCTTATACAAAGTAGTGAGCTCTATAGTGCATTCACAGACAAAGGAATTGCTCCTTGTGCATCCCCCGGGCCCAGAGAGCAGGTGGAGCTGAAGGTGAGCTCTCCTGTGGAGCTGAAATATTGATCAGGCCCAAATTTTAATCCCTTTGAGAACCAGGAAAGTTCTTACTGGGAAAGATCCTGTGGTTATTCTCTGCTCTCTTCAAGAGAATTTGTGGAGATCTGTCTCTGCAGCCCTCACAGTCCAGTAAGTGCTCCAGCCGGAGGAAGCATTCCCTCACAACCACTGGAGCCATTTCTCCCTTTTGCTTGCAGCGTTTGTAGGGGAAGATGCAGCATGGTGGGCGAAGGATGCAGCCATTGTGTCTTCCTTTCTTTCAGAGCTTGGAACCGCGTCCCTGCATACTCACTGTGCAGCTTTCCTCTGCTTGCCTTCTTGCAATGCCTTTTGTGCTGCTTCTCTGCTCCCACTCCCTTCAGCAGTTGTGTCCCACTTCTCTTCTGGGTCTGCTAGCAGCACTGCAAAATTGATCTAGCTCCAGAGCTCTGAAGCACCAGCAAGGGACAGGGATGCTAGTCAGTATGATTTCTGCTGCTGGTCTGACAGGCAATCAAAATGGAGGGGTATGACGGTAGAAAGGAAAAAATCAGAAGCTGTAGGAGAAGGGCTAACCTATTGAGAATGAAAGGATGAAGAAAAATCAGGCAGCAAAGGAAAGGTTACCTGGAAAGGGAAGGAGCTGTTAGAACAGAAAAGCACTAGTTGGAAGAAATCAGTGCATGAATAAAAACTCCTTTGCTAATTGCACAGGAGATGGAGGGTGAAATTCAACAGGAAATTGTATAAGTGGCTTTGTGGCAAGAGTAACAGGAATAATTAATGGTAATTCCTCGTGAAATTGGAGAGGAAAACTGACCTGCTCAAGACAAGCGGGAAAAATCAGGAGGTACAGCAATTTCACACAAAGTTCCAGTTTTCCAAATAGATGTGTCAGCAATAACTATTTCATACTTGACATCATCATTATCAAACCTGAGAGTTCAAAAATCACAACTCTAGACCTCCCCAGATAATGAAATTTTCTTTAAAATAATATATTTTGGGTTCCTTTCATGTATTTTTGATGCCTTATATACTTGAATCCTGTTTTCGTGGGGCTAAAAAATAATCTGCGATCTTCAAGAAATCACAGGAGTTCAAGAACTGAGGCTTTATAAATTTGTCACAACTGGTAACAAAATCCTATGAGTTGGTAGCACTGCAACATACTTTACTGGACCATGACTAATAATAACCATATTAGATAAGGTGGGAACTCCTATAAGCCAGGAGCATTTTGTCATCTACATATTTGATGGCACTCTGAAGCAGGCCTGTTTCATACTTAATCTGATGCTGTATCTTGCTACAAGGGTAATTGACAGTACCAGAGGACTTACCAGCTCCTCTCCCTGAGAAAAACTGGCAGCAAGACAAGATGGAGAAGGAAGGGCACAGAAGAAAGACGGGGAACGAGGTGAAGGGATACAGTCACAGGATAATCATGTCCTGGATGGATAGTAATGCTGCTTTCATAATCCATCTTTGAAGCATGGTAAGGCAGTGGCACCTAAGGCAGCGTTTTGGTGCCAACACAGTAACATTGCCAAGATGTTCTTCTACAGTTCTATATTGATTTTATGCAATCTCTTAATAACATAGTAACTGTCCAGCTGTCCAAGGTTAAGTACCCTCGCACTAGAATATTGCATTATCAGCAGTATTAGGATCCCCCTATCCTGGAGATGTTCCTAGAATATCAAACTGGGCAGATAAAACAACAAGTAAATCATAAAGTTGAGGATGTTTTTTAATCACAGTCATTTACCTTTACTTACTAGTAAAATTTCAACTCAGTGTCTTTTTATTGGCAAATACGCGCACATGGTTGTAGTAATTGTAGCTACAAGTATTACTGTCTACTCAGGAGCTGTAATAATAATCCTTAAACATTTTCAAGAGCTCTTTCTACTATCTGTGCAGTATACTTCTTTTTAACACTTAATGAGCATTCATCATGATAAAGCTCATTTCTGTACAAGATTGAGGCTGTCTGGAGACACATGTAAATAATAGCAAGAAACATTTCTGCAGCTTCTGCACCAAATGAGTGCAGAAGGTGTTTCTAAGAGAGACACCTAGCAACATGGACATTTAAAAATAAAACCCTACCCAAACTAAATGTTCCCGCATGCATGCACTTCCTCAAGAAAGGAGAATGAAGCAAAGATGATGGATGCTAGTGTTGTCAGTTAATGTGCTACTCAGCGGAGTTTAGGTGTTGTGGGGATGAAGGCAGCTTAAGAGCTTCTTTAGACTATGGAAGAATAATTCTATCACTGCCAAAACATGCAGCACCTTTTCATGCTGGAGTTCTGACACGAGGAAGAAATCTTCAGCAAGGTCATAAAAAAGAACTTCACATTAAGAATGTTCAGATGTCATGGAAAAAAAAAGTCATGATAAAATCATGACCAAAAAAAATCACAATAAGAATTGAATACAATGAAAAAAAATAAGTAGAAAATAAGCCTATTAATTTTCCCCAGATGTAAGGAAGATTTGAAAGAAACAACCTGGCAGACATAAAATACCTTATTAAAATAAATCACCTTTAATTAGTTAATGGAAGCCAACTGACAATGTGTTTGTTGGTCCATCCTGGACTTGCTAATATTCATGGGCTAGAGCCTGTGAGTTGATTGTTAATGAGGTAATGTGGGACCTGGCACTGGTATATAGAGTGAAAGAAAGGACCAGCCACTCCCATTTGATGTAGTGGCCAGTGAGGACAGTGTTGCTAGTGTGGAGTCCTTCTCTGATGGTCCTGGGAGAGATTCTGCTGGAAACAGGGCAGATAGATTTGAATCACTCAGATGGGGAAGGAGAAGAGGGAAGTGAATCTAAACTTTCCACATCCCAGAAAAAATCTTTTGACCAGTGGCCAGTGTTAGAAACAAACACACAAAATAGCAACATATGTATATTTTTGAAAGAGACTACATAAGCCTGCCCTCTGCAGTGTTTCCAACTAATAGGCAGTAGATGGCCCCTCATCACCTTTATGATGCCGGAGATGTGGAAGTGGCCAACCCTCATTTGCACCTCTAGACATCATGGTCCTGCATATTGGTTCTAGGTCCCGGATCAGAGCCTATGCCCACCTTGCATTGCTCAGTGCCATGTGCTGCTTTGGTTCTAGCCCTAGTTCTGTAGTTTAAACAGCCTCATTTTCAGTGCAAAACTCTTAAATCAGTTTCAAATTACACAGGAAGATGACCATTTCACTAAATGCATCAGGGAGATATATAGAGAGCCCTAAATGCACTTTGTGACTGATACTGGACACTAATTCCTCTAAATTTTGTTTTTAGAAAAGCTTACACTGTTACTATGTTTCTGGTCAAAGGTTATGCTTCCTGCCCTCCATCAATGCAGCAGGCATGTAAGTGTTTTCAGATATTAGTCAGGTCACCTTTTTGCAAGAACCATGTAGTGAGAATCTGCCTGTAACTGTTAGCAAAGTTATGGCTGTTTTAAGAAGATATATTCAAGTCTTCGTAATACTTGAGGCTAACTATACACTTACAAAATTTGAGGAATTGCAGGAGTCTTTTTAATGTACCTCTGCTGGTCTACTCATACATACAGTTGTCACCATCAACCATCATACATGTAGCCCATATCACATATTTTGGAAAACTGGCTAATAATAACAACTATTAATAAAACCAACAAAATTAAATGTGTTGTTTCTCACAGCAGAGTTCATGCAGTGTAGCACTATATCCTTTCTTTTAAGACCTGCAAGACTGTAAATCTGCTGGGGCAGGCAAAGTCCAGCATTTGACAATTTGTCCTCTTATTTAAACTTAGCACTTTATGTTTAACAGGAATTAAAAAAAACCACATAATTATTTGTCTTTTCTAATTGCTGTAGGCCTTTTCTTATTAAACACACAAATCTCTAAGAGCTCAATGTGATAGAAACTCAATATATTTGAAATGCCAAAGAGAAGATCCTCTGTAGCTGAATTACAGTTCTTAGACATTCACTTCCTCTTAGTTCATGTGTCTAGGGTGGTTCTCGTCTAAAGACAGCTTGTGTTAGCTTAGTAACAGTCTCACTCACCTCTATCTGAACTTGGACCTTCTCAGAAAAACACAGCAGATTTCTGCACTGTCTTCTCTAAGGCAAAGCTCCTTTCAGTTCCTTCTTAGAGCTGATGTAGCATACTATGTGCTGAGTTATGGGGAATATTTCTTGCTCCTCTCTATACCCTTTCTTACTGAGATAATTAAGTCCCTTACAGTAAATAATAAGACATGACAAAATCTACCTTTATGCAGGGGTGGCTGTGTTTCCCACTTCCAGTGAACTTTCATTAAGGTAACTAAACAAACCTTTCAGGGCCCATCCATTCCACTAGCCACCTCACATTCTTCATCCTAATGTTCATCTTTGTTTCTTCAGATAAACCCTCCAATCTTGCATCGTTCCCCTGGGGCAAACTTTGAAGGTCAACTAATTTAGCAGAGTGAAGTTTAATTTGCTGAAGGAGAGGATTATTAATTTGTTCTGGTTCCTTCTGTTGATTTTCCAGATTCGCTGTGTGCGAGTTACAGGTGCATATGCAAAGGGCCGGAGAATATTGTTTTCAAATATCTAGAATGTGCAAGTTGAAATGTAGATTTTATCTTTGGGGATTTTTTGCTTTTTCAAAATTCTGCACTTTGCTACTGCACCAGCTTCATCCTGCGTATGCCTCCTCGTTCGCAGCGGCAGAGTTCTTTCTTAGAAATTGGGAGTGTTGTCGGGATACAATGAGTTGGGAAGGTGAGCTGACACATGTGGAGATGAATCGTAACCCAGTGCGCTCTGTAAGTTTTAACCTTGTTCATTCTCCAGCGCCGTCAGACTTCTTTTTCTTAAATTGTTGGCTCTTCAAAGCTGAAACACACTCTTTGCAGGTAACGACTTAAGGCTTTATATGGTATTGCCCCATCCTAGTAGTATTTATTTCAAAAAAGGCAGATTATTACAAATTTTTTACTTGATTATCCTGTAATGGCTGCACATTGTCTCCTTAAAGAGACGCATCTGCCTTGGCAAGCTGCTCTAGAGAACATCAGGTATGCTCTGAAGTTTTCCTAGTCCTAGTGCTGCCAGCTTAATACACCTATTAATGCCTACGCAGTAGCATATACATCCTCTGAACATAAGGCGTTTCATACGCACCATTCCAACAATTTTTCATTCCAGTTTTCCAGTTTATGTTCTTACTCAGCTTTTACTGGCAGCTGGCATAGACCTGAGCAGTCTCTCAATCTCAGGGTAGCAGTCAGAGAAAAGCACATGTTAGTACATTTGTCCTTCTGGCACTGTTTGTTTGGGTTTTTTTTTGTTTGTTTGTTGGTTTTCTATTATGAGTGTCCTTGAAGATATTAACCACGGAAGAGCTGGTGTTGCAGTATTGCTGATGCTATCTCTGCCATGGCTACAGCTACAGCATTTGGCTAAATAATACCTATGGAAAGAATAATGATGTTGGTGTTGGCAACTTTTAAAAGCATAGTGATAGCATAAAAGATTCAGTATCAGGTGCTCTGTAAGCACACCTTGAAGAAAAATAAGAATTTAAGTTAAAATATCATTTTAAATGTTTTTGTGACCAAAACTAATGACATATACTGTATTTATTGAAGGAAAGATATGACAACACTGTCCTGGTTCATCAACATGAGCATTGATAAATAACCTGCAAATAATAACAGCTGAAAGGAAAACCAGTCAGTTTTCATCGAGAGATAGGACTTCAAAATATTTAAGTTCACATGTGAACTTTTGTGCATTTGATACCAAAGAATTCAAAAATGAAAAGCTGGTGTAAGAAAAAAACATGATATAGCTGGTCCTAATTCCAGCCCAGAAATTCCATAGGAAGGAAAGAACAAATATTCTGCTGCAAGAGGAATATTTGGGGCTTACCACAAATACCAGATGACATCAATGTTTTCAGTGCTGTGTTGACAGAAATGCCAGTTGCTGTGAATTGTATTTGCACGCCTCAAGCTCATCGTGGTGTATCACACAGATGTTTTGCACACACAAAAAACGTTTTCTTTAAAGTGACCTTTTTAAAACTATCTTCTCAGAATCACAGCCATGCAATAAAATAGAAATGATTTTGAAGCAAAAACTGAATATGACTAAGATTTTTTCGACTCAATACTGTACTTGACCGTTTGAGTCATAGTAATTCTGCCTTAATTTTGACACAACAAAAGCAGGTCAAGAAATTTGATGGGCTGAGTTCTGCAGTTTGTAGTTTTAAATGTAACATTATAACATAGCTAACTGTAGCACGTTATTCACTATTTGAAGACCCTTTTCTGCCAGTCACACTGCTTGTGAGATTATTTGCAATTACCATACTTGCTTATGATTTAGGAGACTTTAATTCCAGAATGACTCTTTAAGTTGCCCACATCAGCTTGTAAGAAAATATTAAGATGAAGTTCATTTGTTTAGTTTTTTTTTTTCCTTGATTTCTCCACTAGTCTATACAAACTTTTGTACTGTCACTGCCACGCTATCTGAGAACCACTGAGAAGTGCGTCAAACAGCATGACTAACATTTCACATGTGGTTTGTTCCTCTCCTTGGGGAGAAAATTGCATGCATAATGGAACATTTTGCTTTGGCAGAGTTTTATTGTTTATTGTTGCTATATTTTTTAAGCCTGTGCTGTGTGTTTATTTGAAAGGGGCAAATTGAAGAAGTATGTCTAGTACATAGAACAGAAGTTGGTGATGTTTGTGCTGATCATTGCAAGAGCTCATTCTTGGCTGACTCTTGAAGGAACATAGCTCAGCTTTTCCTTTACTATGGCCAGGTGCCACAGTCTTCAAACCCAAACACTGTCTGTTTAGTACCTTGAGGACACAGACTAGTGTCACTAGATATCCCACAGGAGTCAGAGCAGGCAATAAAGGATTGGTATGATGGTTTCATCATAACACATCCTTGGACTATTACAAATCTCTTCATGCCATCCTTTCTGATAAATATGAAAGTATCATACGATCTTCCTTTAGTGCTCAATATTATTTCTACTTGATATGTTAGACTTCTGTTCCATATTCTGCAACCATAATGTGAGCTTCTTCTGAAGCAATGTATTGATTTTAAAATTGCTCTCTTGACTTCTTCATCATTGTCCATTTTTATTTAATTGATTTTCTTTTTACATAAGTTTCTGGAGGCTCTGGGAAGTAAAAGGGGGAAGAAAAAAAAAAGGAAAAACAACTTCCAGCAGCTGCCTGTCTTGCTTCTCAAAGATCCCATGGCATTTCTCAAGCATAAGCTCATAGTGCTAATTTTCTAATCACATTCAGCTTTGGTTAATAATGTCTTCATCCACTGTACCTAAACTCCAGCTGGATCCATGGAGTTGGACACAAACAGGAGAATACTTTCTGACACAATCTTTTGTGTCTCTTTTGTATGAGATTACTGTGCGCGGTTAAAATATTATGTCACTGTCCTCTTAGAGATTACGTCAGGCAGAGTGGCTGACATGCACTTGTTAGTGTGTACAGCACCACTGCTCACATTGTGTGTCATTAAACTGACCCAGATAGTCAGTAGTCAGTAGTAAAAGCACTTTGTTGCTGAATAAATTGAAAATAGTATTAATACAATAAATGTCTATCCAAGCAGGATTGATTCTGTGTGTTTTATATAACCTGCTATTGCTTTCTGTTTTTAAGCTACTAATATCTTTAAGTCTGCATAACATTGTTATTGTTAGATGCAGTGCTGGGGTTTATCTCAGATTGCCCATATTGGCTTGCTTTTTCAGTATGAAGTTTAGGCAAAGACTAACTACTCAGAGTATAAATAATATTTTTTTAGTCTGCATTATTAATATCTATATCTGTTAGTTATTTTCCATTAACTACTTATATCCATTTTCTGTCAAACGCAAAAGAAACATCTTCTATACCTTGAATTTGGTAAAAAATTACAGAAATTTAATATTCAAAGATCAAATATAGGCATTATAAGGATAGTGATGATGTTAAAATTATGAAAACCTACAAAACTCACTCTGAAGTAAGAGAAACAGTTTTCTGTCCCTCCTTATATTTCTATTGCATTAAACTATTAGAGAATATAGGCATGGAAAGACACGTTACCAGTTAATGTAATGAAGCAGCGTAATTCATTCTTTGCTGTCTACGTTATGTAGAGGGAAGCAAATGTACATTAATCATGCAGGAAGGAGGAAATTGAGATGTATGGAAGGGAAGAGTGATATGCTACATGAACCCATCCCCAGCCTTGCATAGCTGGCAACAGGTCCATTCTTGAATAATGCATATTTTGACAGACATGTCATTTGACAGGCAGGGCTGACCAGAAGGGCTGTAAGGAAGCAGCCACTTATTGACGAGAGAGAGGAGGGAACAAAGCATTATTATACCTAATGCAAAGCAATACTGACCCAGTTAGCGTCCGCTAATGCAGAGGTGCTGGCTAACTGACAGATTTCAGAGAGCAGCCACCCATGGGGAATCGTTGCTGAGTGTGGATGTTTCTGGTGTACGACGGTCTTGCAGGGGTAGCTACCAAGGCTAACGCTGCTCAACAGCTGCTCGGACTCAGCTCCCCAACAGCCCTGCTCCACACCCTTCCTGCAAGGAGAGAAGGGGACTGAGAAAGGCAGAGATTGCCGGCTTAGCTGCCTGGGAAAAACTCTCTGTAGTTTGTCCTGGCACAGAAGCAAAGTTCAGTCTACAAGACACTTCCTGTGCAAAGAGGAAGGGTGCAGGACCTGCAGCCTGGAGAAGTGGGCAGCCAAGGGGGAAAACTCGCCTTGCACTGTGAGTACAGCAGCACAGAGCTGCTCCTGGCTTCTCTACTCAACATAGGTTTTATGTGCACCCATGCTGTGCTTGGCCACATGGCTCACAGAGGGAAACAAACTCATTCGAAATCCACTGTGCCAAGTGGAGCAGCACTTGCGCGTTTCTCCCCAGAACTGCAGCTCCTAGGGTGCGGGACCAGCTTGGCACTAGCTGCGCCAAGACAAGCAAGACAAACACGGAGACTGTGCTTGACGGGTCCCTGTCAGAATCGTTTCTTGGCATCCTGCTTCCGTCACCCTTCCTCTGAGGCACAGCGTCAAGGAAAGGCCGGCGGGGCCGTGTCCGGGGCTGCCGCTTTGCTGCTGTGCTGCAGGCTCCTCCAAGGAGGAATGGCACGTCCCAGAAAGAATTATAGGCTAATTTAACAGGCCTGAACTATTCTCTCACTTGATCAGAGGTCCTTTGCAGAGTGGCAGGTCTTTCACCTGTGCAGAGAGAACACGATAGGAAGGGGAGCTGCAGCCTGCGCCCCCTCAATGCAGCTTCATTTTCCTCGTTCTGTCGCAGTGGTGAAGGTTAGTGGACATGGGAGTGAAATCGCGACCTCTCCAGTCAGAGCACTGAGCTGTGAACTCCGTTATTCTGCACTGGCCATCGTTAATACTGCTGAGGAGCCCCACAAAATGCTTCTGCTCCATTAAGCTTCAATTCACAAAAATGCTGCATACAACATTTATACATACTTTCATGCATACACATACACTTATACATACTTTTGGCTTGAGCTGAATAAGGTCCAAAAGATAACCAAGATTAAATACAAAAGAAAATCACCACAAAGGCAACTCAAGCTGATGTTCATCAACTTAGGATGCCTGATGTAATATGTTTAGCTGCTTCCTATTTTTCCACTAGTTGTCACTTAAGGAAAGTTAAAATCAGTTTTATTTGTTATGATTCTCATAAAATATGACCACAGTTTATTTCATTGCTGATTTATTTCCTTTTCTCCTATCAGCTCTGGTCTTTATACCAGTCTTGATTTTAGATTTAGATTAGTTTGTGGGAATTTATTTTGCTTTTCTACCTCCCCAAATCCTGAGGTGCTTTATACAGGAAACAGGTGGATCCTAGCAAGGTAAAAGGTATTTATCTTGCCTAGATAGTTTTAGATGCAGGCAAATAACATGTAATAAAATAAATTCATGTGGAGAGGAATGATGCTTATGAAATGACAGGCATAATCATCAGATAAGTCTAAACTGTTGTGCTGTAGGTAACAAATTTTTACATTTACTTTGTTATGAATTATTCTGGAGCCGTATCTTTTTGAAGTTTTAACTGAGAACTCTGGTTCAGTTTAATGACACATGGAATTGGGCTCTGTGACTTTGCTTGATTTTGATCATTCTGCTCTCCTTTCTGTCTTTCCACTCCCTCCATAGGTTTTCTCGCACCAGGACAGAATCTGCAGGTCTATTTTGTTTTGTTATGGAATAATACTTTTTCAAGATCCCCTGGATGATATTTCCAGTCATATTTTTGCCACTTCATTTTGTCACCAGCTGCCAAAAGAAATTTGAAATGCGTCTTGCTCACCACTCAAACTGATAACATGTGAGAGGTCTAGAAGAAATTGTTTATAAAATTTCCGACACAGTATGTCTTGTAATGCTGCTCTGTGTCATGTTCCAGAGTTTTATGCCCTAATCTGACATTATGAGATTACATAATGCATTCCATCTTTAAACAAGTACTCCTTTGAAATGTTTGGCAGACTTATAGCACTTCAGGTATTATTTCTTATTATGGACAAATAGGTCAAATCTGCAAACAATTTAATGGCCATACATCGCTACCCTTGTCAAATCAATCCTCTTAGCAAATGTGCTATAGGCAGTAGGAACATTTAGAAGCTTAATCCTTCAAGGTGCTAAACATACCGGTCCTCTTAACTTCGAGTGGAGGTGAAGGCTCTCAGCACCTTGCCGGACTAGGGCACCAATTAGCCTACTTTTATAGTAATGCTGAATGCATGGACTTCCTGCATGTATAGTAGGGTTCAGACTACCCTTTAGATTTAACTCACTGAAACTTGAGAAGAAGCTGTGCGACTGTGAGCTAAAATGGCTCCATATGCTTCTTGGCTCCAGTATACACTTAGGACTTCTTTTTTTCTTTCTCTCAGCTGAGAATTCTGCTCTGAGGTCTGCTGACCTTAAGAAAAACGTAGTGTTCTCATTAACACTGTAACCCTGTTCCCAAATAAATTACCTCATGCCACCATTTAGCCTAGCAGCAGTAGGCAAATTGAAAGGATTTGAGGTGTCAAAAGGGGACCAAACTTGACCACAGAATCCTAAGAAAGAAGTGTTTCCTTGTTTAAAGAGTTGGAGGAAAGTCCAGTGCCTGAAATGCGCACAGCTCTCATGGAGCAAACACTCGCATGATTAATTCCTCAAGTAGGTTGTCTGAGGCAGGCTTGACAAGGCTGCTGGCTCCTTTTGTTAAAGCACTGATCTTCTGCATGTGGAGGTTGGCTGAAGAGCTATCAGTACAGGCAGGATGTTGTTTCTCATTTTATCTGTCTTGCTGTGTAGCTTAAGGAGACTTGCACTTCCTTTCTGACTCATCCAAACACACCCAGAGTGCACCAAGAGCCAGGTGCTGGACCTATAAAATTCCCCAGGCATTTCTTTTATTTTTAAGTATTTTTAAAGTTTTTCTGAGGAAGAGAAAGGAAGGAAGGAAGGAAAGGAAGGAAAAGAAGGAGGAAGGGAGGAAACTCGCTAGCTAGCTAGCTTTCATTTCAGGGAACTAATGACTGTTATATTCCTACTTCTCCCCAAAGCTACCCCTTCTATACTTCCTCCTTGAAGGTGCATCATAAGCAAGCTTTTTATTTCTGATAGAAGAATGGGCAACCAACTCCCTGCTAAAGTGACAGCCATAAATCAGTGGGACAGGATGTGCTGTAAAAGTCATAAGGCACTTTCGGCCTGTCTGTGCAGTGCCCAGCCACAGCAAAGCACAGGTTTCCCGAGCCTCGGGAAGCACATCCTGGCCCCATCTCGCCAGTGTTTAACCAACACCCTTTGGACGTGTTTCTTGGCTGAACGTTTCAGGTATCTGGTGCAGGGCTGAGGGGGAAGGAGCCAGGGTCATGACCACGAAGCCTGAGAGGGAATGTGTGTGCCTGGAAGGCTATGGGAGGAGCAGCACGTTCCCTCCAGCTGCATGCAGGTGCACTGAATAAATCAGCCCCAGACTGCTTGAAAGTATGCATGAAAATTTTTGTAGCCACAGGAGCATGTAGTAAGGGTGTCTGGGAATGAAAGGAGGATCAGCAGCAGCTCGGTATCATTATGAAAACTAAACAATCTGAATCGGGGAGTATATGACGATTATAGGGAGTCTCAGATGGTCTTGGAACACCAGCTGAACAAGGTGATCAAAACACAGCTCCAGAATTGGGTCTTGTTCTTCAGCCAGCATTGACAGGGATAAGATCTCTGGATACGCCGACTGCAAATGATGATTTGCTTCTGAAACTGCAGAGCCCTGCTGTGAAGAGCCCTGGAGCCATGACATAAAAAGAAAAGACTTCTTAATGGTGCAAGGAAACTAAATTTGTGTCCTAATGCTGACAGATTAAATATGTATATTTTTTCCAGAAGCCACTAACATGAATGCTGTAAATAGATCATTTTAAAGATTTCATCACTGTAACATTGTGTCTCTGCTTGCTAGGAAGGTGTTTTTTGTCCATGGAGAATTCAAATCAATAGGCACCTATTCTAGTAGTTAAGTTCATTCCATAATAACAGGTTACTGGTAAAGTAGCACTTAGCTGTAGTAACACATTGGTGCTGAATAGTGATTTCAAAGCTTATTTTATCATTTAATGAGAATGTATTAGCACTAGCTGAATAATGAGAAAATACCTTTTGTAGCACATTCATTAAACTGTATTTCAGTATCTAATTCCTCCCTATTTATCGCTTTGTTTTGAAGTTTTGCTCATTGTATTTTCTCCTTGACATTCCAGTTTATCACAACAGTATGAACTCCTCATAGATTGAGGGAGTTTATATACAAATATGCATGCTCATACACATACTATTCTTGAGCTTATTTGAATAACTTGGGATCTCGAATAGTATCTCTTCTTGGAAGGGCTGAACTCCTCAGAAGTGCACGCTATGAAAACAAAGGAAGTATCTACTTAAATGTTTCCTTATGTGTTAAATAATTCTGCGTTCTTTTAGGAAGTTCACAAGCGGGGACATTTCAAAAAAGAACGTAGTGAAATTGTAGTATTTTGGTAGTGTTTCTAATACACAAATTATATATAATCTTATTTCTGTTTTTCTCATATAAATGATGGCATGGTTAAAATCACCTCACATTTGCTGCTGTGAGACTGTGATTTGAACTGTTTAATACTCTGTGAAACTTTAATCAGAACAGCTATCATTTGCTGTGACTTAGAATGATTTTTTAATCAGTTAAAAATGTTTAATCATTTCTGATAATGAGTTGAGAAAAAAATGTATTGGTTTGTTCCTATTAAAACAAACAAACAAACAAATAGATGTTGAGAAACTTTTCCCTGCACTGGCGCAGGAACGTCAGGATATTGGTTGTGCCACTCTGGCCTGTCTGTCCCTATTCTGATGAAAAATCCACCACACTCAGCGAGGCTCCCAATGTAAGCACAATAAAAAACCCAGTGGTATGTGCATAATTTTAAGTGTTTAAGTAAATACCATGGAAGTTAAATGGACTAAAAAAGCATACTTTGAATGTTTCGCCGAATATGAATGACATACAAAGAGTCCTTCAGTTAAGTCTACTTGCAAAACCTTAAATGTAAACAAAGCAATTACTTTAAAATTGTTTATAGGAGTACCATTTCTGCAACTGTAATGATCCATTACAATGAATGATCCATTGGCCAAGAAGGCCAACGGTGTCCTGGGGTGCATTAGGAGGAATGTTGCCAGCAGGTCAAGGGAGGGGATCCCCCCCTCTACTCAGCCCTGGTGAGGCCTCATCTGGAGTACTGCATCCAGATCTGGGCTCTCCAGTACAAGAGATGTAGAGCTACTGGAGAGAGTCCAGCGTAGGGCTACAAAGATGGTTAGTGGACTGGAGCATCTATCTTATGAGGAAAGGCTGCGAGAGCTGGGCCTGTTTAGCCTGGAGAAGAGAAGACTGAGCAGGGGTCTTATCAATGTCTATAAATATCTTAAGGGAAGGTGTCAAAAGGATGGGGCTGGATTCTTTTCAATAGTGCCCAGCAACAGACACAAACTGAAACACAGGAAGGTCCATCTGAACATGAGGAAAAACTTCTTACTGTGAGGGTGACAGAGCACTGGAAAAGGCTACCCAGAGAGGTTGTGGAGTCTCCTTCTCTGGAGATATACTCAAAACCTGCCTGGATCCCGTGCAATGTGCTCTAGGTGACCCTGCTTGAGCAGGGGAATTGGACTAGATGATCCCCAGAGGTCCTTTCCAACCTTACATACCCTATGGACTTGAGACAGTGTTTAGAGATTCAGATTCTCTGCATGTGTTACATGATCAGATCAGATGATCATGACATTTCTTGGCCTTAGAAGTTGCTGAGTCCTAATCTTATGATGACTGTAACTGAGAAACAGTTTAGTGAATAAATGCTCTTCTACTCGCAAATAACCAGAAATAACCATTTTAGATATGTACTCAGTAAAGCTGAGCTACGTGTTTAAACTTTATCTTTCCTTTTTCTTTGTATGATCTACTGGTTTAAATGTTTAAATGACTGCTAAGAGTTGAATATAGGTTATCTTGATCACACAGAAATATGATATGATTAAGTACCTCAGTGTACTTGTCTGTATCAGCTTTAATATATCCACTTACAAAGGCTATTATCTGAACTCTAAAAGGGCAGTTTCATCTCCTGAAAACAGGATATCAATAAGGAGTTTCTTTTGTTGAATAAGTAGCCATATTTCTTCTTGGGAAAGTATGGAAGTGCATGTATGCCCGAGGGAGAATTTCTAAAGGGATGCATAACAAAGAAGTTTCCCATCTAAATTTCCAGGTAGCTGAAGCAGAGAAGGACCAACACAGAATCACAGCTGCACAGACCTGCTGGCTGGAAGGGACCATTGCGCTTCTCTAGTCCAGGCTCTCATTCAGAGCTGGACTGTTGCCACCTCCAGGACAGGTCAGCTGTGGCTTGGTCTAGCCAAGTCTTGAAAGCCTCCAAGAATGGAGATTAAGCAGCTTTCCTGGGTAACCTGCTCCAGTGCTGCACCACTTCCAGAAGAAAAGGTTTTTTCTAAAATCTAGGCTGAATATCCCAAGCTGCCCTTTGCGGCTGTTGCCTCTTTTAAAATGTCTGTGGCTACCAAGAACAGATTGACTCCACCATCCTTGTAACTCCCCTTCAAGTAGTTGCAGATCACTTTGTCAGATGAAACAGCCCAGCTCCCTCAGCCTCTCCTTAAAGGTCTTGTACTGTAGTCTCCTGTCTGTCCAGTAGCTCTCCACTGGACCTTCTTTAGTTTCTCAGTATCTCTTGAACTCTGAGGCCCAAAACAGCCCAAATGCTGCCTCACTGCTGCCAGGTAGAGGAGGATAAAAACTTTCCTCAACTACTGACTCCTCTCCTCCTTTTGTAGCCCAGTGCAGAGTTTGCCGGAAGTTTAAGGGGCACACCCAAAGCATTGCCATAAGGAAGTATCAGCAATGCTGCTATTACTCTACAGTAATGTTATCAGGTAGAGTGGAAGCCCCAAGGAGGTAATGTGAGGTGATTAAATGGTTAAACTATTATTTATATTAGAATTTTCTACCAACTCCCAGAAAGAAGTAGCAAATTAGAAACCAGGCATGAGGCTGGCTTGTCACTTTTGTTACCCTCAGTTTGTCTTACCTGAGGCTTTCACTTACTAGAGGAGGTCTCCCAAAATTGGAAAAGTTTGCCACGGCAGCAAACTTTGATACTCCACTTCAAATGAGGTGGAACTGATGACATGTGGTCACACTGGAGAACCTCTGAGGCTTGATCCAGCAGTGCCTGGCACGAGATTATGTGAGCCCTGTAGTGTTGATTCTAGTTTGGAGTTAATTCAGTTTAGCTAGAAATCAGCTGTGATCCTGAAGAGCTTAGAAATGTAATATATGTTGGAAGCAGGTTGTTGCTTGCAAGTTTGTTTCAGCCTGTAAACTTGCTACAGCTTGTGAATTTAATTTTAGCTCTGGAACTTGGGCCAGTTTTGAAAAGTTTACTGAAATCCTGAGAGAAGCCAGATTTCTTACATGCACGAACATGCATGTAATTGTGACAATGTTTTCTTAAGAATTAAGCCAGAAAAAGATACCCTCCCCAACAGCAAGGACCTGGACCAGGTTTTTCCACCTGTTAAACACATGCTGGGCCACCTGGCTGTTGCTATTTGATAACAATTACTCCCCACCCCTTTCCTACCAGCAGCTCCAGCTTGGCTACAGGGATTTAATTAGCAAACTTTTCCCAGCCCCAGGAAAAAGGAGGCACCAAGAAGTCCAGGAGCTGAAGTTGTTTGCTGCTGTGTTTTATACCGCACCATGCTTTGCCTTGCCTCTGCTACCTGCATTGTCAATAAAGCAGTAAGACTGTTTTAAAAGTTAGAGCAGCATTTGTTTGGCTAACAGCCTACACTCTGCAAAGCATTTGTATTTCAGCTTATTGAACATTCATTATGTATTAGACACTCAGCCTTGTGAAATTGATCCAGGAGAGGCAACACCGTATCACGCTGGCTCCTGCCTTGCCTGCATGCAGCAGCTCAGGCAGTCATTTCTGAAGGCAGAGATCACCAGCCAACTCCCCTTGCTTCGGCCACAGAAGCAGGGCAAAGTAGCAGAGCAGCTGCTTTACCCAGGTGTTGAAATCGAGGCGATAACACTGAGGCTGAACCAACAGCCTGTTTTCTCCTCCCATTTCCTTTGGGGCTGGTGGCAGTGGGAGTTCAGGGGGCCAAGGTTGGGCCAGTCTTGCCTGGGTGCTCCCCGAGAGCAATGACTTACTTTGCCTTCCACAGCAGCTCAGCGGTCGTCTTCACCCTGTCTCAGAGTGTGTCAGTCTGAGGTAAGATTTTTTTCCAGCTTTCCTAAAAGATTTCTGTTTTTAGGGTTGGAAGTAACCTGGTAGTCCTTAACCAGTGTTGACCAAGGCAAGAAGTGGTGCATAGCTCACCTGGGTTACAGATAACACTTAGTTTTCCATGCAAGCAATGCAGTCCTTTTTTGTACAAACACAGAAATATTCACACATACACAAAACAGAATCTGTAATATGCTCACATATTGAGGAGCGTACTGCTTTTGCCTGCACGTTCAAGTAGGTAGCACAGCAGAAGCTTTCTGAAGCAGCCTACCAGTAAGAGCATAATAATAGCTCTTTTCCTGACCATTAATTCAGACATCATGCAATCAGTCAAATGAATCTGTCCTCCTTTGCAGCTCTTCTGGAGATTGCCATCCCCTCAGCTCCAATGAAAGGGCCCCGACTCAGTAGCTTGCGTCTTCCTTTAATTAGAACCAGTGATAACCCATGGACAGGATCATTTTGCCCAGGCCATATATCATACAGCCGTAGCTCCCTGGCACCGACAGATTACTGTCTATAAGCAGAGCGTCTTTGATATGAAGACAGTGAGCATAGAAACACCCTTTGAGACCACAGATAAAGCCCTTAGATGAATTTTACCTCCTCTCTGAGGCTGTCCCACACTGTCTGACTGGTTTTCACATGATCCCCAGCTTGAATTTTGATCCTGTGTCAGATCTGAGAGCGGCTGTGGGCCTTGGAAGAACCCTTTGAAAATGCCTGTGTAGGCCGACCTATCTCAGCACTGAGTGCTCCCTCAGCTTAGCTGCTCCACGTTGAGGAGAAACAGCTTTGGCAGGCCATCAGCTTTCCTCTGTTGCTGCTGCGTATTTGATTTCACTACCGTATTACAAAACTAATATTAGAAATATTCCCTATGCATTTTATGGACTTTATCTGTGCTTTGTTTTCATGTGGTTGTTTCACTTTCCTCTCTGTAGAATTAATAGTATTATTATCAAGGATTAACAAGCTTGGAATTAATCTGTTAATATTTAATTATTACTTATGATGATTTTTTAGAGTTCATACTAGCATTCTTGAATGCCATTTTACAAGCCAGAAAAGAGAGACATGTGCTGGGGCACTGGGATTACACTAAAATCACTGCACCAGTGAGGTTTTTCAGCGATAGCGTCGGATAGTGCTTGATGTGAGATTTAGTTTAAATTGCTGCTGCCCTGATCAAGGGACACTTGGACAGGAAGGTGAAAAAAAAAATAAAAATTTGAAAGCTGAACTGAGCTTTCAAGTTTCACATGGATAATATAGTATTAAATACAGCTCAGTTCTCAGCCTCCTCCTCTGGCAGCAGTTGTTGGCTAGAAGGCTATACCGGCTGCCTGCGTTAAAAACCAGCTTGGCGCCGCGCGGGAGAGCGGCGGGGCTGGCACGGCGCTGGGGAAGTGCCGCCGTCCGTCGTCAACGCTGAGGGCGATCCGAGCGGCCCTCGGCACGGGCCTGCGAGTAATCTGTTCCTAGAGAGCCCGTGACGGTGCAAATGCAGAATAGGTCTCCTTGGAGGTTTAGGACTCTCCAGCAGGGGAATGGGCGCGGGTAATTTTTCAAGATATTTCCAGTCCTCCTAATCTGTATAAGCCCTGAGGCCCTGATCCTCAGCAATGTGTAGACTTCCCAAACCAATAGCAGGGAAGCACCAGCACCCCTTTAAAGGCAGCGTTCAGGCGCCAGTGTAGCCCTGGCTTCAGCAGGTTAGCAGTCGGTGTTATTCCAGAGCGTGGAGAGAGCTGGAGCTCTATCCTCAGGTTTGGCAGCACTGGAAATCTTGCTTTCTACCCCCACTGCCCAGAAGGAAGAATTACTTTTGTATCTCCCTTTTTTCTTGCATTATTTTTGGTTTGGGGGAGGGCTGACTTGAAAACAGATGGTAACAGTGGAGCTAAAGGGCAGCTAAACATTGCATGCAAATTGTTTAATTCAAAATAGGACTTCATAACCTCCTGGCAAGTCCAGGCAAATAGTACCTAAGAACTTCTAGAGCATTGCTTATTGTTGTCTACCTTTGAAATTTAGTTTACACAAAGAACTCGGGGTAGTGCCAAGTAATTACATGGCAGGATGCTCTGTTCTTATGTGTGGTTAGAATCATTACAAAAAGTCTACCATGGACTTGTTCAGGAGTAACTATTCTTCAGTAGCTATTTTGGGTCAACTCAATGCATACTCTATTAGAGGTATTACTTCTACTGCAGAGCAATGAATCATATTAGCAGTCAGGAAGTCACTCACATAATTGTCACTAAATATAATGAATACAGTGCTATTTAAAGTGTTGCAGGATTGTCTGGTAGCATGAAGGACACATTATCTCTCTGGAGCTGAAGGGTAGAAGCTCAGTATTCCAGCTTCTTTCAGTGGTTTGATATAGAAGAAAGTGGATCTGTAAGGATTTGTGCAATGGGACATTGTCATACTCTTAGAATTCCTATATGAAGTAAAAAAGAGTGGTTTGGGAAAGCTTGTAAGTTGATTATAAAGATCTTAACAGAATTCCTCTGCTTATTACAGCCTAGCTTATTAGTTTTAAAATCATTGCCTTTGATTATATATTGAGTCCTGTGTTAACAGCTCTAAAACCCATATTGCGTATCAGAGACTCTGAAAATACAATGATTGTTGCAGGCAAATTCCCTGGTGCTTCATTTGACAAAAAGATGGATTAGAGCAAACTCCAGAGCATTATTATTACCACCTACATGAAAGATTGTTTCTTTTATTTGTATTAATTACTGATTAGTTCTTTATATATCTTCAGCGCTCTCAGATGTTTTGAATGAGATGTATTGCTTTCTCTAGTTTCTTATCTGAAGGGAACCCTGGCAGAAAATGAGCAACTCAACCGCAGTGCACAAGGAAGTCATTCATGTGTTCAAACGCTGTGGTTCAGGGAACACCCGGAGTGAGATTCCTGGGGAGATAAAAATAAGTTCACAGCTAATGCTGCAGGCAGATAATTATCGTCCAGTGAAAAATAACATAATGAGTAAATATATTAATTTATTTTAAATTAGAGGATAGCGGAAAAAGGAGTCACTTGGATATGTTTCCTTGGATGTGCGATTGTTATGGAGCAGTCCAGAACTTCTAGCAGTCGTATCCACGAGAGGCAGGACACCACCTCGCTGGACCGCTGGCTAACAAGGGGAGGAGGTTTCGCTGATCAGCTCAGCCAAGCCAGTTAGTATTATTGACGCTGTCTATATACGCTAATGCTCAAGGGCTTATATAAGCCTGCTGCGTGTTTAGAAATGAATACAGCAAAGTAGCTTCTGCCCCAGTGAATCTACACACTAAATAGGACTCTCAGTGGCAGGAAGTGGGACTGAAATGTAAGTACTTCTGAAGATGCTCTGCCAAGCATGTGTATGTTACATGTGTGTTACTCATGGAGTATGCCAGGAAACATGAGAGATGTTATTTAACGGACTCTCTGCTTTGGACTAGTATGCAAGTGGAGAATCTCTGAGTCTTGATAGAGGATGCAGCTGACATCATCCACGAGGAGGTGATGCGAAGGCGCTCGTGACGTAGAGCAGGGGCCTGCAACCCAGAGCGTGGGGTTAGTCCCACCAGCATTAGACAGGCGTGTAGCAGGCATGTGGGAGATGCTGGGGTTGAAGGCTTCGGAGGCAGCATCGCCTCTCCTTGTCCAGTCAGACAACAGTCCTTGTTGTCTGTTAAGAGCTGTAGCTCTTAATACAACTGTCAGTTGTTGGAGCCTGGGACAACGATCTCAGTCAGGAAAACCTTTTGGTACAAACCCTCTTGGTTTCAGTTTCATGGTCTAGTATGATCAAAGGCCTTCTTCCTATCTGGGAAAAGGTACTTGAAGAAGGAGTAGTTGCATGAGCAGTCAGAGGAAGTTGTGTTTATGAACCTTAAAACATTTCTCAGCCCACGTTTAGCCTGTATAAATCTCGTAACGGAGAAATCCAAGGCAGGTTGCTCAGAATGAGAGCTGTTCTTCAGCATCTTATCGGAGACAAAGAAGGAGGCTCCCTGAGGCTCAGCAGTCTAACTTTCATACATTTTGTGCATGAAAGTGATCACAGCAGCTTGGATGTGAGTGAAAGAGGCAGTTGTTTAAGGTATCAATTAGCATGAGACCAGTATTTCGTTAGGTGACTGTCTAAAATTCAGTGGCGAGCCTTTCATAGCCCAGGGTTTTGCTAAAAGGGTAATTTTTACATAGCCTGTTGTACGTCATCAGCTGATCTGTCATTTTCCATAATTCATGAGCAATGGGGCAAGATTAGACAATAGAGTCTTGGGTGAGAATTCATTAATTTCCTCCATGTTTTGAGAAATGTCAGAGGTGTAAAGCTGAGAATAATAAAAGTCAAACTGCTTAGATATATCTACTGTGTTAGGAAGAATATTACTCTGAGCATCTCTGATAGTATACAGTGTCTTAGTGTGTATGTGTCTTTAATTGGTATGCAAGGAGTTTATCTGCTTTACTGCCTGCACTTATCAGAAAAGATATAAAATGGGATGGTGATAATGGCTGCCTTCAAAGAAAAAGATATGTTCTTTCAAGGGTGTAAGTGCAATAAATCTTTCTAGTTTAAGGGCTCACTGGAAGCAGAAGGATTCTGTTCTGCTGACAACTGAATGTAGGGAACTTTCCCAAGGGAAAACAAATCACGTTTCTCTATTCAAAATATAGTAAAAACTCACTGAAACGTCGTGCTCCAGAATGCATATTACAGTATTTTCTACTGACTCCTTTACCAATTAAGAAGCATTTAAATACTAATATGTTTCTCAAATGGTTTATATGAACTATACAGCACTGAATACACTTAGAAAGCACTTTTGAATGACTATTACGGTAATCTATAATTCAAATTTAAAAAATTTTAAGAAAGTTTAAGAAAACTTAAAAATAGGGTAGGGGAAGGTGCAAAATATACCATAGGAATTAATTTGTACTAACTAAAAGAGATGATGTTGAGTTAATTGCTCTTCCAGAAACATTCTGTGTGTCTATGAAAGGCATAGTTAATACTACTGCCCACGTACAGGGTCTTGAAGCGGTCTTTTGTGAGTTGAAAGAAATCAGTGTATTTACTTAAACAGAACAAAAACAAACAAAAAACAAACTGTATTTGCCAGAATCAGATGTTGTGCTTGACTGCTATGGAGAAACAAAAAAGACAAGGGTGTTTTAAATTGATCTGTCAGTATGGTGCCTTCCAGTGCTCACTTTGTTCATGCAGCCAGCAACTGAGGTTAGCATGAATTTACATAATTCCTTTTCCCTTGAATAATGACCACAAAAGTTGAGTAATGGTATCTAACAAATTTCCGAACTTCTGAGAAGCTGCCGCCTATCTAGAATTGTTTGTTTGTTCCTCATCTCTCCCTCCCCGCCGCACAGTCGCTGCAAGGTGCTCCACACAGCGTATGACTAAACATAATACAATTTGATTTGTGTTGCACTGTTCTCCAAAGAACAAATCTGTAAAATTACGACGTGTGAAGGCTTAACACAATGATATAAAATAGCAGTGGCACGGTTCATATCTTAAACTGACAGACTGATGGTGATTATTGCAAGGACAATGCCCTGCATATGTCAAACGATTTGCAAATAATTTATGTCATCTTATCCTCCATTATTGTTTTTGCAGAGGACATAAACTGTGTCACTAATATTAAACTGTCGACAAAAAAGCCTACCTCAGCTTTTTCCAAGCTGAGAATGCAAAGACATCTGCACAGAGACAAACATGCATATGGCCATCATTTGTCCAACATCTTACACATTGTGAAGGTTTTTTACTTGAAATGCCAACCTATGTGGCAGATGATGTATGTGTTTCTTCAGTCCTGTGATTACCAGCACAGAGCTGCTCGGCAGTGCTGTTCACCTCATCAGTTCCACAAGCTGCACTCCAAGGTGTGTGAAACATTTGCTGGAAGATGGCATCTGACATGCAGCAAGGCAAAGGCATTCTGGTGTGAATATTTGACTCCAGATTTTGTTCAAATCAGGGTCAGATTCTGACCTGGAGAAATTAGTGGGGGTAGAGTTTTAGCACTGCAAAATGGCAATTTGAAAATGGGAATGAATATATTTTAGAAACGGGAAAGCAGAGGAAAGTGGTGCTGTCTCCTGGGTGACTCCCTAGGGGTTGTAGAGGAGTGAGGAAGGGGGGAAGCCTTTATAAACGACCTAGGCTTTATTCTTTTGGAAATAAGCAGATGACAAGGCAATCTTAGTTATTTCTATTTGTTAGGTTGCATCATCTCAGTTACTGTGTTCTTTGTTTATTTTTGATGGTTCATTTGTAACTACCACGAAATGCCTTTGAAGCATTCTTTTCAGAGGTTGTTGTGGTTAAAATAGAAGCAAAAAATGCTGTGCAGTGGATGGAGCATGGAGCTGGAAAACCAGCCTCTAGCCTCCTGGCCTAGATTTTGCCCTGCTCACATTTGGAACAAATTACTTGCAACTGCTGTGGCTTGACTTACTCTTCCATCAGACACGTTTTTCTGTCTGACTCATCCTCTTGCGTAAGTTTGCCAAGCATTTCGTAATCTTTGGCTGGAAAACGCTCTTTTGATAGCGGATCAGTGACGTTTCAAATGCGTTGTGTAGTGATGCATCAAACAACTTCTGCTGGCTTCAGTGCAGGAGATGGCTCCAATTTGCTGCGGTGAGGAGGGCTATATACTGAGAAACACGCTGATTGGATTGAAGGATTGAAAGGGAACAGCACTTTCCTAGTGCTACCAGTTTTTCCTTGCTTTTGAAAACCTCCTTTCTGAAAGCATTTTGCACTTTTAACCCCCTTGGGAGTGAGGAGTCTGCTTCTTGCCCTTCCAAGCTTTTCTCAGTCTGCTCCTCAGTAAATCACAGTTTATGACTACATTGATCACTTTTATTATTATAATACAAGAATGCCAAAGAATTTTGAGAAAACTGCTTTGTCCAAGTAAGTTTTACTCTTTCCAATCTTTCCAATGTTGAATTTTGTCAAATTTAATAGGGCAATTTGTGTGGGAGGTTTATTATTATTTTTGCAATTGTTTGTGATTCATGAGTTAAATCACTTAATTGCAGATTTGGAGCATCGTAGTAGGTTATAGAAACACATCTTGTTGCTGACTAGACTCATTACAGCCATAGGGAGCATCAGATGACTGGTAGCAATTGTCACAAAGAGCGAAGCAGTGTTTCTAGGCTTTTGCTGCAAGTATCTTTTGGCATAGAAAAGAGACCTTTGCACTCCTGCTTAAATGTAATATAGAAGTAATAGTCAGGACTAGCCTAACACTGGTGATCATTACACACATGCATAGACCTACCTGCCTTTTCCAAAACACTATAACCTAAGACAAAATATGTTGGAGAGAAGTTTATTTAAGTAGATAGCAATGTACCCTTCCCATATCCCCAACCTAGTGATCTTAATCAACTAGTCCTTAAACATGCCACAACACAGACTTAAAGCTGCAAATGAAAGAGATCTTGGAGACTGTAATATTACCTATATACTTCTTGGCTAGAAGGCATCACTGATCAAGATACTACACACTTGTGAGGGAAGGAGCCAGCAGAAACTGCAAAGCAATTTTAGAGAGGAATTTACAGGCATTAAAGTGGGAACAGAAATGGACCTAAAGGGAAATTTTTATTGACTTGAAAACTTGAAAAAGGAAAGTGAACAGCTCTTAATCTTCTAGAAGTCCAAGTGGTAACATTTGAGACATGAAAGAAAACAAAATAATTTCAGGCGATGATCCTGTATATTGGTGACAACACTGTCCAGCTCAACAGTGACCGAATGGTGTGACCAGCAAAAGATAGTTTCAAGGTTGGAAAATCTGGCCAAAATTTTATTTTTTTTAGGTAAAGGCAAGAGAAGAGGTGTTGCCATCCATGCAAGGATGACAGAGACATCCTGAGACGTATTGCCAGGGAGACAGACTTGCTGGTGGCCAGTCTTTGGCAGGAAAGGGTGGTAAAAAGTGTAAGAACCTGCTGAGGGAAGACAAACACAGAAGAGGAGAATGCTCTAGAAACTGGGTTATGCCAGAATTTGACTGAACTACCTGGGGGCTAGCTAGTGGTCTTTTCAGCTCCACAGAATTTTTCAGGGCTAACCTGCACTTGTTCCTCCCTGTAATGCTGGCAACAAGACTAATGCAGAGACACCCTGGCTGCTGAGCTAGCTTAGGAAGATCCTCTTCCACGTGCAACAAGACCTGTTACTCTTATTTTCTGTGAATGATTATCCTTTTCATTCTTGTTTCAAATCCTACTGAAGTCTCAAACCCCAGAAGACTAATTGTTTGAGCAGTACTTGCAGGGAGAATGACTATCATATCCCATGTTCTTGAGATCCTTCAGTTTCCTTTTAAATTTAGTTAGACTTCTAGGTAAAAAGTCTGGACTAGAGAGCATTTATGTGAAGTAAAACTTACTTACAAAAACATCTTTATTGAGAAACTGGAAGACTTGCAGCATTAAGCCAAATAAGAGAGGCATGATTTCATGTCAGCTCCTGATTTCAAGTCAGCCTCTACCATTGACCACAGAGGTTAGCGAGGTAGCCAGTCTGTGTGCACAGCTGGAAGTTCTTCACCATACCTAATACTGAGTTTAAAGTCTGCAGCAATAGATGAGAACCCTTGATGTTCTCTATACAAAAAGCCTGTGTTGTCTTTTCAGCAAACGAATTTGGTGCTAAAACACTCGCTCTTTCTCTCTCTCTGTGTATATATGTATGTATGTGTGTACACACACACACACACGTTTTTTTTTTCTTGCAAGCCTCAATAAGCAAAATTGAAGACAAAGTTAACGTTTGCTTTCAGTAGTGGTGCTTCTCTCCTGGGACAATCTCCTCAACCATACTTAACGCTGAGAGTCAATTTTTACATCTCGCTTATGAACCCAGAAAATGCAGTTCCTGTGGGAAATGCTGCAGAGCCAGGTCCTCGGCTCCCTGCAGTGGTCTTGCAGGGGGAAGCTGTGGTATGTCACCATGACATGGTGGTTTAGAGCTATAATGGCATATACAGCCCTCCTTTTAATGTAACCACTTCTGTGCGGGCCAATCCCTTCTATATTTACATGCATAAGAATGTTGGTTAGGTGGCTACCATTTACTTATTTATTTTTATCCCGTATGGATACAGTTGCCTGGGTATAAGCATACTTCTGTTGGTGTCGCTCGCTTTGTTTCCTGAAGCCCTACGATTGCCTTCACACAATGGTGTTTTGCCAGGCTGGTAACTGTTCCTATGGCAAAAATTTCCAGCCTCAACAAGCCCTTGAAGGTTAAAGTTGTTTGAATGTTTCTTTGAGGCAATTACACAATGGATGTTGAGTTCCCTGCCAAATGCTACTTTTAAAAAATGATGATGATGGGGGCGTGAGCCAAGCATTACAAACCTCTGAGGCAGATGACTGCATGTTAACAGTTAGTGACTGACAGAAGAGAAATCGGCCAGGAAAGTTTCAAACTACATCACAGCATAGCCTGACTCTGCTAATGCTTTTTACTTCCAACTCCCACTTTTATCCTAAGATCAGATAACGAGTAGCACTTTTTCTTTGTAACAATTCATTAATCAGAGAAATGATCCTTGCTAGTGTTTAGATGTTTTACTTAATTTGGTACTTCTGGCCTGCTGCCCCAGTAGTGCCAAAATTATTATTTCTCACCCAGCAGGTGATAAATAACAACTTCAGTCATGATTAATACCATGAATTTCTCAACCTGACTAATGCAAAAAACTTCAAACCTGCAGAACAAGTGGGTGATAATTGTTGTGAGAGCCATTGGAGCTGCACTGGGCTTGTAAAGAAAGCAAGCCACAGGAAATGAAGCGTTTGCTAGCAGCACAGCTGATCCTAAGAGGCATCATTAAGTGTGGCTCAGCAGCATTCTCCATGCACAGGGCTGCGCTAGGCTCTTTTTTTCCACAACACCGAGCTTTAAGTATGGTTGAGAGCAGGAGATTGCCAGGTTGTTTGGGTTTTTTCCTCGGGGGTGGGTGGGGGGGAATATTTTTTTAAAAAAAGAGCAGAGAAAATAGCAGGTGAATATCTCATTAATGCCAGTCCATACTGTAATTTTTACTATCTGATAAATGAACACTGTTAGATCCTAGGAAAAGCCTTACTACCACCAAAGTTCCTGTACATAATGTCCCTTTTAAAATTTCATCACATCACAAAATGTGGCTTCGGAGGCTCCCCAGGAGGGAGAGCCCTCTTCATAGGGGGACAGTAAAACTAGGGCCCCAGGAAAGGCTCTCACCTGGAAACAGAGATCCAATGCGGTAGGGCCAGTGGCTGAAATCCTGGTCCCTTTGCAATTGATGGCTGTCTTGCTGGTGCAGAATTGTTGCTCCATTTTCCCCGCTGTGGGTGCTGTGAACCGGGATATGCAGTACCCCCACATCCAGAGACACTGCTAAATTAAGCAGGTTGAACGCTAGTTTACCTCCTTGGGAGAATTATTCTTGCTTGTTAGAAGGTATAAAGGAAAATTGGTGCCCTTTAATGGTCTTTTTTTAAAAAAAACAAGACCCTCAAAAAACTATAGCTGAAGCAATAATATATTGGGAGAAACACAGGATATTTCAGGCTCAGAGTTGAGTTTTTGTTTTTCAGATAGGCCTGTGCTCACTTCACGCAAAAAACTCAGCCCATGCTGTGTGTTGTTCGAACAGTTCATGAAGGTTTCTATACTGCCAAGGCAGAAGGCCTTGCTGTGCAGATCTAAGGCAGTAACAGAACAGCTGACAGTAGTGAGCTCTTCTCTTGCTATAATGCACTAAATAATAACCTTTGCCCGCAGGACACAATTCTGAGCGTCCAGTAACACTGCCACCTTTCATGCCCAAAGTAGCATAATATGAACAAAAAAAAAAAGCTACTAAAAACTGAACTTTGTTTCAGTCTGAAACAATCACGCACCCCCCCACACACCTCAGCACTGCAGGCAGCATTCTGTTTTCGCAAACTTTCCTGTTTGTTCTATCTCCATTAGTCAAGAAGAGAATCCACTACTTTCTAACTAGCACTGAGCAAAACTTGTGCATCTCCATGTGAACCTATTAATTCATGAAACAAAAAGGCAGCCAAAAGGAAGAGAAAACATAACCATGGGTAATATTGTATACATTATTAAGAATCAGTAAGTGTTTACTCAGTTATGTATGTTTTCATGGATTTGGGTGCAACGTTACTTGAGTTACTCCTGCAGTTCCTGGTGGGGTATATTTGGAGGATATATGCTAAGCCACAGTGCAGCTGTTACTGGCATTCTTTCTGTTAGAAATCTAGTTTTTGTCTTAATTTGGGAAACTTAAGAAGTTCCAGCTGTCTGCTTGCTTCACCCAAAATAGCCTCTGGGAACTTGGGATTTTTAAGCTGTAAAAGCTATAAAGGAAAATAAGTCTTATCACCCAGACATCCTACATGAGCCAGTCTGTAGGACTTCCTGATCTGATTCCTGCCTCTAGTCCAGCAATTATACTTTGATCATGGCATACCTTCTAGAGAAGCAGAAAACCCAAGTGTAAAGGCAGAGATATCCAGGTAACTCATAGACTTTCACAGCCTTGGTCTACTAGATGAGCGGGACATGCAGACTAATAGAAAGCCCCCTTTACTTTGCCTTGGATAAGGCAGGTTGACTGACTTGCACAACTCCCTTGCTATAAAGGTTGTTGGGTACTTTTTTTCTTCCATCCTTTAATCAACATTTTATTGCTGTTTTTTTGTTTTTTTTTTTTCCTTTAAACTGATGCACAGCATTGTAGCAGCAGTCCAACCTTCTAGCATTGGTGTCCGTCCTTCTCCAGATTCTGGCTTCCTAATTTTTCAGAGTGGTCTAGAAGCTTTGTTCCTCAGTGCTTAGATCAGTCTGCTCTGTGGTCATGTTAGCAATGTAACTTTGAAAAAGTCCGGAAAGTATCCTGTACTCATGAAGCACAAAGTATGTCCTTTGTCTACATTTTTAATATCTATTTTTTGACATTAGTCACAAAGCCGAGATTTTTCTTGTAGTTCTAAGTCTACATACTGTAATACTTCATTGACTAGAATGACGTGCAGTCTCAGGTATAGCCAGCTCTGTGGCAAACATGCCATACATGTAAGTATGCTTTTTAGTTAAGGAAGTAAAGAATGTTTTTCTTTTTGATAACTTAATTAGTAAGCAAATTGTAAAGCCACACACGAGGAGCAAGGAGAGGCATGGTTAAACTTTCAGCTATTTAATTTAGCTTTCAGATCTCAGTCTCTGCATGTCGTCTCACTTCAATATTGGAAACTTTGTGTAATTTGCCTGTCTCTGTAAGTGCAGGCTGAGTAGTTCAGACAGAGTTACACAAACATTACAAAATATTCTAGATGAGACATATAGCTTCCTCAGTGCTTTTCTTTCCCTTTCCCTCTGAAGTTAAAAGCTTGTTAGATGTTACTGAACAGAATATGCGATGTCTGGGTTCTCAGCTACCACTTGTTTGGTGGCAGAAATTATCACTAAATAGGAATTATATTTCGAAAACGGTATTGGTATGAAATGCACACTTGTGAAATTTTCTAAGACTGAAATGGAGGACAAAGTGCAATTTTTCTCTCTTAGCAAGAGTGATTTGATAGAAGGCCAAGAGAACCATCTAAGCATTGGTACTACGGCCAGTTTAAGACTCCAGTATTAATCCTGGAGAGCAGGATTAATTTTCCAGTTGAGCTGGCAACAGTATGAATAAGTAGTAGCAGTAAGTGATCCTTTGTGAGCCACAAGGAGTCAAGAGGTACCCTGCCAATCCAAGGTACACAGATGCTTTCTGCTGAGTTTTGGAGAGATTAGGAAATGGCAGCGAAAAATCTCACGACCACTGCATAACCAGTTTAAGCCTTTAAGCATTTTGACACTAAGAAGGACAGTCAAAAGAACGTATTTCATATTAACAAAATGAAATGGTTCCAATTAATCAAACTGCTTTACCTGGTTCCCAGATGTGCTTGGGGAAAAGTGTTTTTGCCATCAACATATTGCCTCCTCTCCTAAAAGTTTTTTTCAGCACTTTTGGAAAAGTATCAAATACAACCGACAAAGCAGAATAGAGAGGAACACAGAGCTATAGCGTGGTTCACAGAAATACCAGTCAGATAGTGGCCTTCACTACACAAAGGCAATCTCCCTTACAAAGTTCTGCATTGCCAGGATTTTGTGGAGTACCACAATGATATTTCTGTGCTTACTGCTGTATTATTGTGCCTATATGCACCACAGGAGAAGATGAAGGCAAAAGGACCAAGGCATGCCAACCACAGACTCATACCTCAATACCTCTTTTGCGAAGGTAAGCACCTCAGCAAGCACTTCAAAGTTCAGAAGTAGTGTTAATGTACTGTAGGTGGGAACAGGTAGAAAAGACGCTTACAAAGCAAATCCAGCTCTTGGACAAAGAGCAAGACAAACTGAGGAGGAAAACTGGGAAGTTGCTGGGAGAAAACATGTAAATTAAAAAACTAAAGGAAAACAAGAAATAAAACGAGAGGCAGAACACACTAAGAAATAATGAGAACCAACAGCTGGTTTGACACAAAGCAAGAACTGTCTGAATAAAACTGCCTTGGCTGTGAGCTGCACAGCTCCAGGTCATCTGTATCACCAAATTCCTGAATGTATTTTGTCTCAGGCAGGAAAACATGATTTTTCTAATGAGTCCTTTCATTCCCAGCTTAGTAATTCTCACAAGTTTACCAAGTAGCTGTTCTCTAAATGTCCTGTCACCAGAATCCTGTTGGTCTCTTCTAACTCGTGCCTGTGACCATGTCACCTCAGACATCACTTCTGAGGCACCTGCTAGCAGTCTAAGGAGAGGACAAGAACACCTTCTCTACCATAAAGAACATCTTTCAGGGACACCGTTGAGAAGCTTGCAGTTCTTCAACTCGTAAGTAACCTTGGCCTTTGTGGTGACAGGGCTTCACTTTCAGCTGCCAACTTCCCATCTTCCACCAGTGCAGTAGTCACTGGAAAGATGAAAAAAAATCTTGAAGTGTTACTCTCATAGGAATTGTGGGAGGGGGAAGAAACAAGAGAGAGAGAGAGAGAGACTTAAAGCCTTACTTTTCACTCACCAGTTTATAAATACTGGTCCCTTTGTAAACATGAAGTTTTGAAGTGCAAGCACTTGAAAAGCTGGGGGACACGAGGAAGAGGAAGTATTTTCCTACGATTAGTCTTACTATGTAGTCAAATGACTTCTTTGCTATTTCATGCAAATTGTTTTCCTTTTGTCTTTTTGCTATGAGGATCAGCAGAATCTATTTATAACATAAATATAAAAATTAGGAAGAAAAACTTTTTAAAGTATTTTATTTTTGAATATAGATACAGGATTTTTCCAAGGTCACTTAATCTTAAAGTGGCATACAGGCTATTAAAATGGAAGTGCCCCATAGAGTCATTTCAGGTTAGATGTGTACAATATATTCTACAACACAACAACTGCATTTAAAGCTTTTTCTTGCTCCAGAATGAATTGGCAGCTTCAAAAATCTAACATATCTTTCAATTTTCAAAACCAATTAATTGAACAACAAAAACAATAGTCACTTCTCAGACAAGATCCATCCCGACCAAACAACATGCTTATCTTAGTAAGGACCTCTTAGCAGACCTGGATGTAGCACTTGAAGAGCTGTCTTTATCATGACCCTCAAAGTACTGCTGCTCTATTCGTCTACAAAAGGCTATGAGATTACTGTAGTTTTTCACTTTTTCAGAGAGTTCATCAGTGGTTAGCTGAGTAGTAAGGATTGTGAACAGATGTCCAAATACCAGAGCATCCAATTCAGTTGGTCTGTAAAGAAAAAAAAATATATTTTGGAAGCCAAGTCCTGATAAAGAAAAGCCCTGCTGTTCTAAGTAGCTTTTAGATAGCCACATAATCTAAGAAATAGGAAGTACTCAAGCAACACTCTGAACTTACAGAAACACATTAAACTTTGTATTCAGTATATTATTATACTGCTAACTCTCAGTACAGTATCTATTTAAAAGTCATTTCTGGTAGCTTAGAAATGTGGAAACAGCACTTAGGGAGTGGCACAGTTACTGATCCAGTATCAGCTGTGTTCCAGCCTCTGAGTTCTGTAGCAAGGGAAAATGCTTAGAAGTCTGGATTATGTCCTCCTGCCCCCAGTTCCCCTGCAGATGTGAACAGTAAACCCAACCCTTATCTTGCAAAACCAAAGAGGAGGGGAGAATAATGCATAAAGCACCCTCCTGTCCCTTCCTGTGCTTATCAACATTCAAGAATCATTTACACAATAGGGAAGATGAGCTCCATGATGAAAGCAGCTAGAACCATCTCTTTTATGAAAAAGGACTAAGCAGAAGAAAACAGGTATTTCATTTTTGTTCCATAAAGGAACAGTTTATTGAATATTTTCAGTCCTACCTTATTTTAGGCATAAGCCTTCTGTACTGAAATGTCAGACCTTAGCATATAAGCAGTCTGTAGACAAACAATAAGTACTTTTTCAGATATATTAATAACTTCACTAGTACAAAAGGCAAACAGCAGGAAGGTTTTCTAAGAAGTTTTTAGCCTTTCCATTTGTGGGCCCCTAAGAATTCTCCAGTGGAGATGTGTATCCTTGTATAACAAATTCAAATCTGTTGGCAACAGGCTACTTTTCTTATTTACCTCCTACAGCCTCCCAGAGGTCACAGCCTGAAAAACACTGGACTAAGAACATACTTTGGTAATATTTCAGACAGTTCAAAGGCAAAGGCTGAAAATGTACCAAGGAAGCCTGGCTTACAATTAAAAACAAAAACTTCAACCTATTTTCTTTAGAAATAAACACAGAAATTTTAGAACATAGTTCATTGTGCTTAATAATGATTTAATAAGGTACAATTCAAAGTTACTCTGTAGTGCATACTATATCTACTTAATTTATACTACCCACCTAGCCTCAACTTTGAAAAAAAATAAGGGGTAAAGACACAGAGAAAAGTAACCAAGTCCATATGCTGCCTTTTGAAGATATTCCTCTGTCCAACTGTAGTTATCTGAAGTCCAGACTTCAGCAATTCCCAGTCTGATCTATATGCAGAAGACGAGAGGTACTGATGTGAGCTACACTGTCAGCAAATTTGATAATTTCCTGGTTCCGCCTCCTTTTAAGACCCTGAGGCATGGGTGACCTGGACAAAGACTTCCAGCGGGATATAGAGGTGAGCCATCCCAGGAGAACTAACTCTTCTCAGAAGTTTGAGTTTGCTCTTGGTTAATTGTCTCTCAGCCCTCTTTCGTGCACAAAGGCATGAGCTGTTTTGTCATTTTCAGTATTATCTCCCCTATTACCGACCAACACACACAACCTCTAGCACTGGCTACAGAGGATACCAAAGCAAGGACATAAGAAACCCCAAGGTTTCTGAAGAAGTTTAGCGCACCACACCTACCAGCATTATATATAACCCAGCAAGTAATACAAACCCAGATATTTTTTTTTAATATTGAATTATAAGTAGGAAAAGAAAAATAGTATTTTGCAATTCGAACACACTGATGAAAGCAAAGGACACCCCATGAAGGGTAGATTTTTTTTCTTTATAATGCGAACCTTAGCTTTCACTCTGTAATTGGTCCTTTGTTGAATAAAAGCTATTATTCTCCTACAGTTCATACAGTGTGCAGACGTCCTCACACTAATTCAGTTCATTCAGAGCTGTCACTGATGTTAACAAGGGCAAGAAAAGCTGTCTTAGTCAGAACTGCACGATGCGCGTTTACGGACCTGTACCCAGTGGGGTATGTTACCTGAGAAATGCAAGCAAAGCTTTAGGTGTATCATTTTTATAAGAAATTAGCTGTGTAAAAGTATAAGTTTGCTGCTTGTGTAAGCTATGGTGCATTCTACAAAAACAAAATGAAGTAAAACAAAACCTAAAAGAGAAAAAAAAAATACACATATCTTATAAGGAAAGTTTCTGTAAAACTGATGATCACTTTTTTTTGTATTTGCAAATTATATAAATTTGTAAATATTATGATTTTGTAATTTATAAATTATGTAGTATATTACATTTGTATTTACATTCCAGTCACATATTTGAGTCTCCTTAAATAATCAGGTAGTGTTACAGTAAAACAGGAGTGTTTCATGTATACATATATCACACTTTTGAATGTAACATTTCAATAAAGAGTTACTTACTGCTTATTGAAGAAATATGGTTGTGTTCCTAATCTCTGGGAGAGAGCCTGGCAACACTGATCTACATCTTCAAGCACCTATCAAAACACACAAAACAGAAAGTATCTATATTGCCAGGAAACAACAACACTATGAAATAACCTCCGTATTGTACTTGTGCCAACAGCAGAAACACAGAATACAGAACAGCTCAAAAGCTGTTACAGTCAGACCTGTACAGTAGGCAGATAGCTAAGAGGTACTTAATACATTTGGCATTTAGCAATGCTGATGAAGTGCTTTCCTTAATATTTATAACGGAGCTTAAAGGTACCTACTTCTACCACAAAACTGCTTTGTATTTTTCTTAGACTTCAGAGGGGAAGCCACAATTCTGCGAAGGGCACCTCTTAACACCATGCAGGAAGTGGTGGCCATAACTTCTAATCCTTTTTCAGGACCATGGCCTAAACTAAAACTAACAGGAGATATACATGGGAAATGTATGGGAAAACATCTCTCTCCCCACACCCTCAGACTGAATAAAATGTAAAATTTCGTGTTGCTGAAGGTGGTGGACACCTGACTGCAAATAACTAAGATAACTAAAAATATATTTTTTACTACCCCTGCTGTATAAAAGTTTTACTTTTCTAAAGTTTTAAAAAAAGAAAGGAAGAAAATAGCATAAAGAAGTAAGTTTTGCCTTTTACACTGACCTGTTCAAGTGACTTGCCAGCCCATCCAATGGCTTTCATCTTTCGCCTGATCTCCCATTGCTTCTGATAGGACAAAATGCGGTTAAGAGGCCACGGGTAAGGGGAGCCATACCTCGGGTGAGTAATCTTTGTTTAAAAACAGAAAGTTACATTTTTATAACAACAAAAAACCCAGGTAATTTATTTACAAAATAGCTAATGTTAACATGTATCAGACAAAGTTACACCTTTGTCAGAAACGGAGTTGTAAAAGAGAAAGGGAGTTGTGTGATATACTGTAATTATTTGCACAGAATGTGCAGTTTGCAGCATGACTGTTTATTACCTTAGAAATATATATAAAACATCTATTTTGCAGTCAGCTACCTCCAGTAATGACACACAACTTCCATAAAATGTATATGTAAGCAAAATTAAAGTGAAAAGACTGAATCATTAGTCATATAAACCTAAATGTTTCATTTATGAGTAGGGATTTGCAATTGTGAGCAAAAGTGTTTTCTCATTAAATTTTAATTAAGATAAATGCTGCAGAACCACTCACCTCCTCTACTGTAACATCATCACACCACTGGAGATACAACTAGGAACAGAAAGAACACTTGCTAGAACTTCCCAATAAAGGAAAATAGACAATCATTTCTCACTAGAATTTTCTTTTCTATATTAGATTAAGTTTCCATTTAATTCCTTCTATTAGACCTCTGAATGCAGAAAAGAAATTAAAACTGGAAAGCAAAAGCCCAGTTGCCAGCTCTTACTTAACCCGCACCAGGACCAAGCTGAGACTGAAGACACTCTCTTGTTGCCTACATGCCATGCAGAATCTGCACACTGGTGGCCAGCCTGTGGCTCCTGAGCCACATCTGCTTGCAAGTGTTTCCAACACAGTTTCTCTGTTGAGGTCGCATTACATAACTGGCCACAGATACGGAGCGCACAGTAAGCTAAGCGTGGACTAGGCACGCAAGCACGTGGACTGTGCAAGCTGACAACAGGGCTGCCCAGCACAGCCATGGGATGGGGTAGGATCCCAGGAAACACTGACACATCCATCCATCCATCCACAGAAACAGACTACTCTTATAGCTATATGACACACTTCAAAGAGCTAAGGGGAATTTTGTGTGTGCCTTCTGTCTATTAACCTATTTCAGCAAGCAGCCCACTGGGTCAAGAAAATTTACTTCTGCCTGCTTTTACCTCAAAAGTTGAAGACCTAATCATAAAATATGCAGTACTTCCACTATGAGAAAAAAAAATCTTAAAGCTTTTTTGTCTAAAATCGCATATGCAAAGTGTGTGGAACTACTATTGTTTTGCGTACCTCTGCTGTCAAGAGCATATTATTGACTAATTCCATGTAGGCTTTCATCTCAGCTTTTTGGACTTCATCCAACCCATCACTGAGAGAATGGCCCTAATGGGGAAAAAGAAAAAACAGACAAAACTCAAAAAAACCCAAAAAACAAACCATACATACGTGCAAGAGAGGATATTGGAATATTCAGCAATGCCCAACCCAGGGACCGCTGAATGAGCTTCGATGAGTTTTGGCTCAGATCTTGAGCTCTCATATAGTACAACGGCAAATTAAATAAGTACTTTTTTATATAAAATTTCCTTTAGTATTAAACACAAATCATCATAATATAAGTTAGCTAATTGCAAGAAATGTAAACTATTTTCAGTTACAGATGAACACAGTTTAATGCACAGCTTTCCAGTTAGTGCATTTCTGTGTCACAAAGTACACACGTTTACATGTGATAAAGCTTTATCAACTGCTCAGTAAACAGACATTGTTTTTAAAACTGCACACACACAAAAAAAATCACAAGCAAGCATAAACAGCATCTGACACTTGAAGATTTAAACCAGTAAGCTCTGGATTTAAGAGTTCTATTTCTGAGACCCAAAGATAAGGCACATGGGCAGAACAAAAAAAGGGGGGGCTCAGGAACTGAAACTAGTAGGCAGAAATCCTGTACAGAATTTATTGACAGAATCTGAGCAAAAACAACTCCCAGTATATCTTTCTTTTAAAAGGGCACTAGATTTCTACACAGTGTTTTTTTAAAAAAGGTAACATTCCAGAAGAGCACACTAAATTAGCACAGGTGCCAAGCATGATTAACTTGCCATTCAGTAATTTATGAAGAAAATGTATTGTTACCTTGGCTTTTACAAACTGGACTATGGGCCCAAGTTCAGATACTACTTGATTTCCCACATGAATAAAGGGCACTTTGCCTGTAACATGAGAAATGTATTTTAGTAAGAGCATTTTATACATGCAAAAAAAAAATATAATTTCCAGTTTTTGAAACAAGTAAATATTGCAGGTATACCCAAGCATTTTTTTCTTCAATAAGCATCGGTAAAGTTCTTCAATACTTAGCTTACCAAGCTTACATTTTTAAAAACAGTATCATAACAATACTATAGCGATTTGTACTTTAATAATGTCTCTTGCTTTGCTGGAAAGACTTAATTCAGCATTTCTCCAAAGCACAGCTGGGAAATGCTAGGAAAGCAAACAGAGCCCTTGGCTAGTTTTATGGCATAGCACATTCCCACCCTCCTCCTAATGCGCTGCTGAGGAGAGGGCTGCCGAAAGGATGACAGCAGACGTGGCACTGTGCCCAGCACAGCAAGCAGCGAGAAGCACAAGTGCACGGGCAGCAAGGACCAGTCTTGACTCTCTCTCCTTCAGATTCCCCCTCAATGGACCAACTGGCCCCTAGTAGTTGCCCTCCATCTTTATCCTCTGTGAGCTGGCATTTTCAAGATGTGGTGAGGAACAGATTTTCAACGTTAGACCCATACCTTCACTCTCTTGGGGTGGGAGGGAGGGAGAGAGGGCAAGGAAAGGAAGCATTTCCATCATCATGGAGGCAACCGGCTTAAAAGCCTAACATCAGCAAAGACAAATGTTCAGTCTGTGCAGCTGAGCCCTGAGCATCCAGCACAGGGCATGGCTAGAAATGGCCAGTCCTCAAAAGGAAATTGAAAACGAGCGTGTCACCGATACAACTCAGGGCTGTGGAAAGGAAGGCTTCCAAGTATTTCTGCTTGGTAACTTCTTTCTCTCATGCAGAATTGGGGTGAAGCTTTAGGACCGGCAGAGATAGCAGCCGGCGGCCTGTTGCACACAGCGAGCTGCAAGGAAGGACAGCAGTTGCCTTTTTCCCCGCTCCCAGTACTGAACTCGTGAGGCCGAGGGCTCCTGCACGCAGGAGTCACCCAGTCCACATCATTCACCTGCTGCATCTCGCACCTGCTGCAGCTGACAAATACCACCCCCAAGCACCCTGCCAGCTTAAGAGTAAATCTTCTGTGATTATTTGCATCATTGCAATTGCCCATAAAATGGAGACAAAAGCTGGAGGCTTTATATTACTGAAGAAGCCCTCATGACCACAGAGAGGGAAGGAGCCTGCCTGGTGCAAGGGGGACAGCACGCACTTACTTTCCCATCCCTCTGTGGGCAAACTCTGCCCTCTATAGAGAATGCAAAGAGCAAGATCAATACCTGCCTGACTCCAAATGCGTTATTAGTACTACATTCAGCAAATGCAAAAACATTCATTCTTTTCACTAAAACTCATAAAACCTACTGTTAGGTCTAGTTCAAACAGAGTTCATTCTAACAGCAGTTTCAATCACAGTTTTTATCTTGAGATTCACTTCTCAGTGGCTTACGCAGCATAAGGGTAATAAATGAAGTGCACCATACCAACAAAAGCCTCATCTGAATCCGTACGCTGTGTATTACGATGGAAACGCAGGCCTTTCTGAGCTGCAGAATCCAATGGTTTCAGTCAGACTGCACTTCACACAGAAGGACAACCTTTTGGTGTTTCACTTTTGACTACCTCGGAAAAGATTCTGTCATTATGACAACTGAGATGCAGATCTCTGCCTAGCGCTGCTGTGAGACAGCAGTGGTGGGAAGGGAGAAGGGAGCAAATAAACCTTCTGTGAAGAATCATTAAAGAGCCAAAACATTACAAAGAAAGGAAATTGGGAAAATGAATAAAATTTACGAGGATTCCAGAAATAAGGACAGAGAGATTCACATCTGTTTTCTCACCTACACTTAAAACTGAACCAGTATAAGCTTCCCTCTTCTGCTCAGTGTTTTGCAGCCAGCAGAGATAAAAGGGGTTCAGATCCATATTATAATATCAAATGCTACTGAGTATGAATATGGGAGGTGGATTGCAGAGGAAAAAGAGAATGCAACTATTACAAGTCTTGTTCCTAAGCATGTAAAAAACTCCTCTGTGCATGGATTCAGCATTCCAAAGCTACCTTTATTCATTAAGGAATGTATCTCCATATTTTGCTATGATTTTCACTGCTGCCAAGCAACGGGGTTTTTTTTTTGAATAGAGTAATCCTAGATGCTTTGACTGAAATAGCAAGTAGCAGCGGTACAATTCATATAGTCTGCAAATATATAAAGACAGGCATTTCCATGTTACATACTATTGCCAGAGCCAGGTAACTGGCAAATAAATATGTCCCAACACAAAAATTTGGTAAGGATTGCAAGGATTTTGAGCCCTGCATTCAAAAAATTTCTTTGGGTAAGTTTTTAGGCAACCAGCACCCCCCGCACACTACAAACATTGTACACTACCAATATGTAATTTATGGATGTTGGTGGGTTGTTTGTTTGGATTTTTTGAGGACAATCTCATGGATCAGAGAAGGACTTAAATGTGCCTGTCACCCTTAATACTGACAATGTACCCTTCATTTTCTCAAGTACCTACACACCAACAACCATCCCCAGACAAGGTAACAAAAGACACTCTTTGTCCTGTTTTGTTTCACTCCAGCAATGGGAAAACATGGCATTCACTGGTCAACAGGAATGGATGCAGAATAAAGACATTTTTGGAAATAAATGTCTTTCTCTTTTATGACACAACTCTGAGGCATTTTAGAGAAGGTTTCCACCAGACATCTGAACTGTATGAACACTGTATATAGCTGCCGCCTTCACAGGCTTGGCTACATATTGTACTGATGTTACTTTGCAGTTGACTGTTTTAATTGTTTACAGAACAGAAATTGCACAGGGGTGGCGGGGTGGGGAAGGCAACACACACAGGGTAGCACAGACTGACTGTTATCAGCAAGACAAGGCGCAGTTGCCATGGTATCGCAATGGAGGTGCAACACAGTAATGTAAATGAAGGCCACACTTACCAGATGGGGACATATACTCTGCGTTTGCCCTACAGACCACACGGACTGGCAGATTGCACATTTGCAAAAAGGCCTGGAAACAAAGAGTAGCATTAAAAAAAAAATATTAATACACCTGTGACAAACAAATGCATTGCTCTCGATACATTTGGCTAAATGTTAGCTAATACTTAGCACACGCTTATGAAGTATAGCTCCTTGCATATTCCTTCCCACTTCACATTTACAATAGCTGTCAGGTTTCCTAGCAAACACTGCCACAAGTTTTGTTGTGTGATACAGTCAGAACACAAGTCTGCTTTGGGAGAAAGTATTTATTATCTGTAAATTATGTGAATCATGGAGGGTTTAAGTGATCGATCTACTGTTACTGCCTATCTATAACCTTAGATTCAAAGCATTCTCAGCAGGATACTGATTCTTGTCATCACCTGTCATTACCATGAAATCTTTAGCGTGTGTCTGCTTAAATAGTAAAATATCAAGAAAAGTACTTGCAATTTGGATAAAACATGGCAAATAAGGAACCTCTTAATCTCTAGAGCCTCTCATAGCTGAACTAAAATCCTATTGTCCATTTTGTCTTTGCAATTACAAAGGCCAGAATTCCAGATTTCACAATTACAACTATTAATCTACTGTGGTCTGAGGCTAAAAAGACCAAGAGGGCCAGGATGAAAAATACTGTTTAACTTGAGGGATGGCATGTTCACTGCATTTGTTGCAAGTGAGCAGATCAAAGCCAAAATACTAAGTGCTTTGGGTTCTCGAGAAGGGCAAACAGCACAGTATCCTTTTTAAACATTTTGGAAACTGCCATCTCAGCCTGAGCCATGTGTGCTCTGTTTGCATTTGATTCTCACTCTGCAGAACCTCTGTGTGTCCGTTAAATTCCCAAAATGCAAACCAACATGAGACTCAATCTTGGGTTTGGTCCAAACTGGGACATAAGAGATTCAGAGGTGATCCCACCTTCCTGCTCACAGGGGCCCTTGGGGGCTGATAAACTCAAGTGGAAAGTATAAACATAAAGCAATATAGTTATTATTTTAATAACTGATTTAAGACATCACTCCAGCCTGATTACAAACTTTTTTTTATTAAAAACAAAATAAATAACTTTCCTAAACACACGAAAGAATACATACTCTTTCTTTGTTTTTTTTCAAGGTGTCTCCCACCCTCATCCCACTCTGTGAAACTTTTGTTCCCATGTTTTATGGCATTAAGTGAGGATGAGGAGAAGGACAGATTACAAATTAGCCTCAGTGAGCAGATGCCAGACCCAGGAATCATCTATTCTAGTGATTTTTTTTCCCATTTCATTCAGTCTTCTCCAGGAACTTAGAATGGGAGAAACACTGATCTTGGTAAGATTAGGAGAGGCAGAAATTAAAGAAGACAATATAAAGGCACTGGGGAGAGAGAAAAGCAAAAAAATAAGCTAGATAGCACCCAACAAAAGCCCTCTCACAGATTCCCAGAGCCTGACCTAACCATAATTACATCCAAGAAATCAATCCCCACAGCAAAAAGCAGCACTGGCCACTTTCTGCACAAGCCTCCTCCTAGCTCTTCAAATTGCAGTATCCAGCAGTAAGCTGTGCTCTCTAATCTTAGATATAGAAGTAATCCAAACCTTAACTACACTGAGATCAGTCATCTGCACTAAATGAAAACATAAGGCATTAATTAATATGGACATCAACCCCATTCCTAACTTTGAAGCTTCTGTAGTAATCATGAAGCAAACAAAACAACCACCATTACCTACCAACCAACCCTTCTCTTCTCCTCTGCCCTCTCGCATTGCTGTTTCCCAGATGCTAACCTAAGTTGATGTTAACTGTATCAAAGGGAGGGGAGGGAGGGAGGCAGCAAGGGAGAAAAAAAGGCTTTGATCACTCTCAGTATCTCCTTCAACCAGTCCAGAAACTGCACAGTCCATTATTAAATTTGCATTATTAATCTTGCAGCTTTAGATAACCTAATTCAAACCCAAACTCCAATTCAACACTAGGAAGTACGGTCATGAGTTACAACATGTGACATTGATTCTGGCTGACAAAAGTCTTCTTCAAAGCTTTGGGGCTCTCCAAAAATCCACCAATAGTCTGGGCTTTTATACCTTTTGATTTCCTAATCCTACTCCTAACTTAAAGCATTGCTTGGGAGCCAACTACTTCATATACATATGCAGATGTATACAGAGAGGGTACTGGTCATGGTCAGCGTCGGCCGAATATTGCAAGTCTTGCGCTACTCAGCAACTGGTGTTCATATTTCCAAATCCTCACCTCAAGCAGAACCTCAATTATTGCCCAAGGGACCAACTATTACCCAAAGGAAATACAAGGCACTGGCCTCATTTGACACCATCTCACTTCACAAGTCTGCGAACACACCAGACTCCACCAAATCTCTAGATTCTTGCAGTCTTAGCTTCTCAAACTCCATGTGAATAATAAAAATACCTAGAAGAGTAATTCTCAGAAAGAAAGAGTGAAAGGTTTTATCAATCCCAGATTTCCTCCTATGCCTGCTGGCTCTTCAGGATCTAGCAGTGATTCACACTGTTGAAGCTACCACTACACGCATTGTGTTTTCTGCTCAAACTGGGTCTTTCTGCTCAAACTGAAGAAGATATGCATCTTCTTCAGAAGCAGCTAAGAGACAAGAATTTGTTGACTTTGGTTTAGATTAAATACTTCTTCATATGCCTCCACTAGACATGGAATCCCACCAAAAACATACACTAACAAAACTGGAAGAAGGATTTCATTTGTTTTTTAAAAAACTCTACTAGCAGCTACAGTGCTGTGCTGCAGGAAAACAGTGCACATCAAACCACAGCTTCAAGAAGAATTTTATTGGGGGAGAGGGATGGACAGACAGATGGTATAGGGGGACTGAATTCTAAACCATACTTATTAGCTGTTGAATTTCTCCTCAAAAAATATGCAAAGTTGCATTTGGTCTAGGCTTACCAGAGGAATTTCCTTTGCAGTAAGGCACTAAATTAACTTTGCAATTCTGTGCAAAGCTAGAGGTGATTTTTTTTTCTTTTTAACTACAATGTACTATTCTCACCACTAGTTCAGAAAAAAAAATGTCTAAATTACACTTGAGTTAGAGTCAACACAGGAATAAATGCCAAGCTTGTAAGTGCAGAGACACGTTAAAGCAAAAGGAGAATCAAAGAACTATTTCAATTCTTTCATACCAGTGTGTCACAAATGAGATATTCTGGCACAAACACTTAGATTACATGAGTTGCTTTAGCAAATATCAACTGTGTATTGGCTATTGTACATCATATTGTACATTGACTCCTACAAATTTCAAGGTTCATATAAAAACATTGTTTGTGACAGTGAAAAGCAGTTCTGTATACGAAGGCTAAACTGTAAACAAAATCTTTTCCGTGTAAAAAGTTCAGCCAAATTTCCATCAAAAATCTGAATCTGACCTTTCTCTCTCTCCTTCTCCTCAATAAACACCCACAGACCAAGGAATATTGACCATTACTACATTTGGCAGGGAAATTTTTCCACCATCTCTAACCTACTTCAAAGCGGAATGGATAATCTGTTGCCATTTGGGTATCCCCAAAAATACAAATATGCTGAATCCATGTGCCTTTTTAGCACTTGGTAAAGAAAAGAGTGGAGGAGGACGCTGAACTAGAATTGAGGCCTAATATGGGAACAAATTTTGATTTAACTAAATATAAATTTTTACTAATCTGTATAATAAAGAGCTGATTCTAGTAAGCTTAGAAATAAGCCAGCCTACCCTCAGTGAGGCTAAAAACAAATGAACAAAAACCCTACTAAATCAAAAACCTAAAAATACTTTCTCAGGATAATTGTCTCCAGTTCTAACTTGCCTTTTTTAGATGGGAGGCCAGAACTGAGCCTGAGAAACTGAAGAGTGAGTCAAGATTAAAACGAGGCAAATCCATCTGGCTCTGCACTCACCCCAGCAGCCCTTGCATGAGGATCAGAAACACCGAACTCTGGAGCTGTCTCTCTAGAAGCCTTACAAGGCCACCCCAGCAACCCCTTTAGGCACCTGCATGCCAACACCTATCCCAAACTCGTCTTTGTCTGTATTTAAGAACAGTGTTAATATGAGTTGTTAAATAGTAATGAAATACAAAAACAGGGAAAACAGAACAGTGAATAAGCTGAAATCAAAATCATTCAATGCTTTATAATATACCTAAATATCCAAAAGTGGAAAACTGCTATTATGTCATTAATAAGTTAGAAGCCAGGAAATTAACAGACCAATATGCTTGAGCTGTAACATAAACCCAGAGTACAAGCTATTCAACTTTAACTGCTCCTTACACATTCTTGTGTGGGTAAATGAATGGTAGAGAGAAGGCTCTGCATCATAAGAGACATTTAATCCTTACTAACCTACGCTGCTGAAGTTAATCACTGCCTAGAGAAGGGTGCTAGCACCCACTCCTTGATTCAGCTTAAACTGCTGGTCTGCTGGACACACCTGCATGTTGATCAAAACCACAGGTCAACTGACAAAAAGGAACAGTACTATGCCCAGCCACAAGGGCTCAGCCTAAGAAAGTGACCTTACCATTTGCATTGCTATGGTATTTGCATTCATTCATGTGACTGACAAGCTTTGGAAATTATTAGTACGAAAAATACAGATTTCTTTACATTTTAAGCATAGTGAATGCATTTCGTGTTTATGGAAATTATAATTTCTCTTAGAAATGAGAGGGACTAGAATTGTCATCTGTGTGTTCTAATAAATACCCGTTGCTAGAAAAATCTCATTTTTTCTGATGTATTCAACTAGATAGACCACTTTTAGACAGTAACTGATAAATGGGCAAAAATTTTTAACAAAATGATTGAAATTAGCACAGATTAAAGTCCATTGGAAAGAACATGGAACAGAGAAGACAAAGTAGGAATTTTTGTGAGGCTTTATTCTACTTAACATTTTAATTCGGTTATCAAGGGAGGATTTATTCTTTTTTTGACCATTCATGTAGAATGTTAAACAACAGCACATCTTATGTGCTGATGACATCACACTGCTACAGCTTCCAATTTTGACAAAAGATGTAGTGGAACACTGATTCCTACAGCTCAGAACACCTCATTTGCCCTTGGGTACCTCACCTATATACATGGAGCATGCAAGTGGATCCTTGCTTCTCTTGTGAGAGAAACCATTAATGGGAGTGAGCCCGGCACCTCACGTCCTTTTGGAGCAAAGGGAAAGAGAGGGAAGGCTCAAACCACCCCAGTAGAGTTCTGTTGGGATTTACACAACTACCAACACCCCTTCAAAGACACAACATCAAAAGCTGAGCAATCTAAAAGATCAAGGGTCCAGACTTATCCTAGTCCATCTGAGATCACTGTGAATGTCATAAATTTGGCTGAGCAACTTAAAAAGAAACTGAAAGGAGCCAAAGAATACCAAATGACACAAACTAGCTTATTAAACCCTTCTAAAAGTTTACCTAAATAAAATGGGAAGCAAAACAGTAACAACAATATAAGTGGAAACAAGACAATTGAGCACAAGCCTAACTGTCCTATCTTGCAAACATACTTGTAATTTCAAAGAAAAGCACTGAATTCCCCTCCGTTGTCTTCTCCTCTGAAAAGAAAATACTACTACTGTAGAATGAGCAGGTGAACGTTGTATGCCATAGGCTGGATCTCCTCCAACATCTAGGAGTCTCGTGCAAGAAATGTACAGCAGTGGCAGGTTTCAGAATAAGGAACAAATTTTAGCTGTCTCATAGTGAAACTGGCTCACATACTTCAGTTGAAGTTTTCCTATCTGAAGTACCCATAAAAGCATTCACTGAAAATGCTTATTGATAATGCAAAAGCAGCTCTTCCAAAGAAACTCTAAACAAGGAAAGGAAGATTAAAAAGGACCCTTGTGGAAAGGTCAGGGATTTTTTTGTTTGTTTGTTTGTTTGGGGGGTCTTTTTTAATGATTAACATCTATCCAAAGAGCTAACTGTTAGGATCAGTTAAAGGAGAGAAAGGATGAATATTCTTACTTCCTCCTGCTCACCTTACAGAAGATCAGAGATGACTGTCCAACAGACTTTACACAGATAAAAGAAACTTCATTCAAGTATAAGTATACAGAATTCACTGCTAGTGAAGGGCATCAAGCCAAAAATGTTCGGGCTTTTAGAAGGGATGAATAATTTTATGGCTCATACTTATCCGTGCATCATAAAACAAGGCTAGTGAAACCTCAGGTTGTGAGGAACTGAGGTTACTTCCCCTAGCATCAGCAGGAATCCCTCCTCTATCCATATGAACCACTAATTATCTGCATTTCTGTAATTTCAAAAGTGGGCACCTGATTTCTTGTTCAATACTGGCATTGGTCAATGGCTGAAGGAGACCAAGAAGCCTAGATGACAGCCCAGTTTAATAACTTATGCTCTATGTAATACCTGCAAAAATGTTTCTGCAAGTTATTTGCTTTCTTTGAATGAGGCTAATGTGAGAAATAAGTATTAAAGAAGAAATAAAGTACAGATTTAGCTTAATAGGGTCTGTCATCTTCTCTCCCATGCCTGCTCTTTCCTCTTCCTTGTGGGCTAATACTCCCCATCTCATGTTCTTCCAGCCTCATATCAGCTCCCTCATCACCTCCCCTTCTGGTACTTGGCTAGGGAAGAGAAAAACGTGGAACAGTATTTGTTTTAGCAAAAGCCATTTCTTTTCTCCTTCCAGACTGGAAGCACTGAGTCTAGCAAAGGTGCTATCGCCTCTATTTTCACCAGAAGGCTTTGATGCAGACTGGGAAGGGTGGGGGGAAAGAGATCTGCTGCAGATCCATGGGGATCATTGAGGAGGAAAACAAAATGCCACAAGATGAATTACATCTGTCCTTCCCTGCCCTCCCAATATTTAGCATTGTAGACGAGGGAAGAAGGAGGGCTGGAAGCGAGAGAGCAAACTGAATAAAAAACAAGGATTAGACTCTCAGATCTCTCCTGCCTGCTGATCCCACATAGGACTGTCATTCACACTGCACTGCATCCTTTTCCCAAGGACCAGGCAAACTGCTCCGATTTGAAAGTCAGCACAGAGCAGACCAGACTTGTATTTTTGCAGTAAGAGAATGAAGTATCAGCAGTTCACAAAAAGGGCTGATATGGAGTTTTGAAATGACACTTGTTACAAAATTAATCAACAATCTTAAGGCCATCATTCATTTCAATCATGACAGGTGACACCTCCTGCCAGAATTACAGAGTACGTACACTTACTACAACCCTATGGCTTAAAAGGACAGAATCAACTTAAGTTTTGTTTTGTTATCATTTGACCAATTTCAAATCCAAGATGTTGACAGTATGTTAGATTTCAATAATCTGAAAAGGTAATCAGAGTAATCACCTTCCTGTTGCTTCACCAGAGTTCAAAAGCACAGAGCCCAGAAACCATAGCTAATCCCAATGCAGCTTTTCTCAGCCCTCTCTGTTCCTCCCCTTCTCACACAACCCATATTTTCATTTCTGTTGCCCTCAAAATGATGCCAGAAAGTGGTGCCCTTGTGTCATACTACAAGAAGAAGAATGGAAAATGACTGCATCCATTTGATAGCAATTTGTGCGTGAAATACCGTGGGAAGGACTAAGAAATAGGAGTGGGCAAGAGAGAAGGGGTGATTTTGTATTTATTCCTTCAGTTAATTGTTTTAGGTGTAATTTTTACTGATGGCCTCCCCTCCTATTCCTCCTGCCCAACTAAGAAGGAGCTGTTTGGACACTGCCAATTGGAAACATCAGGCAGCAAACCACCCCATCAAAGCTCCATATAACACTCTCCCCTTCCTCTCCAGCCCCCTCTGAGAATAACACATATAAGCAAACAAATATACTCATTAAAAATGAGTTACAACTTGATGTAAATCATTTCCAGATTGCAGTATCTGAGATGAGAGGAAAGACTGAAATTGTGCCAAGTCTCAAATAGTTCACAACTTACATCCCCACTATTTGCAGATGGCATGCTCTGCTTCCTTCAAAGGGATCTACATGATTAGTTTTCTAACAAGGAACGAGCTATTCCAAGCCATCTCTCACTCAACAGCACTTCTAGAAGCACTCACACAATACTGTTGTGAATAAAGAGTGTAAGGGGGTTTATGTTTTCATTCTTACATGATTTCACGAGCATACAAAGGACAATATGTGATGACAACTAAGGAGTTATTCAGTATGTTATTGAAGAAACACATTTTAAAATTAAAACCCATGAATACATCTAAAGAATAATTCAGTTTTCATATCAAACAGTTGCAGACCCTGTAACTGAAATAGTGTGTCTAAGGTTATAAATGAAAACTGTTCAGTATCATTCTTTGAGTGACAGATTAAATTCCTAATCCAGTTATGGTAATGGCCACATTTGTAGTTTAACATAAATTAAGAGCTTAATTACATTTGTGACTATTTTAAAGAAAATAACAAATTCCTTTGTACCTGTGAACGTAATTTATAGCAAAGCCACGTTCATTCCCCAAAACGATCTATTTTACACCGCCGCACAACACTGCTCTAATGGTATAATGTAATTCTTGTTGTAGAATGTGGAAAGTGTAGATTCACTGGTAGCACAGAGGTTTTGAAGATAAATGAAGATGCTATTCATTCAGGGGTAATTTCATCTTAGAACTATATGAAAGATGTTTCACTCACAAACAGTACCAGAATGGCTTGAGATTTAAGCATGTTTTCAGCTACAACATAATGCTGCTAGATTGATTATGCTGATACTGTATTTCTCATCATGAAGAATTCCAGTTTTTATTCTCTTTAAAAATAAGAAACGTCAGATTTTCATTTCACTACTAAGTCTTTGTTTAAGGCTCAGCAGCAAGTTCAAATTTCTCCTAATGTTTCATCTAGAGAAAAAACAAATCACAATTCATACATAAAAAAATCACAAATCTGTAGAGCACTATTAATCATGGGTGATTTATACATCTATTTGATTACTTGTTGAAGTAAATAAGCAGTTAGTCTGTGTAACACAATTTTAAATTGCCCAAACATCCTTCTGTCATTCAGGACTAAGAACAGACAATTCTAAATGCACTTTCCCGGAATATATGAAAACCATTTACAAGACATTAACTGCACAAGCGATTAATACTTATCTTAATGTAATTAGATGCAAGGCTCAAGACCTCATGATAGTTGTGAGATTTTCCATAGTCCTGAGCATTTTAAAGAGCCTTTTAAGCAAGACTCTGTATTGCCTGCATAAGGATTTCAGAAGAATCTGTAATAACAAAAGTAGTCTAACTATAGCATCATTGCTATAGAACATAGGTATGAAGGTTTACATTTTATTTAGTACTGTTTAAGATTCTGTAACATAGGATTAGCTACGAAAAGTAAGTCTTCAATGTTTATATTGACCCAAGTTCACATTTCCTTCCAGCAGAGCGCCTGAATAATTAATATGCTTCAAAAACCAAATATGGGGATTTTGGAGACTAATCTCCCACACAGACTGTTGAGAGGCCTCACGTTCCTCCTCCTGACAAGTCAGGGCAGCACACAGAGATGCTCCCTGCTGCCATTTGAGGCAACAGGCCTCAGCGGAAAGTGCAGACGGATTAACCCACTGCCTCCTCTGCAGCAATCCAAAGCCCATCCAGCCATTGAAGAAAAAGGCTTTACTTGCACCAGGAATCAAACAACAAGACAAGGCTTGGATAGGTCCTCTGCTTCAGACTGAAATGTCCTCTGTCATGGTAACCCTGTTTTAATACAACTTCACAGCTCAAAGTAGATGAAAAATTATAAACCATTTACATAAGAACAAGGCTATGTCTTTAAGAAACTAAATCTCAAAAAAAATTTAATAGGTTTTTAATATGCAACCCAACCCAACTTACTGTCTGCAAGATAAAGATAGGAATAATTTGGCTTCTAAAATTCATTGGGTCTGAAGACTATCTTTACAGAAACAACTTTAATTCATTTTCTTTTATTTTACAATTCTTTTCCATCAGACCAAGTATTACTTAAGTCCCTCTCTCTCTCTCTAAAACACACCCTCGCACACAGCATCACAATAAAAAAGTGTCTTGCAAGAAAGTATATGCAAAAACTTTGTTTAGTGCTACATCGCAACAGTGTCCGAAAACACCAGCAAGAGGTGGCCTACACACCATGCAAGCATAAAGAAAGACACAGCCGTACTTTGAAGGAACTGCTGACAAAATTAAATAAATAATAAATAAATGGCAATGAATACAAACTGCATTTAAATTACCAAGATTAAGCATTAATAGTTTCTATTACCCCCTCTCCCCCACCTATGGTCTAACAATAGTAACCCATAAAATTCCCACAAAACATCTTTTTCGAAATATATAAGGTTCTCTTCCAAAATCAGAATCTGTTCAAGTACAGAAAAAGCAGGTAGAAATTCTGAAATTTAAAGCATTTAGGTCTGAATTAAAAACCTCAGAAATAATTCAAAGGATAAAACTCCCCAAACTTCTGCATCTGTGTTACTAGATTTCCAAGAACAGTTAACTAAACCCTATGTAATTATTCACAGAATTAAATATTAGTATTGTTTCGAAGGAGGACCAAGATATACTGATCTAAAAATTAAAAAGCGAGCAGTTTTTTAAAGTAGAAAGTCTCTCTTTGTTTGATGGCATTATCTACATGTATGGAGTGTTTTTATATCACCTGAGTGTAACATAATAAATCTCACTTTCTTACGCCATCATTTAATATTGTGTTACTGATTTTAATTATTAACTCAACTTCTTCCTCTTTGAAGACATGGAGTTGTTTAGTTATTGAAACATAGTTGTGCATTTTATTCTTTTTTGGGGGGGAGGGTTAGTACGATGAGAGTGATAAGCAAGAGTAGTACTGTATAATAAATAAGGGGAGAATGATTTTAAGAATGAGTCATGTTACGAGGAGGTGTATGTATTTTCATTAACTTTAATGGGAACAAAGCTAAACATCTCAGAGGAAGAACAGAGCCTTCATTCTACATATAACATTCTCCTTCCTTTAGCAAGGTAATCGTTACTGAAATTACTATTTTCCCTTGATTTTAACTCCTTTGCAGTGAAGGTAAAATTACACTCACTATCAAGATTTTGCAGCCAAAGATCAAATGAGCTTCATTTTCAACCACGCTGTATAATACGCTCTTTTAAGTTAACAAAGGAATGCAAGTACTAAGATGTATTAGACATAATGTACTAGCTCATCTGAAGTTATGTTGCATTTTCAGCAAATATAAGGAATCTGAACACAGTAGAAGACAAATCCAAATTTAATCTGTTTCCAGAAACAAAATTGGGTGGAAAGACTGTTTAAAATATAAATAAATAAATTCCTACTGGAATCAGCAAACAGGTTTCACATGGTGAGTTTTGGGGGGGAGGTGTTTGTTTGTTTGTTTTAAACTGCCAAAGACATCACTTATATGGTTATTTACCAGTTCCTAAAAAAAACTCACTCTCTCCTTTTATATGGAGAGCTATATGGAGCCAGAAGTCTAAACTTCATTGCACAGTGCAAAGTCATAACTCCATTACTAAAAAAACAGTTACAACCAATTTCCAATGTCACACTTTCTGCCCTTACTACTCATTAATTCAAACAAAACACCTGCAACAGTGCCGTTGCTACACCTGCACTAAGAGTAACTTGCTCTTGCTCTGCTTTCTGCTCCATCTGTTCTGTTGACAACAGGAACATGAAATGCCAACTTTACCGCAGAGCTGTCAATTTTCAATTGGTCAACTTTTATTCTGACTACTTATGTGCTATGATATTGGATTTTACTTTATTTTATGTACAGTTATCTGTATACCTGTTCTTTGAGAGGTATCCAAGAGCAGTATTATAAAGAAGTGCTGTAAGGAGATTTCAGTAAAGACCTGAAAGGCCAGTTACAGCACATTTACAGTCTTGATGTGAATCATATTCCTCAAAGGTTTCCTGGCTGACTCCGTATTTGATCAGAGGTAGTGAAAACTGATGCATTTTCACCATATGGAAACCCAACAAGCCCTAAACAAGCTATGCATTTGCTCAGGTGACACACATGTACCAAGAATCAGTGCTGGGGGAAAAGGAAAGGCAGTCATGCTAAGAAAGTCGCAAGTAACAGCTCCTACATCCCCAACTCCCATCACTTTCTAAAACAAACAAACAAACAAACCCACAGCACAAAGATAAACCACAGGCTCTCACCAAAATAAAAAGCGAATCCTAAAACAGAGGAACTCAGCAGTTTCCTTATGGAACATAAACCGGTATGTTTAAAGCTTTCTGATCATTAAGCTAGTATTACATAATTATAGATCCCAGTATTTTAAAACAGATCAAATACCCAGGATAGTACTCCTTCACAGTCACAACCATGTCATACAGATTTTTCTAAACAGATATGATTCCTCAATACAAAATTGTTCTATAAAGTTTAAAATCAGATATCTACCAGAGCCATATTTATAGTCATGGCTACTATCAGCTATCAGGCCAGAGAATATTGAAGAAAAACAAGCATTTTTAATATATTATAGTTAATTCATCATCAAAGTGACATCTGCAGGATAACAACAGACTGGAAACAGCAAAGCAAAATGATGCATTAGAAAAGGAAATTTTGGAGTTATGTTGTTGTTTCTTTTATTTGTTTGTTTTAAATACAAGCCACACCTATATGTGTTGTTAGATGGTAAGAAAATTCATGACAACCACAAAAAGTAATGTTTCTGAAGTGAAAGGGAACACTGATACCAAGTGATTCACAAGGGCACATATTTGCTTTACTGTGAGGCATGTTATAAAATACACTGCCTAAAGGAACTAACCCATTTATTTGGGTATATCAAAGATGACTCATCTTTCTAGCAAAGTATAAAGGTACCTTTTTGCTACCAAAAAACTTATACTTAGAGGTACTTTCCAGATGGCCAGACAGGAAAGAAAAAAGAAGTTAGAGATCCTAGAAGTAGTCAGCATGATCAAATAATTCTAACCTTTTTGCTGGTAATGTCAGTTACAGGCTCCAAGTGTCCCACTTCAGCCAAATGATGTGGCCTTTTTGGAGAGCGCCCCAAGACTGCTTGGTCTAGCTGCTCTGAGCTAGACCTCACACAAAAAAGCAGCAGAGGAACTGCGCAACCCCCTACTACAGGGATTAGAAGCAAAATTGCTTCGAAGAGTGGGAACCTTATATACATCCTGCTCACCACCAGTTTTGCAAGCCAGGCCTTCCCTGCTAATGAGGAAAGCATCCCCCTGAGATCTGGGGTTACTGAACCTAACAGGTTAATGGAGTTTACACAGACTTCACAGCCACAGAGGTGCTTTGAAGTCAATTAGAGATGCAAGCTTGCCAATTATATAGACTATTTCTAAAAACCACATTGGATCTCAACTCTGCGTACATGATGAAATTGAAAGAAAACATCAGAGTGATACTGAGATTCAACGCCCACAATATGAAGCAAATACTCCTTAAGTCTGGGGCAGTATTAGCTTTGAGAATGAAGTAAGCAGCAAGCATCATGAAAGGCGTTACAACATGAAACTGCTACCAACTGACAAAAGGTGCGAAGCATGCACAGTTTCTACAGCAGCTAGAAAAGCAGATACTGTACAAACAAACCAACATAAATATGAGTACAAGTAGCAGCACTCTAAAAATCCTGTGTACTTTAGGTTCTAGCACTTCAGTGAATTTAAAGAACATCAGATGCAGGGAAGAAAACAAGCCAGAGAGAGTTTTTAAATAATTCACTTAGGTAAATACAGTTATTTTAGCTGGACGATAATCACTGAAAAAATATAAAGGAATTAACATCTCTAGTTTAGAAAAGATTATGTTTTACCTGAACAGCAAGAGAGGATGCATTATCAGAAAGCAAAATTTGTTCCTCTGTTGAAAGAAGAAACAAAAAACACAATTACAAAAAACATTCAGCTACTGACCTGTAAGTCTGTAAAGAGCTGCATTTCCTACACGTAAGCACTTACACATAAAACAGGGAGTACATCTGTAATTATTACTCAGCCGGACTAGAAAAACTGTGATATGAATATTAAAAAGGAAAAAAAGTATCAGCAATATTTCTCCCACAATCATATTTATCATACATTACTGACAACATACAATAAAAAACCACTCAAAACTACAAAACAAATGCTTGAGCTTTACGCCAATTACTCCTCTCCTAATCAAAGTTAAATAAAACCGCATCTTCATAACTCCTCTGGCTACAAAGTAAAAGCATTCAGAAACCTATAAAAACTGCTTGCAGTTAATATTGCACACTGTGTCTAGGTCTGTCACACAAAAGAAAGATGACAAGTTCACTGCAATAAAAATTCCATGCTTAGAAGACTAGGGCTGCTACCTATTAGTCTTCATTACTTTGCAGTCTTCTGACAACTGTAGCAGGCTGCTGAGCCCCAAATGGGGGCCATAATGTGATCTGATGATATATGAAGAGCTGCTAAAGGGAGCCTGAACCATCCTAGCCTATACATTTTAACAGTTCCTTTTTACTGAGAGCCCACTTTACCACAAGACTTCAAAAATCTGCTGCCTCAGCTATTGGTGCAGTAAATCTGCCAACTGTGCCTGCAACCACATCATTTTACACTGCCTACAGCAGCCAATATAATGAGTCAATAATAAACCAAGGACCTTATAGGCCATGAATAGCTGGTTTATATTGGCAGATGCAAGCGTAGCTAAAACCTCTGACCAGACAAACAACACAAAGGAATCTTTTAACAGTTTCTGCACTTCCTTGCAGTTAATTACGTTACTGCATATTTAATGTGTTTTCAAAAATAAAGCAATTATTAATTGCAAAAAACAGAGTACCCACCCTTCAGTTGCTGATACAATGCAGCATTTTCAGGCCAAGGCTCTGCCGCTGTGGAAAGAAGAGGAATTAATTAGGCAAGCCAAATAGTAATGTGTTTGCAGATGCTAACCGAACACGAACATTACCTAGAGCATAAACCAGAATTGCAAAGATACTAATGCAAGATTTGACCTGCCCTAAAAATGTCCCACTGTCACTCTTTTCTCCTGAACTTTTCCCTTCCAGTAAGCAAAGAGGACCAACACAAGGGAGAAAAACAGATCTCAAAACTAAATGCTACAATATAAGCTAAAATTCAAGCTATGTCATGGGTCTCGCAGCTCTCAAACAGCAAAAGCAGCTTATTCTCCCTCCAATATAAAGATATTATTGTGCATATTCCCATCACAACTATAGCCATTCTCAAAAACAATTATTTACAGAGTACTAAACAAAGGGCTCTGGAAAGAATGGAACAAATAAACAGTGGAGAGAGGCACAAACCTCAAAACCAAGTGCAAAGAATGCTCTGGGGAAAAGGAAAAGCTTTTTGCCTTTTAAGGTTATGTCCTCACCAGTCGTATATAAATAGCACCAATAGAGCCAGGTGCTTGGGCATGTCAGAAACCAACCCACCAGGAGGACTGGGACTACTTTTTGTCTTAAATGATGTCAAATTTAAAATCGGTATGTCAATATTCTTAAAAAAAAAATGCAGTCTCAGTTGTTCAAAAAATAGCAAAGACAAGTAACTTTCCCGCTGAGAATCTTTGCATTTGATCAATCAGATAGCTTGTGAATTTATGGGAACATACAAATACTAATCAGTACTGATTCACTGTGAACAGTAACGTTAGAACAACAAGTCTTTCGCATCATTTTGTTTCTATTACACTCCTTCTTAAATTCATTTCAGAAATCTATTTTCAAATATCAATTCAAGCTTTGCATTCAATGCAGATGAGCTAATTGTAAATAAAGTTAATACTCTAATTACATAAATGAAGTGTTGGGTGTTTTTACAGCAATTATGCCTACAAATGAATATGTTTACATCAAACATATGCCAATTACTCTTCTCCTAATCAAAGTTAAATAGCTGGCTTAGGTAAGGTCATTCATTGTATCATTACCTTCAGAACTCCAAGAAAAAACGCACTCTTTTGTAACTAATATTCTTTTCTGATACTCCAGAAGTATCAGCTTTTATGGCAGTTACACAGAATTATAAAGCTTATAACACTGCACACAACTTTGCAAAGGTCACTCACTGCCTTTAACATTAAGGCACAAAGCCTATCAAAGCTGTACTAGTATGTGCATGAGAAAGCAACTAATCACATTTAAGTGTCAGGAAAAAATGTTTTTATGTTTTATTGTAGCAGTTACTCGTTTTACACTCCCTCCATTAAAGTTCTGCCCTGAAGTAAAAATTCTTACGGTAGAAGTATATTCACTTCTTTAAATAAAAAGAGACTAGATAGCATCTGTGATAACACCATTTAAAATTTCTTCAAGTCCACTGAAGTCTTGCAAGAGTAAATGGAATGAGGAAATTAAAAATGTTATTACTGTACTTTAGCAAACTGACCAGTGCTGAACTCTGATACAAAGTTATAAAAGTAACTAAGTCCTAAGTAACTAAGGTACATTGATCTTTTACATGGCAATCCTTTAGCTATCCAGCAAAAATATCCTTTTCACAAGCTCAGGATGACAGAGAGAATTTCATAGCGAATAGGCCCATTTCTACTGATAATTTTTGCCCGATCCTTTTCGGACCAGGGCGTCAGGTTCTACATAGTTCTTGGATTCTGGCCTAAACTGGGAGTGGCCTGTTTTTATACAGACACGTGGTTGAAATATTTCAACCCTACAAAAATCAAATGAACTTGTCATTTTCCAGCAAAAGAGCTAAGTACATTTCAACAAATTCAAATATTAATCCATCTGATCTTGGCACTACTCTACATGCAACCTTGGATATAAATAACATCATCTTGGCTCATGGAATTCAACACAACCCCACTACTAAGGCATGCCATACCCAACCTATAAAACAAAACACAAGCATAATATTTTTTGTAGCCTGTCTGCTTAAAACTTTCTTCCACATCCCATTGATCCTATACAGATATTCATGAACCATATCCGCTCAGGAATTGACTCTAATTTGGTTAGTCACAATATGAAGTTTTTATCTCAGTATATGCAGGAGCACATGCCAAACTTAAGGGAAGGAAGGGACAAGAGTGGTTTTAAACTTTTGCATTCATTCAGTCACAGGCTAATTGTGTACTAGGTATGGGTTATGACAAGTAAAAGAAACCAGGACAAACAAACAGCTACACAAAAATCTCAGGCTGGGTTATCAGTACACCTTAACCTCCAAATTTCAGCAGTTCAAAGAAAATGAAAGAATAATATCCCCCTGCACTTACCACCTGACAGTCTCCAGAGGGAGATGACATTTCTGATGGTGTTGGGATGAAGCAGACACATGTTCATGAGCCCTGAACTGAGACCTTCAGTTTTTTTTTTTTCACACAGCTCAGACAAAAGATAATTGACTTTGCTAGTATTACTCAGACTGGACTTTAAAACAATCAATTTCACTTAGGATTCACATACTTTTACTCAAGTTGTAGATGACTTATTTTGAAGTATGCTTTCAGAACTGGATGCAGCAGACCAAGGTGTGCTGGAACAGTAATTGTGGTAACAAAACCAGAAGTAAATGAACAAAGCCTGTACAATTCTCTGGAAATCAGTAATTAAACACCTACCCACTATCTTTCCTGTATCTTCCAATTACTACTCACTCTGTTTCCTGCTTAAGAGTACAAAATAATTGCTTCTGATGGAGGAAGAAGTTTAAATACACATTGTTCATGAGATGTTCAATTCTGAAAGGCATAGGTTGAATTCAAATATCATTTCCAGAACTGCCTTCAATCAGCCATAAGGCCAAAACCCACAGCTCAGGGAGACCAGAGTCCCATACAGGGGGACAGAGGAGGAGGAAGACTTGCTACAGGGATACCATATGCTTCCATAAGAGGAGAAGCCGTGTAACATCTTTAATGTACAGCATGACTCTTGGCTTATGAATGTAGGTAAAGACATAATTTGTAGAATAATAGGCACTAATATTACATGCAGCTTCAGTTCTGTCATATTTCCAATCCATCAAGTTGATTAATGCTATAATAACTCCTCACAAACTTATCATTTGTGCACTAATAAAGTCAAATCTAGTTTATCCTTCGGCAACTATATTCTGGTCTGTAGATGCTAGTTTTCTGCTAACCAAGGCATTAGGTATATAAAGAAAAAAATTAACAAATGTGATGTTGACTCAGTTTCAGAAGCTTTCAACACAATCACATTTATGCGTTAGATCCTACACAACAGACACAGACATTTCAGTCATTAACTGCTCAGAGGATGAAATAACTGCAGGGAAGTATGCCTTATGGGGATAGCTTCTCTACATAGCTTAAGAATAAGGAACTATTTGGTTCCTCTCCTCTGCCTCCACAATCAGAGGAGCTAATCCTGGGTGGTTTTCAGTGGGTCTCTCTCTCACACTTGGAATCTTCAGTAAAGGTTGTCTTCCCACCTTACTGAAACTTTTCCCATGCTTAACAAATTCAAACATTTAGTCTTTCATGTGGATTCTCCGGTGTTCAGGACAAAAAACCTCATACCGCTGTCTTTCCACAAGCAGAGACACTAGTATCATTTCTCCTGTAATACATTGCCTTTTTTTTTTTTTGGACAGTTATAGAAAACAACTGTTTTGGAGACCAGTCCCTCCTGCTATATTCGTCCGAAATGACAGAAGTTACTGGAAATTAAGAATTAATGAGACACAAACAGACACAGGGTATCACTGCATAAGTCTTGTCTTTTTCTAGGACATCAGTCCTAAAAGCTGAGAATTCAACTGATGCAACATCATCACAACCAGAGACATTAAATGGCAAATAGCGCACTTACGTAAAAATTTTCTTTGATTTTGGAAAATGACTTCAAATAAATGAAAAATTCACTAAGCTCAATGTATTTGTTAGTCACGAAGTGTTTTACTTATTAGCAGTTTAGAGCAGAGAATGCAGATTTCAAAGAGTCAACAGATTTCACGGGTGTCAAATTAGACTTTTAGACTCTGTGAATTGTGTGCTGTACGCTCCCAGAGCATTTTAATTACTTTGGTTTGTAACTATCTATTAAAACAGATTCCTAGACTTCTCATCTGTCACATCAGAGAATGACTTATGAAAGACATCATTTTTGCTTATACATAAAGCTTCCAAAACCAGAATGACACGCGACAGTAATGTCAAATTCTTTGCCACTAAAAGTGTATTACAGTAGCTGTATTTTTCAAATTTGGAGGAAAATATTTTACTCTAGAAACATTAAGGCCAGAGATATTCAATTAGAGTTTTGACTTTAATATTTCCAGACATTTTGGACTGTTATTTCAATCATCAGAGTTTATGCACTTGAATACTTTTGGGACAGCAAGAGAGAAGAATGCATATATGCCATAAGAAAAGATACTTAAGAGCACTTGTCTTTACCACCAGCAGGGATGAGCAGCTCATCTGAGGCCTTGCACATCTCAATTCCAACTACTGCTCTCAAACCAGGACATAATGATACTTCTCAGTAGTCCTTGCACAGAAGTGAATTTCAGCTCCAAAAATGAGAGGTTGCACTAGAAGTCCCACAGAGAAATCTGTGGAAGAGGAAGGCATTATATCAAATTCCCAAGTCCCTGTGCAGTCAGTGTCTCAGCCCCAACAATTCCTTCTTCAGGCTGTTCGTACATTTTATTAGAGTACACAACAAGGTTTCAAATCCTGCACTCAGAATAGCCAGGGAACGATTCATCCTCTGTCAGTGCAACCTGGATGGGAATGGAGGAACAGACATTTTCATCCACTTTTTATCATTCTGAAACTGCTTATGGAAGAGCTATAATGAAATAAATGATTTAGAGTTATGCCTTTAATCTTGTTCCATTAAAAAAAAAAAGAATAAAACTCAGATTGTGAAAATGATAAGACAAGAAATACTTTGCATGTTAAATTGTGGAATATGCTAAACAACAATTTAGCAGTTTCAGAAGTTCAGTGTGAATAACCCATCTCGAGTAGTACAGTGCATTGCCTTGTTAGCCTGCCACTCATTTAGTACCTTCTTGTCAAGCTACAGCATTCTTGAATATCATGCATAGAAAAAGACTTGTAGATCCAGGCATCAAGATGTTCCCTCCTGCAAGGGAAATGATGGGAATGATGTTATAAGCAGGTAAAAAAAAATGTAGGAAAACATTCAACTTGAAAATAAGTTGCTTCCAGCTCCAATCAATACCATAAAATGTGGGCAATACAAGAACATTTCTGTAAGGCAGTGCAGATGGGAAATAATTTTCAGTTATAAAACTATCCCATGCCTAAGAATCACGACTAAAGAACTAACACTGAATGTTCCTACACTGTTGATTATTCATCAAGTATTGAAGCTATACTGTGAGTCAAACAAGAAGAAATCCAAGACAATCTCTGACTTCAAACTCCTACAAACTAACATGTATTGAATTTTCAGTAAATTTATTCCTCAGCATCTTCTACTTCTGTTAATAAAGTACTCAATGGACTAGCAATCTCTTTCAAGCAGCTCACTACCTGGTATTATGCAACTGAGGCCAGCACAGCCTGGCCCTGAATCATCTGATCTTTTCAAATCTTTCCAGTGCAATTTTCTGAAACAGTGAGTAGAAATTTATGGATTGTAACAAATAAAAGCACCTTCTCTGAACTTGTGGCATTTGCATGGATCAATTTCTTTTTTTCCTATTTTTCTAGACTTTAAACTTCTTAAAATTTGATATTAAACTTGAATAAAATAGAGGAAGGATAAAACACCCGTTATTTACCAGCTTGGTTCATATGACATTAAAGACCTGTTAAAACCACCAAGATGTAAGAAGATATCGTCCACTAAAAGAAAAAAAAAAAAAGAAAGAAAAACAAAAACAAACCATTCATCTGAACCACTGTGTTCCAATATTCAGCTGGATAAATTAACTTACACATTATTCTCACAATTTCCTTTAGCATCTCCCTAGGTACAAATTTGATTAAATTATAATGAGATACTTCAAAACTGTTTTCTCACAAGAGCAAATACTAAAAAGAAATTGAGTCTTGTTTTGGGGACAACATCTACATCCAGCAATATTACTTACAAGTCTCCAAGCACTACATAACAAATATCATAATAATCAGCAGGAAAATTGTTAGTTATCCTATTTGGTTTCACAAGACCAATGCTACAGTGGGAAACTGCTGCTCACTGTATTCTGCATTTAGTAACCCAAAGAAAAACCCACTGAAAGCTCTCCCACAGTCTTCTTCAGAAGGAAGGAGGGAGGATTATGTATTATTTGATGTCAAGATGCATCAGAATCAGATGATCACTTCGTTCCCTTTTCCTACTAGAAGTTTTGGTCACATTTGCAAATAGCAATATATTGCTTAACAAGAAGATGCCATGAATTGATGTATTCATAAATCCTTATTACAGAAAATTAGTGCAGGAATATATTTTGATTAATACAGCGAAGCTGCCACACTTTGGAACCAAAGCAATTAAAAATATACATCTCACACATTAACAGTGATCAATAAAGGAAGTAAGAGAAAGTTGTGAATTAGCTGCCTTAAGACCAACCACTTGAACATACCCGCACTGAGTGCAGATCAATTTTGTGTAATTGGCCTGATTCTGTAAACTACAAGGGCTGAGGAAAAAAAAAAAAAAAAAAAAAAAAAAAGTAAGCATAAGCAACTCTTTGGTCCTTTGTCAGCAGAGCCAAAAAGTGTTTCATACTGTCTCACCAAATGAAAACCAATTTTCACACAAGTTAAACAGTATGCGTTAAATCATGTATCAAATAATTACATCATTTGTTTAAACCCATCCCAGTCCTTCTTCTTAGAGAGACTGCAGTTCAGATAAATCATGACTGTTCAGTAATTATTGATCAAGCAGACTTTTCAACATAAAGACTCAATCTCAGCAGCAACGCTCAAACTTGAGTTTCCTGTGGCTGGAACAGTAAGAGAGTCTGCCTGTGACACACTATTGCAGCTGCCATTTAGAATGACAGAATCTGCCTCTTCACCCTCCAAGAAAGCTATGAATTGCATGTACTTAAACATTTGTACATATATTTGTCCAATTCTGTCACCATCTTTTAGCTGACTGCCCAGAGCATACACACCTGTGGTTCAGTCCTCCAGGGCGCTCAGCACACTTACAGCTGCAAGAGGCCACAGCAGGGAGCTCACTTAGCACCTGCAGAATCACACCTCACATTTGGGAGGAGAGAAGGCTGAAAAACCCCATCCAAATCAAATTCATAAACAAAAGTTGCTCCTAAATCAACAACTGGATTTCTTTTGAAAAGCAGAGAAAGTGCCAGCTAAATGTTCTCAACAAGATTTATTTATAGTCCTGAAGAGCTGAATCTATTTTACTTGTTCCTGACATTCAGCATAAATGTTCCATCTCAAAGAAGTTCTGTAATTCTTAATTATAGCTTTTTATAGCTCTCTAAATCAATCACTTTCCTTTACGCGACTTAAGTCTCTTGGTCCTCTTGGCCCAAAGCAGGAAGTTAAACAGCAACCTTAGGACCTGTCCTAAAAAGTAGGTAGGTGCTAAAAGTGAGGTATGATACTCATGAGTACCTCAAATGCCTTACAAGACTGGGACATTTCTTAGCCAAGTTGTTTACATTTGTGTATTTTAAATCAGTCCTTTGGAAGCTCTCTGAGATTGAGATCCTCTCCTTCTCTGTAGTAGTCCGAACTCTTCTCTCCCAAGCATGTTTTGCCAGCAGTCTGGAAACCATTTCTCCAACGTGCCCCAAACAGCTTCCTGCTTTTTCATCCACAGCAATTCTACTCTGATCCATGACAGAAATCCTCTATATCCTCCCACCAAACAGGACTTACCTGCTCCAAAAGCTGCTCCCCATGGACAGATATCCCTGTCCACCTAGCCTTAATCCCTCCGGCCTTTCATTTTCTCCTCCTTGTCTTGCCCATGGCCCTGAGTGCAGCAGCACCAGGAGGCACAAAGCAATGACAGCAGAAACCCCACATGCCTGAGTCTTGTGAAGGGATGAGGACAGCAGATGTCTCTAGACAGGAAGCTCTGCAGGACAGAAATGCCAACAGAGTTAACACTGGTGCAGTCAGCAAAGCATTCTGCCCCTAGCAAGGGGAAAGATGCCAATGCCTCCTACGCTGCTCTAGGGCTCGCAGTCTTCAAGTCAGCCCAGAAAAGAGACAATGCTATTTGCAACTGCATCTCCCAGGTTCTTTCTTGCCTCTAGGAAACATTGCAAACTCCCTGGCTCAAATCTGAGAGCCTTTAAACCCTTCCTTGTAATCAAATCTTCACTTTCTCCTCTATTTCTTTTTCTAAGACCTTTGATGAACACTCTCCAATGGGTCCAGAATTTCTCCAATACAGCATTCAAATTCAAAAAAATATGAGTGCAATAGGACAAAACCTCTTGGAAAGTTCTTGCTGAGGATGCAAGCATTGCACTGGCTTCAATTTTGTTATACAGCAACTAGGTAGGCAAAACTGTCAAGAATTCCCATACCTCTTTCAGTATTTCTACTTTTGAGGTTGTACCTTCCAATTCAATACAGGCATTTCAGTGCACTTTCTTTCCCCAAATGGGACTGGTATTATTTTTAGCTTTTTCCTGTGCTCTTTGAAACATCATTATTTTTTTTCCTTTGATATCTGCAGTCTTTCTGATGCATTTCATAGTCTTACTATTATATACAACTCATATGACAACTATGGTCTTCCTAATAACTGAAGATCAGAACTTAAAATTAATAAAAACACTCCTGGAATGCACCTGCAGTTTCTCACCCACTACACTTTCAAAGAGACAGCTGAAAATGCCCAGCAACGCATGGGACATCTGTTCAGGTAGAGCAAAGAAGGACAACAAGCAAGTTCTTTCACTCATTTTTGTTTTGAACAGGAGGAGGCTCACAGGGTCCCAGAGACAGTCAGAGAATAGCGTGTCCGGGACCAGAATGAAAAAAGTAGCAAGAAAAAGGAGAAAAATCTGGTTCCTCTCCAAGGTCATTCTTGTACAATCTCCTGCAAGCTAGACAGAGTTAGCCTCCTAAACAGCATTCCTACCCAAATCATATTACAACTAATGAAGGCTTACTTCCAAATCAAATTGGACAGTAACAAAATATGGGTTCCTTTTCATTTACTAATTTTGTTATCATATTTCTAGAGCAATCCAGTTTTCTCTCGTGAGAAAAACAAGATATTACTTTAACAGAAAATATGTAACAGTAAAATAGTGATTAGAGAAAGACTGCTTAATGGAGGCAAAAACAACTGAAGAAGCATATTCTATTGTGATCTGTAATTATATTGCTTCTTAAAAAGAAGAAATAATACTATTTCAAAACAAAATGCATACTGTAATATCATAATTATGAAAGAAATTTTTCTTCTGACCTAAGAAAAGTTTAGATAGGCAATCTGCTCCAAGGACTGGCTGAAGTCAAGCCATAAAACATATGCATTTGAGCACAAATTGACAATAGAAGCCTAAGTAAAAAGACTTTTTTACTGAAACTAAACAAGAGTTAAATGAGTTCTTTTTAGCATGATTCTAGGGAGAAAAAAACACACATACATGCCCCACCCCGAAGAACACTGTCAGATAACATCATGTAATCTAACAGATTTGGTATTTCCAAATTGCCCTTTCTTGACTGCAAGCATCTCTGCAGCAGGCTTAAATAATCTGCGCTGTAGATAATCTACTGTTAAGCAAGCATGACTATTTTTTCACCATGCAAGCTCAAGAACTGTTACTATTTACATATGCAAATTTTGACGCACAAAATGCATACTCGGTTGTTTAAATTGTATGCCTTCACTGCAGGAACAATTTATGTGGCCAGTCTTCATTCCCTATACATTTGTTCTAAGCCAAAATTGCAGCTTGTCTTAATACATAAACATGCACATAAGAGATTTATTTTCGCTCTCACATATCTCATTGGAGGTAGACTCACTGAGAATATAAAATATCTAAAGGCAGAAGGGCATCTGTTTTTCAAACTGCATTCATTTTCCTTAGTACTAAAAGTAGTCTAAGATCCTTGGACATAACTCAACTGCAATAAACAAAAGTAATTTTCCAGAGATCAAAGGACAAATAAGGGTATTATTTTCTCTGCTTTTTGATCATCCATCTAAAACTAATGTTTTGGTTAAAAAAAAAGTAGAAAATATTGGGTAATTTAGTGATCAATTAAACATTTTTCAACAATCTTTCCTAGATGGTTTGAAGAGTCAGTTTCTCCCAAAACTATGAGTGTTAGAGATTAATTTTCTGGACCACTTGTAAGCTCACATTCTAATTCTTCTTATAGTATAAACACTCATTTCCTATCCTGTTAATATGTGATTGATGCTGAGTTCCTCTGAACAAATTGTCTACCATATTATGCAATTAATATAGTCGAGAGTTCAGAAACAGATTATTTAGAACATGTGACATGACATATTTACAATTTATGATGTTATGGAAATATTTGTTTATTATTCCCTGGAACACAGCATCAACATCTTTGTATTTCTGAATAAAAAAGTGAATGGCTGGATGTAGCTATATCAGCGTTAGCACAGAAAATATCTTACTGCACGTAAGTGATGTGGTCATCATTTTGCATTTAATCGTTAATGCATTACAGCAGCAGCCTATGCTCAGCATGCCCAAATGAATGCAAGTTGCACAGAGTGGGTGCTGAATTATTGCACATATGTAAGCAGGCTGACAACTGATTAAGCCAAGACGGTGAATGTGGTATGTCTGAAATGAATGCGTAACTGCAAGAAATGTGAAGACAGGTAGTACTTAACCAAAAAAAAAAAAATACACCTGTCACCGTGTGCAAAAAAAAGTTTTGATCCACTCCTCTAGTAAAACCCTCCCCTATTTTAAAACATTTCTAGAAAACAAACTGCTGGGATGACTGTATTCAAATGTATGTACAAAGAATCATGCTTTATAGCTGCTATATAGCTATAGCAATTAGAGGTAATTGGAACTGCCACAACAAGGTGATCGTTTTCTTGAAAGACCTCTCTATTACAAACCAATCAAGTTTCAGTTTTATTACTGATGTGAAAAAAAATCTTGATCATTCTTACATTTCCACGCATATATAAGAGGAAGACAGTATTCACTATCAAAAGATATAGGGATAAGGCAATATTAAAACAACAATCATTGTTAAGTGGTATTTTTTCCTTCTGATGCATCATTTTTCTTCCTCAAAAATATCCTTACATTTGTGGGTCATTTATATCTTTGCGGCACCAGAATGAAATATTCTCTGTGTCTCTGTGCAATGTCTCAGGAAATCTAGAAGTGATGTGGATATTGGCCAAGATTCCAGATAACTTAATTTTTCTAGAAAAATCTTCCAATATGAACAAATTGAGTGATTTTGCCTTTATTTAGTTTCAGTCTGTGACTGGTACATAATACAAATGAGCTAGGAAGGCCAAGACACTCACTGGCAAAGTATTTATTATTTTCAAGCCAGATAATTGCTTTTGACACTGATTTGCTTTTGGGAAAGCAAAGGCAATGTAATAATATTGTTCTAAAGAATGATTCACTGGACAGGTCTGCAACAAGGATTTGTACTGTACTTTGAATCACAGTAAGTAGCCTCACAGTATCCAGCAGAAGTACAAGATTAGTACAATAAGCACAATTGTTCTGCTGTGCAGAAATACACTTAAAAATGGGAGGAGCGCTGCCAGTATTTTTATTAACTACCTACAAACTACTGTAACTATGAAATGAGCATCATTTAACATAGGCTGACTGACAGCTAAAAGATGATGGGTTACTGTTTCAAGTATTAAATTTGATAAGAGTCCAGAAGTTCACAAGCAGCACTGATGTCCCCAGAGAACCATTTTAACAGTACAAGTTATCATGAGAGTGTGAGACTAATACAAGCAGCATGTAATTACCCTGAAGAGGAGGCAAGAATCCCTCTAGGAGCAGGGAAAGATCACTAAGTTAGGAAGGAGTGGAAAGAGTCAGTTGTTGCAGAACTTAGTCTTACCATTTCCAGATTTTCTGACACAAGCATCTTCCTTATACTAGTCTTAGTTTGGATTTGTCATTTCTGTACTGTGCAAAGATCTTCTGGGTTTGCAGAAAGATCTTGTTCCAGAACAACATTTTCAACAAGAAAGCAATTAGCTGCCTACATTCTCTTTAGAGTTTTGAGTTTGTATTTTTAATTTCAGAGAAAAGTAAATATCAGCACGTTGTGACTCCAGAACAATCATAAAGGCCACAGAGCAGAAGCACACAACAGCATCAACATCTACTCACATATTTTATCATACTCATTTAACAATATATGTCAATAAAATACACTAAAGAGATCACAAATACCAGTAAATTGCTTGAAGCAATGGTGATGGAGACCATAACCTTCACATCCTGACAAGGCTCTTGGCATGTAACTGTAGTGTACCTATGGCTGGCATTAACGAATCCCAGTTGAAAATTCCCAGGGAAGTTTCCAAGTATCTCTATGGGCACCTCTGCACATCCAGATTCAAGGTCCTCTGCCCTGCCTGGTAACACCAGTTAGATGCAAGGCAGCTCTGGAAACTGTAAATTTATATTAGAAAATCCAACTCAGCCTCCTACATCACAGCTTCTACTAAGTCGAAGAAGACCTGACTCATGGGACAAAACACTGACCTCTCCTCCACAGGCTGGTAGCAATGCTGGTTCTTTACGGCATTTATTCTTTGAAAACTTACTTAGCAAGAAGAAATCAGAAATCAAGATAAACGAATAAGAGGAAATCTAACGTGCTCATTTTCAATGTACAAAATACTACGGACACTCTGAACTTCTTGGCCAGGAATTATTTGAGAGGAGAAGGCTTTTCCTGGAAAGCAGACTGAGAACACTTTTCACTAATAAATTCTATAATGGTGCACATGACCATGCTTTTACGACCAGGCTTGCATCCAGCGCACATGGCCAAGCCAAAGCAAATCTCAACAGCGCTAACGAGCAACCGAGTTGCCGGAGTTGCGGTTACATCTCCCAGCTTCAGAACAGCAACACAAGAAACAGGGCAAACCTGTCCCCACGGGGGAACAGGGAGGTTTTGTATCCAGCTCCCCCATGGAATCAGACTCAAACCAACAGCTGTCCTGCTCAATCCGCACAAATTTGAACGCTGCAGAGCACACAGAAGCTGCTCAACCCAAGCAGACAGGCAGGAGTTATGCACTCAGCAAACGAATAAACCTCAGGAGACTCTGCAGCTGTGTAACTCGGTAGGTCAGGGAAGACGATGCTAATGACTGGGTGTCAGCAGGGCTCTATTGGGGGAAATCTGCCAGGAGCTGAGTTTTGCACGATACTCTGGAAACCCGCACGGCCCCGCCGGCGATGCCACGGGCCGGCAACGGCTCCCCGCCTGCGGCGGCCGTTAACGGCTCCCCGGCCGCCACGGGCGCGCGCGCGCTCGACGTGCGGCGGAGCCTCTCCGAGGAGAGGAAGAGGAGGAAACCAGCGCCCGCGGCCCGGCCCGGCCCGCCCCCCGCGCCCCTCACCGGCCAGCTGAGTCATGAAGGCCTCCGCCGCCAGCGCCATGGTGGGGCCGCGGCGCCGCGCCAGGCCCCGCGCAGGCACCGGAAGTGCGCGCCGCCGCCGCGACCGCATCCGGGGCCGCCGCCCCGCCCCGCCGCCATGTTGCCTAGGCCGGGAGGAGCGGAGGGGGAGGGGGCGGCGAGCGAGGAGCGCGGCGGCGGCCGGTGGCCCGGCGCGGTGCCCGGGGCCGGGCTTGCTGCGCCCCCGCGGGCGCCTGTTGCGCGGCCCGACGCTTCCCGAGCGCCTTGTAACGAGCCACGCAGTCCAGCAGTCGAGCGCAAACGCTCCGAAGTGTAGAAATGTACTGTTCTGTCGGGCTTAGTCTCATCACCCAAACTTCCAGTTCGGGGTGCGGAACAGTTTTCAGATCTGTTTCGTGCTTATGCCACATCAGAAAGTGCAAAAAGTGTTCTCCTGTTGTGTGTGATGGTAGTATAAGCCTCTAGCCTATTTGCAGCCCTATAACACCCACAAGAATTTCAGACTTTGTAAGATTAAGACATAGAATATAGTAGTTTCACATTATGACTTGCATTTTCAGTTATACATATTATTAATAATCAGTCACTACTAGGTTCTCTAACAAGCTCCGCTAGAATTACATTATGATAAACTAGACACCATTTCTAAGCACTTCTGCTTGTATACACTTGAAATAGAGCTTTCACTAAGGGTTAAATTGGTAGTGGATGAACACTTTGAAAAACATTCATGAACAAATTACTGTAACAAGCTAATTTGGGAGTTATACCCTGTTCTCCTTAGTTAATCCAGTAGAAGGAAAAAAAAAAAAAAAGACTTGAATTCACATCTAATTGAAGAGTTGTCTGGGATATAACTGCAACTTTACCCACAGTATACTAATTCTCTTAACTTGGAAATAAAGAGAGAGTAGAAACAAAACTTCAATATGTCAAATAGTAGCAAAAAGCACTCTCTAATGTCATGATAGATGAGAATATTTACCATAATTCTCTGTATTTTGATGGATTCTTGGGCTGACTTAGCCACATCACTATCCAGGAAGCAGTAGTAGAGTGTATGCTTAGGGAGTGATGACATTTGTAATATGACTCATGACAGATGCAGAATCCTTCAGCAGTGTAAACATGACTGACTTCTGAAATACTGCAGACACTGCAGCTTTACTCCAGTAGAAAAGTATGTATGTATGGTAAGACATTTTCCAGCTCTTCTTGATGATATATACATGCAACTTAGGATCATGATCCTGCAGAGATTAGTCAAGAGCACAGTGGACACACAGAACGACAAAGGACCTTCAAAAGTGTATGGATCAATACAAGCTGCCTGGTCACCAGGAATCCCTGCTCTTGATGGAAAGTCTGCTCAACTGACTTGCTCTGCATGACATGCAGAGCTGGTATCTAAGGAGGTGAATGGTGCAGGTTCAGAGTACTTTGCTTCTTTTTGATGAAGGGATCCACAAGGATTTTTTTTCCCAATTCAGTGTTAAATAAAAAAAGTGCACTTTGGGGAATGCTATAACCAGCTCTAGGATCTGACAAGAAAAGTGTCTCAAGCCATCTTTAGTTCTTGCTCCACTTAGGCTAGACTCAAGCAGCATGCTTGAGATGTAGGAGCCCCACACGATCACATTAGTTGCCTGGAGATAAGTTGCTGAATGTGTTTTAGAGGTGTGCTGAAAGCAGAAAGGCCAAACATCGCCTCAGAGGGCCACAGTAACTGAAAGTCAGACTCCTTCCCTGTTGTAAGAACAGAAGTGTTAAATACGGCTGAGGGTCTTTTGGATTATATTGCTCCCCTTGACTGGTCCAGAACAGCATTGGCTGGACTTTCTTTTTTTAAGCACAATGAAAAAAGTGATTTTTGGAGAGGAAGAGGTGAGCTAGGCATATTGTGATGTGAACCAGAGGAGACTACTCCAACAATTTTAAGTGCTTTACTGATCATACTGGATATGTTATTTTCTATATCCTGGCCAAAGATACTTCTTCATGCATCTCATGCACAATGAGATAATCAAAATGACTCAAAGTGTATTGCCTTCCTGTCTTCTGAAATCTTGACTTGGGTTGAAGAGAAGCTTTGTGTGTTGAGATGTACATCTTCCCTTTAAACAACCATGCATTCCATAGTCTTAACTCTATACTATAAAGACTATAGAAAGTTTGGAAAAATGCCATAATATTAAATTATGCATCAATTTGTAGATAAATGAGATAATGGAGATGTGAAAGGATTGTTCCATTGTTCTAGAATGCCTCTTGGTACTCACTTTGCCACACTTTAAGAATATATCATTTGATCAAATAGACTACTGGCAAAGCTAGATAACAGAATGATATATTTCAGTCTTGCAGGGCAAGATCTTAATTTTTGTATGCTGATAAGCACTAGAGGATATATGTGAATGAATTGTACTAATGTTGAACTGTATTAATATTTGCAAAGTACTTGAAAGTCCTCTGATGACAATTACTACTGAAGCACTAAACGTTATTAAGAATGTGTTCTTCATGTGATAGCAGAAGTATGCCATTAGAGAAATAACAAAAGCAGAAGAACTGGCAAGTGTTTGAACAATAGGCTGAAGATCTAAATCAGTGACCTGGAAGAGGACTGATTATTTTAAAATGCTGATGAAAGCTACATTTCTAGTTACAGTAGTAACTTGAATATCCCCCAGATCAGAAACTGAATGGATTTGGGAAGTTGAGTAGCTTTGTGTTAGAAGATTATAACAGTTTTAAGTTAAAATAGTGTCCTAATTGTTTCATCCTTTCACCACCATCAATACTGATAAGGCTAAAAAACCCACAAGATATTGCACAAAGGTTGCCCTGATAAGGCTGAGTGTGAATTAGAGATGAGCTAGGCCAAAAGTATATATTAGCACCTAACTAAAAGCAAAGATTTCTCTATAGAACTGTTCAATGCAAAGAGTATCTCTAGAAATAGTTTGTATCATCATACAAACTATACAAGGGAACTAAATTCAGGAAATAATCTAGCAGATATCCAAACGGTTGGCCCAAACAGGGTTTGCCTCCAAAGTGCAGCAGGGTGCAGTGGTTCCAGCTCCCTGCTGGGGACCAGAGCACCTAGGTAGTGTTTTCTGCTCCCATATTCCCTCTCCTCCCTGCTCTCACTTAAAGGGCTGCCTTAATGGATTATCTTATCTCCCTGGTGGGTTTGATATCTAGTGATATTAGATATTAAAAAAATGAAATTTTGGTTCCATCACTATATTTACTTCTATTTAATATGCCTCCCCCACACACACACTTCAGGAAAATGAGTCAGGCTTGCTGAGCCCAGCTTTCTGCAGGACCTGCACGCAAATCTTTTCTTCAGCTGGTGACACTATTAACGAACTTTTCTGGTAATTCTTGCTTCATGCCGTGGAGTGCTTCCCAGCTTTCACAGATTTTAAAGGCAGCATTGCTGGTGCTTGAGAGCAGGCCAAGTGGCAGCAAGGGATTATTCTCCTTCAGAGGGCAAATGAGCTGGCACTGAAATGCCTTCTCCCTGCCTGGCCTGCTGTCACACTGCTCTTCTAGTGCAGCTTAGGCATCCTGGGGGATGCTCTAAATTATGCTGCTTGTCACTGTCCTTAAAGGACTATTATTGCTGCTGGGAATCTCCAGAATGAAGCAAACTCAAGCTTGTTCTTCCCTGCCAACACAGCAGGGCTAAGTGGCAGCAGCAAAGTATTTTTAAAAGGACTTCGTGCCTGCACCCTAAGTGCTCTGGCAAAGAACACAGAGCAGCAGACAGGACAATCTGAGCTAACTTGTTCAAATGATTCCACAGGGCATTTAGTGAAAGTGTTTGCCTGTCAGCTGTTTCATGTAAGCCACTGTTCAATATGAAGAATAGTGCCCAAAGCACCCAAACGAGAGCTAAGTTTCTCAGCCACAACGTACACTCCTGTGAGTTTACTAAGAAGGTGCTGTTCTGTGAGAGCCTGAAGAAACTGAGGCCCAGCTTTTACCTCTGCAGTCCCCATGCACTTCTTTGGGAAGTCAACACACCTTGTGGCAACAGCCAGAACAGATTCAGAAATGAAGACATCCCTGTGCAAATTCAACATGCTTTACAGTAGATTTTCACAAATGATCAATATAACAATAGTGATTGCAATTTGGTAACTTCTTTTTTCATTTTAATAATCAGGCAGGTACAAGTTCTGGACTAAGGAATTTGCATGCATAGCATAAAGTAAGATTTCTAGGAACATGCTTCTATAAAAATGCAGTAGTCAGGGAATATTAACACTAACCACTTTGCACTTACAGAAGATACTACATATTTAATTGACAAATCAATTAATGCTGATGCATTTCCAACAACCCACATGAGGGCAGAGAGAGTTTTCATGTAGGTTTTAAGAGGTACAAAAATAGCATTTCTGAAAGCAAACAGGGGTCTCAGACTGTATGCAGAAAAGCCATTAGATGAATCATTTTCTTTTCCCTTTCTCACTTACCTCCTTTCTTGCCTTCTTTTATTCAGCAGGGTCTGATCTTCAAGGGTGCAAAATCTATTTCAGCACATCTGTCATCCTCACAGCTGCACTGAACTAACATCAAAGCAATTGCATAGAAACCCTAACTTTGCTGTTTTACTGGCTGGAGACATACCAGCCCCTGGACTGTTGCATATCTATGCCATTTAAGTAACTGCAGAGGATATTTTTCCCAGGCTCTATAAATAGCTGGATCCTGAGGTCAGGGCTCAGCCTTCCCAGCTTTGCCTGAATATTAGCTGAGCTTTCACGTGGCAGAGCAAAGCCATCAGCCGGTAAGTTGAGAGGTCACACGGTCCAGCTAGGCTGGAGCCCAACACAGCTACAGTATCTCTAGGGAAGGAAGGGGTGGCCCCAGGCTGAGCTTAAATAATGCCCCTGGGCTAAGGGCAGGTGTGGGTGGGGGGTCTCAGATGGGGCTACTCAGGGCCGTTAAGGTCTATTAGTGCCCGGAGGGCCTGGCAGTTCTTCAGCTGCACACTGAGTGCACTCATCTGGGCAAGTGGTAGATTTAGAGCAATAGGTTTTGCATAGCTTCATGTTACATGGGATGAGGCTTTTAAATGAAAGCTGAGATCAGAGGTGGTAGTAAGCGGGAGCTCCCAAGTGGGGAGATGACAGCCTTAATGAGACTTTGCCCTGGTTTCCCTACACATGCTGTCACACAGGTCAGCAATGTCTTCCCCAACCCTACCCTGCCAAGTACTGACTCTGTCCTTGGCTCACTTGCGGCCAGCCTTTGATAACAGATTGCTTCCTTTCTCATCCGCCTTTTTTACATCCCTGATAGGCCAGACACAGACAAATCTATTTTTTCAAGCATGGGTCATGGCCACATTGCCACAACTCCAGGAATGTCAAAGCATCGTCCACTCGTGGCAGCCATGACTCTAACTTAGGCAGTAATAATAGCTATAAAGGTCCATCCTGATATTTGTTTAACTCATATTGCAGCAAAATCCTGAACCATCTTGTTTATGAAAGTAAGAGTCATTGTTCACAGTTTGACTGTAGGCACTGGTTAGGCAAGTCGTCTCAAACTCTAAAGATGTTATCTGGAAAATTAGGGAGCTGCAGTTGAACTCAGTTTCTGGATAAGTGTGGTAAATACTGAAGAGGTTTATTAATGCATCAAAGCTTCTTGTGAAAGGGTCTAAATCCTTCTCTGGAGGCCGACATAGAAAGAATTAACTTTCTCCTTCTTCCTGTAGAAATGATCACGACTGCTACACTGCATGCAGGGAAGAGGCAGCTGCAATGAATTATTTATCTGTAGCACACTGTAAGAGGGATGTGCTGTGATTAATTGTAGAGCTGGGCAGGAAATGGCTTCCTTGTCCCAAAAGATTTTTGAGATTAAAAATGTGTTGCTATTCCACACTGGGATAAAACCAAAATCCCTTTAAAAGATCTTATTAAAAATAGTGGAGAGAGAGCAAGACCCACCTACAAAAGTAACGTGAATACTTCTGTGGATATAACTCTTTTGCATGATGAAAGCACAGTAGACATTTTTTAACGCCTAAAAAAACTTTACTGCGTGGGGTCCAAACCATCCCTACAGGATGCTCTAGCAAGAAGGGTTGGGGTTGTTACGGATACTTAGATACTTCTCAGTCTGTCCTAGTTGAAAGATAACTGTGCAGACCAACACACTGCAGTAGAGACATGAACCTCAATCATCTCACATGAGTGCTCTCACTGCTAGGATGGAATGGGGCTTAACTCTTGATTTTTTGTGCTGAAGCACTGCCCACTTCATTTCAACAGAAGATTTGTTATTGAGTCTGCTGGATTACTTTGTCCTCAGAGAAATTGCTTATACTGGCTTTTCTGTTCCAGCAAAATGCTACAGAGCTGAATGATGTTTTATAAAGCTTTCCTCCTCCAGATGGGAAACCTTATTTTAAAAAGCTTACAGGGAAGCGATTTTTTGTTTCCAGAGTCATTTTGCCCATGTGTCTCCCAGACAAGGAGTTTTCCTCTTTTTTTTTTTCCTTTTTTTTTTTCTTTTTTTCCAACACTCCCAGTGCAAGTGTGTAACAATGACCGCACAGGAGTGTCCTGCTGTATTTCTGAGGGAGGCTCAGTATTGACTCACTAGCTATGATGTAGCAGAAGCTTCAGAAGTTGAATCTTACTCCATCTAAAATCACTCTCCTACTATAAAAGGAATAAAAAAGCTTGCCTTATCTTCATTATAGTTGTAGAAGTTCACACTTGACATTACTTCTCCCCAGAGTACAACCATGGTAAAGAAAAAAATTATGGTGACTGAAATAACTTGAGTATATATTATTAAAAATATATGATCTTTTTAGCACTGGGTATGGGTTGGTGAGGGTGGATACCTCTAGGGATTTGTAAAGAAATCTGGAAGATCACATTCATCCTTTTACTGGCACCAGAAGAAGGATTTGAGAAAAGCACCGGGTGTCTCCTTTGGTCTTTTTTGAGATTAAGCAGACAGAAATGTCTGCTGAGATGTCATGTGAGGAAGTACCACTCACTTAGAGAGTACAGCAGCAATGATTTCAAAACATTTTGCAAAGAATATGTACTTTGAAGCTCTTTGAGCACTGGGACATGAGAAAGGAATATCTGATTGAGAAATATTTTGAGCTACATGAGCCAAATGCAACTTCCAGGAATGTGCAAAGAACACAGACCTGCCAAATTCCAGTCTAGTCTAGCTACAGCCACCTGTAACTGTGACACATCCCAAATCCATTATCTCCTTTTAGTTCCCTAAAGGTTGGCAAAAGTTGTCAACATAGTTTAATATAGTCTGGAAAAAAAAGCATGATAATTCATGAATGATGATCTCTCTGCCACGTGGGATATCGGTTTTGACGCTGACCATGCAGTCTTCCTCTAAGAGGCTTGGATACACGGTTTACATCACCATGATGTCATGCAGAGAAGACTAGTATGACACTTGGGTAACCTCCGTTTCCTCCTCTAAGCAGCAGAAGCAGTCTGTCCATAGTCACAGTTACACAAACATGTATCACTATCTTGTCTCAGGACCTCCGCTGCTGTCTTAAGCATCCGGAGCCTACCTCAAAGTAGAGCCTTATGATTTTCTTTAGATCAGAGCTATGCACTGTAGAAGATTAGAGCATTTTCTCAATCCTCCTTTGAGAGCCTTGTTAGTATCACCAGGGAGGCTGCATCCACTTTGTTTTTGTCCAGGCTGTACAACACATGCCATGGCCCCTGTGCACCAGCCCCGTAGCTCTCCCACACAGTGCTCCTCCACACAACATGATCTGAAATCCACTGCCACAAACCAAGGGGAGCAATGGGGCTGCATCTGCCAAACCACTTGGGCTCAGCTGCCCCCGGCTCAGCTCAGCAGCCTGCACTGTGCACCACTAGCCTGCAGCTGGTGAAGGTTTTACTCCCTGAGGAAACAAATTGCAGGCTGGTAGTGACTGCAGTCTGAGTTGCTCAGTCTGAATGTACAGCTGCTGACAACATCTGGAGATGCATCACTGTTTTATTAAATGCAATACACTTTAAAATTTTGGAAAGTATTCAGAAGAACTGACCAGAGCCATGTTCTTTCACATGTTGATATGTGGGTGCCCGCAGAAAGCATGGCTGTTAGCATCTAGCATGGGTGAGCTCTGCTGCTGGCTCAGATCACAGCAACGCAAGAGCGTCAGAGATGACAGTGACACCCTCTGTCACTGGTGACAGGCCTCCTTTGCTCATTTGTGAGTAGCCCCAGAGTTGTGATAGTCCTTTTTCCTGTGGCTCTTGCTACAGTGATTCAGACCTGTGAAGTCTCCGATCCAATTGCCAAATCTGCTTGGCCCTGTGCTACACTCACAAAGCCGCCACCAGAACCAGGTAGGCAGCTTCTCAAGGGAGACCTGACACTGAGAGCGTATGACAGTCCTATCACATGTTTTCAAGTGGCTGCCTAGTCACATCCAAGTGAAAGTCACTGTGCTGGTCACGGTTGAAAAATTTTATGAAATTTTGGACCCGTTCTAGGAGAGTGAATCACTGTGTTGTGTGCATAATCTTTTAGGCGACTTTTGCACCAGAGACAACAAGGAATAAGCAAGAGGCAGTTCTCCACAGATGCTTTGGAGGTCTAATCTCTCCAGCATGAAGAAACAGATTTGATAACCCATTGGCATAATGTACCACACATTTAGTCAGTTGAATTTTTAAGGAGAAAGATAGATGGGTTTTATTGACAGGCTTTTAACACAGTTTGATAATTATCTTTTAATTTGATACAGTCAGATGTTGAAGAAAATGTCATTACTCATAAATGGCATAAATTATAAATCCATAAATGCATGTTTTTAAAATAATTATTCCAATATCTATGCTTAACATATGGATCTGAGATTACCTGAAACAGGAACTGTGTCCATTATCTGAACAGTAACTGGGCAAAATCCAATCTTCAGTAGTCATTAAAAAATTTAGAGTTAGTGAGATTTTATCTATTTTCAAATACCACTCTAAACTTTATTGTGCTTAATCTAGTTTACTCATTAAAGGAACATAAAAAGGGACATTAAGAATGTGGATTTAGTGTAGCACAACAGTTAAGATGAAGAGTAATGGCTGAGAAGCCTTAACTCGCAGGTTCTACTGCTGTAGTAATGTTTCAGAAATCATATTACTAGGACACAGGCATTTTTCATAAGATATATAGGCAGAATAAATGTTTTCTTTTGCCCAGCAGAAGCATCTCTCCTGATCTGATGAACTCACACATGGGTGTAATTTTATGCACACCCATAGCAGCCTCCATCTATCTGTTGCAATGGCCTTTGGTCTCCACAGGGCTGTGTAAAGGTTCAAGCACCCAGGCTAAGTATATCCCCCTTTGCTGATGGGTTTAGGGGTCTCACTCTAACACTAGGGCCACAGGCTGGATTGCTTGACTTAGTCCTGGATAACATTTTCATAAAGTATGATGTGCCAGCCTGGTTAAAAGTACCTTGGTCTCCAAACTGATTTTTTTTTTTTTTTGATTTTATCATTTGTGATAATATGCTTTCTGATGATATGCACTAGAAAAGATCTGTTTTCCAGGTGGTAGAAAGTCTGGGAGAGGAAATGAACTGATTGTATTTGTTTGTGTATTTGTTTGTTTAAATTGCTATTTTTCAATCTCTTAATCAGCAGGGGCTGTTACCTTTTGAGGAAATAAGACCACATGAAAAACAAACAAAATTGTTTATGAAAAGATCTTTTGCAGGTCAATGGCTTTTCTTTTCAGCATATAGGAAGCCTTGTCCTGTTTACGTATGGTTCTCAGGACTGTATGATTATCTGAGCTGTTAACACATAGGCATAAATTTAAGTTAAGAAAGAGTGAAATGCTGTCTAGCTGAGATATTCACTTGACTGATGTTCGAGGGCAGCAAATAATTTTTTGATACAAGTAAAATGTGGTAAGATACTGGCTTTGGGAAGTACATTTTCGTATATATTGCACAGAATTATTATGGGTCTATTTTATGGGTGTGTTTGGAGGGGTGGGATAGCAGGCCCCTCTGTGCTAGGGAGCAGAATGATGTGTAATTTGGTTGCTCTCCATCTTTCTTTCAACAGGGTGCCTTTTCCTGACCAGATTCCCCTACTTCACAGGCAGTAGAAGAAGTAAGAAAAAATGATCTGAGTTTGAGTTGTGCACATGTATAGCCATATATTGCCAATACCAAAGAATCAGCTTACCCTTAACTTTAATGACCCTTTAATAACAAGCTGGTAACAACCATAAACCACAATTGGGTTTATCTCCTTACCTTTTTCTCCTTGAATGTAAGAGATTTGCTATTATTCTCAGTATTTACTTGGAATTTAGGCTAACAGAATGGTACAGGACAAATCATAAGTATGATTTATTAGGTGTTAGAGAGAGATGGTTGGAATTACAAGGACTTTCCATTTTGTTCTTTTACCTGCAAAGATTTATTTTTTAAGGTAATAATCTGTTTTACTGCACTTATAAGCTATTATATTGCTTTAGGTATAGGCCACTGTTCCAGGATTTACCAATAAATAGAGGAAATGACACACTTTTAAAAAGGAGATTAAAATGTGATGACTAGCTTGAATATTTTTGTTTTCTTACTATTTTACTCTTTGATGCTCAAAATAAATCTGTATATGCGGCTGATACCATAAACCGAAGTAGGCAGTCTGACCCTCTGTAAAGTGTTCCTTATGCTGTACTTGCAAGAGGTAACATATTCGCTGAGTCCTGGGTAGGAAGCCAGATATGAAAGCAAGCCTGAGTTCCTTGCCTAAGCTTGATTTTCAAAGATATGTGATTTTCTGTTATCACTTACCAAACAATATCAAATCTATACATTCACGTGTACCACTCAGGAACAGCAATTGTATAACCTTTTTCTCCTTGGAAGCGTTCCAAATCAATATTTTTTTTCCGTTGCAGGTAAAATTAGGAACACATTAAAAATGTTTTGTTCAGATCCTTTTGTAGACTGTGGCCCTTCAGGCAATAGTCTGTAGGTAAAAACTAATATATGACTGAAATAGAATGGTCTTTTGTATGGTTTCTAATGATGTTTGAGGGAAAATAAGGCCAATAAATAATATTTTAATAATATTTGATAAATTGCATGGTGGTGAGTATTTCCTGAAACAAGTTTGGTATATTTTGTCCCCAGTGAGTCTCGCAGGCTGTGCTCTCACCTGTATTGGCACAGTATAAAACCTATTTTCAACGGTTAGACATCAAATTGAACATATGTGAGACACAACTGTTGGCTTCAATGTTGAATGAATGAATCGTAGATGTTAGCTATCATTTATTTGTCTCATGTGTGCACCCATGTGTATCCCAGGCATTTTTATTTAATTATTCAGGAACTGGCACATGACTTGCATTATCTCCTTCCTCTGGGTATCTTGCTGACAGAACAGTGTGAAAGAGCAATCCCTAACCCATATACCATTGAAACTGTTCATGAAGAAGCAAGATGCCATAAAAACACCCCTGTCATGTGAGCAGAAATTATACTTAATACTAAGTACTGTTTCTTAACACAGAGCAGGGTTGTATTCATACCAGCAAATTGATTCAAGCTGCCACAAAAGAGTTGTAAGGTTTCATCTTAATTTGCAAGTATATATATTCGGGCTATGTCATTTTGATGGATACAGAACTGTGTACTGCTACAAGGCCGACACATGTATTTATTTATTCAGGAAAATATATGGCATGAAAACATTCATTATAAAAGACTTTGTGTGGTCTAATGGCCTGATCCAGCACCACTGAAATCGATGAGAATCTTTCTTTCCATTTTGGTAGTGCAGGAGCATGTCCCCAGTTTGAAAAACTTTCCTCCAGACTGAAGTGACTAGCACAAATGTCAAAATCATTAAGAAAATAAAACGCTGGCAAACCAGCAACCCCATAGACTGGTGACAAACTTGGAGGCAACTAAAAACACAGCTGTTTTTTAAAGTTCACATGTGAACCATATGCTCTTTGAAAGACAAGTTATTCTGGTTGCATGCATATGTTTATTTGTTGTTTTAAAAAAGGAATACTAACATTTTGGTAAAAAATGTATCTTAAAAGCAGCTCTCTGAAAAGAGTTGGTAAGTAGCTGACTTATCTTTAATATTCAGATTGCAAAAAAAAAAAAAAATTTTGATTTACATCGATTTCCATGAATGTGACCATATTTTACTCCGTTTTGCTTTAAATAACTTCTTCTCAAAAGCAGGAGGCATAAATATTATTTCCAATTTTCTAAAGAATGATCAGCCCTCAGTATAAAAGCTCATTTTCAGAGTCATTAATAAAGAGCTGCAAACCATTTATTTTGGTTGCAACTGGTTTCGTATCAGTAGTTCAATTACTGGCATTTTTCCCTGATAACCTGTGAAGTGAATCCGCTCTTTGGAAGTGAACTACAACATTAGATGCAGAAGAAAAAGTCCCTGTGTGCATGCACAACTGGAAGCCTCTGGCTTTGTTGTATTTTCCGATACAACTTGTAAACTCCTCCCTGATGGCCTAGCTGCTCCGGCACCCATTTCCTGCCTCCTGCCCTGCTCAGCCCTGTGCCCGCAGCCCCAGTGCCCAGCCTGGGGCAGCAGCCCTCGCCTGGGGAGGACTCTCTTCCCATCAGCTCCCATCAGATCGCGAGCCGTCAGTGCCTGGGACTGTCTTCCAGACTGGGACCCTCGCGAGATCCATCCCCCGGTACTAGGATCGTTCTTCACCCCCAAATCCCACACCCTGGTGAAATGTAGAGCAGAGACATTTGTCCAAATTTGTTTTATCTCTGAGATAAATAAAATCACCTTGCTCTTAATTCTGATGTCAACGCTCTGTGTATTATGGTTCCCCATTCACAGGTCAGATGCAGAAAAAGTCTAAATTTGGCTCTTTTGTCCACTTGGATACTGTTATTTTTTACTTTTGAGGGAGACGAAATCAGGACAAGTGAGAAACACTGGATTTTTGTGTTACTGTGGAGTAACCATTGGTTGTCACTCTTTCTCGGACAGAACCCAAGTAAAAGACCCAAAAATCCCCTTGGTGTTTTTCTGGCAGAGATTTCTGTGGTCAAACCAAAGCATCTTCCTGAGCTTTAAGAGTTCCTGGGTTTCACATGCAGCACGACCTATTGTAAATTGGTTTAATATGAGGCTTCTTTGTATCCATAAGACACAATTGGGCTGGGAGAATTAGGTGATCTGCAAGACGACACAGTCTGGCCCTAAATGCTGCAGGAGGTTTGGTGTCTGCCTGGTCCTTGCCCAGCCACATGTGAGAGGTGTTGGAAGGCAGCCGAGTGGGAGCTGCCCTGTCCTGGACAGCATGGAGCCCTGCAAATCTGTGCCACCCGGAAAACCACAGCACTTCCACAGCTTGAGCAGAATTGGTCCTTTCTTCTAATACTTTAATTCTTTTAAAATCTAGCTTCATTAAATGGATTCTGGACTAAATAAACTACCTCAGGAAAACACATGTGAATTAATGAGGAAAGCTATGGCCATAAACAACCCCTTTTCTTGCAGAAGTTTTGCAAAGAATAGAGAAGGCAACTGGAGAAACTTCTCTTAAATGGGGATCTTTGATGCCTATGCGTAACGGGGACCATTCCCCTCCCCATCTGCAAGAGGAATTTTTTCCTGCTCTTCCTCTTCAGGGTTTCTTCCCCTCCTTTGCCTAACCCAGCCCCCTCCAACGGCTTTGGGTGCACAGCAGCCCTTGTCTTGCCCTGGAGATCTCTGCAGCCCTTCTTTGGTGCAAAGAAGTTGCCCCTAGCCCCCGCCCCCTGGGCCCCTTCGCCTGCGTTGGGGCTGCTGCTACGCATCGCCCAGTCCAGGTTTGCACCGCTGGCAGCTTCAGGTCTATCACACAGCCGAGAGGAAAATTCACGCGGGCGGCAGCAATTCAGCTCAGCCCCGGGCAATACAGCAAACCGAGGCAAGGCCGTGGCAATCCACCCTTCGGAGTGGTGGCACAGCCGCGCTCGTCGCCACGCTCCCGGGCCGCTGGCCGAGCTGGGCTCCGGCCCGCCAGCTGCCTGCGAGCGCGAGTGCCGGGGCTGGCTGTCACGGCAGGGGCTGCGGTGAGCCGCAGCTGCCTCCTCCTTGGCTCCCCGGGACGAGCACTAACCCCGCTGGCTCACAGCTTTGCACAGACGAGTTCAGCCTGAGGTCTGCGGGCTCGCCTGACCCGAGCTGCGGCGTGCAGCGTGCCAGCTAGCTACTTCGGCCTTACAAGGCAGGCCGTTCTCTGTTTTTCTCTTGCCCAAAGACGAAATTTAGCAGCACTTCTTCGGACTGGCAAGTCTCCCTGATATCTTCACAAATGAAATTATAAACGAGTTGCCGTAACAAGCGGAGTCGCACCGCCGCGGTACGGCAAAGGGAAGCAAACCGCTGCGAGAGGCGGCTCCTTCCGTCGGCGCAGCCGAAACGTCGCCGGGGGGGCGATGCGGCGGTGGCCGGGGGTCCCGCCGGCGCGGAGCGGTGCGCTGCGGAGCGGAGCGGAGCGGCGAGCCCGGCCCGCCGGCGGTGCCGTCAGGAGGAGCCCGGCGCGGCGGGGGGGAGCCGGCCCGGCGCGGCGGGGATGGGCGCGGCGGCGGGGGGCGCCGCCAGGCACTGCCGCTCCCGCTGCTTCTGCTTCATGCGGCGGTTCTGGAACCAGACCTTGACCTGGGCGTCGCGAAGCTGCAGCGAGCGGGCCACCTCGAGGCGGCGGGCCCGCGACAGGTACCGGCTGAAGTGAAACTCCTTCTCCAGCTCCGTGAGCTGCTTCGTGCTGAAGCTGGTGCGCACGGGGCAGCAGGGGGGCTGCGCCCCGCACGGCGCCGCGCCGCCTGCAACGCCGAAAAACACCTTGCTTCAGCGGGGGAGAGGCAGGGAGCGGGGAGGGGGCGGCGGCCGGGGGGCAGGAGAGGGGCAGAGAGGAGCCGGGATGGGAGCAGCCCCCGCCCGCGCCCCGCGGCCCCACTCACTTCTGCCGGGCGCGCTCCGCTTCACTCGCATCCACTCGAAGGTGCGCGGCGCCGCCGGGGCCGCCCCGGGGGCCGGCGAGCCGGGCGCGGGGGAGGCCCCGGCGGCGGGGGGGAGGTGCTGCAGCCCCCCGCCGCCCGGGCACGGCAGCCGGTGGCCGGGCTCCGCGGGGCCGCCGCGGCGCTGCGGCAGCAGGAGGCCGCCGCCGGGGAAGAGGGACGTGGCGTACCGCGGGCGGGCTGCTCCGCGGGGCGGCCCGCAGCCGGGGCCCGGCGCCGCGGGAGGGGCGGCCGCGGGGCCCGGGCCGAGGCAGGCGCCTTCCCCCCGCAGGGCGCCGCGGCCCGGCGCGGGCGGCCCGGCGCGGGGGAAGCAGCCCGCGTTCATGGCCCGCGAGGGCAGCGCCGCGCCCCGCACCTGCCCTGCGCCTCCCCGCGCCCCGACAGGTCAATATTGCCCTGATATAGGGCCGGGAGCGGGGCGGCACGTCCCGCCCCGCGGCCAATGGGAGCCCGGAGGGGGGAGCCCGCTCCGGGGGTCCTGGGCGCCGCCGGGCCCCGCGCAGCGCCCAGCGCCCCGCGGCAGGTGCGGGGCTGCGGGGGCCCCCGGCCCCGCGGTGGCGGCAGCACCGGGAGGCGGGCGGCGCCCCCCAGCCCTTCCCGACCCCCGGCGCAGGGCCGCTGGCTCTGGGGTCGCTGGAGCTGCTGCTCTCGTCGGGGCTGCTTGCCGAGAGCCTGGAGGGTGAGCGCGGCTCCCTCTCCCCTGCCCCGGGTGCCGGGCCAGGCCCCGCTCACCCCAGTTCACCACCCGTGGTCTCCCACGGGGGCCCACACTGCGCAGGGTGCCCGCCTGACCCGCCGGGAGCAGCCCCGAGGGGGCAGCCGACACGCCAGCCCCCCCCAGCCTGTCTGCACCAGGGGAGAGGGAGTGCTGCTGCACCTCTCAGCACTTAATAGTCTCACTCTGTAAGATAAGTGCTTTGCAGTCTCCTGAAAGTGAATCCCTAGGCTCACCATGTTAATGGGCTTTCTTATTTCCCTTGGCAGTTCAGCGGTGTTCACTGAGTGCACTGGCACAGGAAGCAGGAAGAGCGCAGTGGGCAGAGGAGTGCACTAAGTTGCACTGCCTGGCCAGCCCTTCTCGTTCCCTTACTTTCCACCTCCCTTAAATGGCAGGAACACAAACTTTGAGGATGTGAACAGTGGAGTCCAAAAGTGATTGTCTTTCCCTAAAAGTTTACAAGGGAAGCTTGATCTTCTAGTTCAAGCTATAAGTGAGCTTGTTTTGGACACTGCTGGCCTTCATCCATCTTCTAACACCGATAACCACGTGTCAGTACAGTTCAGAAAGGCAAGAGGGTGCTCTGGGCTTAGCTCACTTTGGCATTGGCAATGTGGGACTGGACAGACAAGAAACATGAAGAAGGGCTGCATCATACGGCTTTGGATCACATATTTGCCTTCTAGGTCTTACGGCATGACTATGGACTCAGTTGGGAAATGCAAGGGTTGTACCTTGCCACAAAATCATTTTATTCTAAATAAAGGCATGAAATTAAAAATATCTTCATCCATCATGCAGTGCTTCCTCCCAAAAGTGCAAAGAGCCAGCCAGCAAGAAGTCCACAATTTTTGTGAGGGCCAGAGACAGTGCCAATCTCCTGAGGGCAACCAGGATGGCCCAGCAGGAAAAATCCCACTGGGCCTTTTGCAGTTTTCAGAGGGCTGGGAGGGTGGCAGGGGAGGAACATCAGGAGTGGGTGGCAGGGGAGAGCATTTTGCTGAGCGAGCCTCAACTCCCGTCTGTGGGGACTTGTGCTCTCCAGCTTGGCCCCAGCTGCCCCACTGTAATGCCCAGCTACGGGAAGTAGTTCAGAGCAGAGCTGTTTGCTTTTCTGCAGAGGCCCTGATAGGACACATCCCCAGGACGGCAGCCACGAGGGCAGACTGCCATTTCCTGATATTTGGGTGATCCAGGGGCATGTGTTTTTTCTCCTGCATCCCAGCATTCAGTAAAACAGCTATTACAGAGCAAAGGATGGCTATCCAGATTAGCGCTTTAAATTACTAAGGACGCAGAGTCTTCAGAGCAGTAGCTTTAAGCCCAGAGAGCTAGAGCTAGATGTGCTCTAGACACAGACTTGTTCACATGTGTGTGGTAGCATATGGGCTGTGCTATCAGTGATGCACCAATGACAGGATATCAGCTACATTTCCTCATGCTGAGGATGCAGGTATAAATTAGAAAAACAAAAGTTTAAGTACGAACTTAGATCAAATACTCTTTTTAAGAAACTTAAATTTTGAGGGAGGAGTTAAATTCTATGTGATATAAAAGTTGTGCAATGCACTCATAGAAAGCAGCAAAGTTTGGAAAATGTCATTTTCTAACGAAACAGAAGCCTGGGAACATCAGGCTTTCTCTTTAGCAAAGAAAGCCTGTCCTCTCAGTAAAGCATCTGCCCTCCTCCCTCTTCCCTGTTGTAAAAACTACTGCCAATAGCAAAATAAACAGCACTGGCTCAGGAGGACTGCTGCTGCATACTTGATTCTTGTGCTTGCACAACACAACTGGTGTAATTATATCTAAAGATGTATTTTAAACTCTGAAACAAGAGTTGGCTATGTTAATGCTAACACAGGATCTTTCCACTCAGCCAGCTGGGTTTGTTACCAGGTTTCCCATTCATTACCTTTTCTATTTGTTTTTGCAGGACAGTTCAAAGATGGTGAAAGCAGAAATTCAATGTTGAACATAGATGAATTGTTTTCTGTTGCTGCTCCATCTTTTTTTTTTTTTTTTTTTTTTTTTTTTTTCTGGTGAGAAGGGGGCAGATTTTTTACACTTTTGAATTTTGTTGTGTTTAGACTTAAATGTCTAAGTCCCAATGAGACAAAGTTCAGCAATTGCAATTATTTGTTGTTGTTATTTTGTTTCATTTTGGTTTTTGCAAAACAGTTAATGGAAGGAAGTTTCTGGAAATCCAAGCAGGAAGAAGTGCATTAAAAAGAAGTGTGGGAGAAAAATGATGGCCAGAGAAGGGAGTTTGGCAAAGGGATGGGAGGTCAGAGCAGTGCAGTGATGGCACAAGCCAGGGAAACTGCTGGGGCAGAAACCCTTGTGGGAATGATGGACCAAGCCAGCTACAGTGCTACCACACTTTTGGAAACACGTGGGTCATTGCAAACCCCATGAGAACAGCAATGAAATTAGGACATAAGGAAGGAATAAGTCCAGCTGAAAAAGTCCCACCCCTGCTGAGCGTGACACCAGCACTGGGCAGAGGCTGCCTGAGCATGCCGCCCCACCGCGAAGAGGAGCTGGGACCACTTGGGTTATATTACCGTTCGCCGGAGCAAACCTCCCGTAACTGCCCTGATGACCAACACGCAGGAGAGTCAGCAGATTCCTCTCCAGCTCTCAGAAAAACAATGTGAAATGTGTGGCAGCGGGCATGATGGGCATCCTGAAGAGAGATTACCAGATACTTGCAGTATAAGTGGTGGCCCTGATACACAGGCAAATCATCAAAAGCCACTTGGACAAAGGCTGTCAGAGAAGAGGGAGAAGCTGGGACCTGTGCTCTCCCAGTGCATGGGATTAAATACAAAGATCCTCCACATGAATGCAAAGAAGAGGAAAGTCCCTCTCCTTCTGTAAAGATTTTCCTGTAAGAGTGATTTCCACACAGGCCCTATCTCAGGTCATTCTCTGTGTCCTGTCCCATGGCTGTGAATTTGATAGGATAGAAAAATTACGGATTTTGGTCACCTAGTGGTATCAAGGTAAGCCACGCTGCAGCACACACAGCAGAGATGTCACAGGGTTCACAGCCAGAACCCCTGCCTTGGCCCAGCCCTTCTTGCTGTGAAAGAGCCCCAAAGGTGGCCCAGGCTCCTAGGGGCAGAGGGCAGTGTGGGGCACTCTACCCGCTCCCAAAGCATCTGCTGTCGCGAGAGAAGCTGCACATTGGTAAATAAAGCAAAAATGAACTCAAACACTTGAATTGTGCATTCAAGAGTATTTTTTCCTTGAAGACCTCCATCCTGCCCCATGATAGAGGCCAAGCTAAATTCCTTCAGCTTTGTGGTTGTGGTGATTGTAGCGGAGCCTCTCTGGGGTTGTCCCAGAGCAGTACAGGTTGCTCCCAGGCTGAGAGCTCTGGAGGAGCAAGACAGAGGCCCACCTCCAGCTCCTGTGCAGCCGGTGGGGCAGCACGTGGTCTGCAGAGGCCTGGATGGGAAGTGTACAGAGACCTCGCTACCCCCAGGGTCTCTTTTTGCATCTCAGTCTTTGTGACCAAAGGGGCTCGATCACGTCCTCCCAGTTGGAAGCCGCGTTATCCCATGCCACTCTGGCTTTGGGACGGGGCTCTGCCACTGCTGGCTGTGGTTTCTGGTCGAGTCCCAGCTGGCTCAGGCTCGAGCTGAAGTAGGAGGAACTGCTGTCGAATGAAAAGTGCACATTGCGTGATTGATGAACTCTTAATAGATCCAGTCCCCCTCCCTCCCCCGCCAGTCCCACTCCCAGCAAGCACCACAGTGTGCCCACTGCAATTGCTCACTTGGGAAGGAAAAGCTGTTGCCTGCTCCCTGATTAACTTGCTGCTCAGTCCCCAGAAAGTGGCTGGGCCGATGGAGCTCTCGTCAAGCCCGTCTCATCCTTTTAAAACCAGAGGTGGCTTCTTCATAAATATATGATATCACCTGGTGCCCAGCCAGCCCGCAAGGCTGCTCGCCGCCCCGGCAGCCCCGGCCCTTTGTGCAGCCCACCTGGCTGGGGCTTTTGTTCGCAGGCGGGTCTGCGGAGGCGCCGCGGCCGGACGCCTGGGCCTCCTCGGCGCGCAGCACGCTGCGCCGGCGCGGGCTCCCTTTGTGTCCCGGCCCGCTGGGCACGCACTGGAGTCTGACGGGGAAAGGGACGGCGTCCCAACCGGCGGCTCCTTCCCCAGCAGACGGCTGAGGGGCCTCAAGGCACTCCGAATTTGTGCAAGGAGCTGGGACAAGCTCCCAGGGAGCCAGAGCCAGCTTGAGGCTGCCAGGCAGGATTCACCCTATTGCTCCATCCTCTTTGCCCCTCCTTTTTCCCCCAGCCTGGCCCTTCCTGCAGGCTGTGCTTAGGGCTTCCCACGGGGCTGGTGGGTGCAGAGAGCCTGGAGTTGGTCCTGCCTTCACATCATTCCTTGCAATGGAGCTCCAGGGACCCTCCTTGGTCCCTAGGAGAGTCAGCACTGGACTGACCTCCCCTTCCCTTCTCAGTCAGCCTCCCCCCATCTGCCCTTGTCCCCTGGGGGCATGGCCAGCTCCCTCCTCATCCACACAGACAGGGTTGCCCCCAGCCCTGGGTGACTTGGGGATGGTCCCACGGTGGCAGCTGCACAGGGTGCCCCAAATCCCCTCCCCAGTGTGCCCAGGGCTCAAGACTGCTCAGGCCTGCACTAACTGCATGGTGCTGACACCAAGCCCTGGCTCTCTTCGGTGGTGGCGAGACTGCTGCTGTCCTGTGAGATGGTGGGCTGCCGCAAGGACCAGCCTGACCAGCTGTGCTCCGAAGCCAGACGAGCCAAGCAGGAGAACCGGCACGTCCTCTCTGCAACCGGGCGCAGGCTGTCGCACAGCCCCCGGAGCCCCTCTCCCAGGGCAGCCGGCGGCTCCCACATCCCAGGCCCCAGCAAAGCTCCAGTGCGGAGGCCCTGGCTCCATGACCCTGTCATAGGGCAGCCAGAGGGAGCAGGGAGGAGAGAGGGTGCTGTGGCTCCTACCTGCAAATAATGGCATGGCTGGGATGAGCCCCGGCCCTGGCCTCGGCTGATGAGTTGTGTTTTAAGCGAGTGACTGGAGTTCAGAGCATCAGATGCTGTTGCAAAGGAGTTGAGTTGCTGCTGAGCGTGAAAGGGGGTTGCTTATAATTTATGAGTTTTAAATGATGGGCCAAAAAAAAGGTCTGGCTTGTGCCAATGTGTCTCTCTCTTCTAGATTGCTGATGCTTGTACAAACATTGTAAAAGTGCCAGAGATCTGGCTAAAGTAGCATTACGACTAATAATTAGGTTATCATTGTGGACTTCTATCACGTTACAAATGAGACAGCTCTGCCAGATTCACGGAGAAGAAAGTGAATTTATTTACAACACAGTCCCCACACACACACACTCCTCCTCCTCCCCCACTGGAAACCAGCTCTGCAAACCCCTCTCTGCAATATGAAAATAACACAGGCCAGTGTACCTCAGTAACACTGTTTCTGTAGTCTGGTGATTTCTCTGAACTCCCCCTTCTTCCTCAGATCTGGGGAAGGGCTGTTTATAAATGGCTTTTTCTTTCTTAACGGATTTTATGAAGGACTAATAGAGTAAGTCAGAGCAGACACTATTTGAAGAATAGCCTACACAATGATAAGGTGAGAAACACTTGGGAAAAACACATTCGGTTACACTGTGGAAGGCTTTACAGAAATGCTAGTATCTTGGCATTTTGCATTTGGAAGCAAATGATGTGAAATATATCATGTTTTGAAGAATGCACAAAAAAATCTACATGGAATGTTTCTGTCATGGGTACACTGGTTACAGAAGATTTTGGAGACACAATCATATATATATATGTTTATGGAGTATTATATAATTCATAAGTAGTTCTTAGCCTTACTTTTTATGTTGTTTGTGTATTCTGTTTTTTCCTAGATGGAGAAGAAACAACCTGTGCAAAAATTTCCATAAAAAGCAATTTTAGGTCTCAAAATGGTTAAAATATGCCTTCAATCAAAGTTGTTTATTCTGTTCTGTTTTGTTTACAGATCTACAACACATATATCCAAATTTGCTTGGGTAAAAGTGAAGTTTAACAAAAGGTACACTTCTCAACTTAAAACAACGTTGTTTAAATTGCACGGGGGGGGGGGAACTAAATAATATTTTGAATCGTTCCTGTCCAGCCGAACACAAACAGCAGAAGGGAGGAAAGCAAGGGGAAGGGGGGCAAAGAAGAAGAAGAAAAGAAAGAAGGAAAGAAAACTTGTCTGCGTTGACCAGAATTGGAGGAGTTAAACTATTTCTCACAACAGGAATTCCAGGTCTTGTCATCAGAGGACAGAGCAGGAGTTGCAGTGTTTGCCAAACTAGAAAGTGATGCCTCAGATGGTTTTGTGGAGAGAACACAGATCTGATTAATCTTTAACTCAATGCTGTTTAAAAGAGATAAGAATAGTGTTCTCGGACCATTAGGAATAGACTTTAATGCCAACATTTGCAAAAGAAGAAGAAGAAGGAGGTCTGGTAAATCCGGTGAGGGATTCAACACAGCTGCGTAACTGAGAGGAGGAAACACGAAGTTTCAGCGCATCCTGGATTTTTTTTTTTTTTTTCTTATTTTCATTCTTTCTCTTTTTTCTCTTTTTTTCTTTTCTCCCGCGAGTTTTTTCTTTAGACCCCGGCTCCGGGCGGGCCGCGGGGCCGGGCGGGAGCAGCGCGGCCGCGGGAGCGCCCGGCGCCGCCGCCGCCTCCCCGCACCCGCCTTCGCGCTCCCTTCCCGCCCCACGTATCTGATTGTCAATTCTCGTTCAAAGTTTATTTTTATGAAAAGCAAGAGGAAAAGCTTGGGCTTCCAAAGATGTCTAAAAATTTGATTTATGGTCAGTATAAAGACAACAGTATAAATAACAAAGGAGACGGCAGCTGCTGCACGGATTGCTATGGAGACCCTAATGAAATTAGCACTATTAGAGGGTTTCTAATTTTTTTGCACTCTAAGCTTCTAATTTCTTTCCTATTTCAGATAGCCAGAATGTACTAAAAAGAAAAAGCCCACCGAAATAATGCGTGCAATAGATACCTAGTCAATAAATAAATGCTAACCTCACCGAGGTTTTTGTAAGCAGGATTTGATCGGAAACAAGATGGCCAAGCGACCCGCTTTGTGCATCGCTTTCTCAAAGCGGTTGCGCTTCCAACTAAAAGGTGGCTTCCTACAACCAAAGGAGCTACCAACCAGCCTAAGAAGGCGTTCAAATGGTACCAGACGATTTGAAATAAATACTTTAAAAATATTTTCAGCTTTTTAGAAAGTGTAACGGCTCTTTGTGTGATGCCACAGTTTGTTTTACTCTATTAATGACTTACAACTTGCTGTCTTAATTAATCCTTACATAAACTACAAACACCAGCCACTGTTACAACTGTTCAAGACTACTCTCTCAACTAGCTCAGACCGAATATACTAAATAGGTGAAATGTAAGTCACCATGGACCTGAATCGATCTCCCAAAGTATTGGTGAATAAATTGTACAAATATCCACATAAATACATTAAGACGAGGATAAATAATCAGTGATACAAAAATGTCTCGCTTAAAATAATAAATACATATCATTTAGTCCGCTGCAATCTTTACATTACGGAAGAATTCATAAATTAACTTTTCTGAAATAAGCTTATATGCAGGCAAGTTCCCACCGCTCACAACTGGTCTAAAACACCTCAGCATGACGCGCTGCTAATACTAATTGATCTATAAGACTTACCTTCAAGTACATAATTACCAGATTATTAGTCCCTTGGTTTGCAGTATATTGCACTGTCATGCTTAAAACAGCTAGAAAAAGAAAAGTTCCTTTTCATGGACCTACTTAGAGTTGCAACCCAAAAAAATAATAATAATAAAAGGAAAAAAAAAGAGGATGTAGCTGTTAGGGGAGACAAATCCGCTAATACTGTTGGCACTCGAGAGCAAAGTAACACTGTCACGTCAGAAAAGTGAGGTAATTCGGAGGTGCGCCCGTTTCGCTCGCTCTCAGTCCGCCCCAGCCCGCTACAGATGCGTGAGCTTGGGCGCGTCCTGGATGCGTCCCTGAGACGTGTGGTGCGACGTGAGATCTGTGTAGGTGGGGTGGGGGTCGCAAGGTCCGTGGTGGTGCCCGCCGGGCAGCTGCGCCGCGCAGCTGTAGTCCACGCTGGCGGACGAGGGGTGCGAGAGGTGCCCCAGGTTGAACATGGGCCCCGAGGCCGGCATCGAGTCCACGAAGTTGCCCCCGACGTAGACGGGGCTGCCCTGCAGGCTGGCGCCGGCGAAGCCGCCGCTGCTCTGCATGGCGTGGGGCTCGTACTCCGCGCCCGCGTAGCGCTTCTGCTGCGGCAGGCAGCTGCTGAGCGGCGCCGTGTAGGCGGCCAGCCCGTACATGCTCTGCTGGGACTTGGCGAAGGAGGTGGGCGAGGGGGTGTCGTAGCTAAGGCTGTTGACGCTGGGGAGCTGGCTGGAGTAGCCGACGTGGTTTGGGCCGCTCAGGGGGGGGCTCCGGTCTGGGGACTGTCCTACGGGGGAGTGCATGATCCCTTTGGCTTTCTGGTCTTTTTTGTACTTCATCCGGCGGTTCTGAAACCAGATCTTGATCTGCCGCTCGGTCAGGTTGAGCAGGTTGGCCATCTCCACCCGGCGCGGCCGGCACAGGTAGCGGTTGAAGTGAAACTCCTTCTCCAGCTCCACCAGCTGCGCGCTGGTGTAGGCGGTGCGCACCCGCTTGGAGGCCGGCCCGGGGGGGCTCTTGTCCTCGCAGCTCTCTCCTGCGGGGGAAGAGGCACAACGAGCCGTTGGTCCCTCCCGAAAGCCCCCGGGACCCCCGAGAGCCCACGGCCGGCAGGCAGCGCGGGGGCCCGGCGGGGGCCGCCCGCCCCGCCCTGCGTGCCCCCTCTGGGGGGGCTCCCGTCCGAGCGCCCCTCTCTGCCCGCCCCGATGGGGGGCCGCATGCTGCCGCCGCTGGGCTAGCGGTGGGAGAGGACGGGCCCCCTAACCTGCCCCCCGAGCCCCGAAGGGGGGGGGGGCGGCTCCCGCGGGCCAAGGCCGGGGGCTGCCGCAGCTGCGGGGGGAGGTGGTGGGGCGAGCGTAGGGCCCGGGCGGCAGCGCGGCTCGGAGGGCCGGGGTGGCCGGACCCCCGGGCGGGGGCGGCGCGGGGGCGGCGCGGGGCTCGGCCCGGCGGAGGGGGCAGGGAAGGCCGCGGGGGGGGGGGAGGGCGGGCCGGCTACCTGAAGGGGCGCAGGTGCTTTTCTGCTTGGAGTTCTGCCGCGACTCCTTCATCCAGGGGAATATCTGCTTGCTAATGGTGGCGGCGGCGGAGCCAGCGGAGTTGGGCCCCCCCTTGGCTTTTTTCGGAGGGGGCGCGCTGGGGGGGTTGGGCGGCGAGGAGGGCGGCAGCGCCGGGGGCTGCTGCTCGCCGATGCCCGGGGGCTGGCTGCCCCCGGGGCCGCCCCCCGCCGTCCGCATGCAGCTGCCGTTGAGCTCGCTGCCCTTGTGCGCCGGGGCGCGGACGGGCGCGGAGCCCTGGACGGAGCAGGCGGAGCCGGGGTACTCGCCCTCCAGGCCGGCCTGGCCGTAGGGCTGGTGGGCCGCGCCGTAGGGGTAGGCGTCGGCCTTGCTGTACGTGTAGCCCCCGAAGAGCCCCGCGTTGTCGTAGTAGGCGGCTTTCTGCATCTTGCTCTCTGCGCTCGCCGAGGCCCGCGGCCCCCGCTCAAATAACATTGACCGCGTCCCCGCGCCTCACGTCTTCGGCCTGGGCCACTCGCCGCTGCGGGAGCCACCTGCGAGGGGGACAGCAGGGGACACAAAAGAGACCTTCAGTGCGGGGCGCCGAGCGGAGCGGGCGGCCTGGCCCGAGCTCGCCCGGGCACCTGCCCGCCTAGACGTGCGCCGAGAGCGGCACCCTCGGCCCGGCCGGGGGGCGCCGGTAGGGGCGGAGGACACCAGGGAGGGGGCAGCAGACACCAGGGAGGGGGCAAGGGGGAGACTGGGAGGGATCAGGGGACACCAGGGAAGGGGCAGGGGGGAGACTGGGAGGGGGCAGGGGACACCAGGAAGGGGGCAGGGGATACCCGGAGGCAGCAGGGGACACCAGGGAGGGATCGGGGGCACCAGGGAGGGATCAGGGGACACTGGGTGGGGGCAGGGGACACCAGGAAGGGGACAGGGGACAACGGGGGCGGCAGGGGACACCAGTGAGGAATCAGGAGACACCAGGGAGGGAGCGGGGAATATCGGGGGGGGGGCAGGGGACACCGGGAGGGGGCAGGGACACAAGCAAAGGAGACCGATGGAGAGAGCAGGGCACCCCAGGGCTCAGACCAGCAGACATCAAGGAAAGAGCGGAGGACCCCAGAGAGGGAGTAGAGGACAGCAGGAAAGGAAAAGGGGGCGCCGGGGAAGGCACACCCCGCGGGCGGCTTTCCTGGGCACTTGGGGGGCTGTGGGGGTGCTTTTGGTGTCTCTTCCCGGCGCTCCCTCGATGCCGATTAGGGGGGACGGCCCTCAGCGAGCCATCTGCGAGGCCGCTTTGCTCGACAACCCCCGCCCGGGAGTGTTTCGGGTCACGTTTTGGGACGAGCCCCGCTGTGGGCGGTGGCGCCTGGGAGGTTCCCGCAGCTCCCCTGCGCGGCTGCGCCCCGTTCCGCGCCCGCGGGAGGTGCGCCCTGCTCGGCGGCACCCGGCGCTGGGCGCTGCCCCCCGGCCCGGCCGGGGCGGCGGGTGCAGGCGGGGCCTGGCCCGGCCCGGTCCGGCCCGGCTCGGCCCGGCCGGGGCTCCCCCGCTCCGCGGCCCCCGGCGCGGCCGACACGCGTGCGCACGGCGCGCACGGCTGACATGATGGATGGCGCCTGGGCTGCGGCCGCCGAAAAGCAGAAAAATCCCGTCCCCTTTGTAAACCGGCCTCCTTCTTCCCCCCAGATTCCTGAGGAGTTAAAGTATAACCAGCGCCATTCACTAACTTTACTTTGCACTATAAAGAAAGTCGCAGGTCAGCTCCCCTATTTTAATGCCGTGGTGAATTAAAATCCTTGGACCGACGTTTCTCGTCCCTTTTATTCGTCCCGATTTGAAAGAATCTGAGACACTGGAAATCATTTTTAGGGGCTGGTTTTCATTAAAAGCGTTGGTCTATTCTCTTACCACCATGAAAAACTTACTGCGTTCCCCTCCACCTCCCTCACCCCCCCCAATCAAACGGCTTCCACTGGAAATGCGTGGAAAGCAAAAAGTCCCTTTAGGTCCAATATTTGGGGGCAGGGAGTTATCCTGTTGTACGCACAACTTCTATTTCTTTTGTAAGATAGAAAGTGCTCTGTAATTTTGCTAAGGATTTTTAACACTTCTCATTCTTATTTTTATGTGGGTTTTTTCGGGTAGGGAGTTTAGACCTTTCTTATCTATTTTATAAATGATTACATACTTCGCCTGACAATATACGCCTGTATCTCTGTGTATTTTACGAGTTAATTGTCTTTCTTTAGGGTTTAATATTATTAACATATTAGAAAAAAGTAGCTTCAAAATATTTGAACAGTCTGATAATTACCATTCTCCAGTCTATAATTACGCGATGCACCCATTAAATACATTTGTCTGACGCTCTTTCCCCCGTAGCAATTGGTATCACTCGGGACTACTGGTCTGTTTTCTAAAATTCACTGCGAGATACGTCTGAACTGAGAGACTGCCATCCGCAGTCGCTCCCTGCCGTTTACCCCCTGCCACAAGTCACAGTCCTTCTTTTTCGTGAACAAAGCGCGGAATTTTCTGTGAAGCTGATAATAACAGAAAAATAGCTGTTTTCCTCTCCTGGAAAAAATCAGTAAAGGGAAGCCTAAGGAACTGAGCAGTAGTGATTTAAATGGATTTCAATAAACTGCAATAATCTTGACGAGCCTTTAAAGCATTTTCGTGAAAAATAATTCTGTCGCTAATTTTCCACTTCTGTCATGTACATTTTCGGGAGTAGTCTGGACTGAGGACTTTTGTTAGCACAACACTGCCTTAAGCGTATGCTTTTATGTGCCTTGTAAAATATAGTTCCCAAAAGAATACACGGAATCTTAAGAAAGAATATTGCTGTTAAGCTGTTAAAAGCCTTATTTCTTTTCTGAAATACCAACTGCTTGTGAACTCTGCTTGAACCTAAAAAGGAGGCTATGGGCCATAAATCACATGGACAATGCTCAACTGTTTGGTGGCTCATCTTTAGATCTTAAAAAGAGAGAGCGGGAGAGAAAGAGGGAGAGGGAGACCTTTCCAGGTTTTGATTTTCCACGAGTGCAAGGCACAGGGTGATGTTTTTATAGGTAACTCCAAAGCAGGGGCTCAACACTTGGTGGTTTGGCCAGAAAGAGTCTCTAGGAAAAAAAAATGAAAAAAAAAAAAAAAAAAAAAAAGTTACAACCAAATGGTGAGGCTGAGCTGTGGGAGGTGGGCTCAGATGCACTGAGGGCAGGAAGCCGCAAAGTATCCATGTCTGTGTTTCAAATTTCCCTTCCTACTCTGCGGAAAGGTTAACCTCGTCTGAACTGTGGGACATTACACATGATAATGGGGCTCTTTGTCCCGCCACTGGTTCCGGAGCTTCTGGAAGTTACCGACACTCTCCCGGCTCCGTGTGGGTGCCGCAGCCAGCCGCAGCTGGGAGCCCCGCGCCCGGGGAGCCCCGCGCCGGGGCACGCGCCCGCGTCGCACGTGGGCGCGGAGCGCGGCCGGCCTCGCGCGGGGCAAGTCCCCCGCGCACGAGCGCGGCCAGCCCGGCACCCGGGCACATGCATGTTAAGCAGTTCTCTATAAAACTTCCACTACACTTAATTCTGCCGAGGATCAATATCTAATATGATACCGAATAAATAAAAGGCGGTGAGAGCGGCCAGCGGAGCGGTTATTAACGCAGCCGGAGCTCTCGGGGTGCATATCAATGCACCTGTCACTGTGGTTTGGAACAAAATTTATGACCGCTAGTACTGTGGCGGTAAACGCTTCAGTAAGGGATGAAAAGGGAAACCCTTCCCAAGCCCTGGCACTTTCAGAAGTGTAAAGCAGGCCGAGCGTAGGAGGGAGCCCGGCGAAAGAATTCCCCGCTCGGCACTTTCCCGGCCCGCAGCCCGCGGGGAGCCCGTATATAAGCAGCGCCCGGGGCCGCCGCCGGCTCCCGCCGCTGCCTGGGCGCGGGCAGCGGGGCCGAGGGGGCAGCGGGGCCGAGGGAGCAGCCGGCCCGGGGCCGCCCTTAGCCGGGGCCGCGCCGCGGGGCGAAGCGGGCTGCAGCGCTCGCTCCGGGGCCGCCGGGCGGGCCCGGGCCGGCTCCGGCTCCCGCTGCGTCGAGTCTCGCCGAAGGGCCGCGCTGGGGCCGGCGGAGGGGCTTGGGGGACCGCGGAGAGGGCCCGGGGCCGGCAGAGGAGCCCCGCGAGAGAAGGAGAGGCTCGGCGGGGCTGGCTCCGACCCGGCCCCGGGGTCTGCGAGCCGCGTAGAGCCGCCACCTTGGGGGACCTCGGGCTCTTTCTTAGGGCAGCTACGAAATCCACACACCCCCCCGCCCCGGGGAGCGACCCGCTCCCCCCGGGCTGAGCTCACGGCTTATCGTCTCCCCTGCCAGGATCGGCTCCGTCTAGCAACGAGCCGTTTTCAGTGGGGCTTTCTGCGGACGGTTATTTATTTGGCGGTCAGAGCCCTGTGCGCTTCGTGGTTGAAGCATCGGGCTCACGCTGTTAAGCAATTGCGGGTTTGCAGACCGACGAGCAGCGCTCCTGCACTGTGTGTGCTGCTCGCAGCCTGCCATCCACTCTCTAGCAGTTTTGTTCCCTACGAAGGGTCTGCCGGGCGGGGGAAGTGAGAGATGGATGCAAAAGGAAATTTAGAAAACTCACCACACTTATGTTTTTTCTTGAATTTTGACCTTAACTGTATGTGTAGGCTCTTCGGACTCCTTTGGATAACCCGTGGGCACGGACCTGCAACAAAAGTGAGAACTCTCAGCGGAAGCTGCTTTCTTTTAGACTTTCTTTCTTAGGACTTTGTTAATAACTGCGCGTCTCGCCCGAAGCCTCTCTCTGCGCCCCTAAGCGCACGCCGGGTCTTTACCAGACAAAGGGCAGACGGCTCCTCTGTGTTTATTAATAACGCTCCGGGAGACGAGGGGAGCAAAGAAAGTACCAGGCTGACCCCCAGACAGCAGCCGTCTCCGCAACAGCAAGGAGAGAAGGGAGCCGGTGTCGCTTCCTCCAGGGATGCTGCGGCCCGGCCCTCAGACAGCGCCCAGGGCCCCGCGCCCGGCCGCGGAGGGGCGCGCAGCCGGCGGCGCGGCCGCGCCGGGCTGCCCCGCGCAGCCCCCGCGCCGCTGGCCCGGCCTGCGGAGGGCTCCGGGGACGCGGAGCCGGCGCTGGCTCTGCTCTCCCCCCTCACCTCCCGTTTTAGATAGAAAGATAAGCTAGGGAAGTCCGGCGCCGTAAATGCGCCGCAAACATTTGTGGCTCGAGATGAGCATTTTGCATTTGGATGCGTAAGGTGTCGACTCAGGACTCTGAGACCATTAAGAGTGCCAGAAAATCCCCCCACAAAGAAGCCCAGGTCATTATAAAGACGATATCTAGCAACCATAAGCCTTCGAAATGACCTTTGGCTTGTATAGCAATAACTCACCACTTAATGAACAACCAACGGAAGCGCCTCCAATAGCTCACAACACATCAGAGCTTACAACTTTCCACCAAGTCTTCTATCCCTATCCGAACCCGTTGGGATGCAGCATTCCCCCTCCAAATCACCTTAATTTATGCCGCCAACCTGGAGTTAGGAAAGTGGAGCTTCATGATTACACACGGTGCTCGCTCAGGTTCTTGGCCCAGGCCTGTCTCGGTAACGTCTTATATAATATATTCACGTGGGCGTACGTCAACTTTAAGTGCTTTATTTTTTTTAAACAGAGTTCATTAGAAATAGCACTTTACAGTGCGCAAGAAGAAAGCATAAGTTGGGTTGCACCTTAGCCCCTGAGCGGAGAGATCATAATATTGCAAAGCGAGTCATTGTTATCCGCTGTTGATTAACATGGTAAGTTTTCATTTTGTGTCTAATTAATTATCGACTTCACATGCCTTTCCGAAGCAGCTCCTCAGCCTCATAAGCAATAGCTCCTTGCTCTAGACATGCTTTGCTTGGGAGAGGTTGAGCAGATTCCTAAATTGCGATGGCCACAAGAATAACCCCCAAAGTTTGTAGTCCGAAAGCTGAGAGTCTCAAACACTTTGCTTTCGCACCCTGCTACTACCATTTCTCCATCAGAACCGGCCTCGGAGAAAAAGTTGCCTGAGCTAAACCCCGGGAAATCTTTAGAATTATTCAGGCGTGGGCCCAAATAGGTATTATTGAAATTTTAGGTGAAGTTATAAGTGAGTGCTTCCATCGAGCCAAATGAAATGCTGCTTGCAGTAATTGGATTCAGCTGACTAACTTGGCAGGCCAGCAGCTTGGAGGCATACAGCTAAGAAAAATGTGCACTGCCTTTAAGTTCTGATCGAGCAGAATAGCACGCAATAGGGAAAAAAAAGAAAAAGGAAAAGAAAGAAAGAAAGAAAGAAAGAAAGAAAGAAAGAAAGAAAGAAAGAAAGAAAGAAAGAAAGAAAGAAAGAAAAGACCCCATGGCTTTCTCCCCTTGCCTCCTCACTCGCGCCCAGCGTGGGGAGCACCGGCGCCGGAGGGGCTCGCCCGGCTCCCGGGGCAGGATGCGGCCGCCCCGGCACAAAGGCCGGCTCTCCGGGGGGGTCTCCACGGGACCCGGCCCAGCAGTTCGCCCGGGCTTCGCACGGTCCACAAGTCGTTAGAAAGAGACGCCTCGGACTGCCTGGGAGACCCGGGCCGGTCCCGGCGCTGAGGGCTGGGAGCAGGCGCGGAGGCTGCGCGCCCGCAGCGCGCCCCGCACCACCGCGCTGCGGGGAACGGCGGGCTACAGAAACACCACGTCGTGCTCCGACAGCCTGTGCAACCCCAAGGCGTGAGAAGACCGGTAACACCAGCAGGAAAACAGCTCCGGGGGGGGGGGGGGGGGGGACCAGCAGCGACCGAGAAACACGAACGCAAGGAGAGGGAAAATGCACTAAAAGGCACTTGGCAGGAACATTTGAGAAACCATACGAAGGGGCTACATTACCAATGAGCCTATTTTAAATCGCCCTTTACAAAACAACACGGGTACCCCCTGCCCGGCTATCCCCGACAACGAATTAATGTGATGCTCAAATCTTACATGGGCAATGGTAGCATCTAGCAAAGTTGTCTCGCCCTCTTTTATTTGCTTAATTGTAATTCCCTTCCTGAAGCCATAGAAAAAAATGGGATAAAGATCTCCTCTTAGCCTTTTGGAAGGAGTTCACTTTTTATTTAAAGAGCATAATAAATAGCAGATATAGTTTAAAATGTTCAAGAAGGTGGAGATTATTCCATGCATTTGTAGACATCATGGGCAGAGATTGAAAACAAATTCCAGACAGTCTCTGAGCAAAGGCGATAATGCAGCCCCTGTGGTTAAAGGTCCCATTTTGTCATGCAGTTGCTTACCTGTGTATCAATTTATCATAAACCTGGGCTCCTCACTTTTCAGGATCTGCGCTTGCAGTTCTTAGAATAAATCCTTCACCCTTTGTCTGCAGACAATACTGTCCTAAACCTGATCTTGCGGTTTTACAGACATTTCCATACACCAGAATTCCCGAAAGAATGAAAACAGGCTCAGGCTCAACTACCAATAAAAAAGGCGAGTGGAAATCGGAATTTGTTGGGTTTTAAAAAAAAATCAACACACAGCCCTTTAGCCATCAGCCTCCTGGAATCAAAGGCAGCAATTGGCCGGCTCTTGTTTTGTTTTGTTTTTAAATCGTGCGGCCATTGATGAATTTTGGGGAAGAGCAAGAGAAACCCCTTTATAATCAGAAATACAGGCACTGCCTTAAAATAGAGGCATATTTGTCCACGTGATCGCAGGAGCGGCTCTCCGGGGCTGAGGATGGCGCGCTCCCCGCGGCTGCCCGCCCGCGCCCGGCGCTGCGCACCCGCGCTGCGCCCCCCGCGCTGCACCCCGGCGCCCGGCCGGGCCGCGGGCGAGCTGCCGGCGCTGCGCGGGTCTCCGCCGGCCCTCCCGCAGCGCGGCCCTCCCGGGCCGCCGCAGCAGCCCTCGGCGGCCGGCCCCCACTTACGCACCCCGCGGGGCTGGCGGAGCCGCGCTGCACCCACCGGCGGCTGCTCCAGCACCGGGGAGAGGTGAATTCCGCGGGATATTTCCAGGCAGAGGAGGAGGAGGTGTTTGGGGCTGGCTGCAACCGAAAGTCTGCTCCAGGGGTAACTCCGCAGCAATTCTCATCTGACGGCAACGTGCTAGGACTTATTGGCGTGCACGATTTTTTATTTATTTATTTATTTTCTCCTTCTCCGCGCTGGGAAAACGCAGGGCAGCTGGGACTAGCCCTATCTGGAGGCTAAAGGAGCCTTAGGAAAAAGAAAAGACTCATGACATTTGTGTGTGTGCGCGTGTGCGTGTGTGTCTGCCCTGAGCCTGCCTCCCCTCTCCGTGTGTATGAAGAGACACTGAACAAACCCGATGTATATCCGTCATGTATGCACACGAAGATCCCCAACAATTCCAGCTCGGCAAAAATTTATATTAGCTTCTCTGTTTGATTTTCTAACATATCTGTAGCTATAAATACACCACACCTAATCTAACATCTGCTATGATTTCATTACCATCCGAAGCATGGGGATCTGACAGTAACGTATTACCTTACAATACTAACCGTAAGTGCATTGTAACATTTATCTAAATTACATTGCTTTTCCTGACTTTGCAAACCAGTTATAAGAAGATTGGAGTCCAGTGATGGAGGCATAAGTTTAATGTAAATTATTGTGTACGGCTTCAGATTTATAATCCTATATTTCTTGGAAATGATGTGCTTAAATCTCGCCTCAAGTAAGAGGTAATGGTTCTTTATATCCTTTTTCCATCAGCCATATATTTCGGCGTCTGTGTACTTTTGCAGAGATAGCTTTGTGCTCCTACAGAGGCTCGTGTGCCTGTGTGTACATACACAAATCCATGCACGCACACAATGTATTGTGTATCTTTGTGTATATACACACACAAAGCTGAAAATATTTCTGAGCGGTGCTAAGACATTTTGAATGATGAAGAGGTCTTTTGCTCCTTGCATAGAAGTGAGAGTGAAAAGTTAGGCACCGGTGGAGCAAAGAGCGCGAGGAGGACTCGGAAGCAAATGCCCATTTGGTGGGCAGCTCGGAAACCTCCGGCAAAATGTCCCACACCCATTAGGTGGCTGCTAAAAGAATAAAAATGTGATTTAAGAAAAAAAGGACAGCAGAGAGAAAAGAGCACCTTGGCCACTGCCACCAGAATTAAGACATCGTAAAGGGGACTGAGAAAGTATTAAGGAAATGTTACTCCTTTGCACTAGTGGGACTCCAGCTTTGCGTGAATTTGTCTCCAGTAAAGGATCTAAGACTTCTTCAATCGGAGCATATGTTCATAGAGCAATAAAACAGAAAGATTTACAGTCTCCGCCCGCCCCCCAGCAGCCTCGCTCCCTTTCAGGAATTACTTATGATGATTTATAACAACAACTCCGGCAATTGTCAAACTGATAAAATAGCCCGGGCTATATGCAGGAATAAACGCTGTTATGAAAGGACTTCAATTTATGGTCGGGTCCCTTTTACTGCGTGTCTTGCTGGAGTTTGGTTTCTTTCCCGGACCAACAGGATAATATAAAACTTCATTGATAAAAATGTAAGAGTTCTTGTGAAGTAGCAAATCTGTTCCTTAGTCACTACGAAAGCACATAAACATTTGTCATCTTTGAATAATTGAATTAATGTGTTATTGTTTGAATGTATAATTCATAACATAGGAAACTTTGTCTCTGTCCTGCCACCAAAACGGAAGTAATAAAAAGCTACAATCTGGGTTTTTTTAGAAATTACTCCAGCAAGGGATAATAAAGAATATCCTGTTTGCAGAAAGTACTTCCAGCTGACTCTGGGATTTAATAGAGAAATCTCAGCCTTGTGGTCCATATATTACAGAGCGTGAGGAGAGAGGTTTCATATAAAAACATACTCTCCAATTTTCCTTTTAGTCTGGGCTATTGCTTGCAGCCTTAAAGGGCTTCCAAGGGGTGAATCTGCCCAGGCTCCCTCTGCACGCCGCCGTGCTCGGGTGGCGGGACCCGGGCAGAAACCCACCGCCGGCCAGGCCAGCAAAAGGGACCGGGGTCCGCCAGAAAGGGGGGCGCAGGAGCCAGCGCGGGGAGCGGGCGGCCCTGCGCGGGGGCAGCGGCGCGGGCGCGGCTGCGGGGCGAAGGCGCGCGGAAGGAGGCGCGGCCCCCCCGCGCCGCTCCCGGGACGGGCAGCAGGCGCCCGGGCACCGCGCGGCTCCCGGCGCCGCGCCCGCGCCCCGCGCCGCCGGCCTCCGCGGCGCTCCGCGGCGCTCCGCGCTCGCCGCTTCCCCTTCGCCGGGAAGCAAAGGTCACCGCGGGCGCCCAGCCCAGCGCCGGGCTGCTGCCGAGCCCCACATCAGGAAGCGGCGTGCCCTATTTGTCACGCGTTTGACAGCTGAGTTCATTAAGGTTTAAATAAGAAGGAATAAGAGTAAAAAATGTTTACATACCCAGCGTCTCTTTTTTCGGCAGCTACCAAAGAGCTAGGTGTGCAGAGAGAGGGACTGCACTCTTTGTATATTATATTCTTGGGATCTCTTCAGTTTTCAAGTCTGATAGAGTCCTTTGCTTGGCAGATTAATGACGACTCCGTGTTTCTTAAGGGACGTGCTGAATTAATTATTTCGCAAATCACGTGGTCAAGACTTGTAGAAATCTATTCTTATCATCTTCCTTGCACTTTGAAATTCTGCCTGTTATGACGGTTCCTAGCAAGATTATTTTGGTCTCTAGGCTTGTACCGAAAAAAAAAAAAAAAATCAGGGGAAAGGGCTAACAAACATGGCCGTTGGAAGCGGTGTGGCTCTGCATGGAGAGGTCCCTATTTACTGTACTGTACAGTGAGTGGTGTTTGCTATTGACTCTGCCTTTCCTCTTCATTCTTACCTTAACGACTAGTGGTGATATAATGTACAGAACTGTACTGATGCACTGGTAGTAACAGGAGGAGCCATTAAACAGGAGACAGAGAAAGTATAATCACAAAATGTGTCTGAATATTTAAACTTAGCGTGTGCTTACAAATGCCCCCTCCCCGCACTTCGTGCACTAAGGCACATGCCTTGTTTTGTACATTACGCGCCTTTCACAGTCTGAGCAAGGTACTGTATTTTTGGACACATGCCTTGACCATGCTTCAAGAAAAGACAAGTCCCCTGTGCCAAAAAAACTGTGACAAAGATAGTGCAATACAGTTTTGTTAGCTAGGAGTATGTATTATTGTCTGAGATGCTTGCACGGGGTAGAGAAAAAAAAACAAATAGTGTTTGCCTGAGGTCCACGTGAAAGTTTAAACTAAGTTTGCCTTTTCTTGTGATCTTCCATTTGTATCAGCTGGAAAAGCGTAACTTAGTGATCAGACGAAACTACTCACTGAATTTTAATCTTAATTTTTCCACTTCTTTGTAAATCGATTTCTTCCAGGACCCCCCCCACACACACACACACACACAAATCTGTGGGGGATCGAGGTGACTTCAGGTGTGGCTCCCTGATTCCTACCACACAAGCATAAATCTGGGAGTCATTCTAGGAGGCCTTGTTAAATGCAAAGCAGTAGCAAATGGGTGATAGGCACTTTTAACTGCAGCCTGAATGTAAATATAGACTACAGCTTGGCCCCTGGTCACACCATTATGGCTAGGGCAATCAGCAAACCTGTTCAAAGGGACATTTGGAAGGATGCGATGCAGAGTCCCTCATCTCTTAACACTGTAATGATGGGAGGGACAAGCATTTTCACTGAAGATAGACCCACCTTGTAAGGACTATTTGTTCAAGGTACAAAACAGAATCTCTTTCTCTACATCTTTTATTATTTCAAATATATATGGAGGACTTACATCAAAACTACAGGTGACAATTAGTATAAATAGCGTTTTAATCAATGGCAGCAAAAACATTGGTAAAGTCTATAAAAGCATCACACTTTAACAGAGATGAGGGTGCTCTTGGACAATGTGATCCTTTAACAAAAGGCTTCAATACACAACGTTTTATCCACGATAAACAAAAATAAACAGCTTCTCTTCCTACACAAAATAACTCTTGAGGAGAATTAAAAATCAATAAAAATAAACCCCAGGTTTGTTTTCCACGGGAGATAATGGCCAGTGTGTGCTTCATGGCGTTATTACACACATTCCTGACCATTCAGAGCATTGGCAGCCGGAAACTATTTACCTGTTTTGGTGCCTTCTGCCTCCAGTTTACCTATTCTCAGAGCTCACAGCGTAACCACTACTTCCAGTGCCCCAGCCTTGCTCAAAGGGGACTTGCAGACAGGCTTGTACGAGCTGTGCCTGCTGAACCCAACTGTCCTGGCGATATTAACATTTCAAAAGACAATGAGACAAATTCTGCTCCCAGCTACATCCTCGTTTGACTTGGATGGATGGAGGAAGGAAATCTGGGAGCAGGATTTAGCCCTTTAACTTAGGTAGCGATCCCAGACGATAAGAAACACAAAGCAAGGAATTGCTTATCCATGGAAATTAGTTTCCAGAACTGTACCCACTGATGACAAAGTTGGTAGCTTTCTCTCTCAAATAACGTGTTTGAGCTGCTTCAAGTCAGTTTATCACAGACCTTAAGCAAACAGTGTGAGTCTATGAGGGAGATTTTCAAGAAGAGATGCCAGAGGACTTTTTTTTTTTTTTTTTTTTTTTTTTTTTTTCCTCCTCATGGCTTCATATGAAGAGCAAAGGCAGGGCTTTGGACAAGTCTGGAGATGGAAGGCTGCTACTGCAAGAACTGGGTGGAACAAAACTTGCAAACTTGTCTAAGGAATTCTCTCCTCAAGCGCTACTGCTAACTGCTCTCCATGCCAGAGAAAGGGAAGAGTAGTTTGGGTCCAAAAGGTTAAGGGTTTAGAGGTCACTCTTCCCGGCTGAAATACAACTAATCGAATAGAAAATTTGTCCTCTGGGTGAACCTGTTCCTGCAATTTAGCCGAACTTCAGTAAAATACCTTTTCAGCTTCTCAACGTGAAGGCGTCAGAAAAAAGACGTCTTTACTATGTATGAACTCTGTGCTTTTTGTCATAGAAACAATGATGCGAATAATGCAGGAATATCCATCTTTAATATCACGACGTGGAGATATTCAAGGATTGCCATGTGCAAGTCTGAGAACTGGGCTAACCCTAAGGAAGAACAAAGAGTTTTCCCCCAGGCTCTAAAACAAAAGACCAAGTCCTGCAAGATACTTTGCGGACTTCTAGGGACGAGAAAAGGGCAGAAATTAACCGCTGACCACAGTCAATTTTGCCGAATACATACATTTTGAAAGCTCGCCTTTTATTTCCGAGTTTATGCAAGCCGAGTTTTCCTGGCGTTTCCCCGAGTGAGTTCAGAAATCAACATGTCCTCAAGGGGAGACGCTCAGCCTAGACCTGGGCACTTTAAAGAGGACTCACACGTTCCTGTTTCAATCTCCCTTTAAACAAGTGGAACTGGAGCTTTTAGTCTCGGTTTCCCTCTTTTTCCTCTCCTCTCTGATAGCACGCTGAGGATCTGGCTGCCCCGAGGGTACCAGAGCTGGGGACGAGCCCTCAGCCCGCCCGAGCGGAGGTGCAGGGGCCGAGGGAGCTGGTTTGGCTGGGTTTGCTGCTTACAGGGCAGGATTCTTGCCCCCAAACTTTGGCACGATGCAAACGGCAGCCACGGACAAATGCCTGGATATCAGCCCAGCTCTGCTCCCTGTCCAACCTTCCACCTTCCCCTGAAACTAAGTTGCTGAGATTTCTGAACATTTCACTTAAGTGTCGTGGTTTGCTTATAAACAATCACTGTTCTTAAAAAAAAAAAAAAAAAAAAAAAAGGAAAAGAAAGAAAAAAAGTAACACAAATAATCCAAAACAAAACAAAGCAACAACCCACGCAGACCGTCTCTGTTTTGGACAGTAAATAAATTTTAAATCAGACAGAAAGAAAGGATTCAGCTTTGAGAAAAAAAAATGGTTCAAACAATACCAGCAATCACTTTGATTTTTCACTCTGGGGTTTTCTTTTTAGTTTATTTTTCTTTCCTTTTTTTTATATATATATATATGAGGTATCGTTGGTTTAAAGTACAGCGCAGAGCAGAGCAGACTTTGGAAACAGATTTTTAAGCTTGTTAGCCCTGGATGTTATAGGGTAAGGAGTAGGGACGCTTTTTCTATTCACGGAGAAGGAAATGCAAAAAATGGGACAAGAAAGTTGTGTACGTTCAAGACAAGTAAACATTATACATGTGTTCATGAGACTGGGAAGGAAAAAAAATCCGTATTTCAGCTCCCCTTTTCCATTTTTGGTTTGACTATTTTTCTTTCATTTTATATTCATTCGTCTACATAACAAATAAATAAATACACTAACACAATCAGAACATAAAATAACCCGTTTTCACTTAATTCCTATGCACATCTGAGACGTTATGGAAATGAGCAAGTATTTTCATTACACCAAGAAAGGTAAAGCAGCACAAAAAGTTCACAAATACTAGTCTTCATTGTTAAATAAAAGACTATACTATAATTTTCCAGTCCTCAACTTGCCCAAATGCATCATCCCGAAATTGCATGGGATAAAAAGACAATTAAAAGCAGAAATCTCAGAATAAAGCATCTAACCTTCACTTTCAAATTCAAAACTGAAACACAGGACAGTTTCATTTTCAATGATTTATTACTATTAATGGACAGACGGTCTCCTTTAATATTTTTCCAATCCCCACTGCCTGCATGATGTAATTCTTCTCTTTTTTTCTCTCTCTCTCTCTTTTTTTTTTAGGTTGTGCTAGTAGATGCAAATAAAATAAAGTCCGAAGTAGCGTCATTTTGTCTCCTTTGTACAACAGTACCTTAAAGAAAGATGACAGTTTCTTGATTCTTTAGCTGCTACATGCAGGTTCTGCTTGGATAATGTCAGTTATGTACAGTACTGGTCAGAATCAAAGGATGAAATGGAAAATTTCACCTCTTCTATAAAGTTGTCAAGTCAGTCTGATGGTCCTTGGAAACAGTCTGTAAATGTGGGTTTGAACCAGAGGAAGAAGATCTGCCCTTCGTGTTGGGCAGTTTGTGATCTTTTTTCCACTTCATTCTTCGGTTCTGAAACCAGATCTTGATCTGGCGCTCAGAGAGACACAAAGTGTGGGCTATCTCAATACGGCGGCGCCTAGTCAGGTACCTGTTAAAATGAAATTCTTTTTCCAGTTCTAGGACTTGCTGTCTGGTGTAAGCTGTTCGGGAGCGTTTAGGTTCCCCTCCGTTGTAATTGGGATTCACTGGGAAAAAAATACGGAGAACTTTACAAATCTAATCTTGACTTCCCGGTTCGACTTTACAAAACAAAACCTTACGAGCTGCGAGCATGTGGCCGGGCTGGATTCATCACAGTTGCTTACAATGGATGTGCTGTTTTCACCCTTACTTAACACAGGCGCTAGAGCCGCGCCGAGCTAGGTAGGCTGGAAGCCTCCAAGAGGCTTCGAAAATGGAGTTTCCTCCTGCATAGAAAAGACCCACATGGCCAACGGCCTATTTCCTCAGCAATAAAAATTTATGACGAGTGTAATTGGCTACCTCGGTTTAAAAACCTCGTCCAGGCGCCTTGCGAGGACTCGAGCACCCATCTCTGAGGACAACCGCAAGCAGGGTAGAAGAGCAAAGTAAGAAGAGGATCCTTACCCGAGTTAACATGGACTTTCTTCATCCAGGGATAAACTACTGCTGGCTGCTTAACTGCTGCCCCGTTTGGGGGTTTGAGGGCCGGCTGCTGGCTGCAGGCGCGGGAGGTGGGCAGCGGAGGCGGCGGACAGTGCTCTGCCGGCCCGGGGAAGGGGCCCGGGGGGCCGGACTGCTCCTGCCCGTGACCCCGCGGCTGCACGGCGGAGCCCTGGGCATTGCTACAGCTAAAGGGCGGCTCGCTGTAGTTTGACCGTGGGTAGATTCCCTGATGCTGGAAATCAGAGCCCTGCGAGGCACTGTAGTACTCTGAACCCTGCTCGGCTAGGTAGCTATTCTGCAAATATTCCTCGCAAGGAGGAAATTTGGGATCCACATATTTAGAGTTCACCATATACGAACTCATGGCCATTAATTTCTGAAGGTAGAAAATACTAATTTTTCTCGTGTTGTCTTTTTTTCTCCTTCCATAGAGCCCTCCTACTTGCTGTCAACTGAATAAAGTTAGGCGTGCATGTGACCGGGCCGGCCAATGGGGAGGCAGCGAGCTGATCACCGGATTTGTGTGCAGCTCATAATTTCCACGAATTTAACTAAATAATATACGTGTAATCAAGTGACCCCGCTCCGGTAGGTTTTACCCTCCGAACCAGATATCAGGGTTTTAGGAATACTCATCAAGCGACGGTCGCCTGCCTGACCCTCAGGTACAGCCAGCCTTTTGTCTGGGCTGACTTTGCTAACCTCTGACGCCCTTCCGTCTAATTCACCAGCCAGAATCTCCACCAGGGTTTGCTACGTTGGTTAAAAATAAAATATCGAAAGAAACTGAAAGAGCGAGGAGCTGAAGTAGGAGTAAAAGGGAGGAAACTGATAAGGAGGCAAGAAAAAGAAAAGACATCAAAGAAGAGGGTAATATGATGTACAATAGATCTGTCCTGTCTTTGTCTCACAGAGGTCATCCAAAAGTTACCAGAATTTAGTTCTGCTGAATAAAATTAGGCAATCAGTAACTTCTCATTCACTTTGCAAACCTCAATATATACGTGTGTATACGTATACACACAGACACACATATATATGTAAGTATATACGTATATGTGTACAAAATCATACAGATAACAAGAAATTGTTCACTTTTAACCACTAAAGTTCAGTCAATTGAACTGGAGATGGCATTTAATTATGTTTAAAATATCACAGGTTTAATGAGATAAATTCAGTCTTCATTCATCAATATCATTCCTGGAGCACAAGTAAATACATTCCAGTTAGTCGAATGCTGCTTTTGCTGCTGTTGTAAATATTTTGATGAGATCTGGACACTTGACAGGAAAATTTTGCCAGCGTCTGGCATATCTAGCTAATTTATAAGTATCTTTTTAAAGATTTATGCACTGTTTTTTTTCTCCAGAAAATTTGTAGCTCTTGCGAGATTAACTGTTTAAATTCGCAGTCTATTAATGGCAGTTACGATTGAACGACAAATGAAATTTAAAGAAATGTTTTAATGTATAGTAAATATGAGAGAGGCAGCAAAACTTTTAGAATTTCTCAACATTCAACATGCACGTGTATTTTGATTCCGTCAGTATTTAAACTTCTAACCATTTGCAGAAAGGTGAAGTTTTTGCATCGACCATATATTCCCCTAGAATCGAATCTGTGACTATATGAATACCACACAAATTCGGTTCTACAGGGTATATATAGACAACGTAATAACATTCTGTTTTCGTCTACAGTATATCAGGTCATTGCAATTCTCTTATTCCTTACTGTCTTCTGAGGAATGCAAACTATTCTGTGGGGATAAAGCTCTGAAATACGGATTTGCAGAAAGATGGGATTTCAGAAAAGATTCACGGTAGTTATTATTGATGAAATAGAGCTCTAAGACTCTGTACCAATTTATAGCGACGAATTTCGACTAACAAATTCTCTGTAAGACCTGCTGATTACTTTAAATGCTCTGTCGTTTACAGATACTAGATGCTAGTAGTCAAATTGCGCTATTTAGAACAATAATAGTTAAAAACATATAGAAAAGAGGGTTTTATCTGTCTAGTCTAACACAGATCTGAAAAGATTTTACCTAATTAGAATTTCCCCCACAAAAGAATTAAAAGCAAACAAAAAAAAAATCGAAACAGAAGCAAAACAGCCGACAACAGAAACAGCGATTCGTGGATAAAACGAGATTCAAGGCTGGAGTTAGCTGCTCTCGGGAAGAAGAGAATTTCCAAATTTACCTTCATCCCATTATGCTGCTCTAGTTATTATCCCCGCTGGCTGCGTGTGAGCCGCAGCCTCGCACCCTCCCCAGGTTCTCCCCGCCGTAGCGTTTATGGTGAAGGGCAGGGCGAGAGGTCATTCGAAATCATTTACAAACATATCACCAAGTTTCATTATTTCTACTTTGTCGACAGCAGCACACAGGAGTACAAAAGTTCATGAATTGTGTCTGACCCAGCTCCTCTCTGCTGTCCCGCGGGCAACCTCTTCTCCTTCGAATATTTAAAACAAGGAACATAAGGACAAATAATAGTGCGGGTGCGATACACGCAGGCACTGCGAAGGGCAGATTTGGGGGTGTTGGGTTTATCCGAGCGGCATGCACCGGTTGGTCTGCTTGGCTCCAGCTCCCAGCTGCCTAATCTGGGGGCTGCTGCTTCCAAACATCTGCTTTCTGACCACTGCGGTGGCATCTCCTTCACAGCAAGTGCAACTCCAAACGAGTCGGTGTCCCTAGTCTCGCTTTTCCCGGATTATTTAAATCTCCACCCAACTCTGTGAGCGGGGCGCCCCGTTGCCCCCCTCCCTGGGCGGGGGCGGGGGGCGCCGGCTGGACGGGGCGGGCGCAGACCCCTCCCGCGCCGGGCTCGCACGTGGGCGAGCCCCGAGCCCCGACGGCCCCGACGGTGCTGGGGAAGCAGCAGCTCCTGCCCTGCCTAATACTACACATTTTCATATTTGTTAGACGCTGTGACCTGTGTTTCACCTTATTGCACGACTTGCTCAGACAGGTCAAAGCCAAAGAGTTATTGATGAACAAAAGCGTTATATATTCACCTCCTGTTCAACTGCCCATACAAAATGCTTTTGATCCATCAGCCTTTTTGTATTCTGCTTCATAATCAGTATGCTAAATGTACGTTGGCAGAAAGCAAGAAATCCATACATTTAGGGACGGGCCTGGGATAACATGCCAAGTGCATCAATGTGTCGCAGGGCTGAGCTACAGGGGGAGGAACGTTACCTATGGAACAACGTTAAAAAAGCAGCGCTGGAGGCAATTGTTTATTTCGTTTTTAAAGGGCTTAAAATCCAATATCACAACGTAAAGTGAAAAGAGAAAGAGAAGCCTGGCATGAAGTAGAGAAAGAGATGATTTTTCAGAAAGCTTGGAGAGGAAACAGGGAGAAATGCAAATAAACACAGCTTCACTCCTGTACATTCTCCCGGCGAGAGCATGGTTTGCAGAAGCGGGGAGGGCAGTATGTCTGTAATGAATCTTCAAATATCACAGGCTTTCTTTTCCGCTTTGAGAGACAAGCCAGCCTCAGTCTGAAGCACCGGTACTAATGCATTTAGTCCTCCTTAGAGCAGCCAGAACTGTTCAACAGCATTTCCTGCTCCATATCTAGCTGCCCTCTTCCCACCCACACCCTCATCCGCCCTCTGTCCCCAGTTCAGCTCATTTTCAACCATCAAAAATACGGAACGCACTAAAGGCTGCCCTCATAAGCTCAGCTATCCATTCTCTTCACAGTGTTTAAATCCATATTTGATTCTCATTTGCCCAGAGAGACTGTACCAGAGCAGAGGATCAATGCTACTGCTTAGAATAATGCAATTGCACCACTAGACTAACAACTCGGCTCGCTGATGCTGACAACGTCCAAATACCAGTACGCCTCTCATTCATTCATGATGCTACTTCTAACGAGGTTAAAATGAGATAACAAGCACAACTCTGTTGTAATCCCGTCTGGAAAAATAGAGGAGGAGTAGCCGAGATTATGAGACGCTGCGGTATAACGTGACAGATCCAGTATTTGCGCGGGGAGGCGCTGTATGGTTCTACCAAGTTAAAATGGTAACCCTGCTAATTGCTTCAAAGCGCTTAAGAGCGGTATGACACCTGTACAGCCCCACGGAGACCGTACCTCTACCTCTAATGCTAGCTAGGCTTTTCCAGGACATGACACCGCAAACCGAAACACCAAGAGCATTCACATGCTGACTTAAGCTTTTTGTAGTAATATTCAGCAGGGATACGTCTGGTTTAATTGCTCCAATCTGAGGAAAAGAAGCAGCATTTTCAAGCAACGCCAACTGTGCAAAAAATGAGAGGTTACTCACCGTAGATGTCTTTCCATGCTGCCGAACCTGTTGCAATAAAAACGTTTGTTACTGTTGTATTCCACATACGAGTGATATTTCTTTAGAACAGATCTGATAGATGAACACGGAGGAGAGCTGGTGGTAAATCCTGCGGGCAGGCAGACTGATGGGGTGGAAGCCCCTTCTGAATGAGGACCACATTGCATACAGACAGTTTTTATGAACACATGCTTTCCCTGTGTCTGGGGTGTGATCTTTCACTTTTAATATTCATAGTCTTGATTTTATACCAGATAATTTCTAAAGGGATGAAAAGTCAGACCTCCCTCTTTCACTACTGGAAAAGAAAAAAGAATAACAATGGCCTTTTTTTGTTCTGTGGTAATTCAATCGCTTACAAATGAAATATTCAGATCACCTTTGCTAAACCATCACCCATAAAATGTCACAAGACATGTAGCACCGTATTCATGCTGAGCATAGAAAGAAGAAAAAAATACAGGAATAGGTCTCGGGTTACGCCAAGATAGATAGCCTTTAAGACCACGTAATTACCCAAACATTAACCATGAGCCATGCGTCTTTGTTTGCGTTATAAAAGGATAGATTTGACTCCAACTTTGCTTCAAATCTTTTAATAAATGCATTCAAATATCACAATTGAAGGGGGAAGCACGCATTTAGTCCAATGCTGCTGAAATGCAGGATATATTTAAAGGTAAAATACCAATATAAGGGTCCTTTGCTGTAAGCAAATTTTCACCTCTTCTTTTGCCTTCCCGCATTATCTTGGAGAGTTGCTGTATTACATGCAGAGCAATTGCCTAGGTAACAATAGTTCACTACACAGAGCTTCCCAAGATTGCCTTTTTTTTTTTTAAGTTCGCCCTACTCTGGATAGCACTCAGAGCTTGCAACAAGAACAGTGGAATAATATTAGCAGTTCGACACTAAACAATACTTTGCTGTTCCATTCCTTTTCCTTTTCCCTTTCCTTTTTCTTTTTTTTTTTTTCTTTTTTTTTTTTTTTTAAGGTTAGTTTCAAATAAGACGCTTCATTGCATTCGAAATCTCGGGCAAGGAACGGCAAGTTAATCGCAGCTTTTCTCTAGCTATTTGAGCTCTACCTGCTCATTTCTCAGAGCAAAGCTCGTTAACATTTCCAGCTAAGCGCTATTTGTATCTCACTCGCATATAGCTTAAAGAAGCACAAAGACATCGGAGCAACTCGATCACGTAGGTGGCTGCAAGAAGGATAGCGGACTTACTGCGAGCTTCCCTCTGGCAGGGCAAACCTGGGAGCAGAGGTGTCTCCATGGCCGCGGTCCCGCAGAAGGCTCCTTGCTAACACTTCCCCGATTACTGCTTCCAGGAACGAAAGCATCTGCACTTGTATGCTCTTAAACTAATTTATGGTGGGAATTATATTTTGGCTTGTCAACTCTCAAGCCATAAAACAAAGTTTATTGGAATCACGTGCTTCTAAATAGCCACTCAGGACCTATCTCTGCGGAACCATAAATAACCTTCAGCTTTAAACTTTTATTCGCTAAATAAAGGTTCGCTGAATCTGTCCTATAAAATGGGACCGGTTCAGAATAGCGGGGATGCGCGGAAGGTCGGGTCCGCGACGCTAGCCGGCCTTTCAAAGGGGCACGTTGTAAGGAAAGCTAGTGGGGGGGGGGCACGCTCCCGAATTGCTCTTGCGAAGGTGCCTTGCGCCGTGGGTACCAATTCTTTGCACCTCTATGGGAGGGGGGAGCTCATCGCCAGGAAGGAACAGGGAGGTGATCGCTGCGGGGCGGGAGCGCACCTTTTCCCTCTCCCCGGAAGTTTATGACATTTTGGTCTGACGCCGCTGGAAAAACGTTTTGGACTCCTTCATCTCATAAACTGTTGCTCAGGGGAGTTGTGCCAGGGGTTGCGGGCTCTGCAGACACCCGCCGGACGTTTGCAAGAGACCAAACTGCTGGAAACAGCCAGGGCACCGGGCTTTGGAAAGGGAGAAAGTGTGAAGCTTGCCACAATGAGATCTTTGAGGACTGGAAGTTTAAGGAGGGTTATAAAACAATAAAACAGCCCTGGTGTGAAGGGAGCAGGGTGTGAGTTGGCAAATGAGAATTTCAAGGAGTCTAGGCACAGGAAGTCAAATGTCCCTGGCAGTAGCGCAGTCGCCTTTTGCATGAAGGGAACCGGTGCTCGGTCCCCGATCTGTCCCCGCTCAGTCGAGGGATTCGGAGCGGCCAGGAGTAGCGCGTCCGAGAGCGTCCGTCCCGTCGGGTCCCGCTGCCCGCAGGTGCGGGCAGGCAGCGCCCAGCGGCGCCTCCGCGCTCCGCTGGGGAAGATAAGCCAGCTCCAGCTCCTGACTGGGTGGTGGCACCAGCCGGCTGGTGCCTCTCTAACGCGAGAGTTAGCTCCCTCCTGGTCTGTGCATACTTGGCATCGCCATTTCCTGTCTCCGTGGAACAAATCTAGAAATACAAGCTTGAATCTGCTAAAACACCTAGCTTAACCCCCATCATGGCCTTTAAGTTCCCCACTCACAGTTGGTCAAATTGTTTTTTCCACCAGACAGCAGGAGACATCCTGAATTCTTGCAAATAGCCTCTTTCCTGCATTTTATTTACGATACAGGGTTATTTGGAGTTCTGTCTTTCTGTGTGAATGCTTTAACCAAAAAGCATCACCGCCGTGCACTATTAAAGGCCAAAGCTGTGCAATGTTTTTTTCCTCCTGTGCCCGCTGCTGCCCAGGACCACTGGTGGAAACTGTGCATCAGGTGACATTTAAGGAGAAATGCGTAGTCGGGGAAACCCTGGGGCGGCCCCGGGGGAACGGGCTTCTCCGCGCCTGCAGCCTGACGGCGCGGCCCGGCGAAGGGGCTGTGGCAGGGCCGGCGCCACCGACAGCCCGACCCGCGGCGGGGGGAGCCCTGGCCCGGACGGGGAGCCCCCGGCTCCTGCTGGCTGCAGCGCTGGGCCGCCCCTCGGGCGGGGAAGCTCCCCACGGGGCTCTAGCCCGTGCTCCGGCCCGGGGGCTGGCAGCAGCTGGAGGCCGGGGGACCCTGACAAATGCACCATCCCGACAGGCCTCCAGGGGAACCACTGTAGGGACAGGCAGCTTCAGGAAGCCAGACGCGCCCGGGAGCCTGCAGTCGCTCAACAGCCCCCCCCGCGACGCAGCGGCCCGACGTGCGGCGCGCCCGTGGCTCCCCACGGCTCCCCGAGGGGAGGCGAGCGCAGGGGCGTCGGGAGGCGCTCAGCCAGCCGCTGCCTGACGGCCAGATGTGGGAGTAGTTTCCTGGGGAAGATGGGAGAAAAGGCTATGGATCCGCCTGTGAGGGGGGAGGGTGCACTGGGAAAGTCACCATCTGATTCTGCAGCTTGATTCTTAGTCATCATAATCTGGTTTTCTCACATTTCAGTTGACTTTCCCATTGCACACTCCCCGCGGAGGCTACTAGCTCTCTTGGCGAGCCTCGAGGCCAAGAAAAGACTCATGCACATAATGGCTCTGGGAACCAGACACTGCTCACCAGATCTACTCGTGCGAATTTGGGAAGAGACGAGTCCTTGAGAAGGAAGAAAAACTGGCAGCACTGGGAGGCTTCCGAAGCAGAACATTAACCCACTAAAACTAAGCAAAGGCATGCAGAGTGCTGCGAAGGGAGCAGGTGTTGCAGCAAGGGGTGTGAGCAGAGGTCGGGAGCCTTCACTCCTCGCTTTAATCCGAGTGGGAGCAGCAGCCCCGAGAATGGGTTTCTCAGCAAGAGTCTGCTCCCAAAAATGCCCTGGAGGTCTTGGGGTTGGGACTGGGAAAGGAGAGGTAGTACAAAGCTCATTAGAGAGATACAAATCGCTGTAATCTAGGGGCAAGATTAAAGTTTCTCCAGCTGAATAATTCTAGCTCTAAGGTTCTGAACAGGGGATTGTGAGGATTTTCACATTTCCTATTCCAAAATGCAGATGTGGAAGTTGACTTTGAAGCTCTGGCTAGTTCACTCACTAGGCCTTTATGACTGTTCTCATTTTGGGGAACCGACGATCTTGAAATGGTTAAGATATGGAATGAAGTAACTCCAGAATAATTGGTTTCCCTCTAGTAATTGTTGCAATAAAAAGGTTGGGAAAATTGCATCGCATACGTAAAACACTGTCTCTCTTGAAGCTGATTGACTGCATCCTACCCTGAGGACCATGCAGTCAGGAAATGATAGGCTCCATCTCTGACTTTAAAGACCTTTTGAGTGCCTTAGTAGCATCCAACGCATTCGCTCTCGCTGCTTGTGTCGTAACTTCGACCTCTCTGCAGACACCCCCACACCCACGGCCTCGAAAAGCTGGATGTGGGCATGCAAAGGCCCCTCACCCCGAGGGCGAGCCCGAGGGAGAGCAGGCCCTAGGGGGTGCCGGAGGGGGCCACCCGCGCCCGGAGCATGAAGGGGGCAGTGGGCGCCCGGGGTGAGCGGGGCAGGGGGTGACGAGCGCCGTGGAGGGGACCCGCGGGAGCGCCCGGCCCGCTGCCGGGGCCGCCGCGGTCACGTCGGGCACGGCCGGGGAAGGGGAGCCCCGAGGGCGGGAGGCAGAGGCGGGGAAACGCGCAGGCTCCCGGGCCTGCAGGACGCAGGGGAGCGGGGGCGCGCTCTGGACGGGGCCCGCCGGCGCGGAGGGATGGGCGCGGGCAACATCGCTGCTCTGGCACCGACATCAAAGCGGCAGCGAAGGACATGGTGGCTGCCCGACATCAAAGAGCGGGCTGGTGCCACGGGAGGCCGGCGAGCAGCTCCTCTGAGCTCTGGCGAGCCGCCGCGGCCGAGGCGGGTCTGGCCCACCTTGGGGCGCACGGCTCTGCGCGGGCCCGGGGGGCTAGAGCTACTGAGAGAACTGACGCCCAGCAGCGGGGCGGCTCTGGGGACTGGGTGAAGACGCTCCAAAGCAGCGTCGGGCCCAGAGGGGGCCGGACCGACAGCTCCGGCCCTCCCGCGGGCTCCCCCCCGGGGCGGGCAGGGCGCAGCCCGCCGCGGCCGGGGCCGGGCAGAGAGGGAGGGCGAGGCGGAGGGCAACTCTGCGAGGCGGGAAGGCGGCCAGGCTTGTCCTACAGCGCCTTCTCCTGGAGGAGGGGGCGGCAGGCGAGAGGGCTACTGGCGGCGGCGAGGGGCTGCCGCGCCCCCGGCGGCCGCCGCTCCGCGCGGGCGCTGCGCCCCCGGCGGCGCAAGCCCACTGCGGCCGCGGCCGTCGGGGCCGGGCAGCCCCGGGGCAGCCCGCGCTGCCGCCCGCCCCGCGTGGAGACGTGGTGCAGCCCGGCCTCGACAGCGGGCGGCCGCAGACGGGGCGGGCGGCGGCGCGGCCCGGACTTGTGCCTGAGCCCGGGGGAGTCGCGGCCGGGAATTCCGGGGGTCCCAGGGGTCCCGGGGGTCCGGGACCCCCGACCTGGGGCTGGGGCGGCCTCCCCGGCAGGGGCATACGCGGAGAGCGGCGCACTTATACGCGGAGCTCCACGCGGGCCGCGGGCTCGCTGCCATCCCCGCTGCCGGCAGCAGCCGTCCAGGACGAAGCGGGGCGGCTCCGCTCGCCGCCGCGGAGGCACTGCGAGGGCCCGCGCACGGGGCCGCTGCCTCGTCCGCCGCCGCGAGACAGCGGGGCCGCGCCTGCGGGTCGGGGGACCGCTGCAGCCCCCCGAGGCCCAGCCGCCCTGCACCCTCGACGGGCACCTCCGTGCGCATCGGCCGGGCATCCTGCCCGGGCGCTCTGGGCCCCCCCCCCCCCCTTGCAGTGCTTGCGAGGAGATCCCCGGTCTGAGCAGAGCCTGCCGCAGCTGAATGCACTTTTATTGCCTCTTGTCCCTAGTGGAGATCCTTCCTCCACGTTAAGCCCGGCCCAATAGACTTGCTGCAATGTTTATTGCGCCTCATCTTTTTCTTTCACTTCCTGTTTTTTTCCTCTCTCACTACCAGCGGCATGACTGCCGCACTGCAGTAGAGCCGTAAATACCTTTAACAGCTGCCTGCCAACCAAGGGGTGAAATACTGTCTTTGTTCAGATTTTTTTCTGCCCCTAGAGCTCATAAAAAAAAGAATCAGAAGTATATTTGTACGCAAAAGAACAGTATTATTGGGAAAGAAACGAACCGGCGGGATTTGCCGTTCTATGAGCATAAAATCTATGTATAATTCTTTGCTCGGTCTTCCTGAGTTTCTGGAGTGCATAGTTCGCATCGCCTACTCTACTTGCCCCCGGCTCAGGCAGCAAAAGATGCCCCGCTCTGCCAGGCACCTTCTAGCAGTTAAGCGGGAGCCCAGCCTGACTGCTTAAAAGGCAATCAGCCCCAGGGGTACCTGGTACTGCCAGGCAGCGCACACGGCAGTTTCCTGGCTGTTATTTTTGTTGTTGTTCTTTTGCAGCACATACGTCAGTAAAATATGGGTTAGGAATCGTCTGTTTCCTTTCAAAAAAAAAAAAAAAGAAGAAGAAGAAGAAGAAAAGAAAAAAAAAGAAAAAATGAAAAAAAGAGATGAGTCATAAACTCTGTAAAACACATCGGAAAACGAAGCAGGTGTGAGAAAGCTGGATGTAAATTCGGTATTTCAAAAATTGCAGTACACGGATACACACTCTCGCATTATATATGTGTATAACAGATATACACATACGGTCATCAAATATACCATATATATTATATATACACAATTTGTCATGACTACACACACATAGGTGTACTTAAGAGCATACACATATGCATGTGTGCTTTAGTTTTAATGAACTAAAGAAAAGAAAAGAAATGCAAGAAAAAGACAGGAAGGAAGGAAGCCATTTGACAGGGAAAGAAGCTGAACTTCCAAATAAACCGGTGTGCTTATAAATGCATATGTGTCAGCACATGGACACACACACGCACACACACACGTTAGAATTCGTTAGAACATCCTGCTTTTGTTTTCTTCTTTTTCCCCAGGCTACTAATAACTTGAAAATAGCTCAAGGACAGGATTTTTCGAAGTTTTTGGGGAAATTTTTTATGAAGAAGCTACAGTAATTACTATGTCGCCTAGGAGGCATTCTCGAATGAAAGCTAACGTAATACACGCTTTCCCAGCTTCTCCTGAAAATTGTTGCTATGCTAAAAACTGTTCTTCCCAAATAACTCGAAAGTCACTTAGCAACTCAGTGTAATTAATCAGTTCAAGCAAATAAATACGACGAAAAAGCTACCCTATAAAGTATTGTAACTGGGCTAAGGCTTAATAGACTTGGTAGGTATCCGAGGATGGATTAAACAATTTCTTCCGCAGCTTCAGAGCATGTATTCTGGACATGTCCCACACCTTTCCACCTTCACGGGCTGCTCTGGTTATGCTTTAACAACATATTTTGCTTTACCATTAAGTAAGTGACTGTTTTCGAGGCAAACGACGACTTGCTAAATTTGTCTAGTGTAGTGGCACAGGCTCTGTGCATAAACTGGCATGGTGCATTTCCATCATTGACCCAAGTTGGAAACAAAATAGAAAGCAACAGTTTTTCGACATTAGCAATTCGAAAATGAGGAGGAAAATCATATTTCAAAATCATATACGTTCAGCAGAATAAAGTACAGATATCAACACGGATAAATAAACACATATAGGCAAGGTAGATACGAGATATGTACACATATATCGGTAAAGCATATGAAGTGTCCTATGCCACCTATCTATTTCCAAATACGCCGAATTTTCGAAAACTTTTCCCTGATTCAGACGCCCGTGATTTCCACGTGGCGCAGTGGTGCTGCGCCGGGTGCGCTTTTGCGCGGAGCGGGCGCGCAGGCACCGCCGTGGCTCCGGGCTCCGCACGCCGCGCACCACCTCCGCGCACAGCCAAGGCAGCGGCCGCGGCCGCGTCTCCCCGGAAAATATTCCCCGTCCCCGGCGGGGGGCCCTGCCAGCCGCCCCGGCTGCCCCGCCGCGGAGCGGGCCTGGCACGGCTCAGGGCGCTGAGGCTGCAGCCCTGGCGGGCGCGGAAGGCGCGCTACCGGGCGAGGAAGCGCGCATTTCCTGGCAGGGCATGCGGGAGGCTCGCACGGCCCTGCACGGCCCCGGCCCGGCCTCCCCCGGCCTCGGCCCCCGGCCGACCCCCACTCCTGCTCCGAAAACACCTGTTTAGGCTTTAAAGTTAGGCGCGCGGCCGTGCGCAGCGGGGGCCCGAGGCGCGCAACCGCCACCGCGCGCTTCAGCTGCCGGGGAAGGAAGGGAGAAAAAGGTGGGGAAATAATAATAAAAAGAGGAGGTGGGAGGGGGCCTGTTGCTAGAAGAAGCCTCCGCGGCAGGCGCCGCGCGCCCTGCTGCCCTCCTTCCGCGGCTCGCCGCGGAGAGCCGGCCGCCGCGCCTTCTCCGCGCCACACCGCGCCCCGGCTGCCGCACCCGGGGCGGTGATAGCAGCAGCCGCGGTGGCCGCAGCGATAACGGTGCTGACGGCGGCGGCAGCGGTGACAGGGTGCTGGGGGGCGCCGGGGACACAGGTGGCAAAACGGGGCGGGGAGGGCGGGGGAGCGGCGGCGCGCTGCGCTGCCCGGTGCGCGGGGGCCCGCGGCCAGCCCGGGAGAGAGCCGAGTCCTTACCGGGTCGCGGCGCTGCCCGCCTGCAGAGGAGCCCTGGAGGGTCGCTGTAATCCATTTTGCGCCCGCGTAGCAATCCGAGCCGCGGAGCAGAGCGCAGTAGCGGGGGCGACAAGCGGCGGGCCAGGAGTGGGGGGCGTGAGGCGGCGCGGGGCTCCGCGCAGCCCCCCGCGGGCGCGGGCGCGGGCAGGGGCACGTTGGGGGTGCGGGGCAGTGTCGCCGCGGCGGCGGCGGGAGCGGCCGCGGGTGCGGGGGAGCCGCGGAGCGGCGGGGAGCGGGGCACAGACACCACGGCGACTGCCATACACCTCCCGGAGACAAAGGTTAGGGAAAGAGGGGCTGCGGCTCTCCGAAGGCAGAATGCAGGGGGAAATTCGCCAGGGAAATCAGGGAAAGGCCATGAAAGCGCTCGCTGCCTGCACATGACCAGCCGCAGCCAATGACGAGCCCAAATAGGTCATAAAAAGGTCTATTACCAAGTTGTAAATTTTCTTCAAACAAAAAGGAATTTACTGCAATTCCTTGCGGATTTTGCACATACTGCTTCCCAGCGCCATGTTTCTTTCGCCTGCGCGCTGCGCTTTTATTTACCCGCTCGGCCCGCCCGCGGCCTGCGCGCTCCGGCACGGCGGCGCGGCCCCCGGGCGCGGGCAGGGGCGCGGGGGCTCCGCGCCGGCGGGGGGCACAAAGCGGGGGCTCCCCCGGCCCCGCCGCGCTGCCCCCGCGTCCCTGCCCGCAACGAAAGGGGACTTCAGCCCGCCTTTCGGGCCCCCCTCCCACGCCAGGTCGTAAAAGAAAACATATTTGCTTTAGCGCCCACTACTGAAGCCGAAGTCGCCGCCGACCTAAAAATAGCCGGAGCCGAATTAACGCCTTTTCCCTAACGGGAGGGCTGTGGTTCCCACAGGTTGCCCGGGGCGCAGTCGCTGAGCTGGGCTCCCTGCACCCTTTCCGGGCTGGGGTCCGCCTCCACCTCGCATACACTTTTCCCGAGGCCCTTTGGACTTGGAGGGAGCAAACGAATGGGCAAATTTTGTTCCTTAGAAAATATTCGAAATGGCTAAAACCTCCCCCGTGTCCACAGGGAATGCTCGGCTCACAGGCTGAGAATTGTGGGTGTTTCTTGCTCAATTTTTGTTTTGGAGAATAGAAACACCTCTCTCTCCATCGAGAGCCTCCATGTGGATAGTATCTGTCTAGGAAATAGAGCTGACAAAAATAATCTTTCCTAAAGATTTATTAAAAAAAAAAAAAGAAACATTACTATAGCCAATTAGACATTAGAGAAAAGCATCGACGTGCAATATGTCCCCTAACAAAGACATCGGGATTTTTTCCGGTTATTTTGAAGTGCATACGACCGGGCAGAGCTGGACGACGTGGGAGCAGAAATATTTCGCAGAAACCAAAAGTGCGGTATGTCTAAGCTGCAGCATTAAGAAACGGCTTCTCTTCGCCGCTGCTGCAACGACTATCACATCTCCAGCATTTCCCTGCCCAAACACCGCTGCTTGCTCCGTAGCTCGATGGCCCCAATTTTACGGGAAGGATCATTAACCGCCCGGGCCAATTCCTGCCTCACTTCTCTTTTTCTTAGCAGGACTCCAAGTAGAAACAAGGGAGAAAACACAGCTGTCAGATGGTAAATACCATAATAAGTACAGAGGAAGACAGCTTTTTTACTTGAAGAAATAAGATATGGACACTCCCGTTGCTGCTAGGCCTGTGCAAATGGTGTGTGCACAGGGGAGTTAGCTTGCTTCTTTGTGGCTGCGTTCCCAGTCTGCCCCGGGAAAGCAACGCTAACGGAAAATTCATCGAGAATATTTTAATTTTATTCTCTTTGTTCGAAAAATAAAAGCAAGTACGGCGGCGGCTCATTTCCGAACAGATATTCGCCTAGGAAATTCTTCATTCGGATATATACGTCTCCGTCATATATTTTGCCAGTGCAGCCAGCACCCACCTCGATAGGATTTGCAGGAGGCGGAATCAAAATGGCCTTCTGTGCAACAGGGCCGCCCTGTATTGCTCTGGTTCAATAAACCTTGGCCATAAACCCAGCAGAGAAGAGATGCTTATTTTGTGCCCGTTTACTGCACTTCTCCATGCCCCTGGTAGTGGGTGTTATTGCAAAACGCCCTTCTATTTTCTGTTTCAGACGACTGAGTTTCCTTAAAATCGCCGCGACTAGACCCACGTCCTTCCTGGACACTAGGGGTACTGGTGTATCTATGTAAATTCATGCAGCAAAATGTTTACTCCACGGCTTTGCTCCAGTTTCCACGCGTTTACAAGCTTTAACCAATTACGTGATTAAAATAAAAGCAGAACAATAACTTCTCCCGCTTGTGCCTCCCTTCAGAGCTGGCGCTTTGCGGGAATTGAAGCGTGCTTTGAATTGTTGCTGGGGTCTGGGGGAAGGAGAAGGGAAAAATAAAGACGTGAACCAAATTGGCCGTTTCAGCCCTACCGGTCGGGCCAAGCCCGAGCCGTTCGCGCGGGGCCGGGCCGCGAAGGCGCCCGTCCGTGGAGGGATGCGCCTGTCGGATAACGCGGGGTGCGTGGTCCGCCGCAGAACAGGAGAAAAGGAGATGGAAATAAAAAAAAAAGGAAAAAAAGAAAAAAAAAGAAAAGAATGGAAAAAATAAAATGAAAAAAAGAGGAAAAAAAAGAAAGAAAAGAGGGAGAGATAAATTAAGGCGTTTTCCTGACGGGAGCGGACCGCTCCTCCTGCGGCGTGCGGGCAGCCGCAGCGACAGCGCGAGCAGAGGCTGCGGCCGGCTCCGCGCAGCGGGGCGCAGCGGGGCGCAGCGGGGCGCGGGGGGCAGCTCGCACGGCCCCGCTCCCGCATGAAGCAGATGGGAACAGCCCGGCCATGGCGGTGCTGCTTGCGCATGCAGGGAAAATGTGCTCCTTTTTTTTTTTCTGTTTGCGCGCGATTTAGGACCACAGAGGCTCGCAGCGCCTGAGAAATTTCCGTGAAAGGCGGCCAAACCTTTGGGTTTCCCTTCTGGTGCGGGACGGCCCGGGCAGGCCGAGGCCGGGGCCTGGTTTTGGCCGTGCCTCGTGTCGCCGGACCCAAAGCCCCGGAGCGGCTCCGGGCAGCGGCCCCGGCCGCGCCGGCGCGCCCCGCCGCGCGGAGCCCCGCAGCCGCGGAAGGGCGGCCCGGCAAAAGGCCCCGCGGCGCCTGACGAGGCGGCCCAGCTCGGGGGCCGAGATGCCTGGCATGGCTCCGGGCAGCCCGGGGAGAGGAGGGGGGACCCGCGCCCTCTTCCCTCGAGGGGTCGGTGCCTGCCGGAGCCCGGGCCCCCGGTTGCACAAGGTTTCCGACCGAATGCGCCATGCCGAAATCACCCGGAAACACCCAGAAGGGGTTAGGGGAAAGACAGAGGGAAGAGTTAATACCGAGAAGCCTCTGAAGGTTATGGGGGAGTCGATTAAATAAAGGGATATCAAGAAGCTGATAAATTTTATATCTGAATAAATTTGGTTTATTTAAATCAAATATCAATTGTAGAAGGTTAAATATATTTCTAAGATCTTTTCTTCAAAACTTATTAGATTTATTTAATTTACTCAACACAAGATAAGAACAAAAATTAAAATAGTACAAGTGCACTTGTCTTGATTAATAAAGCATTGCTAAATGTCTCGCTTATTGGTACTTATCATTAGGAAGTTTATGTTGTTGCCCGCAATCACCGTCTTTTAACATTGCAAAAATATATATATATTTATATCATTAGAAACGTCTTGCTACAAACTCTGTATCAAATTTCCAATAGGAGCAGATGAACTGTTAAATCTAGATATCGTTCCGAATACGGTTAAAAAACAAAACCAAACCACAAACAACAGAAGCACCCGAAGCAGCAGGACAAGCGAAGGGACACGGGGGTCACTTGTCCCACAGGGCAGGACCTTTTGCAGCGAGAGGATCGGGCCGAGATGCCGCGATACGGCTCTCGTTATTTTTGATAGACATTCACGAAGGTTTTTAAGGCAAAATTTAATTCGTCTGGCCTTCAGCTCTTTCTTCTTCCAGATCATGTGCTTCCTTTTTGGCCTCCCCTTCCTTTCCCTCCTGTCTGGAAGCGGGGAATTTGTCCTTGTTGTTCTCTTTTTTCCATTTCATCCTCCTGTTCTGAAACCAGATCTTTACCTGCCTCTCGGTGAGTCCTAGTGCGTGGGACACTTCGATCCTTCTCTTCCTGGTCAGATAAGGGTTAAAAAGAAACTCCTTTTCCAGCTCTAAAGTCTGGAATCGGCTGTATGTTTGTCTTCCTCTCCTCCTACCAGGCGCTGCTGTTTAAAACAGAAACAGAGGATTTTGGTGGTTGCTCTTGCCGTGCAAAACAAGGCGTTCAGCAGCGGAGCCAGAAAGCGAGCGAGGGCTCGGATCCCTCTAGAAACCCCTCGAGAGAAGCGACACAGAAAACCAGGGGAACAAAACAGAGGATACGGAGAAAATCAGAGCTATACATATGTGTGCAGGAAAAAAAATAGCTATAGCAGATTCATTAAGCGCCTCCGCTCTCGCCCTGCGTCGGAGTTTACGGGACCAAGTTTAAGGGGTTACTTTATTATCTGGTAACTGGCACCCCCCGGCCCCGCGGCATTTCTGTTCAGTCTCAGAGGGTAGGATCTGGGCGCACGGGTCAGCTACGCCTGGGTGTCTGAAACGCGAGTTTAAGGCGACTCGTGGTGTGGCAGCCGCTTTCTGCAGGGGTTTCCGTTTGCTTACTGTATTATTTTATTATCACGAGCCATCGCGGTTATAGGACACGCGGAGAGAGGCAGGGAGAGCGAGAGGCAGAGGAAGAGAGCGAGAGGCAGAGAGAAAGAAGCAGGAGGAGGAAAGAAAGTTTCAAACTCAGACGTGAGATGGAAGCAAATTTTTACTGCATCCAACCTTGTGGTCTCATCCAGGGAAACATTTGAGCAGGAGACGAGCTCTGATTTAAGTGGTCTGGTTCCTCGCCAATATTAGCACTGGACGATTTACAGTCAGGATATTGTACCAGCTCGGCCTCTTGCTGTGTCGTAAAAATCTGCTGTCTCTGTAAGTTATCGTATCCGTAAAATTTAGCGGGCTCCCCGTGACAGGTAACCCCGCTGCAGGGGGCAGGAGGCGGAGGCGCGGCGGGGGGAGGAGGAGGCGGCTGGTAGGCGGCCGTGGGGCTCCCCCCGGCAGGGTGGTAAAAGTCCCCGGCGGCGCCGCCGCCCCCCGCCCCGCCGGGCGCCGGGTGCGGGAAGCCGGCGGCGGCCGCGCCGTTCCCGTAGAGCAGGGCGGCGGCGGCGGCGGCGGCGGCGGCGGCGGCGTGGCGGCCGCTCACCTCGGGCGCGAAGTGGCAGTCGTAGTACGGGGGATTGATGGGCTCCCCCGCCGCCGCCGCCGCCGCCGCCGCCTTGTACTTGGAGTACAGCGGGTTGACAAAGTAGGAGCTCATCGGGGAGGGGGCGAGCGGCGGGCGGGAGCCGCGGGGGCGCGGGGCGCTGCTCCCGCCGCCGCCGCCGCCGCCGCCGCCGCCGCTGCCTCTACGCCGCGCTCATGGTGCCGCCGCCGCCGCCGCCCGTGCGCTCCCCTCTCCTGCTCTCCGTGTATGTGGTGACCAGGACTGGAATATAATCGCTCCCAAAATGACCTGCCTCACTGCTTTTACTATTTCCTATTAGGCACACAGCAGCCCGCGCACGCACACGCGCACACACACACACACACACACACACACGCTCATGAGCTCAGGGGGGACTTTTGGCTTCAGCTTACAGTTGCCGCTCCTCAGGCAAGAAAAAAAAAAAAAAAAAACCCACAGCCCAGCCCTGCGCGGATCCTCCCCAGACGCTGCCCCCCGCTCCCCCCGCCGCTGCGCGCTCTCCAGGAGCCGCCGAAAGCCCCGCGCAGGAGGCGCAGGGACAGAGATCCGGGCGATAACCGCGGCCGCGCTGCCGCCACCGCCCGGGGCGCCCTGTGCCCGACGGCGCGACGCCGCCCTGCCCCGCAACGGCCGCGTGGCCCACGGGCAGGGCCGGAGCCGCCGCTCACGGAGCTCCCAAGTGCGGCACACGCGCACACACCCGGCCGAGGGGGCCCCGGAGCCGGGGGTGCCTGCGGGGGAACGGGGGAACCCCGGGCGGAGGCTGGCCCTGCAGCTCGGAAGGGCCGCGCCTCGGTGCCGGCGGGACCTCCGGTTCTTCTCCTTGGGAAATGAGATGCACATTTACCCTTGACGCCGTGTACGCATGGCTGAGGCTCCAGGTTAATTGATACTTAATGGAAATCATGCCTATGAATATACTTTCCATCATTTCACCCTTGGTGGACGTCATTAGCGAGGCAGAGAGAGAGGGAGGGGAAGAAAAAATGTGGGGGGGGGGAGCGGTTAGCATCGCTGGGGGACGCGGGCCGAAATAAGCGAGCCCTGTTCTCCCCCGGCCGCGGGGAGGAAGGAAGGAAGGAGCTGCCTGGCGGGGCGGGCGCTGCGCGGCGCGCCGGGGCCGGCTGCCCCCGCGGGAGCCCGCGCGGCGCTGCGCGCTGCCCCCGGCCCGGCCGCAGCCCCCGGCCGGCGGCGCAGGCCTCGCTGCAGCGGCGCCGGCCCTGCCCGTCCATTCCGCATATTCCTGGCGAGCCGCCCGTTCCTTCAGGGGGAACCAGCGCTCAGGATAGCCGCCCCGCAGGAGCTGGAGTCCGCCCTGTTTTAGACAGGGACGAAAATGTAGGTGAAACATTAGACGGCGCACGTGTGACTGTCTGGTGTGACCTGACAAGAAATACTTGTGGTTACGAAAAAGCGATGGCGGGATCTTTCCCCCAGCACATTCCTGCTCTGTGCCTGCCCGCCGCCCCCACGTCCAGCTAACCCGCAGCGCAGCTCTCCCAGTCCCGGGGACCGGTCCGGTTCCGCGGGGGCGGCGCGGCCGCTGCCCCGTCGGGGCCTCCGCGCCGGGGTGGGGGGCCCGGCCCACAGCTACACCTCGGCTGGCGTCCGGGCCGGGGCAGTGTCGGGTGCCCCGAGGGCCGAGGTTTGCCCGCGCAAACGGGGCGCAGGGCCCCTGCACCCCTACCCACGGTGCCAGCCCCGCGCCTGGCTCCCACTCCGCGAACGCTCAGAGCGGCCGAAGCGGCGAGGCCAGGGCGGACCGCGGCTCCACTGCCCCCTCCGCGGGGCGCGGAAGGGGGCCGGCAGGAGGGAGGGCGCAGCACTAGGCCTGCGCTCTCCGAAAGCGCTGCGCGCCGCGGCCCCCGCGCAGCCTGGGCCCCCGCCCTGTTGGGGGGGGGGCACATTTTTCCGCTTCCATTAGGGGCATCCAGCGGCTAAGGCTCCGCGGGAGCGCAGCGGCCAGGCAGCAAGCCGCGGCGGAGAGAGGGCGCGGGCAGCGGGGCCGCAGAGAGGGCAGCGCCTGCACGGCGAAGCCCCGGAGCTGCGCGCAGCGCGGAGCCACAGCGGCTGCTGCACGCACCCGCACGGGGGGGGCAGCGAGACGGGCCCCAGCAGCGCGCACCCCGCCGGCCCCCAGTCCCGTGGCCGCCCGCGCTAACACGCGGCGAGTCGCCCCCCGCGCCCCCCCGCCGGGGGTGCGCGGGCGCGGCCCCTGCGCGGGGGCGCGGCGCGGCGCCGCCGCCGCAGCTGGGTGGAGCGCGGGCGCCCTCTGGCGGCGCGCGGCGGCGCGGCAGGGCGCGTCCCCGTCCGCGCTGCGCCGCGCCGCGCCGCGGCCCCTCCGCCGCCGCGGCCCCGCGGCCCACGCAGCCGGCGCGGAAAGGTGCCGCCGCCAGACGGCACGATGCCGCGGCCGGGCGCAGCAGCGGCCGGGGGTACTGCACCTCGGCAAGCCACGCTCTCGGTCCTGAAAAGCTTTTCCTTTTTCTCTTTTTTTCATTTTCTTTTTTTTTTCTGTATTACTCACAGTTTATAATGCCGTTTTAAGCACAGTTCTTTAACTCTCTTTTAATTTTTTGCCAGTGCCATAATCAACCACATACAAAGAATGCATCTCGTTTACACATGGCAGCCAGCAAAGACGGCTGAGCTTTGAAGACGGCTGCTATCGCGTTTTCGATCATGTTTCCGCACATATTACACCACGAATACTCCATGTGTGGTAGTTTCAGCGTTTTTGTCTTGAACTTGTTATTTTATTTGCCCTTGCATTTATGTATTTATTGATTGATTGATGTAAACGGAAGTAAAGATGAATATGTGTTTACCCCAGCTTCATCACACATGCCTTAGAATTATATGATACAATGCGTGTGCGTGTGCACGTGACTGCTCGTATGTGCAAACATATATTAACACTACCAACAGATAAGAATTAGATTATTGCTTAGTTTAACACACACAAAAAAAGGAATTTAAGTGGAAGAATTGCATTTCATAGTTCGAGACACTTGATTTTCCGTCAGCCATTTTGCAATAAACACATGTAATATTAGGAATAGGTTAAAAAAGAGAGAGAGAAGGGAAAAAACATACAAGGTTAAATCTGTCATTGTGCCTAAGATAAAATATTAAGACGAGATGGTATGGGCTTGGTGACAATTTCTTACCAGAGCCTCTGCTAGAATCACCATAATGAAGTGTCCCGTGGCAAGAATATTGTTTACATGTTGTTAGTTATAGATCAATCCCCCCAAATGGTTATTTTCAAAAATATGGACGCTATCATGGTAGGATTCATCATGGGAGAAAATCCAATAAAATACGTTTCAACAAATCAGTCGACTTTGTAAAATCTCTCTGTTTTGTGACCTTCGGGTCTTTTTTGAGTCTGTCGCCTTGGTCCAACGCTGACATATTGAAATTTATAGTTCAAGATTTTAAGACCTAGTTTGTCTGCATTTTTGCTTTTTTTTTCCCTAACAAACACAAACATCAAAATAAGGTGGTTTCAAAGAAAAGCACCACAGCATATCGTAAACTCATTAGCTCCAGACGTCTAGCCATCTCAATGGTTTTATTATACCACGGTTCTTCCTGTTTTAAAAGAATTATAGGTATCTTCTCGACAATGGATGGGAAGCAATGCAACACCTTTTCCTGGCACTATATGCTTTTGCCTTTTTTTTTTTTTTTTTTTTTTTTTTTTTTTTTAGAGAGAGAGAGGTAAAAAGGAAAAAAAAAACACATTAAACACCAAGTCTCTCAGCTCTCCCCTTAATCTTGAATTAACCGAACTGCTCGTAAATATTTACGGGTCCTTCATTTTAATGGTTGCTCTTTAAACAAAGCATTTTTTACAATGAACTTCATCTCAATTATCTTGATAAAGTCATGTGTGTTTATAAATGCTGTAGGCATGAGACATGTTGCTGAAGGAGCTCTCACCAACAAAGCCGCCCGTTTGGAAGGAGCCGTGTCCTGCCAGAGCTTCCTAATGTTCAGATTAAAGAGCAGAGATTAGAAACGGCCGAAAAAAGGTTCAAGCGAGCAGGCAGCATTTTGCTTCCTTGGCTCTGGAGGACTGCTCCTCAAATATTTCCTAAATTATCCCAAGAGATCCTCCGTGAAACTTCGCCGATTTTTGAAAGCCAACATACACATAGCGCATTTTCAGGACTAATAGCGCAGTAGGCGTATGTGAAACACACAGCCCACAGCGGCCCCTCCGTGCCTGACCTCTAAGAGCAAATGTCTGTTACCAGAGTCGGGGGAAAAAACGTGATTTTTCCAAAGCACTTGCCGCTGGCGGAGGGGCCGCGGCGCTGGGCGCTTCTTCTGGCGGTGCGGCGGCGGCGGCGCTGGCCTCGCCGCAGCGCGGCTGCGGAGCGCGGTGGGCGCGGGGCTGCGCGGGGGCTGCGCGGCGCGGCGGGAGGCGGCGAGGCGGGCGCGCACATTTCTCGTACCACGGCAGCGCTTGCGTTTGAGCACGGCAGGTTTTATTATGTAATCAGCGACAACATTTACAGCAGGGCTTCAGGGGGAACATGTGGTGGTTAATACAACATTTACCGGGGTTAGGAACGGCAGCTAGCCAGGGCATCGGGAAAATGTGAGGCCTATTGAAAACTGCCTCAAGTGGGAGACAACCTCCTGGTAGTGCACTGAAGGGGGGAAATATCTCATGGCCTCGCTGTGGCATTTACTGCAAAGAAGCAAAATTCAGAGCTAGAAAGCAGGTTTCGGATAATGTTTCCTTTTAATAAGTCATGGACAACACAACACCCCCACTGATTTAAGTAACCGTAATTTAATATATATTTTGTTATCATAATTATAATTATTGTCCTTACCTTTATTTTGGCAAAGTATCTATCTAGACTACGTCACTTTTAAGAAACATGTCAAACATTTAACATTAGATAGAGTTCTCAAAGCTAACGTGCACTCACAATATCATCAACCAGACAATCTGGGAAGGGGGGGGGATGAAGCGACTCTGAAAAACACGTTGGCGAGCAAGACAAAATTTCCCCAAAAACCTGACATAGACCACGTTTCACTTCTATCTAAAAAAGACCAGCTTGATTTAAAGTTCCTGGGGTGGGGGTGGGGGGTGCAGGAGGAGGAGGAGAAACGCATCGGGGCTAAGGGGGGCAGGGGGAAAATAAAACCAAACCAAACCAAAAAGAGAAATCCCAAAGCAATATTCCCCAACTGCATTTCTACCCCAGCGTTAGTCTCCTTTATTGCCTTTCTCCTTGTTCATCTTTTTCATTTTCATTCTTCTGTTCTGAAACCAGATTTTGACCTGTCTCTCTGTGAGGTTTAAAATCCTAGCTACTTCGTAACGGCGGTCTCGAGTGAGGTACATGTTAAAGAGGAATTCCTTTTCCAGTTCCAGAGTTTGATACTTTGTATAGGGACAACGCTTTTTCCTCGTTGAACGAGCGTGGATCCAGTTTGCTGCAGGGTTATCTGGAAGAAGGGAGGTGTATAGGGAAGGGGGGGGGAGAGAAAGGTCGTTAAATTAATTTAACGAAGGATGGACTGTTTTCACAACTTTGGAGGAATTATCATAAAAGCCTTAATGCCCCAGTCTGTTTACTGTACAAATGATGTCTTGATGGTAGGTGGTTATGTGGAGTCTTTTATGGGTGCTTGTTGCTGCTTGCGCTGGGGTAGGCGTCTAGACGTTTTTATAGGTTAGTAAAACTATCAGTTTTGCACATTCGAGCCTTACAGGTTTCGGCAATAAATCAAAGGGGCAATTTCTTTCTTTCTTTCCTTCGTTCTTTCTTTCTTTCTTTCGTTCTTTCTTTCTTTCTCTCCCCCCCTCCCTCTCTCTCTCTCTCCCGCTGCCTCTCGCTCCTTTTTTTTTTTCCCACTTACTTGGGTCAAGTTGCTGCTGTTTCTCCTCCTTCAGATCGCTGCTCGGGCTGGGGTTGTGGCTGCAGGCGGCGGGGTCCTTGGAGCTGCTGGCAGCCGCCTTCTCCCGGGGCTCCTGGAGGAAGGAGCTGCACGTGTACTCGGGCACACCGATCCCCTGGGACTCCCGGGCCGAGGAGCACTCAGTCCTTTTGGAGGAGGAGGAGGAGGAGGAGGAAGACGAGGAGGCGGCTGCTCCCGTCTCAGGCTTTATCCCGTAGTGGCGCCCGTTGGAGGAGCCGGAGCTGGACGCGGAGCTGCCGCCGCCGCCGCCGCCGCCGCCGCCGCCGCCGCCGCCGCCGCCCGGGAAGCCTGGGAAGGGCTCTATCCAGGAGCGCACGTAGCGGCCGGTGTCGCCGGCCCCTAAGTGGGGTTGGTGCATGTAGGGGTGGTAGATCCCGGTCATTGCCGCAGACGGCTGAGGGTGAACCGTGGACCAGGAGGTGGAGAACACGGTGGATTTTGGTGCAAAGCTACAGGAGGAAAAATCTGAACTCTCTGCAACACCTGATGGCCTGGAGGTCGCACTGTGACCTCCCTGGACGAATCTACTCCCGTAAACTTCTTCGCTTTCATGGCCTATGAGAGAATCGACATAATAGTTACTTATGGTGCCACTAGACGACATTTTAGGCTCCCCTCTTAGTCATATAAAAGGTTACACTGTTAACTGTATATGATACCCTCCCTGAGAACAATCGTAGTATTTTGCAGACTGCAACCCTCAACCATTGGTTGCGGAGCCCACGTGATCATATTTACCAATACTGCGAGTAAATCAATCCGCTAAACTGGGGCTGCTGTGATTAAAAAAAAAAAATCATCATCAACAACAGCACCCGCACAGCGCGACCCGCCGGGTGCGCGCCCGCACCGCGCTGCACCGCGCCGCACCGCGCCGCACCGCGCCGCACCGCGCCGGGGCGGCCCGCCTGCACCGCCCGGCCCCCCTGCACCGCCCGGGCGCCCGGCCTGGCCCGGCCCGGCCCGGCCCGGCCCGGCCCGGCCCGGCCGCCTGCCTCGCTCCCCGCCCGCCCGCTGCCGCCGCCCGCTGCCGCCCGCTGTCCGGGGCGCGGCGGGCGGGGCCGCGGCGGCCGCCGCGGGTGCGGACTATTTCTTCACCTCCTTCGAGTGATTTCTGCCATTCATTTCTTAATCAATGAGAGGCAGGGTGCTTAAATAAATCCCGCAGCCTTGGCTTGCTAATCGCACTCCAAGCTGCTGAGGAAACCCGCTGGGAAGGGGGGATTCTTGCCTGTAAAAACAAACCATCGCAAGCTGGGACTGTAACGACTTCTCATAAAACAGGAAAATGTTACTGTAAAAGCACATTGCGGTACTTCCATATTTCAGAGCATGTGCGGGTATTATAATCCGCCCCCCCTTGACAGAAACTTTCCACGCAAAGAATACACTTTTTAAAAGAGATATCTATTGTGTTGTTTTAAAACAGGTGGAAGACCTCTGTAATGATTTTATGCCTTTCAATAAAAATTTTATGAGGTGCATTTGATTATAGATTAATGTGTCCCTAATAAAATGGACGGATGGAAACAGCAAAGCCCGTGCCTCCGCGCACAGCTGGCTCGTTGCTCAGCACATGCCTCTGGATCCGCGGAGCCGGGGCCCGCGGCGCCCCGGCCGCCCTGCTCCCGGCCTTGCTCCCGCCGCCGCCCGCTGCCGCCAGCACCGCGCCCGCGGAGCCCGCGGAGCCCGCGGGTCGGCGCGGCGGCCAGGCCGCGGCCCGCGGAGCGACGCCCGAGCGGGGAGAGCTGCTCCGCCGCCGATAGCGCGGGGGGAGCCGCGCCGCGCAGCCCCCGGCCACGTTCAATGCCTGCGTTGAGAGACCTGGGCTTTGTCTTTTGGTTTCTCCCCCCCCCCCTTTTTTAAATCTTTTTTTCCCCTGTCCTCCTGAGGCTGTTATCCTTCCCCGAGCGAAAAGATGCCTGGTTAGTATTTAAAACTAGATTACCCATAGTCTTCTGCACACTGCTGCTCTTCTGAGCGAGGGAAGGTGGCTGTGTCGGAATCTGGAGGAAACGCACACAGTTAGTGGAGAGCCCACAGCAGAGCCCGCTGAGGACACAGAACAACAGCACTGAGAAAACACTTCCTACTCGCGGGCCGGTATGAGGAAGGGGCTGAAATTCCTGTTTATTTAATGATTTATTACTCTCTTAGGTTGTTTTCTTCCCTTTTTCTTTCCTCCTATTTTTCTAATATATTTTGCTCATCTTACTTTAACATTCTCATTTGCGTTTTCATACTTCTCCTTTATTCCCTCTAGACGCAGGATTTGTTGTTTGGCAAGGAACTGCTCCTCGCTGCACAGAGATAGAAATTGATAAAGCAGGCAGATTAAAGTGAACCTCCTTTTCATATACTTTAAACACTTGGTATGGAGCCAGCTAATTAGTTCCCACTGCTGAAACTTCTTTGGCGATGTAGCAAGTATCTTTAAAGGAAAAGAAAAGATGGTTCGAATGTGTATAATATTTATAGAGATAAATGACTTTTCAGCACGGTTCTGTTGTTGTTGTTGTTGTTTTTTAACCAGAGGAAAACACGATGCCTATATGCTCGCGGCTCCCGCAGCTTCAAAATGGTGATGCTTTCATTTAAGGAAAATATACCTCTACCCTACGAGTAAACGTGCACATGAAAAAGTATGTGCTTAAATGAAATATCCGCGACAATCGAGCAAAATGCAACGCCATCAGCTGCAATATGAGCTGTATCAGTGTCACCAAGTCAGAAAACATTGGCACTATCTTGCGTCTGATTTCTTGATTTAGAAACAGCTTAGGAAAGGAAAGGGCGTTGATTGTGAGCAAGCTGGTTTCCAAGCGGAGACAGTAGCCACGCTATTTTTCCAATAGTTCTTGAAGGTGAAAGTATGCCCAAGTATTTGCACTTCAATTTGGAGTCATGTTCATTTGCAAGCCATTTGCAGTTCTGCGTGGTATTTCTCCTCGCACACACAGGCACACGCTCACTCGCTCTCTCTCTCTCTCACACCCTGCCCCAGCTTCCCACGCAAAGTCCCTGTTATTAATATTTTTCAGCTATGTACGGAAAGGGTTAAGAGTCGTGAACTTCATTCTCAGGATGTGTAAAGCTAACATGAAACTGCATGAAATAAAACGACCCCTGAGCAAACCAAAATGGTGCAGGGTCACACACGGAGGTTTGCAGAGGCTGGGGCACTTTTGTGAGCACGCCTGAGCATTTCTGCTCCAAAAGCCCAACCCAGCCAGATGTTTGAGGGAATATTTCCCCATCCACCATCTTCTGAAAGCTCTTGAGCTGACCAAGAACTGAACTCCTTAACATTTGTCTATACCCAGCTTTGCATTTGGTATGATGATTTTTTAAAAAGCAAGTGAAGGCACGAAATCCAAGTCTACACATTGTAAGCACACAGTGACTGCTACTTTTTTAAATCAACATGCTAACGTCAAATAAAATGGCACACATATTGCTGACAGCTTGTAATAGAAAGATTTTTTTATCACTTACCATTTATGAGTTGATTGGATGAGGATGTCCAGTTTAGGTCATAATATTTTACTATGCTTTTTTTTTCTGTTTCTTTTTTTTTTTTTTTTTTTTTTTGAATCAGTTTGTCAGACTGCGAACATCACACAACATTTTATCAATTAATCATTTGTTTACAGGCACAATTATAAATGAATTAGGTTTACATCATTTCCCGCCCCAGTCTCCACCCCACCCCTAAAAAGAAAAAAAAAAAAAAAAAAAAGGAAAAGAAGGAAAGAAAGAAAACGAGGCAGTCACACACAAAGAGCAGAAAATGGAGAAGCAGGTATATGAGTCCAAAGAGCTGCTGATAATGAAAGATCAGGAAACCAGCCTGCATCTGTACTTTAAACATTTGTAGAAAACCAAAGGAATCGCAGTAGTTTACAGAGTTTATTGCATTATACATGCGAATAGAACATGCACAAGAAGGACATATTGCTGTTGAACGACTACTATTCCACATATGCACCACAAGAAAATGTCTACAATGGAGAAGAATGAAATATTCCATCTTACGTAGGACAATCTCTAAGTTCATTTGAGAGGATAGTTACATTATAATGTGCTTCTCTTTCCCCCCTCCCCAAAGTTTTCCCCCTTTTTTTTCTTAAGGTATTGAATGTACTCAAAATGTTATGGCCCGTGTAATAGCCCCACATAAATACCATTTTGTTAGTAAAAACATGAAAAAGTCACATTGTTTGGATGTTCGACAGTTCCAATAAGTTAAGACCAAATGATAATATTCAATAATAGTTACCCTGCATTACGATGAGAACAAAAATAAATTACACGTGCTAGGTTTTATATATACTCATCATAGTAATACATATTCACTTGCAGCGCTAAAAGAAGGACGAAGAGTCACATTCTATCAGAAAAAAAAATGGAAAATGAAGGGTTTTGTCAAAGTCTCTCCTGCATTTAGGAACCGGCGGTGCTGTGCCCATTGCTCACTGTTTGCACCCCCGGGGCAGCTTTAAGAGAAGGTGAGATTAGCGGTCAGTTCTCGGATTCGGTTCTCCCTGCTCATCTTCTTGAGCTTCATTCTGCGGTTTTGAAACCAAATCTTGACCTGCCTGTCAGTGAGGTTTACGCTCTTACTGATCTCTAGGCGGCGCTCTCGAGTGAGATACATATTGAATAAGAACTCTTTCTCTAATTCCAGTGTTTGGTGTTTAGTATAAGGACACCTCTTCTTTCTGCCACTCTTTGCAGTTAGCCAATTGCTTGTTGGAGTATCAGACTTGATTTCCTCTATCAAAATCAAAGAAGAAGAACAAAAAATCAAAAATACCTCAGGCTGTTAAAGTGTACCCTTGGCCATGAACCCTCCTCTGTAGTGTCTGGCAGATATGGTGAATGTGGGTATTAAACATTGCGAGCATGAGGTGTGGACACTGGAATACAGACATTAATTGCTGCCAGGCTCATGTTAAATAGTTCACACAACACGTTACCCTATCTTTCAGGTTTTTCTCTCTCTCCTGGCTCCTCTAGAAATGGTATCTAAAGTTTTCAAGTGGCATTTAGCATTTGCACAATATTTAACCTGCCATCAGTCCATTGGTAACATTTTAACGGGTCTAGCCTGGCCATGGCTGACTCGGTCTCCTGCGACACTTGCTAAGAAAATCACTCAATTACAAAATACCATCGCAATATATTTTGTATCAGCTTCCCCTAAATCATCAGCTGAATTACACAAACATCCGTAGAAAGAGACACACACATTTTTTTCCCAGACAAAAAGATGCGCCTGAAATTAATACCCTCCACCTCAGATTTTTTTTTCCCATTTTCCTTTTAGATATTTTTTTCATCAGAAAGAAATCTGTCCTATATCAACCTAGACCTGGATTATGAAATATAATTCCTATGAAGAGAATCTCCATGCACACATAGGATAAAAATTGACCTAGAGGTTGCAAAGTACATTTCTTTAGGTGAAAATTTCCCGTTTTGGGGTCCTTCAACACACGCCGTTCGAAATTAAGGCTTTAGTGTACTTTTAAAGGAAAAATAAAATTAGATAAGCACCACCTTTAGCTTTCAAACGTATTTCAAAATAATGTTGCACTTTTTGAGACAAAAAGCAAGGTTATCTAAAGCACCACATTCAAATATTCCACGTTTTGATCAAGCAGACAGCGGGCTGCTGTTTTCATTGTACATTTGTTTAAAACTTTATCCAGCTTGGTAGCACCTATTTCTCACCTATTTTAATAGGATCATAATTAACTATAAATGCAATCAGACCGCAGTTAGGCTCAGAGAAAATATTTCAGCGAAATATTACAAGAGAAAAGTTGAGCTGGTCGTATTTTACAACCTCCAGACCTGCTTTTTTAAAGGTATTTGGCTGCTTTCGGATGCTGCGGTGCCTCGAGGAGCACACACACATATTCTCCGCATCACAGAGACTGTCTGCATGCACGAGAGAGGCAAATATATAAAGAAAATCTCTGGAATCTTTTGTGTAGCATTTTTTTCCCTGCCAAAATCTTCAGCGAGACAGCACCTGCAGCCCGATACTCCTTATCATTAAATGTGATGGCTGTGATGCTTGTTAGTATATTAGAGCGTGTTTTATGATGCTGGCGTGTTGGAGTTACACCACGTTACGGTTTAAACTCGATCATACAGACCTTTACTCTCCTTCTCCTGGACTTCTGGGCTGGACACAGAGCCTTCAGGCAGGCAGCTCCTTTCGTCTTGCAACGTGGATTTGGGCTCGGGACTTTCCACTTGAGAGACTTTAGCTGTGCTGTCTTGGTTGTTCGGATTTTCATTCATTTTCTTTTCCATCTGAAGTTGAGAAGATATCTGCGGTTTGGAGCTGCCGCGAGGGTTTAACTGTAACATTACAGTTGAACTCGTTTCAGGGCTATTATTGTACTCTTGGGTTTTCCCAGTGGCGTAGGTCTGGCTCAGTCTAAAATATCCTGGGACAGGAACCTCGGGGTTTTCAATGGGGCATGATTCAGACACCAGCCTCTGGTAGGAAGGGACGTCTGAAGAAATGAGTTTTGTTCTCTTATCGGAATACATGCAGCAATTGCTTTCTTCTTTAATATTTGTAGTGAAGGAACAAGTGGGGACCTGCTGTGTAACAGGTTGCTCTATTCGACAAGATCTGTTCGGGTCTGTCCAACTGTCTACTTGAGGTATATAAGGATGTACATTCATACCCATATTTTGGTGATTAACTTCTCTTTTAGCCAGAGACGGTAGGAGTCCACAGGTTTGCATCCCATAAGTCCCAATGTCTGTGCTAGGTGGCATATACATGCTGGCGCTGTTGGAGTAGAAACTGTCACTCCTGCACGCACTGATGAGAGAATCTACTAAAAAAGTATTAGCGGCAGGAGAGCTGTTGGGAAAGGACATTTTGGGGAGGAATTTGAGGAAGAGAGATTGTGTCCTTTGTAGGCTGACATCTCTAGGAAAACATTCCCGTGTAATTGCGGATGCCTCCGCGCGACCACATGACAGCCGGGCCAATGGCAGCGGCCGCCGGCCCGCGCCCCGCCGCCCCGCGGCTGACGCGCCGCCGCGCCGCCCCGCCGCGCCCGCCGCGGTCAACAGCGACCCCTAGGCCGCCGCGCCGGCACCGCACCCGCCCGCGCCGCGCCTCCGCGCCCGCCGCCGCCGCCGCGCCGCCGCCGCCGCCGCCGCCGCCGCCGCCGCCTGCGCCGCGCCGCCGAACCGCCGCTCCGCGCCGCGCGGCCCCTCCGCGCCGCGCCGCGCCGCGCCGCTCCGCGCCCCGCCGCGCGGCCCCTCCGCGCCGCGCCGCGCCGCGCCGCGCCGCCCCCCGGCCCGCCGCGCTGCCCCTCCGCGCCGCCCGCCAGCGCGCCGCGGCCTGACAAGCGCGGCGGGACAAAAGGTTGCGCGATTTATTAATCCGTATTAAGGAGAATCAGGGGCGATCAATAAAAGCCTCATCTACATTCTCGGGCTACTTGGTAATTTTCTTGCTTCTGAAGCTTTTTAAAGAGTTATACCCTCTGTTGCCACACACGGGAAGATATTTTATTAACAAATCAATCGCGACTTTGTAAAGGATAAGATTAATAGTTAAGATTTAGCATAATGGCGGGCGCGTTATGAATTATTGAAAATTATACTATTGATTTTTTTCCTCGCTACTAACCAAGAAGGTCAATTTTTGTTTTAACACAAATCGTCAAATATTAAAAGCTAGGCTTTTGTCATAACTTCACTTTTATAGTTACACCAGATTCCTAAAATCATTTTACAACGCTCTCTCACCGCTGCCTGTGAAAAAAATGTTTTTTACTCCTCCTGGTAACTGAAAGCACCATCAAGATAATTTCTCCCTCTGTAATACTGCTCATTAATAAACATATAGAAACTCATAGTCATATCGCAACTGTTTGAGGAACTCCTTGGTTTTCTTTTTCTCTTTCCCTTTATTTTTTTTTTCCTCAAGAAGAATGATAAATGCAGCTGGAATATTAAAGCAAAAAAAAAAAATAAAATACAGGAGGCAACAGTAACTGCCTCGCTGGCAAATTAGATTTTTCCGTTCCAACACTTTAAACCTGTTTTACTGTTTTTCCTCCCACTTCGTACCCATATTTAAAACCCGAAGCTGTTACAGTTTAAATAGCGATAGTACAAACTATTTATTGCTCTTTTTACTCTCTCTTTTCTTTTTCCTTTCTTTCTTTCTTTCTTTTTTTTTTTTTTTTTTTTTTTTTTTTTTTTTTTAACTATCTTAACCTGGAGCTTTTCTTATCTGGGATTAAGGCTGTCAAGGACTCTAATCCACGCAAAGTGAATTTATTGAAAAATTTTCTTTCAGATTCATCTGGCTGTTTATTTGGGGCCTTTCTAACACCAAAACACTCTTTAAGATCCCCAGAAACAGGCAGCATATGAAAGGATTTTTAAATTTTTACATGCGTCTTTTGCGCAACTGAAAACTTGCATGTTCCACCGGCGAGAATTTGAATTTTCTCCTGTTTCCGGGTATTTGAATGTTTTGCACTTTACCGTACACTTTACACTGCTGGAAACAATAACCCTATTTAAAATTTCGCTGTGGCAATGAGACAGACCTTTTAAAACCTTATCGCAGCTGTTCAAATACAACATCATTGTCAGGTTAAGAGCCAGTGTCTTTTATAGCTGCAGTCTCTAGCTTCTGTGTTGCCGGAGAGTTTAAATATTACCTTCGTAATATTCGCTGCTTTTAAGATTTTTTGCCGCAATCCCTGCGCCTTGCACAGCCCTCTGCCCTTCCCGAGCACGCTGCACGGCCACTGCCGTTTTTGCACAGAAACGGGGGTCTCGAAAACACGTCTATTTAAGATCATTATCAGAGCCATTGCTAAGATTTGCCTGAGCGCAGAAACAAGCTGCAGCGGAGTTCACGACGCTCCCGCTTTGAGGACTGGATTCCCCCCCTTGCTTTCTAGCAATTTCCTCTTTTTAAACAACAGCCCAGACAACCCACAGAGTTTAAAGAAACAAAATACTATTTTCCTTGACGCAGTTTAAGACTTGACTGTTAAATCTAATCAGGAATTTTATGCCCATCAAATGGGTCTTTCATAATCTTTATTTACACTTTAAGAAAAGAGTGTCCCAGAAATATCCCAACTGAAGTATTATACTAGAGGTTTGCTGTGGATTTTGCCCAATAGTAAAGTTAAAACAATAAGCTAATGCTTAACCGCTTTCCACGCCAGCCTCTGTTGTGCTAAATGACCTAACTCCCTGACTCCTGATTGTACATGAGATCTCTTTGATTTTTAATTGAAAATATGAATTTCTTACATGTCACTACACGGAAACTCAGATGATGGCTATGGTGATAATGATTTAAATATCACATTCAGGACTGGCGAACAGCTCCATAAGACCCTTCGCTCACGATAAATCACCAGTTGTTTTAAAAACGGGCAGCATTTTTTTATTGAAAATGAAAAGTAGGAAAGTTAAAGTTTGAGGTAAATAGAAGTTGAATAAACATGCAAGAGTCGCTGGGGAACTGGGGACTTAGGCTCTAGGTATTTAATGTCACTGTTGTTTTAAATCATATTAAAATGGAATCAAGTAATTAACATTAATAAATAAATCAATATTGTGCAATAAATGAGATATACAATCCACATTAATATAAAGGTTTTGCTCTCAGAGCCCCATATTTTTCCGAATGGGGGTGGAAAAAAACCCAACCAAGGGGTCCATGCAGATGTAAATTACTATTTGTAATAAAGCATAGGTGGACACTACAGTTTTCTCCTCAAGCAAATGTCAGGGTAAAAAACTTGAGGTTAGAAGACGTGGCTGGAGGGATTAATTTTCATTGCCTTATCTTCCTAAACCTTATTACTCGTGATATGATTTTTCTCGACTGTGCTGACGATTCCCATACTTGCAATTTGCTGTGTTTGTGCCTCATTATAGGAGGGGGATGGGAGAGAGGTACGGAAAAGGCTAGATATTTTGCAGATGCCTTCAGTAACAAAAGGTATTGCGAGGAATATCTTATTCTAAAAATAGACTGGAACCTAGAAAGCTTTAAGCAATATTACTTTCATTTAGTCGATTTCAGCAATTTATTTAAGCTATCTTTTAACGCGCGGACTGTATGTTTTATACTACGCTGTTGTATTGAAGGGAGATTGAAGAATATTTTTATTTAAGGAAAAAAATTGGCTACAGTATTGTGACCTTTCGTCTTTTAATAATGAAACTGTCCCGCTGCCCAGATTTCTATGTGCCATATTTTCATAGAAAGAGTCGACGTCTGGGTTGAGGGCTCAAGCACCCAGGATTTTTTTTTTTTTTTTTTTTTTTTTTGGGGGGGGGGGATACTGATGGTATGATTATGTTTAAAACACGAAAGCTTATTAAATATACAAAACAGCCTACTGGCCATTTCTTCAAAGGTGTTATTTCTGAGTGTGAGGATCGCACGGTAGCATTGACTGTGCTCCCAGGTTCGCTCAAAGCCGTACTTCGTCCTCTATTGTATTTCAGTATTTCAGTGCACACAGAAGTATATATCTGGAGCTGTAAGATTTTAGCGTGTGAACTGATCGGGGATAATGCATTCAGCCTCTGCTTTTGGGTTACTCATTTATCTTTCGGTAGATTTCTGCCAAATCTGTAATTTAATCTGAAAAAAAGCAAATATCCTATTCGTTCTCCAAGAAGGAGAAGCCCAAAGATATAGCTCCCAACCTTTCCTTAAGGAATAATATAGAAAGGGGAAAAAAGAATAGGAGAGATTATGGACTCCCACAGAATCATCGCATTTACTTGATGATTCAAAAAAAGAACAAAGCAGCGTTTCCACCTTCAACTTTTTTTATTATTATTATTTATTTTAATTAACAGCACATCCTGGCTCCAATCACTCGTTTACGTTCTTTGAGATCGGCCTCACTGTAATTGCGAGCGGTTAAAGCATCACATCATAGCAGCCTAATGGGTTCAGGGTTGGTGTGCGTTCTCTAAAGCCAAGAAAAATAAACAAACAAAAAAACTTTGCTAAATATTTCCCTCTCGAAATAGGTAACCCCATCGAGAGACCAAGGGCTTCTCCTTCGTGCTCGGGATGTGGTTAAAAGCGCTACCTTTAGCGTCAAAGATTCCAATTATTTTAGATTGTACAATGCCATTTTATTGCAGACGGAAAGGCTATTTCTAGGAAACTCTTAACAATGAACTTCTAAAAAAAACTTCAGCGGACAAAGTGCCAACAAATACTTTCAGGAGAGATGGGGCTTTTAAAATGCAGAATATGGCTGAGCCAACGTGAAATAGATTTTGATGAATTCTGAAAAACGGCAGAAAGAAGCGAAGCCTTTTCTTTGGTGTGATTGTTATTAAAAGTGCATGTTGGAGGAAAAAAACAAAACACAATAAACAGAAAAAGGGAACATTCTCGGTCACTGGAGAATGGCCAGGAAATTCATAAGCTTCGCTTTAATTTTCTAGTATCTAGTTCCATTTTAATAGATCTCCATAGCGTTTTTAAAGGAGAGAGATTTCATTCAGCAATTCTTTGGCAAGATGATGTTCGGATATTAAAGTTATCTTTTTTTTCCCCTTTACTCTTTCTCCCTCTTTAAAAATAGACACTCTCAGGATCTAATGCTAATATCGCGTTTAAATAGAGTACATTTTTTAAATTAAGCTTTCTGTACCTCTAGTTTTATTTAAGCAAAAGCTCTGAATACGAATTGAAAGAGAAACTGTGAAAATGCATGATTTTTATATTACTTTTCTTCTAGCCACGTTAAGGCTATCCTAAGAAGTGTAAATAGATTTTCGTTCTAGTGAACGAATTCTGAATATCATTGAGTTTTTTTTCCTAAAATTATGGGTATTTTTAAAGCTCAGATGCATTATAAAAGATTACGACCAAAAAATTTCTTTTAAAGTGGCATATTTCTCGAGCACGTCACGGTTATGGGTTATTTGTTTAATAAATCTTTTTGATGCTTTATTTTCTCATTTGGAAGGCCCTGAAATCTTATCGTTACTTATATATTAGATATTTTATTAGCAGTGGAATTATTATTAGGAGGAAAATATACTTCAACACCAGGACTATTGTGAGCATTACAGCACATGAGCGCGCCCTCCTGTGGCTTTTCGTGGCAAAGCACGGGGGAATTCTCTGGCTTTCTCTTCAGCTCAATCTGCCTTTCAGTCCCGAGCTTATTCCTTTCTTTTTTGAATAGAAAATTAAAATTGCTATAATTGAACATTTCTTCCAGATTTATATTAGTATGTTTAGGTTTACATGGCTCTCTTTTGCGGTATCTTAACATTTTAAAGGGAAAATAATCTTCTAAAATAAACTCTTAAAGCACTACAGGGAACAGAAAATCAAGCAACTTGTTCTTGCCCTTTGGATTAAGGCTCAGAAGAGCCGCGAGAATTTTGCCATAAGCTCAGGCGAAAGGCTTTTAGATACTCCCTGCGACTATGTGCATTTCTAAAGAATAGGCTTTATGGGGAAATGCATATCCGGAGAAAATCCCTATATAAATATAATCTTTCTCCCTAAATTACAAAGTATTTCTTACATCCCCCCGAGTTTGATTTTTTCAGAGAGGCACAAATATATATTTTTTTAAGGAAAAGAACGATATCGGGTTAATTGCCGGGCACCGAATCAGTGAAAAGAAAAATAGACAGACCGCGTTTCTCTTGCAAGGGGGGGACGGAAGGAGGGCATGCTCCCCGGGTCGCTGCGGAGAAGCTCACCTAAAAGCGGCTGGGGTTTTCTTTGCGTTATGATGCGTTTGCTAATATGGCCAGCTATGCGGTAATACGTGTGTGCGTGTGGCTGTGCGTGTGTGTGAGAGAGCGAGAGGGAGACAGAGAGAGAGGAGAGAGAGAGAGAGAGAGTGGGTGGTGGTTGAAAATAACAGAGGAACCTTAAGGCGCCTAATTATTCAGGAAGGTTAAAGGTGATGACCTTGACATTTTGGAAGTTCAAAGGCATACACTTATGTTTTTCTTGCAAAAGAGTTTTAAAAAATTTTTTTAGCCATTCATCCCTCCGATTCCAAGTCTCGATCTTTTTAATTCTAGGGCTTTTCCTGACTTATTTGCCAGCGTTTGCCTTCAGTGGATGCAAGTGTAGCGAGAGCCACTTCGTCCTATTCAAAAAAAAGCCAAATTCTTTTCTCACTCCTTCCCTTTATTGCACATTGCGGAAATCTCTTTTTCACCCACCAGAAGGTGTATAATATAACCCAATTAAGCTGTTTAGACCCTCGGGTTTTATGGTGTTGTCTAGACAGTTCAAGGTTTTGTAAACAGCCGCGGCAGGTCACGCCGCATAAAGCGCGGGGACCTCCGCCGGATCCTGCCCTGGCGAGAGGCAGCCCCGGGCCCGGCGCATCGCCGCCGCCGCGCAAGCGGCCGCCGCGCTCCCGGCGAACCGGCCGGGTCCCCGCGGCCGCGCTGCGGCTTAGATTTCAAAGATCCACCCCTCTGTCTCCAAACTCTTTTTTTTTTCCCTACCCCTATTTTTTTTCCACGAGTGCCAATTTTTTATAGCTCCCTCTGGTCTGCATCGCCGTGAACCCTCGTGCTGGCTTATCCTTACCTAACAGTAAACAGTCATTGGCGTTGGGGATTCTGGGCTTACTGGGAGCCTGACCAGTTAAAAAGCCTTTTTCGTTGTTTATAGTAATTGTAGCCCCATCACAAGTGACGGTCTGCAGACAGCCATGTTTGCTCTGCCTCGCACTCAAGGCGGAACAGTGAAGGTTACACATACCTACAAAAGGAGAGTTAGAGATTTCAGCTAGCATTTCTTTAAAACGCGTTTCGAAAAATGCGACTTGACCTCCTCCCACTATTATTTAACTGAACTTGGCTCTAGCCCGGGAAACGCTAGGATCCTTCAGAGATGGAAATCCATACAGTGCACGGAAGATATAACCTTAACTTTACTAGAAACCATTTATTCACATGAAAAAGACAGTGGCCCATGCTTTCGGATGACAATAGAAACATATATATATATATATATATATTTATATATATAGCGAACGTACATTTACCATCTCTTAAATAAACCGCATTCACTTAAAGGGAGGAAAGTGTTACCCTAGCTCAAAAGCAACAACGTACCCCCCGAACTGAATTAATTGTAAGCAAAAACTACCAGACACACTGCAGGTCCATTGCTGGTACTGTGGGAGAGGAAAGAAAAGCACCTTTGGCGAGAAAATTTTGAGAATGGACTGTTGGATTTACCCTAGTTTCCCCTTATCAGGAATCTGCTCCGCCAAGCCCCGAAATCTCCAGTGGCCATTCAGTGTGTGGAGTTGCACATGAAAATGAAACTTTGAGTTCCGCAGGGTGGATGTGTCATGTAAACCAATTTACATTTGCATTCAGATGGCAAGTCAGAGAGACTGAGATTTTCTCTTTTTTTCTTCTTTCTCCCTTCTCTCTCTCTCTCTCTCTCTTTTGTTTTCCTTTTCTTTTTCACTTTCAAAACAAGGGATTTCCAGTGAAATATTGGAGTCGATCTCTGTTCAGTTTCTTTTCTTTCATCCTTCGATTCTGGAACCAGATTTTAACTTGTCGGTCAGTGAGGTTGAGCATTCTGGACAACTGCAGTCTTTTCTCTTTGTTTATGTACACATTGAAGAAAAACTCACGTTCCAGTTCTCTTATCTGATATTTGGTATAGGGACACCTCTTTTTCCTGGATCGCTGAGGAACTGCTGAAATTCAAGAGAGAAGAAACTGATTTATGCTGCTGCTACGAACACATTCAGATAGGAAATCAGAGACTTCGACAATATCCCATTGCCCGGAAAGCAGCCCCCTAGCAGTACAGAAAATATTCCTGGGGTTTTTGCTCTCTGGCTGACTTAACAAAAAAGAGAATATTTCGCAGTTTGTTCTTAAAAGAGAGCACTTTGAGCAGTACAGAGAGATATTTAAATGGCCTGGAAATATTCCAAGTTGCTCAAACTCCTCTTTCCCCCCCCCCCCCGCCCAGACAAACGAAGACCTTACGCTCTAAAATGAAGGCAGCTCTGAGCACTACCTGTGAAATCTCCCTGTCTGCCCCCCCTCCAAATCAACAATTTAATAACAATTAATATCCTCTTCCAAGAATACCTTAAGCCCACCTAAATTGGTTTCCTATCGTAAACACGCTTTACAACGGTAAAGGAAATCTTATAGGATACATAAAATCCTTTGGATGCTTATAAAAATGCACATAAAATGCGGCTTGACAAAGTGTTGGCCTTGTACTCTTGCCCCCAATTTACTACTGATACCTACCTGAACTGTTGCTCTTCTCTGCAACAGCCTCCCCCGAAGGGGACCCGGCGCTGTTCGCTGTTGTCACTTTCTTGTCCTGGCTGGAAGGTGTTTTACTGCAAGTGCCGTGGTGGGGCTTGCCGTCGCCCTTGCCGCCGTCGCCCTCGCCCTCGCCGTCGCCCTCGGAGAGCGGCGGGTGCGGGGGGCCGGGGGCCGCCTCGTAAAACTGGTCGAAGCCTTGCGGCAGGATCCCGTTCCTGCCCACCGCGCTGTACAAGTTGGAGGCGGCCGGAGACGGTCCGTGGTGGCTGCACACGGGGTCCGTTTTGAATAACATTTCCGTCCTCCGGTTCGCAGGCTGCAGAAAGTCTCTGTGCATCACCTCTTCAGCTGAGTAGTACGGAGCATAACTGCCCCTGTACTGCCATTTGCTGCGCTCTAATCCGTATTCCCTGAATGCTACTTCGCGCACAGGTTGGACATGAGGTAAATTAGAAGAATAAGGAAAAGTCATTTGACAGGAAGACGATTGCGACAAAAAAGAGGGTTTCGTCGAGAAATCTGATGGTGAAACGTAATAAGCACACCCTGGCAGATACATATTGGATGCGCTGTGGCTGCAATCGTCAAACTCAGTCATGTCTTCCTTTTTGCGATTGCAAGCAACCAGGAGGCTTCAATGCATTGAACAAGATCCATCTATTGCACAAGAGGGTTTGGACAGGATCAACTAAGAAAAAATCCCCACCGTGTGCTGACGTGCAATTCATCTTGATTGATTCTAGTGGTAATTATGTCACGTGACGCGATGTAGAAATGTCCTTATATCTATATCAGCCCGTCGGAATGACTCCTAAGATCTCTCCAAAGAGCCCTGCCAGCACGGAGAGATGAGCAGAGCATTTGGACAAATATAGTAGGTTTTTCCCCTCGTTCTTTCTCAAGGCGACGAGATAAACATAGGTGGTGGAGCTAATCACCTGAGAATGTGCCGTCCCGCGGCTGCAAAGGCAGCGCAGAGCCCCGCAGCTCCCGCACACACGCCTAACCACCCGGCGCTCCTCCGAGCCCTCTTGCTGGCAAACCTTCCACGAGATTTAAGGAAATAGGCTCAGAAAAAAAGCATCGTTAGGAAAGGTAACCTTTGTATTGCGGGGTGTGGGCTCCAAGCCGGACAACCTCGACTCTGTAATGTGATCACTCCCTATTAGCAGGAGTGATATTTGCTGGCTGCTGCTTACACAGACGATTAGAGGGTGATAGTTCACTTAGGAAAGCCAAGTCCCATTTACATATTCTATCGTACGAGTGAATCTGCCCGCTCGGCTCCAGCAATCCACAGTTGGCATCAAAATCGGTCACGAAATTCAAAGCATGAGTCCCGATCACCTCATTTTCCCTTGCTTAAGCCTGTGCTTAAGCACTGTGCGCTTGTATAAGGGCGCCAGAGACAAACTGAAATGAGAAATATGCAAACAGAACATCTCTCAGCAGCTTTCTTTTTTTTCTAATAATAATAAAAAGGAGATATTTTCGGGCTCTCTTGGAAAGAAAAGGGCTAGGGCAGGAGAAGAAGTCCACCAGGCACGTTTTCCTTGGGAAGCAGAGCAGCAGACAAAGTGACCTCTGTTCCCGTGCCTCCAACTCCCACAAAAATGTTCACTTTCACTGGAAGGGAAAAGCAGGGTTGGGAGCAGGCGACACATACAAGACCCGCAAGCCCCACAGCTGCCCTGCCTTCGAGGGCTCATTTTGGTCAGTTTTCTTTTTCCTCCTTGAAATATTATTTTACACAGACGAGCACAAACCGAGTCACAAAGGCTGAAAAGAAAAGAGAATAAATAATACGCTCCAGCAATAGCTCTATGCTCGAGTAATTCCTCATTCCAGAAACGGTTGCCAGCTCTCTATGGGAATGCTTCCCCCCCCACCCCCAACACTGTACATACCAACCAGAGGAGCCCCGCCATATGCTGGTCTCCAAATCAACCCGAAATCTGCCTGTGCTCCCCACATCAAGCACGGCCACCCCCTGCAAGCCAGGGCGCTCCGTCCAGACATCAGGCCACAGGCGACTTGCAAAAAGGCAGCCTCCAGGTCCCCCAGCAAGCAGGGAGCCCGGCAGGTAGGGAACCGGAGCGAAAGCACCGAGGACAACTTGGGGGGAAAGACCAGGGCAAACCCGGGCTTTCTCCGGCCGGCTGTTGCCGCCGGGGGTCGGCGGCGGCCGTGGGGCTCGGCGGGGACACCCCGCTGATCACCTCGGCGCGGCGGGGCTCGGCGAGGGGGAGCTGTGCCCCGGGCTGCTCCCCGCCACCGCCACCGCCAGCGCCACCACCCCGGCCACCGCCACCGGCACCGCCACCACCTCCGCAACCGCCCCTCGAGCATCCCCGTCCCTCCAGCACCAAGGGCTGCCAAGGAGCTCCCAGAGAGGAGCCCGGCGTGCCCTTCCGAAACACCGAAAGACCAAAAACAGACAGGAAAGATTAAGCTTATTCCTTCCTTCCTTCCTTCTCTCTCTCTCTCTCTTTCTTTCTTTCCTTCTTTTTCCTTTCTTTCTTTCTTTTTCCTTTCTACAGTAAAGTATTTTTTTCCTCTGGTGTCTCGGTTGCAAATCACCACCAATGTCACAAACTGCTCCCAGCAGATAGACTTTAGCAAGGTATCACCAGAAACCAAGACATAAAATCACCATTTCCTCCCGTTATCGGCAACTTTCGAGCCCGTTCGGTTTCGCTGCAACACATGAACAACCTCCTAAAAATGATGCCTGCGCAGTTAAAATGGCTCCTGTGTCACTTACCACCCTGTGCTTGCAGCAGAACCGGGCAAGGATCCGCTTGGATTGTGCCCCCAGGTTTCTTCTCGCTAAGCTCATCAGGAGAGATAGCCCTGGGAAGCTCTGGAGCTTCATTTTCCTCACCGTCTAAGTAACTATTTACACCTTTGCCAGAATCCTTCACCTTCCTTTCGATGCAGCAAGCCCAGCATCAATTAAATTTTGGCGCAGGAGCCAACTGGTTTCAACTAATTCAAGTTCAAAGACATGGCGACGATTTGTTAATACGAAAACAGACCTTTTAGGAAACAGTCTCTTAAAAAGCAATCTAATTTGGGGAATGTGGGTCCAATATCGCCGCAGAGACCCAGCTGGAATAAGGCAGACTTGGGGTTCCTGCCTGCCAGAGCATTTTCACCCTGGGGTCGGTTCCCAGCCCAGCTCTGAGCATTACATCCCCCCCTCCTTTTTTTGCCTTAAGCAGATTAAATAACATCGAAACATAAAAGCACATCATGTACAGATTCAGGCGAATACTTTACCGTTAGACGTCTTGAAACATCTGCAATCGTTGCCTGGAAATAGCAAGTATTCTAGTCCAAGAGACATTTCCAAAAGCCCTCCGTGAAAATCAAGGCGACTTGCATAACATTCTGATTTAAAAATATACCCAATCCGGCTGGAGAAGATGCGGTATTTTTGTGCCACCCAAGATAAGACACTAACTTGACCTTAACTTTGTTATGGCGCCCCTAGTATCTGGAGAACGTGAACAGACACTGTCTGGCAGCTCTCGTAAAAACTGACTGGAGAAGAGATTCTGAGTCATTTCATTTATTGCCACTACAGTTCTGCAAGAAAGCTTTTCCTCCCTGCCAAACTTTAATTATTTATGCTCTTTTAGGAAACACAAAGGCATCCAGAGCCATTTCAAACAATCAGAGTTGCGTTTCCAGCCTTATCAAACTAGTAGGAATGGAGAGCCCCCTCAGAAGGGGTTTATCACGTTTAGACTGCAGTCGGAATGCAAAGATGTTTATGTCTGAGTAAATAAAGGAATAGATGTTCGCCTGCATGCTGTGGAGGACGGAGACATGCATGTTGCAGCTAATGGGTGCCCAGTGCACACACCCGCACACGCATGCACCCAGAGATCCAGGGGGAGGAGGGAGAGATATAGGTGAAAAGACACAAAAATAATCTATCCAAAGTGTTTAGCATCCAAAGTATACACTACTCGTGTGCATCTCCTGTGCCTATACACAGAGTGTCGCACATAGATGTGGCGAAATGCACACAAGCGTGCATGCACATGCTCCCTCGCTGGCAGAAGCGGCGTGTGCATACGCAGCCCTGTGTGCGGGCGTGCATGTGTGTTGCGTACATGTATGTGCGCTTCGCCACATGCCCACAACGACGGTCGCCGCTCACGGCTTCGATTAACAGCCAAAACCTCAACTATGTACATGCATGAAATCATGCGGCATTCCCTCGGGCACATATGTGTGTTCACGGTAAGTGACCGCAAATATCTACGTCTGCCTGTGTGCACACATGCTTGCACTGAACGGCTGCAGCTGAAACGTGTAGGTCTATGTACAGGCACATACAAAGATACGTAATGCACATATTTCTACATCATCTAGCATTTTAGATCCTATCTCTTCTGTTTTGTGACCTATTTTCGTAGGCGGTTTAGATTAGAGGCTTTACAACAAGCTATCATTGCAAATTGGATACTCCTAATAAATAATACATTGCCTTTCACATCTTTTCATCCGAGGATGCTCTTCAGATTTCACATCATATATGTAATAAAGGGAATGGTCGTACTGGGGCAGATTAGGATAGGGAAGGACGAAATAAAGGGTCCAGTTCTCATGGACTGTAGCGGGACTGAAGAGTATTCCAGAAGGGAGTAAGAAAAGGGGCTTTATTTGTTTTGTAGTTTTTTTTTTCTCCCTTTCTCCTGGCTTGCATCATTGGGGTTGCTTCTAGTTTTTTTAATTAGGGAAATGCTATTGAAGGAAGAGACTTTTATTGTCCGCAATGCGCCAGCTCTCCGTACAGGGGGTGAATGCCTCTAAGCTTTCGAAGGACTTAGAGGTGGTGCCTCTGATTTTATGTGGATAGGTGTGCATCTCGCTCATTTGGGAAGCTCTCGCGGCGCATTTCTTCACCTCCGCTTTTCCTTTGGCAGTCAGCCCGCGGTCAGCGAGGTAGGTTTTTGTCTGCATTGGGCAATGCGGCAACAATGGCCATTTTGGACGGCGAGAAATGAGCGTCCAGGTTTGGGTGGCTTTCATTCTCCCTCCCGAAACACCACCTCTGGGGCTCTCTGGAAAGCTTGCGGAAGATGGCTGCAGCTCTACTCTCCTAAAAATCCAGCATTTTCCTCCAAAATGGCCTGGGACCGCTGTGCCCTTTACAAAACAGCACTTGCAAGCGAATGGTTGGGTAGGAGCAAAGTCCAAATACGCCTGTTATAGAGTATTGCCTTCAGGAAGGCAATGATTTTGTATAGATAGGTAACTCCTTTGTGCCTTCTACAGCAGTTATTTAGCCTTATTGAATATGTCCCGGACAACCATATTTGAGTGTACTCCATACCAGGAAAACACGAGAATAACGCAGGCTCCGCCAATGTGAATTACTATTGCTGCTGGGAGAGGCAACCCAAGGTTTCACGTGTGGAAACGCCTCTTCATTAGAAACAGATTTACGTGAAAATTGCAGCCAAAATACATTGTAATCTGGACCCAAAAATCCCTGATATATTCTTTTCCCTGAAATGTCAGAACAAGGCAATGCCTAGCATTTCCCTGGCTCTGCTTCTCCAGCCAGGCTGAATGCTCCGGGGCCGGGGAAGCTGGGGGCTGCAAGCCTGTCAGCAAGATGCGGGAAAACCCATTTCTTTCTCCTTCTAAAACAGACCTGGGCAGCGCTCCCAGCCCCTCTGCTGAGGTTTAGCCCCCGAGCTTTCTAGCTGGGTAAAAAGCAACCCGAAAGCGTTCCCCCCTCCCCTCGTAAAAATCTCTGCGGCGGAGGCTGGGGGAGAGGCGCCCAGCACAGCCAGACCCGCCGGGCTCCGGGCCGGGGCTCCGCCGCGCGGTGCCGAGCCCGCTGCCCGCCGGTGCCTGCCGCGCCGCCCGCGCCCGCCGCGCTGCTCTCCGCGCCCACCTGCGCTGCTCTCCGCGCCTTTGTTGGGGCGCAGCGTGCGGGCAAGGCCAAAGTCAGCGGCGCCGGGGAGGGCAGGGCCCGACCCGGGCCCCCGACGGCTGTGCGCGGAGCGGGGCCGCCTCCCGGGACGGGGCGGGAGAGCAGGAGGGTTTGACCCTGGCCTTGCTCGCCGACATGAGCGAGACGAGGAGGGGGCGATGGGAGAGCCCCGACCGGCGGCTCCCGCAGGCGGCAACGCGCCCGCGGACGTGAGCGGGCAACCCCCTGCGGCCCGCGCCCTCGGGGGCCGCTCGGCCGCCCCGGAAGGCCCCGGGGCTCCGGCCGGCAGAGCCGTCCGTGCAGGCGGCGGCGAGTGGAGCGGCGCGGCAGGGACCGCCCGCCGCGGCCGGGGCGCCGGGCCCTTGGGTGCGTGCGGAGTCGCCGCGCAGGTTACGCGCTCCCCTTGCGGCGGCGTCACGTGCCATCTCCGCCGGGCTGCGGTCAGATCTGCAGCTCCGAGCAGAGATCTTAAAAAAAAAAAAAAAAGAGGTGGGGAGGTTATTTGTTAACCACTTTCTCCGATCTGTGCTCGAACAGGTTATTCCAAACCACAAAACAAGCAAGCGCCGCATGTTCGCGTTCAAAAGCATGGTAATACATTAATACATGAAGGGGTTAGCCAGGATTTAAATAGCTGAGATCTTTACTAGGCATTACTTCTTTATTTTTCTGCAAAATGATGTTTACATACAGTTAAAAGAAATCGATTTCGGTTTAGCACCGCTCATTCTCCAAGGAAAGAGAGAGAAACAAGCAGGAGGCATTCTATATAAGAGGAGAAAGAAAGGTAAAAAAAAAAAAAAAAAAAAAAAAAAAAAAGCTGATAATACAGGTTTCGCTGCTGGTCTGGCTTGTCATCTTCATTTTGGCTAAGACTTCAGCATGTGTCAATTTATACAGGGATCCTACACGGTTCGAGAAATTGTTTTAAACGGTTGAAAACGCACTTCCTTGATTTCAATCGCGAATACGCTCTACTCTAGGGGTGAACACTCCAGGCACAAGTTCATGCAGGAACGGGCAGACACTGCTCTAGTACATAGAAAGCGCCTGCTCACGCATTACTACTCTTTTCTTTTTCATTCGTCGGTTCTGAAACCAAATTTTAACTTGCTGATCGCTCAAATTCAGTCTGTTTGATAGTTCTTTCCTCTTCTGTCGGTTAATAAACTCATTGAGGAGAAACTCGTTTTCCAATTCAGCAATTTGTTGTTTTGTGTAAGGTTTCCGTTTCTTTCTCGATCTCCCCTGGGTAGGACACCAAGGCAAACCTACAACAAACACGTCGATAATTTAGTGGATCAGGTTTGTGTATTAAGGATAATTCGCAAAAACCCGCAAGATAAGAGGACAAAAACTAGTTCGATAAATCTGGCAAAGCACATCTGACAGCACAATTTCTATCTACCTCCGAGACGGATTAAGCGATTATCATTCTGAATGGGTAACAGAGGTATCAGAAAACAATTACAGACATCTTTTAGAAAGCAAGTATCACTAGGTCGCTTCTAACTAAAGCGAGATATTTAAGGCATACCATCCTGCACTGAAGGTCTGAGGCATGACTGGACTGCTGCAGGCTGAACTGTCAGGTTCAAGTTGACTGAATTCTTGATGTCCTCCTTTAAGCTGGAAGCACAGGAATTCACTTCAAAAAGAGTAGCCGAGCCATGCAAACTTCTCTGCAGGCTCGAGTGGTCATACTTTACGGGCTTTAAGTTGGCTGCGTGAGTAATAGTTGGGTCATTTGCGAAAGATTGCCTCTGCCTGCATCTCTCCTCTTGTTTGGAGCTCGCATCATGGGCGTAATATTTATTGTTTTCTTCCAGGCACTCTTTGTTGCTGTTGGAATTGATGTTGATTGGAACAGAGCCTGGGAGGTAAGGCTGCGAGGAACCGCTGAACGCGTGGCTCTGGGGCTGCGCGGCGCACGAACTTGAGCAAGTCCACGGGATCGAGCTTCGGGGGTAGGAAATGGTGGGCAGAGCTGCCAATTGACTGCCATTAGCCCGCAAATTGGGAAAATAAAAGGAATCTGGAGATTGCAAATTCAAGAGAGAACCAACGTAGCCAGATCTGTAGAGACTGCGATCACACATTTCCAACAAAGGACTTCAGCTGTTCTTACAGCAGTATTTAGTTACAACAGGGAATAAGCGGAAAGCCTAAAACGATTGGACGAAACTTTGCAGACAGGTTCTTCAAAGCCGGTAATTTCAGCACCGCCTCCAGCCACCGAGCCACAGAGTCCCCCCCCCTTTTTTTTCCCCTTTTTCTTTTCCCCTTTTTAAAAAGTCTTATGATAACACTTGAAATATGAAAATACCTAACGTGCAAGGGGGAGGGGAAAACATGGTCTCCACTTCTATAAAAGTGACTCGGACTGGCTGGCAAAGCCGCAACGCGAGCGGAAAGATGAGGGGAAAACAAACATTTGCGAAGTTTTAGAGGAGATATTGCAGCTTCGAGCTGCAGCCCTCCCCCCCCCCCCCACACACACACACACCGGCCCCGGCTCCAGCCCGGGCTCCGGCCCCGGCTCCGCTCCCAGCCCCGGCCCGGACCCAGCCGCGGCGGCTGCCGAGGCGAGCGGCTGGGGTCCGGGGCCGGCGGGACCCCCCTGTCCGCACCGCCCTGCGCCGGGCAGCTGCGGGCAGCAAACACACTGCCAACCATAGCGGGCTGGGAAGACCCCTTGGGTCTCTCTCTCTTGATCTGAAGGAAATATGACCGCTTAGGTCACATATATGTATTTTTACCCTGTATGGTTCAGTAAACCTTGTAGGTGTGTGCAGAGCCCCTATTTTATCAGCTTTATATACGCATTTATTTTAATTGCAATTATCATTATATGCTCGCAATTAAAATCTTAATTGTTCAGGTATTAGTGGGCATCTCCTCTGGTACAATAATCACTGGTATTTCTCTGAGATTTTCCTAGCTCTCCTTGTTTGCCTTTTTAACCTTCATCCTCATTCCAAAGCGCAGATTCCAAAACTCAGGGTTTATTTTGTCTTTTTGAAACAACAACAGCTGAGAGTTATTTTTACAGACAGCGGAGATTAAAAAAATATCTCTAGAGAAAGAGAATGCCCCGGTCTGCTCTGCAGCAGAGAGGATATGAGTGCTCTGGTGGGCAGAGGAAGGTCTGCCTCAGCTGACTGCCTCACTGCTAGCTCCTGATTTGCACAGGAGGAATTTTTGCCCTCTGAGGAAAACATTATGACTTATTTTTCTTGAGGGGGCGGGAGTGTGTGTGTTTATATATATATATATACACATATATGTGTGTGTGTGTGTGTACGTATTTGAGGAATCAGACAGGAGCCCCGGCATCTCTCCCATTTTCTTTGTAGTTCTGCTGGATGAAAGAAACCACATCTGAGAGCATCCTCAGGGATATAGCTCATGTCCTTCCCCAAACTATGTAAATCTATTTCCTTTGGGGACAAGCCTAGGCCGCAGGCACCCAAAGACACAAATACAGAAAATTATAACTATAGTTACAGGTATTAAACTGTAAAAAACATGTAATGGGCTAAGAAAAGGCTTGAACCCTCCAGGGAAAATACACAGCTAGACAACATCCAAGGTCTAAGGTGGTGGGCCCTTGCTGGGGGACACTGCACTCTGAAATTGCTCCTGGGACATTGCAGTCCCAGTCCCCACAAAAAAATTTGGAGGCCCATCCTTTACCCGACCAGGCATTTCTGGCCTTGGCCTCTTTTCCAAGAGAATCTCCCCAACCTCAGTGAGTGCAGCTCAAGCAGAGCCCAGACTTTGTTATTCTCATTGCCTGTATTAAAAACTCAAACCTGGTTAACAGGTAGGGTTAATTTTCCATGCTATTGTGCTGTCAATCATAGTTTTAATCTGGGTTTTATTTCTAAGCCAAGATCAGAGACACTAGTCCTCTTGACATTTTCCTAATGAAATTCATCTCTCTGTTTAATGGGAATTTGAGGTGAATTCTGTAATAATTTCATTGCCCTGGAAGAAATCTTTAAATGATGGCTCTCCCCTAGACCACACAGGACCACACAAGGATTGCTGGAGGATATTACTGACCACTGCCTTTAATTTTTATTGTTTGAATTATGTCCACCAATTGAATCTCCCTCTTGCTAGCTTATTTGTTTTCTGTTTTTTCCCCTCCTTTAGAGGATGGCTAATACTTTCTTTCCATAATCTCATTTTACAAAAAAGCTGACAGTGATTTTTGTTTCTCATAAGACAGAAGGAACATTCTGAGTTCAAAAAGACTATACTTTTTCCCACAGTAAACAAAAGGAATAGATGCAAGTTCCCAGTTACCAGAAAGAAAGGTGACACTTCAAACCAGCTTTTATGGGGTTAGAGAAAACAGAGCTTTCAAATAATGCTCAAATCACTTGTAATTACTAACTAATATTGCAAAAAATATGAAAACAAAATCTTGTGTAGCTGAAGAGACTCATAGCAGCAGAAAAAAAATATTTATGTTTGAATCTGTAGGGAAAAGAACCAACAGAAAGCTCTTGTTTCACAGGATATTTTCTACTGCTGCGGTGTAGATAGCCCCGAATAGCCCCGAATGGACTTTTGCTTGTTTTTCCAGCCACAGCCGGCATCTGGTTTGGAGGGCGGCGTTTTAATGCAGCGGGTGTCCCACTGTCTTTCTCTGTACAGCAAATATCACTGCTGAGGAACAGAGAGGACCAGAGCTCTGCTTTCATTTGCTCTTTTTCCAGTCCCTTTGAAAAAAAAAGAAAAAAAAAAGAAAGAAAAGAAAAGAAAAGAAGTAGGCAACCAGGTCACCCGAGACGCCAGAGCTACTGCCTACACACGCTGTGATTTTACTGGAATATTATTTCATTTTAAAAATGAAGGTCGTTCTGCGTGTAACTGGGCCGTCTTCGATTCTCACGCATCACTCGGGGCCGCGGCTCCGGGAAACCGGCGCGCCGCGGCCGCGGCCTATGCGAGGGGTTGTCCAGGAGATGGCAGGATTGCCTTAAACATGGCTCGCAGACCGCCGCGCTCGCAGCGGCTCCGGGCGGGCGAGCTGCCCGGCCTGCAGCGCACCGCGGACCCGCCGCTCCGTTTGCCGCGGTGCATGTTAATCATGTGTAATAATTCGCGCTGCATCTCAGGCGCATCATTAGGCCTCTTCGCTAACCGCGGATGGCTGGGACCAGCTGCAGTGGCAGCAGCGGCGGGAGGCAGCGCGGGCCGCGGAGCGGCAGCGCGGAGCGCGGGGCCGAGCGGCCGCAGCGCCCGCGGGCACGGCCTCCCCAGCGGGCTCCGGGCGCCCCGCTCCCGCGTCTGTGCACGGCGGGGGAGTTTAAGCAATGCTCGTAAATGCCCCTGCTCCGGCTAGAAAACAGGTTTAATCTACAAAGGCAGTAGAGGGATTTCTCTCCCCCAGCAGCAGCAGCAGCGTTTGCCTCGCCTTCTTTCTGACCGGAGCTGCCGCTTTCCTAATGCTGCTGCACGTTGTTAGAAAATTAAAAGGCGGCTCCTCTCCATATGGTACCGATTTGCCAGCCAGTTCGTGTTTCATCCTGCCCTGGGAAGGGAGTTTTGGTCATGGCAAAGCCTGAGTCTTCTGAGAGTCCGGACACCGCCAAAGCCAAAGGTTAAGCCTGGAAGGAGGAAGGGTACAAGCCGCGACGGCTCTGCGGCCGTGAAGCATAACAGCGCTGACAGTGCCAGCGCTTCATTTTTAAGGGGAAATACGCTGGGAGGAAAACATTCCCGAGTATCAGGAGGACACAACTCTGGGTGTTTCTGCCGGGGGAGGGGGTGCTAATGGAAGAAAAGAAGAATTTAAAATATTCGGCGAAAACAAGGCTAGGTCATCAGAGAGGGCTCTTCCAGGTACTTACATTTAGCTGTCTTATTTTCCCCAGATCAAACAAAAATGCCACGTGGAACAAACCCGAACCGTTCCCAGCAGGATTTTTTTAGTTGATTCTGGGAGAATAAGCGTCACCCAAGCTGTGGATATTCCAGCGGAAGAGAAAGGCGAAGGACGAGGGAGGAGGCGGCGGAAGATCGCTCACTCTCCGGCAGATCAAGCCGCTCTGCGAAGCGAGCACCGGGCCCGCTGCCGCCGCCGCCGCCGCCCGGGGCCGCAGCGGGGCGCGGAGCCGCGCCGGGGGGCATCGCTGGGCTCCAAGGGGGAGAGGAGAGCCGGACTGCCCCCACCTCCCTCCGCTGCGCCTCTTCCTAGCGAAACCTTGCCTAGCAAAGGGCCCGTGGGCTACAGCTTCTTCAATCGCATCTGCCTCTACTTTTGCAGAGAGCCGCGCCCGGAAAGCGGCCCTACACGGATCCGCGGAGCCACGAAGCGCCCTGCTGCGAAAAGAAGGCGACCCCCCCCCACACACACTTTATATAAATATATATATATATATATTTAAATATGTATATATCGAAAAGAAAACGTTTATTAAAGACGGTTCGGGAACAGTTTCGCAACATCATCAACAGCCTGGAAGTTCAGCCCGTATTTCCAACACAATGTAAAGTAAAAGCAGACTTTAAGACAAGAAAGGGAAAAGATACGGTTTATGGAAAAATAGTCTTGCTGTATGTCTTACCCACATACATTGGTAATCAAAGTGTTCAGAGCAATAGGATATTATAATAAATAATACTAGTTGGGAACACACACATTTTCATAATTAGACGAGGCACATTAACAGAGAGGATATTGCTTCTCTCTCCTAGTAGTTGATTAGCGTGTCTGATCCAGATCACCTTGTGTATATCATAACATGCGCACTAGGTTTAAAATAACAAAAATCAACAGAGTCCTAGCCTTTTCGGCCTACATAAATTACGGCAGCTTTTGAAATTCGTCATTTATTGCTTTTGTCATTAACACCCGTTTACTTTTTGTAACTTGAAAGTTAGCAGTGAACTTTATTTCTCCAACCAGAAGCTTTTTAAACGCCGTGATAAGTGGAAGGAGAAGAGCCTTGTGCTTGCTCGGACAAGCAGGCCATCGCATATCCAACATTTTGTACAACATAGGCGTTGTTTGTACCCCCGTCTTTGCAGGGAGGCTCTCCCTGGCTGCAGCCCGGCTCTGCCCCCGCCGCCGCCCGGCGCCCGGCGCCCGGCGCCGTCGGGGCCGGGGCCGCCCGGGGCGAGGGCCGGGGCCGCGCTCCTGCCTGCGCCGGGACCGCGCTGCCGCCCCGGGACAGCCCTGCCCGGGCTCCCCGAAAGGCTGCTTCCTACCACATGCTGCGCGTTTTTCGACTGGGAAATACAAAATCCTTCAGCTGAAAACGAAATCACAGCATTAAACTCAATCGAGAAATACCTGGAGTTCTGCTCGGAATATAATAATCCCTCGAAAAAAGATATTAAAAATCCAACTGCAGACATTACCCCTCCGCGCATTTCTCAATTCACTCCGGATCCCGGTGGACTCCGCGAATTTTGGAAGGAGCTAGGTGCTGCCGTGGGTCCAGAATCCGGCTTTCTCGTGCTTTCCGAATCCTATTTCTTTTTTTTTTTCAGTTGGCACGTTTTGAAGTTTACGATACCAAATCAAAACTGACACTTTTTGGCACTGGCTGTTGTTCGGAGAAAGATTTACAGAAAAAGACCCCAAAGAGTTAAGCATTTAAGAAAATTATAATTGTAACCGTTCAACATATTTAAATTCGTTTATACTGGCCTACAGTGAAAAACAGAAAATATTATTATTTTAAAAAGGAAGAAACAGAACAATAAGTCAAGGTTTGCCAGCACTCCTTTCGACTGAAAGAAAAACGCTGACTTTCACGAAAAACTGTTCACAAAATTTCGCCACCACTGGAAGGAGAAAAAAATTAAATATGTTTTCAAGTCTTTCCAAAAGCCTTTAGCTGGTAGTAAACTGAGTTTATATATCCATCACTGTCCGCAACTAATAGATCAAGATACATTGTCTTTGAGTTTCGAGACTATTTTCTTATCCTTCACCCTCCTGTTTTGAAACCAAATGGTAACTTGTCTCTCAGACAGGTTTGTGGCTGCGGATATCCTTCGCCTCTTGTCCTTGTTAATGAACTTGTTAATGGCATATTCATTCTCGAGTTCTTTAAGTTGCAGTTTTGTGTACGGCACTCGCTTCTTTCTCCCACGCCGGTAGACACACATATCTGGCTGGTTTAGTGCAACATCCCCTATTGCAAAAGACATTATGTGAAAAATTAGAATTTTATTACAGGCTTTTAAAGCTTAACTGATACTTGTTGGGCACTGGTTTTCCCGGGCAAGTAAATAATGCCAGGTTGCTTTTGCAGTTTATTATCATTTACACTGCCACATTATCTGCACGTTAGTAAAGCAGCAAAACCTTGATGGACTGTCATCGCTTCTCAGGCATGCATCTCTAGCGAGCATGCAGGACGGAGAGGGCATTGGCTTGGGGCGAGAACAGGTCGCTCCTGGCAGAGCACGCACAGAAATCTCTTTGGTGCGCCTTTCCCCGGTTTGTTTGCATGTGGTTTGTGCCAGTGTGCCCTCACTCCTCGCAGTCTCTTAAGTGCTCCGGGGCTGGGTCAGTCCCCAGCCTGAGGAGCGGAGGATCGCAAGCCTTCAAGCCATCGTCCTGCAAACTGCACGCGCGAATACAACCCGAGGCCCCGCTAAAAGCGACAGAAGAAGAAGCCCCAGAGAGCCCCCGCCGCCGGGAAGACGGGCACCCAGGGCCCTGGCAGGGCTCTGGCATCTCTCCCGCGGGGCGGAAAGCGCAAAGTGAAGTTTCCTCGGGGGGCAGCTGGGGGCAAGGAAGAAATCCGCCGCCCCCCGCTCTGCGCGGGCCTGTGCAGCGCGCCCGCCGCGGCGGGCCGCTCCTGCGTCGCGGGGGGGGGGCGGGCGGCCGAGGTGCGGGGGGGGGCCGCTCTGACCGCTCCTCTCCCTCTCGTACCTGGAAAGGACGATTTCCAGAAGTGGGAGCTCTGTGTCTGATCTTTAGCACAGTAAACCTGACTATTCCAGCCATTAGCCAGAGTCCAGGACTGATAGCCCTCCATTGATATGTATGTTTCGTGCCTCGGTTCCCCAGAGCCAAACGTAGAGACCATGTCTATGTACCCCGGCACGTGCTGGTAGGGGGTTGTGTAGCCCTGGTAAAAGGACACTTCCTTCGCCCGGGAGGAGACTTCATTGGCGGGGACACTCGTGCTGCTCAGACTGGAGACGTCCATGTACTTTTCCACGGGGAAGCCGCCAATGGAGGCGTGGGGGGGAGACTTCAGGGCGTTCTGCTGGATCCCAACCCCGTGGGACATCCTGCAGCTATAGTATCCGTTGCCAAAGTGGTACCCGTAGCCGAGCGCGGGGGCGGCCGCCGGCGCGGCGGAGCCCGGGCAGTCCTTGGCCGGGGGGTCGGGCCGCGCCGCCCCCGCGCGCTCCGCGCCGCCGCCGTAGCCAAACCCCGAGGCGGCGGCGGCGGCGGCGGCGGCGGCAGCGGCGGCGGCGGCCGCGCGGCCCGTGTGCGCCGCCCCGAAAACGGGCGAGGAGAGAAAATTGCGGCACTGCCCGGGGGCGCCGCCGCTGCCGCCGCCGCCGCTGCCGCCGCCGCTGCTGTCGCCGCGCAGTCCGTCCATCTCCCAGCTCGCTGCTTTGCTCATGGCCTTGCACATCGCGGGCGGCGGCGCGGTCCCGGGCCGGGCATGGTGCAAATTGTTATTTGCCTCCAACAGGTTGGATCCTGGCGGTACGTTTATAAAAACGAACTCCAGGTTGGGAGGGGGGACCGGGGTGGGGGCGGCCGGCTCCAGATTAGTTTGCCGCAGCCCGGGGGGCTGCTCATAGGCTGCCGTCGGAGCATGTGACCCTGCCGCCGCCCGCACTGCCCCCTACGCTCGCAGCCCCCGGCCCGCACCGACGGCCCCCCCACCAGCCACCGCCGCCGCGCCCCCGCCCCGCCGCGGCCCCGGCCCCGGCCCCGGCGCGGGGGAGGTGCGCGCAGCACGGGGCCGGGCGGCGGCGCCGGTGCCCTTCGGGCCAGCCTCGCCCCCGCCGCTCTCACCCCCACCCGCCTGCCCGCCGCTTCAAAAGCGCCGGCGGAGGGCCCCGGCGCGGCCCGGCTCGGCCGCGGTGCGCCTCTCCTCCGCGCCGCTCCGCGCTCCTATCGCGGAGATCTCCCCGCAGCCCGGAGACACTCTCCACCCTGTGCCTGGCAGCGCCCGCGGGGGGCGGATGCGCCTGGCAAAGTGCCCCCAGCCCCCGCGGAGTTCTCGGACCGTGGGAGACCCCCTGCGCCCCCCTCCATCCCCCGTCCGCTTGCCGCCAGCCGCAGGATCGCGGCGGGGCTGAGCGCTGCGCAGGATGCTAAACCTGGCACTCATTACACGCGGCTTTTCCTCCCTTGCGGTGTCAGTTCATGCCGGGGTAAGGCAGCCTGGTTAAAACGCAGCGCTGGCTTATTAGGAGGGCTGTTCTGGAGCTAAATTCCTAAACTGCGACAAATCCCCCCGTCGTCTCACTCGACTCTCCCGCTGAGCCGGGCTGGAAGCTGCAGGAGCGCAAAGAGCTTGAAATGCCGCGGGCCGCGGAGGCGAGCCGCAGCCGCGGCCCCTCGGGACCCTCGGGCCGGCTCCCCCCGCTCCGCAGTGCCGCCGCACTCGCGCCGCGAGCTCCCTCCTGGGCACCGGGGGCAGCAAGGGCCTGGGAAAGGCGGCTGCTCCCCGGGAAAGGGAAGGCGAATTCCGCCTGCTCTCGGAAAAGAAGGGAGCGTGGGCCGTGTTTACTATCCCGACGGAGAGAAGAAAGGCAGACGCTGTGGAGGGGAAATTCACTGCTGATGAGATTTCTGGTTTGGGAATGCCCTTCCCCAGGAGCGGCGGGCACCCTCCGCCCGAGGACGGCCGAGCCCTGCCCGGCCTGTTTTCTGCTGCGGGGCACTCGAAGGGGCTGAGCGAGCAAGCGAAAAGTCTTGCAGTAATCGCCAACCTCCAAGCTGTGTTTTGTAGCCAGGCTAATAATCTTTGGCAGTTTCTGGAAGCGGGGTGAGGAATGACAAACCGGTGCCAGTAATCACAGCAACAACCGGATGGCAAATACAAGTTCATGTTCATTAGCTCTAACCACTTAATTGCTATTAATCTTTAATAATCAGCTAAAAGTAGAATAAGTGAGCCAGACATGATTACGTATTTCACTGAGTTATAAGCCGAATCGGTATTTATTCTCAGGGCATAAAACCCTACATAATTAGGAATACTGTTCGTTGAGGCACAAGTTTTTCATCCTTTTATGTCTCTGCACTCAGCTTTCTAGTGAAAACACTGCTAACACCATGAAGTCCTAAGAAACGATAGGCTATTTCTCTGAACGTCTTTTCCATTTGGGTTCTCATTTCCCGTTGTGTTCCGTCTTCCAGTAAATGCGAAGAATTTTTCTATCCCGACAAAACACTAAAAAAAAAAAAAAAGAAAGAAAGAAAGAAAGAAAGAAAAGCAAAGAAAAGAAAGAAAGAAAGGAAAGGAAAGGGCCGCTGTAAGGAAAGGAAAGCTCCGGTACATCGAAGCAAGTCACGGTGCGGCGGCCCCGAGAAAACCCCAGCGCTGCTGCGACAGCTGCCCCAGTGGGAGCTGCTCGGGGTGCGATCCAGCTGCGCCCGGGCGGGTTTCAGAGCAGCCTCCAGACGTTTCGAGCACCGCCTCGCACGACGGGATGCTATGCTCGCCCCAGGGCCGCCGTCGGTCCCCGGCGCGTCCGCGCTGGCCCCGCGTGGCTGCGCTCCCGGCGGGCAGGGCCCCGCGGGTGCGGGCCGGGCGCGCTTTCCGCGCGGCCTCTCTCCTCGCATTAGCTCTCGTGGGATAGGCCCTCCGCGGGGCCGTGCGCGCCTGCTGCGCCTCCGTGGGTGGGAGATCGTCCCCTTGCCCCGGTGTGGGGACTGTGGGTGTCCCGCGCTCCGCGGAGCTGCGTTACCTTTTCCATTTACACATTGCATTGGGATCTACATAATACACGATCTAGGCAGCACCATTGCAGAAAGTTACTGTGTTCTCCACCGCCCGAATTTTTTTTTTTTTTAAATTATCTCATTTCCTCAAGTGTATTTGCTATGATCTAACCGACTTAGGTGTCTATAATTGCTATCTACCCTGTGCCTGTTCTCTCCCAGGAAAAACAAATCCCTTTTATCACCATCTTCCTTGACAGAGCTTGCCGTTGGTAGATGTATCTTTAGGAAGTTACTTCTCTTCCTCCTCTCTTGTTAATATTTACTGTAGAAAAAATTTATAGTTGTCCGAGGCCAACGGGTAGTGCAAACGACAAAGGAAAACAATTGATCAGTATTTCCCCAGATTTTTCCTCATGCTCATTATATTCTGTTGTTAAGTTTTAAATTGTGTGAGATTTTAATAGCAAAACAGAATAGGTTTCTTTTTTTTTTTCCCTTCCCCTTTAAAGTAGCCAGTTACGATAATAAAGGGTTTAACAGCAACACAGGGATGATTGTTAAAATATTTTTTTCTCCAAAAGTGTGTCATGCTTTCTTTTTATTTATTTCAGACTTTTTTAAAAAATCAAGTACGAAAAAGTTTTCTCGAAACTCCCTGTTTGGCCTCCACAAAGTGCTGACGGGCGGTGGGGCGGATGAGAGCGTTGAACTTGACTTGCGGGTCAGCGGCCGGGGCCGGCCGCGCTCTCGCCCCCGCCTCCTGCTCAGTACCGGCGCGCAGACCCCGGGGACCGCGACACGGGACGAGCTCGCCGACCTGCCGCCGCTGCGAGCTAACGTGCAGTATTAGCCCGAGCCCTTTCGGCTAGCGTTGTGTGTTAGCGCTGAAATGAAAGCCTGCTGGCTGCAAAGCCGTCAGGCAGCGCTTAGCCCTTCGCCGCGGGCGCCCGCCGGAGCTCGGCTGTGTGCGCTTTGGGAAGGGGTGTCTCCTAAAAGCCCGTGCGACTCGGGGACATGCTGCCTCGTCCCCTCCCTGCCTCTCCGCCGGGCGCGACCAGGACGATACGGATCCGACCCGGGGGCAGAGGCCCGGGCGCGGGCTCTGAATTCTCCGGCGAGGAGGGGGAGAAGAGCCGGGCCCGGGGCCGCGGCGCAGGCTACGCGCCGGGAGCGCCGGCCGATGGCTCGGGCGGCGGCAGGCGCGGAGGCGCGCGGCTCCGCGGGGGCGCAGTGCCGGCGCCGCGCCGCCAGGTGGCGCCGCCAGGCGGCGGCGCGGGCGCGGCGCGGGCGGCGGGCGCGGCGGGGCGCTGCGCCCCCGCGGAGCCGCGCCGCGGGCCCCCCCGGTCCGCGCGGCGCCTTGCGCGCGGCCGCCGGCCCCGGTGCCGCCGCCCCCTGCGCGCAGCTGGCGCGGGGCAGGCCAGAGGAAGGGCCTCGACCTGCGCGGGCCTGGCGCTGCCGGCACCTCCCGGGGCGGCAGGGCCGCGCAGGGCGCCTCCGAGCCCCTCTGGGCCGCGCTGCGCGCCCGCGGACGCCTCCGCCGTTTGCGCTCTGCCCGCGGCCATCGCCGAGGAGGAGGAAGCCCGTAGCCAGCCCGTCATTACAAGTCCGCTTCGAGGGCCAAAATCTGGCCGAGGTATTGTTTGGTTGATTTAATATCTTAATCCCAATTAATTTACGTGAAAATAAAAACCACGTTGGCCATAGGCCTCAGAGGCTAAATAAAGTTATAAGAACAACTGAGTAAACAGTGTCTAACAAAACGTCGCGCTTTATTTTGTCACTTTCTGTAACTTCCTCCCCATTTGCCCCCTACTGTCACACCAATGCCGGAGTTCTTTAAGCTGAGATACTCTTTTGGAAAACTCTGTCCAAAGTTTTTTAGGCTGAGCTGATGTTTTTGAAAAACTACAAACATGGGCGTAGTGAATGATCGCGTTTGCTGGGAACATAACTATCAGATGACTAGTTTATAAGTGGCCTGACGTTTTGGGGTGGAATGATTAACTGCATTGCATGGAATGTTTTTGTTACCTAATATCTACTTAGAGGAAGATTATTAACATCTCTTATGGCATGTAATTTCCCTTGCATATGAATGTAGCTATATTTTTAAAAAAATGTACATAAACTAAGGTATCAGTATTATTAAAAAGGTGCAAAATATAAAATAACACTAATAAAGATCACTCACAGCTGCTCTTGCGTGTAACTTCTTTTTCTCACATTGGGACTTTTCATACAGTCTGTTCATTCGCACTGAATAACATAAAAGGTGTTCCCTCCTTTTTAGTGGTGCAGTAACATTTGTGGAGGATAAAGTTATGTCGGATTTGGTTGTGTGCACACGTGAGTGCGCTGGAGATGTGGTATCTTAGCTGCGGTTTTCGAAAAAGCAGGGGGGAAGATGCTCGCCCCGTTACAGCGTTTAAGAAAACAGACGAGGGCGCCAAACGACAGCAATAAACCTGCCCGCAGACTTCCGCTCCTCCGCCCGGCCCCGCCGGCCGCGCTCGGCCGCCCGGCGCAGACGGGCGATCCCCGCCGGCCGCCCGCGCTGCCCGCCGCCCCCCGCCGCCCGCGGCTGCCGCTCCAAGGCGAGCCGGGGGCCGGCTCCAGGAAGCGCCGCCAGCCCGCCGCTGCGGCGGGGGCCGCCGCCCGGGGCCGGTGCCCGGTGCCCACCCGGGGGCGGCGGCGGAGCGGCCGCGGCCGCGGCCCCGGGGTGCGCCCCGAGGGGCCGCCGCACTCCCCGCCGCCGCAGAGCCCGCGGGCAATGAAAACTTGATATTTACTTTTGTCTGGTTTGGGGGCTGTAAAACACAGGACACCACACTGCAGTCTAAATTCACATTTCAAAGGGCTGACATAAAACGCTCATTAATGGAAGGCTGGATTTTGCAAACAACGCCTAGAATGTTTCCTAAATATTTCATGGAATGTTTAGGGAGACTTTAACACGTTATTAAAAAAAATCTGACAAGTATCCCATTTTCGAGCTATGAATCATGCGCAAGAGCCCAAGAACTTAGGAGATGTGTATGACTTTAACATTAGCAGGAACAGCTCTCCTCGCAAAAAACCAAACCCACGTTTAATCACAGGAAACGCTGGGGTGTTTCTCCGGGCGATCAAACTCAGACTCTCAGTGCCTAGAAATTAGATTATGTGGGTGAAAAATAATCACGGCGAGGATAAAGCTTGGGAAGCTACTGAAGAGTACTCCAGAGATGCTAACGACGAAGGATTTATCTTCATTTAAATGGTCGCCATCAGCATCGTTATTACTAGCAAAGTTATCACTGAAGGGAGACTTTCCGACTGTCACGTCTGCTGAGCGTGGTAGCCCGTGTCCCCCGCAGCGTGCGAGAGACGCTGCGCTCCACACCACCCGGAAAAGAGCGGAGGGATGAGCTAACTGAGCCACAGGTAACTCTGGAAATAGGGGGCTAAAGATGATATGTGTCTACTAGTTTGATGCCTGTAGGCAATAAACCCGTATCATTTTAGCATTTTAAATTTTTAAATATGTAGCATTTCTTGGCGGTGGGGAGGGGAAAAGGAAAGGGTTGGAAAGAAACCTGCCGCTAGAATGAAATGACACGACTACGGAGTGTTTTAAATCACGAAAGTATTTAATGTCCTTCGGTTATTCTCCCCCCCCCTCCCCCGCACCTATCATACCGTACAGCGCCGAGTATTGTCCCAGAGGGGAGAAAAATCACCGGCTAGCTTCCTCGATAAGCAGGGTTATAGAAAGTCTAAAGGAGATTGTATTTAAGGACGCAACAAAGAAAATATATTAGAAAACAGAGATTATGGTAAACATTTCCATTTCCAGGCAACTGCTGTATGTACACTTAAATCGGTGCGTGCCGGCAGCAGTAGTACTTGCAAAGTCTCAGTGTAAGGTTTGCTCGTGCGAGGATGTGTGTGTGGGGTGCTTGTATAATTCTTAAATAAAAGTACTAATGCAGTCAGAAACGGGAAGGGAAAAGTAAATAGATGTCAGCGGCAGGAGATTCTCTGTCCGCTGGTCTTCTTCCAGCGTGTCCTCTCGTTGTGATCTAAAATCCGCCTCCGAAATAATAATAAAGAAAAGCATTATCTAACATTTAGCATGTAGTTCTGCCCGAGGACAAATGAGAAAGAAGCTGCATCATTAGGACCTAAAAGGCAACAAAACAAAAATCAGAGCATAATGATGCACCTAAATGAAGGGGGAAATGTTGCACAGCTCATTTTATTAATCAGACTGTCAATTTCACCCCAGAGGCCAAACCCCAGAGCAATTCCAGCAGGATCTGATCACGCTAAGGACAAGCGCTTTACTCCTCACTTCTTGTCTTTCTTTCTTTCCACCTGGATATATTTGTCTGCTCAGAAGCCGCCTTCATTATCCACTGACAGGAGCTTGTATTTATTTGCTTATAAACCTGTTACAATAAATGATTATTCGAACAGCGTCATTCGTACCTTAATGACGAGCACCACTTTTTGATGAATGACATTTCGGGCTAGAAAGGATGTATGGGTCATTTTGACCAGTCATTCCCTCGCTTTGGCATCCCACAATTTTTACGCCTCCCTCAAAAAGAGATAATAATATTTAGAGACACTTGCCGGGCTGAATGTGAATTAGCCCCTGCTGCAGCTCATCATTAGTACAGGACCAGCCCTGCAACTTTGACATTTTTTATAAAGCTGAGATGATGGAAAGAATAAGAAAAGAGATGATCCTGATGGAGAGAGGGCTACACAGCCCTACAGCTGGCAAAAGGCTCTCGAATTTGTCAGACTCAGCTGGAAATGCCGTGCTGGAGGCCCTCGAAAATTCTCAACACAGTGGTCGCCTCAGCCCGAGACTAACTTCCGCCTCTCTGCATAGCGCTATAGGGGACATCTCTGCCAAAGGAAAATTTGAAATAGACACTTTATTCAATCTTCAACATCCGAGCAGTGAAAGCACCGTCTCGTCCGAAATCCCTTCGTCGGAAAGCAGGAAGAAAATTAGCCTTTATTCGGAAGTTGCTCAAGAGGCAGATATGAACAGTGATGTGGAGGTGGGCTGCTCCGCACTCCGCTCCCCAGCCAGCCTGACTTCCTCCCAGCTGAAGGAAAACAATAACAAAGGTAACTCTTCGTTTATCATCTCCATCTAAGCCCTGCACTTTGCAAATTGGATTTTAAAAAACAAAACAAACCCACCGCCACCAAAGTTGCTCGCCTCTAGAAACAGCGCTCTCTCTTCTGCAAAGACAGAGCTCGAGGCTGTAAAATATTATTGTGATTACTGCCTTATCACGACAGACGAGATACACTGCCCGGATAGCTCCTGTGCTGGTGTGTGTGTGTATGCCCAAATCCATTGGTATGTAGATGTATATATCCAGAATATATGCGGGCACAATTATCCACTCACCTATATTTAGGGAATGCTTTCTCCTTATTTTTTTTCTAGAGCTCTTAGAGCTCTCTGTATCTCTCCAGCTATTTATATGTGTATATATATGTGTGTGTGTGTAGGTTAAATAAGAGAGGGGAGAGAGAGAGAGAAGTGCGTGGAAAACGTCTGTATTTGTTCACGTTTGCCCTTCTCTGTGTGTGTGCAGCGTGCCATTGTGTGTGCATTTAGCAGTAATTGGGCATTGTTCGCTTTCCCTCTGTTTGTAACAGAGGATTTTAGACAGCCTCGGTTCGTTCCCACTTTGCAGGGAGTGTTGGTGGACGATTGTTGTTATTATTGCTGGAATTGGGGAAGAGGGAGCCAGGTGAGCAGCGGATTTCCTAGGGGCCACGGTGCATACCTTTTTCGTCAAATGTGCCAAAGAAAGGAAGGAATCCTAGACGTAACGAGCGGGGGGGAAAAATTGGCTTTATGTCTGCTCTTATTTCGTGCGTCTCAAACGAAAATAAGAAAGACTCTCGGAGGGGCAAAAACCAGCGCAGAGCCCCGAGCTCTGGGCGCCAAGCTCCGGCCCGTGCCCTTGCCCTGCTCTTCCCGGGGCTCGCCTGCTCCAGACACTGCCATGCTGTAATTACCGAAAATGCCCGATTTACTTAGAATAATGCGGTTATGAAGTGACTTAAAAAAAAACCACCCCCCAAAACAAAACCCAACTTTATTGATTCTATTAACAGCAGCAATTTGTAACACTGACAGCTAGCATTAATTATCGGCGCGCAGGACGCGGCTCCTCGCCCCGCGCGAGCCGCGCAACCGCAGCCGGTTTCAGCGCTGTGCGCTCGCCCCGCAGGCTACGCGGAGAGCAGCCCGGCGCCCAGCACCGCCGCCGCCGCCGCCGGCCCCGCCGCCGCCGGCCTGCACGGCCCCGGCGCCCTGGGCGCCTCGGGCTCGGGCGCCGACCAGGTGCGGCGGTACCGCACCGCCTTCACCCGCGAGCAGATCGCCCGCCTGGAGAAGGAGTTTTACCGCGAGAACTACGTGTCGCGGCCGCGCCGCTGCGAGCTCGCCGCCGCCCTCAACCTCCCCGAGACCACCATCAAGGTAGGCCGGCCCCCGCGCCGCTCCGCGCCCGCGCAGAGCCCCGCAGCAGCAGCGGCGCCGCCGCGAGCAGGCTGGCTAGCGAGCCCTCTCCCTCGGGTAAACAGCACGGCCCCGGCCCCCATTAGCGGTTGTTCTTCCCGCTTGTTTGCTTCTCCGCATCGAAAACTTTTTATTTGCTCTTTTATTTTCCCTGTCAATTTTTATTGCGTTAGCGCGTTTCCTAAGAGTAGAGGGGAGAGAAAATAAACACAGCTATCAGAAAGGGCAGGGGGAGGCCGAGGCGGAGGGATGGACGCGGCGGTGCCATATGGTAATAGCCCTCCGCTGCGGGGGGAGAGGGGAAGCCTCCGGGGACACCCGTGGGACTCGGGCCGCAGGGAGCCTCCGCGGGGCGGCGTTTGCCCGGCTCCCCTCGGGCCACGGGCGAGGCGGCGGTGGCCGAGCCGGGGGCCGCGGCGGGGCGCGCAGCGGCGCGGAGCGGGGCTAAGGCCGCGCTGTGCTTGTGTCCCGCGCAGGTGTGGTTCCAGAACCGGCGCATGAAGGACAAGCGGCAGCGCCTGGCCATGTCCTGGCCCCACCCGGCCGACCCCAGCTTCTACACCTACATGATGACCCACGCGGCGGCCACGGGCAGCCTGCCCTACCCCTTCCACTCCCACGTCCCGCTCCACTACTACCCGCACGTCGGGGTCACGGCCGCCGCCGCCGCCGCCGCCGCCTCGGGTGCCGCCGCCTCGCCCTTCGCCACCTCCATCCGCCCGCTGGACACCTTCCGCGCCCTCTCGCACCCCTACTCCCGCCCGGAGCTGCTCTGCAGCTTCCGCCACCCCGGCCTCTACCAGGCCCCCGCCGCCGCCGCCGGCCTCAACAGCAGCGCGGCCGCCTCGGCGGCGGCGGCGGCGGCGGCAGCGGCGGCGGCGGCGGCGGGCTCGGCGCCGGGGGGCGGCTCGGCGCCCTGCTCCTGCCTCAGCTGCCACAGCAGCCAGACGGCGGCGGCGGCGGCGGCGGCGGCCTCGGCGCTGGGCTCGCGGGGCGCCGCCGCCGCCGCCGCCGCCGACTTCCCCTGCACGGCCGCGGCGCAGCGCCCCGAGAGCGGCTTCCTGCCCTACTCGGCCGCCGTGCTGGGCAAGGCCGCCGTGGCCTCGCCCGACCAGCGGGAGGAGGCGCCGCTCACCAGATAACTGCCCCGGGCCGGCCCGGCCCGGCCCGGCCCGGCCGTCGGGGCGGCGGCAGGGCGCGGCGGCGGGTCCCCGGGCCGCCCGCGCCGAGCCCGCTTTCGGCGCTGCCCCCCGGCCCGGGCGCCCCGCGGCCGCCCCGCCGCCGCGGAGCGGGGCACGTGTGTCTGCTTTTCTGTGATTTCGGTTTGAGTTGGAAGAAATGGGAAACGTCTCGCGTATGTTATGTACGGAAAGTGGTAGCTAATGAGGCTGCTGCGGATGGGCCAGTAACGGGCAGGGAAGTGTGAGATTGACAGGATTGGGAGAGGCATTTTTTAAACTCATGCTCTCTAACCACCATATTCACGCGAATCTGGGAAATACTTGAATCTATCTAGGTGTAGGATGCTGTCCTGAAGCATTTACCTTACAGACACTTTTCTAAACTTTTTTTTTTTCTTCGTGTGTTTCTTTTCCTCGGTAAAAATGGCTCTTGGATTTATTTCTCACACAT